>NC_138346.1:204551742-205920492 GCF_046562875.1 Panthera onca
CTGGATCTAGGGGGAGCCTGGTGTGGACCAGGGCCTGGGCTCGCCAGTAGAACTAGTAAGGGATTCATACTTCTCAGAGGAACTGGGCTGGGACAGACAGAAGCTGTCTGGCATTTGAGTCAGAGGCCCCAGGATGTCTAAGGAAGGCCTTAAGTTTGCACACAGGACTCTAACTGTGCTGTGTGCCCGCAGGTGGTATGTGACCCAATTGGCCTCACTGTCAGCTCTCAGAGTCTCCTCCACCCGGTACCCTAAGCCCTGAGAGGGGCTGGCAGCCCTGAGGTCTGTATGTACAAACTGGTATAAAGAATCATTTATTAGTTTTTAACATGGTAGTCACGTTTCTATTTGTATTACTTACATAGTAATTCACAAAATATATCAATGTTGACTTCATACCTTTGTATCTGCTGTTGCCTCTACATGGAACACTTTATCCTTAGCTTCCAGGAGAACTCCCAGGCATGCTTTAGAACCCCAGTCAGGACCCCTAGGGGCTCCCATTCAGGATGAATGGCACCTTTCCTGGAATCTACAGGCACTTTGACTGTTGCACGCGTTGCCCTGAGTTGTAATAACCTGAGTGCCTACTGGTTTCCTCCACTGACTGGGGACTTCCATGAGGGAGGGCACATGTCTAAGTCACTACAGCATTCCTAGCACCAGCCTCATGTCTGGCACTCTGTGGGTGCCCAATTCATGTGCAGTGAAGTCAACCGAATGCCCTGATGAGCTCTCCAGGGCAGGATGCACATTTGGGTCATTTATGTTTCCCCCAGGTATCTAATACAGCACACTTCATGTACTAGGAATACAGTAAGTAATTTTTGATTGAATAAATGAGTATTGAATGAATGAATCAAAAGACAACCTCCTAGATCCCATTCCCTTTGACTTCGACCCCATCGCGTTCCCAGGCCTGACTTCAGCCTCAGTCCTGCTCTACCTCTAATCCCCAGAGCATTACCCAAGCACTGGTTCTCCAAGTCTGCTCCCAGGAACACTGGTTCCATGAAATGCTCTTCCCAGCATGGGAAATGCTGCAAATGATAACAGCTTTCTAGATGAGCCCTTTTCACATATTTAAGGCTCTGCCATATAATCCTCACTACACTCTAGGTGATTGGTTTTATTGCCCCATTTTACAGACATGAAAATGAGGCTCAGAGCAGTTATACGACCTCTCCAAGGACACATAGCTAACAAATGGCAGAGTTGTGATTCCAAGGCTACGATCCCTGATGGAGACATGGGAATCTTAAACAGGACTGAGTGTTCTTCGTAGTGTTCCAGTTCAACACCCTACTCCAGCCCAGGACTAATCCCCACCCCAACCCCAATTCTAGTCCTAGCCCTGGCTCCATTCTTAGCCCTGGAAAACTCCTAGCCATGCTTCAAAACTCTGCTAAGAACATTTAGGGGTGCCCATTTGTTCCCTGGGAAACCTCAGTGGGAAAACAAACAAAGAAACAAACGAACGAACAAGCCATGAGTCAGAGCAATAATTTTTACAATTCACATTTATTTTGGAAAAAAAAGTTCTGCTAAAAATACTCCTACAAAGGCATTGGAGTAACAGGATCAGGGTTGCTCATGGACATAGCTGGTGAGATTTCCTTGGTCATAGCAGTGGGGAGGAGCTAGGTCTGACCCACAGCCATCGGAACCCCAGCCGCATCACTTCCCAACACCCCAGCATTGTCAGGAAAACCCATGTTCACGACCAAAGGGAATAGGGTTCAGTGAAACCCTGCCAGACCCCCTGGTCCCTGGTTGAGAGCTCTGGCCTGCATGGCCCAGGCTGGAATGGACACCTGGGTTGTGGAGGGAGGAGTCCAAATGCTCACTTCCACCGCCCCTGGCTCTGACAGTGGCTCCAGGAGGCCATGGTCAAAGAAAATGTGCCCTGAACAGAGTTCCCCCACAGAGATCTGGATTTGATTGGCAAAGGGTCTGACAGGGGGTGGGGCTGAGTAGGGGCCACTGGTAGCAGCATAGCATAGTGTTGATGAGGGCAGATCTTGGGGTCAGAGACCACTGGCTGGCTCTGTGACCTGGGAAAGCCACCATACACATCTCTGAGGTTCCTAGTCTCTGGGATGGGAATTCTGATTGTACCTGTCTCACAGAGCTGTGTGAGGGTGAAGCGAGACAATGCGTATAAAAAGTTAAGTGCGTTTCCTGGCACATCGTTGGCACTCAAGAAATAGCAGCTATGATTAGGATTTGGGGCTGGGCATGATCAACCAGTAATTATTCTTCTCTGGAGTCCAAAGAGGCTGGTTGTCAGGAAGTGTCCCTGCCAGGCCTGCCCTGGGCCGGCCTCAGGGACTCAGCTTTGTGCCCCCTGCTCAGCAGAATCCCTGTCCATGGAAGGGAGGGCAGCCAGACTGACCACTCGTTCCGACCAATCCAGAGGCGCCTCCTTGGCCTTTCAGATCCCATAGGCAGTGGCCTCACCGGAAAGGGTGAAGGCTCCTTGGAATCAGGCAGGGGCTGTGTGGCCATGGACACTGCAGCCCAAGTGTCAGTGGGAAGGCACCTGGTTCTGGGGTTTGTAGTAAGACCCTATGGTTGCCCAGTGTTAAGACTCTGGCTCTGAACAGTAAGGTGGGGTGCTTGGGCAGTTTCCTAAGCCAATTCTTTGCCTTGGACCTTCCTCTCTGGTGGGGAGGGGGATGTTCCACCCCAAATAAGTAAGTCCCCTCCCAGATGGAGCCACTGAGGCCCCTACTTGGCTTCTGAGTTAGACTGTCTTGCCCACAAGCTAGTAGGCACCGTGGCCTGTGTGAGGGCTTTGCTCAGCTGGGGCACCATCCCACTGGCCACTGGGAGGGCCAGGTGTGGGCAATTCTGCCACTTACCCAGGAAAGCAAGTCAGCGTCACACTCAAAAGGAGGGTCCTGAGCCCTTGCGAGGGTCCATCTCTGACCCAAAGAATGGAGCTATTGCTAATATTTGATATTAGCTGTCTTTCTCCCCAGGTCTCTCACTCTCTCTTTGCGCTCTCGTCACGGCTAGGGCACTCAGATTTAAGCACCGAGGATGAACAATGGGACTTGAAATTTTAAGAACTATCAGTATAGAATCATAGGGTGATGGAATCTTAAAAACATGAAATTCTTCTGTTAGAATCTTAGAATCACGGGGCTTACAATCTTAGAATCTTGGAATCTTTTCTCCGCGGGAAGTTAGATTGGACTTTTACAGTCTCAGCGGGGCCCCCAGAGTGCATGTGGTCCTGGCTCTTACCTCCTCCCTCTCCCGTTCCCCTCCTCCAGCAGGGGCTGTTAAACCCTGAGTAGAGACAGGGTCCTTTACTCCCTCTTCTCCCTCCAGGGCAAGCCATGTTTTAGTCTGGGTAGCAGAGGCTGTTGGGGGCTGCGTATGTGATGCTCTGGGCCCAGCTAGAAGACCCATCCTGACTTTGCCTGGCCCACCTGGCCAGGTGTTGAATGAACAGGCCTGGATTGTAGCCTTGGGATCTGTGGGGGTCTCCATAGGGTGGACTGGGTGGGCTGCTGGGCCCCTGTGAAGTATTAAATTCCTGTTTCTTCTTGCTGTATCAGCTTTCCTGAGGCAGCCTTCATGCTGTGGAGCTAAACTCAGACAGACTCTGGGTCTGGGGGTCTTTCTAATTTTCCTGAAAGCTTAGCTCAGTCTGAACACATTCCTGAGGGTCAGCTCAGCCCCCACTTCATGGGTCCTAATCCATGTCTGAGTTGGGGCATCTTATCTGACGATGTCTTGCTTTTTCCTAATCCCTGTCTACGCCAGAACCTCCCTCCCTGCAGACATCAGGGCATAGGTCATTGCGGGGGAAGTGAAGAGATTTCAGTGTCTGGAGAAGTCTCCTAGAGGAGTTTATTAAAAATAGAGGCTGGCCTCAGGGGTTCTGACTTAAGGGGTCATGGTGCAGCCCAGGAATCTGCAAGATGAACGGCCCAGAAGATTCTAATACAGGTGGCTGATGGCAAAAGTTTTGAAAGATCCTATGAGGCAGGAAGGAGGGAACACTAAAGGCGGATGGCTTGCTTGGGATGGTCTGGGAATCACCTCTGGGAATCGGTTTCCTCGCCAGCAGAGAGGGGATGATAACACCAGTAAGAGCCCCACACAGTGTACCAGCAATTCGTACCCTGCCCGTGGCATCAACCTCCTGAGGTGAGCCTCCCAGGGCAGCATCCCTGAGCCTTCCTGTGTCCCAGAACAAAGGACAAGTCACTGTCTTTGGTTTCCCTGAAGGGGAAACTGGCCAGCTCCAAGGTCATTCTTCATGCTAAATTATATGGCAGGAGCCATTTCATGGGAGTCTGTCAAGGGCAGCAAGTGGTATAGGCATGTGCAATGTGGCTCCCCAACTTCTTCCTGGGTTTCCCCAGCACAACACACTACTGAAAACGGCAGGACCCCAGACCGACCCTTCCAACGCGTCTGGGTAATCTCGGCAGGGCCAGGCCTCCCGGGGCAGAGACAGGCTTCCTTGAGCAGTGTGCGTGCCACCCACCCGAGCCCGAGCCCCTGCTCACCCCTGCACTCTGCTCTGTGCCCCCAGGGCTCTGCCAGGATGCTGGCCTGCCTTCCCACGCCACCACCGCCATCCGCATCCACTCAACTCTGGTCCCGAGTGGCAGCTCCCTCAGTGCCCGGCAGCTCTCAGCGGGGCCTGGCGGAAATGGGGTGAAGGTCAAGTGAGTGCAGCTGAATTAGGAACCAGGTAGCACAAAACCCACCCTGCTGTTCCAAGCAGCTGAAATGACTCTTTGGATTATCTGCCTCAGTGAGTGAGGATGGACAATGAAGCAGCAGGGCTTGGATTCTCCTGGAAGAAATGAGGGCTTTTCCAGGGGGCTCTTCCTCCAGGAGGAGAGGGGGAGCTATGAGGCATCCTGCCATCCATCTGATGGCTGGACGGACTCTTTCTCCTAGAACCCAGTGCTCCTTCTGCTGCTCTTTTGCTCAAGAACCTGCTGTGGCTGGACTGGGCATCACGTTCAAGCTACTTCACCTTCCTCTTCAATCAACCCCCACCTCCCACCACTCCTTTGGCTCATCCAGACCTGACTCCTCATGGCTGGACGATTCTGGCCTCTGCATCTCTGGTTATACTGTACCTCCCACCTGGAGTGACCTTCCTCTCAACTTCTGTCATTTTCAAGACAGCCTCCTCCACGAAGGCCTCCCTGACAACCCCAGTGATTTGAGCATTCTCTTCTCTTACCAACCAGCATCAGACACTGACCGTGTGCTTCATGTCACCCGAGTGTGGTGGAGTGGGCATTGGGAACAGATGAACACAGCCCCGCTCTGTCCCTTCCTGGCTGTGTAATCCTGAGGAAGCTACTTCCCCTCTCTGAGCCTCAGTCTCCCCTCCCCCCGCCCCCCTATGGGAGAAAATAGTCCCTCCTCACAGGACGGTGGCGTAGAAAGTGTTTCGCATGCCTGGCTCACCCAGTCCCATCTCCTCACTTTACAGATGGGAGACTGAGGTTCAGTGAAGGCAAATGACTTATCCAGATTCATGTCTCAAGTTAGTCATAGGACCAAGGCTGCCACTCTGGGGTCAGGGTGTATTTCCCCTAGCATCATGGGGCATCCTGTCCTTTGAATGCATTTACCCTATTTGGCAAGATTCTTCCAGCCTTTTAGTACCATCTTGGAACCACGGGGGCCCAGGAGAGAGCCAGCAGTGCCCGAGGGCTAGCACTGGGGTGGGTGGTGGTCTGGATCCTGGGCCCTTCCTGTGTTTCAGCCAGGCAGAGGAAGGGCTGGCTGGGCATGGTTGGGAGCTCCCTGTCTTCTGGGATGAGCCCCTGATTTGAGAGGGTGCAAGGCTGGTGACTGCACACAAGGGGGTAGCAGAGAGCTCCCTGAGAGGTGGCAGCATGGGGACCAACCAGAAATGATGGACAAAGTCCAGCTGATGCCATCTGAGCAGGAGGCACCACTGGTTGGTAAACAGCACTGCCCCGGTCCCTTAAGTGTCCCCGACTGCCCTCACATCCCAGCCCCTACTCTGAGACCTTTTGGTCTAGCACGAAGGCCATCATCTATTCTGATTGATCCGTCCACATTTTACCAGTTGATAGAAATTTTGAATATCATCCCCCAGGAAGAGACCTGCTGATCAACAATAACCCATTCTGGGGGCTTCTGGGGCAGTAGGAGTGGAGTAGGAGTACCAGCCTGGCCCTACACACGTCTGCTTGTCACACCCTCCGAGAGCAGCTGGTCCCCATTTCCATGGTGCCCTGGCCCGTGTTTACAAGGCGGCTTTCTTTCCTCCAGTACCAACTGTGTGCAGAGCAGCCGGAAAGTCCTCTGACACTGCGGGGCAGGTGGGGGCTGGCACTTGGGGAGGTTGAGCCAGGAAAGGATTAGTAACCAGGCAGCGGGAGGCTCGGCGCCGTGTGCCCAGGCGAGTGGGTATTATCAGCGGAAGGCGCTTGGCAGAATGGCCTGCTGCTCCCCGCCGAGAAGCAAGCAAGAGGTGGTGGGGACAGAGCTGCCCCAGCAGCAGGGAGAGGTGGGCTTCTGCCCACACCCGAGGCAGTCACAGTGATACCTGTTACCCTGAAGTGGGGACACAGAGGGTCTGGGTGGCATCCTCACTCTGAGAAGCAGGCACAGGGGGGCCCGGGACCCCTGAGGACTCGGCACTCAAGGGTGGATGGGCAAATGAGTTGGCGAGCAGGCACCAGCCTAGCAGCTTAGGACAGGAAGCCATCTGACAGGAAGCACTGAGTGCCAGCCCTGTGTGGGGCCCCAGAGTAGTGGGGGGCGGGCTGGGGAGACGGAGTTAATCTGAAGAGCATCAAGGCAGCTCCCTCCAGAAGGTGACCTTGTGTGTTAGGACAGCTGCCACCCGTGCTGGGCAGCTTTGGGGCACAAAGGGCAGCTGGCTGGGCCAAGGCTGGCCAGTTCGTGGGCAGCAAGCCAATGCCTTCCCTGTGGCTCACTCTGTTGTTCCCCCCAGGGGCCCGTGCTCCCCTCTTAATCCCTTCCTTCCCTTTACATCTTGGGCTCTGAGAACAGGTGAGTGACAGACGACAGGCTGGGCCAGGCTGCCCCATGGGCCACCTGCGGCTGGGATCCTTCCTCCTGGTCAGTCTCCCATGGACAAAGGGGAAGGTCCTGAGATGTGGTGTCTCTGCCTCTCCCTCCTCAGCCAGACTTGATATCCACAGCACATCCGCCTCCCTGCCTCCTCCTTCCACAAAAAGATTTCTGATTATATGTAAGTAGGAGCCCATTTGCACAGAGATTGGCGTTGACCAGGATAAGGGGATCTTACCTGTGGCTTTGACTGGGGACCCACGGCTACTCCAGGACCCTCGCACTACCACTATCACAGCTTACCTAACACCCGGACCCCCTTCCTTTGGCCCAGGAGAACCGAGTGCACCCCTGTCAACCTCCTGCTCCTGATGCCTCCCGGAGCGGCTCATCCTGATTTGCAGGGCATTGAACGTGAATTCCGAGCCACTTCCAACCTGCTTCTTCTGTTGCCTGCGCTTTTGACGAGCCAGAGCCAGAAAGGCCACGTGGACCTTTGGTGTCCTCCATGTGTTTTCTCAGCCCTGGGCCTTCTAGAACCCCGGGGAAGGAAGCATCCCTTAAAAGAGCACCATGGGTCACTTGACATGCCCCAGGGTGCCAGAGTCTCTCTTGGAACTTACAGAGAACAGGGGTCATTTTATAACTAAAGTGTTTATTTCCATTCAGTTCACTAACCGATTGTTCTGCTCAAGTGCCTGCATTTGCTCACAGGAGGGAGTTTGTAGCCAGACCTCGTGGCTGATGGTTTTCCCACGGCCAAGACCTTCAGACCTGGGTGAAGGTCTGGGCTGGGGGTGGGGGGAGGGGGTGGGAGAGAAACCATACACTTTCCCCCCAGTGGAGGGAAGGAGCGCCTGCACACATCTCTGAGGGTGACACTCTGGAGGGCTGGGATATCACAGTGAATGATCTGGGGCCCCGTTTAGGCTCCCAGAGGCGAAACTGGGTTCTGGCCATCCGAGGGCACTCAGGAACCTCGAAGGGGCCTATTTGTCTAGAAAGTACTGGACAGACTGGGGCAGAGGGCGGGTGGAGAAGTGGGCAAAATCGTGTGATTCTGCAGCCCTAGGGCTCACTTCTTTCTCAATCTGGTGCTTTCAAAAACAGCCCTGGGTGGGGTGCCCCTCCACCTTGGCCCCTCATCCTCCCAAATCTCACTTGGTCTCTGAACGGCCCAGATGGCCCCGTGGCAGTTGGCTTTGGTGAGGCCTGGCAGCAGGGGGGAACTCTCTGCAGGGGGAGGAGGGAAGAGTGTCAATGAAAACCATATAAAAAATCCAGAAATGTGCATATAAAATCTCGCCCTTGGTGTATTGCCTAAGTCAGTAAGCAGAAAGCACCTTCTTCTTGGAGAAGGATCAAGTCCTCAAAAGGTAGGAAATGTCAAAGTGTCACTTCATTGTCATAAAAAAAAAAAACAACCCAACAAACAAACCCCCCAAACCAAATCCACCCCTGACCAAAATACCCCCAAGTCCACGAATTGCTGTAAACAAACCCAAATGCAGGAGCAATGCTTCTCAGTGGCAGTCGTCACTGCAGCATCGGGCCTGCAGGCAGGGCTATGCATCCTCAGGAAGGTTGACCTTGCCGATGTCCCCGTGGTCTCCCCGACCGAGGAAGACAACAGCCCCCTTTCGGTCCCATGAGCCGACAGGAGAAACAAGTCTTTTTCATTGGAGTTTCTAAAATATTCTCCAAAGACAGAAAAATTCTTCTGTTTGCCCAGTGGCGGCGGGAGTGGAGTTTCCCCGAGTGGTTCCCGCGGTGGCTGCCTGTCCGCCCGCCTGCCCCGTCTGCCTGCCGTGTGGCTGTTGAGTGAGGCCTGGAAGAACAGCCCAGGGACAGGAGAGAAGGGTGGCCCCTGTCTCCCCCTTCACATTGGTTTTCCTGAAAGTGTTTCTTGGCTCTGGCCAGGTCGCCTTCCCAGAGGGAGTTGGAGAGAAACTGCTTTTGGTCTCCAATTGGGACAAAATCGCGTGGATCTCCCAAGCCCTTTTTTTTTTTCTTTTCTTTTCTTTTTTTTTTTTCCCTAAGAACAATGATCACTTTCCTTATGAGAATCCTCTTTAAAAAATATTCCTTGTATTTCCCGCCCCCTCCCTGGATCTATTTTCTTTTGTTCCCGTTCCCTTTTTTCCATCATCTGAGTTGCACATATTCTTGGTGACGTCTCGTGGCTGGAGCGCTGCTCGGTTCTTCCTGCTGCCCGTGGCCTCCTGGCAGGTGGCTGACCCTGCGGTGGACGTGGACGGAGAACCAGGGGGCTGGCGTGTGGGGCGGAGTGGGGGGGGGGGGCTGGAGGAAGAGGTGAGCCGAGGCGGATGAATGTCAAACCTCCACAGACTGGATCTGGTTCATCTGTGCCCGCATCACCTGGATACTGTTCAGGATTTTTTTCTGGTGGCCAGCCAAGGTGACCCCAACCCGGAGAATGTCCCTTTAGGAGAGAAGCATGTGCGTTAGGAAATGTGGGGATGGAGGGGACTTTGGGCCAGGTAGAGAGCTGTCTGGGCTTCTCCAGGGATGTCCTGCTGAAGAGAGCAAGGGAGGGGGGTGAGTGGGTGGATGTCTGGAGCAGGAGTGATGGGCTGGGGGTGGAAGGAGAGCGTGACTGGGAGTGAGGACACTCAGGGGGCACTGGTCTCCCCTGCTACGGGGAGGGAGGAGGGAACTTGCACTTAGGAAGCGCCCGCTCACTTTACATCCCTTTGATCGTCCTACCAATCTCCCGTTTACAGAAGAAAACTGGGGCTGAGGGAGGTCCTGATTGGCCCATGGTCACAGGCAGACCTGGGTGGTGTTCTGAATATGACCCCAAGCTGGCCATCTTGTCCCACACATCCCTACTGGACGCTGTCTGTCCCTCACCCTCCAGAGCCCCCTACTTAGTGGGATGGGTGGGGAGGGGTATTGATGATGGTGGGTGGAGGCAGCCGGGCACTTACTCCATCATCATCTGCGACACGACGTCGAAGGAGGTGAAGCCGGCATTGGCGAAGCTCTCCTTGTACTGCCCCATCTTGATGGCTTCCAGCCACTCATCCACGGTGTTAAAGCTGGTGTAGTCGGGGATCGTGCGGTCCAGCAGCGGCAGGTTGATTCTGGGGGTGGGGTGGGCAACAGAGATGGTCAGGGCATGAGCTGGGAGGGGGGGCGGGGGTAAGCATGGGCGTGGGCACACCCGTGGGCTGCGCACCTGCACCCGTGTATCCATCTGCGTGAACAAAGGTGAACGGACGTATACGTACGCGAGTATTTCTGTGTGATGTGAATGTGACGTGGATGTGAATTTGCACCTATGTAAATGAGTACACGTATATGTGTGGCTATGTGAGAGTGAGTGTGTGTGCAGGAGTCCACGCTGAGGCCACCTGGAAAACCCAGGGAAGCCTCTGTGGGGACCCCTGGAAGGCTGGACCGCCATAGTGAGGAGGGAGACGCTTCTCCAAGCCTCCTATTTGCAGGAGGAAGGAGTCCAAGTGTGCAGGACTAAGTGTGGCGGGACTAAGTGTGCTACTATTCTGTATTTCCTCCATCCTTCTCCACGCCGGGTGTGCTGTAGGAAGCTATGGGCTGCACCTCCAACGTCCCGACAAGGCTGGTGGCACTCGCGACAGTGAAATGACTCTCACGGGGCTGAAAGCTCAGAGTGATTTTATCCAGAGAGTCAGGAGTAGCTGACGCAGGGCCACGGTGGGGATCGACAGGCAGACGCAAACACAAATTTTTGGCCACAAAAACTTGGCAGGTGAAGGACTTGGGCCCAAAGAGTCTCTGGATACAGCCAGCCCTGGATCCTGAAGACACCTGGCTGGACACCCCTCAGAAACCCTGTGCGATAGTGTCCTGGAGAGAAAGAGCGTACAAGGCCAGGAGAGACAGGGGTCTGGGACCGCCACCCAAGCAAGGCAGTGGTGACCTCAGGTCTGATGGAGCATGCCCTGGACCCCCAGGAGAAGACAAGCCCGGATCACTGGAGCTGACAGTCTCTCTGATTCAGGGATGGTGACCTGAGTGTGGGCCATGGCATGTGTGTGTGTGTGTGTGTGTGTGCGCGTGTGTGTGTGCACGTGCGTGGCTGGGTTGGGGAGGCTGCAAATGTAAGTGAGAGGGTCTAAGTTTGAGCGTGAGGGTAGCTAGGAAGGAAACCTGGTGACCAGTGAATATGTCTACCAACCAAGATTCTGGTAATTTTTCTTCAATGCTGTCCTCTCTCACCATGCTTTTTTTTTAATTTTTTTTTTCCAACGTTTTTTATTTATTTTTGGGACAGAGAGAGAAAGAGCATGAACGGGGGAGGGGCAGAGAGAGAGGGAGACACAGAGTCGGAAACAGGCTCCAGGCTCCGAGCCATCAGCCCAGAGCCCGACGCGGGGCTCGAACTCACGGACCGCGAGATCGTGACCTGGCTGAAGTCGGACGCCCAACCGACTGCGCCACCCAGGCGCCCCTCAACGTTTTTTATTTATTTTTGGGACAGAGAGAGACAGAGCATGAACGGGGGAGGGGCAGAGAGAGAGGGAGACACAGAATCGGAAACAGGCTCCAGGCTCCGAGCCATCAGCCCAGAGCCTGACGCGGGGCTCGAACTCACGGACCGCGAGATCGTGACCTGGCTGAAGTCGGATGCTTCACCGACTGCGCCACCCAGGCGCCCCTCACCATGCTTTAAAAAGTGCTTTCTGGGGCGCCTGGGTGGCTCAGTCGGTGAAGCGGCCGACTTCAGCTCAGGTCACGTTCTTGGGGTTCAAGAGTTGGGGCCCCGTGTTGGGCTCTGTGCTGACAGCTCAGAACATGGAGCCTGCTTTGGATTCTGTGTCTCTGTCTCTCTCTTTGCCCCTCCCATGCTTGTGCCCTCTCTCTCTCTCTCTCAAAAATAAATAAATATTAAAAAAAAAAGTGCTTCCTTTACCACCTTTACCGCTTCCTTCTCCTTTTCTGTGTCCTGGGCTCCTCCACACCCCCAAGGCAGGGCAAATGCCCAGTGAACATTAGTGCTGGCCTTCCCTGACCCCAAGCTGCAGTGTAGATCATCTGCCCGAGGCAGGTGGAGCTTGAGGGAGTGGAGATTTGGAGACAGGAAGGGCTGGCTGGGGATGGGGTGGAGATATACTGGGAGGAGGGAGTGGGGCCAGACCAGAGCCGTACCCGGAGGAGAGGGGTGCCATGGCTTTGAGGCTGTTGGGGTTTCGGATCATCTTGTCCAGCGTGTTGACGATCTGGCCAAACTTAGGCCGGTGGTTTCGGTCCTTCTGCCAGCAGTCTAGCATGAGCTGATGTAGGGCGCTTGGGCAGTCCATGGGTGGCGGCAGCCGATAGTCCTGCTCTATGGCATTGATTACCTGGGAACAACACAGGGGCAGAGTTGGTGGGGTGGGTGGGGTAAGAGCATCTGCCTCTAACCTGTCCTGTCTTTCCACCCCCCACTCTGTATTGCAGGAAAGACCTATTTGGTTGCCGTGGCAACTGCTTTCACCTCCTGGATACAGCCCCAAGGACGGGCCTCACCTGAGTTCCCACCATCTATGGCCTCAGTCTGACCTGCAACCTGGGTGCCTACCCCCTCTCTCCAATCTGTCCTGCCACTAGGCCCAGAATCACTTTCCCTAGCTGGACCGTGAGTCACCCTCCATGCTCAAGAAGCTTCTTCAAGTCCTTCCCGTTTTGTGTTGCTGCAAATCAGGATTTGCTGGCTTGATTTTCAAACACCCCATTATTGAGCCTTATCAACCTTTCTGATCATCTTTCCTCTCTACCGATCCCCAATATGATCCCTTAGTTCCCATCTCGGGGCCTTTGCACGGGTTATCGTTCCCATTTGAAGGCCTCATGTCTCCAAGTCCCACTACTGTGAGCATCCCACCTGTCCTGTGAAGACTTCCTGATTTTGTTCATGCTGCCCTTGCCTCAACACCTACAGGACTTGACACCTGCCTTCTCCCATTTAACAGCTGATCATAAAGTTCCTGATGACAACATCTTGTTCCTGGAATAAGCGTCCTGTCCCCCAGTTATGTGGAAAACACCTGAGATAGTCTCACTCAGGGCTGACCACAAAGTGAAGGCATCTTGAAGATTTGCTGAATTGTGGATGTGTAGGCCTTTCCTGCTCTTGACCTCTGGAGATTCCAGGGTCCTGTGCAGACATCTGAATCAGCCACCATTGGGCTGGGAGCTGCCTTGGCCCGGTATCTCAGAGACCTTGCTCCCATTCCCTGGGAGATCAGGAAAAGGCCAGAAATTCTGGATCTTCCCCTCCCATCTGGCTGGCCACAGAGGCTCTGCCCAGCCCCCTTGGATACTCACATCCTGGTTGGTCATGTCCCAGTAGGGCCGTTCCCCGTAGGACATCACCTCCCACATGACGATACCATAGCTCCACACGTCACTGGCTGAGGTGAACTTCCGGTACTGGATGGCTTCTGGGGCCGTCCAGCGGATGGGGATCTTCCCACCCTGGGGAACACAATGAGGAAAGTTAATGGGTGAGAGGCTGATCCATCTGGTCTCTGCTCTCAAGATTCCTCACCCTATGCCCTGGGCAGTCACACGAAGCCCCTCATTCTTCCTCAAACTCACCATGCTACTTTAGGCCTTGAGAATTTGCACGTGCTGTTCCCTCTGCATGAAATGCCTTTCCTCACTCTGCTGTCTGAAAACCCCTTCTTATCCTTTAAGTATCTCTGAAAGTCTCTCCCTAAGTCCCAAGTGCCAAGGAGTTGCTCACTCTTTTTAATCCTCCAACTAGGTCCTCGATCTCTGTCAGGGAGGCACTTGTCATACAGAGCAGCACTGAAATCATTTTGCCTGTGTGCTTGCCTCTTCTTATGCTATAGATTCTGAGTTCTTCGGGCAGGGGCTTCGTCTTGCTCCTTTCTGTTTAAAACCCTTCAGCAGGGGACAGTCCTGAGTTTAGGCATTCCAGGTCTCCAAAATCAGCCCTGCCTGCCTCTCCAGTCTCACTACCCACCACCTCCCCTCTTAGGGTCTGTGTTCCAGTCACAGCTTGGCTTGAGAACATGGCATCTGACAAACTTTTACTGGCCCTTCAGCTTTCAGCTCACATCTCACCCCCTCTTAGCAAGCCTTCCTGGGCCTCCCAAGACTGGTGTCCTGACTTAGAGCTCTGTTACCCTATGTTTCTCTGCACATCTGTGTCCCCTGCCAGCCTGTGAGCTCCAAGAGGGCAGAAACTGTGATTTATGCCTCTATGTCTCTTGGGTCCGGCACAGTGCTTGGCATGAGCAGGTGTCGGTGAAAAGGTATTGTAGGGAGAAATGGACACCTATGTCCTCTTTCCTGGCACCATGACCCCGCTGTTCTCTGCCTCCATCTTACCAGCGCGCTGGTGTAGGTGGGGTCTGAGGTATCATCCTCCAGAAAGCGTGAGAGCCCAAAGTCAGACACCTTGCAGACCAGGTTGCTGTTGACGAGGATGTTGCGGGCAGCCAGGTCACGGTGGACGTAGTTCATGTCTGCCAGGTACTTCATGCCAGCCGCGATGCCCCGGAGCATGCCCACCAGCTGGATGACTGTGAACTGCCCATCATTTTGCTTTGGGAGAAGTGGAGAAAACACATAGTGAATGGGAGGGCATCAATCAGAGCTCTGGATCATCGGCACAACAGGAAACCAGAGCAGGACCCTGCTACCCTGGCCTCATGCTCCCTGTGGGAAGAATTCAGATGCTTGGGGGTCTTAGAGAGGCCCACGAGAGGCCAATTTCACGGTGGGGGAAAGAACATGGGCTTTGGAGTAGACGCAGCTGGTTTGACTCTGGCTCTGCCCTTTGCTGGCCGTGCAACCTTGGACAAGTGACCTAACCTCTTGAGTCTGTTTCCTCATCTGTGTATTAAATGGGGATAAGTTATATCCATCTCCCAGGGCTGTCTGAGTTAAATCAGAAGGCGCACAGAGGTATGTGCATGGCACATAGGAGGTGCTTAAAAACGTTTGTTAAATGGCAACTAGTCTAGCAGCATGTTTCCATGCTTTTTGTCTAGCTGGTTATCTGTGATCTCCTGGGGGGTCTGAAAACTCTCCTCTCTTGGCCTTGTGCTCTGGACTCCTCCCACTAGCCCATATGGCTTTGGAGAAATCCAAAATCTGGTGAAAATCCTGGACTAGGGTTCAAGAGACCTGGTTCCAGTCCTGGCTCTCACCCTGACCCCCTAGGTAATCCTGGGCAAACCGTACCCATCTTTGAACCTCACTTTTCTCTCATGCATAATGAGAAAGTTGGCTAAAAGCATAGATGATAACGGATTTCAGGCTGCGTGCTAACTTCGACGGACTGGCTGTGGTTTCCTAGATTGAAAGGATTCTGAGACCGCTACCTGGTTCAGGGGGACAGAGTTCTGGGGTGATTAGCAATGCCTGCCACTGGTAAGAGGATGGAAAGAGGCAGCATACGAGCCCCTCCTGACACAGATTTTCCCCAAGACCCCGTCAGGCTCTGACAACATGAAGTTATATCCACCACTCCTTTTCCTCCCCACCCATGGGCCCCTGGAACTCTTGGCTTTCCCTACCCGGAGGAAGGAGTCCAGGGAGCCATTCTCCATGAACTCAGTGATGATCATCACAGGCGTGCTCTTGGTGACAACACCCTCCAGGTGGATGACATTGGGGTGGTCGAACTGGCCCATGATGGAGGCCTCGCTCAGGAAGTCCCGGCGCTGCTTCTCAGTATAGCCTGACTTGAGCGTCTTGATGGCCACAAAGATCTCTCTCTTGCCTGGCAGTTTTAGGTGGCCACTGCATACCTCACCAAACTCCCCTGGGACACACACACCAAGAAAGGCAGGATGTCACTTGCCAGCTGGAAATGTCACCTTCCCACTCCCTGTAACCTCTGTTCCTGGGTCCTGAATGAACTTTTTCTCCCCAGTGGTCAGCTCATCCTCTTGACAAAGAACCCCTTTGTAGAATGTGGGGGCCCCTAAGGTCTCAGTAAACTCTCCACAGCTGCCCCATGGTATTTGGCTGGGTATGGGGTAAGGCTGTAGGGGAACCTGGGGGGGATGGAGAGAGGGACAGGAAGGACACAGCACTAGACCGAGTCCAGAGAATTGGGTTCTAGACCTAGCTCAATCTCTGACATGATATGCAAGCTCCTTCCCAGCCCTGTGCCTCAGTTTCCTCATCTATCGATGAGGTAGTTTTCCTGGATGACCCTTGAGGGCTTTTCCACCTTGGCTATTCTGAACCTTCAGGCCTTGGAGGGTCCTCTGAGGCTCCTACCCCACATGCTCCCCTCTGCCCCTAGAGTACTCCCCCCTCATGGCTGAGGCCATGGTACCTGGGAGAGCACCCACCACCTACCTGCTCCAATCACCTGCTCAATTTTGACACAGGAGATGTCAATTTCCTTGGCAAACTCCCGCACTGCCTCATTGGGGTCCTCATAGGTGAAAGGGTCGATGTAGATCTTCATGCCTGGGGTCACTGGGGGACAAGACCAGGCTTGGTCACATGCACAGAATCAAGATGTGGACAAATGGAAAGGCTACAGTTAGTCCCTCTGTAGAGGGAAATACACTCCCATATGGCCCCATAGGAACTGGGCAACCCTTTGCAGGTTACTTGACCTCTCTGAGTCTCGGTGAGCAGATGGGCACTGAGCTGAGTAGAAGGGTGAGGAGAACAGAGAGCTCGGCAGAGAGAGCAAATAGGTTCTAGCTCTTGTTCCAACTCTAATTGATTAGTAATGTCTTCCTGAAGAAGCTAAAAGACTGTCAGTGTTGTTTAGCAATGTCTACTATGGGTGTGGGCATAAAAGGATAGATAGGTTTGTCACTCTTGTGTTAGAGAATCAGGGGGTGCAAAGAAAAGGAAGAGGAAGTCAAGAAGGAAGAGAGAGATTTGGAAGATATAGAGAGAGGAGGCAGGAGTCCATGTTCTTGGGCAGCTGCTAAGGAGCCTTTGCTGTCTTTTAAGGCTTAATTTAAGCATCCTCTCCCTTCAGGGAACTTCCTGGCTGCCTCAGCTCTCCCAGGCACGCCCCAGAGCCTGGAGGGGCTGCCTACTCACTAGGGTCGGAGGACCCATCACTCGGCCCACTTCCCAGGTCCCCCACTAGTTAGTCCTAAACCACGCCGGATCTCAAATTTCCTGGTGATCAGCATGTGGCTGGACATGGGGCATATTAATTTGATTCTTGATTTGGATGTACTTTTTTATTTGATGCAGAAATTAAGGATGTAACTTGGATATCAAAGACCTAATTCTGATCCTAGCACTGAGCCAACAAAACACTTGGAAGGAAGGGAAAGGTGATCAATCCCATATTCTCCCTCCCAGATAACTCGTCTTCTGCTGCCCAGGCCTCCCTCTGGCTTCCCCAGCTCCCTGCCCACATTCTCCATTGCCCCAGGGGCAGCGACTTTGGAGGCAGCAACTCTAGGAGGAGGGAGCTGGAGTCCCTGGACCATAGTAAGGCTTGGCTGGTTGGTGAATGGGGGCATCAATGCTGCTCAGCTGTGTGACCTTGGACACGTTAGTTGATCACTCTGTTTCTGTTGCAGATATTCCAGGAATCTAAAATTGGAACCTCTAACACACAGGTTGGCAAACTGGCCCACTGACCGTTTTGTAAATAAAGTTTTATTGGAACATAGCTGCGTGCATTCCTTTGCCTGGCGCTGCTTTCAGCTACAGCGACCAAGTTGAGTAGTTAACAATAGAGACCCTATGGTATTTTTACTCTCTGGTCCATTACAGAAAAGTTTGCCAACTACTGTTCTAATACATTAGCTGTTTTTTGGATTGTTTATGTAGGTGTTTGTCTAGCCCTTTAGTCAACTAATTAACTTATTTATTTATTTATTTATTTATTTATTTATTAAGATTTTATTTTTAAGTAATCTCCACACTCAACATGGGGCTCAAACTCACAACCCCGAGATCAAGAATTACATGTTTTACCAATTGAGCCAACCAGGGGTCCCTGTCTAGCACTTTAGGTGAAGGTTTCTTAATTTGGGTCTGTGAACCACTTGACAGAACCAGGATGAGTTTGGTGGGACAGGGGAGTCTGGTAACCTCCCAAATGGAATGCATGTATGCATGTATGTATGTATGTATTTATTTATTTATTTTAGAGAGAGAGCACAAGTGGGGGAGAGGGGCAGAGACAGAGAGAAAGAAAGAGAGGAGAATCTTACTGGCTCCATGGCTTCATGCCCAGAGTGGGGCTCAACGTGGGGCTCGATCCCACAACTGTGAGATCATAACCTGAGCCAAAGTCAAGAGTGGGACGCTTAACCAACTGGGCTATCCAGGCACCCCTATTATTACCATTTTGAATTAGAAAAGTGACTCATACTCTTTATTTATAGTCTAAAAACTATGGAAATAAATATTGTGAAAGTTGAAGTTCTTCCCAAATCCATCCCTGAGTTTAGATTTTTCTGTTTTATAATTTTATATACACACGTGTATGCATATTTGTGTTTTTCTGGCCAAAGGATCTAAAATTTTCAGCTGACTCAGAGGAGCCTGAGACCCCAAAAGAAATTAAGAACCACACCTATAACTGTGGGAGCCTGGGTGGAGGGGGTGGGTGGGTGCATGGTCTTTCCTCGTTTTTCTCTCCCCTAGAATAATGCGTAAAGTTCTACATGGAACATACACTCAGTGTCTATAGAGCTGAGCAGAATCCATGTGACAGAGACAAAAGAATGACAGCAGCTGCCATTACCCGAACCCTTTGTGTCAGGCACTGGGCAGGCTCTTTATATGGATTATCTCATCTTCTGCACCCAACAACTCTTGGAGGAAAGGATCATTATTTTCATTTCATGCATGAGGGAACTGCAGCTCCGAGAGCCTAAGTAATCTACCGAAGGCCACACAGCTAGAAAATGGTACAGCCAGGACTTGAATCCAGGCCTGTCAGATTTGAGCCAAGGGCCACTACTCTTAATCATCATGCCCGTGGCCTCCCAGATGCAATCCAACCAGATCTGGTCCATGCCTTCTCCTCCTCCTGGACTGTTCAGCCATGACCCCTTCTCTAAGTCAGCCCTCCTCAGACTGGGGACATCAGCTCCTGGGAGATGCTCCCTTTCTTGCTCAAACGCTGAGCCTGGCCTGTGGTTCTTGGTGACTGACTTTCAACCTCCCTCCGACAGAACTGGGGGAAGCCCTTTCCGCCAGGCCAGCTGTGGAGGGAGGACAGGAATGGGTCAGCTCAGGGAGCTAAGGAGAAGCAGAGCAGGAGCTCAAAGCTGACTTGGGCCCTGTCAGCCGATCACATGCCATCCCCAAGCCTTGGCCAGGAGTGTTGGTCAGGAGGGCTCTCTATTGCTTGCAGAACAAAGGCAAGTGCCTTCATCCGGCCTTCCAAACTCTCTGGGTTGGGCTCCAACTTCAGCTCCCTGATCCTCTACAGCAAAAAGGAAGTATTTACCCAGAGGTCCCACACACCTGATCATTTCTGAACTCTGTGCTTTTGTTCATGTGGTTCCCTCCACCAGGAATGCACTTGTCTTCCTCTGTGTGTCTAGATCAAATGCCACCTCCTCCGTGAAGGCTGCCTGGATCCTTCTAGTGGAGATCCATGCTTCCTCTTCAGGTTCCCGAAGCCCTGTCTCTGCACCCACTCCCATGGCCATGACATCTGTATGGCTCTCCTTTTCTATGGGGTCTGGCAGATATGCATCCTGCCACCCCTTTCTGGAACACTCGGCTGCCTGTGAACGCTCGCTTTACCCTCTCTCCCTCAGGGGGACAGGGGTCATGTCTGTCCAGCTCATGCTAAATGCCAGAGCCTGACCCATAGAGCAGGCTCGAGAAATGCTTACTGAAAGAATAATAACATTACCTATTGAAATGTCCTTTGTTCTCTTTCCACCTGTTTGCGGTCATGAATACCTTCGAGAATTTGCCAAAAGCTACGGATCTGCTCCTTGGAAAATTATTCACATGTGTGTCACACTCCCATACCCAGCATACAGTTTTGGAATGCTCACCGGCCCTTTTGAAGCTCTTGGGGTTTGTGAACCCCCCATTACGAGCCCTCGCTCTAGAATGTTTTCTCTACAGTACACAAGTGAAGGAGCATTCAGTAGATGCTTAATAAACGCTTATTGATTGTATGGCTCTGAGTAAAACTGTCTCTGCTTCTGTGACCCTTTGGTTTCATCTCACCATTAATAACACAATCTACTCACAGTTCAGTGTGGATTCACCAGGCACTAGGCCCCGTTCTAGGTACTTTACAGGCGTCTATCCGATTAATCCTCCTGACATCTCTGCCAGGTAAATGCTATTATTAGGCTGAGCCGTATGAAATTGTTAGTATTTGGCTGTTTACGACCTACAAACATGGCAACTCCATTGGGTCCAACCTAATATTATCCCCATTGTTTGGATGCGGACATTGAGGCATAAGAAAGTTTAGATGGCCTGCCCAAGGCGACAGCCCGTTGGGGGCTGAATCCAGGTCGTCTGGCTGTGAGTTTACACTTGTAACTGCCCGCCTACTATTTTCTTCCGGGTGCTTCCCCATCCTGTCTCCTGGACTGGAAGATGATTATTCAAGGCCTGGCTCCCAGGACAGGTATTTGCTGAACTGAAGTTGGATAAGGATCTCTGCAGTCAGAGTCTTCAGAAAATACTGGTCTGCTGTTTGGATGACTTATGACTGTCAGGACCTGCTGTCCTGGACCCAAATGGGAAATTCAAGTGGAAGGAGGAAGAACCAGACATTCAGAGACCAGGTTTGAGTTCTGGATCTGCCAGTAATAATAGTCACAAAAAAGCTGCGTTATGAGTTTGAACGGAGGATCAACCACTGTATTGATACAGCTGTGTGCCCTTAGGCAAGTTACTTAACCTCTCTGTGCCTCACTTCTTTTTCACATATAAAACGGAGATCATAAATAGCACCTACCTCATAAGGGGACTGCAAGGGTTAAACGAGAATCTTTTTAAGGAGCTAAGTATGGTAGTTGGCAAATAGAAAGCACTGAATAATTGTTACCTGCTATAGAGAAGAGTTGGCTATTATTAAATATTATTAGGAAGCACTTTAATATCCATTAATTCATTTAATCCTCACAATTCTGTGAAAGAAGCATCATTCTTGCTACTTCCCATATAAAGATGCCAAGGTTCAGAGAGGTTCGATGACTTTCCCAAGGTCACACAGCTGGCCAGGGGTAGAGCAGGGAAGAGAAACCAGGTTGGTCCCTCTGGTCCACATCCAGGTACCATGGACCTTGGTCCTCACTCAGCACCTGCTGGACGAGGGAACACATGAGCCGGTGAGGGTGACTTCAAGCCAGTCACACACATCTCCGGGCCTCAGCTTCCTCCTCTGTCCCGGCGACACACGGTTGCCGGGGGGTGTGGGACCCCAAGGCTGGCAGGGCTTTGAAGAAAACAAAGTCCTTTTTAGATTCAGGGAGCAGGAGTCTGAGCTTTAGAACATGTTGATCCATGAACAAATCCTGGGCTCTATTTTAAAAATAAATCCCTGCTGTCACCTGTTTCCTTGTTACCCACTCACACTCTAAATAGTGAGGCTTCCACATGGCTCCAGGTGACGAAGCATGTGAGCCACCTTAGTCCAGCTTCGTCCACCTTAGTCCACATTTAGTCAGGTGTGGACAGCACGGTGTGGTGAGGAGTGTGGACCTCCGTCCTGGCCCTGAGCTGCTTTGTGACCTCTATGGGCCTCGATTCCCTCATGCTCAAAGTTGGCAGTTATAAGGATTAAATGGACAAATATATGTACCGCATGAAAACCATTCCTGGGCATACTGTATGCATTTAGCTATATCTACAACCATGATTTTATTACTTGGGGAAGAGGAGGGGGTGATGTAATTTATGACTTTTATTTTTAATGTACAGGTGAATTTTTTATTTTGGTGTAGCTAAATTTGCCTTTTTTTTTTTTTTGAGAGCTTTCCATTGCTTTCATGCTTAGAAAGTCCTTTTCTTTTTATAATTTTTTTCATGTTATTTATTTTAGAGAGAGAGTGTGCAAGCAGGGGAGTGGGGCAGAGAAAGAGAGAGAATGTTAAGCAGGCTCCACACTCAGTGCGGAGCCCTGGATGTGGGGCTCGATCCCATGACCCTGGGATCATGACCTGAGCCGAAATCAGGAGTCGGATGCTCAACTGACTGAGCCACCCAGGTGCCCTGAAAGTCCTTTTCTATCCACATATCCATTACATAGTTACTGAAATTGTCTTCTGGAAATTTTAATGGTTTAATTATTTTTTACATTTATGTCTAAAATGATTTTTTAGGCTCAGGAACTTTTCCTTTAAATTGACTGTCACCCAGAGGCTTAATATCTAGAACTGCTCGACTCGGCTCTTTCTTGCACGCTCCACACATCCAATCCTGCAGGAAATCTAGTGCGTCCACTTTTTGGAAAACGTCAGAATCCAACTGCCACTGCTTCCACTCTGGTCTAGGCACCACATATCTTCCCTGGATTATTCCAACAGCCACCTCTCAGGTCTCCCTGCTTCTGTCCTGCTTGGCACCCTCCAGCCCCCTCAGTCCATTCTCCACACAGCAGCTAGAGAGGTCCTGTCAAAACTGTAACTCAGAGCACGTCAGTCTTTGGTTCAGACCCTCCTAGAGGTTCCCTATTTCACTCGGAATAAAAACCAAGGCCCTGCAACGGCGGACAACAATCTGCATGTTGCAACCCCTCGTACCTGCCCCTCCTGCCTCCTCACTCTGCTCCAGTCACGCTAACCTCCTGGCTGTTGCTGAAACCTGCCAGGCACATTCCAGCCTCAGGGCCTTTGCACTGACTGTTCCTTCTGCCTGGGAGGCCCTTCCCTCAGGTATATCCACGCAGCTCACGCCCCTAGCTTGTTCGTGTCTTTGCTCACCCGAAACCCTCCTGAGGCCAGCTCTGACTGCCCTGTTTGAAAAGGCAGCCTTGACCCTGCAACTCTGGATCCATCACCCTGTTCTACTCTGCCTTTTGTTCTAGTGCTTTTTCGTCTCTAGGACACCATGCGCTTTTCTCATTTATTACCTGTGTTTTTTGTTGTTGTTGTTCCCTGTCCCTTCACCAGAGTATAAGTTCCACAAGGGTAGGGATATGTGGTTTGCTTACTTGTGTATCCCCAGCACCTAACACAGTGCCTGAAGTGGCTACCAGAAGAGTCACCTCTTGGGCCAGAGCCTGGGGTCCTCATCATCTCATTTAACTCATGTGTTTATTGTGCAAATATGTATCTAGTGTCTTCTATGTGCTGGGCAGCGTGCTGGTGTTGGGGGGCAGCGGTGAGTGTCAGACACACTTTCCGGTCTCCAGATGTTCCCGCTATACTGTTGGGGAGATAAGGAAACGGCCATCACGGTGCGGCCAGGTAAGGGAGCGCTGTGCAAACACTGATGGGGCCCTGAAGCCAGGGCGGGATGGGGGGGTGGGGTCCGGGGAGGCCGCTCAGAGTGGTTTGTATGTGCCGCGGCTGAGGAAGAGGGGAGAGTTACACAGGTTAAGAGAAGGCGGGGGATGCCCCAGGCAGAGGGGGCAGCATGTGCAGAGGCTAAGAGGGAAGAGTGAGCTTGGCCCATTCGGGGAACAGCCTAACGTTCAGTCTGGCTGCGGCATGGTGGGAGGCAGTGGAAGGAGGCTGGGAGGCTGCTGGGAACTAAGAGTGAGGGGCCCAAGGGCGCCGGCCCAGCTGGGGTGTACGTACTGTGGCCACTGGTATAGTGCTGCAGCTTGTCCGTGTACTCCGAGTCAGCACGCTCAAACCCCCGTCTTCTGGAACAAGAGCAAAGGGCTGGAGCCACCTGGAAGCCCCCGGGGAGCTGGGAGCCACAGTAGGTGATAGGAAGAGGGAGGGCAGGCCCTCAAAACCACACCCCTGCCAGGGGGCTCCCTGCCTGCCCCTGGCCTAGCAGCCTCACCCCTCCTGGCCGCCCTCATCCCTTCCCACCTCTCCCACCTCAAATCCAGGCTCATCATTTCCCCATCCCCTCTCCAGCCAAGCCCCTTTCAAAGTTATCGCCCGTGGCCCCAGACATCCCAGGGGCTTCTGTCCATCTGACCTTACAGCCCAGTCTGTTCTAAAGTGGGGATCTAAGGAGGAAGAGAGGGTGTTTGCATGGTGCCCTGCAGAAGTCAGGAACAAGTCCCACCTCCTGCCTGGGCACATGTTGTGCCGGCCACCTGGGATGTCCCTTCCCCTTCCCCCACCTCCTCCCATCTACATCCTTTCTGTCTTTCCTGCCACCAAAGCCAGTGGGCCTTATCTGAGCTCCTCAACCTCCCCTCTGACACCCCACTTGTGGCCCTACTCATGTAGGGGCCTCAACATGTAGTCATGTTCTGAGCCCAGAGGGATGTAGCCAATGGCAGCCATTTAGGTAGGAGGGAGGGTATCCAGGCCTGTGCGAGCCTCTCCCTGGCCCTGGGGATGATGGGAATATCTCCTTGGCTCACAGACGCTATTCAGGAATGGTTGAATAGATGCTCAGCCAGCCCTGAAAGGGGCTGGAGACACCCACCCACCTGTTACACACAATGGCAATGACGACCACAGCAATGAGGAAGACCAGGCCGGCCGCCGAGGAGCCGATGATGAGTGGCAGCTTCTCCTGGATGCTTGTCTGGTACTCGGCTGGGGGAGAAAGCACGTTGTTGTCAGCCTGGCTCTGGGAATCCTAATGTTCCCCACCTGGCTGGGTCTCCTAGGATCCCCAGACTCTCTTCCTGCTCCTGATAGAGCACCTGTCACATGCCCAGATGGAGAACTGGCCGGTACTCGCTCAGAGGTAACCTTGGACAAGTCCGTGGACTGCTCCAACCCTCAGTTTCTCATCTATAAAATGGGCATTATACCTCAATGTTGATATGAAAATCAACAATGATAAGAAGCTGACTTATAACTACAGAGAGGCAGTTATAAGCACGGACTCTGAGGCCAGACTCCCTGGCTTAAGTGGCAGTACCACTTACTATCTGTGACTTCTGGTAAAGTGACTTACCTCTCTGTGGCTTAGTTTCCTCATCTGTAAAGTGGGAAATCCTACTTTACACAAAGTGGCCAAAGCCAGCATTTGAACCGAGGTCTCTTTGACCCAAGGCCACGGGCTTATATGAGATAATGCATAAAATGCCCTCAGCATTGGTCTGGCTTTTGGAAACCACTCAGTACATTTTCAATGCCATCAACACCATCATTGTTTTTAATTTTATTATTATTACTTCTCATTTACTTCCATGACCAGACAGGAGCTCATTAAAGTCAGGGACCAGATAAGTCCTGGGTCCTTAGCACCAGCACATATTTGTTGAGTTAGTAAGGAAAGCATCTCGGGACAGTCCCCCAAGGCTCCAGGTCAATGACACTCATCCAACACACAAGAGGATTACAAAGGTGAAAATGCTGGCCACGAGGAAGTGGGGCTTTATAGAGGAGGTACCATTAGCGTCCTGGAAGAGATGGTAAAGCCATTAGGGAGAATTTTTGTGATAAAACAAGAATTCATGGGTCTAAGCCTCTGAGACATTCAGCTAGGCAAAGGCCAAGGCCCATGGCCAGTGATTGAAGCTGATGCTAAGAAGGGACCCTGGAGTCTGGTTATAAGGAAAGCTGCCTTGGGGCTTCATTGGTTGGTGAACTCACAGCAGTGACAACAGACTCACAGCAGTGACAACAGACTCACAGCAGTGACAACTATGACATTAACTATGATTTGGCGAGTGCTAACTACGTGTGAGAGCTACGGCCAACCCTGTGCCAGGTTCCAGATATTTATCCCCCATCTTTACACTAATTTGATAATGATGATGATGTTGACAATGAGATAGCTGTTATCATCCCCATTTATAGATGAGAAAACGGAGACTCAGAGAGGTAAGGTGAGTTGCTCAGGGCCACACAGTTAGGGCTGAATCAGCACTGTAATTTCTCTGTCTGGCTGGCATCAGAGCCCATACTCTTAACTCTGCTGTTCCTCAAAGACTATTAGAATAGGAAGGGTACTTAGAGACCATGTGGTCCCGCAATGGGAGACACACAGCACATGGGCTGCAACCTCCCATTTTCTTGTCCAGGGCAGACATCACTAATCCATCCCAGCACTTCTTGCTGCTGAACTTTAGAATTCTTCTCAATCCAACTGCAAGTCATTGGAGGAGTGTATGGATGAAATAGGTGTGCTCTCAAAGACCGAATATGATGCTTTCATTTTGTGGATGAGAAAAATTTGGACCAGAAGAGGGAAGTGACTTGCTCAGAGTGTGTCTGCAAGTTAGGGCTGAGCTCCTGAGAGTCCCGTGAAAGGGAGTGGCTGACACGATAGCAATGGAGGAGCCCATATGCTTTCCAAATCACAGAAACTAGCACCTCTGTATGATTGGTTCCCAACCGGCAGGGAAGGTTGACATCTAGAAGAGGGGGTGCCTTTTCTAATTTGTGCGAAGGCACTTTGAAGGAGCAGTTGCCTTTAAATGTATTCTGTTTGTGGAGTCAGTGCCCGCCTCTTGCCCTCTGGATGCTGCTTACCTTCTGTCATGGTCTGGAAGTACATCTTGCCACTGTAGCGCCCGTAGCCTGCCACAGTGCGTGCCCGCACCTGGAAGACATAGATGGCGCCGGCTTTGAGGCCCTGCACAGTGACCGTGTTGGTGGGGCTTTTTATGGCTGTGGCGTTGTACTCACTGAGCTCCTGCCGAGGAACAGAGAAGACCATTAGCAAGGTTGTTGCCCACGGTGGGCCCAGAGCCCAGTGCCCACTCCTGCCACTTGTGGTGGGGGGGTTGGTCACTGGATAAACATCTGTGGTTTTCAATTCTTCCTTCTCTCCCTGTGACTAAATTGCACACCCACGCTTTTTGCATGTGACTTCCCAACACCTCCCACAAAAGAAGGCAGAGTGTATTTCTCTTCCTTGTGGATGCCAAATTTGTCCATGGTCTTGTTTTGGCCCATGGAACATTCTAGAGGACATGATGCAAGCAGAGGTTTTATATGTGCTTGTTGAGTTGGCTTGGCCTCTTGTGCTCCTGCCTTCTGCCATGATGGGACTTAACCTGGGTAGCGGCTGGTTCCAGAATGAGAAACATGTAGGGAAGATCTTGACCTTATTCCTATGCTGAAACAGGGCCACCTCAGTTGACTTGCAGACTCCAACCAATGACCAAGAAAAATAGCCACTTGGAAGCCATCGTATTTAGGGGATTGTGTATTTTGCAGCATTATCCTCAGTGATAGCTGACTGATACACAGATGCTGAGGGGTCACTATGTGCAGACTCTGAGGTCTAGGTTGTGAGTTCTTGGGAGACAGCAGGAAGAGGGCCTCCCTTACCCACTTCTGCAGCTACTTCCCTGCCCCATGCCTTGATAGGTTAAGTGCAAGGACCCCTGTTCCGCCACAGCACAGTCGAGTGAGGCAAGATTTAAGGCCCAGACAGGGAAAATGATGCTCAAAGTCACATATTAGTTGGTGGCTGCTTTGGGACTCAAAAGCAGGTTCGTAGGGGTGCCTGTGTGGCTCAGTCAGTTAAGCATCTGAGTCTTGATTTTGGCTTAGGTCATGATCTCACAGTTTTTAAGCTTGAGCCCTGTGTCAGGCTCTGCATTGATAGTGTGGAACCTACTTAGGATTCTCTCTCTCCCTCTCTTTCTCTGCCCCTACATCCCTCCTCAAAATAAATAAATAAGCTTAAAAAAAAAAAAAAAAAAAGAAAACAATGGAGTACACGGAGCTACATCTAATGTCCAAGGCTTTGAGTACCCAGGACCTAATGTTCTTTCCTTTGAGAGATGCAGAATACCAATTCTTTTTTTTTTTTAAGTTTGTTTGTTTATTTATTTATAAAAAAATCTTTATTTATTTTTGAGAGAGAGACAGACTGCAAGCAGGGAAGGAACAGAGAGAGAGGGAGACACAGAATCCAAAGCAGGCTCCAAGCTGTCAGCACAGAGCCCAACGCGAGGCTCGAACCCACAAACAGTGAGATCATGACCTGAGTTCAAGTCGGCCACTTAACCAACTGAGCCACCCAGGTGCCCCCCCTTTTTTAATGTTTATTTATTCTTTGAGAGAGAGAGAGACAGACAGAGTGTGAGGGAGGGAGGGGCAGAGAGACAGGGAGACACAGAATCGGAAGCAGGCTCCAGGCTCTGAGCTGTCAGCACAGAACCAGACGCAGGGCTGGAACCCACGAACTGTGAGATCATGACCTGAGCCGAAGTCGGACACTTAACCGACTGAGCCCCCCAGGCACCCCGCAGAATGCCAGTTCTGACCTGAACACTGCCCAGGGTGACCCAAGGAGCACAGGACAAGACACAGATTAGCTGCTGTGGGAATGGGGATGTGGTTGAGTTGGATGCAGCTGTCTGCCAATCTAGATGATGCTCATTCGGGCATCTGTCAGCTACCCTTCAAACTTTCCCCAAACGCCCTCTTTGCACTTGGCCCTGGGGACTCCAAGGGACTAAGGCACAGGCACTGGGTTCACAGAGCTCAGTTCAGGAAAACAGTGTGGAGACTTCAACCTTGAGGACCATGAACCCCTCTGAGAAGTTGATGGAAGGTAGGAGCCTTTGTGCAGAAAAATGCCCACCTGATTGTACGTGCCAATCATACACACGTGCAATGCACAGAGCCCTTGCAAAAACTCTCTCAAAACAATTAAATTCAGTGGGCGCAATGTTATTACAGGAATCATAGCATGGAAGTTAAGATCACAAACTGGGGGGCGCCTGGGGGGCTCATTCGGTTGAACATCCAACTCTCGCTTTCAGCTCAGGTCATGATCTCATGGGTGGTGAGACTGAGCCCCGCATTGGGCTCTGTGCTGACAGTGTGGAGCCTGCTTGGGGTTCTCTCTCTCCCTCTCTCGCTGCCCCTCCCTGGCTCATGCTCTCTTTCCTTCTCTCAGAATAAATAAACTTAAAACAAATGTTAAAAAAAAATCACAAACTGGAGCCAGACTTCCTGGGTTCAAGTCCTGACTCTATTACTTATTATCTTTGTGACCTTGGGCAAGTTTGTTAACCTCTCTTGCCTCCTTTTCTTCATCTGTAAAATGGGGATAATAATAATGGCAGCTACCTCAGAGGATTGTTTAGAGAATAAAATGAATCCATATGTATAAAATGTGGATATTGGTAGTGTAAGCACAATGAGCATGGGACCTCACCTGGGTGGGGGACATCAGGTGAAGTCCAGGAAAGCTATCTGCAGAGTGGGGCTTACGTAATGGAATTTTAAAGAACAAACAGAAGTCACCCACGTCAAAAAGGGGGAGGGCATTCTTGGCCAGGAGCATCAGGTGCAAAGGCAAGGAGGTGAGAAATGGGATGTGGGGCTGGACAAGGGCTGATCTGCAAGTGCCTCCTCCCAACCCCCTCACCCTTCCCAGGGGGCAGCAGCACCTAGGAAGCCTCTTTTCCTGAGTCCGCTCCTCTGCCCCCTCCTCCAGGAAGCCTGTTTGACCTCTCAGCCAGATGTGCCTCCCCTCCTCTGAGCCCTGGAGCACTTGCTGTGGACGCCCCAGGAGGGGTTTCTGTTCCACCCCCTTATCCTGGGCCCAGGCTGATCTCACAGCCTTGACTGTAAACTCTTGAAGGAAGTGGCTGTGTTTTGTTTCCCTGTACTGAGCACAGAGGCCTGCACAAAGAGACCTGGCCCCAGGGTAAAGGCTGTACTCCTTGGCTTGGCTTTCCAGACCCTTCATGACTTGCCCTTTGCCAGTCTTGCCTGCCACCCCCTCCCCCAAATGCTTCCCTTCCCTTTCTTGGTAGGACTGCCAGATTTAGCAAGTAAAAATACAAGATGCTCAGTTAAATCTGAATTTCAGATAAACAATGAATAGGGTGTTTTTTTTTGTAAAAGTTTCCCCCATGCAATATTTAAAACATACTTATACTAAAAAATTATTTAAAACAATTTAAATGTAATTGGTGTCCTATATTTTATTTGGCAACCCTACCTTCCCTGGACACTCTGATACTTTGCAAGTGCTGTTTCTTCTATCTGAAATATCCATTCTCCATCTGCCTGGCAGTTCCCTATTCATCAAGGCTCAGTGCAAGTACCACATTTGCTGCAGAGACTTCCCAGATGTCCCAGAAAAGATTTGCAGGTCCGTTTTCTCCTCTCCCACCTGTTGTTCCGATATGCACGTGTCTTCTCTAAGGACTGTGGGTTTCCTGAGGGCAGACACCTTGTCCCATCCATCTCCGGGACCCCCAGGCTCAGCACACAGTAGGTGCTCACTAACTACCGCCAGCGACAAATGAAAAACAGGAGAGACCATTCAACACCTACGAACCCAGCTTGCAGTACCAAGATTGCCCACTAGGTGCCACCAGCCAACACGGAATCTGCTCGGATTCTGCAGCCTGAGTGGGTGGGTGTCCACTCAGAGAGGATGGAAGTTTTAAGTTCCAGATTGTAGGATGGCGATGCGAGGTAGCTGCCAGTGGCACAGGTGCCTCAGATTGAGGAAAGAAACTAGCAGATCCCTTCTCTAAAGCGGGAACAGGACAGAGCGGGGGATTGGGAAGTCATTTCAAAGGCAGATTCTTCCACTAGCTTGCATTGTGACCTTGGGAAAGACTCTTCCCTCCCCTGAGCCCCTGTTTTCTACTTCAGGAAAGGAACACTAAATGCCAACCTCCCAGGGCTGTTGTAAAGATGAAATGTGATCAGGCAGTGTCTGGCACAAAGGAGCTGCTCTAGAGCCCCCTACCTCCTCCCTCGTGGCTGGAACACCTTTACCTGAATAAGGACTAAGCACTGACAGGTTAGGAGAAGACATCTAGTATGAAATCTACCGGTCCTCAGCTCAAAAACCCTTACCCCAAGACTATGGGCCAATGAGGCACTGGGAGCATTTCTTAAGCCCTATGAGACTCGGTCTTCTCATCTTTAAAATGGGATAAAATACTATAGGCCACACAGAGTGGGTATGGAGATTCAACAGGAAAAAGAAAACGGGCAAAGCTTTTAGTATCGTTTCCGGTACACATAAGGACTTCACAAACATTGGCCATCATAGTTATCGATGCCATGACAGAGAAGCCTTCCTCAATGGTCATTAAATGGATGAATGAATGCAAGAATAAATGAGTGAGTGAATAGATCTCTCCATGTAGGTACCACTCCACGTACACTGGGCAGAGACCTATGCAGCCTGGACTTTCACTGTTCATCCCCGCCTCCCCCACCTTCTCTTCCCCTTTGCTCTGCCAGCTAGAAATTTCTGTTGAACAAACACCAATCGATGAGGCCTATAGGGACCTGTCCGCCATAGGTGGCCTCACAAATGAATCTTCTCCCGGAGCTCTGGGGGAGCCAAAGGGAGCACGAACCTGTGTGCTTTGGTACAGCTGCCAAAGGAGGCCACCTCCCCCAGGACGCTGGAACCGACGGAAACAGCCGGCCCTGGTCTGGCCAACACCATTTGTCAGCGGCATCCAGGAGCCTTCCAGCAAAGTGGTTTTTTAGCTCCGGGCTCCGGGCAGGCTGGGAAATCCCAGTGGAGCTGGGGAAAGGCCAAATGGAGAGCCCGCTCCAAAAAGAGCCCTTTCTTTTTTTTTTTTTTATATTTATTTTTTTATTTTATTTTTTATTTTTTATTTTTTTTAATATATGAAATTTATTGTCAAATTGGTTTCCATACAACACCCAGTGCTCATCCCAAAAGGTGCCCTCCTCAATACCCATCACCCACCCTCCCCTCCCTCCCACCCCCCATCGACCCTCAGTTTGTTCTCAGTTTTTAACAGTCTCTTAAAAAGAGCCCTTTCTAAAGAAGGAAAGGAGGAGTGGAAAAGATAGTGGCGGTGGGGCCCACACGGGACTGCTCAGTGCCTAACTTCCCTACCTGGGAAGATTTGGAGCATTCATTAAAGAAATCAATTGCAGGCATCAGGAGCGTTCCCAAGTGTTAGGTAAGAGCCGGCTGTGGACTTGTCAGAAGCCATCTTGCATCCTGGAGGTCCCTCCCTGATGGGACAGCCAGGTTGACCTAGGAAGCCTGAGAGGTTGGGGACCGAGACTGCTCCTACCCCTGTGCTGGCATCTCCTCTGACATTTTCATCAACTCCTTTTTCCTTCTCCCCTTAATTCCGCCACACTCTCCTGATTCTATCCGTCCGTTTCTTTTTCCTCTACACACTCTCCTGTCTGTTCTTGGTTATACCTTTCCACTCCTGGCGAGCACCATACCTACACCTGCGAATCGCGAACCCACACTGGCCCCAGGAAAAGGCACCACCATCCACTGGGAGTTGTCCTTCACACTTCCCTGGTCCCCTGAGTTTCAAAAGGTTGTCTGAATCTGTAGGCCTCTCACCACCTGTGCTGCCAGCCCTTACTCCATCATGCCACTATCATTTCTCACTCCGTGTCCCACGAGAGCCCCCAAAAGGGTCTGTGTCTCCGGGACCCCCTTATAGTCTGTTTCCCACATAGCAAGATACAGGGATCTTAAACGTAATCTGAGTCAGATCACATCATTCCAGAACCTTCCACCGGCTTCCCAGAGTACTTTAAATTGAATCCAGACTCCAAAGGCATGGAAGGCCCACCACAACCCAGCCCTGCCTCCCTCTCCAAGTCTTTCCCCGCTAATCTCTCCCTTGTTCATATTGCTCCTCCATACTTGCCTTCTCCTGCCCCAGGGCCTTTGCGTGTCTTGTTTCTGCTGTCTGGAATGACTTTGCTCTCATCACTTGTCTGTCTGGTGAACTCCTAGCAACTTTTGAGGCTCAGCTCAAATGTCACTGGAATGAAGACTTCCTCTCACTTATACTCAGACCATGGGTCCCTCCTTGGTGCCTTGACAGATCTTTGCCTGCCCTTCTGTGACTGTGTCATGCCCGTCTCATGGCTATTTGTGTCTGGAGGTGTCTTTTCCCCTGGACGGTGAAGGCCCTGAGGCCTCTGGGCATGTCTGGCTAATCTCAGTACTCCCAGCACCCAGCCCAGGGCCCAGCCCAAGGTTGGTGACAGTGAATATTGAATGAACCAGGGTCCATCTCTCCCATTGGCAGATTCCAGGCTGCCCCTCACTGCACCCCAGGCCCAGCAGGAGGGGCTGGCAGGGTAGCGCCATGTCTTATCACAGCTGTACCTGAGGCTTGTCCCTCTCTCGCCATTTGTATCTAAGATCCCCCCTCAGAGCCTGGCCCTGTCCGCCCTTTAACAGTCATCCCAGAAGCACCCCTGGGAGGGTGAAAGGGGAGGGAGGAAGCAGGAGAGCCAGGCAAAGAGTGAGAACGCAGGTCCAAATCCTGTTTTCTCTGCCACTTAGCAGCTGGGTGGTCTCGAACAGGTCACACACCTTCTCCGTGCCTCAGTTTCCACTCCCGTCCAGGGGGGTGAATGGCTTTGCTGCAAGGAGGAACGAGACGACGGAGGTGGCGTGCTTGGCACGTGCTCTGTGCTCATGAAACGCGAACAGGTGGTGGCCGCGGCCGCTGCAGGGCCTGCTGGGCCTGCCACCTCGGCAGGGGCCTGGGGAGGCGGGGCAGCGGCAGAAAGTAGGGCAGAGCCGCCTCCTGGTTCACACCTCCATCAGCCTCCGCAGCCCCTCCCGCCTCGGTAGGAAATGGGTCGTAGGCAGGACCCGCGCCGGGATTCCTCATTTCCGCTCTAGTCTTTGGGGACAAACACTTTCAGTTTCGTTTAATCATAAAGCTTCTTAATTAGTTTTTTTTTCCCCCTTTCTTTCTTGAATTCTGAGGTGCTGAACTGTCCCCGCCAGAGCGGGTGGAAATGCTGGCTTCTGTAGGGGCTGGGGCTTCCTGGGCCTGGGAGCAGCTGGTCTGGCTAAGGCTACAGGATGCCTGGCTCCTTCAAGGCCCTCCAGGACCCAGAGAGGGGTGGGGCTGCTTCCCTCACATTGTCCTCACCTTGGGCCATCCAGCAGCACCTCGTGAGCACCTACTGTGTGCCAGGCTGGGGAAGAGGCAGAGGTAAGGCAAGGTCCCCACTCTGGAGGAACAGGCCATGGGAGGGGATTCATTCACTTATCCATTCAACCAATATTTACCAAGTGTCTCTTTGGTGCTGGGCCCAGGGTATCGGGGAGAAGATGGTGAATGGGACAGATGTGGTCCCTGGCTTCTCAGAATGCACTGCCTAGAGCAAAGGATGAGCGAGGAAACAAGCAATCACAGACCGGCTGGGTGAGGCTGGATAGGTGTTTGAAAACGTCTTGAGGCTCATCAGAGTTTGGCTGAGCCGGCAGTTAACAGAGTGGAAGGGCGGGGCCGGGCCTCCGAAGGCTGGGCTCCAGCAGCGGTGGCTGGTACTGTTTCCACCTCTTTTCCTCTCAACCCTTATGGAGAGACTTTCTATTCATTTCCAGTTCCCAACCCTCAACTCAAGCACTTTCTGTAGTCATTTACACTTTAGTCTGAATGAGGTCCAAATGACACCTTTCCCAGGGGCTCTTCCAGCCTCTGTGGCTGTTTGATGCTTTAGGCCACAGGTAAGAAAAGTCTCCAGTCAAAAAGAGAGTTTTCTGAGCCTCTGATGTCCAGCTGCTGCATCCACCCCCTAGCCCCAACACCGTGCATGCCCCATGTTCAAATGTACTGGCCTCTCCTGGCCTCATGTTGTGTAGCTCTTGCCCACCATGCAAAAGGCAGGGCAGAAGGGAGGAAGGAAAGTACGCTCTGTTAGGGCCGGGAGCCATTCCGGGTACTGTCCCTGCCTTTTCTCCTTGACCTGTGCAGCCCCCAGTCTTGCCAACAAGAGAGGCAATCTTGTTTGCATCTGACACAGGAGGCAACTGAGGTTCAGAGAGAGAATGATGGCTGCCCAAGGTCACACAGCTGTTATGGTTGGAGCTGGGACCCGAACCTATGGCTTCTCACTCCCAGTCCAATGCTCCTTCTACAACACCAGTGGCTTCTAACCCTTGGTCCCTGGGTCCTAGGGGTCCCTGAGAGAGAATTAAAGGTCTGAATTAAAAGCTCAAAGAGAAACCGCTCTCTCCCGCTACAAATGGCACCCAGGCAAATGGAAACAAGTGTTTTAGCTGGAATCAGAGCAACATGGGGAGGAGGCTCTACTCCTGCCCTGTACAGAGCTGTCTGGAGCACTTTCAAATCTCTGCTTCAGAGTGGGGGAAGCTTTCTGGGAAACCAGCTCTTTCAGAACATCAGGCCCACTGAAGTCAAGAGGAAGGGGGTCCTGGTGAGGAAAGGGCCCCGACCATTGCATTTTACTGAGATTGCTGGCCTGATGCCCCAGACCAGAAAAGCGCAGCTCGGAGAGGTCAAGGCACCTGCCTGAGGTCTCCCAGCTGGGGAGGACTGGAGTCAGAATTGAGCCAGGCGGCTTGACTCTGAGGCCAGTGCTCTTTCTGCTGTACCAGGGCGTCCAGTCTCGGAGGAGGGTAGAACCGCAGGCCCAGGGGTGTGGAGGTGGGGAGTGGGCCCGGGAGCACAGGTACCTTCTCATAGTACTGCAGCTCATAGTCCAGGATGACGCCGTTGGGCTGGTCAGGCTGGGACCACGACAGGGTGATGCTGTCCACCGTGCGGCTCACCGGGTGCATGATGGACACAGCCGACGGAGCTGGAAGACAGGTCAGAGGCCAAGGGTCAGGAGCAGCAGTGAGAGGGTACATACAGATTCTGTCCCAACTCTAGAGGTGCCCAGACAGAGTGTGGGATCAGAGAGGGGAAGGCATCTGGCTGAGGCCACACAGCCTGCCTAGGGGGCTGACAGGGGCCAGCAGGACTTGTGCAGGGCTGTGGGTGCTGCACCTTCAGATTTCAGACACTGACAGTTCTGGCCATCCCTGGGGAGCTCAAGCCGCACCAAGTGAGAGACAGATGCACTGGGCCCTTCTCTGGCCTGGCTCAAAGTGTTTGGATGAAAGGTGTTCATTCTCTCTTGGAACTTACAGTCTACTGGACTAGGGAACTTACAGACCCAAGACATGGTGATGGGGCTCTGGGAGAGGGGAGCAGAGAGGGTGGGAGATTCATTTGTTCCTCCAGCGAATGTGCACCGAGGGCCTACTATGTGCCCTCAGCACTGAAGAAAAATGACTGCCAAAAATAAATCCATAAAAATAAATCCATAGCTACTATGGAAAGCAGTTTGGCAGTTACTTAAAAAATTAAATGTAGGGGTGCCTGGTGTCTCAGTTGGTTAAGCGTCTGACTCTTGTTTTCAGCTCAGACCACGACCTCACGGTTTGTAGGTCTGAGCCCTGTATCGGGCTCTGTGCTGACAGCATGGAGCCTGCTTGGGATTCTCTCTCTCCCTCTCTCTGCCCCTCCCCCGTGCTCGTGGACGCTCTCTCTCTCTCTCTCTCTCTCTCTCAAAATAAATAAATAAGCTTAAAAAAAAAGTTAATGGGGCACCTGGGTGGCTCAGTCGGTTAAGCATCCGACTTTGGCTCAGGTCATGATCTTGCGGTTCGTGGGTTCGAGCTCCGCGTCGGGCTCTGTGCTGACAGCTCAGAGCCTGGAGCCTGTTTCAGATTCTGTGTCTCCCTCTCTCTCTGCCTCTCCCCCGCTCACACTCTGTCTCTCTCTCTCAAAAATAAATAAACATTAAAAAAATTTTTAAAAATAGTTAAATGTAGGGGCGCCTGGGTGGCTCAGTCGGTTAAGCGTCTGACTTTGGCTCAGGTCATGATCTCACGGTTCGTGAGTTCGAGCCCCGCATCGGGCTCTGTGCTGACAGCTCGGAGCCTGGAGCCTGTTTCAGATTCTGTGTCTCCCTCTCTCTCTGACCCTCCCCCGTTCATGCTCTGTCTCTCTCTGTCTCAAAAATAAATAAATATTAAAAAAAAAAATAGTTAAATGTAGAATTACCCAGCATTTGCACTCCCAATTTTACTGAATTGAAATCAGGTACTCAAATGAATACTTACACATGTCAGTACACATAACAGCAGTATTATTCACAACAGCCCAAAGAGGGGAACAACCCAAATGCCCACCGACAGATAAATGGACACACACATGATGGTTTACACATACCATAGAAGAGTATTTAGCCATAAAAACGAAGCAACTACTGACATGTGCTACAATGCGGATGAACTTCAAAAACATGCAAAGTGAAAGACAGGCACAGAGGTCACATATTTTATGCTTCCATTTATGTGAAATAATTCAGAACAGGTAAATCCAGAGAGCAAGCAGCTGGCGGTTGCCAGGGCTGAGGGTAGGGGAGAAACAGAGAATGTTGAGCACAGGTTTTCCTCTGGGGCGATGAGAATGTTTTGGGCCTAGACAGAGGCGGTGGTCACACAAGCCTGTGAATGTACTAAACGCCACGGAATTGTACACATTAAAATGGTTAATTGCAGGCGGGCCTGGGGGGTTCAGTCGGTGAAGCATCCAACTGTAGATTTTGGTTCAGGTCATGATCTCATGGGGCATGAGTTCGAGTCCCGCATCGGGCTCTGTGAGGACAGCGCAGAGCCTGCTTGGGATTTTCTCTCCCTCCCTCTCTCTATGCCCCTCCCCTGCTTGCACTTTCTCTCTCTCTCAAGATAACAAACTTAAAAAATAAAATAAAATGGTTAACTGTATGTAAACCTCAATAAGATCAATCCCTCCTTCCCTCCCCCTAGTGTTGCTAGAGCCATCACGGAGGGTGGTTAAACGAAGGAGACAGGAAGTCAGGGGCGGCTTGTTTAGTGCTGGAGGCTTCTGAGAAATAACTTAACCCCATTCCTGCATCTTACTGATGTGGAAACTGAGGTCCGGAGAAGGGTTGTGAGCTGCCCAAGATCACATGGGGAGTTCACAACACACAGCCCTTTTACTGATTCCTGACTCATGAGGCACCCAGGCCCGTGTCTCTTGCCTCCTTCTCAAATGGACCAAACCTACTATGTGTCAACCACAGCCCTGGGCCCTTCACATGTGTTTCCTGAGTTGACCGTTGGTGAGGGAGCAGTATTAGCCCCACTGACAGGGGAAGAAACCGAAGTTCAGAGGGGCAAGGGGGTCCTGAGATCCCAGCGCCCCCACACCCTCAGTAGGGGAGCTGGGATTTGAACCCAGGTCTGCTAAAGCAGTGTTTGCCCCATGATTGGACAGAGCAGGGGTGGATTCCTGACACAGTCCCTCCCTAGGCGGTCACTCCTCACTGCAGTGAGCCTCCCTGCCTTTCCGGGCTCAATGTTTTCATGGTCTCGGGAGGGGCTGAGGACTCACCAGGGTGAAGGGAGCATCTTGGGCAAGTGTGTGACCAGCAGATGCCCTGTCTCGGCCCACCCTTCAGGGTGTCTGAAGGGTGGGAGGGACCCTTTTCCCCCTCACCCCAATCTTGCTTCTCAGCGGCTTTGTCCCGATCTGAGTGTGGGGTAGCAGCCGGTAGGAGCTCATCGGGACCCGAAGCTCACCCGGTCGCTGCTCTGTTTCTGTCCCTTCCTCCCCAGGGTGTTGGTTAGAAGACCCAGGCTCTGCTCTCTGGCCTGCTGCTCGCTGACTGTGTGACCTTAGGCAAGCTGTCGCCCACCTCTGGACCTGGCCTCTTCCTCTGGACCATGAACAGGCTGGAAGGTCCCTGGGGTCCTGCAGCTCGAACGCTCCCTGCCTGTTCTTTCTGGGCAGCCCTCGGCCTGGAGTTGGATCAGCCCAGAGGCCAGCGTGAGTCTGAGCGGGTCTGGCTTCCCCCCAGCGCCAAGTACCTGTGGGAAACTGGCCCAAGACACCCGAGACAGGGTGGCAGCACTGTGACCTTGGACTTGGAGCTTGGTCCAGGCATCGCTGACCAGCCTCTGTTCTTTCTGCACCACAAGAGTGCTGTCTGGCTCTCAGCTTGGCCCTAGCCCTGCTGGGGCAGCAGGCCTCTTGGGAAGATCAGGCCCCTGCTCCCTGCAGTTTCTCCCTCAGTCAAACAGGGTACTCTGTCTTCCTTATTGCTTCCCAGAGAATCAGGAGACCCCGACGTGAGCGAAGGGGCCCTACTACACGCTGGGCCCTGTGCTATGCCCATGTGGACGTGCATATTACCTCATTTAATCCTCACAACAGCCTAGGAAGCAGACCTCCTTCGGCCCATTTTGCAGATGGGAAGCCTGAGAACCAGAGTAAAGTGTCTTGCCCGAGGCTATCCAGATAGTAAGTGGCCGCGCAAAGCAACGCATTCTCACCAGATGCCTGGGGACGGGAAGTGATGTTTCTCCTGCTCCACGAAGTCGCTTGAAGGACTTGCAGGGCTGAGCAGATGTGTATAATAATAGCAATGATAAAGCCACTAACCTAACACTTATTGAGCCCTTACTCTGTTCCCAGCGCTGTTCCAGGCTCTTTACGCCTATTGACATAGGTGAAGCAGAGAATTCTCACAACTGCCCCATTAGCTAGGGGCTATTAGTATCCCCAGTTTACAGAGGGGGAAACTGAGGCTCAGAGTTGTTGCATAGTCTGCTCAAGGGTCATGCAGCAAGGCCGTGGAGGCTAGACTTGAACCCGGCACCTCAGGCTCTTCACTAGTACAGCACCTGCTACTGAGCCGTCAGCCCGGCTCCAGCCAAATGCTCACCAGAAATCGATGAGGTTAATTGTCAGAGCACAAAGGAGGGGCAGTCAGAGCTCTCAGTGTCCCAGTTTCCTTATCTGTAAAATGGGCCTGAGGGCAACGTGCCCCCTGAGGGCTGTCATGGGGAGCGGGTGTTTGAGATCCTGTCCAAAGCTCAGCGTGGCTGTGAGCGTTCACCAGGGTCACTGGGGTGTTGCCACTGTGCACTGAGCAGCTGCCCCGTGTCACCTGATTCAGTTCTCTCGACAACAATGTGGGATGGGGGTTAAGATCCACAATCTGCAGAAGAGGAGACTGAGGCTAGAGAAGCATGGTGACTTCCCCAAGGTCACACAGCTAGTGACGAGCTCAGTCGGGCCTGGAGCTGAGCTATCCTGCCCCCAGCTATGCTCCCTGCTGGCCCTCAGAGCAGTCCCTGCAACTGTGCCCTCATTCTCTGACCCCGTGTCCAGCCCAGCCCCGTCTCTCCCTTCGGAGCTGCCTCTGTGTGGAGCTGAGCACCCTGTTCTTCTGGACTGCCGGAGGCCCTGGCCCCCCTGTGAGGCCAGGCTGTCCACCCTCCTCTCCCGCCTGCTGCAGCCCGCTTCCACTGACAGAGTGTGCCGTCATTGCACGTCCGTCGTATCTGTGCAGCATCGGACACACACAGCACCCACAAGCCTGGGTGAGCAGTATTGCCATTAAGCCACAACTACGTGAACTCAGTCACCTGGCGCTTTCCGTGGAGACCCGTAGAATCTTCCCTGGTGGGAAGGTTCCAATCCAGCCCCAGGAAGGCGGTCCGGCTTAGTGGTTGGGAGCCGGAGGGTGGAATCAGACTGCCGGCAAATCCTCATCCCTCCCCTCCCCCGTGCTGTGGCCTTCAGCAAGCTCTCTCAACCTCTCTGAGCCTCAGTTTCCACACCTGTCACATGGGGACCCTTACCTGGCAATAATGCTATGAGCATAAAAGGAGAAATACATGTACAGAGTTGACCACGGTGCCTGGCACCAGCAGGAGGGAGATATCATTAAAAACATTTCCAGGGGCACTTGGCTGGCTCAGTCAGTGGAGCATGCGACTCGTGATCTTGGGGTTGTGAGTTTGAGCCCCACACCGGGCGTAAAACTTCCTTAACAAACAAACAAATAGAAACAAACAAGCGAACATCTCAACTGGGTAGGACGGTACCAGGGGCTGTGGGCCAGGACATGCTGGTCAAAGGGTATAAACTTCTAGCTCTAAGAAGTTCTGGGGAGCTCACGGATAGCTTGGTGATTATAATAAACAGTCCTGTAGTGCGTAACAGTTAAGTCGTAAAGAGAGCAGATCTTAAATGTTATAACCACACACCCGAAGATGGCAGTTACGTGAGCGGTCGGATGGAGGTGCTAACTAACCTTACTGTGGTAATCGTTTTGCAATATATACATGTATCAAGACATCACATCATATACCTTAAACTTTCACATGTTACATGTCAATAATATCTCAATAAAGCTGGAAAAAAGATGTCAATTCACAGAATTGCTATGATGCCAGCATGATGCCGGGTTCTGGGGCCCAAGAGAGGAACCCTCAGGGTCCCTGCCTTCCAGGCACTCGCAGCCTAAGGGGAGAAAGCATATTTGTTTCACACAACGAGTGTCTGCTCCAGGCTAGAGCTCCTGGGTCCCAGCCCCCATGTCAGGACTCGGCCAAGGTGATGCAGGCCTGAGAAGGGGCAAGGCTGTTCCCTTCCCCTCCTTCCCTGTGATTTCACCTCCCATCCCTAAAGATGATTGCACTTTTCAAACTTGAGAGGGGATAAGGAGATAACCAGACTTTGTTAAAACCCACATTGCTGGGCACCCCCCCCCCCCAAAACCAAGATACATGGTGGGGCCTGAGGATTCGCGGTTCTAACAAGCTCCTCGGGAAGTTGATGCTGCTGGTTTGTGGACCACACTCTGAGGAGTAGTAGATGTAGGACCAGAGAAGGAAAGTGACTTATCCAAGATCACACAGCAGGTACGGGCTGGCATAAGATAGACCATCTGAATCCCGGTTGAGTACATCTTCCATCCACCAAATTACTTCTCACGGCCTGGCATCTGCAGAGACTGCCCCTCTCATCAGCCCAGGCTAACTCCCTCTGGAGCCTGCAGCTCTGGAGGGTCTTAAAGCAGGGGGACAAGAAGTTGTAGGCTGCCCAGGAGCCTGCCTTGTCCTGAAGGCACTGGGGAGCCACAGAAGGGCTGCAGAAGGAGTGGCAACCTGCTCCTCAAATGACATACGAGCTTGTTATCTCGACAATGCCTGTATGCCCCATGACGCCCAGTGGAAAAACGTAAGGAAGGCCCACACCTGACTCTCACCTGTTCACTCTATGCCAGGTGCTTTTCCAAATGCGTTACATAGTGAACTCCTTTAACACTCATACTAACCCCATGAGGCTGGTATTCTTATTATACCCATTTTATAGAAGAGGAAATGGAGGCATTGCGGTAGGAAGTAACTTGCTTGCCCAAAGTCACACGGTTATCAGGCGGTGACGCTGGGATTTGAACCCAGGCCCACCCAAGTCCAACACACCCTTCCCTTCTATTGGCTGCAGCTGATGCAGACTGAGCAGGGGGGTCTGGAAACCAGGGGACTTCAGAGGGCCTCTGAGGACATCCTGGGCCGGCTGCCATCCTGTTGCTGCAAAGCTAACTCCACTCGGCTCCCGCTGACTCACCTTACCCACCACCGCCCGGCCCTCCTCGGCTCCGGGAGCTCAGCTGTTATGGGGGCGGGTCCCACACAGCCATGGGGGTCTGGGCTTGGGGGGCTTAGCCGGCAGGCTTGGGTTACAGGCAGCTAACCCGGGCTCTGATCCCATAAGTCCCGTAACCCTGGGCGTGGCAAGGAGGCGGCATTTGCTGGGAAGATGATCAAGGCGGGCCAGTGGGGGCCAAGCGGGTCTGGCCTTTCTCCTGGAATCCAGGGGGATTAATGGCGGAGAAGAGGGAACAGCTGGATGTTCTCCCATCCCTCCTGCTGTCCACCGCCCCCCCTGGGGTATCAGATTTCCCTGTAAGTTGGTCTTCAGGGAATTCTGGTATTTTCAATTACCAGCAGGGCACACCGGCAGGGGGCTGGGGTCAGTGGTGCCCTGTGACCCCTGCAAGGAGATGGAGCCCCAGGGAGTAAGCACAAAAGAGGCTTGTGGCCGAGAGGGGAAGAGGGGAGCCTGGCCAGGCAGGGCCTGCTTGGCTGGAGCAGGTGGTCAGGGGCCCTGCTGTCCCCAGCGATGCCTGGGGGAGTGTCCAGTCCCTTCATCAGTTGAGACTTGAGGAAGTGCTTTCCGCATGTGCCCCGTCTCCCTCTCAGGGCACGAGGGGGGTTGAGTCAGGTGGCCTCTCAGAGCCTTCTGGGACCAGGAGCCTTTGACGGGCAGGAAGACAGGAGGCCTGTGACCCTGGCTACTTCAAGAGGGAGTGGGTTTGGACCTTGCCCAGCTTGACCTCCGCAGCCCTGAGCTCTGAGGCAGGAAGGAGACCCCCGAGTGTGTTTGGCCTTTCCCCTTTCACCAGTAAGGAGACGCCGGGAGCTTAGAGCAGTGGGGAGAAGGCGCTGAGCACTGGCAGTGTGAGACCCCACCCCAAGCCCCAGTAGCAGATCCCGCTGCATCTGTGACGTCTTCACTGCACCTGACTTCCCACCACCCCCTGAATGACGCACGGATGCCCCACGTGGCCTCAGGGCCCACCTGCCCGGCACCTGCCAGCTACCTGCAACTTGCTCCTTTACTCCCAAGTGCCATCCAGACTGGCCGCCTTTCTGTTTCCAATCACACCAAGGTCATCATTTTTCTCTCAGGGCGTTGGCCCCACAGTGTTTCTGCCTGGACACCTCGTCCCCCAGATCTCCATGGCCTCCTCACTCACATCTCAGCTAAACCGCCCCTCCTCGGAGAGCACTCCCTGTCCACCCACCCTGCCCCCTGTCACTTGCCTTCCCCCCCAGCTTTCTTTACTTGGTAGCACTAACACTATCTGAGGGCAGGGATCTCATCTCTCTTATTCAACCCTTTATCCCTCGTGCCTGGAACAGTGTGTGGCTCAGAAGAAGCATTTATCAATATACTGGAGGAAGGAAGGAAGGAAGGAGAAAAAGAAGGGCAGCCTCTCACCTTTCCTGGCACCCTCAGGAGGCTGTCTGAGTCACTGACCTTGGGGGCTGGGACCTGGAGTAATGTCTTCCGGCAGCGGCCGGGGGAAGGCAGCACAGCTTCTGTGATGGGCGTCACAGTTGGCTCTCCCTCAGAGCCCCTGCCCACTTGCGATGTCACACGGAGCCTCCTGCCAACCAGTCAGCCAACAATGCCACAACAGTCAATTATTACTGTGCTTGCATTCTCCAGGGTCTCTAGCAGGAACACCTTCCCCGTGACAAGACTCCTAGAGTATTTCCGGTGGATAATGGGAGAGCTGTTTTGACTGTAGCAATACAGTAAACTCCTGACAATCTAACTGCAGTTCTGGGTGGCCTGATCATAACTGTCACAACAGAATTTCCACAAATAAAACACGTCCAGAAAATGGGCCTCGTTTCTCTCTGATGGGACCAAACAGGGCGGTGGACAGAAAAGAAGGAATAGTTGGGAACTGGTGCCAAGGTGGCACTTTTCTACGAAGCAAAGGAGCTCTGTGGCCAAGAAAGTCAGAGAAACACAGAGGTCTAGACCCCTGCTACACTCATACTGCACACTCCTTTGTTCAAGGCTCTGAGATGTCCTGCAGGGGAGAGACCCGGTTAACCGGGTGGTTGAGGTCTCATTTGGCTTTAGAGCCTCTTTTTCACATAACAGCTATTAATGTGTTTTGGAAGTAGCAGTTTGTGAAATATATTTTTGGGGAAAAAAAACCCCATAACAACAAAAATCAGGTCCAGGAGATAATATCTCTTTCCTTGAACCTGAGAAAGGCTCCTGTCTAGGGTGGCTGTTCATCTGCACACTCATTCTTCCCTTGATTCGGCATAGATTTAACAGCACCTGCTGGGTGCTACCCAATCAGATGGAGTGGGGTTCATCACATCCACTTCACAGATGAGGAAAGCGAGAATCAGGTCAAGTCTCCTGCCCATGGTACCTCAGCTGGTGGGATCAGGACCCAGGCCTGCCTGACTCTACAGCTCAGGTTGTTTTTTTTCTCCCTGAGTACTTGGCGGGAGCCATAAGCACGATCCGAGCAGGCTAAGGCCACGCCTTGGGCTTGGTATGGTGGAAACATCCAAGGGCCCACCTCCTAGGGGGCTGCTGAACAGCCTTGATCTTACCTCTGGCTGCTGAGTGGGACCCAGTCCTACCCCAGCACCCGGACTAGCAAGATGGTGACAGCCCAAGCTTCAAATCCGGTAGCCAAGGCAGCATATCTCACCCCTCAGTGCCTCAGTTTCTCCTCTACAGAATGGGGGCAACGGCATGGATGTTGGGAGGTTAAATGAAAACCAGCATGTAAAGTGCTTAGCATAAGACTTGGTCCAGAGTAAGGGGTCGCGGGACATCGGCCATATGTCGCTGTCTGGGCTGCTCAGACACTTTTTTTTTTTAAATTTTTATTTATTTAATTTAAGTAATCTCTACACCTAACATGGGGCTCGATCTCACCACCCTGAGATCGAGAGCCGCCTGATCCTCCAACTGAGCAAGCCAGGTGCCCCTGGGCTGTTCAGACTCTTAAGCAGCCCTGTGAGTAGCTGAGAGCTCAGAAAGGCTCTTGAATGGTGGTGACGGTGGTCGAAGGGAGAAGAGGCAGCATTCAGGGTTCAGATCCTAGCTCTCTAATGCCCAGGTGACTGTGTGACCTCAGGCAAGTTACTTTTCACTCTGAGTCCAGTTTCCTCACTCGTAAAATGGGATGTGGCAGATATGACTTACTGCCTACCAAATACCCATTCTTTCTTTGTCAAATTAACAAAACTTGGTTCTTAGCTAGGCACATTGTGCCCAAATAACAGACCACATGTTCCTAAACTCTCTAGTAGCTATAAGTGGCCATGTGACAATATGTGTGCCAATGAGACATAAAGCTAATGTAATATGTGGGACCTCTAGGAAGTTTTTTTCAAAGGGAAGAGCCTTCTCACTCTCTTCCTTCCATCCTGCTGCCTGGAACATGGATGTGATAGCGGGAGCTCTTGTAACCATTTTGGCCTGTAAGGGACAAGAGGCTGTGCGCTGGGGGGCCTGGATCCATCATGATTCCATGGAGTTGCCCAAACTCCTATCTTCTGACATCTTTTACATATAAGAAAAATAAACCTCCGTTTTGTCTAAGCCATGATGGTAGATTGGTTGTATTATTAACCACCTCATTGTATCTATACTCTTTGCCCTATAACTTGTGTAATCCTGCCCCCCAACTCTAGGCTTAGCCATGTGACTTGCTTTGGCCAATGGGATATAAACAAACATGATATAGGCAGAGCTTGAAAAGCCCTTGCATATGTCTGCCGGCTGTCTTGGTTCCCTGTGATTGCCATAAGAACATGCCCAGGCCGACCTGATGAAGAAGAGACACAGAGAACAGAGTTATTGCCCTTGTTGTCCCAGCCAGGACCATCCTGACAGTCTGACAGCAGTCAACCTCAAACATGCCATAAGGCCCTGAAAATATCCCAAGAGCTGCCGAATACCCCGGAGTAGAGGGAGTGCAAACGTATGAATATGCCTGCCCACCACCCCCCCACCCCCCCCGCAACCCACCTGGCCAATCTGGAGACCTGTGAGCTAGGTGAATGCTTGTTTTTATGCCGTTGGTGTTGTGGTTGATTGTCAAACAGCATCTCTTACTTTTCTTCCTGTTATATGCAGCCAAACTCAATCTTAACTGCTACTCTAGACCAGCAGTGCCTTCCCTGCAGAAAGCTTGGGGGGATCAAAGAGGCCGATGCGTGCAGAGGGCTCGGCCTGGGGAGGGAAGTGCCCTCTCCCTCTCTCTTCATTTCTCCAGGCCTGGGCCTCACTGGGGGCTCTCTTGGCCCATATCTCCTTCTGATCCTCTTGGCCCCCAGGAAGAGAAGTAGGTGAGTACACGCTCGTGCCAGTTCTAGAGACGAAGCCACTGTATGCCCGCCTCCCAGGAGGGCGGGAGGATCAGAGGAGAACACGCTGGCAGAAGGGGCTTTGGAAAGTTGAAAGTCTTTCCATGAGAAAGCCATGTGGAGTGGTGTCACGGGCAGGGGCCGTGACACCGGGCCAGGGTCTGGAGACTGGCTCTGCCACGGACCTGCTGTGTCATCCTGGACAGCTACTTAGGAACCTCTCTGGGCTTCAGTCTTCCTCTCTCTAAAAAAAAAAAAAGGTTTGCCCTGCAGGGCCCCTGCCGATGCTGATGTGCTTTAATTTGGCTTATGTTACCTTCGATGACAGGCAGACCCCCGAAGATACCCACATCCTAATCCCAGAATCTGTGAATATGTTACCTTACGTGGCAACAGGGACTTTGCCGATGCGATTAAGGTTATGGCCCTTGAGATGGGGAGATTATCCTGGATTATCCAGGTAGACCCAATCTAATCTATTGAGCCCTTAAAGGAGGAGAACGTTTCCCAGCGGAGAGTCAGAGAACCGGAGAGCTGGAGCGTGAAGACACTTGACGCCCTGTTGAAGCTTTTGAGTTGGGGGGGCCACGTGCAGGGGCTGGAGAGAGGGTCTTGCGGGCTAAGGGCAGCTGCCAGCTGGCGAGGAAAGGGAGACCTCGCTCCTACCGTCCTGGGGCACTGAGTTCTGCTGGCACCTGACCGAGCAAGGAAACAGATCATCCCTTAGAGCCGTCAGAAAGGAATGTGGCCCTGCCGACAGCTTGATTTGGGCCTGAAGGGATCCAGACTAGTCTTCCGCCTACAGAGCTGTGAGACAGGAGCTGCGTCTCATTCTAAGCTGCTGAGTTTGTGGTATTTTGTCATAGCACCAGTAGGAAACTGAGACACCTTCCGATTTTGTTTGAGGCCTAGCTGACATGTCTTATCCACGTACTTACCGTGTGCTAGGCGCTCTGTCTACATGATTGCTAATCCGGACACCATCTGGCAAAGCTGCAGTGATAGATCAATACCCATTTTGAAGGTGAGGACACTGAGGCTCGGAGAAGAGACGTCTCCCATGCAGCCTGGTCACACAACTCAGAAAGGGCGGTGTGGGACGAGGGCTGAGCTCAGCACTGAGGACGCATTTTTGCCCACACGACCCGCTAGGATGTGACAACAGGGGAGCTTCCTACCTGGCCAATCTACTGTTGAGTATAGGAGATGCCAAAGACTGCATTTGCCAGCCAGGCTGTGGTGTGAATGGGCCCATGCGCACAGCCTGCCCCACTTCTGCAGAAGCTTCAGTCCGGCCAGCACGGGGCCCCAAATATGCGGTGACGTTACTCACTGTGCCGCTGCCTGCCTGGTGACTGCAGGCAAGTCCCTATATTCCCGATGCCTTACTGTCCTTACCCATGAGACAGGATAAGAAGAGAGCCCACCTCATGGAGTCGATGTGAAGATTCACCGCCAAGGACTTGGGCCCGTGTCTGGCACACAGTAAACACTCGTTAGATGCGAGCCATTATTATGACCCGGGTGAATAAAAGACGAGCTCTGCTTTCTGCCTGCTGCAGGCAGGCAGCCTGGGAGGCAGCCTGGGAGGCACCTTGAGACATGACCTCAGAACATCCCAGCCGTCCCGCAAGGAGGGGCGGTGACACTCACGAGGAGATGCATTCAGATGTGGGCTAAGTGACTCGGCTAAGGCTTTGTGCCAGCGAGCATCCAGGCTTGATCCTAAGCCAGGTTTGTGTGCCAGACTCCCAAACCCAGACCCTTCCCGGCCCGCCCCGATGCCCGTGCTCCTCCCTCTCATCCCCTGGGTTGTCTTGCTTGTTTGTGTCGAGGGCCACAGACTCTGGACAGCAGACTGCATCCTGCGTCTGCCCCTTCCCAGCTGAGTGGCCCTGGGCACATGCTTGGCCTCTCCTCATGCCTGTTTCTTCCTCCTTCAAGTGGGGATGTGCGGCCCAGCCTGGCCTCCTTTCTCCAGGGGGCCCTGAGAGCACGCATGAAAACAGGGCGGAAAGGCGTTCCAGGATGGCGGAGTGTGGTTCGAAGGTGGCATGACGGCTTTATGAAGTCAGAAGGCAGCTCTGGCCCCAGTGAATGCCAAGGGAGTGTGAGCAAGGCCCAGTCACTTGCCCAAAAAGAATACTTTTTCCTTTTAAGGCAATGAGTTAGATATTTATATGTTGAATTTTAGGGTCTGATTAAAACCGACCACTGAATGCATTTGTCTGGAAATCAAGTCCCCAGCCTTGCTTTCCAGCCTATCGTAATTCTCTACACCCCACCTCACTCCATGCTTCCCTGAGCCCTTCTGCAAATGTTCACTGAGCATTCACTGTGGTGTGCCCCTGGCCAGGTGCCGGGAAAACCGTGGTGAGGAAAAGCAGACCCATTGTGTACCATCACGTGCTGATGGCGGGGGAGACAGACAGGAACGCCACGATCAAAGGCATAAGGCTAAAATCTCAACCAGGGAAGCTTGAGGGCCATGGTGCTGGGGGTGTGACCAAGTCAGGAAGGCCAATAAAGATGAGCTAAAGTCTGAAAGAAGAGTGAGGAGAAAAGCAATCCAGGCAGAGGGAACATGTGCAGAGGAACAAAAAGAACTCTCCCTCCGGCTTGCCTCCCGCACTTCCCTCCCCTGGGACACCTTCCTCCCTGCAGGATTCCATCTCTTTTTCTTACAAGCTTCTCCATTCTCCAAAGCCAAGCTCAAATGCCTCTTCTTCCAGGAAGCCTTCCATGACTTGCCCTCCTCCTGTTCTCCAGGAGGAAATGATCTTTCCTGCCTGTGATCTCTCTCACCTCCCCATATACATCCTTGGGCCCTTATTCATTCCATCTTTAATGTAGATGCTGTATCCAGTCTTTCCAACCAGGGCATCAATCCCCAAGGGCAGGAACTCTGTCTTCTCTAGTATAGATTTGCAGTCACATAGTTCTGAGTTTATATCCTAGTTGAGGCCACTTACTCGTGGGACTTCGCATAAATGGCTCTATCTCTCCGGGTCTCTGTTTCCTTATCTGGCAAATGGGGATAATGTGCTGAGGGCGTGGTGTGGCTGCACAGGCCCCAGCTGGGCTCTGACCATCTGTGAGAGAGTCAGCTTGTCAAGGGGCTTGAAACAAAGAGGAGGGAGATAGGGTGTTTGTGATCTAGAAAGCCCCAGGGCTTTGAGGGCATACAGGGGCTTAGACCCGCTTAGACCCGGGTTTCCCGAGTTTGTCTCACGGTAAGGAATACTTGAGCCACTTGTTACAAATGCAGATTCCTGGAGCCCACTCCAGGAATTCTGATTTAGCAGGTCTGAGGTAGGGCCAAGAACTCGTGTTCCGGAAAAGCTCTCGTATAGTTCTGATGCACAATTTGGTGGAAAAATGGAGGCCCTGAGGGAGGCAGTGATTTTCACGAGTGTGATGGGTTGGATCAGTTATCTCAGCTCTGCCTCTTGGAACAGGATTGTGCACCCACACCCTTTGCCAAGTAACTCTGCAGGGCTCATTTGCTGTTGGTGACTGTGTCCCAAGCAGAGGCATGTGTTTGTGTGGCATGGCTTGGCCCGGCCACTTGTGCTCCCAGCATTCACCATAAGAGAAACGAGCCTGGGTGGCTGCTGGTCCAAGGGGAATGGGAGACATATGGAACAGACTGAATCCAACCCACATTCTGGAGTCCTGCCCAGAATAGAGAGCCCTGCTGCAGAGTAGCTAAACCCTAGCTGCCCCACAGACTAGTGAGTGAGAAAATAAATGTTCATTGTTGTAAACTACTAAGTTTTGGGGTGGTTTTGTTATGCAGCATTGTTACAGCAATAGCTGACTGATACACTGAGGTCATGCAGCAAGTCAATGGCAAAGCTGGGATTCAAACTCAGGTTTGAATCCGGTGCTTGTTTCTCACTGCATCTGTCTTTCAATCCTGAGGGCTCCCCCTTGCACCTTCTCCTCTGGAAGCCTCTCACTTCCACTCTGTTCCATCTCTAATCTCTGGGAACTAGGGTCCAGCTCAAGCAGCCAGACTCTACTCCTTGCAGCTAATAAGCTGAGGCTTCTTGAGTAGGCCTCCCTCAGGGCTCCCAAATAGGTCCAAGGGAGGCTGCTACAGCCAGGGAAAGAACTCCCTCTCCTCTACCTCCATTCCCCCCCTCTACCAGGAGCCTGGGCTTCCCTACCTCAGAGCTTTGTCCAGTTGGACAGTCTCACAGCTGAGGCTTCATAATCTGTGAGGTGTCTTTACCAACAGCTGTTGGTTCTCTCAGATTGCCTGCCTTGAGTCAGCTCCATCCGGATCCCCAATCTGAGCGGGGCTTAAATGCACCCATGACCCCACAAGAACTGCAGGCACATGCTCACAAATATGCCCTGTTGGCCACAGCGAGACCGCAACCATTCACAAACAAAACCACACTCCTTCTCATACACAAACACACAGAGAGGCACGGCCACATTCATACGTATAAATTCGTGCTCAAACACACCCCCCCTCCAAGCCCCTCACATTCAGACACACCCATGCTCATGAACGCATGTATAAATAAGAAGCCACATGGCCACAGAACATGTAATCACAATCATAAACACATGGTCGCCCAAACACATACAGTGACGCACCCACACATTCTCACACATGCACTCGCTCTCACACACCATCAAACCCAATGTCCTCAGACATACCCTGGATTGTGCCCAGGCACCATCTGTTTGTCCTAGTTAATTCCTGTCTCTTACCCTTCCTGCTTTGTGACTCAACTTCTCTGACCATCATCTGTCAAATGGGGGCATGGATGTCTCCTACTCAAGGAAGCTGGGGGTATGCAGTGAGGTCATGTATAGAAAGTACCCCTCAGCCAGGTGGAGCTGGTTGGCCCCTTTCCTTCCATGTCTTTGTTCATGCCTTTCCTCATTCTTTTTTTTTTTTTTTAATGTTTTTATTTATTTTTGAGAGAGAGACAGAGCATAAGCAGGGGAGGGGCAGAGAGAGAGAGGGAGACAAAGAATATGAAGCAGGCTCCAGGCTCCGAGCTGTCAGCACAGAGCCTGATGTGGGGCTCGAACCCACAAACCATGAGATCGTGACCTGAGCCAAAGCTGGACGCTTAACCGATGGAGCCACCCAGGCGCCCCATAAGACATTTCTTTCTATCACTCCCTTAAAATTTTTTTTGGTCCTTTAAACTACAGGTCAAATCCTGCCTCTTACAGGAAGCGTCCCTAGACCTATATCTCTGGATCCCTTGTGCACTTACTGTGTGGGTCTCACTTGACATCAGAAGGATAACCTGAGAGATTGTTAGAAATGCAGCTTCTCGAGCCATACCCAGACCTACTGAATGAGAAACTCTCGGGAATGTTTAGCCCACTCACCTTTTCTCCTGGAGCCTGGCCTCCCTTGGCTCTTCCTTGGACAGGGCCCCCCAGACCATGCTCACAGCGGAAGCTGGGCAAGGGTTGTTGACTGAATAACTGAGGGGCACACTCAGTTTTCAGCCTATAGGTCCCATGAGGTCCTTGAAAATCTCATGTGGCCCTTGGTTGGGGGATGAGGCTGGGAAGTGTCTCCTGGACCTGGGCACATGGGGGTCACTGGCGACCCAGAGGACAGTGGTCTTGGTGGAGAGAAGGGGCCAGAAGCCTGCGTGGAGTGGACTGAGGAGGGAATGGCAGCAGTGGTGAGACTGCCTTGTTTGGCAACTTTTTTTTGCTATGAGGGAAGTAGGGCAGAAGACGGAGTGACGTGGGGTCCCAGAAAGGATTATGAAAGGCGAGCTGAGGGAGGAAAGTTTGCCTGAGTTGAACCGGAGTGGGCGGGAGGCTCACAGAAGACACCTGTGGAAACTGCTAGATGTCTCCTGGCTGTGTCCCCACCGCCCACTGTGAGAGGTCTAAGTTAGGCTTCGAGGGGTCGCATCCCCTGGCCTCCTCCGTGGTTCGGTGAGGCCACACGACCAAGCTCTTTCCGGGGGAAGGTGCGCAGAAGTGACAGGTGACACTCCTGCTTACCTGGCTTGGAACATTACTGTGGCCCTGCGTCCTCTCTCTCCCACCCTCCCCGCAGGGCGGAGCACAGACAGGCCTGAACCTCAGCGTCGGTCTTGCACACAGGCAGGGGGCGTGGGGGGCGCTGACGCACACGGAAGAACCCGGGCCCCCGCGTCTCCAAGTGGATCCGATCTACCCACTAACCTGGATTGCTCACCTGTGGACTCTCACAGGGGAGAAGCCTGAATTTCTGTGTTAACTTTAAGCCACTGAACCCTTTTTGTTATAGCAGCTTCACACATACCTTCAACGACACACATTCACCAAACGACAGCGGTTATCACGAACACCATGACAACGGACAGGTAAACGCTTACCCTCCCAGGTGAGTACGGCCTTGGAAAAGCAGAAGCCACTCCACAGGGGCGAGAGGGTCTTTGATGAGGGCTGGCGGGATACTGGTTTGCACAGCAGGGCGCCGCCCTGCCCCCGGAGCGTGCATTTGAAGTGCTTACCTGCCTGGTTGGTGGTGATGTTCACGGAGGCGAACTGAGGCGAGAAGGGGCTCTGGTCGGTGACACCGTTCACGGCCTGGATCTCGAAGGTGTACTGGGTGTGAGCCAGCAGGTCACTGATGTAAATGCGCGGCTCGGTCAGGCCCAGCTGGCGGGGTGCATACTGCACGTTGTCCCCACAGCGGGTGCAGGCGCCCCGGCCTGAACCACAGCTCTTGCAGATGATGTTGTAGACGAGATCCTCACGGCCTCCTGAATCGCGGGGCGGGGTCCACTCTAGCATGAGGGAGGTCTCGTTGACACTGGAGATCACCGCCTGGGGTGCGGAGGGGATGGCTGAGGGTGGGGAGAGGTTTCGGTCAGTGGGGGGCTGTGGAGGTACGTTCCCCAAGAGACGGCTCTCTGCCCACTGCCCTGGCTCCAGCCCAGGCCCCCAAAGGCTTCCTTCGCATCCTTTCTCCCCTCCACCCATCAGAGAGATGCTTCTAGAACATAACTCTCATCTTGCTGCACATCTGCTTAACCCTTTCTCCCTGGACTCCAACCTCCTTGGTGTTTGTTACCGGGACCAGGACCAGTCTTTTTGTGTTGGGGATTACACCCACCTGATATCTATTCCCCTTCTTCCTTCTAATAGCATCCCGATTTTATTGGGGGGGGGGGCAATATGTCCAGCCAGAAGACTATATTTCCCAGCCTCCTGTGATTAAGTGCTGACCACTGAGATACGGCAGAGGTTTTTTGGTTAGGACCTTTTCTTAAAAGGGCACAGCTATAAAATGTGCCTATGTCCCTTTCCTCCTTCCTCCGTCTAGAATGTGTGTGATGGCTGGAGCTTCAGCAGCAATGCTGGACTAGGAAGTGACCCGAAGGAGAGGAGCCACATGCCGAGATTGGCAGAGCAGGAAGAGTGAGCCGGGTCCCAGAGAACTTCGCGGATTTGCCACAATTATCCCAGGGGTACCTATCTTTGGGGTTCTGTGAAGTGAGAGAATAAATCCTTATGGTTTACGTCACTGGGGTCAGCTCTGTCTCTTGTCGCCTGCAGCTGAATGCCATTCCTGTCTGATCCAGGGGTGGGGAGATTGCCCTCGTAGTCATCCCTTTCTTTGAGAACGCTGGCCTGTGATTCAGGCGGCCGCCACCAGGTTAGAACACCGGGCAGCCTCTTCTGTCACAGACACCAGGTTGGCTCTCCTTCTGCCAAGCCTCCCATTTACTGTCCCTTTGTGAATCGAGACCTTGACTTTATCCTCCATGTGACTGGCAGGAGGAGGTAAGGAGCCAGATGCCAGCTCCCTGGTAGCTGCTTGTTGGCAATCCAACCACCCCAGGATGGTCCTTTTCCAAACGGCTTTTCATTTCCCCTCCCACCAGGTGATTGGCTGCTCCCCTCTCGGGAAAGGCTGGCTGCAGCCCGACGGCTGTCCAGCCCTTGCTCTGAGCTTTCTGCACGTGGCCTCGGGACTCGGTCAGGCATTGCTCCCGAGAGGCCCCGAACGTACTTGTGCAGGGCATGTCCAGGGGGTCCAGGTCTGCTCTGTAGTAGCCGTTGCGGCAGACGCAGTTGGTCGCCCCTTCGGAAGTGGTCCGGCTGTTGATGGGGCAGTGGGTGCAGGCCTCGTCCCCTTGGTTGGCCTTGAAGGTTCCAGATGGGCAACCTGGGACAGAAGACAAGGAGAATTGCTGGAGAAACCGGAGGAGGGCTCAGAGGTCACAAGGCATGGAGAGACCCTGCAGTTTCTCGTAGACGCCACACGGCATCATGGAGGGGCCGCGAAGTGCAGTTGTTGGGAAGTCCCGTCTCCTAAAGCTCCTGGGGGCCTCCAGGCTCCAACCTGGCAGTCCCTTCTGTGCCCAGAAGGTTCCAGGCTAGCTGGCGTCTTGTCTCTGAAGCTGTCTATGGGTTCAGCTGGGGCCCCTAGCAATCCTTCTTCAAATACTCCAGGTTGGCTGAGCCACAGCTTCCAGGGTCAATCCTGACTTATTCCGAAGACCCTGAAGGGGTCTGGGGAAGCGCCCATGGCCCAGTCTTGCTCACTAATGTCTGGCTGAACCCCGATTCTTGTAACTAGATTCCTGGCTTCCAGATGATTGAGGATGATTACATTACAGTAGCAAAGTGCGGGGCATGTAGAAAGATGACGTGGGTATAGCAGGAAAGAACACTGACTTTGGAAGTGGATGGGACTGGGTCCTGGGCCTTTTACTAGCTGTGTGGCCATAGACAAGCGGCTTGCGCATTCTGAGACTCAGTTTCCTTATTTGTAAAATCATGATCCTAAGACCTATTTCTGAATCTGGCATAGTGTGTAAGGTACATGGCACGAGGCCTTGCACAGTGTGGGTGCCCAATGAGTACTAGCTGTTAGTGCAGCAGGTGTTTGATCAACTTATTTCGCTAAACGGAGCCTGCAATACCGGGGACAGCCTGAGGAGGGAAGTGTTTGCACTTGATGGGCATGTTCATCTAAGAGGGCTCTTCCAGAGGCTTCTGCCTTCTTCCCTGCTCTGGGGGGACTGCTCAGGATCTGGGTTCAGGCCCTGCAGCTCAGGGCTCAGGTTCTACAAGAAATGACCAGTCCTATGTGGACCAGTGTGCAAATCCACCCTACCCTCTTCCTCCTAGCCCTGGGCTGGGAATCGGGAGGCCTGGGGTCCAGGCCCTGTCCCTTTCCTGGCCTGTTTCTTCTCCTGCTTACTGGGGTTCATAATCCCACCTCTGCTGTGATCTTGGGAGGGAGGATCATGGAAGGGGTAACTGAGAAGGCGGATGGGGAAGAGCTTTGCAACAGGCAAGTTCCTCCTTGGAATGAAATGCGGCTACACTGTCCCCGGGCCAGGGACGCTCACATTCCATGCCTGTGTGCTGTGTGACCTTTGGCAAGCCATCTCTGCCTCTCAGAGCATCACTTTCCTCATATGTAAATGGCTAACATAAATTTCCCTCGATTATTTTTCCAGCCCCAGTCTCCAAGCTTATCCTCCAAGTTCCCATCTTAGCAAACTGCCCTCCTCTCAAGTCTTCAACCGGCTCCAGCCTCGGAGACCCCACCCTTTTTGGGGCTTCTGTTACTTGAGATCGGAAAGCTTTACTCCCCTGCCATAATTATTCATCAAGGGGTCCCCTGGCCGTGCTCTTGGCTCCCTCAGGATCGGAGCCCTGTCTGATTCACGGCTCCTTCCCCTGTGCCCAGCACAGAACCCAGCACTCAGGAGATGCTCCATTAACACCGCTTGAAGTTGCCTTGCCTAAGCGGGAAGAGCTTGGGCTTTGGGGATCGTGCGAGCAGGAAGGCAGTGGAGAACGGTGGCTGGTGTGCAGGCTGCTTGGCCAATCCCCAGCAGTATGACCTCGGGCCAGTCGCTTAAGCTATTTCCTTCCTGCAAAATGGGGACAACAGCATCTATGTTCTATAATTGCTGTGAGGATCACACTGGTTAATTTAGGCAAAAATGCCCGGAATAATTCCTGGCGTTATTGAACGGTATCTGGTTCAAATACCAATCTGCTGGGTGACCTCAGACAAGCAGTTCACCTTCTCTGAGCTAAAGTTTTCTCATTGCTGAGAGAGCATCTACCCCATAAAGTGGACTCCATGCGATGGCCAGTGTCTGGCATGGGGGTGGGGAAAGGTTGTGGTTACAATCTCAGGGCTTTGCTGGATGACACAAGCGTGCAGTAAATAAGCCACACACAAGTCCCCCTGGGACACTAGGAAGCAGCACCCTCCCCCTGGGGTCCTAGTTTACCTGCCATTTGGAGGGGGCTTCCAGAAGGTGGCAACCGACTTAACAGACAGCGACACTGGCTGATGTCACCTGGACCAGGCCCTGTGGGGATCCTGAAGAGCCAGCTCCAGTCCAGTCCTTAAGAAACTGCCAGGCAAGGGCCAAGTCAGGACTTTGACATAACCATTCAGGCCACAGTGACACCAAGGAGGATGGCAGTGAGTGCTCTGGGGAGTTTTTAGGGCTTCTGCTGTACAGCTGGGGATACCAGGCCTTCAGAGTGTAAGTACGAAGCAGCCAACATTTACCGAGTAGTTTTTGAAAATGTTTATTTATTTTGAGAGAGAGAGAGAGAGCAAGCCAGGGTGGGGGTGGGGGGGCAGAGAGAGAGGGAAAGAGAAAGGGAGAGAGAATCCTAAGCAGCCTCTGTGCTCTCAGCACAGTGCCTGATGTGGGGGGCTCGATCCCACAAACCACAAGATCAGGACCTGAGCTGAAATCAAGAGTTGGATGCTCAGCTGACTGAGCCACCCAGGCAGCCCTTACTGAGTACTTACTAAATACTGGCACTGTGCTAAGTACTTAACCCATAGTAACCCATCCAGTCCTTACCCAGCCCTGTGATGGAGGGAGTGTTATCGCCTGCATTTTCAGATGGAGGCATGAAGGCACAGAGGTGGAGTAATTTGCTAGGATGTGAGCTTACCGTGGCACAGTTGAGATTCAATCTTGGGTGGTCTGACTCTAGAGGCTTCCCTAACCACCACACTACACTGCCCTTATGCAACTTGCATTGTTGTCAAAGGTCTGTGAGTGCTGGGCAGGGATTGGCAGCTCCTGGGTGGGTGCCCAGAGCTCTCTCCACTTGACTGCACTGGCTTTGGGGTCCTGAGTCCTCCTGCCCTCCTTCCTTCTTACTTTCCTCTCAGGCACCAGAGTTTCCCTGCTGTCTGGATAAAGAGGGCCATCTTGGCACTATCCAGTCAGCTCTGGCTCTCGTTAAGTGATTGATCTCTCTGAGCCTCAGTTTCCTCTGCTGTAAAGTGGGGGTACAGGGCTCCTGTGAAGGGGGGGGGTCTAGGACCATCCTAATAGATGCCAAAAGGTTTTGATCCCAAGATCAGGACCCTCCTGGCTCCCTTTCGGGCAAGAGCCGGCCCAGCTTAGCACATCTCTCCCATCTGCTGGTAATTCCTGGGGCCTGGCTGGTGAGTGGCTGCCCACAGTCTCCTCTGTGCCGTGCCAGCCCCTCCATCTGGGCCACCTTCCTGGCTGTCCTTCCCAGTCACCACATCCTGGCCCCATCTCAGACTCCCCAGGCTGCCTCCTTCAGAAGCCTTCCCTCTTTTAGGTGTCCGGCTGGACACCCCTCCGCCTTCTCACTGGGCGGCTATGGTTTCTGTATCTCTCGGCACCGTGCTTCACAAAACCCACTCTTTCGTCTTGCAAGGTGACGTCACTCTCCACCCAGTCCCCCGGAACCCTGGATGCCTCCTCCCTCCCCTCACCCCCTGCGGCCAATTATCAGGTCTTCCCCCCACTCAGCAGTGCCCCGTCCTGGCTCTTCCCTCCTACTGTTCCACCCATGCGGGCATCCAGAAAGCTCTTCTTACCTACTCCTTAGCCTCTCATGGCCATCTGGCCTCCTCCTGCCCACGCTCCAGAGCCAGCTTTCTAAAGTACAAACCTTTTTGTGCCACTTAAAAATCCACAATGGCACACAATGGAATATTATTTGGCCGTAAAAAGGAATAAAACACTGATACGTGCTACAACGTGGATGAACCCTGAAAACACTGTGCTTAGTGAAAGAAGCCAGTCACAAAAGGCTACATGTTGTATGCTTCCCTTTATCTAAAAGTGTCCAGAGCAGCGATCTCTAGAGACAGAAGTAGCTTAGTGGTTGCCAGGGACAGGGGAGAGCAGAGAATGGAGAGTGACCGCTAATGGGCAAGAGGGTTTCTTTCTGAGGTGATGAACATGTTCTAAAATTGACTGCAGTGACAGTTGCACAATTCTATGAATACACCAAAAATCACTGAATTGTACAATTTAGCTGAATTCTATGGTATGTGCATCACGTCACAATAAAACTGCTATTAAAAAAAAAAAATCCGCAACAGCTCCCCAAACTGCTCAGGGCCCCCAGGCCCCCAGGGCTGGCACCTGCCTGCCTCTCAGTGCCCACCACCCTGAGCTTTGTGCTGTTCTGCACAGTCCACTACATGTGGTGCCTGCCCCAGGCCTGCCTCCACACCTCTGGCCTCTGTCCACCCTGCCCTCATTCCCTGCAATGCCTTCCCCTTGTCATCAAACTCCTATACCCCTTTAAGACCTGGCTTAGGTACTCCTCTTCCAGGAAGCCTTTCCTGGAGGGAAGGCTTCTTTGTCTCTCTCTTTTTTTTTTTTAATGTTTATTTATTTATTTTGAGAGCGAGAGGGTGTGTGGTGTGGGTGTGTGAGCGGCAAAGAGAAAGGGAGAAAGAGAATCCCTAGCAGGCTCCGCACCGTCAGCACAGAGTGTGTGATGCAGGGCTCGGGCTCATGAACTGTGAGATCACGACCTGAGCTGAAACCAAGAGTCGGAGGCTTAACCGACGGAGCCACCCGGGTGTCCCAGAGGTGCCTGTTTTGCTTACTTAGTCATGAATCTGTAAGTGCCTGGCTGGACTGTGAATTCCCAGTCCTATGCCGGGTGCCTAGCAGGTGACAGGTAGTGATAAAGCTGCAAGAGCGTCCAGTGCAACCCCCTTATCCGACGTTGGGGGAAACTGAGGCCCAAAGAGGGGCAGACACACCTGGCTCTTCAGCAGCAGAGGCAGATTCTGATACCAGGTATACTGTGTGAGCCGGGGGAGGCCCTCAGCTCTGGTCCGCCACCTCCTTGCCCACAGAGAGGTCAGGAACCGCGGCCCGCCCTCAGTGCCCAGTGCCCTAGGGGACGTGCTACTCCTAGCTTCTCAGCTGGGAAGGCATTCAGTCCTGCCAACATCCGGGTTTCATGCACAGAACTGGGAAGAAAACGGACCTGGAGGCCGTGCCTCTGACAGGTGCCTTCTCTGAGACTCAGTCCCCTCCTCCGGAAAGGGGGCTGATGATACGTGCAAGGTATGGATGCAGTCAGAGTCTCTGCGTGGCTCTCCCTGACCCACTTCTGCCTCCCCTCTAATCCCCCACACTCACGGGAGAGATCTGAATGAATCGGACCCACCACACTCTGCTTATTTTAAACTCACAGGTGGCTCCCCGTGGCTCTGAGAACTACCCCACACCCAGCCCTGGTCCGAGAAGCCCGCCGGGCTGGCTCTGTGGTCTTCCTGGCATTTCTGGACACTTCTCTCACTCAATTGCACTCCAGCCCCTCGGTTGGCAAGAGTGCCCCTGCCTCAGGGCCTTTGGCCATGCTGTCTCTCTGCCTGGAGCACTGTCTCTGCTTCCTATGGTTGACCTGCTTCTTCTTTCAGGCCCCAGCTTTCTTTTTTTTTTTTTAATTTTTTTTTTTTTTAAAATTTTTTTTTTCAACGTTTTTTATTTATTTTTGGGACAGAGAGAGACAGAGCATGAACGGGGGAGGGGCAGAGAGAGAGGGAGACACAGAATCTGAAACAGGCTCCAGGCTCCGAGCCATCAGCCCAGAGCCTGACGCGGGGCTCGAACTCACAGACCGCGAGATCGTGACCTGGCTGAAGTCGGACGCTTAACCGACTGCGCCACCCAGGCGCCCCATTTTTTTTTTTTTTTTTAATTTTTAAAAAATCTTTATTTATTTTTGAGAGAGAGAGAGAGAGAGAGCGCAAGTGGGGGAGGAACAGGGAGACACAGAATCCAAAGCAGGCTCCAGGCTCTGAGCTGTCAGCACAGAGCCTGACATGGGGCTTGAACTCACCAACTATGAGTTCATGACCTGAGGTGTAGTTGGATGCTTAACCGACTGAGCCACCCAGGCGCCTCTCAGGCCCCAGCTTTAATGTCACTTCCCAGAGAGGCCCTCCCTGACCACCCTGGCCAGAGTGATTCTCTCATTACACTCTGTCTCAGTCTGTTTCCTTTGTTGACACTCATCTCGAATTGTAATTATATTAGAAAACAGCTTATAAAATGTGTGGTGTCTTTTCCCTGCCTGGGAAGTGCCTGCAGAGGGGAAGAGGAACTAGGTTTGTCTGGCTCTCTCGTTGGTTCCCTAACTCCTGGCAAAGTGGTGGGAGCATAGTAGCTGCTCAATACATGTACTTGTCGCATAAACGAATATGCCCTTTACAGGGTGCCATGAGAAAATACTTGGCCAAGCAAATGCCAGGCTCGGTGCCACCGTCACCATGTCAATTTCATCTGGCTCCGTGTCTGCTCAGATCCCACTCCACTTCCCATCTTCTGTCCCCATGGGTCATCCCAGGGGGCTGTCCCCTTATGGTGACAACTCATCCTGCTTTTCAAACTGGAAGTCCCGTGTCCCAGAAACGTCCTCGGTCTCTGGTAACCTGACCCTCTGGTACACTTCTCTGGCCCTATCTGGTCACCTCTCTCGCCTGTTTGCTGTTCCCTAGATGCCCTGGCTGCACGTGCAAGGGCCCCTTTGCTTGAATGTCCTTCTGCCCATCAGGGATGGGGTTCTGAGATGGACGCCTCTGGGAGGCCGGCCTCCACTCTCTACAGCAGACACCTCAGACCCCTACTGTGGCACATCAGACACACTCTCTGGGCAGTGGTGTCCTGCTCAATGGCCCTCTGGGGCGGGGAAGGGGGGCGGGAAGCCCTGATTGGTCACCTTTGTCAATTTCGGTGGCAAAGCTCCCACTAGGACAAATTTCAAGCTACCAGTCTGAGATAACTGAACGTGGAGTTGGGAAGAAATGTGCATGGCTGGCTCTTGAAAGCCAGGCTGGTACCAACCAGCTCCATCCTACCACGGACCTCACCCCTCCGCCACTTATCTGTGTGCTGCTCCCCGGTGGATGGACCCTGGTTGGGGGAGGGGTTGGGTCTTCAGTCTCCACATCCCCAGTGCCAGGTCTGGCACATAATTGGTGCTCAGTCAGCTCAGTTTGCTAGCTGAGGGCAGGTCTGTCTCCCCGAGTGGACGGTGGGGGGCTCAACAGCAGGGGCTGTGGGTTTGGTGGGCTAATATCCACACAGAACACACAGCAAGTTCTGTAGCATATACATGTTAGCTATTATTACTCACCCAGAGTGCAAGGGTGGTAATAATTCTCATTTATCATGTGCTTTCCAGGTGCTGAGGCCAGTGCAAGTGATTGGCACGGAATCTCTCATTAAATCCACCTGACCACCCACTGAAGTGGTACCATTATCACCCCCCCCCCTTTTACGCACGAGGAAACTGAGGCTTGGCAAGGGGGAAGGTGAAATGGCGATGCCGAGGTCACATAGCTACTAAATGACAGAGCTGAGGTTTGACCCCAGGTCTGTGGGATTCCAAAAACCTTGCGCTCAGGTATTCCTGGACGTAGAAATTATCGCACGGCTTGAACGTCATTACTGGAGACCCTGTCGTCAGGCCTAAGAGGGGACAGGGCTTGCCGGGTCACTCAGCAAGACAGAGGCGAAGTCTGGCCCCACACACCTGGGGACTTGGGACCAAAGCAGCCAGTCAGCGCCCGCCTTCTGCAGACACCCAGATCCCTTGGCCAGGCAACCCCAGGCAGGGATGGCAGCTGGCCGGGAGAGGGAGGGAGGATTATGGGGAAACAGATTTTCTCCCCACCTGCCCCCTGGGCTCCGGGATAGGTGATAATTGACCGAGTGAGCCCTGAGTCAGGCCGAGGCAGGGCTCCATCTGGACCTGGCACGGCGAGGCCGCTAATTGGCGCTGGGTGATCTTTGCAGCCTCCCTGCCAGGCTTGCAGGTCCTTTGCTGTCTTCCCAGAGACTCCGGTTTAATCCCCAGACGACCGATGCCACGGTGGAGTCAAACGCTCCGTCAGGCCCAGTGTGCCAGGCCTTGGGGGTGGGGAAGGAGCTTCTCCGCCTCCCTGGGGGTCCCGTAGAGCAGAGGGCTCTGTCCGGGCAGAGGCGGCTTCACCTTCTAGCTCCCGAGCGCCCGAGCAGGAGGTCTGATGAAACGGAACCTGGGTGTGGACCGTGGAGCCGGCTGCCTGGGCTGAATCCCAGGCCTGCCTCTGGCTAACGGTGTGACCAGGGACAACGTACCTCACTCTCAGCACCCTTGTCTGTATAATGGGGAGAATGATAACACCGACCTTCTATTTGGTGGGGAGAGGACGTGAGTTAATCTAGAAAAAGCACGGGCAGCAGTGCCTGCCTAGGGCGCACTGAGCCCTCCACAAGTGTCTGCTGTTACTATCTCCGTTCATTCTTGGCCCCCCACTTGCTGTGTGCCAAGCCTTGGGGGTACAGAGACAAAAAAGATGTGGTGGTCCCTGCCCTCAGGAGTCTGTGTCCAGTCGGAGAGATGCTGAGTTACGAATTGATTCAATAGGCATGTATTGAGTCCCTGTTATGTGCCAGGCACGTGACACGGAGACAAAGGCCCAGGCCCTGCCTGTAAGAGGCCATGACTGAGCAGGGGGCCGGCACACCTTCCCCTGACCAGACCTGACTGCTGGCCACTCTGGGCAGAGGGAGCGGGCTCCAGGCTCAGCAGTGCCAGGTTGGAAGGGCAGCCGGCTCACTTTCCTGCCTTGGGGTCTCCAAGAAGTTCTGGGTTTGGGTTGGGGAGAGGAGTTTGAGCGGGCGGCGGAGAGTTCTGGGCCCAGAGAGGGGAGGCTGGGCTAGGCTGCCCCTGTGGCTCCCTGCTCCCCTTGCTCTGTGAGCCCGGGCCACTTCCTGCCCACTCTGGGCTGGCCTCTACGGCCTCTCCCAGGTGTGGGACTCTGGCTATGGCCAGGCTCAGGCACCCAGTCCTGGGTCCTATGTTCTTCAATTGTGGATCAACCGATCTGTGTATTTTCAGGGCGTTGTGCTGTGACTATGTCTGAGTGGAGCTTGCGGTATTCCCGTGGTGGAGCAAGGGGGGTTTGGGGGGTCTTCCCCATGCAAAGTGGCTTTTGCATTTTGCACGCTTCCTCCTCTTGCGACTGAGGTTAAACCAGTGGAGTCAGTCCCCCTGGACTGAACTGGGCAGGGTGCCTGATCCTTTGTGGCATGGGCACAGCCACGCTGGAAGCCGGTGGCAAGCTTCTGGGCTAGGAGGGACTTCCCACCACTGTGTACCTACCAGGCACCTGCCTGGTGCTGGGCCAGCAGCTTCCTCAGCTCCTAACCTCACTCAGTCTGCACAGTCACCCTGTGCAGTAGGAGGTGCTGTCTCCATTTTAGAGATAAGGAAACTGAGGCTCACAGAGAGGAATGCCTCGTCCAAAGTCAGTCAGAGGCTGTGACCCACAGTTCTTCCTAACTCCTGTCTCTGAGGCTCTCAGTGTTCCAGCTTGACGAAGGGTGCCCCCCGCATCTTCTACCTTTCTCCCTGTCTCCTCCCCTGAGAAGGGGGGCCCTGCCTGGCCAGGTTAAGTCCAGGGAGCGCCTCAGGCTCATTCCCCTGCTGTGGTAGCTCCTCCTGGGACCACCCAGGGGATGTCAGTCATCCTGCCTCCGCCGCCCCCCCACCCCAACTCCCCCACATGCCCAGGCTACCCCCGCCTGCCCCTGCCGGGACCTGGGCTCTGTGGATCCCTGCCAGCAGCTGGCAGGACGACAGAAGTCAGAAGGCAGCGGCAGGAACTGTGTTAACACGTCTCCTCTTTCCCTGAGGGGGGGGATCCCAGGGCCTCCCCAAGCCAGCTTCCACACCGGCCATCTGTGGCGTCCCTCCTCTGCTCGAGACCCTTCAATGCATCCCTGTGCCTGTGGCGAGCCCAGCCTGCTTTGGCCTCCCCTCCATGGTCCACCTTGCCAGCCGGAGTTCCTGGCACCTCTTAGCCGCACCCTGGGCCCCAGTTGCAGCCAGCGGCTTCCAGCTCCCCCACCAGCTGTGTTCTGTCCTCCTTCTGGGCCTTTGCTCAGGCCGTTCCCTCTGCCCCAGCACCAGCCTGGCTAACTCCTTTTTATCCTTCCAGCTCGGCTCCACCCAAATCACCTTCTGGCCTTCTTCTAGGATACCATCCCGGACCGGGCCTGGGTTTGGGGCCTCTCTCCCATGCTCCTGAAGCACTGTCACTTTGCCTCTGCTGCCGCATGATTAAATGGTTGTAAGTGTCTGCCTCCTGCACTTGGCCCTGCGCCTGGTGGCAGCAGGCACCCACAATGTCTAGAACCCCCCAGCACCAGTGGCCGAGAGGTGACGGACAGAAGGCCTCAGGAAGTGTGTATTGACTGACTGACTGAGGTTCAGAAATACAGAATTTTATGCTCAAGGTCACTCAACTGGTGGGCGGACTGGAGACTTTGTTCTAGGCCTCCAGAGCTCTCCAGACCATGTCAGAGCCCCCAGAGCTCTTTCCTGTGCCCCAGGGATGGGGTCTCAAGCCATCCCACCTTCCTGCTTCTTGGCACTTGGTTAATACCTGTCTCTACCTCCCACCTTTCCACCTGCCCAACTGTGAGCATCATGAGGCAGCCACACCGTGCCTGCCCTGCTCACTGCCTGGCACAGAGCAGGCCCTCTGGACACCTCACTGAACGACAGGCTAGAAGGCCTGTAGGTCCCACAGCCCCAAAGCCAGAGTAATCAGAACTTCCATGACCATTGTCATGTGTCTTTTGACCTCTCTGCCCTAGTTGTATTTGTGTGTATGTGTGGAGTAGGAGTGGAGCTCACGGTCTCCTGGGGAGCCACGCCCTGAACCCCACATCCTGCAAAGGCAGGTTTCACGCCTGGCCTGTCCAGGCCCTGGATCCTATGTGAGGGCCACAGGTCCCGGCTCTGGCCGCCTCCCTTCGTGCCGTCCCCACACAGGGGCTGAGAGCTCCTGCACGCCCCGCAGGCAGCCCCATTCCTCCAATTTCCTCCCAATTAATCAAGCTCTGAACTTTTTAATTATCTGCCTGCAGGGTGACTCCCCACTCTGGTGAAGCAATTAAGGACATTTTCAAGTGCTGAGTGGCTGCAGGCAGGCAGCTTTGACCAGGCCCTGATGGAGGAGGTGAGCGGAGGGACTGGCTGGTGACAGGAAGGGTGGACAGGAATGCCCCTGAGCCGTGGGGCTGCTGGGAGGCTGTCCTGGAGTCCTGGCCGGGGCCATTCCAGGAATCTGGGGCCACACTGTCCAGGGCCACCCCCATCTTCATTCGACAGCCCAGTCTCTGCAGCTATCTGGCTTCACAGGTCCCGGACAGTGACTACGTGCTGGGCACTGGGTTAGGGGCTTTACATTCTTACTGAATCCTCACCTTGACCTTGGGAGTAGGAAATATAATCTCTGTTTTAAAGATGAGGAGGGGCACCTGGGTGGCTCAGTCGGTTGAGCGTCCGACTTCGGCTCAGGTCACGATCTCCCAGTTCGTGGGTTCGAGCCCCGCATCAGGCTCTGTGCTGACCGCTTGCTCAGAGCCTGGAGCCTGCTTCAGATTCGGTGTCTCTTCTCTCTCTGCCCCTCCCCCGCTCACGCTTTGTCTCACTCTGTTTCTCAAAAATAAATAAATGTAAAAAAAAAGAAATTAAAAAAATAAAGATGAGGAAACAGAGGTTCAATAACATTAGGTGATTTCGGAGACGCAGGTGGCATTTGAAGCCAACTCTGAGTCCACATCCACTCTATTCTAATGTCTCTCGGAGATCAGGATGGCCCTTCAAAGTGCCCAGGGTCACTGAGGAAGGTGGGGGTGGGTGGGTCGGGGGAAGCCTTTGGAGATGCCACCTGAGCTTGAGATCTGCTGAAGAACATGGCTCTCCACGTGCAGGGTGGATGGCGGGAAAGGGCACTGCAGGCAGAGGGGACAGCCTGTGCACGGGCACGGAGGCATGAAATGGCATGGTGTGTGTGGGGGGGGGACTACAAATATTTCAGGGTCACTGAAGCATGAAGTTCGAGGCTGGGAGAGGTGGGAGATGAGGCTGGAGAGGCAGGTTGGGGTCTGGGTCACTGGAAATCAGGAGAACCTTCACGATCTTCTGGTCCAAGCTCCTCATTTTATGACTACAGAATACACAACCTAGACGGCACCAGTGACTTGCCTAAAGCCACCCAGCAAATTAGTGGCTGACGGAGACTGGGCTGCAGCCCAGGAATCCTGACACGGAGATTGGAAGGGAAGAGAGAGGGGCGGAGGGGTGGTGGCCGTCAGATCACTGCAGGAGCCTCCCACCTGGTTTCCTGGCCTTCCCCCTTGCCCTCTTACCTCTCTACTCGCCTCTGGCTGCAGTCTGTTGTTGACATATCAGCCAGAGGGATCCTGCAGAACAGGAATCAACTGTGTGTTGCTCCTCTGCTCAAAGATCTTCCACAGCTCCCACCTCACTCTGACTAAAAACCAATAGCCTACCAAAGCCCCCTTTACCTCTCTGGTTTAATTTATCCATGGTATTTTATTCTGTGTGATGTCATTGTATCCCTCTCACCTCTCTGAACTTACCTCCTACTACTTTCCCTCCTGTCTACTCCACTCTAGCTGCCCTGGCCTCCTGCCTATCCTGGAAACATCAGGCCTCCTCTGGACTCAGGGCCTTTGCACATGCTGTTTCCTCTGCCTGGTTCAAGTCCTAGCTCAGCTACTTCTTCACTGTGTCCCTCTCTGAGCCCCATATCCCTCATCTATAAATGGGGTTAATGCTGCACACCTCACTTTCCTCCCCAGGCTAACAGGGGATCCTAATGAGAAAGTGGGGAACAGATAGAGCTCCACAAAAGCCCTCCCTCCAGCTCTAGGCTATCACTGCGAGAGGGCTTGTAAAGGTCCTCACTGGGTCCTTGAGGAAACAGGCCCTTTGATGAGCAGTGGACTCCAGGCCCCCAGACCTTAAGCTGGATCGGCACGCTGGAGCCTCCCAGCCTGTAATCCTCGGGACTCACAGATGCTGGAGAAGCAAGTGTTAAATAATAATCACGATGTGCCGGAGGGGAAGCCGGATGTGTTGGAAAGCTTGACACATCTGGCAGGGCCAGCCCCAAGTCCCCCAGCACATCTGGCTGCTGTATTGACAGGTGGTGTAGCGGGTCACTGAGGAAGGGCCTTGTGGGCCCGGTCCTGGTACCATGAGGGGCTGATGGCCGGATGGAGCTGGAGAGCATCTCCCAAGCTGCCCACGGACCACAGCCCCCTTGTGGGTCCCCTTCAGGCCTTCCACTGTACTTCGGTGGCTGTGTTCTAAGAGGCCGACTTAGGTCCCCGAACCTGGTCTGCCAGATTCCAAAACCCCTGCCTCGTTTTGTGGGCCCGGCCGCCCCCGCTGGGGCTTGGGGAGCCGGGAAAGCCCCCTCCCCTCTCCAGCCTGGGGGGTGTATTTTCAGGGTCACCTCATGTAGCACTTCCCTTTCTATGGGATCCAGAAATGCGGTCATCAGCTCCACCTGAGGGAGCCCCCTGGGTTGAGACTGGCCTCCTCCCTCCGCCCACCTGCCCCAAGAAAGCCATGGTCATTAATAAAGGACACAATTAGCTGTCAGCGGAGAACATGTCTGGAATTTTTTACCTGCTCCGTGCGCCCGGTTAAGGCAACAAACCCTGGACCCCCCGGGGAAGCAGCTACCACACACCTTTCGGGGGCCCCCTCGCCTGGGCCCACGGCAGGAGGGGCCTGTGACTTTTCCAGTGTGGGCTCCACAGGCCTGGGCCTGCACGGGGCAGTTTTTTCCAGGCCAGTGGAGAAAGTGACACAGTGAGAGAGATTTCCTGGCACAAGTTGGTTTTTTCAACCCAACAGGCAATACAATTCAATACAATCTTCTCCCCCTTTCTGTGCTCACTTAGAGTCTTTAGGGCTAGAAGGACTTTAGAGAAAAGCTAGTTCAATCTCTCATTTCACACCTCATTTTACAGCTCGGGAAACAGAGGCCCAGGGAGGGGAAGTGACCTTGTTTGTGGCGCAGGGAAATAAATACGCTTCTCTTTAACGCAACCTGGGTTTGTAGCCAAAGTCCAAAGGCATGTTCCAGAGACTCTCACAGTCACTCTCCACACACCGCCAAGTCCCGGCCGTGCTGAGGCCGGGGAGGAAGAGCGGCGAACGAGGAAGACGGGGGCCCTGCCCTCATGATGCTGAGGGTCTAGGACAGCAAGGGGGACAGAAGCACCGGACAAACATAAACACTGTACACAGTTCGTGATGGCCACGAAGGTGACAGCCACAGGCTGAGGCAGGTGTGGGGCGTCTCTGTAGGGAGTGTGGCCTTTCTGAAAAGTGGCGTTTAAAAAGGCAGTCCCTGGGGAGAGAAGCACACTTGGCCGAGCGGGAGCAAAATTTGCAAAGGTGGTACAAGCCCAGTGCCTCAGTTTCTCATTCATTGTAATGGGGGAAGAGCCGGATGTTATTGGGCACTTGGTGCCCACTTGGCCCCAGCTATCTATGACCCTACACAGACACTACTATGCCTGTGAAGGCACTTCCTGCTTGGGCACCTCTGCCCTAACAATGCCACGGGGTTGGGATTTGTCACCCCTATTCCTCAGATCAGCAAGAGGCTCAGAGCAACGAGGGGCCTTCCCTGGGGCATATGGACATCCAGCTCAGGAGCCTGAGCCTCCAATACCTGCCCCTCTCTCCCTGACCTTCTGGGTGTTTTCCCCAGTAACCCAAAGGTTGGTCTGCATGCGCCCTGGTGGCCTGTGACTTGAATGCTAATGAAAATCCCATTCAAGAGGTCCCGGCATTTGATGCCTCAAGGAAAAGGGCTTAGAAACACAAACAGGGAGAGGGGGAGCTTGCCCACGCTCACACTGAGGCTCTTGGGTTGGGGGCCTGCAATCGCTCTCCTTCCTAGGGGTACAGAAACCGTCGCCTCCTCCTGTTGGCTTCTGGGGAGCAGGAGTGGGCCTCAGCTAACCCAAGCCATAAATCAAATGCACAAGATGTGGCTTGGCAGCCATCCCAGTGAAAAAGATCTGGGGGTTTGAGTTGACCACAAGCCAAAAGCTGCTGAAAAAGCCAATGTGGTCTTACACTGTAAGAGTAGAAGTAGAGTGATAGCCCAGCTTCCTCCCTGTTGCTCAGGGAGGGTCAGTCCTGAGTTCCACGTTTTATGGAGGTCCATTGAGTGATAGTGGACAGGTTTCCGGCTTGTTTTCTGACTGCAGCCATCTCTGGGTTGTGCTGGAGGGGTTTGGAGTGGGGTCCCAGGCATGAATTCTCCCAAGCAACATTTTCTAGGCCCACAGCAGAGCTCCCGAGCCCCACTTGCCCCAGAACACTGGATCCCTGGGAAGGATGAGTTCTCTCCCTAATGCTCTAGCTCTCCTGGACACTGGAGATTTGAGATCATGTGTGTGGTTTCACTAGGGTCCGTCCTTGATTTTAGGATGGATTTACTCAGTAAAAAAAGCCCAACAATTTTTTTCTAAGCAGTGACTTTGTGTCCTGCTCTGTGTTGGGCAACAGACACAGTCCCTAGCCTTGAAGTCCACTTCAAGAAGGGGAAGAATGAATATGATCAGCGAGGGGTATTGACGAGGGTTTTTCAGGCCATTTGAACTGGGTATTAAAGGATGAGTAGGAGTCCATCAGGGCCAGGAGAAGCGAAGGGCATTTCAGGCAGATGAATAGTGTGTGCAAAGGTATGGAGGAGTGAAGGGCAGGGCAGGGTGGCTAGGGCATGGGATGTGTTGGGGAAAAGGCGAAATCTAAGACAAGAAAGGTGATCTGGGGTTACACCACAATGGGCTTTGTGTGCTCGGTGATGGGAGTTTGGGCTTTTATTTTCCAAGAGCAGGAAAGCCAGTGGTAGTCTTGTGTTAACCGTTCAGATGGCCACACCAGTGCCCTGGGCTCCTTTCTCCCAGCAGCCTGCCGAGGCCCTCGCCAACTCACGCCCCAGCCCTGCTGCTCTGGCCTCTGTTGGCCCACCCCCCAGTCTCCACTCTTTCCCCATCTCCTCTCCTTGTTTCCCCCTAACCTTCCCCTCCCCCAGCTCTCGAGCCCTTCTTCCTGTGTTGTGACCAGTCCCATCTCTTCCATGTAAAAATCAACTAAAAACTGAATGGAGCTATTAACAACTCTCAAGTGACAACAGCAGCCACTCTCTGTATTGAGTACCTACTGTGTGCCAGGCTGAGGGCTTCATGTAAGTTTTTAGGGGGCCATGCATCATAGTGGTCATGGGTACGGGCTCTGGAGTCAGGGTCCATCTGGCCTTGAACTCTGGCTTTCCCACTGACCTTAGGCAAGTTACTGAACTTCTCTTTGTGCCTCAGTTTCCCATCTGGAAAATGGGTCTGCCAATAGGACTTAACTTGTGAAGATTCAGAGTTAATGCCATAGAGTGTATTAGTGTTCATCAACAGTTTTTTTTTTTTTATTTTTTTCAGTAATCTCTATACCCAACATGGGGCTCAAATGCATGACCCCAAGATCAAGAGTCACATGCTGTAACAACTGAGCCTGCCAGATGCCCCCAACAACAATTCTTAGAGTAATTCTATGAGGTAGGTAAGTACCACTGATAGTCCCATTTATAGAAATAATTAAGGTTCAGTAAGGATACATAACCGGCCCACAGGCAGTGTCAGGGCTGGGGGTGGGGACAGCAGTGGAGAACTCCACGTGAGTCCAAAGGCGGGGTCTTAACTATCACATGGCCTCACGTCTTCCAGGCTCGTGCCTGGGCTGGGCCTAGGGACCCAAAGCTCAATGGGCTCCCAGCCTGGTGGGGAAGGTGCCCAAGTAGACAGGCAGTTTCCACACAGTGTGTGATTAGTGCCAAGGCATGCATGGCGGGGAAGAGGTGCTGGGCCTGAGAGCCCAGAGAAGGGACCTTAACATTGTTTCCTGGAGGTGCTAACACTCGAGCTATCTTAGAAGACAAAGAAGGACAAAAGAGTGAAAAGAGAGGCATGTTGGGCAGAGAAACAGTCTGCAAAAGAGTAGAGATGAGAAACTGCACAGCAAGACTCAGGGCCGTAGGTGGAGCCCTGAATTTGTGAACGCAGGGGTGCAGGAAATGAGGCTGGAGAGGCAAGCAGGGGCAGACAGTGACAAGCCTCCCGCCCAGGACTATGTGTCCATGCCTCCGGGACCACCTGCAGGTCAAGTAGTCCTGCGTGTGGCATGACAGTTTGTGAACCCACAGAGAATCGGGAAGAAGCCTGCCCAGTCCCTGGACTAGAACATTCTTGGACTGTAAAGTACCCCCATGGCAGCACAGGGACCCAGGGATCCTACCTCCTCCGCAGGGTTCCTTCGAGTCCAATCCCAGAGTTTCCTGGGGATAGATGGCTTCTTAAAAAGTTATTATTATTATTATTTTTAAAGATTTTAGTTTTAAGTAATCTCCATACCCGACATGAGGCTCGAACTTACAACCCTGAGACCAAGAGTCGCATGCTCCACTGACTTGAGCCAGCCAGGCGCCCCTTTAAAAAGTAATTTTAAAACCACTGCATCCCCAAAGCTTACAAAAATCCCACACCTCAGTTTTAAAGGGTCAAAAGTTGAAAATGATGAGCCAACAGCAAGATTTGCAGGAAAAAATGATCTCTGGCAACAGCCAGAATACTTCATGACAAATTGCCCAGACGTGGTCATTTTAGAGTGATCACCTTTAAATATGCTCCATCCTCCCCTAAATATGTCCTTTATTCGAACAGTGTGTTTATAGGGCCTGGGGCTGCTGCTCCCAGCTTGCACTTTGGATTTTTAAAAGAGGAGGAAACTGAGAGAGAGAGAGAGAGAGAGAGAGACAGACAGACACCAAAGCAGAGGATGATGACAAACCTCTAATCTCATAAACTCTTCGCTCAGTCTTTATAAAAATGGGGAGACCTGGTTGTCTCTGAAAGCTCATAAATTTGACAAACAGCTCTAGCACCCACAGGGAAGGGGTCTCATCCTTGGTGAAGACTGGAGATGTAGAGCGGGGAGGCGACTTCTGCTGAAGGGCAGCCTGCAGAGATAGCCCACGCCGTCACCAAGCGAGGGCTTGAGAGCACAGTTTCCTACCTTAATTTCTCTGACCTCATGGCAACCCTGTTGGAGAGAGTCTCCTTGGTTACAAGAGAGGCCAGAACTAATATTTTAACATTTGTAAGCTTCTGATAAATAACAGCTCACACTTAGAGCTTATTCTAGGCCAGGCACTGTTTTAAGTACCTTATGTGGATTAATTTATGTAATCTCAAATTATACTATAATTATCCTCATTTACGGGGGAGTATAGGCACAGAGAGGTAAATCGCTTGCCCAGCACCACTGGTTCAGCGAGTGGTGGCGCAGAGATTTAAGCTGAGGTGGAAATCATGTGCTCTCCTTTGCCCACTGCTTGTTCACTACTTGAGGGGTCGGGCTCCAGACTGGGTGGGGGGCTTTACTCAGCTCTGTCATCTCCTCTCATTACAACATCCTGATGAACTCCTGGCCCTGTTTTACAGCCGAGGGAAGCCACGGCTCTGGGCTGCAGGCTTTGTTTACTCGGCCAGGCTTGGAGTGCTCTTCTTAGCCTCGGAGGGCTCTGGGGTCCTATCCTGCTTTGTCTCCTCAGAGAGGCAGTACAATGCAGTGGTTAGCTGCAACACTTCCTAGCTGAGTGACCCTGGGTAAGTTGCATAACCTGTCTGTGCCTTAGTTGTGTCATCTGCAAAATGGGGGCAATAGAGCTATCTCCCTCCTAAGGTTGTCAAGAAGATGGGTGACACTCCTGAAGCTTTTGGAATGCTTGCACCCCAGCAGTAAATGCTCCATATGTGTTAGATATTGCTTTACTGTCCTCCCCTCCCTAACGGGGTGCTCTGTGCCCTGGATCCTGCTGCCAAACCAGATAGCTCCCGCCTAGTCCAAAAGCCCCTATGTAACAGACAGCGAGTCGGCTGGGTCCGGCCGTCTCTGTCCCTGTAGAGAAGGCAGCATTGAGGTTCAAATCCCAACCTCACTTCTTTCTGGCTGAGGCCTTTAGGTACCATGGGGACATCTCTCAGAGTCTCCGTTATTTTGTCTGTAAAACAGGGGTAATAGCATCTGTTTTATTATTTAAAAAATGTTTTAAGGGGCGCCTGGGTGGCTCAGTCGGTTGAGCGACCGACTTCGGCTCAGGTCCTGATCTCACCGTCTGTGAGTTCGAGCCCCACGTCGGGCTCTGTGCTGACAGCTCAGGGCCTGGAGCCTGCTTCGGATTCTGTGTCTCCCTCTTTCTCTGCCCCTCCCCCACTTATGCTCTGTCTCTGTCTCAGAAATAAACATTAAAAAAAAAATTTTTTTTTTAGATTAAAATTTTTTTTAAGTTATTTATTTATTTATTTTGAGAGACAGAGAGCATGAGCAGGGGTGGGGCAGAGAGAGAGAGAGAGAGAGAGAGAGAGATGGGGAATCCCAGGCAGGCTCCATGCTGTCATTGCAGAGCCTGATGACGTGGGGCTCGAACTCACAAACCATGAAATCACGACCTGAGCTGAAATCAACAGCCACTTACCTGACTAAGCCTCCCAGGTGCCCCACACCTGTTTTAATAACACAGTGGTAAAAGCAGAGACTTAGGCAGATCTGGGCCTCTGCTTGTTGCTCTCTGCATGACCTTGGGACAGTTGCTTAAACCCCTGGGCTCTCAGTTTCCTCAGCTGTAAAATGGGGACACACCCTTGCAGGGTTTTATACTGTGAGGACAAAATGAAGTTGCAGCTGGATGACGCCATAGGCCCGGCAGGACTTGTCAGGTGGCTGTTAGTGTGTCTCCTCTAGGGATCATTCAACAGACCTGAAGCCCTACTATGTGCCAGGCACTGTTCTGGCCGCTGGGGACACGACAGCAAACAAGGCAAGCTAGTTCCCTACTTGCAGAGCGTCTAATCAAGTGAGGAAGATGGACAATAAACAGATAGCAAATAAATACAGGGTGACGTGCTAGAGGGTGCTGAGCGGGCACTGCTCTAGCCGGGGTGGTAAGGGAGGGCTTGTCTGAGAAGGTGACACATGAGGTGAGACCCAAAGGCAGAGAAGATTTGGTAGTGGGAGTCCATGGGGAAGAGGATTCCAGGCAGACAGCACGTGCAAAGGCCCTTCCTCGGGAGGGACTAAAAAGGCCCTTGTGTCAAGAGCCTCAAGGATGCCTGTGTGGCTGGAAAGGGGAGCGAAGGGCATGGTGGGAGGAGGGAGCTGAACCACAGGAGATTAAGCCAGACTCTGAGTCAACGGAAAGCCATTGCGCCGGGCTCTAAAGGGACCTGTTGTGTGAACAGGTCCCTGCCTGCTGGGTGGAGAGGGGGCCGTGCAGAGGGCGGGGAGTCTGTGCTGTGGTCCAGGCAGAGGTGACACGGGATGGACAGGGTGATGACAGTGTGGGTGGAGGCGTGGTCAGGTCTCATGAGGACCCACGAGCAACCTCTTCTGCCCCCGGGAACACCCCATGCGAATGAGAGGGGCGAGAGGGGAGACACCAGGCTCCGCTTCTGTGAAGGAATATGGTGTTTCCTCCACCATTTCAACAGTGCCTTGTCCCCAAGGACTCTCAATCAGCGAGCTGACTGCCCACCGAGAGCCAGTAATTAGGCTTCTGGGACAGGTGCCCGGGGGGCTGGCAGAACCTCCTCTCTGGGCCGTGCTGCTCCTTGGCAGAAAGTTGAAAGGGAAGCAAAACAGCTCCCGGCAGTTCCTTGCCCCATTTTAAGGGTCCTCCTGACGCCTCTCACCCAGCCCCAGGCATGTGACTCCCCAGGCTGCCCCAAGGCCCCAGAGGACCCCTGCTCAAGGTCTCAGGTCTCACCACACCCCGGTGTGTGCCCTCTGCCCCCAGCTGTGTCTCATTCCCGCTCAACTCGGCCCAGGCCGAGAGAGGATGCGTCTTCGCCAGGGAATCAGAATGCTACACTGTGTGTATTCAAACAGGATCCCTCCCGGAGACGCCAGACCTCCATCCCAGGAGTTAGTCAAATGGTGGACATTTCAGGCATCGTGACAGGTACCGGAGGGGTGACCTTGGGGCCGACAGGGCCCCGGGGACGGCCATTCATATTTCCTATGGTTCCCTACTGCTCCCACCTTCAAGACTGACCCACTCGCTCCTGAAACCAGATGATAAATCACAACTTTCCAGAACAACCCCACCTCCTGTCTCCATGGTTCCTGAGCGTGGCCACAGGTGTGCCTCACAAGGACCTGCGAGAGGGACGTTATTTCTATTCCCCCTGGGGCTGAGGACAGTGGGGCTCAGAGACAGAAGTGACTGCCTGAGGTCACACGGATGGCGGGGGCAGAAAGCGGGCCAGGATGTCCACCTCTGGCTTCGATTTGAGCCTGGTCTCCTTGGCACAAGGCCGTCTGCCAGCCAGGCTCCCCCCTGCTCTCTAAAGACTGACATGATGGCAGGAGGCTCTGGCTGGGATCAGAGGAATAACCAACAAGGCCACACATGGGCAGCAACAGACAGGAATGGGCAGCAGAGTACGTGTCCTAAGCAAGCTTTAAAACGACCATGGCCTTCACTTAGATATGACATAGCCATCTCAGATGATTTAGGCACTAGCCACTGCCCTTTGTCTACTGATCAATAGCACTATGAGAGCCTGTCACAATGCTCTAAGGGTGGGTTGAGTGCAGATTCGTTCATTGTTTTGTTCATTCATTCACTCCATAGACAGTGATTGAGAACCTGCCACTGAGACAGAAAGAGGTCAGACACAATGCCTGTTCTTAGGTACTGCTACCTAGTGTATACTCTGTTTCTTCCACTGGACTGAGAGCTTCTCAACAAGTGGTTAAGAAAGTGGCCTGAGGAGTCAGACCATGTCCTGGCCGTGTGACTTTGGCCCACTTACTCTCTGTGTCTCAGTTTACCCATATGAGAAATGGAGATAATAACAAGGCCTACCACATAAGGTCATTGCGGGGGTTAAATGAGTTACTATGAGTAGAGCACTTAGAACAGTGTGTCTGCACAGAGTATGTGCTTAGGTCTGTTCTTTCACGTTCTCAGGGACTTGTACGATTTCCCAGCCAAGGTCTTACTGTCCCGATGGGAATCACCGAATTTTATTTCTAACAACTGTTACAAATAATAACTTCAGGCACCCTCCTTTTTTTTTTTTAAAGCATCCTGGCAGAGAGCACATGCAAAATTCATCAGTCAGGATCTATCTGCTGAGATTACCTTTAAAAGCTAATCATTATCCCTTCAATAAATATTTTTTTTGAACACCAAGCACTATTCTAAGGGTTTTAGCTGCATCGTCTTATTGAGTCCTAACAATATCCCTGTGAGGTTGGCACTGTTTCCCCTATTTTGCAGAGGAGAAAACAGGCTTAGAGAGGTTCCATGGTCATCCATCCATTTATCCATCAACCCATCCACCCACCCACTCATCCATCCATCCGCCCACACACTCATCCATCCAACCATCTACCCACCCACACACCCACCCACTCATTCATCCATCCACCCACTCATCCACTCATCCATCCATCCATCCATCCATCCATCCATCCATCCACCCAGCCACCCACTTACCCATCCATCCACCCACCCATCCACTCATCCATCCACCCATCCATCCACTCACTCTCCCATCCATCCACTCATCCATCCACCCATCCATCCACTCACTCTCCCATCCATCCACTCATCCATCCATCCATCCATCCATCCATCCATCCATCCATCCACCCACCTTCCCACTCATCCATCCATCCATCCATCCATCCATCCATCCGCCCACCTGCCCACTCATCCATCCATCCATCCATCCACCCACCCACTCATCCATCCATCCATCCATCCATCCATCCATCCATCCATCCATCCAAGGTTTATTGAGTACTCATTATGAGCCAGGCACGCACTATGCCAGGGCTAGGTTCAAGTCTCAGCTAGTAAGAAATGAGACCCAGTCTTTGTCCTATTAAGGCTCCAGTCTAGCCAGGAAAGACCTACCTCCATTAAATAACAGGCAGTCTGATCAGGGCCACAAGTTAAGGAGTGCACAGGTGAGTTCAATAGGGGCTTGACAGTATATGTTGTTGGCTTTCAGCCTAACTAAGAAAGCAACCTAGAAGCTTCCCCTTCTCCCCCCTAAGCCACTCCTCCTAAGCTCCATCTTTGCCCCTTGTCAACATTGCAAACTCCTGTTCATCGGGTCAGTGGCTCCTCCTGCAACACTTTCTTATGATCTCTTAGGCCACAGATGTCACTGATCCCCTAGGAAGCCAAATGTATCTGGACTCTATATTGGACCTCATATTTGTCATGTGTTTGCTGGCTGAGTGCTGCCTACCACGTCCCCACTTTGGGAAGTATTCCTCAATCACCACCTAGCCCCCCAACCCTGTCCCTGGGCCATCAGGTTGCTCTCTTCTCTGAGTTCCCACAGGAATATGTATGTATCTCAACAATCCCCCCATAATTATTTTCCCTTCGGCTTTCTTCCACACTAGACTATGAGCCTGTAAGCAGACCTTACTCGTCTTTGAGTCCAGCGCAAAGCTGGGTACATGGTGGGCACTCAATACAAGTTGGTTTCTGGAATAGATGGAGAGGCAGAGTGGGTGAGAACACCTAGGTCTGAGTCCCTACATGGATGATTCTGGTCAAATGGCCTCAGACCAGTGCAAGATGAGGATTTAGGGTTGGTATGCAAATGATTTGGTTTTGACCTCCAACTTCATCCCGTTGATCAGTAGCTTTCTAGAGTGTTGTGTTGAGAAAGATCCTGAAGTAGCCCTGGATATAGTGGGAAGAGTATAATGATTGAGTCTCAATATCTGGCTTGGAATCAGGTAGGAATGGCAATGGCACTCCCCAGTTCTGATATCCTGGGAAAGCCATTTTCTACTTTAAGGCTTTGTTTTTGTTTTTGTTTTTGTTTTTTCCTGTCTGCAAAATGAGGGGACTAGACTCAATTATATCTGATACTTTAGATCTGAGCCCCACGTCTTCTTCTAGAGTTATTTTTCTTCGGGGACAAGAGCCACATGCCAGCCTAGCCCAGGATTGGTACATAGCAGGTGCTCAGTAAATGCTGGTCGGATGAATAGTCCTCCTTGGTCATTGTGAGACTTTAGGGAGAACAGCCTTTCCATGCAGACAAATATGAGGAAGGTGGGGCTAACAGAGAAGTGAAGTGAAGGTTCATGCCCAGAGTCAACTAGAGACTACTCTAGTCCCTGGGTCTTCTGACTCCCAGGCCTGTTGTTCCTGCCCCTGGTTGGCTGCACGTACCTATCTGAACAGATACTTCCCCTGACGCCCATCAAGTAAGGGTCCCAGTCTCGAGCTGTGTTGCATTTTGACTCCACAAAGCATTTTCACGATCATTATTAGGCTCGAGCTGCATAAGGACTCTGGCAAGAGGGAGGGCTGACCCTCACCCTCAGTCGACAGATGGGGACACTGATGCTCAGAGAGGACATGTGATTTGCTAGGGTCACACAGAGCTGGGTCTCAAACCCAGGTCTTCTGTTGTAAATCTCATGCTCTATCCACCTGCCCCTTCCTAAAACCAGCTCCTCTGTTCCGCAGCACTTCTTCCCTCAAGGCCACCTCTGTGTTTTCAGTAAAAATGAAAGAGCAGAGACATAAAGGCGATGTAACAGGAGCCAAGCTCTCCCCTCCATGAGGCCAAACCCCACCTTGGGTCACATCTTTGAGGGAGAGGCCTTGGAGGGGAGAGAGGGGTCATAAGACCTGAGCAGCAGGGCGCCAGCTGGACGACAGGCCTCCCGGGTCTTCCCTGCGACCCCGGCCTGGGCTCACACCAGCTGGGTAAACAGGAGTCAGCCTGTCCAAGGGCGGGGGGCATTCCTGCCCCTCTCACACTGCCTGTCTGTTGCTAAGGATTCTGGGAAGGAGGCGGGGAAGGCTAAGGTGAAAAGCTGCCTGGGAGCAGCCACACGGAAGGACTGATCTGGAATTGTCCTCAGGAAGACAGTGATGACCCGGGAGCAGACAGGAAAATGGCTAGACGTGGTCTGGCATCTACACTCTCCTCTCTCTTCCTGCTCCCTACAAGCTTGGTTTTACCTTATTCTAAATACTCTACAACTCTGGCTATGTCACTTGGCCTCTACTTTCTCATCTGTAAAATAGGCCTAGGGATAAATACTTCAGGACCAGAGATACTTTTTTCTCTCCCATTGCCACCTTCTTGTCAGAGACCCAGACCCTCCAGGCGGTGCAGCTCCTATAAACTTATGGCTCTGTAAACATCACATCGCCCCCATCCCACATAGCAGCCGACCAGACCAGGGAAAGTAGGTGTCTCTGTGTGTCTCTTCCTACCTCCTGCACCCCTTTAGGATTTTGTCTGTATCTCTGAGAACATGAAAAACCTTCTGCCTTTCTTATCAGTGCCCTGGACTACCCACCTCCTGGGACTGTTGGCGTTTAAAGGCAGGGCTCTGTCTTATCCTTCTTAGTGTTCAGCACAGGGCCTAGAGCATAACAGGTACCCACCATGGGGTAGTTCACTGGACAGAAGAAATCAGAAAGAGGGCTCATCACACCCCCTCCCGGGCCCTGAGTGTAATCTACAAGCTGGCACCAGCTCTGAAATCCCCTCATTTTCTTGAAACCTACAGAAATGGTGAGACAAAATGTGAGCCCAGGCAGAGAGGGCTCAGGGCAAGGCAGCCTTCACTCCGTGTCTGGTTCATCCTTGTGCCTCGAGTGCCCGGTGCAGAGCAGGACTTGGCCGAGCTTGGGAACGAGTGGCTGACCCCCACACTGGTATGTGAGCCGAGCATTCAGCATGCCTCCCCTCGGACAACACACGCTCTGTGAGTGTAGACGATCAGAAGGCTTCGGGGAAATCAAAAGCAGCTACTCAGGAAAGGCCAGGGCTCCGCTGGAGAGACCGCTCTCTGCGGGGCTGCTGGGCCCCCGGGCCGGTGATTCATGTCTCGCTTGCTCGGGGTGGGAGCACAGGCCGAGTATGAGCTGAATTCATAAGACCTTCTCTGTTTTATCTCACAGATGTTTCTGGGATGGATGTGTCAAGGAAAAAAAAAAGGCTGAAGTTGAAAAATTCCAACTCAGCACATGTCCTCCAGCCCCTGGAGACGTGACAAGGGATTAAAACGCCTTTCTCCTCATTTGCCCAACATCTCAGGAGAAAGCTAAATTGCATCCCCGTCAGGGCTGTTCTGGGCACCTGCTGGCTACGAAGACGACCTCCTCATTAGCCCAGTTTTCCTCTGGAAACAAGCTCACAAAAACGGCGTTATGGGTACATGTGTGAATGTGTGTGAGCGGGCACGGCGTCACGTACCCGTTTCTCCAGAACCTGTTCCCATGCACAATAAAAGCTAACTTCTGAATGCCTACTACGTGCCAGGCAGCCTCTCATTTTATCCTTACTGCCCAATGAGATTTATGTTATTTTCCCATTTTATTTTTTTAATGCTTATTCGTTTTTGAGAGAGAGAGAGAGAGAGAGAGAGAGAGAGAGAGAGACGGAGTGTGAGCAGGGGAGGGGCAGCGAGAGAGAGGGAGATACAGAATCTGAAGCAGGCTCCAGACTCCAAGCTGTCAGCACAGAGCCCGATGCGGGGCTCGAACCCCTGACCCGTGAGATCATGACCTGAGCCGAAGCTGGACACTTAGCCGACTGAGCCACCCAGGCGCCCTTTATTTTCCCATTTTATAAAAGTCTCGCCTACACGTAAAAACACATGTTCGTGCACATACACGTCTAATTGTGCACAAAATGTGTTCGTACGTGCACCTCACTTTTTATATATCCATATGCAAACAGATCCACACACGGCCATATGCCTTTGTACACACATGTATATGTGTGCACACACCCTCATGTGATGTCCCTCTGAGAGGCTGTCTATTGAGCTCATTCTATAGAAGTTGCTTTGTTTCTATTACTATTCTTTACGTCATCCCTGATCCTGGCAAGGCAAATGGTTTCGTCTACATCGAGGGTGGACAAACTACGGCCCGCTGGCCAAATTCACCCTGCCACCTGTTTTTGAAAATAAAATTTGTTGGAACCCAGTCATGCCCATTTGGTTATGTATTGTCTATGGATGCTTTTATGCTACAATGGCAGAGTTCGGTTATATATTAACTCTCTGGATCTTTACTATTTGCTGATGGCTAATCCACATTTTTCACATAACGAAACAGACCCAGCTAGGGTGTTTAACTGTCCAAGGTCATGGACCAGGTAAGTGTTTGGCTGGCTAAATACCTGACCATACACCAGACCCCTCCCTCCCACTTTTGGGTGTCTTTGTTGGCGTGAGCTGCAATTGTGCCTGTGTACTTGTCGCTTTCTGTCCCTGTGTGCCTAAACATCCAGGGAGAGGTCCATGAGTCTGCATGGCCCTATGTGTGTGTGTCAGGAATAAATGTGCAGTGTTTAGGGGCGCCTGGGTGGCTCGGTCGGTTAAGCGTCCGACTTCGGCTCAGGTCATGATCTCGCAGTCCGTGAGTTTGAGCCCCGCATCGGGCTCTGTGCTGACAGCTCAGAGCCTGGAGCCTGTTTCAGATTCTGTGTCTCCCTCTCTCTGTGACCCTCCCCCATTCATGCTCTGTCTCTTTCTGTCTCAAAAATAAATAAACGTTAAAAAAAAATTAAAAAAAAAATAAATGTGCAGTGTTTATTTGTTGGATTCAAGGTTCTTATATTTAGGTCCTTTGAGCCTAATAATTTGTGTCTACTTAATTTCTGAAAAAGCTATGCTACAATATCTTCCTAAGAATGTGAACTCGACAATTGCTTCTTGCAAATACAACATTTCGTGTGTTTTTAAAAAACCGTTTTGATACTGGGGCACCTGGGTGGCTCAATCAGTTAAGCCTCCGACTCTTGATTCAGCTCAGGTCATGATCTCACGGTTCATGGGTTTGAGCTCCACATCAGGGTCTGTGCTGACAGTGTGGAGCCTGCTTGCGATTCTCTCTCTCCCCCTCTCTCTCTACGCTCCTCTGTTCATGCTCTCTCTCTCTCTCTTTCAAACAAAAAATAAACATTAAAAAAATATATTAAAAACTGTTTTGAAACTATGTTGGGAGTACATGCAAATTCAGGATTATTATATTTTCCTAGTGAATTATTCATTTTGTCATTAGTAATGTCTCTCTGTGTCCCAATAATGCTTCTTAAAGTCTTTTTATTCCCTAATATTTACTTGCTACCAGTTTTATTACAGAGAAAAATTTCTGATGTGTTGTTTTATATCCCTTTACTTATACCCTTTGTGCATCATTATCTTTTAGGTGTGTCTCTTATAAACAGAGATAGAATTTTTCTTCAACTAAACTAAGAATTTCTGGTTTTAAACAATTGAGTTTAATCCATTTTTATTCATTGTGATTACAAATATTCAGTTGACCCTTGAACAACACAGGTTTGAATGTGTGGGGCCCACTTATATGTGTATTTGTTTTAAATACAGTGCAGTATTTTAAATGAATTTTCTCTTCCTTGTGATTTCCTTAATAATATTTTCTTTTCTCCAGCTTACTTTATTGTAAGAATACAGTATATATTATGTATAACGTACAAAGTATGTGTTAATTGACTATGCTATAGATGAGGTTTCTGGTCAACAGCAGGCTGTTAATAGCAGTTAAGTTTTGGGGGAGTCAAAAGTTATGTGCAGATTTCTGACTGTGTGTCAGAAGGCAGGGTCAGTGCCCCTAACCCTGGTGTTGTTCAAGGGCCAATTGTACTTGACTTTATTTATACTATTTTATGTGTTTTATTCATCATAAATGATGAAATCATTTAAATCTTTTTTAAATCTTTTTAAATTTTTTTAAATCAGTTTTAATCTTTAAATCAGTTTAAATCTTTTAAAAAATATATTTTATTTATTCATTTTTAGAGGGGGTGGAATCCCAAGCAGGCTCCGTGCTGTCAGTGCAGAGCCCAAGGAGGGGCTCAATCCCACAAACCGTGAGATCATGATCTGAGCCGAAATCAAGAGTTGGACGCTTAACCAACTGAACCACCCAGGCACCCCTATGTATCATCAGTTTAAAACCTTTTTTCCTTTCTTGCTTTCTGTGGAATTGCTTGAATTTCCTTTAGGTCTTTTAATTTCCTCTACTGGTTCAGCAGTTATATATTCTAGTCTTTTATGGCTGCCCTTACATTTTTTTTTTAAATTTTTTTTAACGTTTATTTATTTTTGAGACAGAGAGAGACAGAGCATGAACGGGGGAGGGTCACAGAGAGAGGGAGACACAGAATCTGAAACAGGCTCCAGGCTCTGAGCTGTCAGCACAGAGCCCGACGCGGGGCTCGAACCCACGGACCGTGAGATCATGACCTGAGCCGAAGTCGGACGCTCAACCGACCGAGCCACCCGGGCGCCCCTGCCCTTACATTTTTAACATGCACATTTATCTCAACAAGGTCAAAAGTCACTTGATATTCCTGTCTACTTCCCAAACAATCTTAGCGTGTTTTAATTCCAATCTTATTCCTCCTATCTTCCATTTTATGGTTGTATTTTTGTTCTACCTATTATTTAAAAAAACAAACCTAAATTAAAAAAAGAAAGTCACCCAAGGATTTTCCTTTTTTTCCAAGCTTGCATCAATATCATCTCTGGTACTGTTGTGTGTTTGTATGCATGTGGGGAGACGGGAGGCATCCACATCAGCTCAATCTACCACATTCCAGAAAGTTCATCTTTCATCTGTGCACATGTGTCCTCACCAACCCACACGCATGTAACTGTGTACATGCAGGACTGAATACTTCTATGTGACTCTACGTAGACCTGTATGCCCCTCAGTGTGGGAGCAGCTGCAGTCATTAACAAAATATTTATTGCGGCCCCTTCCCTTCTATAAAAAGCATGGGCTGGGCCCTCAGAGTCTTAGGTGGGAGTACCTAACAACTGTGATAAAACAATGTCTGATAAATGCTCTAATAGAAGAAGCCTGGAAGGCTGTAGGAGAAGAGGAGTACTTAACCAGGCTGTGTGGTCAAGGAAGGCTTCCTGAAGGAAGAGGCACCTGACCTCACTCCTGAGAGGAGTGGCCTGGTGGGGGTGGCCCACTCTATGAACATCAGTGGGTTGCATCCCAGCCCAAGAGTTACAAACTATGTGATTCTGACCAAGTCCCTTAACCTGTCTGGTAAGGATCCTTGCCCGCTTTGAAGAAATATTGTGACTCCAATGAGAAAATGGATGTGAATGTGCCAGACAAGCTGAGAAGAGCTATACCGGGGTCACAATTTTAAAGTCATGGCAATGGTAACAGCCACCATTTCTTGAGTACCTACTATGTGTCTGGCATGGAGCTGCTTCTGCCCAGCATAAAGAGGTGACACTGGTTTGCCCTTACTACTAAGGAAGTACCTAAAGATCAGAGAGGTGATGTGACTTATCCAAGGCCACACAGGAGGCAGGACAGGCATGGCGACTCAGGGCTCTGTGCTTGGATGGCCTCTCCCCTGCCCCTGCTGCTATACCCTAGCCTAGATTCTCTTATCCCTAATTTCTAGCACTTCAACCCTCTCCCCACTCTCTGTTCAAAGAGCCAGGGGCCTCGAAGGTCCTCCCGGACTGCAAGAGAGGAAACTAATGCCATTGGCTGCCTCATTCAGGGCCTGGGGAAGCCCAATTCTTCCCCTCCCTAGTTCCCCACCCTCCTGGGGCTCCCTCTGCAGGTTTATGTGGGGCAGAGAATCAGGTTAATGGAATCCTGGCTGCCTCTGGCTAGGGGGGGGTGGATAGCCCCCCTCCGGAACCCATCATGGTCAGCCCTCAGTCTCCAGCCCAGACATAGACAGCTCCTCCTGAGTCCCTGAAGAGCCCAGGGGATGGTGTCAACATTCCACACCTTCCTGAGGGAGCCCAGATCAGCACCTCCCATCAAGAGCTACCATGGGGATTTGATTTCAGCGTTCATTTTGGACATTCCCTTTAAACCTCTCAGTCAGCAATTCTTGGTATCTGTGCCAGCACAGCGTGGTGTAGGGTTAAGGCTCTGGATTCGGAAAGCCTTGGATTCCTGCCTTGCTTTTTGTGACCTCAGGCAAAACCCTTGCTGAACCTCAGTTTCTTCATCTGTAAAGTGGAAATAATAGCAGGTTTGTTCATGAGGTTGTTGGGTTTAAATGAGATGATTCATGCAGAAGGCCCAGTAGGTTTCCTGGCACACAGTAGGAACTCAGTTAACTAGTCAATGAATAGATAAATGTCATTACTCTAAAGAGCGTGCAAAGTGCCTGCAGCTGAGTTTTCGTGCAGAATGCTGCCATTTAGAAGGGGTAGGGTTAGCAGGGGGCAGTCACTCCATCTCAGTTTGTGTTTGTAACTAGTGCTCACTTACCCTGACGATAATCCCTCCCAGGGCCTGAACACCTACCATGTGCAGGACATTCTGGAAGGTGCTTTACAGAAATCGCCTCACTTAATGCCCCTCACTGGCCCTGCAGTGCCCCCCTCTGCCGGCCCGTGGGACTGCTGGACAGAATGGAGACGCTGTCAGTGTGGACCTGTAAAGGCATGGTCAGTGCCTGCTGAGCTCATCCGCGGAGCCCTGGGGTTTTTGCCTGTCTTGTCATCCTGAGTTCAGATTTTGGGCTCACGCTACCCCTCTTCACTCACCTAGCTCCCCTGCTCTGGGCAACCAAATGATTGGCCATTCTACCTCTGAGATGTCTGCTACAGTTTTCCAACCTGTAAAATGGGGCAGTTGGATTAAACGTTTCTTGCCGATTCTAGGACTGCTGGCATAAAGGGAACAGACATGAATCACAAGCCTGTTGGGGGCCAGGCATCCATTCCTTCCTGGTAACCCTGTGGGTGAGGTTCGGTCATCAGCCCTGCACTACAGTCTGGGAAACTGAGGCTTGGGAAGGTAATGTCACTTGCTCAACTAACTCAGCGATGTGAGGCCAGCCTGAGACTCGAGCACAGGGCTGTCTGGCCCTTTTCTGTGTGTGCATGGCCTCCTGCTCTGAGAAAACAACCGCAGAGACTGCCAAGAACTTGAAGAAATCGTGCGGTCCCCGAGTGGGACCTGTTCAATGGCTGAGCACCTCCCCCCCCACCCCCCCTCAGAGTACGGTGTCTGCGGCCGGCCTCCGTGGACAAAAGCTACATAGCCAGCACCCCTCAGCACAGCCCTAGAATTCCCGCTAAAGCCCTTTCTCTGCGTTTTTGGAGCCCAGCCCAGGGTTGGCCCACCAGTCCTGGGAAGGAATGTGTAGTCTCTCATTTCTAAAGAAAGGAAAAGCAAACTGCAAGCTCTGGTCCTCCTTCCCACCAGCCAAACTCAAGCACTGTCATGAACCTGCACAGCCATCTACCATTTACAAGTCCCAAACTCCCTTAGCCCAGCACTCAGAGCCTCCACCCAGTGCCTCAACCTACTTCTCCTGCCGCATTTCCATCATCTGGCACCTTTCAGACTGCCTGAGCAAAAGCTCCCCGATGATTCTTGAACACATCCCACACACAGCTGTCTCTGGGCCTTTGTTCCTTCTGTTTCCTCTGCTTGGAATGCCCTCACCACCATCCCTATATATCCAAATTCCGCCTATTTCTAAGACCCAGGCCCGCCCCCAGGAAGGCCTCCACGAGGCCCTGGCCATTTCTCCCGCCTCTGACGCCGCAGCGCTTTCTCTGTTTTTCTAAACAGCCTCCACCATTCTGTTCCTTAGGGCAAGGGGCTATTTTGACTCACATCCATCTCCCCAGTGTCCCAGAATAGGGCCTGGCCCTTAGAAGGTTATTTGAGAAAGGTTATTCGAATGTATGAAAGATGGAGGAAGGGTGTCGGGTGAAGATCAATCTGATCACCTGTGGGCCAGACAGGAAGGTGAGGGTCAGGGCAGGTGGCAGAAGGCCTTTGGGAATCACGCACCCATGGCTCCTCACACCCTGGCCAAGAATCTGGGTGGGGCCTGCAGAGCTGACCCCATGAGGCTTCAGGCTCCCTGCCCACACACAGGAAGCGGACCCAGCAGGCCTAGACTGCACCGTCCTGTGCTCCCCTGCTCTGGGTATGCGTTGGGGGTTGCGAGGGGCCAAGCACGGGCCCAGGCAACTGCTTCCCCCCATCCCTGCCAAGACTCTGCACCCGGGAGGCTGGCCCAGCCAGGCTCCTGCCTCCCAGCCCGGCCCTGCCTGTCCTGGAGCTGCTGCTTCATGGCTGCCGTCAGGGGTAATGAGTTAGTGGGTGTATGTGCTCTGCATGGGATCTGGCACGATGCACATAAGATGTTCTCCCAGCTCTCACATTCCTTAATTCTTGAGTGTGACACTTTAACACCTGAAGATTGACATATTCTGCGATTCTCGACCATGCCCTTCTACTACTATAGCATTCTAGAATTCCTAAGACTACAAGTGAATGTTCTACGTGTGTGTGTGTGTGTGTGTGTGTGTGTGTGTGTTTACTGTAACAGGCCACAGTTCCATGACTGTAACATTCTAAAAATTCCTGCTTGTAAAGCTGAATTTTTAATATTCTACAGTTGTAAAATTCTATCATTCTAGGATTATGACCTTTTTACGCCTGCAACGTTCTAAAACTCTTGCCTCTTAGTCTTTTATATGCTTAATTAGTCTTCTTGGTGCTTCTGTGATTACATGATTGTAACATTCTATAATGCTATGATTATAACCTTTCCAGGCCTGTAACATTCTAAAATTCTTGCTTGACTGTGCTTTTAACACCGCACAATTCTGCAGCCGTAGTGGGCAGTGACAGAAACATCCTGGGAGCTTGTGACCCTGGGTTGCCTGACCTCCTACACTCCCCAACTGCCAGCCCCTGGCTGTTTGCATTTCCAGCAGTACTCACGGTCCCTCCGCAAGGTCTCCTGCTTTCTTCCAGAGTCTGGACCCTCTGGCCTCTTCCTGCCAGAACAAGGATCAGGTCAACTAGAAGTTCATCAGTGCAAATGTGAAAGAGTCCTCAGGGGCTCCTGAGGTGGGGCGGGCAGGGCTTGGAGGGTTCTGGAGTAGGCCTGGGTGTCTGGGCTGTTTCCCCATCCCTGTCTTTGGGAGGGTCCTGGAGCAGCGCAGGCCCTGCTGTCACGTCCCACGAGGGTCCACACACAGGCTTGTGTACCCCCTAGAAGCCCCAAGTCAGAAACAGCCAAGCTACCATGCAGACCCCCAAATCCCTGTGGAGCTAAGACCCTGGTGGCCTTTCCTCTCCAGGTGCCGAGAGGAGATCTCAACAGCCATGACCCCCTGGGGGGTTGGCTCAACCCAGAGAGAACTGAGCAGGTGTGGCTGAAACCCACCTGGGGAGCCAGGGGAAACGGCAGGATGGAGTTGTCTGCCCCCAGCTCCTGCTGTGAAATGTTTGTCTTCGCCTGGCGGTCGTCAAAAGTGGCCTCCTTCTCCTCATTCTGGGTATGTGTGTGCACAAGCACACACGATGGTGGGTGCTTATGTGTGGAGCTCTGGTCCATCTCTGTGGGTATCTCTGTGCATGTCCCTGGCATGGAGGTCTCATGCTACAGCCCCATAGGCCTAGGCCAAGGCCAGGGCCAAGGGTATGGTCACCTTTTGGTGGGTTTGTGCCCACGGTAGCCTGAGCCCTGGCCCAGCTGTTTCCTGGTGAGTGAGAGAGGGAAAACGAGGGAAGCAGATCTCACCCAGGGCCAGCCCCTAAACTGAGAACTAGGCTTCTTCTAACTCCACACTGGGTCTATGGGAACCACCGTGCCCCGACATATGGGGGTGCCGGGGCTCCGGCTTGGAGCTATAGTGCTTCCTCATATGCCACCACGTCACGGGCTGGTTTTAATGAACACTTACGACGTCCCGGGCCCTTACGTGGATTTCCTTCATGAAGTCCTCACAGAGATGCCAGGATGTGAGTGTTATCATTACCCATTTTCCAGATGAGAAAACGGAGACTTCAAGAGATGCAGCCCAAACTTGCCAGCACACCGTGGGGAGAGCTGCAGTTGAAACCCGGGCCTGACGGACAGCAGAGCCACCCCCATGGCCGCCACGCTATCAGCCAGGCTGGTGGCCACCTGCCCCTCTGCCAAGAATACGGTTCACAGAGCACGTCCGTCTGCCAGCCTGGGGGTGAGGGATCAGTCTTCCACCTGCTCCGCAGGGCCCTTGCTGTGAGCCAGGTACTGGGTGGGGGAGGGGTGGGAGTCAGGCGGGAGTCAGGGACACAGAGATGTGAGCAATTCCATTCCTGGACACGAATGCAGACAACACAGGACAGGACCGGCGGCCCAGGGAGTAGCACGTGCTCCAAGGAGCTCTAAGATCTGACTGACACCTTTGTCTGGGGAAACCAGGGAGGGCTCTCTGGAGGTGGCACGGTCTGAATTGGACCTGAAGAAATGTGCAGGGTTGCCATGGGGCGGGGGGCAGGAGTAGAGAAAGGTGAGGGCTTTTTTCTCCTTTCATGGGAGTTTTGTGCACCAGTGTGTAGGTGGGGGTCGGCACAGGAACTCTGAATTCCACACTAATTTACTGAGAATTTCAGGAAAAACTGGTTTAGCTCCACTGGACTGAAAACAAAGATCAACTGGAGGTCAAAGGCAGGGGGAGGGGGCCTGTGGGGCATCCAGAGAGAGAATTCACCTCAATTCACAGACCCTCCCTAGGTTCAGACCTGTGTCGGGCCATGGGGACGCAGAGTTAAGCCAGAAATAGATTCGGTGTTGGAAGAGCTTCTGACAGCATTTCTCAGAGCTGGACAAGGCTCAGGCCTTTGGAAAGGGGAATGTTCTTTTGTGGACCTTGGAGACCATCTCTCCAGACCTCAGATGCCAGGCTGGGTAACAAGGATGCCTTCTATCGCTGCTTTACAAGTGGTCAAAAACAGAAAAAAAAAAAAAATTTTTTTTTTTTGAACAGCATTAAAATCTAAACACAAATTTTAAGTTCTCTTACAATTCCTAGACCCCTGGAAATACATGTGGGGCACCCCATCCTGGGCTCTGCAGACCCAGTGTGAGAAAGCATGAGATCCAACCTCTGCCACAAAGAAACTCAGAACATATTCATTAAGCCCAAGGCCATAGGGAGAGGGAGGTGCTGCCCGCCTTTTCTAAAGAGCACACACTTCACATACATTAGCTAGCTGCTTCTGGAAGTCTTGAAGGCTCAAGACTCGACCCCCTGCAAGACTGCACTGCCTGGTGCAAGACAGCAGTCCCATAGCAGCCCTCTCTGCCTCCTGTCCCCTTATTCTCTCCCCTTCACTCACCCCCTGCCAGCAGCTAATCTCCTGATCATGCCACACTCCTGCTCAAAACCCTGCCATGGCTCCCCAGTACCCTCAGGGTTACAGCTGAACTCCTGAGCTGGCATACCTGCCTCAGAGAGAGCCTCCTCACTCCTTGAGCCTCAGTCCCCACTTCTTGCCCTGCACTCTTAGCTCCTTAGACAAGGTGGATGAGGGGTCCTGACTCAGCTTCTCACTCTTCTCCATATCCTCTGCCACCTGCCAGCCTCCCCTCAGACGATCCTCATTTGTTTAACTATCTTGGCAGATGCTTCTCTGGCTCCCATCACGGGGCAGGCGTGTTGATTTGTTTCCCACCTGCAGCAGGACCTCGTAACCAAGGCAGACACATCCTCCCTGGTGGTGCCTATTTTGCAAGGCAAAGTTCAGAGGCCTCACCCGACCCCCAGGCTGGCCCTAGCACCCAGTTCCCACCTAGATCTCCTGCTCCAGATTTGGGTTCCCTGAGCCAGCTGCACGGCCATTCTTCAACCCTCGTCAGAGCATGAGGGGGCTCAGAGCACCCTATTCTCCCCTCCCCTGCCTCTACCAACTTATGGATGGGAGCGGGGCAGAAGCCCAGAGGTTGAAGTAGCAGAGCTGGGACTGGGACCTGGGCCACCTGACTCCTGCCCCGGTGCTCTCCTCACCCGATGTGAGCTCTAAGTCCCCTCCATTTCTGCTAATGGGTGGCTCTGCCTGGACCACGAGGGTGTTAGGCGTGCAGCTCACCCCCGAAAAACTGCAACCTTGTGGGGAACAGGGTGCGGCAGCTAGGTGATCAGCTCAATTTCACAGAGGCTCAGAGAGGTCAGGTGCTTTTCCCAAGGCCACACAGCTAAAAAGTACCAGAACTAAGATAAGAATCCAGGTCTTTCTGAACGCAGAGCCCATGTCCGGAAAGTGTGGTCAGTTTACGGAGCCTGCTTGAGACTGAGGCATGGTCACAGGCTGTGCTCCTGACTTATGCATGCTCTGGGAGCCACTGGTGACCTGAGAACACTCCCTTGACATGGGGAGGAAAGTGTCCAGTCCTCAGGTTCTCTGCCCCCAGGGCCAGGCTCTCTCTCTTCCCACCTTAGCCCAACCCTGGGCCACCTAGCAATGCCCCCGGGAACCTGGCTTCGGCTAGCCCACCCTGCCCTGGCCAGAGGAGCCCTGGGACAGAATGCTCACCGGGCTGCCATTCTGGGCAGGAGCTGAAAATTAAATTAAAACCACGACAGGGACAGTTAATTAAAGCAGATTAGCGCGAGACTAATTAGGGACACTGACACTGGAACTATCGCACTCCAAGATGTTAATTAGCTGTTCATTAATGTCAGCTCCCCGTTCAAGAGAGAAATATGAACAGCCCTTCTCCGGGGCTTCATTCGGGAGCTGAGTAAATGGGCGGCTGCCCATTGGCGGCTCAAGCCCCAACCCATGTTCCCTCCCTCCCTCCCTCTGGCCCTGGTGTCTGCCCACTCCCTTTGTCTCCGTCCTCCATCAGCTTGGGTATTGGTGCTGCCGGAGACCCTGAACCCACGGGAAGGAAGAGCTCAGCTGGGGCCCAACATGGAGGCTCTGGAAGAAAGGTGGCTTATGTGTTTCGCAAGCCAGCCTGGAGCACCGGGAACCCCGTGTCCCTGCCTCATCACTCTCTGGTCTCAGTTATATGGAGGCCATTCCCCCTTCCTCCCTCCCTCCTCACCTGCCTTCCTTCCTTCCACACACCGACCCACCCTTTAGGCCCTCCACCAAACATTACCTCCCAGACACACAAATGCACACACATATTCTGTGTACAATTTCCATCCATCTGTCCTTTAGTTTTTCCAATCGTCAGTCTGTCCATCCAACTATCCATCAGTTCTCCCATAATCTCCTACTTGCACACATCAACATTTGGTTACAATTTCCATCCATCCATGTGTGAATCCACTCATCTGTCCATTTGTCCACCATCCATCCACCCTCCCTCCCTCCCTTCCTTCCATCCATCCATCCATCCTTCTACCTATCCATGCACAAATGCATCTGTGAGCCACTGAGTCACATATTCATCCTTTTCGCCCATGCACTGATCCCCTCATCGAAAACCCACCCACTTATCCTACCCACCCCCAAATATCTAGCCTTCTCTCCGCTGATCCATTCATCTAGACATTGATCCATCCACTCACTCTGTTAACCCATCAACCAGCCAACCTTCCAAGCACTGATGCAGCCATCTAGCCACCAAACGTACCAGGACATCTGCCGAATGTTCACGTAGAGCAGCCACTGCCCCATTCACTCACTCACCGCAATTCATTCGTCTAAATACTGATGCCTCTACCTGCCTACCAAATCACCCACCATCCATTCCTCTCATACATGTCCACTGAACACCTACTGTGTGCCAGGTACTATGCTACACAGTAGGACAAGAGAAGGAATATAGAAATGAGGAAAAGCTGAAGCAGTGGGATCCCTACCCTTATCTCCACTTCACAGATGAGAAGACCAAGGCAGAAAGAGGCCATCCATCAAATTATTCATCCCCCCTGGCAATTACTGTATTGTCTGCCTACTACATACCACTTGAGGATACAGTGACAGACACGGTTCCTAACTATAAGAGCACACAGTCTAGAGCAGTGATTCCCCAGAGAACACGGTGAGAGCTGTTACTTCTGCTCCCCAAAATGCACCTAAGCGCACACAGAAAACATTCTGTGGACAATTCTAGTGAGTCCACAAACCTCCTGAAAGCCCATCCACACTCCTCAGGTCAAGATCCACGGTGCTGGTTGGGGTTAGGGGCGCCAATCCTCTGCACAATAGAAAAATCCACGTACAACTTTTGACTCCCCAGAAACTACTAACAGCCTACTGTTGACCGGAATTCTTACTGATAACACAAACAGTCGAATAACACGTATCTTGTATGTTATACGTGTCATAGACGTATTCTTCCAATGAAGTAAGCTAAAGAAAATGTTCTTAGGAAAATCATAAGGAGGAGAAAGTGTAAATACTGTACTGTATTTATCAGAAAAAAATCTGCATATATGTGGAGCTGCATGGTTCAAACCCATGTTGTTTAAGGGTCTACTATAATACAGGAGTGAGGAGGGGTCGTTGAGGGCTTCCTGGAGGAGGTGATACCCACGTTGAGCTGGGACAGACGGGCAGGGTTAGCTGAGTGGAGGCTAGCCCAACTCCGTTCGCATGTTCCGTGCACGTGCCAAGCCTGAAGGAGAGAGGCAGTGGAGAGTGCTGTCCAGGACTGGTGGGGGTGCCAGCTGGGGTGTGACCGCACCCTGCCTTGTGCAACCCAGGTCCCCTGCCCAGTTCTTCCCAGGAAACAGTGAGGACCTGCCTCTGGCCCCACTTTCAGCCTTGCTCTGGGACTGGCTGGACTATGTACGGGGCTCAGGGGCTTTCATCTGGGGGATGAGCCTTGACTGTTCCCAGACTGTCTCTCGGAGGCCCCCGGGCCTGCTGTCCTCTGCCAGGCAGAGGGAGCTCTGTTCCAGGCATGAACCTTAGCCATGAGGCCCTGGGGGCTGTATCTGCCCTCATCCCTACCTCCATCTGAAGGTAGGAATTGGGAAGCAGGGGTGGGAGTCTCTGTGGCCCTGGGCCTGGAACTGTGCTGGAACCAGCTGACAGCGGGCCAGAGCAGGGCATGGCGGGCACTCCGGGAGTCAGTCCAGGCTCTGGCCCCGAGGCCACTGCATGTTCTGCCCAGGGCTGGTCCCTCCGGGCCAACTCAGCCTTCCCTTCCTTCTTGCCTGCTCCAGCCTTTTTCTGTAACGGCAGGCACTTCCAGATCAGTATCCCATCAGGTCAAGGTCACAACACTGGTCGGCTTTATTGGAGGCAACTAGATGTTCCCAAGGAAGTAGGAATTTGGGAGACAGAAAGACCCAGGTTCACATCACACCTCTGCCATGTAGGGGAGACCTGACTCCAAGTGAGTCACCTTACTGTTCTGAGCCTTCACTGTGAAAGGGGGCTGACAATGATATTGCTACTCCTGCTTTCTTTTCCTGTCTTGATTTTTAATTTGTTTTTGGCATTTGTTTTTGCTTGGGAGGCCTTTTTTCCATCCTTTCACTTTTGATCCTTCATCATTTTGCTTTAGATGTCTTTCAAAAAGAACACGTAGCTGGATTTATTCTATTTTTAGCCCTATGGAAGAGTCATTGTCTATTATTAGGAGATATAACCCATTTGCATTTATTGCAGCACTGTATGTGTCCAGTAAATGCCTAACAAAGATTATTCTTTCCTCCCAGCATCATCTGAGGACCTCATCCATTACCCCTCATCCCTCATCTGCTGCCCCTTCCACAAGCACCCCCCGCCCCCCCCCCCCCCCCCACGCAAGTACTGCCTCTGGAGCCTCACATGCTGAGGAATATACAGTTCTACTCTCACTAGATTTACATTTGCTAAGCAAAAGCTGCCGTTAGCTTCTGATTATCTCATAAACTGACTGTCAGAGCAGGAAAGATCTTCAAGATCCTCAGAACACAATACCAAGGGCCAAGGTCAGTCATCTTTGGTACAGATGTTGGGAACAGAATAAAGTTCTTTGTTACTCAATCCAGGGGTTAAAAGAGGTCCCAAAGTGCCACTGACCAAAGGCCCCAGAAAGGGAGAGGGGAAAATGGGAAAATGAGAGGAACAATCCAAGAACCAGAAGAAAGGTCCCGGAATGTTGACAGACACGGGGTGTTGTGCCAAGAGCATGGGTTTTGTTACTAGGACAGGCTTCTGAATTTGGTTCTGCCACAATTTTCTGCTCAATCCTGGGCAAGTCACACCCCCTCTCTGAGCTTAGACTCCTTTTTGGGGCTACCAGGAAGTTAGGTTTGGTGGCTTTCCAGACTGTGCTATAAAATTCTGTTTATATATCTAGAGGGGCAGTTAGAGTGATGCTAATGGGCGTCACTAATAATTGTCCCAAATCTGATCTCTCATTCCTTAATCACAAACCCTGATTGTCGTCTGGGCACATGGTCTCCTGGAATCGAGTTTACATTTCCTGCCCGTCTTGCACCTGAGTGTGATCTAGTGTTAGCCAATGAGACGAAACAAAAATGGTAGGTGCAATTTCTAGGAAATGTCCTTAAAAGAAATACGCATGTCTGTCATTACCCTCTGCTCTTTCTTGCTGCCTGGGATGTGGATGTGATGGCTGGAGCTCTAGCAGCCAACTCAGATCATGAGACCAAGACAGAGGGAGCGCGGGACCCTCATGATGGTAGAACAGCCATTCCAGCTTTGAGCTACTTACCGGGGACTTCATTTAGTAGAGAGAGGAATAAACGCCTATCTTGTTTAAGTCACTGTTATTTCGCTTTCTGTCATTCACAATCCAAACTGAAACAGCCGGTCAAAAGCACATGTTGTAGATTCCACCAAACCTAGTTTGAATCCTAGTTCTAACACCAACAATCTGAGTGATCTGACGCGAGTCACTTAACCTCTGAGTCTCAGTTTCCCAGTCTGAAATGGTTATAGCGATGCATACTTCTCAGGAGGAAATGAAATACAGATGCCTAGTCTCTGTTTCATAAATAGGGGCTCAGTACATAACAGCTGCTTGTGTCGTTGCCAGTATTATCCTCATCAGCCAGTCTCTTCCGCAGGAATCCCATGAGAGCCGTAACTCCTGTATCTCTGGCTTTCACGGGAACCCTCATCTCTGTATACGTGACACGATGGAAAGGTACAGGTAAGAATGGCAAGATGAAGGCTTTGAGTCCAGAAAGCGCTGGGTTCAAACCTCAACTTTACCATTAGTAGCTGTGGGATCTTAGGCGAGCCTCATCTTTTCCTGGGGATGGTGATGCAGGTCACAGTAGCATCGTGGTGAGGTCCCAGCTGGCAACCCAGCAGGCCTATGGTGGGGATCACTCCCGGAGAAGTGGGACCTGTGGCGGAGGCTTTAGGAAGCCCTGGATGGACGAGACACCAGCAGTGTGGGTATGATCAGCCCTGTGCCTGGCTCTTCTGGAGAGTAAAGTCATGCCATTACTCATCTTTTGGCCTAACTAGCCCCGAGGGGGTGGTTAGGATGCAGGGAGAAAAACCAAAGCTCCATTAAAAAAAAAAAAAAAAAAAAAAAAAAAACAATCAATTTGCAGCAATCCAAATAAAAGCCATTAGATGTGGCTTCCCCACTGGAGACACCCAGGGGCCTCTTCCCCACCAGGATCCCAGGAAATTGATTGGCAATTACTGACACTAATGGGGGCCGGAGAGGCCTGGTGACTTCCCCATCACTCTCTGGGGACAGTGATGACACGTGAAGATCTGTCAGGCCGAGTCCGTCCTGGGGCAGTCGGACCCCAGATCTGGCCTGAGACGGGGCAGCCAGCTGGGCTTGAGACCCCTTGGGAACCTCACCCCTTTACTTATTTATGGCTTCGTTTGACTCCTAGTGAGTTAATGGCCCTACTGGGGCTGTGCAGATGGCAGATCCCACGACGGGAGGCTGGTAGGGGGATCGGGGAGGCTTCCAGGTCTGCCCTTCGACCCGGACCTGGGGTTGCATGAAGGAGGCCTCAGTCCTCACAGGAAGTCTGGGGGCAGAGAGGGAGAGAAAGGGTCACCAGAGAGGCCGAAACAGAAGTTGTGAGAGGCAGTGGCCAGAGACCAAATGAAAAGGCACACAGAGCAGTGGAGCCAGGAGCATCATGGGAGACCACACTGTGGAACTGTAGAGGAGGCACGGCCCTGAGCGGCCATCTAGTTGAGCCTCACCTTTTTAGTTCCTCAGTGGTGGTCAGGGGAAGGCACTGGCCCCAGGTCTCCCAGCACAGCCCTGGAGGAACTGGGAGGCGAGATTTCCCTGGGACAGGACGCTTGGGGTGAGGAGGATATTCACACTCAGTCACTGGGGCCACCTCTGAGCCTGGGGATGGGGGTCCTATCTAGTGGGCAGAGAGACATGTCAACAGACGATGACAATTCAGAGGGGCAGCGGCTATGACGGGGGTGTGGGAGCTCGGGATGGCCTACTATCCCAGTCTTGGGGAGTGGTGGTTAAGGAAGGTTCCTGGAGGAGGTGAGGATAAGTGGGTGTTAAACGAGTGGGGAGGAGGAGGGAGGAAAAAGAAGAAAATTCTAGGCCAAGAGAACAGCATGTGCGCGCAAAGCCTCAGGGGTAGACCAAAGCACAGCCAGCCGCACAGTGTGGCTGGAGGCAGAGGGGCGCTAAGAGAAGAGGTCAGCGAGGGGGCTGGGGCCAGGACGGTGACAGGCCTTCCGTCTAGGATGGGAAGGAGTTTGAGCTTTATTCTGTGTGCAGTCAGGATGCGTTAGGTAGACACATAACACAACCAGCTTTCCATTTTAAGAAGATGGTTCTGGAACTGCCAGAGGGGAGGTAGGGGGAGGCAGGGAACAGTCAGAAGGCTGCTTGCTGCGGCACAAATCCAGGAGAAAAGACAACCAGGCCTGGACCACAGCAGGGAGGTAGAGGGATCTGAAGGGGAGGGAGCTACGCCAATATTCAGTAGGGAAAATGGACAGGATTTGGTATCGACTGCATAGCTGGAGGAGGACTCGGGTGTGGCCGAGGGAGGAGGCAATGGGGGGCTGGCCAAGGGCACTGGGCTTGAGGGACAGAAGGGGTGAGCACACTGACTCTGAGTGGGGAGGAGCCATGTGGTCTGGGGGAAAGCTGAAAGGGAGGTGACATGAGGCTCAGAGAGGTTAAGTGTATTATCCAAGGTCACACAGCCAGGAGGCGCCCAGCCGGGTTTAACCCAGAAGCCTACAACGTTTCCTACCACTTAGGGAGAAGACTGAAGGGCCAGGCCCTTTCCACTCAGCAGCCCCACATCTTGTGCCCTGACCATCTATCTGTCCCCGCTCCCCGCCTAACCCCAGGAAGCCTAGGGCTGCATTTTCTCCTGCTTCACCTGTGAGGTACGGAGCTGGCAAGCCTCAGGCTGGCCCCTCCTTGGCTACAGGCATGCCCTCCTGGGGCAGATGGGCAGTGAGGCTGAGGTCACTGCAGTTCAAGGGGTTAGGCCTCTGAGAATCCAGGTCGGCCACAGGACCTCTCACGTCCAGAGTGACCTTGGGGGCCAGGCCTGCCTTTAACCCGTCTGCTGTGAGCTCTGGCAGCATGAGGCTGAGTATGGGCATCGGTGGGGTAGGCGCGTCCCTCAACCTGTCAAGGGGAACCTGGCCAAAGCACATTCCAAGGCCTGAAAATGTAGCTCAGGAGCCTAAGTCCCAGTGCCCAGAGTACAGAGGGGGCTGGAGATGAGGCCCCAAGCGGGCATTCTGAGTGAGCAGGGGCCTGGGGGGGGGGGGGTTGGGGGGTGTGGCCACAGAGTGCTCTGTATGACTAAAGAGGCAGAATACCCTTGCAACAGCATGGACTTTGAGCCAAGCAGGTGTGGGTTCTGATCCTGACTGGGATACTTGCGTGCTGTGTGACCCTGGGTAAGTCACTAAATCTTTCTGTGCCACATTATGTCTCTAAAATAGGGATATTAGTACCTGCCACAGAGGGTGGTTGTGAGGGTCTGAGGAGCTAACACACGTTAAACACAAACAAGCTGAGAAAACACCGTGTGGCACAGTCACTTGCTTGCTGTGACAACGCTGAGAATGCCACAGGTAGCACATCAAATCCACACCCTTCTGGTCTGGCCTGGACTGACCCTGTGGAGGGGAAGGGCTGGCTCTATTTATTCTTGGCCCGTTCTCCCCCTCGGGGGCTGGCTGTGGCATCGAGCGAGGCGGCCCGTCCTCCGCAGTATCGATTTTCCCGTCTCCCAGGAAGGCACGATGCATTTCGTGCATCAGTCAGCTGCGAGCGGATCGTCCCAGCTGGGAGCCAGCCTGTCCACTCGCAGCTCCGCAAGTGGGTCAGGGAGTTGGAGAGAAGTAAAGCTTCTCAGAGGGGCCCCGAGGACGGCCCGGGACTCCAGTGGGTAGAAGCTCCCATCGACGTCCTTACAGGAGACCCGGACTGCGGTTCTGCGTTGGCACCTACCTCCCTAGGATGACCTTAGGCAAATCACTCAGCCCCCACCAGCCGCATCACTTCCGAGTTTATAAATTCCGTTCCTATCCGTCACTTCAAGTGACCGGCATAACAACCCTGGGAGTTGAGCAGAGCACGACTTACCATCCCCACTTTACAGAGGGGGAAACTGAGGCTCAGCAGGGCTCAGCCACTAGCTTGCCCAAGGTCGCACCGCACCTAAGAGGCCTACTCAGACCTTGGGCCACACCCAGGCTTACCCCACATGGGTGTAGTGGGGAGTCACCGGCAGTAAAGATTTTAGCCAAGGAGGTGACAGACTCAGAGAGTGGACTGCACCATTGTGGTCAGTGACATGACAGAGGCCATGGGTGCTACTGGGGAAGGAACCAGGGGATCCAGGAGGGCTATGGGGTATGTGTGTGTATGTGCACACGTATCAGGGTGGAAACAGGCATTCGGGGCAGAGGGAATGGCATGAACAAAGTCCTGGACGAAGGTGAAAGCGTATCTGAGACTTCAGGTACAGGTGGGTGGGGATGGGATCATCGGGCCAACGATAACAATTAGAAGGAAGGGGGAGCCTGGGGGGGCTCAGACGGTTGAGCCTCCGACTTCAGCTCAGGTCATGATCTCGCGGTTTGTGGGTTTGAGCCCCACGTCAGGCTCTGGGTGGACAGCTCGGAGCCTGGAGCCTGCTTCAGATTCTGTGCCTTCCTCTCTCTCTCTCTGCCCCTCCCCACCTGTGCTCTGTCTCTGTCTCTCTCTCTCAAAAATAAATGAACAATAAAAAAAATTTTGTTTTAAAAAGGAAGGAGGAACACGAGGGCTGGCAGTGTGGTATGGGGAGGCCAAGAAGCAGGACAGGGGGCTGTGACCAGAGAGAACCTTCCATGGGGACATGGGCAGGTAGGAGCATTCTGGTCAACCAGGGCCTTCGGCTCAGCCCGTGGCCCCTCCCCTGTGGCCGGGCACAGGTGGGCTGGGCCTCAGGGTCAGGAAGGCCTGGTTTGAGGAGGGCTGGTGGTGCAGTTACGGCACATCAGGCTCCCACCCTGGTAGGGACCAGTAAATCCACATCCAGGAGCAAGTGTCAACCGGCCCTGGAGGGGGCTGTGCTCCGACTAATCCCACAAATGCCTGAGACGGGATGGGAGGGGCATAGCCGGGCCTGCGGAACAAGCGGTCTGACCCCCATTTTACAGATGGGAGAAAGGGGGGCCCAGAGAGGTTAAGTAATTGGCCCCAGGTCACACAGCCTGTGAGTGGCAAAGCTGGATTTGAAACTCCGGCTCCCTGCTGCCAACACCCACACTCCTTCTGTTCCTCAGAACAGCAGATGCTCCAGTGGACTCAGTGGTTTCACGGGATGGGTTCCGGGAGAGAACGCCGGGGGCTCATGCTGCCAGGAGCTCCACCCCCAGTGCCCACCAGGGCTCACGGCATGCCTGCGGCCCCAGACCCCCACACTGTGTCGGGGACCTTTGCCCAGGACCTCAAACCGCACTGCAAACCATGAACAACAGCCTTTGTAAACACAACAGATTCTGGAAACTTTAAATAGTTTTTGGAGCCTCCAAACAGCTTCCAGGACTGACAAATTGCTTCCAAAATGTTCAAATGCCTTTGGAATCTTTGAACAGCCCCTGAGACTTGGACCAAAATTGAGAGCCAAGAAGGGCCCAGGGCCAAGGCAGGACTCCGGCCGTCTTCCCAGCCATCAAGCCCTCCTCCAAATGTGAGCTGGCTGCACCCTGGCCTTGGCCTGCAGCGGGGCCTGGCCACACCTTAGGTCTGACTGAGCAGCTTCATGGTGGCCCGGAACGAGCACTGGACTCAGAGAAGGGGCGACGAGGCTTCATGTGGCGTCTACCTTGCCGGGTGACCTCAATCAAATCACTTCTCTCTGGGCCTTGGTTTCCCCACTTACGGAACAGGGGTGCTGTGGGAGAGTTTTAGGGTGTATAGAAGTGCGGGCCATCTTTGGGATTCGAACCCAGTTCCCTCCCCTCCCCGGCTTTAGCCTGTCCAGAGTCCAAGGGCGGTGGGCTGGGGAAAAAGCACTGCTTCACCAGGGAGAGGAGGCACATGGAACCCGAGAGAGGCACCCCCCACCCCCCGGCTTCTCCCCCAGCCCACGGGGTTCTACTGCCAATAGAGGGGACCCGACCTTTTCGTTTTTCGTGGGAGCTGGATTCAAACCCCCGCTTCTGGCCCTCAACAAGCATGTCTCAGGAAGGCCTCTGTGGGTGCCCCACCCAGCATGGCGCCGACCCCAGCACCTGGCAGGCAGCCTTTACGTGCGGCCACAGAGGGCGGCCGGTTGCAGCCACCCAGAGCCGTCTCCATGGTGACGGGCATGGAACCGAGCTGGGCTTTTGAAGAACACTCATAAAGACGCAAACTTACCCCAGATGAGCCGACGTTGCGCATCTGCGAGGCAACACATCTCGGGCCAGCCCTGTGCCTTGTAAACCGCGGCTGGCCAGTGGCCGCGGCGGGCCTGGCGAGGACACAGCTTCTGATCTGCCAGGCTTCGGAGTTCCTGTTTCCTCACAGTGCCCTTGGGCCCTGTCTCAGGCCCACCCACCCCACCTTGGTAGGTCTGGAGGTAGATACGCCTCAGCTGCGGTCAGCTTGTTGGCTGTGTGACTCAGAGCAAGTGCCTTCACCTCTCTGAGCCTCCGTGTCCTCGTCTGGAAAATGGGCCTGAGGAGGCTATCACGATGCACCGTAAAGGGCACTGACGGCGAGATGGCTAGAACAGGCACAGCATGGTACAAAGTAGGTGCTGGCTTCCCTCCATTTCCCCCTTCCCTTTCGGCGTCCCCCCTGCAGAGGTGCACGGGGCCCCCTCCTCCTGCTCCAGCGGCCCTCTGTATGTCTACCTGCGTCAGAGCACTCCTCACACTCCGCAATAGTCCATTTACTTGTCCCCCAGACGAGCCGGAGTAACTGACATTGGTGCCCTGCTATGTTCGCCGGGCCACGCTCGAGGTCGGCACTCAACAGGTCTTCAGTCACTATTATAAGAGCAAATGAATAAACAGGGTGACTATGGGTTCTGAACCCCAGATCTAGGGGTGTGGTCTGGGGAGTGCCCGGGGGGCATATCTTACGGTGGAGGCTGGAGGTCATGGCAGTGGAATTTATACTGGTAACTGATGGGGATACAGGCCAGGGTGCCCTGAGCGCTTCTGTGCAAAGGGCTCTTGGATGCTAAGCTCCCTGACTTCTGCCGTAGCTTCCATCTCGCAGAGAAAGAAGCCACGTTTCAGAGGGGTGAAGGCACTTGATGGGGTCACGTGGACAGTGGACAATGATGTTGGCGCCCATGTGCTTTGTCCAGCATGCCCGCCCATCTCCTGCGGCCTGTAGGGTCTGCTGCTGGCCCACCACCACTCTTTCCCCTCCCTCCACCAACACGCCCTCAAACGGCAGCCTCAGGTCGACCTCCTGCGGCACAGGCCCCTCTTGCCCTCACAGAGACAGATCACACCCTGGAACAGGCCTTGAGCTGCCCCCATCCCCTCAGCCTCTGACCTGTGTTACCTAACTTCACCCCTTTTTTCTTGACCCTGCCCCCAGTGGCTCCCTCTCCCTCCTTTACTCCTTCATGTCAGATCCACACTGCCTGGAATGTCCCATCCAGAATGATCCACTCCAGTAGACAGTGTCCATGAAGACAAAAGACCCAGAGTTTGAATTCTGGCCCTGCCACTTATGAGCTGGGTGACCTGTGACAAGTTACTGAACCTCTCTGAGCCTGGATTTCCCTCCTGGAAAAAGGTGGAGAAGAGGACCTGCCCGATAGGTTGTTGTGAGGGTAAGGTGAGTTCGTGGGTGTGGACATGCTTTATGAACAGAAAGGTACTAGGTGGGTGGGGGCTTTAATTAAAGAAATACAATGGATTATAATATTGAACCAAGACATAAATACATAATATGCCTAATTATAATTAATTACACATGATCACTTAAAAGGGTAGAGATGTCAGCAGCTGGCTAGGGGGTTGTGGGGGAAATAAAAGAAACATACAATGCAGATTTAAGCTCCTACGCCTGCCCAGTAAGTCCGATCTGCAGTCATTCCTTCCTCTCTTTGTCTGTCCATCAGCCTGTCCATCCACCAATCCAGCATCCAACAATCTGGCCATTGTACCAACACTCATCGAACCCTTACTTGCAAAGCTTCATATTGGCTTAGCATCACAAGCTCTCCCACCCACAAACAAGATCAATACCAGCTGCTGATCATGGAGCCCAGTGACACCAGGCGTGTTCCCTTTAATCTGCATGCCCATTTTACAGATGAGGACACCGAGGCTCAAAGAGGCTGAGGCCAGGATCCAGCGATTTGGGAGGCCCTTCTCATCTCCGTGCCACAACCCTCTCCCTCACTGGCTGGCCCTGTCTTCATTGGCCATGCCATTTCATTGTGACTTACAAGCACCTCACTCTCCACAGCCCCCACTCCCAACTCCCCTCATTCTGAAAGACCCCCCCCCCAACTTAATTGGGTGGGTTTGGCACCTCTGAGTACCAACCCCGTACCCCTTTCCCCTTGGTTTCCAAGGGCTCATAATTTCCATCCCCTCTGTTCCTTATTAGTTTTCTTACAAAATCTGTTCCATGATTTCACTGACATTACTGCTGCCCACTCTGAGTGGAAGACTTGCAGAAAATCCCCAAGTAGGCCCAAGAGGGCCCCCCAGTGACCCCTCCCTCAGCAGAGTTGCTGCTTCCCAGCTTCCTACAAGGCTGTCTACTCTCCTCTGCCAGGCAGGACATCTGGGGCCAGGAGGCAAGGTGGCGCCTAAATTCGCTGTTATTTCTTGCTCCTCCCAATATCCAGAGAGGTAGGTGCTATGCCTGCATTACGACAAATGTCCAGGGGTGTGGAGATGGGAGAGCTGGTCGGCCCGGGGCTGTACAGTTAAGCAGGACCGGGGTGGAGCCTAAGCCCAGGCCCGACTCTGCAGGCTTATCTTCCTTGGCCTGGCACACATGGTTTCTTGCTTTTGTTTTGTTTTAGTGTTTGTGTAGTTTTGAGAGAGCGCAAATGGGGGAGGGGCAGAGAGAGGGGGAGGGAGGATCTGAAGTAGGCTCTGCGCTGATAGGCTGACAGCAGCAAGCCTGATCCGGGGCTCGAACTCACCAACCGCGAGATCTTGACCTGAGCTGAAGTCGGATACTCAACTGACTGGGCCCCCCAGGTGCTCCAGAGTATACAGGGTTTTTGCCCTCCACTCCCAGTGCCCGGGCAGGGTTATTTTTAGCTCCTTATCTTGGCCAGGCTACTCCTGAGGACAGACTGGCTGGGGGACCAGCCGTACTGAGAGGGAAAGTGAGGCAAAAGACGGCATTCTAGCCTGGACACCCGGAGTGTGGCGGGACTGACACCACCTTCTCTGTGGTCCTGGTCATCAGGGTGCGAGGGGTCAAAGCTAGGTCAAACGGAGAAGCAGAGTTCCCAAGTGTCCGAGCTGGATTTGGCCCTTCTCCTAGGGAAGCAGTGCACAAAGCACAGGACAGCCGGGCCCTCCCTCAGACCAAGAGCAGCAGAGATGGGCTTGGGGCCTGGGGGGTTCTCACACTCACTTGGGGCTAAGGACCATTCATTGATCCAACCCCCATGATTATATGCATGGGAAAACGGAGGCTCAGAGAGGACAAGGAACTCACCCAGCGTCACACAGCAAGTAGGCTATCAAGCTAAGACTGGACCCTGTTTCTTCGGACTCCCCACTATAGGCCCTTGACCCCTCACCCCAAAGACAGGAAATAGGACATTTTAAAAAAGAGGCCACTCAGGGCTGGGTGGGCCTGGGTGGGACTGGGGAGGGGGACTTGAGGCTGCCAGGCCCCTGCCTAAATATATACCCTCTTTGGTGTGTCAGGATGTCTGAAAGTCCCTCATTTGAGCTTATCCAGCTTTGGGGTGGGATGACAGCGGCTAAGTGACACCTCAGGGGAGATTAGGTGACAAGGAATAAGATGGGGCCCAGATGGGGTAGGTCAGGGAGGCAGAGAGGTTGGAGGACAAACCTCCTGCCTTGACAGGTCTGCTGGAGACGGTTGTCACGGGAAGTCCCTAAACTCCCTGCCCCCTTCCCCGCCCACTGGGAAACTCCCAAGAGGCAGAATTTTCTACCCATTTTCTCTAAGAACTCTGGGATCCAGAGGTGTAAGGGTCTCCGGAGACCTCTGGGTCAGTTCCTTCTTTGGCTTTTGGGGAGACTATGGGCCAGAGAGAAGTGACCTGTCCAGGGTCAGAGTGAGTTAGTAGTGGCCTGATTTGGGGAATGAGGGAGGACAGGTGGATCTGTAGCTCCTGGAAGACAGCAAGGAGGAGGTGGCTCAGTGGCCAAGCAGCCAGCTTGTTCCTCCCCCTGGCCACCGTGAGGCCCAGGGAACAGGAGAAAGGCCAGCAGCCCGGGGAAGCAGCTGTGTGGTACTGAGTGGGGAAGTGGGCCCGTCCTGTTGGAGGATGTATCAGCAGCAGCGGGGTTCCTACTCCCAGCCCTGTGCCTCTTCTCTTAGGCTAGTGCCCAGTTCAAACTGCTTAGCCAGGCCTTCAAGGTCCTTAACCATCTGTCCCGCCGTCCTCTCTGCGCTCTCTCTCTCTCCTCCTACCCACCCCCCACTCCCACCAAGTGATCTCACCGGACACCAGACCAAACTGGGCGCCACTTTCCCAGCACACGGCCCACCGGCGAGTTCGTGCTGAACTCTGTGCCTGGAATGCTTGTGGCCCATCTTCACCTAGCAGATTGCTATTCAGCCTTCCCAGTCAAAAACAAGGTTTCCTCAGTGAGGCCCTGCCCACCTTCAGGATCCTATTCGAACTGACCAGACCTTCCTGGGCTCATGTATTGTAGAGCATATACTGTATTTCTAACATGGCACTTCCCAGGGTAGGGAAGCGATCTCATATTCATATTCTTCTCTGCACCTGGTGCATATACTCAAAGGCTGGGAAGGAGACCCACTCTACAGTAAGAAGCTGAACCTTGGAGTCAGATGGACCCAGGTTCAAATTCCAGCTCCTCTGTGGGACCTGGAAGATGTCTCCTAACCTTGCTGGGCCTCGAGTTTTCTTATCTGTAAAATGGGAACAATTCTGTCCACCTTGCAGAAAACAGGCAAGGGTTGAATAAAGTAACCCAGGTGAGGAGCCTGGCACATAGAGAATGCTAAGTGAATGAATGTATGTGTGTGCACACACACACACATAAAATATGTTATATGTATTAATATATCATATACTAGGAAGAACGAATAAAGACCCCAGTTCCCTGGAAACTTGTTCTCAGCACTGATCCCTTGGAAAAACATCTTAGGAGGGTTTTGGTCTGATCTGTAGACATCTCTGCACCCCAGCCTAAGCTCTGCTTAATTGTCTTGCTCTGAGGGTGCCGAGTAAATACTCCAGGCCAGCTGGTGCCTGGAAACCGCCAACTGCCGGGGAGCAGCTCGTTAATTCTCCCGTCTCTGCATACAGACCCCGCAGCTTCTGCAACTCATCTTGGGAAATTGAGTGAAGCGGGTCAGGCCCGGGCCAGGGGTCGCAGGAAGTGGGGCTGGAGGTGCCAGGGGACTTGAAAGGGCCTGCGAGAGGCACCGCTGGGAAGCAGTCCAGGCTGGAGGAAGTGGGCCTGAAGCTGCCGAAAGGCGGATGGATCCCAGGCCCGGCCTGGCCCTGCCGGCTCTGACTCAGCTTTCGGGTCTCGACTTGGAGGGGCGGGAAGCCGGGGGCTCACAGCAAGGCTGGACACGCAGCAGCCCTCAGGGTGGCGAGCTCTGGGGTCCAGGAGGTCCCACTGCCAAGAGAGGCAGTGTGGTGTAGTGGTCGAGTGGGGCCCTGCAGCAAGGCTCCTTGGGTTTGAACCCTGGCCCTGCAAATTAGTGACGTGTACTCTTGGGTTGGTTATTCAGTGGCTTTGTGCCTCAGCTTCCCCCTCTGCAAAATGAGGAGGAGGACGACGACGAGGACTCAGGTCACTGGGGGCTGTGGGAACCAAATACACCCTAAGAGCTTAGAACTATGTCCAGCATGTGGGAATCACTCTGTAAATGCTAAGCTCTTAGTATTATTATCATCATCCCTTCCGCCCCATCTGAAATCATCCTACCTGCAAGTTCTCATCTGTAGACTGTGAGCCTGGGCTTGATTCTGCGGTAACACGGGCGTGTTACCACTTGAGCCAGCTCTGAGGGGTCCGCCTGCAGCCCTTCTGGACAGGGTGGGGGAGTGAGGTGATGGATTTGTGATGTCTGCCCTGCGCCCGAAAGGGAGAGTGGAAGCCCACAGACCCATCACACGCTTTCACTGGGACATTTCATTTACTCAGCAGATACTAAACTGAGCTCCTGCTCGGTACCAGGACTGGGTTAAGCCCTGGGATTCAAAGGTGAGCAAAAACAGACATGGTTTCGCACTGGCATCAAAAATCCAGTGGGGAAAACCCTCATTAAATAGTCTCAAAAGTACGTGTCAATTCAGAACTTTGGAAAGCTCCGAGAAAGAGAGGTGGGTGCAGCATTGCATGGGGGTGGGGGACAGGCTCCCCTTCTTGCACTAGTTTTCTGTATGATCTTAGACCAGTCACTCAGCACCCCCTGGGCCTCCGACCCCTCAGCCACAATGGGCACAGTGATCCCTTTCCTGCCTGAATGGCTCATCTTTCTGGAAATTTGCTTTTCTTGTATGGCCCTGCCCCTTGGCTAGGATGCTTTTGCCCACTGTTCTCTGTTTTGGGGGGAGAATAACTATTTATCCCTGAGCATCAGTTCAAATATTCCCACCTCTCCCTGCAAACGGTCAGTCCTACCTCTGTGCTGCCAGAGAATTCTGCAGAGTCCTCTGCTATTAACAGGGAAACACCGTGGCACGGGTCTCTCCTCCATGGCATTTTCCCTTCGACTAAGAGCTCCTGGAGGGTACAGCCATGACTGTGCCCGCTTCAATACCCAGGAAAACCATAGATTGCCTGGCACAAGGCACAGGCTCAGTCCGTGGGGGCCGAGGCAGGTGGGGAGCAGGACCAGATGACCCTTTGACCCCCAAGAGGTTGGGCCTCTAAGTATGCTTAGATCTAACTGGTACACTCAGGTCAGAAGGCCTGGCCTTGCATTCCTGGTTCTGCTACTTCCTTCCTGCTGTGTCTGAGTTACCGAGCCATTTGGAGCCTTGGAATCTCTGCCTATAAAATGGGGATACCTCAGAATTATGCTGTGCTGGCTCAGAGTCCTAGCATACAGCAGGTGTTCCATAGAAGCCACTTCTCCCTTTCCCTTCCTTCTTTAGGTGGCACTCAGGGCCAACATTTGTGCCCTGCAGTGCCCAGATCAGAGACAAGGTTCTGGAAGAAAACACATGGGGGGCTTGTATTCTAAGAAGCAGGGCCCAGAGGACCAAGGAGATTGAGGGGGACAAAGGAAGGTGGCAGGTCCCTGGAAGGCACCCAGCTGGAGTTGGCACCCATAGGCTGTTCCTCATAGAGCAGGCCCATGGCCCACGTGTGACAGGCCACCCCGGATCGTCAGCAATTCCCGCTGCCCAGCCTCTCTAGAAAGTGCTCACATCCTTTCCTTGCGTGAGGCGCCCGCCTCTTGGTGCTGCAGCCCGAGTGCTGATAATAAAGGCACCTCTGTGTGTCTCTGGGGAAGCGGGGCTAGGGGCGGTGGTGAGGGGGGGCCCCACAAAGCTCCCGCAGCTGTGTGTTTGCAAACAGGGGAGCTGAGCTGTGCAGAGGGGCTGAAAGCACTGATTGTCTTTAATTAAAGGAGGTTGGAGGCAGTGCAGGCTTTGACAAAAGAGGTTTCCAGCCTGTTAGCAGCTTCAGCCTACGCAGAGGCTGGGCCGCCCAGGCGCGCCCCCGGCTTTGTCCCCATGGGGCCTGGCCCCGTGGAGGGCACAGCCAACACCTGCCTGGTGGGGGTGGGGGTGGGAGCCAAGCACACGCAGTAGGGCTGTGATGAGAGGGCTGGGCTCCAGGGCCTGGGAAGGTGTCCGTGTGGCGAAGCTGGCTCTCACTCATTCATTCATTCATTCATTCACTCACTCTCTCACTCAACAAGCATCACTGAGTACTTGCCATGTGCCAGGCCACTGCTCAGAACTGGGGGCACAGAGATGGACAGTCCCTGCGTTTCAAGGACTTCACACTCTGAAGAGGCTGCATGGTATAGGGACTGCAAAGAACAGACTCTGGCACCAGCCGGCCTGGCTTTGAACGCTGGCTCTGCTGCCTACGAGCTGTATGATATTGAGCAAGTCACTTCATCTCTCTCTGCCTCAATTTTCCCATCTGTAGAAGGGGGGTGATAAAAACAGCACAGACTTTATGGGCTGTGCGAGGATTACCGAGGCATCACAAAATGCCCACCAGTGTGCTTTATAAACATCAACTGTCATCATTCACTCCTTCATTTATCCAACTCTTTACCTAGTTGGGAGTCCCTGGAGGCAGTCAGCGAAATGAGGAGAACCGTGGTCTAGGAGGCTGGCTGGGTTCTAGTCCCAGCTCTGCCAGGCGCTTGCTGTGTGGCTTCCCTGCCTCAGTTTCCCCACCTGTGCAGTTGCGGCTGGGCAGGATGCTGTGTGAGGGAGGCTCTGCAGACATAGACGTCTCAGTGATCCCTCCAGTGCCCTGGGAATTGAGACTCCTCTGAAGAGCCCGCCTCGTTGGGCTCCTGCTCCTGCTGCATACAAATGGGTTCAGCTTCCCAGCCCAGCGGCTTCTTCAGCTCACTCCATTCTTTTGTCTTCTCTCTCCCAGGCTTGCCTTCCCGGGTCCTCAGACACATCTGCAGCCCCCTCCCCAGCAGGCACACGTGCACTGGCGATCTCTTGCTCTCACACACGCACATGCACACACCTGCCTGATTCTCGCCCTCACCCCCACCCCCACCCGATAGAATCACAGTCTCTGTCCTCCTCCCACACTCCAAGGCTTGCTGATTCCCTGGGTCCAGGGTGGGTGCGGTGGGGTGGGGGGAGGGTTGCTCACAGCCTCTGATGGCCTCCAGCCCAGCTGGCTGGGCTGGGTGGTCGCAGGGAGGTGGAGGGAGGGGGCGGAGGGCGCCAGCGTCCTGGGGCCAGACTCTTCAGGCAGTGGGAGGGGAGGTCAGTTCCTGAAAGAGAGGGGGCTCAAGTCGGGCCACAAGGGGAGGGCAGGTCTGGAATCTGCATACGACGGGCACTGCTGGAGGTTGGGGGTTTACCCAACACCCACTCTGGGCCCGCGGCCCCTTGTTTAATCTATTCAAAGGCCCTGATGAGGAAACTAAGGCTCAGAGAGGACGGATGTGACTCAAGGACCCACAAATGGGGGGTCATGCCAAACCAGGACAGTACTCTGACCCTTCAGAACCCAATTTCTGAAGTACCTTCAGAATGAACAGGCCAGCCCCCCTGACACACGTCAGATGATGTGGACTCTCTGGGCAGGGCGACTTGTCCCATACCTGCAGGCGACACCAATCCAAACCTGCGGGAATCTAGCCTTGGTGGGAAGGAGAAGAGCAGACGGATAAACCCCATGCCGACCAGGCCTTAGTCTGCATCCTCAGCAATGGCTCCCACTGAAGCCTCCACTGCAGCATCCCTCAGGACTGAGGCTGACCTCTTCCCTGTGACCCCCGACCCCCACCCCTCAACCTGCTCTCCCGTGTTGACCTCAGGGGCAGAGGGCTGTCCCAGCTTTTCAGAGCCCAAAGGGGTGAATTCTCCCGGTTATCTGCCTTCCACGGGGCTGTGAGAGCCCAGAACTTCTCGCTTGTCTTCCAAGGCCACCCTAGAGCACCTCCTGTGTGTCAGGCAGAGACACGGACTGCTGCGAGCTTCATGCGGCCCTTCCAGGCTGACTCTCTTGTCCTCATCTTACAGACAAGAAAACTGAGATTCAGGGGCGGAGGCACCTGCTCAGGGCATGGAGGAAATCTGAACCAGGGCTTTGTGAATCCTGTGGAGCCTGGGTTGGCTTCCTCCCAGGCCCCACCTGGGCTGGGCATGGGGCTGGGGCTGCTCAGTAAGTGTGTACAGCAAATAAACTGGTGAGTAAGGAGAGTGTGCTCGGCCTGGCCAGATGATTCCACCAGCTGGCAGGTGAGGAGACTGAGGCAGTCAGGCTCTCTTCCCCCAACGTATACATGTGCACCAGGCCCCTCCCCTAAGGGAGAAGGGGGGGCGCTGCTTGACCCCTGAGGGTCTGGGTAGAGGACGCTCTCCAGCCTCCAGCTCACCAGGCCCCTGGCTTCCAGGCAAGGGCAAGAGGTCCCCTTGGCCTGAGGGAAGAAGTGGTGAAGGGCCAGGAGAAGGGGTGAGGCAGGTTGAGAGGAGGCGAGATGGGGAGATGAGGATGGTCAGATGGTACAGCAGGAAGGGCAGACGGAGGACTAGACCAGAAGGTGGATCAAGGCAGACCCCAAGAGAGGAGAAGAAGAAAGGAGGAAAACACAGGAGTAGGGGAAAGAGGGACAAATGGGAGGGAGGAGGGAAGAAGAAGGCGGGCAGGGGAGGAGTCAAGTTCAGAGGGAGGGGAGGGGCGGGTGTGCGGCTGCAGGGAAGGGCTGGCAGGCCAGGGCTGAGCCCAGTGAGGCCTACTGGGAGCTGGGGGTGGGGGTGGGATGAGGTCCCCAGAGGGGCTGTCACTGGAGCTGCTGTCCTAGCCTGAGGCACCAGCCGTGAGGGAGGGTGTGAGTGGGTCCGTGTGGCTGCACGTGTGTGTTTCAGGGTGTGCATGTGCATTTCAGGCCCAGGCAGGTGTGGGAAGCAGACGGGGGTGTCTTTTCTTGCTCTCTCGAGTCCACATGCCCTTCTCATTTTGTATTCACCAGAACTGAGCTGAAAGATTAATTCATATTTAATATGGCCTTCCGTGGCAGGATGGGGGTTGGTGTAGTTTGTGATTAAAAAAAAAAAAAAAAAAAAAAAAGGTACCAAGTAAGGAAGAATTGATCAACTGATTGATGTTTTATCCATCCACTCAAGCACCCACCACTCGCTCACTGAGCACCTGCCATGTGCTAGCCACTGTGCTGGAGTGAACCAGAATCACCAACCCGACAAACTCATAGCCGCACTGATGGCTGCAGCCTGGAGGGTCTATGGGGTCCTGAGCTTAAGGGTTGGTCCCATAAATTACCATGCTCTGTGAGCTGGGGCAAGTCCCTTTGCCTCTCTGAACTCATTTTCTCACTTGTAAAACAGGGTGGCGATTCCTACTCCCGGGGGATGGTGTGGGATGAGGAGTAGTGCATGTAAGGGGCTTGGCTAAAGAAATGCTGGTTCTCCAACAGTGTGCTCTCAGGCACTGTGGCCTCCTAACCACTACTGCTGGCCAGGGACCACCTTGGGACTCCCCTGGCTCTCCAGTCTCACCCTGTGGTGATTTGTACTGAAGACGCTGAGCATCCAGAAGCTGCCAAGTCTGGCAGGCCAGAGAGGCAGCCACAGCTGTGCAGTCCCACTGGGTCACTAGGGTGGGAGGTGGGTCAGCCCTGCCCAGCCCAGGCAGCTGTGGAATGAGGGTGCGGATGGGGGTGGGCAGGTGCCCCACTCTGGGAAGCCTCACACCTGCCCTGCCTCTCAGGCCTATGACATCCAGGGCTTCCTCACCCTCCAGGTCTTAGCTCAGGTATCCCTTCCTCCAGGAAGACCTCCGGGACTCCCAGACTGAGTGTGGTCTCATACCCACCCTCCAGGCCATCTTATGGGTTCTCACAGTCCTCGGCTCCCCCCTGCACACACTCCATCATCTGGGCATCAGGGTCTCATCTCTCCTGGTCTCTCTCCACTATGAGCTCCTGGGAGCAGAGGCCATGTCGGATCCGCCCGCTGCGTTCAGGCCCAGCACACTATAGGCTCTGGTCATTTCCAGAGGCACTGGGGCATTTGCTGGTCACGGGCAGAGGGTCAGACCATATTCTGTCTGGTGCTCCTGGGGACACGGATGAGGCTGCTGCTTTCCCTGAGGGCCCCAGATCCACTTCCTCAGATACCAGGTATCCCCCCTTGGGGAGGGGACATAGGGACTCTGCTCAATCAAGAGTTTGGGGATGGGGTCGGGGTGACACGGGTTAGGGATAGGGAATGAGGAATCCCAGCTCTGCCCCCGCTGGCCTCATTTTCCTTAGCTGTAAAGCAGGAGGATAACTTCGTGGTGGCAGTTGGGGAAGGGCAGGGTGTTGCTCTTAGCCTGGTGGCCATGCCAAGGAGAGGCTTGTGGTGGCTGTTTCTTTAGACACCATCTCTCATTGGCTGCCCCCTCCTCATTACTTGGGATTCCCCCAGCCAATCCTACGGAAAAGAACCTTTAAGACAATAGCCCATCCTTGCAGTCACACTGACCCCCAAATCCCCTCCTACGTGGACATTCTGGTATCATCTCCCACAGTAGGCAGATCCAAGCTTGGTGGCCAGTGCTACTTTACTCTAGCTTTGGGCCTTGATCCTCCAGGCCCCAAACGGGGAACCAAATGACCCAACGGGGCCATCACTTCCCCAAGCACCCCCACTCCTTACCAAGCCAGCCTGCCTCCCATCTCCCTTCCCCCCACTTCCCCCAGCTGGATTCTGCACTGAGCAGCGGGGCCTCCCTCTACTCTCCACTGGGACGTGACATTCACCAGTGTCACTTCTGGTCCCATCTGCAGAGTGCCCCCCACCCCCACCCCGGCAGCTAATCCCCACAAAGCCCAGCGCAGGGCCCGCATGACAAGCAGGCCCCGCCAGCCTGCAGCTCCACCGGGCGTGCTCAGAGGGGCCGAGGCGGGATTCCGCGCGGCTGTCACTCTCTCTGTCCGCTCCTCTAATTGGATTCCCAACACGCAGAGGTCAGCAGAAACGCTGGAGAGAAGAGAATCAAAGGGAAGGGGCATTGGGGAGATAAAGAGAGGCATTCTTCCCGGGCCACAAAGACTGCAGCTCGAGGGGTGGGAGGGGACCCCATCTGGAGGGGGAAGGGGCAGGGAGAGCCGGAGCAGACAGCAGAGACCGCAGGGCCGGCTTTCCTCCAGCCTGGCACTCCTCCCCTCGCTCACATAGCGCCTTGGGCTTGTGTGCCATCCTGCCCTCTGGGGGGGATCTGGGCATCCTTCAAGGCCTGGCCTCCTACTCCTGCCTGGAAGTGTTCTTGGAATGTGGCAGGAAGGCTCAGGAGATGGACAGACCTGGGTCCCAATTCTGGCTTGCCACCTGCTACCCAAAGTGGGGTTCAGGCAAGTCTTTGCAATTTTCTGGCTTCAGTTTCCTCCTTTGCGGGATAAGGGTAACACCAGCCGCCACAGAGGGCAGCAGCTGGTGACATTAGTGACACAGAAGTGACATTAGCCAAGTCCTTGGAGCACAGGGCCAGGGCACAGTAGGGGTGCACAGTTCATGTGTGCCCTTCCCTCTCTCACAGAAGAACCACGGCTCCTCCACCGGCCTGTCCATGACCCCGGCTTTGGGATATTGTGTAGACACCGCCTCTCTCCCAGGAAGAAAGAGAAAGTGCTGCGTAAACATAACACCCGAGACAGATGTGAGAGGAACCACAAGCCCCAGCCTGGGCGGGGACTTCATCATCAAGCCTTTTCCACCACCAGAAACTCGAGGCTCCAGGAAGTGAAGGGAAATGCCTGAAGCCATCCGACTGGAAAACAGCAGAGCCTGGACGAGGACCCTGACCCCAGCTCAGCACTCTCACTGAATCCCCCCCAGGGTCCCCCATGCTCGTCCCATGAATGATAAGCAGCGTCTGCATGTACGTGTTGTCTGCACAACCAGCGGGGAGGCGGACAGGCCAGCCTTGCTACAAAACGGTCCCTATTTGCTTTAAGAGCATTGCAACCGCTCACTTTGGTTCATGAAAGAGACATGAAGAGGACCTCAAAGGGAATTTCTAAGAGACAGAAAAATCAATGGCCCTGACATCCCGGCCCCCAGAAACTATGTGTGTGTGTGTCTGTATTACACACACACGCACGCGCGCGCGCACACACACACACAGGCACAGTCCACTATCTTCCACAGCATGTACACACACATGCTCACAAATACCTATTTTCAAGGGTATGCATGATACACTCTGGCTGGATCTCCTGTGGGTGGATGTGCCCAAAAGCACACATACCGACCTGACCCGCGGTGCACACACCCAAGGACATAGACAGGGACCCTCACATGCAAGGATGGACGCACACACTTGTTTCACGTGGCACACGCATTCCTTTACACGTATTGGTCCAGCTGATCTAGCACATATGCATGAATATGCTCTCCGCTGCACACACGTGTGCTGACACAGGTCAGAGGGACAGAGGAACACACAAATACAGGGACAATAATGACATACAGTGGGCTCCAGGGTGACCTGCTCAGACAAAGGCACGTATGTGTCCCACCCCTGAAATGTACACACCTGCTCATTATGTCCAGAACGTTCCAGGCACACACGTGGAGGTTGGGCCAGTGGGCGCACTTGTGCACATACAGACACAAACACACTCCCAGCAGGCCCAGCCAACACTCACACACCCGATGGAGCTAGTGCACACGCACGTGCATGCGTGCACACACTCACACACACACACACGCACGCACGCAGGCAAGCCAGGATGTTCTGCCCTGATGCACGGACCCCGCATGTGTGTATGCATATCCCTCTCAGGCCTCCAGGGAGCTCCCACAGACAGACAGCTCTGACAGCAGGGTGTGGGGGGAGGGCAGCCCAGGGCTAGGGTTGCCAGGGATACGGATGTGGGGCTCCCAAAGCTGCTCGGCCGCCCAGGCAGCGCAAAAAGGCCAGCAACCACTCTTAGGTTTTTTAAATGTTGCTAAACAGATGGCAACACCTTTAAGGGAAGAAACTGGAGTCTGGTTTCCTGGAAGGAGCCAGGTAACATGAAGCTCTGGCCCCAGAATTTGCTGGGGACAGAGGGATAGAGGTGGGCAGAGCTCTGACTGGCCCCCAAGTCCTACCCGGCCCACTAGTCAGATCTACTACACAATAAGGTTATGGGGCCCCTTGCTGTGTGGCCTGGAGTAAGTCAACTGCCCTCTCTGAACCTCACTTGCTTCCTCTATAGAAGGGGATGGTGAAAACCCTAAGCATTTAGATAGTAAGTTCCAGGCTAGGATCAGCACTGACCACATGCCACCTGCTGGGTGCGGTGCCCAATACTCTCATTATCTGAGTCCTCACAGCTCATCTGTAACACTCCATTTATTGATATACCCACTTTGCAGACAAGGAGATCAAGGCTCTGGAAAGTGAGTCATCTGTTTTGGGTCACATGGGGAGTAAATGTTGCAGCCAGGATCTGCACATAGGCAGCTGGCCCTTAACCGATGTTGCTAAACCTTCCTGGCAGGCAAGGTGGGGTCACGATTCTCATGTCACAGATGTCACAGCTGCCCTGCTGGCCTCACCAGGGGCACCATAAGGACCAGGCCGATAGAATCAGAGTAAGAGTCATTCCGTAGATGGTGACACCGAGTCCCACAGGCAGGAGGGGAGGGAGTTGCTGTGCTAAGATCCCAGAGTAAGGAGGGCAGAGCCCAAATTTGGACCCAAGCACCCTGACTCTGTGAGCCGCTCTTGTGCTGCTCAGTAAACGTACCTTATCTAGTCAAAACGCTGCCATTCCACAAGCGCATATTAGGCGCCTGCTGTTTGCCCAGACTTGCTTGTAACTGAGAGGGGATTATCAACCAAGCCTTACCCCCAGAGACATGTATACACAGCCTTGCTCCCCAGGAGCTCTGCCAAGGCACTGACTGTGCCCGCCTGAGAAACATTGCTTTCTGGAGCAGGAGGACCCCCTCCGTTCCCCATCTTCTTCTGTCTTCTGAGCCCTTAACTCCTCTGAACCTCTCCCAAACCCCGTGAAGCTGGGACTGCAGGCCCCATTTCACAATGAGGAAACAGTGGCTCTGACCCAGTGAGTCAGGCAGCAGGGTCAAGATCTGAACCCAAGACCAGGAAACTCGTGAGCACACGGTACACTCCTACAAGCTCCTGGAGAGAGGTGGGCACCCCAGCAGGCTCTGTGCACCAAGTACAAACACTGTCAGGCCCGCACAGGCTGGGGAGCAGGGGCCGGAATTATGTTTAATAATGTATGAACACAAGTAATATGGGAACATACTCTCTGAGACCCCCAGCTCCAAGAATTTGGGATTGTATGGGAAATGCTGAGTATCAAGAATAAGGACCCTCCATCCATGCCCACAAACACCCGTCCCAACCGCAGAGAGACCTGCTGGACGCCCCGGCCATGTTGGTACCCCCCCACCCCGAGCCCACTGGAGGTGGTAGGAAGAGGCCCAGCCTCACTAAGGGTCTTTGTTGGTGTCTTCACGAACATCAAGCTTGGCAGGTATGGTCTCTGAGACTGGGGGAGTGGGGCTCTGCAATAAATCTTTATTTAGAATAGACCCTAGTACTCTAGAGACTGCAAATAGCGGTGAAGACAGAAATGCCTGTCCTCAAGGGGCACGCATTCCAGCTGGGAAAGACAAGTAGTGAAGTGACAAACAAGTGAACATACAGTATGTCACACGGTGATAAGGGTCACGGAGGGAAATAAAGCAGGGAAGGGGACGGGATGCATGTTTCCATGTGTGTGTACCCATGTGCACTCTTTTCAAAACTGGGGCAATGGGGGGGGGGTCTTGGTGAGAAGGTGACTTTTGGGCAGAGACCTGCAGAAGGTGAGAGGGATACCTGACAAAAGAACATTCCAGGCAGAAGAAACCACCAAGGAGACCAGCGTGTCTGGAGTGGAGGAGGCAGGGAAGAAAGACTGGTCGGAGAGAGAGAAGGGAGCGACAGGTCTGTAGGGCCTTGTGGGCCAGTTTTAGGACTCTGGCTTTTGTTCGGTGTAAGAAGAGGGGCCTCAGGGGGTTCTGAGCAGAGGATGGGGGTTGGGAGGGTTAGAGCCTGGGCATCAGGGTCCAACAGGCCTGGCTGTGGTCCCAGCTCTGACTCTTCCCAGCCATGAGCCTCGGGCAGCTCACTCTACCACCTGAGCCTTAATTTCCTCATCTGAAGAGTGGGGGTAACATCCTTTCACTTCCTAGTTTGTTGAGAACCAAATGAAGTAAGAAGTGGGAGAAAATGTTACTAACAGTGAAACACTGTACAAATATTCCGGGGGAAGAGGACAGCTTTGGATTTCGTTTCCAGCGCACGATCCATTAGCTGTGTGATCCTGGGTTGGTGGTTTTAACCTCTCTGAGCCTCCACTTGCTCCTCTCTAAAATGAGAATATCACCTATAGCCAACCTCTGGGATCTGTAGGATTCAGTAAAGCTGGAGTGCCTGGGTGGCTTAGTTGGTTGAGCATCTGACTCTTAATTTTGGCTCAGGTCAGGATCCTGGGGTTGTGGGATTGAGTCTCACATGGGGCTCTGCACTGGGCATGGAGCCTGCTTAAGACTCCCCACTCCCCTGCCCTGCTCTCTCTCCGCCCCTCTCCCTGCTTGCTCTCTATTTCTCTCTTTGGAAAGATAGAAAGAAAAAGAAAAAGAAAAAGAAAAAGAAAAAGAAAAAGAAAAAGAAAAAGAAAAAGAAAAAGAGAAAGAGAAAGAGAAAGAGAAAGAGAAAGAGAAAAAGAAAAACGAAAGAAAGAAAGAAAGAAAGAGAGAAAGAAAGGAGGGAGGGAAGGCAGGAAGGAAGGAAGGAAGGAAGGAAGGAAGGAAGGAAGGAAAGAAAAGAAGGAAGGAAGGAAGAGAAAGAAAAGTAGTAAAATGCTGTAAAAAACAAAAATGTTAAAAAAAAAACAACAGTATTCAGCAAAGTATTCTATACGAAGCCTAGGGCATAAGGCCTGGTGACTAGCAGGTGCTCAACCTGCCAATGTGTGTCCCTTCCTCCTTGGGCTTTTGTCTTTGTTACAGATAGCTGGGGTCTGGCCGGAGGTACAGAGAGCTGGGGTAGAATCCTGACTGAATGCTGTGTCCCTGGACAGGCCATTTCATTTGACATCTTTGGGCCTCAGTTTTCATAACCATGAAGTTGCTGATCAGTCATCTTGGGCCCTTCACTTGAGGGAGCAGAGAGGACAGGAGACAAAGCGGGCGTGCTGTTTGGACACCAGTGCAATGGGAGTGAGTGTGCGTTTGTGGGCCTGTTGGTTGGCTGGGCAGACGAGTTACCATGAGCAGGAAACAAGTGTATGTGATAAAAACAATAGGACCATGCAACCTCCACAGGACCCAGTGGGGAAAGGTTGGAAAGGCCTGAGGAAGAAGCAAAGGGCCGGAGATACCAGACAGAGGAGGAGTCCCAAGGCCGACTGACGTTCAGGGAGACGCTGGTGGGTCCCCCGGCCCTGGGTTGGTTCATCTTCAGGATTCAGGAGCCAGTTCACATCCCACCAAACTCTCCCCCACGTTCCTTTTCACCCAAACCTTGCATCCGAGCTGCGAGCGACTCACCCCTGGGGTGGACCACCTCTTCTCACCCAGATGGAGACTAAGGTCCCCTGTGGAGTTTCAGGGGGGACCCCCGGGGTCTCATGCCTGCAGATACGGAGGCCAAGGGTGGAGGCTGTCTGTCTCTCCAGAGGGAGCCCATGTCATCTAGTTCCGGTTCTGGCCCAAAGTGTAATGTGGCCCTGGGGAAGTCAGGTCCTCTCTTGACTTGAGTTTTCCTCGTCTCTAAAATGCCGATAATAACCTTCGCCTTGCTTCTCTCATGTGGGTATCATGCAGATCAAAGTATCTCATAGGGTGAGACCAAATGCTATACAAAAGCAGCCTCTAATCTCTTCTGGAACAAGGCAGGGTGTAAGTAAATAAATACTGTGCATATGTAAGACATTATAATTACAAATGGCATTTCCCCCCCAAGCTATGGAAAAAACCCCACCAGTTTGGTATAGTGTGAAGAATTCTCATTAGGACTTTAGGAGGCCTGGGTTCTGATTCTAGCTCTGGACCTGACAAGGTGAATGAGTCACCCCACCCCCTCTGCCCAAAGCCTTGGTAGGGCTCGAACACATGGTGGTCTCAGAGGGGCTCTGTCCGTTCTGCCGGTGAGGAATTAACAATATAATGTCCCCCAAGGAAAGCAGTCTGGGGTGGGAGAAAGGACTCGGGCTTTTCCAGGCAGGTCAATTCAAGCCTCTTACCTGCTGTGTGGCCCTGGCCAACAGGCCTGGGAATTCCCCTCTCTGGGCCTGCTCCTCCTCTGAGGTCAAAGTTCATACCTAAAGGTTCGGAGGAGGGGGGGAGCAGGGAGAAGCAGCAGGATGAGGGCCGAGGACAAAGGGCCCTGGGGAGGGGGTGCCCTGCAGGGCGGGGTGGAGGCCAGAATGGGGCCTGTGGGGCCTGAGCCAGCTGCCGCAGAGCAATGAAAATCTCTTAACCACACGGAATTGTTAACGGCTCCCAAATCCTGTTGTACCACAGGCTTAGAAAGGCTTAAACTGTTAAATGCATAAACTTCCTCAATAAACGGGCCTCTCTCGCCAGATCCTGAAGCCCAGCCAGATGTAAAGGCAGCGGCTGGAGGGAGGGGAGCTTCCCCAGCTGTTTACGGTCTTGCCAGAGCGCTGTGGAGGCAGCCTGTGACCAAACCATGGGCCTTGGTGCCTTCAGGGTCCCACGCCAGTCTGGGGCCGAGAGAGAGGACAGCACAGGAGCTCCAGAGTCAGAGGGCCTGCGCTCCATTCCTATCCCTCCGTAACCGTGTTACCTCAGACAAGCTGCTTGCTCTCTCTGGGCCTCAGTTTCCCCTCTGTAAAACAGAAATGATGATACCTAACTCCCAGGGGGGACTGAGAGTCATTGAGACCGAGAGTGAGAGCTGCCTGGTCCACAGGAAGCTCCTAACAAATGCGAGCACTGGGTGCCTGCCACAAAGCCTTTTCGTCACCTCCAAGAAGTGGGAGAAATCAGAAGCGGGGGGCATGAGAATGCACACCTACCCTGCCACCTCCGAGGAGTGTGACCGTGGGCCCCAGTCTGCTTCCTAGTCCGCTGGGGACATTCAACAAGGTTACCATGCAGTTTGAGAGACGAGGTGAGCATTCGGTAAATGCTGTGTGGGAGCAAACAGACTCTTCTGTTTGGCCAGAGGTTAGACGAGGGGTGGGTGCATGTCCCTCCTGGAGGTCTTCTGTCCCTTGAGCATGAGGAGAAGAGACCCACAAGGGCTTCTCCACCCCTGAATCTCTGCTCTGGGACAGCATTCCATTGTGCCCAGCATCTCGATATGAAACCAACTCGTCCTTCAAGGCCCAGACACAAGCCTCCCTCTCCTACTAGGAAGCCCTTCAGATTGTCCCACCAGGGCGGCCCCACAGTCCTGAGTATAAGCCCTTCCCCGCCACCACCTCCGGGGCCCCTCAGCAATCTGGGAGGTGGGCAGGACAGAGTATATCCAGGCCTCACCCCATTCTGGTTAATCAGTTGTTCAGCGGTTGCAGAAAGCCAAGTTCACATTCTGCCTCCGCTGCTTACTGACTGTGTGGTCTTGGGCACAAGACCCTCCCTGGACCTCAGTCTCATCATTTGTGAAATGGAGCTAATAATGATGTCAACAGAAGATTCGAAAAGATCCTGGAGCGTGTAACACAGCACTGGGCACACAGGAGGGACTGCCTAGCCTTCAGGATTCCTTGCAGCCTCTGCCTCACTCAGCCCTTTGATGGCATGGAGCTAAAAAGCCTGGCAGTCCCTCCACCCTTCTCCTCTGCCCTACATTTCTCCTCTCCCCACCCCCACCCCCAGCCGGCTACACCTTGTTGGGGTCGGGGGCGGGGGAGGGGGAGGGGAGGTCAGCAAGAGGCCAGGGTTAAAAAAGTATCATTTCTGACCATCTTTTTCTGGACTAATTCCTGCCTTTCCTTCCTTTCAATCTCCAAAGCCCTGGAAAAATGGCTCCTCCTCCAGGGGGCCTCCCCAGCTTTCCCCAGACTCCTTCCTAAGTGCCCCAAGGCTATAGTAACAGAAGGAGCCATCTCCCCCACCCCCACTGGAAGTTCTAGGAAGGCAAGAAGGGCCTTCATCCTCTCTACAGTCCCCACATCTGGCCCAGGGTCTGGTGCACAATAGGTGCCTGGGGAGCTGTTATGAGTACGGCAGGACAAAATTGTTCAGTATTTCCTGCCCAGACCCCCGAGGGGATATGAAGACCATCTTATCCCATGCCCTGATATTCAGTTCCTTCCATATAGTTGACCCAGAGAGGAAATTGGGCTGAAGTGGCCCTCCCTTCCTTTCTAGGAATATCTACTGTAGCTTCCTCAGGGCCTTTGCATCTCCTCGTCCTCACCTGGCTAACTCCTGCTCCTCACTCAGCTTCCACTTAAACAGCTCCTCTTTCCAGAAGCCTTCCTCTGACCACCAAGGCCCTGGTTGATGCTTCCCTAGGTAGGTTGGGTTCCTTTGTCTGCTTCCACCTTCACTACCTACAGGCATGTCTGTCAACATCTCTAGACTGGGTGGTCTGTGAGGGCAGGGCCCATAACTGACCTTTCCAAAAACCCCGATGCCCGGCCCAGTACCTGGCACATGACAGGCACTCAATATGTGCTAGCCTCCTGGTCTTCTATGAAGACATCACTGGCCTCTCTATGAAGCAAAAAAGTCACAAGCTGGTGTTCAGTGAATCTCTGATGGCTGGTTGGCTGGACAGGTGAACCAGCGTATGGACAGATGGATGGAGGGCTGTAAACAAAGATGCTTTGAGAGCACAGGGGAAGGGGAACTTCAATTTTTCAGAGCAGAGAACTGCATAGCCTGAGTGTGCTGGCCAAGGTCCCCTCCAATCCCCTTTTCAAAAGGCTGGCCTGTGTGGTCTTGGGCCTGGCCTGAGCCTGGGGGTCTGGAGGGGATGCCTATTACCCCTCCCGCTCCCCCAGCTGGGCGTCTCCACCCTGCCCTGGAAGAGATGTAGCAGAACTTTCTGTGTGGGGGTCTGGGCCTCTCCTCCCACCCAGCATTCCAACCCTCACACCCTTTCCCCAGCCAGCACAGGCCCTGCCAGCTGGAGGCCTCCCTCCTCCTCACCCCAAGACGGACCGCACCCTACCCCACAGACTCGCCAGACGCATCTGGGCCACTGGTCCAGCCTCTATGGGAAGGGCTGGAACTGAAAGCAGGGTATGAAGGAGGCCACCCTGAGGTTGGCCCAGGACCCAACCCTGAGGGCCCAGAGATAACCCCTGGCCCCTCCCTACCTTGGCTGAGGGAGCACAGGATTCTGGGAGAAAAACAGAAAATAAAGCAACAGGCATAATATCTCCTACTGGTGAGCATGTGGGGAAACAGGCACTGTGTAAGTCTGCTGCCAGGAGGGTACCTGAGCGGTCCCTCTCTGGAGGGTAACTTGGCTCTGTGTGTCAAGCTCTAAAAAGCATTTGATCCCACAATTCCACATCTGGAAACATACCTACTCAAATATGAGTATTCGTGCACAAAGAGACAGGGACAATGACTTGCATCCCAGCATTCATGAAGAGCGAAAAATGGCCAGCAATTACATGTCGAACAACAGAGGACTGGCAAATAAATTATGACACATCTTTCCTATGGAATTCTAAGAGCCTTCCAAAATGATGCCAGAGATCTAACATGACACGGGAAAGTGTCTGTAAAATATCAATCAGTCAAAAATCCTTGTGTATTTTTAGCGGGAGTCCATTTTTTCTTTAAAATTAATCAATACGGGGGCCTCTGGGTGGCTCAGTCCGTTAAGGGTCCGACTTCGGCTCAGGTCATGGATCTGACAGTTTGTGAGTTCGAGCCCCGCGTCGGGCTCTGTGCTGACAGCCTCAGAACCTGGAGCCTGCTTTGGATTCTGTGTCTCCTTCTCTCTCTGCCCCTCCCCTGCTCACGTTCTCTCTTTCTCTCTCTCTCTCAAAAATAAATAAACATCAAAAAATAAATAAATAAAAAATAAATCAATATGTGTAAATACACTTAGAAGGATCTCCACCAGCCTGTTACAGTGACTATCTCCGGGTGATTTTAATTTTCTCCTTTTTGCTTATCAGTAATTTCTAAAGATTCCACAAATGACCTACATTGCTTTTGTGATAAGGAAACGTTTTTTTTTCCTCAAAATCAAAAGCTCATCAGAGGGGGGAGGAAAACATTCACAGCAGAAGACGGTGTTCATAGAAGTCCCTGTTTTTATTTTTATAACACTTTTCTAGGTATTTTCTCATTTACTCTGCACAGCAGCCTTTCTGTTTATCCTGTTTTGCAGATGAGAAAACAAAGGCTGGGAGAGGGTCAGAGCTGGGGTTTGAAACCAGGTCTCCAAGGCCAAGGTCAAGGAGAGGTCACGGCTGGGGAGGTGGGGGGTGGGGTGGGTGGGTAGCAGGGCTAGGAGCTGCCAAGCAGGGCAGGGTGGAGGAGAGGGAGAGGCTGGGAGAAGCCCAGCAGCTGGGAACTGGGAGTCTGGAGCCAGAGGATCAACATGAACGTGCAACCGCCCCCCACCCCCACCCCCTCCCCGCTGGCTCACAGCCCCTCTCCCTGTCCAAGCTAAATATTAAAAATCCCATTACACCCCGACAGTACACAGCAATCACGATCACTGTGGAAATGCCTCCAGATCCCTTATAGATGCGGGTCTGCTGCTGGGAGAGAGGAGGGCAGGGTCCCCACTAGTGGTTAGGCTGGGGATCTGATGGGCAGGGGCGAGTAGGAGCTGAGGTAGGGAAGGAGAGACCAAGAGAAACTGGGATACAGAGACAAACTTGGAGAAACTGAGGCAGGAGCACATTCACAATCAAGCCCAGGAACATCTGGAAAGAGTCAAGAAACAGACTTGGGAGCTTGGGGGGAGCAGCCGCTGCAGGGAAGGAGTTCCAGGGCCACCCTCCTGCCCCCACCCCGACCCCGCCGGCAGATCTGCTGACGGCAAGCCCCAGTGGAGACCATGATGTTGCGGAGACTGGGGACTTGGGTAGGAGAAGGGGGCAGAGTTCTTGTGAAGGAAGTCCCTAGAGTCCCTCACCTGCCAGCTGTACGCCCAGTGCAGGTCCCGATCAGGTACCCAATAAAAAGTGCACAGAGGAATGAACAGGGAGAAGTCACACCCTAGCACCTGCACCCAGTAGGGCACAGGACACCCCCCAAACACACCCTATACCATCATACCTCAGGGCCTTTATTCATGCAGTACGTTCCCTGACCTACAATTACCTCCCTCCTTTCTCCCATCCAAATCCTACTCACTCTTCAGAGCCCAGTTCAAATGTCACCTCCTCCTTGAAGCCTTCTTCAGAAAAGGCTTTCTTTCTCATATTCTCAAAGTGCTTTGACTGGATGGACCTCATTTCTGGAAAGACCGTACTCTGCCTTATTCTCCGTGTGTCTGAGTCCCCTGCTCACCCAGGAGCCAGTGAGCCAAACCCTGTGTCTCAGGTGCTCTCTGCCAGCCTTCCCAGGGCGGCCCCTGTCACCTCAAGTGACACCTCTTCCAAGAAGCCTTCTCTGGCCCACCTGGCTAAAGCAAGTCTTCTTTGTTCTCTCTTGCTACAGCTTTTCCCCCCTTTCATTCATCACAGCCCATAACTATTTTATTTATTTGCTCACTAACTTTTCGCCTCCGTCTTCTCCCATCCACCCACTCAGACGAAAAACTCATTCGCTTCTGTGTTTCCCAGCATCGGTGTGGGCTTGGCTCATAGATGGTACCCGATACATACAGATCTGCCTCAACTGACGATGGGGTTACATCCTGACAGACCCACTCCAAGTCGAAAATATTGTCAGTGGAAAACTCGCTTAATGCACCCAACCTACCACACAACATTGTTTACTCTCACTTACCTTAAATGTGCTCAGTTGAGCAACATCCTCTAACACGAAGCCTGTTATATCTCAGGCAATTTATTGAATACTGTACTGAAAGCGGGGAAAGAATGGTTGCATGGGTACAGAATGGTTGTTCTTGCATCACTTGTCTGCCCTCATGATCGTGTGGCTGGCTGCCCAGCAGAAGGAGAGAGTAGCAAACCAACTATCACCAGCCCAGAAAAAGATCAACATTCAAAATCTGAAGTACAATTTCTGCTGAATATGTCTCACTAGAGCACCAGTGGGAAGTTGAAAAAATTGTAAGTCGGACCATGGTAAGTCGAGCCTTCTATATTTGCTGGAGGGCTAAACGGCACACAGAAGGTACTTAATATATGCTTGTTGAGCGGTTGACTGGCTTCTCCAGGCCCCTCCCTTCTCTACTAAGCCCTGCACACAGTAGGCACCAGAGGAGGTTGGTCAGATTGAGTCAGTTTGGCCTTCTGTTTTGTGAAACGCTCAGGGCACTGGAAACTCCCAACCTTTCATTAACCACCACTGTCTGTCCCCCCCACCCCTTCACCCTCCCAGGATGGCTGCCACTCCCCTGAGGACTCATCCACTTACTTGTCATCTGTCAAGGAGACTTTATCCGGCCTTATCTTCTCCAATTGTATTAACAAAGCAATGGATTTTTTTCCTATCAAGTTATGCCTCAATATTAAATGGATCTTCCCAAACCACACTCTCCTGTAGATTCTGCTAATGACCCCTTCCATCCCCGAGGGTGGATGTTCCCGGGCTGGGCCTGCGGTCACCAATCTGGCTTGAAGTCCTGTTTGTCTGACCAAGGGTATGTTACCACACCACGTGTCTGAGCTAATGGTCCTGTTACAGAAACATGAGGGCCGCTTGTTTAAAAATGTTGATTCTTAGGGCGCCTGGATAGCTCAACTGGTTGAGCATCCGACTCTTGATTTTGGCCCAGGTCATGGTCCCAGGGTTGTGGGATCGAGCCCTTGCATCAGGCTCTGCGTTGAGCGTGGGCCCTGCTTAAGATTCTCTTCGTCTCTTCCTCTGCCCCTCTCCCCTGCTTGTGTTCTCTCTCTCTCTTTCCTCCAAATAAAAAAAAAAATAATAATACAGTAAATTCTGTGTTATCCATCCACCTGTGGCTCCATCAGAGCCACAGAATCAGACCTGGGGTAGAGGTTTGCACCAGACCCAGGAATCTGCATTTTAACTAACTTCCCAGTGGATTCTGAGGCAGAGTCAAGGCCAAGAATCCCTGAATTGGAGACTGGAGACTGAGAAAGCATGCCGCCAACCACTCCGATGTGAGCTGTAGCCACCAGCCCTACACATCCCGGGCCAGTGGGACCAGTGCCTCTGGGACTTGCGCTGGAGTAGCCCCACATCTGGGTGGCCACAGCACAGGCCACGGCATCTGCTGGTGTCCTTCTGGCTTCCTGAGCTCATTAATCACACCCTGACTGGCCTCCACTCACACCCAGTGGCTGGCTGGACTAGGCTGGGCCTGGGGCAGGCAGGCTGGCCGTAGGTCTGGGGAGGTGGGCTGGAGGGGGGCGGGGCCTACTTGCACGGAGAAGCTCGGACTTGGAGAACCTGCCTGTGCCAGGTGGCCTCTATGATGGCCTCAGTGACCCCACCTCCTGGCACTCACACCTCACGTAATTCCCTCTCCTGGAGTGTGGGCTGAACTGGGTGACTGGCTTTTAACAAAGAGAATACAGCAGAAGCTATGAGATGTCACTTCTGAGATGAGCTCATAAAAAGACTGTGGTTTCTGTTGTGGGTGCTCTCTCTAACGCTCTCAGGTCAGTCGCTCTGGGGGAAGCCATTGCCCATGTGCATCCCTGTGGTGAGGGACCAAAGCCTGCAATCAACCATGAGGATGAATGTGGAAGCAGACCCCTCCCCGGTGATGCCATCAGATAATACCACATCCCCCGGCCAAGAGCGTAGCTGCAGTCCCAGGAGAGACCTTGCACCAGAGGAAGCCCCCTGAAGCCATACCTGGATCCCTGAGCCTAAGAAACTGAGAAAAACAAATGCTTTTGTTTTCAGCTGTGACGTTCTGGGGTGACTTGTTATGCAGCAATGGGTGACTAGTGCACCTTTTCATCTGGGCACCTTCCAGTGATAGTTCTTCCTCTGTCCCTCCCCGAACCCCAGCCACAGCCAGGTCAGACGCTGTACCAGTCCCCCCTAACCCGTGGTGCTTCATGTCCCCAGATCCTTGTAGATCCATCCTCCAGAAGGCCCGGGCCACCCAGTCAACATATGCCTCTCCCAAGACTCAGCCCCGATGTCACCTCCTCTGGGAAGCCCTTCTCTTTCTGTGCCCACTGGATTCCAATCAAAGCAAGTCAAAGGCATGCCCTCCCTTGTTCATTTACAGTCTGCGTCCCCTGCTAGACCGTGAGCTCCTAGACGGCAGGGCCACAGCCGCATTCTTGTCTGTCTCACCCGACGCTCAGCACAAGGCCTTGACACAGAGCAGGCGCGGGCGAGGTTTGATGAGTGAATAAACAATGAGCGAGGAGTAACTGATTCTGCCCTGTGGCCCACATGGCCCGCCACCTCCTGAGGCTGTGCACTTTCAACACTCAAGTATAGAAAGCCAGATCTGTTATCTTCCCCCAGAAACCAGCTTTTTTCCCCAAATGTCCTTTTCCAGGACCGTCACCTCCCTGCAAGCCGGGCTTCACTGTTTCCTCCTTTCCTGCACATGCCATCCTTCTCACTCACCCTCCTCACACCCCTTCATTCTAGCCTGGCTCCTTCCCTGCACAGTGGATGCCCACTCCAGAGAGCCACCACCTCTTGCGAACACGGCCGCTGCTTCCCCACAGGCTCCTGCTGCTCTCTCTTGCACCCCACGTGCCCTCCCAGGCACCTTTAAAATGCTGCTTCAGAGCATGGAGGGTAGGAACAGGGACAGTGGATGTGACAGCATTTTATAAACGGGAGGGTCACTGCAGCTACCTCAGGCCACACTTTCACTGGTGCTACAGGGACCCTGGAATAGGGTCCAGACTCTTTGCCTGGCACATGGGGGACCCCGGGACTCGATTCCAGCAGGAAAGGCAAGAGCAAGTGGCACAAATAGGGCTTTAAATCACCATCACAGCTCACGTTGTAGAGTACCTGCACCAGGTCGGGCTTTGTACACGTCTCGTTTAGTCAACATTTATTAAGCTCCTACTGTATACTGCAAGTCATTATAGTTGCTTTACAGTCTTGACTTGTTGAGTCTTCGGAAGTACCCTATGAAAGAGGGTTTCATACTCAGCATAGGACAGACAGCTCATAACAGGGGTGGTATTCGAACGCAGGTCCGTCTACTTTCACAGCCTTCTACCACCGTGCATCGCCTCTTACAAACGTCTTAGGTTTGCAAACCACCTCCACGATTCTTCACCATAATAAACACCACCCGTACCACCGCTGACTTAGAACGTTTCCTTAAGTTAACCAAAGTGGCACGGTGGCTAAGGGTGGGCTTGGAATCACACTGCCTGGGTAAGACTCCTGGCTCCCCCACTCACTCTCTGAGCCTCGATGTCTTCATATAAATGGCACTTTCTCTTACAGGGCTCTTGTGAGCATTAAAGGAGTTAGACCTAGAAGGTGGTCGGCCCACAGGAGAAGTGGTGGTCAGGAGGCCTGGCTCACCTCCCCACCTGCGAGGATCGGAAGTAAGCGCGTGACTTGCCTTGGCCACTGAAGTGGCCAGAGGAGTGTGCACGGCCATTGAGGCAGAACCCTAGAGCCGGCACACAACCCAGCTCACACCGCTTCCTTCCGTCCTCGTGATCACAACATTGCAAATGGCGGCTCCTCCATCCACTTGGCTCCCAGAGGGAGGAATCCTGGAGCCGACCCACGAGGGACAGGTAGCACTGGGCAAGAAATAAACGTCTATTGTTTGGTCACTTCACTCTAACCTGGCCTCTACTGTCCGATCCAGCCAAAGTCCAATAAGTCTGAACTTCCAACTGTTACTTACTGTGACTTATTTCTGCAAAAAGGAAACCACATCACTTTCGCAGATGGAGACATACAGCACCACTTGCCCCTGTTAATAGTCACGTAATAATTAAAACGAGAAACGTCTATCCTGGCACCAACGAAAAGCACCTTGCACGCTCTTGCCATTCAAGAAGCGCTCTTCAAATGTCTCCCTCCAAGACACCGAACAGCGGCTGCACGTTTGGAAACCCGGCCAAAGAGCGCCTCACGGTCGGCTCCAGGCCACTGCCCTTACCAGCCCGGGACCCCAGGCCCAGGTCCGCAGCCAATACCAACTCCACGCGCTTGCAGGGGCACCTGCCCCACTGCGGCAGTCCTTACCTCTGCAGACCGTGCCGTTCTCCACGGCCTCGAAGCCGGCTTTGCACATGCAGCGCCCGATGGGTACGAGCCACTCGCCGTCCCCGTTACAGTACAGCTTGATGGGCACGTCCACCTCCTCGGCATTGGCGATACAGCTGCCCCGGGCAGCCACCAGCGATGTGCTCTCAGCCCCCGACAGTGTCTCCTGGAAGATGGCGCCATTCTGGATGATGCGGGGGCACTTGCGGTAGAAGACACGCACGGCAATAAGGGACATGCAGCCACCGTAGTCCTGGAAGGCCAGGTAGAAGCCGTTGCGGGACACCGGCCCGAAGCTCCGCACCTCGGTGTTGATCTTCATGACCCGGCCACCCAGGTCCACCTGGGAGAAGCTCTCGTCGGCCGCAATGGTGTCCACCTTCACCCACGGATTCTCCATCCAGTTGGGGAAGGTCTTGGTGGCCGAGTCGAAGTCGGCCTCATAGTAATAGAGGTTGAAGGTCTCCTTGCAGGAGCCGGGCACGCTGGGGATGCTGCTGCAGTCACGCACGGAGAACTTCATCTCCACGTGGATGCGGTGGGCACCACGGCGCCGGATGAACTTGGTCCGTAGCCAGTTGTTCTGGCTCGACTCAAACACATTGCACACCTGGTACGTGCGGATCGTGTTCATGTTCTCATCGTAGCCACTCACCTCTTCCCACTGTGGGTGAAACACTAGTCAGGTGGGGGAGATGGGGCTCAACCCCAGGGATCGTCTGTCTATGGGCGAGACACAGACCCTGCCTTAGGGAACCCTTCAGTCTACTGGGTGCAAATAGGACTCTGGCCACTGGGGGCCTCCTAGTCTAACGGGGGAGGCACAGCCTCTACCTCGGGCATCTTCTAGTCTGATGATGGAGACGTGAGTCGTACCATCAGAGAACTCCCAAGCTGAGGTGGAGACATGGACTTGGCCCCCAGGAATTCCCCACACTGTGAGGGAGACATGCCAGTCTGATGGGAAGGGCACACACGCTGCTCTTGGTTTTCCCCTGATTTATACGGGCGATGTGACCCTCACTCCAGGGCAATAAAGGAGACATGGCCCCCGCTCCTGGGAAGCTCCCACCTGGAAGGAAAATTAGGGAGAGGCCCAGCCTGAGGGGATTCCTCTGCTGAGAGCAGACATCGCTTTGTGTCTGGGGAGTACTAGTCTGATGGGAGAGACAGAACTTCCGCCTACTGGGAGCTCCTATTCCGATCTGGGAGACACAGTCCTTACCCTAGGGGATTCCCAGGCTGACAGAAGAAGAGCTCTCACCGCCATGATGGGGAAGACGGGCGGTCTGTTCTGGGGCCTAACGTGGTTAAGAATGTACCTGGAGGGAGACTCACTCCCTTCCTGCCTGCGGCACGTGCTTCAGCACCTTCCCTGGACCCCAGCCTGGCTCTCGCACACCCAGCTAAGGGATTCCCGAGCCCCACTGCTGGGTGGCACCGGGCAGGGCCACGGAAAGCTGGGGATGAAGGGTACGGGGCACACGTCTCCTCACACACCCTCACAGGCCAACCCTCACATGCTGAGCCTTTGTTCACACTTTTGTGCCCTCCTCGAGAACCCTCTCATCTTCTCTGCCCATCCTTCTGGAACCTCTTGTGGTGTTTGCATTCATTGGCTCTCCCTTGGGTCTTTGGGGACAACCGGCCTGGTCTGGGCGGGGGCCGAGTACTCCTGGCCCTCTTGGCCTGGTCTCCCCAGGGGGGCCGAAAGCTTACTGAGAGTAGCCACGCACCCCCCTCTTTGGCACTGGGCTGCCTTTACCCGGGGTAGACCCAAAAGAGCCCCAACAGCAGAGCACCCCCTCCTAGCCATGCCGGCCTGGGGTGGGTGCTGTAAGAGGACCTCATTTCTTTGTCATTATGGTCACACATGGTGCATATTATTATCTCCATGTTACAGATGAGGGAGCAGAGACCAGGGAAGTGAGGTCATCTGACCCAAGCCACACAGACCCAGACCCATTCCTGCACTCGTGCACACAGCCTCGAAACACAAGGACCCACAAGTACCCCGGGAGTCCTGGGTTTTGCCCCTGCCCTGCTAACTTGATGTGTGGCCTGGGGCAAGTCACTTCTCCTTGCTGGGCCTCGATTTCCCCAGCTGGGTGGAGGAGGGGGAGGCAGGTGGCGGTATAGAGGTGTCACCCTGAAGTCGGTGTTCCTTGTCCTTTGGCCTCCCTCGGATATCTGGGCCAAATCTTTGCGGGGCAGTGCAGTGGCCTGGGGAGGGTTGATGTTGTGAAAGGCCAGTGCCCGTGGGGAAGGCCGAGCTGGAGCCTGCTAGCCCAGCCTCTATGTCAGTGGTGGCTCTGAAGCTCCCTACATTGCTTCTTTTTTTTTTTTTTTTTTTTTTTTTTTGGTGGCACCATGTGACAAAGTCAGCCCCTTGTTACAACCACTGCTCTTCTTCAGAACTTAATTAGAGCACTTAATTAGAGCACTCTGCCTTTCTCCCCTCTCTCTAATTAACATGCGGAGGCCCTGCAGCCTAAACACCCCAAATAATTGCGTCCGGGGGCCCTGCAGCCCAGCCTGGCCTCATTACTGATAGGGTGGGGCTGTGGGCCCAGCCGCCTTCGCAGATGGAAAATTGGTGACAAGAAAGAGCCACAGAAAGAGGCCTGACCCTAGGGCCCTGCCTATTGAGAACACAGGCCTGGGGTGGGGGGTGGGGGGGGATGTAGCTCCTTGGGGCAGCGGCCGAGTCCCAGTGGAGGCGCTGGGATGGCGGGGAGGGAAGAGATGGGCTGTGGGGACCCAGGGGAATGAGGAGGCAATGATATGAAAACCGGTGGCGAGGACAATGGTGATGGTGGGACTACTGTAGCTACTTATCACCGGGACCGTGCAAGACGCCGTGCGGGAAAACCTCACACCAATCCTGCGCAGAGGACATGACCAACATCGTTTTATAGACGAGGAAACTGATGCTCAGACAGGCTGAGGAACTGGCCCCAAATCACATGGCTGGTGAGTGGCAGAGCTGGGACAGAATTTCAGGCATGTCTGACCCCACAGCCTGTATGTAAGCGCTGGGCTGGCTGGTGTGGGAAGAAAGAGGAATCTCAGATTGTGCCTGCTCTTGCTTTTGAGGGGCTCAAAACCCTGGCCCCAGGAAAGTAGGGGGGCCATGGAAGTGGTCAGAGAGATTTTGGGGGAAGCCTTGTGTTATGGGTACGCAGAAGGCTCGGTCACAGCCCTGGATACAAACCTGAGCCCCATCACTAACTAGGTGTAACGTCCCTGGCAGGCGGCTACACCTCTCTGAGCCTCAGTTTCCTTAACTGTAAAATTGAGGTGTTTCCTCCCCTTATTATTGGAGAAGATGTGTGTAAACGTGCTTCCTTGATACAGTATATGATAAGTGGGTGCTCAGAAAATGACAGTTCACTTTCCTCATCTGTAAAATGGGGGCAATGCGAATTCCTGCTTCTCAGCCTTGCCCTGAGGATGCCATGGGATAAAGGCTGAAAGCATCCAACATGTTGTCATGGTAACCGGCACGCCAAATAGTAGGGGACCAATAGGGTGGGTCAATGAGAGGCAAGCCCTGGGCCCTGAAAGAGGGAAAGGGGATGGAATTTAGGGGGCATTCAGGCGCTGCAGCAAAACCCCAGGTCTTCTGAGGGACTGGGCAGGGCTTGGGGACCACTGACTCACCCCTGATGGAGGATGCACGATCCAGCCCAGCTCTGCCGTCGCTGTGGTCGAGTCCATCAGCGTTTCTGTGAGGAAAGCAAAGGGTCAATGCCGCCCACCTACGGAGTGCTGTCAATCACCCCAAGACCCCACCCCTCAAGGGCCTTCTTTACAGGGCTCCACCCACTTCCATTGCGGCAATCAATCATCTGGCTGTCCCGCCCCATAATCCTACCCACTCCCATGCCCCAGCCAATCGTCTGAGGCTGCCCCTCCAGGCTCCACCCCCTTAAAGACCAGCTCCAGGCCCTCTACGCAGGGTCATGCCGTTTGTGAGCCCGTCATGTCCTACCAATCTAGCGACTGCCACTTCCCTCCCTTACTGGTGGATTAGGGTCTTAACCTGGAGTCTCCTGGGTGGGCTTCAGGGAGTCCACCAGGCAACTCCTGAAATTTTATGTAAAACTTAGGGTGTCTGCTTTTCAGCTTGCATCAAGTTCTCAAAAACTGAAATGTGGGCCTTAGAAAGGTCTCCCTTTGGTCCCAGCTGAGCCCTATTAGTTACCCTACCTTGGCTCTCTGGCCCACACTTCCAATCAGGGACATCTTCCCCCTTCTTCAGGTACCTAGAGTCCTCTAGAGGGTCCCCACACTGGGGCTCCCTCCCCTAGGCCTCGGTCAACTGTGCCCCTAGGATAGGGCCCTAGGAGTGGAGGGGTGTTGAGGGTGAGCACTGTGCCAAGTGAGTCTAGTCTATCACCTGCCCTCTGGGGATTCAGGAAACTCAAATCAGCTTCTGAACCAGCCAGGGCCCCACTCGCCCACCCTCCTCTCTCCAGCAGCTGGAAGGAAGGAGCCACATAGCCTATGACAAAGGAGACCCCCGAGGGCTAGAAAGAGCCCTATTCACCCCCAGATAAGGCTTAGGACCCTTTCCCACTCCCCCTTCCCTGCCACAAGGAATTCAAGACACTTTTAGAGCTGAACTGCAAGGCACTGAGCAGATTTAAATTGGCCCCTTTCAAGCATTCATCCAACAAATGTATCCTGATGCCCCTTCTGTGCCAGGCAGTGGGTACCTTGGGAGAGAAAACGGTGAATAGCAAGACCTTACTATGGAGTTGTTCAGTCTAGTAGTGGTGACGAGCCATGTACACATAACGGCCACGAGAGAGTGGGCACAGAGACCTAGAAGCTCACAGCTGGACCTTCCTTACCACCTAGCTCTGCAGGAGTAGGTAAGGTGTGCTTGCCTCTATGCTCCACTTCCGTGCCCAAGCAGACATCACTAATCAATGCCCACACTCTGTGGCCACACGATGCTTCTCACCACAGTGTGCCACGAAGCTGACACCCGCCATTTGAGATGCTATCTCTGGCCCAGCCAACTGCTTCATTTTGGACATAGGGCAACTGAGGCACAGAGAGGGGAAGAGACTTCATAAAAATCACAAAGGAGTTGGTAGCAGAGTGGGAGGTGCAGATCTCCTGCCTCCGACCCTACAAACTTCTAGAGACTTAGTTGGATAACCTGGGCTGGATGAATTAGGGTGAGGATAGTTGGGGCAGGGTGCACACTGCCCAGGTCAAAGGTGTGAAGGTCGAAATGGGAGGAACAAGGTCTTGAACTACGGTGGGGTGGTGTGGATGGGAGGAAGCATTCAGCCAGAGGTGACCCCACTCAGACCCACGAGCTGACAACAGAGGATGCAGCAGTGTCCCCGTGACCGCCTGTGGCTTATGTCTGCGGCCACTATGTCCCTTTGCACTGGGGGCTGGTGAGGGGAGAGGAGGGGTGCCAGGGACGGTGGAGTCCAGTGCCAAGGGTGTCTTTTTGATGGCAAATTGGAGGGAAGTTCTATTGTGCTGCTTTGGAGCTGAAAAAAGGGTTCCTTTTCACACTCCGAATGCTACAGATTTTTCTTCCTGGAGAGAACAAGGGCTGAACTTTTAACCTGTTTTCTCTCATCGGCCTCAGCCAGAGACGCGCCAAGCCGGGCTCTCTGCCTGGGCCTGAGGAACAGCTGCTGGGAGCCGCACGGAACAAGGGAGAGGAGACTCTGCTTGGGACTAGAAAGGGGTCGGGTGGGGGAGGCACGCCTGCCAAGCAGGTGGCCCCACCCCTTGGCTGGATTCTTGGGCTGACCCAGAGGCCAAGCACTAGAGGATTCCACGGCCCAGAGGAGGGGCTGTGAGCTGACATCCTCATTGTACGGGTGGAAACTCAGGCCCAGAGAGGGCAAACGACTTGCGGAAAGTCAGACTGCAGGCTGGTGCTCAAACTCCGGGATCCCAGGGAGCTCAGTCTGGGGTGGGTGTTCTACTGCTCCCCTCTGCCTCCCCCTACACCTAGAAGTAGCAGGGGGGGAGGTGGAAGGATCCCGGAAGGCCAGCAGTCAATTTGCTGGTTGGTTCACAGAGAGGAAGGGGCTGAGAGGGAGTGTGAAGTTTGCAGGTCTCCTGGGACGGAGGCAGGGGGCTCTCATCTCTCCATGCCTGTCCCGGCTTCACCTGGAAGCCTGCCGCTGGGAAAGCTGTTACTCCTCGGGGCTATGGCAGGAGGTGACCCACGGGGGCTCTCCCCCTAGCGTCTCGGCCTCTTGCTTTCCAGTGTTGACATCTCCCTCCGCCCTCTGCACAAAAGGCAGGGAGGCAGAGCAGATAAACTAAGGGTCAGGAGGTCAGAGGGACTTCGATTCCAACACCTGCTCTGTCTCCTACTTGCCTTGTAACCTTGGACCTGTAACCTTCCTAAGCCTCAGTTTCCATACCTGGAAAATGGCCATAGTACCGTCTGAGTGTGGCCGAGGACTGAAGGACAGAGGAGAGGGTTAACTTGGAGTCTAACACAAAGCAGAGCCTCGGTAAGTGCCAGTTAGTCTTTTTTCAGACTGAGTGTGGTGCTTTTTTGGCTGACCCCGTGCCTGCACACACGCCATTTCCTTTGGGCTCATGAGGTGGCTCCTGAAAGTGAAGGCGGGTCCGAGAGGCTCCCCCCACACTCCAGACGGTGCTTGCCAACATCTGACAAACATCAGCCTCTTGCAAGCTCCAGCACCACGGCCTCTGGGGAACCCTTCCTGGTTCGTCTGACGCTGCTTTCCTGGGATGCCCTGAGTTTCCTCTTTGTTCCTCTCAAACCAAGCACAAAAGTCACATTCAGTTCCCCGGGGAACCTGGAGTTAGTAGTTCCTGCCTCAGGAACCTGGGTGGGTTTAGGAAGCCAGGCCTATTTCTACCACCAGCATTTCCTTCCTTCTCTCCCTTCCTTCTCCCTTCACCTCAGACGTCTCCCCCTCTAATCCAAAAATCTGCAAAGGGAGAGAACTCATATTTACTGAGACAGAGACCTACCTGTCTGTTAGGAGCCAGAGACCCTCACCAAGGTTCTTCCAACATTGCCAACACAGTTGGGAAATGCCCAACGATGCCCCATTCACAGATGGGAAAACCGGGGCTTACAAAAGCTTAGGAACTTGCCCAAGGTCACACATCTTTCGTTCACAAGCTGTGCTCCAGCTGCATAGACTGGTGTCCTCTCACTCCCCAGACCCCAACCATGTGGTTCCTTCTAGTCATCTCCCCCTCCACACCTTTGCCTGTCCCCAAGAGTCAGCACAGGGCTCGGCACATAGCAGGTTGACAGCCAAAGACTGAAATCACACCCCACCCCCAGGCTAGCGTTCTGCTCCATCAGAACAACATTCATGACATCAGCCATTTCCACCTATAACATGTACTATTACTTAGTTACTATTCTTCCAGATGAGTCTTTTTTTAAGGGCATTTTTTTAAGGGCATTTTAAAGAGGAAAAAGTTATTATTATAAATGGGACACCAATATCACTTGCCATAAAAAGAAGGGAAATAAACACAGGACAATTACAATTAAAAACATTCATCTGCAAACCACCTAACATCATTTCACTTCCCACACTTTGGGGACCGCGAGACTGCACCGAACTGCCTCTAAAGTGCTAGAAATGTCCCCAGCCCATCCCCACTGTGACAATGACAATCCCTCATGCAAGGGGAGGCTGTTTTTCGCTGTACACAGATAATTAATCACCACACAATGTGACAAACATTGCAACAGGGATGTGCATGGGGTAGTGTGGGTAGGGGACTGCATGTGGAAGGAGAGGAAGAAAATGCTCAATTTCGGGACGGTTTCCTGGAGAAAGTGACTCTAGATGGAGGCTTGAAGAATAAGTTAGAAGGGAGGCAGGAGGGGTTGCATGGGAGACGGAGGGGCCAGCAGAGGCAAAGGAGGTGAGCGATATGGCATGGTCGGTTGGAATGAACGAGAATGAAGGGTGGACAGCAACAGTCAGCAGCTCTCTGAGGCCCCCTGGCTGGACCACATCCCCTGCCCACGTCCTTGCCAGCCTCTCAGGTGCCACCCTCTCCCCACCCTGCCTAACACTGCCCTTTCACTCGTCTCCAGGCACTCCCATGGATATGTCTGCTTTCCAAGCCCTGAATGCATTCAGTGACCTTTTTTTTTTTTTAATTTCCGATGTTTGTTTATTTTTGAGAGAGAGACAGAGCGTGAATGGGTGAGGTGCAGAGAGAGAGGGAGACACAGAATCCAAAGCAGGCTCCGGGCTCTGAGCTGCCAGCACAGAGCCCAACACGGGGCTCGAACTCACAAAGCGTGAGATCATGACCTGAGCCGAAGTCAAACACCAAACCGACTGAGCCACCCAGGCGCCCCGCTCAGTGACCATTTAAAAAAATCCCAATGGATAGATGAGAAGACTGAGGCTGGGTGGACAGATACAGGAGGAAGCTGGAACCAAGGCCTGCAGCCACCTACTCGGAGAGCCTTCCTCGGTGGGAAAACAGGGTTCGAGCCATGGCAGCGGTTTTGGCCCTGGCCCCACTGCGCCCACACCCCCTTCCTGGAGACTGCACAGAAGAAAGCAATCAGGAGGCCCTGACTGCACAGGCTGGGGAGGCCCGTTGGCCCCTCTGGCTATGTGTGAACGAGCAGTGTGCATTTCAGAAATATTTGAGCTAAAAGGGGAGACGCACTGAAGTCGTTAGTCTTGAGCCGACGGGAGGGTGGCTGCACGAGGCCCTGGCGGATGCTTCCACCGGCCCGTTTCAGGCTGGGGCAAGAGGTCGCCCTCTGCTCCCCAACCCACCCCCGGTCAGCTCTGTCTGACCCCCCCTTGGATCATAATTCTCTAGGGCCACAGACACTGTTGGTTCGTACCAATGACAATGTGTGAGAGTTCCAAAGACGTGAGGAAGAACTTTCACTAGGTACCTACTGTGTGCCGGGCACTGAGATGGGCACTCTAAATACGGCTTTAGGCTCTCGACAACCTGTGGGGTATATGCCTTTAACCCCGTTTTATAGATGCAGAAACTGAGGTCAGAGAGGTGAAGCAGGCTTCACAAGGGCACACAGGCAAGGCTAGCATTTGAAACCACATCTGTCTCATTCTACATCTGCATGATTTTTAAGAATGCTTCAAACAAAGACTTAAAAAAACAGACAACACACACACACACACACAATTACTGGGGCTCTCTGCATGTGTTTATTCTCTCCCTCTGTGTGGGCCTGAGTGAGGATGGGAGGGGAAAAAGAAAAGGGGGTGGGGCTCAGACTGTCCAGGCTAGAACCTGGGCTCTGGCCCTCTCTAGGTTGTGACTGCAGGCAGGTCTGTGCTCCTCTCTGGCCCTCAGGCTCCCCATCTGTAAAATGGGTCACATGCACATTAGATGACATCATGTAAGTCAATTCTGCCGATCTGCCGTCTCCCAGGGCCCCCATTCTTGGGGGAGCTCTGTGCCTGCCTCCTTCACTACTGTATTCCTAGCACTGAGAACTGTTCTGGCTCGAGGTAGATGTATTCGACCTCCACATGGCAGCTGGGTGATGTTTCTAAAGTCCATGTCTAATTATGCCTTAACTGAGCTTAATGCCCTTTGGAGTTCCCACCTGTTGGTAACAGAAAGTCCTAGCTCCTTGCCCTAAGGCACCCGCTGCTGACCAGGCCAGTTAATTACCTTCCAGCCAGGCTTTCCTATGTCTCTAGTGTCCAGCCATCCATCAGAAGGCACTACGTTTCCGTGGTCCTGGTGCACTGACCACTCTAGGTTTTTCTGCCTGGAATGCCTGACCCTTCCAGCTTGGTTAGCCAGGATAACTTCTCTTCCAAAACTTAACTCAAAGGCTCTTTCTTCCTGTCCCTGAATTCTCCCGGGTTAAGTAACAAGATCTTGGTCATTCCGTGAATATCTACCCTATCTACTGAGTGCCAAGCCCTGTGCTGGGCACTGGGGATGTTGAAATGGATCAGCAAATCCTTCTCTCAAGGATCTTCTGGATTAGTGCCTGGCACGTGAACTTTCTACAAGAAGAGGCAGGGTGAGAATGCTGGTCCCGGTTGGGGGCCAGGAAACCCAGAGGAAGATGGTGTTAGCTTTGACCAGGGAATTAGCAAAGGTGTCCCTGGGAAAGTGGCATTTGAGCCGGGAGAAGAGGGCAAGGCATGCCATACAGGGCACATAACAGCATCAAAGGCACAGAGGCAGGGGCAGTTTGGACAAGAGTAAAACCTGAGGACTGGTTCTCTGCACTGAGCTCTGGGCTAAGGGTTTAGTATTCATGATCTCATTTCATTATAACTATTTGTAAAGTAGGTACTTTATTATCTCCCTTTACAGTTGGGAAAACTGAAGTTAGGAGAGATCGTTCAAGGTTTGTATGGCCAGGAAGTGGTGCATCTGTGTCTGCCTCCAATTAGTACTTAACCCTCAACCATGCTAGGGTGTCTGTCCCATGTGGTAGGAGCAAAATGCTTCATGGAAGGATATGGTAGCTTAGGATGGGGCCAGAACTCATAGGGCCTTGGATACGGGGCTAAGGAGTTGGGAGCTTGTCCCAGAGGCAATGGGGAGCGAAGGAAGATTCCTGAGTAAGGTAGTGATGTGGTCTGTCCCGAAAAAATGGACATGAGAATATGGTCTATCCTGAAAATGGACAGACACCTAGTAGTTGTTCCGTGGGGTCTTTGCCCCAGACTGGCCAGTAGACCACAGCCCAGGCAGCAAATCAGCGTGGTGCATGACCCAATCAACAGATGCTGCTCTGGACCCTTTCTGGCAGCTCCACCTGCTCCCTGTCGAGGACTAATAGGGCCGAGGTTACTCGAACACAGGCCTATCTGCCCTACCATGGGGCCATACCCAGGCAATCAATGGCTGGGAGTTGGAGCATTCTTTCCATGGTCCACATCCATGTTAGAAATTCTAAGAAGAGGCAACAGGCAGGAACTAAGGAATTCAAGGACTTTGACAAACTGGGTGACTTAGGAAAGTCACTTCCCCTCTCTGAGCCTCAGTTTCCTCATCCGTAAAATGGGGATCACAAAATCCTTGCTCTGTGTACCTCACAGGGTTGCTTAGAAGATTCAAGGAGGCGTTGGGTGCAAAAGGTTTTTCGAACATGCGAAGGCCAGGTCATGCAAAGGCAACAGTGAAAATTGCTAACACTCGTGGAGGCTAACGGTGGGCAGGTGCTTCATCAATTCTGTCTGGTTCACTGTTGCCCCAGAGCAACCTTATGGGGAAACCAAGGTTTGGAGAGATCAGGAACTCCCCCAGGCACGATAAGGGGCGGGGCAGGATCTGACCCCTTTGGTGTGACCCAGAAACCACCAGGCTATGCCGCCTCACAAAACGGAGGGAAAAACCACGGGTTCATGTACGATGCCCTGGGTGCCAGACCCTGAGCCCATCACTCTGTACACCCTGCAAAGCTAGCACTGTTGTGCCCATCATACGGATGCGAAAACCGAGTTCAGAAAGGCTGAGAGAACTGCTCAAGGTCACATAGCCAGAAAGCAGAGCTGGATTTGAACCCAGAGCAGCCCATTGGGTTCCCCAGGACCTCTCCTCTGAAAAGCCAGTGAGGATCAGCTGCGAAGAGAGTCTCAGCCCAAAGCAAGGCGAGTGGGGTGGGGGTGGCAATGCCACAGAAGCCCTGAGCCGGTTCCAGGAAGACCGTGGACTTTCTAAGGTGAAACCTGCCAACAGGCAGCACGTTGTTTTTCCAGCTCGCCCCCCTGCTCCGCCCTCAGGCTCACGGAAAGGGGACCGAGTTAATGTAAAATCCTTCTGCCCCAGGACTCTCGCAGCACATACCCCTCCTCGTCCTCCTGCCGCTCAGAGGCCCTTCTCTGCCTCGGTTGCCTGCCTGGAGTCTGCTCTTGTTTTCTCAGGCTCAGGCGGAGGAGTCCCCGCGACGCCGGCTCCTCCACTCTGTCCCCCGCCTGCCCGCTGCTGGCCTGGGCATCCGCCAGCACCGGCCGCCCGGCTGAAACCCAATCCTCCGGGCCAGCCGGGTTGCTCGCTAACAGCGGGCCGCATTGTGCGGCAGGGGCTTCGGGAGAGTTTGGATTCGCTGCTTGGGGACCCACTTAACCTCCGCAAAGGACAGGATGATGGATGGAGGTCTGGGAAGGGGTGGCTGGGGGTGGGGCGGGCGGTAAATGAACACCGGGGCTTGCTGGGGAAGGGGAAGAAGGGAGGCAGGGACGGGAAGGGCCCTGCACACATAAGAGCTTCATTAGTCCTCTCGACAACCCTGAGGGATGCCTGTTACTGGTCCCACCGAATGCATAAGGAAACTGAAGCTCTGACAGGTTAGGTGACTTGGCCAAGGCCACACAGCAGACCAGAAATCGAATCCAAATCTATTGCCCTTGAGCCTTCCTGACACACCAGGCTGCCTCAGCATCTACCCAATGATTTACAATCTTTAAAATAAGCCCTTTTACTTAAATGAATCCACAGACCCTTCCCACCTAATAAGTAGGCAATAAAAATACAGCGACAGCAGTCGGCATTACTGAGCAACAACGGTGTGCCAGGTGCTGGGCTGAGTGCTTTTAGACTTCATTTCACGAGATCCTAACGGTCACCAATTAGTTGAGGACAACTGTCACGGCCATTTAAAAGAAGAGGAGAGAATGTCGACTAGACCTCAGCAACAAAAATTAAGGAAATAAACAAACAAAAAGAGGAAACTTGTCACCCTGCCCTGCGACCTTTACTCACCAGCTCAACTGGACCGTGAGCACCTTGTGGGTGAGGCTGAGTCTCGCTTGTTATTAAAACCATCGGACCCTCTCCCTCGTCCCTACCCCCAGCCTCCCAGACATCAAATGTTCTTTCCTGCTTCCACCATGAGTCTGGGTGTCTGGATTTTTCCTCTGGGAGATAGTCGCTCGTATCAAGATAACTCCATATACTAGATCATTCCAAGTGCTTACTTAGTGCCAACCACTGTGCTGTCACTCCTCGGAGCCTCACAGCAGTCCATGAGATAGAATTATTATTGTTCCCACTTGCTTGCCCACCCATCATCCATCTATCCACTCATCCACCCACCCTCTCACTTACCCTCTCTGTCTGTCTTCCATTCCACTGTCCCGATAACCCACCCACCCTTACATCTAGCATCCCATGTAGGTATCTACTCATCGTTCACACATTCCTCCGTTAAACCAACTTCCCTTCCTTCCTCCCTGTCTTCCTACAGAGATGGGAAAATGGGCTTCAGAGAGGTGAAGCAACTTACCCAATGTCACACAGTCAGTCAGCAGCAGATCTAGGAGTTGAACGCAGGTATGCTTTTAACCCCTCTGCGAGGCAGCCTCTCGCTTTCTCACTTAATTTTTAACTGTCCTACTGCATGCAGGTTGAGTATTACGTCACCTCAAATCCTTCTGGATGTGTGTGGAGTGTAAATTACAAATCAATAAGACACAGGCCACTGTAAGTCCAAGCCAGGGTCTGTCAGGTTGGAGTCAATTAGCAAGCCTGCTCCAGGACCTGCTGGGACTGGATCTATTTGCCTAATTGGCACTGGTTTCTCCCAGTGAAGGACAATTAACTCAAATCCCAGAATCCAGACCACCCCTCTGCTTCTGGGCAAGATGTCAGGCATTTAGCCACATGAAATTTTACTGTTCATTTACCCACTGACCTACACACCCACTCATCCATCTTTCCAACCATCCAATCCTTGCAATCATCCATAAACTATCTTGCCATCTACTCACCCATCTACCTAATTACCCACCTGCACACCCTTATCCTTCCACCCATCCATCCACGCACTCGCTTACCCAACAATCCACCCACCCATCCATCTATCTACCTACCCATTCTATACACATCCAACCACCGAACCACCAAATCCAAGCAAATATTTATGGAATCATTCTGCCTTCTTGCCATCCACACACTCATTTGCCTGCCCATCCATCCATCCATCCATCCACCCACCCACCCATTCCTCCATCCATCCATCCATCCACCCACCCATTCCTCCATCCATCCATCCACCCACCCACCCATTCCTCCATCCATCCATCCATCCATCCATCCACCCACCCATTCCTCCATCCATCCATCCATCCATCCATCCATCCATCCACCCACCCACCCATTCCTCCATCCATCCATCCATCCATCCATCCACCCACCCATTCCTCCATCCATCCATCCATCCATCCATCCATCCACCCACCCACCCATTCCTCCATCCATCCATCCATCCACCCACCCATTCCTCCATCCATCCATCCACCCACCCACCCATTCCTCCATCCATCCATCCATCCATCCATCCACCCACCCATTCCTCCATCCATCCATCCACCCACCCACCCATTCCTCCATCCATCCATCCATCTATCCATCCACCCACCCATTCCTCCATCCATCCATCCATCCATCCATCCACCCACCCATTCCTCCATCCATCCATCCATCCATCCATCCATCCACCCACCCACCCATTCCTCCATCCATCCATCCACCCACCCATTCCTCCATCCATCCATCCATCCATCCATCCATCCATCCACCCACCCACCCATTCCTCCATCCATCCATCCATCCATCCATCCACCCACCCATTCCTCCATCCATCCATCCATCCATCCACCCACCCATTCCTCCATCCATCCATCCATCCATCCATCCATCCATCCACCCACCCACCCATTCCTCCATCCATCCATCCATCCATCCACCCACCCATTCCTCCATCCATCCATCCATCCATCCATCCATCCATCCACCCACCCACCCATTCCTCCATCCATCCATCCATCCATCCATCCACCCACCCATTCCTCCATCCATCCATCCATCCACCCACCCATTCCTCCATCCATCCATCCATCCATCCATCCATCCATCCATCCACCCACCCACCCATTCCTCCATCCATCCATCCATCCATCCATCCATCCATCCATCCATCCACCCACCCATTCCTCCATCCATCCATCCATCCATCCATCCATCCATCCACCCATCCATCCATCCATCCATCCATCCATCCATCCATCCACCCACCCACCCACCCTCTCACCTACCCCAGCCATCAGTCTATTATTCCATTCCCCAATAATCCACCATCCATTTGCTCCCCCATACATCTAGCATCCTACTTAGGTATTCACCCATCCATCTTCCCAATGAACCAACCTCCCTCCCTCTCTGCTTTTCTTTTCATTTGTCTATCCACCTGACTGTTCACTTACCTGTCCTTCCATTCACACCACTTATATCTCTAAAAATCTGCTACTCATCTATCTATCCACCCCTCCCTGTATTTACTGAACACCTACCACGTGTTAGGCCCATGCTAAGTACTGGAGAATTACAATCAGATACTGTCACTGACCTCAAGAAATGTTCTGATGTGAGACAAACTCACAGGAGACTTCCCAAATGGGTAACACCTGGCCTGAACCCCAAATACAGAGGAGACAGCCAGGCTAGAAGGAGGGGAAGAGAGGAGGGAGGGTGTTCCAGGCATAGTTTGTGCAAAAGTTGGGAGGACAGAATGTGCATGGCCCCTACAGGGAACCGCAAGAGGGAGTAGGAAGGCCTAGGAGAAAGAGCACTCCAGACGCCACAAAGAGCCTTGAATGCCAGGCTAAGATCATCCTGAGGGCAGCAGGGTGGCCTGATTCAGTTGTCACTGCATTCTCTTGAGTAACTGATCCATTTTATAGATGAGGAAATTGCAGCCAAGGGGTCAGAGAGATGCAGAGGACTGTCCCAGGCCACACAGCTGGTCGGGGGCAGCGTGCAAATTCCACCCCGTTTTTTGTTTTGTTTTTTTTAAAATTTTTTTTTTAATGTTTATTTTTGAGAGAGAGACAGAGTATGAGTGGGGGAGGAGCAGAGAGAGAGAGGGAGACACGGAATCTGAAGCAGGCTCCAGGCTCTGAGCTGTGAGCATGGAGCCTGATGCGGGGCTCGAACTCATGAACCGCGAAATCATGACCTGAGCCGAAGCCAGACGCTTAACCGACTGAGCCCCCCCAGGCGCCCCGTCCACCCCGCTTTTGATGGCTCCAAAGCTCTTGCTCATTCTGAGAGCAGCTGCTGTCTCAGAGGAGCTGTTTCCAAAATGCCTGCATCCCTCCTGTGTGAACACTCCCCTCCAGCTCTGCTTCTGTGGCCCTGGACAGCTTGGGTGCAGTGACAGGACCCCCAGAGTGCCATCTCTGCTCAGTGTGACTCCACTGCTCCCTCTCGGCCCCCGGGCTCACTTGCCAACCGTGCCTGGCATCTCGGGCGGTTAAGCAGACATGGCTTTGCTGGGGCATTTTCTCACGGGTCAATGTTTCACAGGAGAGCCACCAACAAGTTCCTGTCATTGTCTTTGTGATCAGAGCCTCCGTGTCTTCGTCATCAGTTACTATTCATTCCCCGCGGCCTCTGACACCCTGAGAGATGATGCCAGACAAAGAGCCAGGCCTGGGAGCTTCTGGTATGAGCTGCTGGGGCTCCTGGCATGGCTGTGCACAGAAGGACTGATGACAGAGGAAGGACCTGGAAAGGAATAGGACTTGAAATGAGGGGGTTCTTAGTGTGGAGAAGACACGGGGGGAGGGGCACCCTGGGCCAGATACAGGGAATCCCACTTCCATCACCAGCATCCCCATCACCATGGAGACCATTTACTGAGTATCTACTCTATGCCAGGCACCATGCCAAGCAATGGACTGAGTTCATCCAGGCTTCTCCAAAACCTTCAAGAAAGATTTCATATCCCCATTTTGCACTGAGGCTCAGTGAGGTCAAGTTAGGGGGCTGAGATCTCCTGCAAGTCGGTGAGGAAGTGGACCGATTTCTGACCTGCATGACCCAAACTCCTTTCATGGCTCCAAGGAAACTTGGGCGAGTCTATACAGTCTCAGGTGAGGGCTGAGCAGGAGCGGGGGGTCAGGAAGTGGGGACTTCCAGGCCTGAGGGTGGTGGCATGGAATCGGGGAGTAGGCATCATCTGATCCAGAGGTGGGAAGCCTTTGCCAGGGAGGGTGAATGGGCAGGGGACAAGGCCGCCTAACACTGTGCTCTTCCTACCACAACTCGTGGGTGCCGTTGTAGCCTGCAGAGTATGAGGTGGAGGGCACTGCCTGCTCCAGGCGGTACCCGAGTTGGGCTGTGACTGTCACGTCACCTGCAATGGGCTTTTCTGGGCATCTGGTAGTGGGTGGTGGCAAAGGAGACTTCTCGTCCATGTGAGAGATCATTTCATTTCACGAAGTCATGGAAGGCTTCCAAGAGGAGTTGGCCACAATGCTGGGAGGGAAGGGCCCCTCTTCCCCACCTACGATTTTACAGGCCTCCAGGCCCACGCTGCCCTGGGAAACTGACCAGGTGCTGATGGGCCAGGCAGGGATGTTTCCACCAACTGCCCTGAAGGGATGATCCAGACCAGTCTGACATTCAAGGCCTTCTATGGGCTGGCCCTGGCCTCTGACCCCAACTGCCCCTCCCTCCGCCCTCCGAGGCCAGCCTGCTCACTGTCGGAGTCCAGGCCTTCAGGTCTCCCACTGCCGAGTCTTTGCTCTTGGTCATACCCCTGTCTGGAACACTTTCTCTGAAAAGATGGGGGCAGGAAGGCAGGCAGGCAGGCAGGCCGACAGCAGGAGCGAGGCCCAGGGCAGAAGAGAGGAGTTCCTTAAACATGCTAGACTCTCCTTTTCCTTCCCTCACCTGCTTAAGCCACTTCCTCTGCCTAGGATGCCCACCTCCTTCACCTGGAAAATTCCTCTTTACCCTTTAAGACTTCTCAGGCATCTCTTCTTCCAGGAAGCCTTCCCTGACCATCCTTGACCCCTTCCCCAGTTCGGGTAAGCCTTTCTCTGGGCAACAACTCACCGGAGTTTGTCTGATGCCCTTTCCTAGCTGGTTTATTCGGATGGGGCAGGGGTCCTGCAATGCTGGCTGCTGAGCGGAACATCGTGGTCTTTCGTGTCCGGTGTCACCAGGAGATAGCGGCTGCCCCCCAGGCACACGGAGAGGCGATGTCAGACAGTGAGCAGATGGCCCGTGCCAAGCCCACAAACACGACAGGCCAGGCCTGCCTCAGAGCTGAGCCAAGGAGCAGCCTTCCCAAGCCGCTGGCTGTGCCGCCTGGCTTGTCCATCTGGGAGCAAGAAACCGCAGGTCTGCTGGCCACACTCCGGCCAGCTCCCTGCCCTGGTCGGCTCTCAATCCCCCAGGCCCACACGGGCCTCCTCCTCCCCGGGAATATCGGGGTGGCGGCAGCTCAGGGCAGCCTGGCAGAGGCGCTGAGGCTGGGAGCGGGCCTAGGAATTCCTGCTCTAAGTGAGAAATTGGATGTGGGACCTCACGTGTCTCCCCACACCGGTGTACACCCTGTTAGGACGGGATACTGACTGGAGCTCCTGATCCTTTCCCTGCTGGCCCACTCCTCCCCACACCCACCCTAGGTCTGCAGCCTCAGTGACCTCATCTGAGAAATGGGAACACGGAACAAGCCTTCCTCGCAGGTGTGGATGCCAAGCTCTTAGCACAAGGCCTAGTACAGTCGCCTTGGCTCGGGAGGGGTCGGTTGCAGTTTTTATCACCCCGCCTTGCCAGGGGCCAACGGCACTGAGAACAGCTCCCAGAGAAACTCTGGGTAGGGTGGGGTGGGCAGCTGCATTTGAACAGGGATAATCATCATAGTCCAGACTTCCGGCTCTTGAGTACCTACCATGTATCAGGCACTATGCTAGCTCCTCCCCATAGGTGATGCCATTTGGTCCCCGTTCAACAGATGAGGAAACTGAGGCCCAGAGAAGGGCGGTGACTCGCCTGTGGTCACTAGGGAGTTGGTGGCAGCATGGGGATTCTGAGCGCTGTCTGCGACTTCCCGCTGCCTCCCATCAACGCTCAGAGAGTCCCCCGTGCTGGGCCTGGCAGGGAGCTTTAACTTGGCCTTATTTAAAGTTGCAATTATCTGTCCCATTTCCCGCTGGTTACAGCTGAGCTCTCCAGGGAGGCGGCAAGACCCTGGTGGAGGATGCCACGAACAGGGAGTTTCTCAGGAACCCTCCTCCCCTGAGCCTGTGACTAAATGAACACGGGCGACACGCGTTCTCTTCCCGCTCCTGGGCCTCCCTCCCTCTGTCCCTTCCTCAGGGCACTGACCAGGCTAGCATGGGGGCTGGGAGGACGGACAGATGCACCTTGTCAGTCCTGCAGAGGCTGCAAAGGGCTCACACCACAGGCTGAGGCACAAGACAGCACCCAATGTAGAGATGGGAAGACTGAGGCTGCAGCATGTGAGCGATACAGACCTAGAGAAGGGCCTCAGAAAGCCCATCGAGAGGTAGAAAGACGGAGCTGGGGAAGGGCCCTGAGGACTGAGTAGAGAGTCACAGGGCTCACAGCACGGATTCAGGCTTTTCAATGGGCTGGAGCCTCCTGAAGGCCTTCCAGGGGACAGAGTGCCACGGCGGCCCCATTCCACAGACAAAAAGCCTCAGAAAGAGAGGTCTGGGCCAAGGCTGCATGTTGGCCACCCAGTGGTGTGGCCAGAATCAAGCTCAGTGAGGACAAGTCAGTCTGTGGGCCAAGACCCCCTGAAAGCTGGTGAGGAAGGCAGACTTTGATTTCTGGACCGTGTGGCCCAAACTCCTTTCATGACCCCAATCCTGGATAGTCTGGCTCCTAGTCCTCTACCTCCCACTTGGGCACACAATTATTCAGGGGGCACCAGGGTGACTCAGTGGGTTAAGCCTCCGACTGCGGCTCAGGTCATGATCTCGCGGTCTGTGAGTTCGAGCCCCGCGTCGGTTTCTGTGCTGACAGCTCACAGCCTGGAGCCTGTTTCGGATTCTGTGTCTCCCTCTCTCTCTCTGCCCCTCCCCCACTCATTCTCTCTCTCTCTCTCTCTCTCTCTCTCTCTCTCTCAAAAATAGACATTAAAAAAAAAAAAAAGAATTATTCAGGCACACAGCCACTCCCCTTTCCCAACACCCCACCCATCTTCTCTCCTCCCATTTCAACATGGCTCCCTCCCTGAGCACCTGCTGTGTGGCCACAGCCCCTGCCTGGAGTTACCCAGACTGCCTAGAAGGGTACCTGGGCATGCAGTCCTGGTGCTTGTCATCAGGTGAGGAGCACACGCTGGGATGTGGGACCAGAGGGGCAGGAGAGTAGGCGCCTGGTGCAGAACCCAGGTGTTGGGTCCAAACCCAGGGAAGCAGCATATGTGCACATCCCAGGGAGCTGCCAGCACGGACTCGGCAGTCAGATCTACATTTGAACCCCTCTTCCTAACCCAGTGACCCCAGGCAAGCCACTTCCTTCCCTCTCTGAGCTGTGGAACGGGAAGAGCGTTAACACCTTGCAGGTGGCTGTGACAATTAGTGAGATCATGCCTCACACGGGGCATGTTTAGCCCAGTGCCTGGCAATAAATAGTAAGTGCTCAGTAAAATACTGGCTGTCGTTACTATAACCCCAATTTCTACACAACTTGGCACAAAGCACTCGCTCAGTAGCTCTCCTGTCAGTGACAGATTCTAGCTTTCCTGTCAGTGGTAGACAGAACTGTGGACCCCCCAAAGGTGTCTACACCCTAATCCCCAGAACCCGTGACTTTTACCTCACATAGCAAAAAGGACTTTGCAAACAAGACTAAGTTGAGGATTCTGAGATGGGGAGAGTTTCCTGGATTGTCCAGGCGCCCAAGATTCCCTGTGAGAGAGGCAGGAGGGTCATAGCTAGAGAGGTGGGAGAATATGAGCAGAGGGCACAGCGATGCACTTTGAAGACGGAGAGAGGGGCTGTAGGCCAACAAAGGAAGTGGCCTCTAGAAGCTGGAAAAGGCAACGAAATGAATTTGCCCCCAGAACCCCTGGGGGAATGCAGCCCCACTGACACCTTGATTTCAGCCCAGTGAAGCCTGCTGACTTCTGACCTCCGGCACTGTAAGACAGCAAGTTGTGCTGTTTTAAGCCACTAAAATGTGGTTATTTGTTACAGGGACAATAGGAAACTATTACACCATCCTTAATGGAGAAAATGCTCATCTCCTGCACACCAGCCACTGCTCCATCCCTACTCCCACCACCGAGGAAAGGCCCAGGCCCTCCGCTGAGAGAGGGGTGGTGGGGGTGAGCGTTCCTGGCTGGTGGAGGACAGCCCTCCCTCCAGCATTCCCAGTCCTCCCTGGAGAGACCTGAGGCTGTGGCAGAGCAAATGCCGGTCCCATGTGGCTGGGCACTGGTGGGCCCGGCAAGTGTCTGTTCTGGACTAACAGGAGAGCAGGTAGGGATGGGCTATTCTCGGGGCTACTGCCTTTCTAGTACTTACCACGTGCGAAGCCCTGCCCAGGACCCAATCTTCCCAAAGCCTGGGAACTATTACCTAGCCCCATTTTAAGGATGAAGAAACTGAGGCCCAGAGGATGAAGCAACTTGCCCGAGGCCACCTGGCTTCCACAAGTACAGGCACAGGCATGGGCAGCACCGGCCTCCTCTGGATTCGCTGTCTGCACCCAGGCCGTACGGATCTGACAGTCCCACCAGGCAGCGGCCCTCTGCGGCAGGCCAGGCTGCGGAACCCGGGACTACTCCCTGTCCCAGCACCCTCTGGGCCTCCGGGGTACGAACGGTGCTTCCTCGTCTGCCTCACAGAGGTCTGCACAGTAGCTGAGGTCACAGGTGCAGGAGGACCCTCAGAGAGCGGGGCCCCTCTGGGGAGGAAGAGGCGCTCTGAGAATCACGGAACTAGCACTCCTGGACGCGTGCCAGCCCGTCCTCATGGTAAGCAGCTGTGGCTCGTGCAAAGCCCTCTCCCATGTGACCTCACTCAGGCTTCCTACAGCTCACCATCACGTTCCCATTTCACAGAAAATGACAAGGACGAGAACAATACCAGTAATGGCCATCTGCGGAGCCCCTGTCCAAAGCAAGTGCCAAGCTGAGAGCTGTCCTCTTACTCTGTCTTCTGACACATCCCTTCGGAGGACACTCCTGAATCAGGCTCACTCCCAACCAGTACACTGGGCTTCAGGAGCCCCCTCCTGCACCGCTCCCGGGCCTCTGTTAGTATCCTTGCCGTGCAGAGGACAGGATGGGCCCAGAGAGGCTCCTGGCTTGCTCCAGGCCCAGAGAGTCAGTGCAGCGGCGGGGGGTGGGCGGCGAACCCAGGTCTTTGCCCCTCAGGGGAGTCCGCCTTCCTCTCAGCCACAGGGCCTCCCTCGAGGGACATCCGTGGGAGGCAGGGGGTGCCAGCTGAAAGCCCCGGGGACCTGGGGGTGGATGGATCCGGAGTCTGCCCAGGGGATGGCATATGGCTCTAAGTGCATCTTCTGCCTGTAGCAGGACCCCATGATCCTGGACGCCAGCAGCTGAGAGCTGGGAAGCTGGAACTGGGGGTCCCCAGCGACCCTCGGTACTCATGGGGACTCCGCCCGCACCCTGGCCCCTCCTAGAAGACGTTCGCCTCAGATGACTTCCCGATGCCGGTGGTGCCAGGCTGGGAGGGGGGAGGAGGCAGGCTGGGCGTCTCTGTCACAGCCTCAGAGCCCCACTCGGAATCCCAATTGAGCTATTTTTAATGCGCTTCAATTTTCATTTTCTTTTATTGGAAAACACAGATGGTGACTTACTTGCCCCTCACGCACTGAGCAAGGCGCCGGCCGGGAGGGAGGCGTGCAGCAGGCGCGTGCACACACCCCCCCCCCCCCACCGCGGGGGGCCTCAGTTTCCCCAGCTGTAAAGCAGGGAGGGCTGAGGCGGCTCCCAGAGCCCCTGCCGGCCCCACAGTCTACAAAGGTCTGGGCTAGAGCAGGGGAGGAGGTCCCAGCTGGACACTGGCAGCAAAGGGTGTCTGTCCAGTGTGAGGGGCACCGTTGCCAGGGAAAGAGAGGTGTAACAGACGGGCGCAGGAAGGACAATTGCTGGCCATGGAGAACCCCCCTATCGAACACTTCCAGCCACACTTTGAGTGTTTCCTATTCCCATTTTACAGATGAGGACATGGAGGCTCAGGAGATCAAGGGCCCTGCCCAAGAGCCCAGTAGCTGGGGAAGGGCAGAGCCGGCCACTGACCCAGGTCTGTGCGGGCACATCTCCGGTTCTCATTCTTGCCCCTCTCCAAACTGCTCCTGTCCAGACGCTGTTATTTATTTTCCTCACTTTACAAACAATACATGCTCATTACACAGACTATTTGGAAAAGGTAGAAAAGTCAGAAGGAAATATAAAGTACAAGATCATAATCTCCCCTGTATTGTCCCTCCACCCCACCCCCACACGACCTACTGCTAACATTTGGGCATGTTCTTTCCACTCTTCGTTTTTTAACTCGCGTAATTTGTGACGCTTGTAACATCATCTCGTGGCAGCTCAGGGTAGCAGCTGGCTGTGCATCACGGTGGACTCAGGTGCCTTTTAAAAACACCAATCCTGGCTGTCCCTGACCCCATAAGATGGAACAAATTAGAATCTTGGGAGAGGCTGGCAGTTGACGGCTGGGAACCTGTGTTTTTGACCAGCTTCTCAGGTAATGCCGAGGCAGCCAGCTGGATGAGCCCACCGGCCTGCACTTAGGAAGACGGTGGCTTCAGCTCCAGCTGTCTCCTGGAAGGCTTTGGGAAGGATGGGAAGCTGGTCCCCGAGGACAGGGATAGAGCCACCTGGAGCCAGGGAAGAGGGGCACAGGTGGGGCGGGGACCTTTGAGAAGGAAACCCATAATAGACGTTGATCAAGACCCTGCCCCTGCCTCCTCAGAGCATCCCTTTCCACAACACAACTCAGACCCTGTCACTCAAGGACTGCCAGTGGCTCCCCAGTACGATAGATGGCAGTCCAAATGAGACTGGCAGTCATTGCCATTCACTTACTGAGAACTCACTTGGTGCCAGGCTTCCGGAATGAAGCTCCTGCCATTCCCTTCCCTGCTCCTACCTGCCCCTCCTACTCCATGCACCAACTGCTCCTGTCCTTAAAAAGCAGACCCGCACCGCCATGCACGGAATTGACCTTAGCTCAGCCCACCCTACCTGATCGCCCTTCGGGACCTGGCTCAGAGTTCACCTCCTGGGCTCCCTCAGCCCCCTTTCTGTGTGTCCCCACCCCTGCACTCCTGCTGGGTTATAATGGTTTCTGAGTGCCCCACCCCCACCAAACTGTGGGGTCTAGGAGGGCAGGGTTGGGTCAAATTCCGTTCTGTCTGAATAAACCAAGCATGAGCTTCTTCAGGTCTCAGTTTACCTAGCTGTAAAATGGGTGAATCGTGCTATTTCTCCCACCTGCCTCAACTTGTCATCTAGAGCAAATCAGAGGATGTGGATGCATTTTGAAAACTGTAAATAAAGCACATAAGCCTTGGGTTGATGGGCAAAGCAAATGTTGCACGGGTGGGACTTAGGGCAGGTCCTGGAAGGACATCCCCCACCACCCCCCACCCCCACCCCCCCCCCCGCCCGCCCTGCTGCTGACGCACACACCCAGGCCTGCTGTCAGCTGGGCCCAAAGTCTGGCGTTGCAGGCCATGGGCTGCAGGAGCCGTCAGGCAAGTGTGGTTGTGGTGAGGGGGTCCCTCCAGAGGGTGCCACTGTCATCAAGGGAGGTGAGCTCCTAATTACTCCATGTGAGAACAGTATTCCCCACACCTCCCCTAAAGTGCTGTCACAGAACACAGTGGGGGTGGGGGTGGAAAATGCTTTGCATTCCCTGCCCAAATGCCCGGAGGCACATAGCAGGGCAGCCCCTTGAGGCAGAGCCACGGAGGGTGTGTGGTTGGTGCGGCCAGGGGCCAAGACAAGACTCCTTACAGATGATGGCACAACACTTCACAGTTCACAAGGCACTTGCCCCTTCATAGTCTTGTACTTTTCTCACAACAGTCCTGCAACAGGGACATGCGTTCATTCATCAGGTCTTCACTGAGCATCTGTTATGTGCCTGCTTCCTGCCGGAGGAATGTGGTCCAGCCCCTGGGGCAGTGCAGATTCTGAGGAGGTGGGGACAGGAAGAGCATGGGGCAGACAGACCTCCGTTAGGTGCAATAAAGGATAACAGGTACCGCAACCGAGGGGTGCACGGGGGCACACGCCTCGTCTTACAGGCGGCATAACTGATTCAGTGAGACCAAGAGTTTTGCTCAAGGCCCGTGGGGATTAGCGGTTCTGCTGTGCCCTTTCAGGATGCCTTGTGGCAGGTGAGGGAGTGAGCCAGGAAAGTAACGGGAAAAAAAATGTTCCAAGCAGAAGAAAGAGGAAGTGCAAAGGCCCTGAGGAGGGAGTATTCATTATCTGCTTCAATTTTCTGGTGTGTCCACTGGCTACCTAGTGGGTGGGCACCATGGAGTCCTCCCTGAGGATGTCACGTACCCCCCGCCTTCGCGAGGTAGCACCCACGCAAATGAGTGCCAGCTGCCAGTGGCTACCTGGACCCGCAGGGCTCTGATCCAAGGACTGACTGCCCGGTGCTCTCACAAGGTGCAGCCAAGCTCTCTGCCCTCGTCCAGCTGCCTCAGGAAGCCCTTCCTAGAAGGAACTGCCTCCCTTGCATGTTCCTTCACACAGTCCATCCTGACCCTCTGCCTTTCCAGGTCGAGGTGCTTTCAAGCTCTGCAAGGTCATCCCCAGCCTTGGGGGTCCCCAGACCTAAAAATAATAGCTTACAGGGGTGCCTGGGTGGCTCAATAAGTTAAGTGACCGACTTCGGCTCAGGTCATGATCTCACAGTTCATGGGTTCGAGCCCCGCGTCAGGCTCTGTGCTGACAGCTCAGAGCCTGGAGCCTGCTTTGGATTCTGTGTCTCCCTCTCTCTCTGCCCCACCCCCACTCATGCTCTCTCTCTCTCTCTCTCAAATAAATAAACATTAAAAAATTAAAAAAAATATATAATACCTTACACATCATGGGCACAGCCTTATTTTAGTAACACTTAGGAGAGGATCCCCATTAGACAGATGAGAAAACTGAGGCTCAGAGAGACGACAAAATGTACTCAGGGTCCCACAGCTGGTAAATAAAAGAGGAAGGGTTTGCATTCACCTCTGACTCCAGACTCCACTCTGCTCCAGTCCTTCTAGAATACCCTTGCTCTGTTGCCCATCTAGTCAAATCTTACCATACTTCAAGGGCCACTGCCTTTGGGAGAGCTTCCTCGACTAGCCCAACTCACCTCGATGCTCCCTACAGCCTGTCTGCATGTGGGTCAGCAGGGTCTGGTGGCAGGGTGGGGGGAGGGGGTGGTGGTCAGGGGAGGGCTCTCAGCAGAGACAGGATGACCCAAACCCTGAGCACCCTCAGGCCCTGGCAGCAGCAGCCCACCCATCACCCAGAGCCTGGAGAGGGTCCTCCCCTCTCTCTCTGACATCACGCCCTACCATGACTCTGAATTTTAAAACCATTTTTTAAGTGAAAGACATATATGCTTATTATAAGACACTGAAACATCATTGAAGAGTAGAAAATGGAAAGTCAAAGCTCTTTCTCCAGAGGGAGTCACAATTAGGTATCATTGAGGCATTTCCTGTGAATCAAATGTATACCGAGAGGCATAAGTGCATATTTATTCCTCTGAAAGTCACAAATGAACTCATACTCAACATACTGTTTGTAACCTGCTCTCAACGTTATCACTGACATCTTCCGACCCTGGTACAGAAGGTTCCAGCACATTCTTTCTATTGGCGACTGGTAACCTAGTGTGGGGCAGCTTCCCTAAGATTTGCATATGCCGCCCCTCTCTACTCACCTCTCAGGGTGTCTGTGAGGAGAAACTGAGGCAATAGGTGGAGGGGGGTTGGAGGAATGGTGGGTGGAACAGCATGGGGTCGTGCCCTGTGCTGGGCCAGCTGGGTTCCGAGGTAGAAGTGGGGTCAGAACACGTCCACAGACTGGAGAACATCCTCCCACTTGCCCCTCTTCCAACAGGCTTGTCTCCCGCGCCCACCACCCCCGCCCACCCGGGCCCACTTCCCCCACACCTCATAAATCTGCAGGCAGCCAGGCCTGCTCGACCCAGCCGGGACACCCTCCAGAGACTCCCAGATAAAGCCGCAAACTGGCAAAGGGAAGGAGGGTTCGGTCTCTAGGGCCCGTTCAGCACCTCGGGCCCAGGCCCTGACCCAGCTGGGCCTTGCCCCCGGCGTCTGACTAAAGGCTGCCTGTGCCTGTCTCAAGGGACCTTTCCAGTCCAGCTGCCCAGCTGAGCTTCCTGCCTCCCTTCTGGACCTTTCCACCACCCATCCATCCTGAAACCGCAGCCACACAGACCTTCCCCGAACACCCCTTTTATCATGTCACTCCCCGCTCATGGCCTGCTGGTGGCTCTCCAGGGCCTGTGGGAGAAAGTGCAAACTTCTTCCCCCGGAATTCCTGAGCCAGCCCTGGGGGCCCTTTCATCCTGCTGTCTCCCCACCCCCACCCTAGGGGCCCTCAACTCAGCTGGTTCCTGCCCCCACCCCCGCTTTCACTGCGTGTTCCCCCCTCCCCATTCTGCCTAAGGCCATGTAGTGAATACCTGTGTGCCCAGAGCCAGATGTGGGCTGCACCCCACAGTGATGTGACTGTGGGCACATCACTTATGAGGTTGGAGCCCCATCTTCTTATGGGACAAAGAGCTGCCTTTCTAGAGTTGTGTGGATTGTATAGAATGAGCTATGCAAATCAGAGGCATGGTGCTTGGCCCTTCAGAAGGACTAGATGAATGTTAGTCTCCTTCCTGTCTTGCCTGTGCTGCTGGGTCACCAGCATCAGCATCACATCAGCAAACACACATAGCACTTTGTGCCGGGACAGCTGGAAACATTTGCATGTATCACTTAATTTGATCTTAATGCTCCTATAAGACAGGCACTGTCTTCTCCCCATTTTACAGATGGGAAAACTGAGGCACGGCACAGTGAAGTAATTGTCCAAGGTCATGTCACCAATCGGGGGCAGAATGAAAACTTGAACCCAGGGCACCTAGCTCCCCCAGGAAGCCCCTCCTCCAGAAAGCCTTCTGGAAGCTTAATGAGATGGCCCCTTACTCTGTCTTGTGTCCTTTCTCTAACAGCAAGAATTCAGAGTCGCCCTGAGGGCACTAAGCCTGAGTGGAGGGAGGCAGGAGGTGGGGTGTAGGGAGGGGGGACAGATGAGCCTTTCTTTCTGAGGTTCTGTCCTTTCCATAGACCACAGCTTTGCTGAAGGCAGCCTCCTGCCTATTGAATTTTGGGGATCCCCTCTCCTGCATCCATCTAAAAATATCTCCTGTGTTTGTTTTTCAAAAAACTGTAAAAGTGAGCGACTATGAATTTGGGGCAGGCGGGTCAGTGTAGTTGAAAGGAGAACCGAGCTTCTCCAGCTTCCACGTGACTTGGACAAGCCCCCTTTTGCTCCCCTGGACCTGCTTCTCCCAGGCGCAGTCTGCGAGAGGATTCAGTGGGACCCGACACTGCTTCCTGGAACGCTGCACGGTGAGAACATTTCTCCCTGTCCAGCTCCCTTCAATTCCCTGACCTCCAAGAGGAAGTCTCCACTGGGGGTTGCTGAGACTTGAACACCTCCCTGGAACACTGCTGGTCTTTTTAACAGAGAGTAGCAAGTTAGCTTCCCAGTGCCCGTCTGGTCCCCTAAACCCTGCCCCAGGCTCCCCTCCTTTCTGCCAGGGCCCAGCTAGGACAGCGAGCCCCAGACTGGAGCTGGCCCATAATCATCTTGTCCCATCTCTGCTGTATTGATAGCTACCTTCTGTTGGTGTCCAGAAATATTGCTGTTTCATTTATCGCAGGGATATGGACTTTCCTTCTAACACATTCACTCCAGTAAACAGAGAAGCGAGTCATTTCAAGAACAGCAGTGAGAACATGGCTCGAGCGGGTAGAAATTGAGACCGACAACTGGGAACCACAGGACTAAAAAGGTGTCTGAGTCCCTTCAAGCCCTCACACTCTGGTTTGGTCTGGGGACATTCCTGCTATCTTTGTGGGTTGCACAAGCTTCCCGGCTGCCCCACCTCTCTCCTGGGGTGTCCACAGTGGGCCCAACATCTCGGGGGGTGCCCCTGAGGAGCCCACCGACACCCCGGCATACAGAGTGCTCAGGCTCCAACCTGAAGCCCCCACCCTGACCCTGACCCAGTGTCTGAGGCCCGTGTAAGGATGAAGCCAAGGTCAGGGAGCAGACTTAAGTCCTTCCCTCGTCCCCCCAGCCCCAGCACCCTCTGGGCTCGAGGCAGAGATTTGGGGAAGGCCTCCTCACCACATCTGGAGCTCATTATGCCGAGAAGCTGGAGAGTCTGAGGATATAAATGGGTCCGGCAAGGGTTTAGATAAATACGGGGATGATAGATCCGCACCAGGTTATTGAGGGGAAGTAAAAGGATGTTCGAGGAAGATCCTTAACCTTGTCAAGCTCCTCGACAAACTGTCCCCGGGGGGGCCGTCTACTCAGCAGCCTTGTCTCCTGCCTCTCCCCCACACACAGCCCAAGTGCGGCCCAAGGCAGAGGCAGCTCCCCGTCCAGACGCCAAGTGCTGATCCCTCTGCCTGCTGTGCTCTTGCCTTCCCCCCTCACCGGGCTCCGGGAAGCCTTCCCTGGCCACCCAGGCTGGGTGTGGCGCCCGGGCTTCCTCCACCAGTGCCCGGGACTGATTGACTTGTATGTCTGCCGAGCCGCTTGACTCGGCCAGAGTCTAGTGGAAGGCCCAGTGTGTAGTAATTATATGACAACAGGAACTGCCACCATTTAGCGAGTGTCCCCCATGGGCCAGGATGCACACCAAGCTTTCCACACGCATCGACTCATCTAATCCCCACGACGACCTAGTGAGGCAGGTCCTCTGGTCATCCCCATTTTACACACAAAGAACCTGAAGCTCAGAGAGGCAAAGCAACTTGCCCAGGGTCACACAGCCAGAAAGTTGGGCAGCTGGGATGCAAACCCAGGACAGCTGGAGTTTGGAGCTCGGCCTCCTGCTTCCACACCACTAGGTCTCACCCAAGTTGTGGGTGAACCATGACTGTGGACTGGAAAAATGAATGGGAAACCAAGTATCGTCCCGGATCCAATTCCATTGGTCCCTTTCTGGAGACTCTTACCAAAAGAGGGGGTTTTAATTCCCTTGTATGTCCTGTCTGCTCGGTAGGCACGTTGCACAGTGATTTTTCCGTCCACACAAGGCATGCAGAGTCCCTTGGACATTACAGAGAACATTCATCACATAAGTCTCAAAATAACCCTGTGTGGTAGGTGTCATGTGACAGGTGAGGACACTGAGGCCAAGGAGGAGAAAGACCCACCCAAGGCCACGGCTGGGGTCCACAGCCTGTGAATGGGGCCTCTGCCCACAGGGAGGCATCCAGACCCCTGCCTGATTTGGGGAGAAGCTGGCCCCCACTTGGGGCCTAGGTCTTCTCAGCTCTGTGATGGGGACAGTTAGCCTAATTCATTCCCTTCAGTGGAGCCTTATTTCCCTCAAGGACAGAGGTGGGTGGCCCTGTGGCTCAGTGACTCTGAAAGAGCTGAGCAGTGACAGCCATTCCTGCCTTTCTGTGTGGCAGGCACACTTCACCTCAGGCAATCTCCCCGCTAGCTGTCCTTATCTTGTTCGTCCTCACTTTATATACGAGGATGGTACCGCCCAGGGGGGCTAAGCCTCTGCTAGAAGTGCGTCCCTCGCAGGGCCACCACTGGAACCCAGGTCAGCTATGTCTCCGCAAGGCAGAGGCTGTGGGACCTTCTGGAAAGGTATGAAGGTGGGAAGGTGACACGTAGCTGAGGACAGAGCTCTGCACTAGGCTGCAACGAGTTCTGGGAAAGAAGGTGGAGAATGTGATGAAAGCCAGCTCAGCGGTGGCCAAGATGCTGAAGGGGTGAGGGCCTGTCTGTGCCGGGAACAGCAGACGTGGGGATTGTGTTACCAGGACACTTCCGGGTAGATGAGTGCACCTTGGCAGTCCCGCCACCTGGTGCCCCATCAGCCCCTGTGCCTGTGTGAGGGAAGCAGGCAGGTGGGAGAGGCAGGTGAGAACCCAACCCCACCTGCCCCAGTGGCTTACAGGCTCACCTGCCGTGTGACCTTGGGCGGATCCTGTCCCCTCTCTGGGCTTCGGCTTCCCCATCCTGGTCTACGAGGGGCTTGGACTAGACCAGAGTTTCTCAAACTTTAGTCATTCCTGAACTATCTTGGGGACCTTGGCCATAGCCATGTAACCACTTGAGCTAGGCTTTATTTTGAAATTGATTCACCTATTTTTTTACTGAAAGATGTTCCTTTAGTAAAGGAAAAGGCAGGCTGCTACTGGCACTAGAAGAAAGCCAGCGCTGATTCCTACAACCAGAAGCAGTTGGCGAGGTGCTTGAAAACACGGCCTCCGCCTATTTCATCTGTACGATGCAGATAATAATAATGTTGATCTCATAAAGTTGTTATGAGGATAAGAGGAGTTTATGTTTGCAAAGCACTGGTATTTAGTAAGTGCTGTATACGTGTCTGTTAAATAAAAAGATGTACACAAACTATGCACAGTGGTAACGAGACGACGCCCTAGCATTCCAACCCCCCAGTAGGGTCTGAGCCTGAGGCCTGCTTTTCCCTATTGAAAAGAGAGATTAGGGGCTGTCAGAGAGGTGTTAGAGACATGTTGGCAGGAAACAGAGACTTTCTCTGTGAGTAATCAGCAGGCATGGAGGAGAAAGGAAGGGGAACTTTCTTACCGTGTGATTCAGTGTCATTTAATGCCGTTTCCGTGTTCCCCCTAGAGTCTGTGCTTTTGGACACCCTGGTAAACACGGGACTAAAGCACGTCTGTCCCAAGTCCGGCTCTGATGGAGAGAAGGGTGCAAACCTCTGATGCCACACAAGGGTCCGGGCCACGGCACCCCTCTGCCCCACTCCCCTCCTTATCCTGCCCTGCCCTGCCCGCTGGAGACCCTCCCACCCCGACTGCCACCACCTGCCCTGCATTTGCCCTGCATTTTCTTGGTCAGCCCCATTTAAACCATCCACCGCATTTCTTTTCATGGGGAGGTGGGACCCAGGAGGAGTTAAAGAGTGAGAATTCTGGACTTTGAGCTTCTGACTTGCCGCAGGCTCCCTTGCATTTCTTCATCTGCCAAATAAGGATAAAACTACCTGAGAGGGTTAGTGCAGGTAGCTGAGCAACGCAGATTAGGGGATTAGCAAAGGTCCAGGCACAAAAAGAGCGCCCGGTAAATGGTAGTGACCATTGTGACAAATAAACTCCAAGTTTGAGAAAAAAGTCCTATGTCCAACCATGTGCCTTGATTACAGCAATTATAATGCTTCACGCATCCCCCTCCTCATACCCTTCCTTCTGTCTTTCTGAATGCTCCATGAGGGCAGGGACCCAGCTGGCTGACTAAATGTTTGTTGAATGAATGAATGAATGGCTCCAGTGGACCTAAGATGCCCCGAGGACAGAGAGAGGTAGTGTCCTTCCTCTCTCCATCCTGGGCCCCATACCTTCCTTTCACCTTCTCTGAACAAAGAACTACAGGGACAACTTTCCTCGGTGGGAGCAGATGTCATGCCAGGATTTGTGATGTCACACAACTAAAAATATCTTCTGTTGTCACCCACAGAATTGAACACCTTGGTTCACACCCGCGTCTCTGCTGGAGGTTTGTGACATGCCCAGCCCTGGGCTCGGAAGTGTGAGGAGGCAGAACTCCAAAGAAAATGCGTGTCCCAGGCTCTGCCCTCCGTTCCTCTTTTTCCAGAGCATAAGTGCTGGTAACCAGCAGTCACAGGCCCCGACAATAAGGGACACACAGACAAGAGGCTCCATGACATGTGTAGCCTAACCTATCGCATTTTATAAAATACTATATACTCAGCTCTTTCTATAAAGAATTTGAGGGAAGTTTATAGTTGAAAAAAAAACTATATAGGGCAGCTAAATTACATTTACGTAAAAAAAAAAAAAAAAAAAAAGCATCCCCAAACCCTTAGAGGTAAGGGCAAAAGAATCGTTCCATGAGTCTGGGATGAGATAGTGACTGTAATCAGGAAACATTGTTTGTCCTGAGCTTCCTGGCAGCCAAAGTGAGAAAGGAAGCAGGTTGAGAAGAGAAGAGGAAGGAAAATAAGAACAATAGTCAAAACTGATCGAGTGGTTACTCTGTGCCAGGCATTAAGAGCTTTATGCATGGAAACAATATAATAATAAAATAACAAAGTGACTCAGTGAAAGAGATAAGATTATCTGCTTATTTTACAGATGGGGAGACTGAGGCAAGAAAGGATCAAGTCACTTGCTCAAGTGGCTAGCAAGTTCTGGAGCAAGGATATGAACTAGGAAATTTAGCTTTGAAGTCACAGCTGTACCTAGCCACTGTGCTGCTCCCCCAGGCCTCTTACTCATGTTTTTTCACTGGCTTTGCTCAAGTCTGCCAAGCAGTGTGATGATCTTCCTCTGCCGAATGATGTAACTGAAGCACAGAGAGGTGAAGTGATTTGCCCAAAGTTACACAGCAGGCCGGTGGCACAGCGGGCCCTGGCCAACCTCCCTGTCCTTCCTCTCCTGAATACTGGCTCAGCTCCACAGCACGACAGGTTTTAGAGCTCATGCCACTGACAATAGGAAGCAAAGGAGTTCATTCCAGGTGATGAGACAGGTCACATCTGACTCCCCTGATGGCAGTGGAATCCCAGCAGCTCGCCTGCCTGCTTGCCTACGGGCCACCCCCACTGGCAGAGGTCCCTGTGACTGGCAATGCCAGTTCAGAGGCCACATGTCATCACTCTGAGGTGTTGGCTTTGCTCCCGTGGGTGGGTGAGTATTCTCAGAGCCCCTGCCCCTTGTGGGGGTGTCCGCAGATGAGATCTGGAGGCTCCCAAACGCCTCCCAATTTGCCCTACCAGGATCACAGAGCCTGTGGAACAGCCTGGTCAGTCCAGAGTCCACAGGCCTTGACAGAGTTTGACCTTGGGCAAGTCCCTTCATTGCTAGGGGGTAACCTCTGACTACAGTAATTCAGTAAAAGAAATTAGCACAGTGCCTGGCACATAGAAAGTGGTTAGAACATTTTAGCTATTATTAATGCAATTAACCTGGCCCGGGCCTATCTGTGATCCACAGCTGCTCTGACCATGATGGACAGACACCAGCCGGCCTCACTGGGGCCCCGGCCCAGTGACCCAGGTCAGAGCAAAAGACAGTTCTTTTCCTGCCTACCTGCTCCATCTGTGTTCCTGGTATAGAGCAGCCGGTGCAGAAACCTGAGTCTCAATCCCAGCCCGGCCTCTAGCTGGCTCTGTGATTTGGGGCCAGCCCATCCCCCTCTCTGGGCCTCAGTTTCCCCTTCTATAAAATAAGAGGCTTGGACTGAGGGGCTCTCTACCCACGCTGACTGCCCGTCACTTCATCCTTTATTTCATCTGACCGCGTGACACCCCCAGGGAGAGGGTTGGTCCTGACCCCCCTCCAGAGAGGAGGAAAGCAAGACTGAGTGAGAAGTGAAGGGATCTACACCCTGAGGCTGTTGTACATCAGAAGGGTGCAGTGGGAAGCGTGTGGACACAGCCTCAGACCCACAGGAGCTGGGTTTGGAGCCCAGCCCCTCCACTCCCGAGCTGGAAGGTGGTGAAGGAAACACGTGACGCCCTCCTGACCTGACTTCTCCATCTTAAAGGGTAGGGGTGAGACCCCCTTGCAAGAGGGAGCCAGAAATAGGAGTGTAACCGCAGGGTCTAGCATGGTGCACAGCCCATACTACGTGGTCAGTCAGGAGGCCGGTTTCACCAACTCCTCTCTCTCCTGCAGAAAAGTCTGGAATGGCTTCCTGTTGTTACAAGTATGAGGATGTACAGGGTGGGGCTTGACCAAGGGCTACAAGTCTTCCTTCATCCCTTCCACTCCCCCAGGTCCTCTCGGCCACCAATAATCCACACTCCCACTGGGTCTTGACCTAAGCTCTGTCCCCTGCTTGGTGCACTCCCCGTCCCGCTGAGCCAGGTCAGCTCCCGCTCATCTTTCTCCGGCACTTGTATGTCACTTCCTCCAGGAAGCCTTCCTTGGCCTCCCTGCCAGATCTACTCTTCCCTTACAACCTCTTCTGGAGTAGCTGTTTTATGTGTGGTTGTCCCACGTCCGTGAGGTTTTTTGATGACTGTCGGCTCTGCCACCTGGCTCTAAGTGGGCAGGCATCTTGCGTGGTCTTCCCACCGCTGTAACTCAGCCCCTGGCTCAAGGCCGGGCCCACAGCAGATGCTCAGTCGTTACTGGATCTTGGTGAGTGCAGCACCAATCACTATGTGGCTGGAGGTCCTGTTCCCCAAGCCTTGGTGGCATACAGAGAGGTCAAATTGATCCCACTGTGTCCCCACTTTGTAGGTGATTGCAGGGGTGTGGAAGTGCATGGGGGGGGGGGGGACATGCTTAGAAAGATAAGCCACATATTGTCACAGAAACCAGATGAACACCAACTAGCCACACCAGTCAACATCCAGGGGCAGATGCCAGGCCCCTCCCGGGCTCACGGCTGCTGACCCATTCTGGCCCAGCCTGGGCCCCACCAAGGCCCCACTGCTGAGCAGCGCCATGGGGCAGGCCCCTGCATGGACTGTAATTATCTCATTAAATTCTCACAACCCCATCAAGTACAGATTGTCACCCTCTTTTATTTTTTTTGTTTTTATTTATTTTTGAGAGAGGGAGCAGGAGCAGGAGAAGGGTGGGGGGGGTGGGTTGCAAAGTATCCGAGGCAAACTCTGCTCTAACAGCAGAGAGCCAGATGCGGGCCTGGAACTCACGAACCGAGTTCACAACCTGAGCCGAAGTCGGACGCTCAACTGAGCCACCCAGGCGCCCCTGTCACCCTCTTTTAGAGACGAAGGGAACAGAGGCTCAGAGAGATGGAGTCATTTGCACAAAGTTACAATATCAGAAAGTAGAGAGGAGCACTGTTTGGATTTTTTATCTTTTAATTGAGGTATAATTTGTACACACTAAAGTGCAGATTTTACACGTACAGCTTGATGAATTTCTCAAACGTCTATACCCACATTACTGCTACCTAGAACATTCCTCACGTCCCCTTCCCCGCACTGACCCCTGCAAATAGTCACTATCCTGACTTCTATCACCATTGATTAGCTCTGCCTGTTTTTGAAGTTCCTATAAATGAATCACTCAGATTGTATTCTTCGGTGCCTTTTTTCTCAGCATAAAGATTTTAAGATTTATCCACGATGCTGTGTGTTACCAATAGTTTGTTCTTTCCTTACTGCTGTGTGGTATCCTCTTGTGTGGACACACCATGGTTTATTTACCCGGCCGATGGGCATTTGGGTCTCTTCCAGTTTGGGGCTATTATGAGCAAAACCCTCAACGAACATTCTAGTCCAATACCTGTCTTGGTGAACACGTGCATGCATTTCCTTTAGGCATACAATAGATAGGGAACAGGGCTGCCAGGCCACAGGGAAGGCATGAGTCTAGCTTTATCAGAAACTGCAAAACTATTTTCCAAAGGCATATATGACTGATTTTATTCACATCATTGCCCCAGTCTGTTTCTTGGGGAAATCATGGTGTGGGGTGACCTTGTTATTTTGGATAAAAGTGATTTATTGGGTTAACAATCACAGGTGATTTGACTCTTCTCAATCCTACTGGTGATTTCCATTAGAAATAAACTTACAAATCAATTATAAACCCTTTGTCAGACCTCCTGTGTGCAATTTGGGGGTTCGGATAAATGTGGCTGCATTGAGAGCTGACCCGGACACCCGGTCAGGTTTTCTGACTCAGAGCCGGGGGCCCCGGTCCAGAAACAGATGAAATTGCCATTTGTAGAGGTGTAAGAAAAGGCCTACTACATGCTAGGCACTGTATGAAGGGCTTTTATTGTTTTCCCTTCATCCCTGCAAATGTATTGTGAGGCAGTAAGGACTACCCCATTTTACAGAGGAAGAAACTGAGGCTCAGAGAGCTGAAGTGCCTTAGCCTGTGTCTCACAGGAAAGAAATGTGTGGAAAGGGTGGCCTCCGGGTGTTGCAGGTCAGAAGCCTATCAGAACATTAGGAAGAGCCCAGGCATTACCAAGCCCTGGGTTAACATGGTCATTGACAGCCACTGCCTCCCCAAGCATGCAATGCCCAGCACAGAGTCTGTGCTCAGTAAAGGCTTCCTGGTAGCTGAAGGAGCAAATGACTGTAGCTAATGTCAAGATGGAAACAGAACAAGGACTCTGGGGCAAAGTCGGGGTTTAACTTCTCTGTCCAGACAAACGGTATCTAAGTACTTGGAATAGAGGGTCAATAAACACTGTTCCCCTTTTGCTCTGGGGGATGCCTGGGAGCTGGGGCCACTGTTCAGAGCTCCAGCTCCCAGGGTTGCCCCTGCCCCAAGCCCTTCCACTGACATTCCACCCACTACTGCTGACTGGCCCTTTGCCTACCCTGAATGCAGAAATGGCCGTCTGTCTCCAACATGTCTCGTCCCAGGTGCCCTCCTATATCAGCCAAGCAGTCTCGATGTCAGGGACTCTGGGACATGACCACACCACAAGGCCAGAGCCGTGCGAGCCAGTAGAGCCTCTGGGCTCATCCAGGCCAAGAGGGTGATATGCTTGGACCCCAGGAGCAGGGGCCCTGGGTCTGGCCCTGGCGTGGCCCCCACCACCCACTCACCCGAGGGCTCTCGGCAAGTCCTCCTGTCTGAGCCTGTTTTCCCATCTGTAACAGGAGTTTTTGAGGAAAAACAGTGCGGAGGAGATAGGAGACAGTGATGACGTGCCTGGGCCATGGATGCCCACCCGGGGTGAAATCCCGACTCTACCATTTCCCTTTTGGAGCAGGTGCCTTACCCACACGGAGCTTCAACTTTCTCATCTCTAAAACTGGTAGAAAAATAGAGCCCAGCTCACAGATGGGCAAGAAAGGCAATTGCCCCATGCATGACACATTTTAAGCGCTCGTGCAGGTTAACTATTCCTGTCGCTCTTGTCATTACTGTTATTACACCGGCTGGGGCTGACATGAGAAACTGATCAAGTTTTTCGCTGGGAAGAAAACCAGGCTGTCAGAGCAAATACATCCTGCCTTCCCTGAGGCTTTTAGATTTCATTCCAAATCTCCAAACAGGAGGCACAGATGGGGCCACATGGCCCATTCACTCACTCAACAAGTATTTAAGTGCCTACTACGTGCCAGGAGCTATTCCAAGTGTCAGGCAGTGAGTCCCTAGCGTGTAACTGAGGCGCGGTATCTGTTGGGGAGACGGGGAGAAGGGGGGCAGAGAGAGGGAATCCCCTTATCTCTCAAGGAGAGACAAGACGGCTTGGGATTTAGATAAGAGGGAGACTGGGGGGCGTGGACTGGGGGAGAGCAGCCAGGTGTCAGGAAGGGAGGGAAAACAGACAGCTCTAGGAAGTCAGTTTTAAGGAGTTTTACTTAGAAAGAGGATAAAGCAGAGGGGACAGACTCTCTCGGTGTCAGTTTAGGGAGACCCGTCCCAGCAGCCCCGAGGTGAGTGAGGAGACGTCTCCCAAGGCTGCTTCTGGAGGGAGAGCTTGCAGGGGGGCGGGGGGGGGGGGTGAGGGCCGCAACTGGATGGAATAAGAGGATCAGGTGGGGGCCTCTGAAGCCATCGACAGTCCCACTGGCCACCTTCAGCCCAAACCCACTGGTCCACATAGCACCCCACGCAGCCAGGCTGTTGTTGCTGGGTAGGAGGAGCCCCTGGGGGGGCGGGGACTGCCCCCTCCACCACCAAAGGGCAGGCAGGCAGCTGCGAGCTCTGTACATAAGCCCGGGTGCCAGTCCCCGCCTTCAGTGAGGGAAGGCCCGGCCATGGTGGGAGCCGCTCACCCTCACCAGGTGCTTACTTGACTAGGCACCAAATTAAGAGCTTTGCACAAACCCCGCCCCACAAGCAAGGGAAGAAAGTTCTACTCTGCTCCTCATCGGTAAGACGAGGCTCAGAGAGCTGAAGACAAAGTCGAAGGCCACACATCAGGAACGGTGGAGGAACCAGGATGCAGCTGACTGGTCTGAACAGGGGCTTCTGGGGCTAAGGAGGTGGGGCTCTGGAAGGGAATGGAGGGGGCCGGGAAGGGCATTCCAGGGGAGGGAACAGCAGGAGCAAAGGGGCAAGGCCACGTGAAAAGGCAGGCTGAGTAAAAGGAACAGCAAGACATGAAGGGGGGCAGGACACGAGGCCGTGGCGAGGGCAGTGGGTCTCAACTGGGCACCGTGCCCCCTGGTTGAAGGATGATAGGTGGGCGCCCTTGCTCTTCCTGACTCCACAGCAGGGCCACTGGCCACCGGCTAGCTTGCAGGACCCCGGGGCCACGGGGCCACCATTTAAGAACTGTGGAGCGGGGCGCCTGGGTGGCGCAGTCGGTTAAGCGTCCGACTTCAGCCAGGTCACGATCTCGCGGTCCGTGAGTTCGAGCCCCGCGTCAGGCTCTGGGCTGATGGCTCGGAGCCTGGAGCCTGTTTCCGATTCTGTGTCTCCCTCTCTCTCTGCCCCTCCCCCGTTCATGCTCTGTCTCTCTCTGTCCCAAAAATAAATAAAAAACGTTGAAAAAAAAAAAAAACAAGAACTGTGGAGGCACAAGGAGGGCTGCTATTGGCATTTACACGGGGGAGCCTGGGGTTCTAAATATTCTGCAGTGGGCAGCACAGTCCCACAAAAGAACTGTCCTGACCAAAATATGAATAGCAACCTTGTTTAAAAAATAAAAGTAGACTAATCATGACACCTATGCCTGCCCCCCCCCCCAAAAAAAAACCCATACCCCAGTAACCCTATTCGAAGAGAATTATAGTGAGGCCAAATGATGGGGGCATCACCCAGATGGAAAGGACCTGGATGCATTGGTACCATTGAAAAAGATCTCAGGGTCCCTGGGGACCTCACGCTGAGTACAAGGAAACAACAAAAGGCTCAGGCAGATCGTTTGGGCCTGAGGCTTCAAAAACGGGGTTTATTTGGATAATCCCTCCCCAGGCCTCCCTGCCTCAGCGCCTGGTTTCTCTAAGGATTTATTTTGTGAAAATGTCTCTCTCAACAAGTAAGTTATCCTACCCTGAGCCGATGAGGGAATTCTTCTCTGCGTTCAAAACCACAAACCCCGGGCAGCCCTTTTGCGGCCCAGCAAACTTTCTGCAGCGTCAGGTTATGAATCACTCATCAAATCCAAGTCTGATTCCAGGCCAGGCTGGGCGTGGGGGCAGGGAGCCCGCACTCCACTCCCAGCTCTGGGGCTGGGCTGCTGTGCCGGGTGGGCTCACACAAGTCTCTCTGATGCTGACTCCCCAGGGGCCATCCATATGTGACAGCACACATGCCCAGACTGGCGTGGGTGGGACCCACGGGGCCAGGCCCTCCATCCAGATGGGCTCTTTGGGGCGTTGGAATAGCCAGGTGAGCCGGGCAGTTCAGCTCATTTCAGAAACGAGGCTTAGGGAGGGGGGGATGTAGTGAAAAGGAAAAGGTGGCAGCTAAGACTAGAAGCCATGGGGGCCGATTCCAAAACTCTGAAAATGCCTCAGGATGCCAGCCAAGACTCCCACATGTTCTCTCACTCCTGATATGTCGGGGGCATGATCCCCAAACTGTCAGACTGTGGGGATGCCTTGCCCGAGGGATTCCTCCAACAGGGCTTGAGAATATCTCTCCTCCTCTCTACCAATCACCAGGTCTCACTCTAATCTCCTCTCCCCTGGAAACCTCTGCAGCAGAGCCCTGGCACATAGTAGATCCTCAGTAGACATCTGTTGAATGCAAGGCATGATTATAGGATCAAAGTGACTGATAACAGGGGGCACCTGGGCGGTACAGTTGGTTAAGCATCCGACTTTGGCTCAGGTCATCTCTCGGTTCGTGAGTTCGAGCCCTGTTATCAGGTGAACTCGAGCCCCCCCCCCCCCCCCAATCAGGCTCCATACTCTCTCCCTCTCCCTCTGTCTCTCCCTCTCCCTCCCCACTGCCCCTCGTGGAATTCTCTCTCTCTCCTTCTCTCTCTGCCCCTTGCTCACTCGTGCTCTTTCAAAAAAACAAACAAAAAAGCCCCAAAGTGATTGATGATGGCACACAGACTCCCTCAATAGCTACTGCATGAATAAACGCATGGGTGGGTAGCTGCAGTGTGGTCCCCGAACAGGAAAGTGCAAGGAACTCATACGGAGATTTGAACCCCGGCTCTGCACTTACTAGCCGGGCAACTTCAGGAAAATGACTTTGCTTCTGTAAACCCTGGTTTTCTCAGCCGCAATACGGGGATGATGGCAGCCCCCACTCCCAGGAGCTGCGAGGGGGGTGCAATGGGATAGGGTACCGGCAGAGCTCAGCACAGCACCTGGCACCCAGCATGCTCAGAGATGGAAACTATTACTCTAGTGACCATTATCATTATTCACCACTGATGCTTGAGGGCTTGAGACCAAGAACATTTGAGGTTTCCTGGCTTTGGAAAGATCATCGGCACAGACATGGATAGAGACAGACATATTTAGGAACAAGAAAATGATAAAGGGAAGAGAGGAAGGAAAGCTAAGACCAGACTCCCAAGTGAATAAAGCCATCTGTGCTTCTGTGAAAATCATCCCCAAAGAGGGGGCTGGGCCCGGGTGGGCTCCCAAGAAGCCCTCCAGCCCCAAAGTGGGGATTTCTCATCTCTGAGACAAGTTGGTGTTTTTCACCTGTAAATGGGTTCATTAGGTCCTGCTGAAGGCAGGGCATGAACTCAAGGAGCTTTTGAAGGGCTGGGCTGATAAAAAAGCCACCTTGTTCTGGCCCAAGACCCAGCTCCAGTATCATTCTGGGTTCCGCCTAGTTTTTGATGCATTGGGAACAGCCTGTGTATTATGATCACTTCCTCCCACTTGCAAGGTCTTGAGAGGGCGTCACGCTGAGTTGTAAAAGCTTCTAGGATAGAGGAGGAAGTTATTTTTATGGGCAGACAGTGTCTTCATTCATTCCCTCATTCATAAAGCATCAGTTTAAGAGCCCGCTGGTAACAGACCCTGTGCTGGGCATTGGCAGCCCAATGATGAAGACTGGAAAGTGTCTACATTCCAGCCTAACAGGGGAGGCCGATGTGGACAAAATTAGCTACACTCTGGCGTTACAAGGTCACCTATAAAGGAGCTGTGAATAAAGAACCGAGGGTGAGTGCAAAGCAGGATATACTAAGGAGGGGACATTTGAGTTGGGCCTTGAAGGATGACTAGGAGTTTGCTAGACAGAGAAAGGCATTCATTCTAGGCAACAGCTAGGGCCTGAACAAAGGTCTAGGGGCACAGTTTATCACATATACGTATGAAACCTAGACTTTACGGATGAAAATGACATAGGACAGACAGGGAGGTTGGCTAGAGCCAGGTCACCAAGCAGCTGGGTTAGCAAAATCAGGAGAAAGTGTTTAACTTTGCTTTTTTAGACAACGAAGGACCCGAGGTCTGAGCAGGGGAGTGAATGGTCTGAGCTGCAGTTTTGAAGGCTCAGTGGTGATGCTCCGTGGGGTCCAGAGATCACTGACACGGTCCAGGAGAAGAAGGGTGAGCTCAGGTGGTGGCTGTAGGGATGGAGTGTCAGGGAGTTTTGGGAATGGCCAGGGAGAAAGGCAAGCACAGGTGAAAAGGACTGGCTGGCTCTGGCCTGGGTACTATCCCAAGATCCAGAAGCCAGCCAAGTAAGGAAACTGAGGCTTGCGTGACCGGCCCGAGATTCCTAGTCCGGCCAATGGCTGGATTCACAGATACCCAGAGGCCTCTAGGGGGAGTCTCCCTTAGAGAAGAACCATTGCCAAGGTGGCAGCTGACATTTCTAAGCCAACCAGACGCCCCCAGCCCCCCCTCTCCCAGCTCTGATGAGGGGCAGTGAGGGGGCAGGCTGGGTCCTGTGTCTCCATCAACGAAGTTCCATTATCCTCTGAGTCTGGGTGACCCCCTGCCGCCGCCCCACAGTGTGCTGGGAAGAAAAGCTCCTCTCTGACAAGAAAGCCCCATTCCAGGCTGGGCCCGGGGTCTGGGCAGCGCCTTTATCCACGGTGACCCTGCCACAGTGTCAGCGGCACAGACGTGTCGGGCTGCAGAGGCTGCCCCCACCCCCAAAGGGCCTTGCGCTGAAGCTGTGAAGGGGCCTCCTATGGGAACCAGACCGCGTCCTGTAGGGCCCCCCTGATGCTCCCAGGCCCCGTCCCACCCCCTAGGGAATCACGCTGCGGCCAGCACGGTGACCAAGGCGGGTTGGTGGGGGGGGGGGGGGGGGGGGGCGCTAGACAGAGCCCCTCCTTATGCACTGGGAAGAGGGCCCCGAGGAACTCTTTGTCCAGCCTCCAGAATTATTTGGGAGGGAAGCTGAAGGGAAGAGTCTTTTGTGCCTCGGGCCCGGCCCCTGGGCCTCACTCCCCACACCAGCCAGGCAAGAGGGGCCTCCTCGTCCCCAACCCTCCGCCCTCCCCACTGGCCTGCTTGCTCCTCACTCAACCCCCTCCAGGTACGGTCTTGCCAAGGAGGAAAGGGGGGGGCCTAGCCCTGACCAGCCTCCTGCAGACACCGATCTGGCCAGCACCATCCCTTACACACACACACATACACACGCCCTCTGCTTATGACAACAATAATGATGACCAACTCATTAGCCTTATCGAGCACTTCCTCTGGGCCAGACATGGTGCTACGTGCCTCTCTGTGCGATATTCTCACCCTCATTTTACTGTCGGGGAACTGAGGCTCAGAGAGGGAAAGCGGCCTATCTAAGGTAACAGAGCACACAAGTGGCTGAGCCAGGATTCGAACCCAGGTCCAGCAGACTCCAGAGCCCACACTCTTCACCACCACACAAGACGCCCGTGGCTGCTCTGCTAACGAGGGGCTCTGCTCTAAGTCCAGTGACCTTGTCACCTCCCTGGCCTTCAGGCAGACTCCTTTCCCAAGAGCTGTCTGAGTGCCCTGGAAGAATGAGTAGGCTGTCCCGGGGCGGGAGGGGCAGTTTCGGGGAAGACGGGCTTCCCAAATTAGATAAACCACCGTCTGGATAACTCCAAATGAGTCTAGCGTGAACTGCAGATATTCCAGTCCTATAGAACCAAGAGGGGCCATCCCCAAATCAGATCCTTTGGAAGCAGAAGAAGAGACACCATGTTGGGAGCTCCCAGGGAGGTAGAGAGGAGCCGGTCCCCGACCGAGCCCCTGTTCTCGAGTAAGCCAGCACTCGTCTGCAAAGGCAGAGGAAGCTAACCGTGAACTCTGAACTTCCTCAGCGCCTCTGGTTCTTGCCAGGAGCCTCGGGAGGATGCCGTAGCACTGCACCCCCCAGGCCAGAGGTAAGACGGTACAACCCGCAGGATGGGGCAGAGCTGGTTCAAATCCCTGCTGCGAGTGCTACCCTCTCTGAGCCTCAGTTTCCCATCTTGCAGGGCTGTCATGAGGACCAGATGAAAAGATGTGTAGATGGGGTCAAACACTCTGCCTGCCGCGAAGCAGGTACGCAGCAAAAGGACACCACCGTCATTATCATTGGCACCACAGGGCACTACAATGGAAGCTTCGCATCTGAGTTCCCTGAAGTTTTCTGGGAGGTGGGAAGTTCACAGCTGCTTAAGGCGCTTCATGACCCCAAAGAAGTTAAGACCCACAATCAAAGAACATTGATGTTTCCATTGCACCCTCCCGGGGTGCACATACATCTCCGGGCCTCAGTTTCTCTATCTGAAGACTTGGGGAGCCCTGCCCTGCTTGTCTCAAGAGGAGGTTAGGAGGGGGCACCTGGGTGGCTCAGTCGGTTAGGTATGTGACTTCAGCTCAGGTCATGATCTCACAGTTTGTGAGTTCAAGCCCCACATGGGGCTCTCTGCTGTTAGCACAGAGCCTGCTTCTGATACTCTGTCCCCCTCTTTCTCTCTTCCCCTCCTCCGCTTGCTCTCTCTCTCTCTCTCAGAAATAAACATTAAAAAAAATCCAAGAAAAGAGGATGTTAGGGGGCTCAGTCGAGACTGGAGGTGAAGGGACCCTGCAAACTGTTGGGGCTGCTCCCAAGCCCCACACAAAGAGACCTGAGAGAGACACCAGCCCCCTGCCCCACCCCAGGCTGAACTCCAGTGGGGGGACCAGGGCACAGCTCTGTCCTTCCTACTCAGGAGCTCCTAATGGGGGTTGCCTTTTGGGTGGAGTTTTGTTTTTGGAAACCAGGAGGCCAAGAGTCTAGAGTCCTGAGTTCACCTTTTGGCTCTGTCTCCACCAAGTCCCACCAGCCTGATATAGTAGCTTTGAGCACGGGCTGTGGAGTCAGAAGATCATGGGTTCAAATCCCAACTCTGCTACTTACTGGCCGCGTGGCCTTGGGCAGGTACCAAAGTTACCAGAGATTCAGTTTTCTTATCTTGAAGGCAGAGGTAATAATAGTCCTGCTCACAGCTGATTCAACAAGGCAATGCACTAAGCACAGAGTGAGGCTGCACAATGTACTCAAGCCTATTAAGTGAACCTACTGTGTAAAGTCCACACCGTATTAACACTTGCTGTCATTCCCATCATTACCCATCTCCCTGCGACCTTGCACAATAAACCCTTTGTCCTCGCTGGGTCTCGCTCTCCCCATCCGAAAATGAAGGGGCTGACTAGAAAGGCACACAGAGAAGGTGGACAGTCCTGGGTTTGAATCTGAGCAAAAATCCACTTGGGCAAGGGCTTTCACTTCTGAGCCTCAGTTTCTCCACCGGTATCATGAGCTTCATTCTTCATCTGCAGTCCACAGACACTGGCTGAGTTTGAGTGTGGAATGTGCCAGGGCCAGGGCCAGACGCTGGCTAGTAAAAAAATGCAGATGGTGTGGCGCCCCCTCCCACTGTGGGTCACAGTGACACCCTCCCCCACCCAGGACCGCACCCAGGGAGAGCCACTCAGACAGGACCTGTGAGCACCTCTTTTAAATTGCAGAGAGCTGCAGTTGTCAGTTTTGGTTAAAGGCCCCTCAAGAGCCTCTGATTGTAAATTAGAAAATAGAGAGGAAGTCCCCTAAATATTTACCTGCTAGGCAAAACAAAAACAAAAACAAAAACAAACAAGACATACACACACACACACACACACACACACTCTAGCAGAGGCACAAAAGGCAGCTTTAACTTCTGGTCGTGTGTGTGTGTGTGTGTGTGTGTGTGTGTGTGTGTGTGTGTGGTGGGGGGCGTGGAATGAAATGAGGTCATATGGAAATGGACTATTTTTGTTTCAACACAGCATTTTAAAAATACTCTTAATTATATGAAGATGGGGGAAAGGTTTTCTCAAAAATTAAAGAGAACTGTTAGATCCGCCCTCTGGCTGCCCCCGAGCCCTCCCCAAGTCCTCCTGCCTCTCATCTCCAGGCATCTGCCCACCACCTTCCCCGTGCCCCCCTCACCTTTCCCAGGGCCCCGCAGCCCTCAGCTCCCACTCCTGGGAGGCAACTGGCCCACACATCTGGGCAGAAGGGAGCCAGAATGCACTGAGCCCCACCCTCTGAGCCCTTTCCAAATTTCATCCCCACAGCAACTCTGGGAGGCAGCTCTTTTTATTATCCCCACCGCACAGATGGGGACACTCATCACCCCTGGAGCTCAGAGAGGCTCTGTCCCCAGCCTGGGGTTACACAGCTGGCGAATGTCTCTCAGGCCCTGAAATGGAGCCCTTTCCTCTAGATGGCGCTGGCTCCCGGGCCACTGCTGCTGGGCTCTGCAAGGTCTGAGACCCAGGGGCAAACCCTGAGACTATGGCGGGGCCCGAGGATCAGGCAAAATCTCCTTGGATGTGGACTGGGACCGGGCACAGCCTGGACAGAGGCATCCTCTGGCTTCTGTGTCCTGCCCTCTACGCAGTGATGATGATCATTTATTGAGCACTTACTATGTGTCACAACTGAATAAAGGTATGTGTAGACTCTCATTATCCCCCTTCGTCAGGCAAGGAAAGTGGGGTTCTGAGAGGCAAAGCAACTTGTCCTGGGTCACATCTAATAAGAGCTGGGAGCCCCCCAGTCAGCTGCCCTCCACTGCAGCACACAGCCTGGCTTTCTTTAACCATCTAGGACCTAGGTCTATTGTTTAACTCGGTCTTCTCGCTGAGACTGACCTCCCTGGCGGGGCAGGGTGGGGGGAGGCGGTGCGGGCCACAAGGCTTAGTCCTCTATGTACTGCTTCAAGGATCTCAGCACATGGCAGGTGCTTAATGGGCCTCGGTCCCAGGATGCGGGCCACGCAGTCATGCTGGCCAGGGCAGAAGGTACCAAGTCACATCCTCTCATCCTAGATAGATGAGCCACGGTCCAAAGACGGAAAGGCACCGGGCAGTCGCCCTGTGGGTCCTGATCAAGGCTGGGCCGGCACCCATGCCAGGCCTGTCCCCTGCCTTCCAGTCCCCACAACAGCCCAGCACGTGCTGGAGTCACCAGTGCAGCTGCCAGGGGATCGAGTTGTCAATAAATTATTAATTTTTGTTACAAACAAGAAGACAGATACTTTTGCATCACAAATGCCAATAGAGCCTCCTGGGGCGGGGGGAGGGGTAAAGGGTCAGGGCAAGAAGAGAAGAAACGTACTGTGCTTCCTCTCTTCCCCTCCCTTACCCCAAATTGAATGAAGCAGCTCAGGGAGCAAAACCAGGGCGGTCTATCGACAAGTCCCCACCCCGCCACCTGACAGTGGCCCCTGTCCCTTCTGATGTCATCTCCTCCTACTCTCCTCCCCTGCCCCTCCCCCATCCTTCCTGCTCCAGTGCACTAGCCTCTTCACACGTTCCTGCCTCAGGGCCTTTGCACTAACTCTCCCGTTGCCTGGAACAGCCTCCTCTAGGTCTCCACAGAGCTCCATCCCTTGGCAGCACCCGGCTGAGTGTTGGTCAAACACTCAAACATCGCCTCCTCTGAAAGACCTCTGCTCTGCTCTAATTTTCTTCTCAGCATCCTTACCACCCATCAGCAGGACAGCCCATACTGTCTACAGGCACGGGTAAGAGGCTTGGATGTCAAGACACCGGGCTGCAGACCCTCAGAGGCCAGGGACCTATTGGCCACACCCATCCGCGTGCCAGAGAGAAGCAAGGGAAGGGTCAGCAGGCTTGATATCCACCATATCTGAATGTGCATCTGTCCCCATTTACCCCCTGTACGGCCCCACCAAGTTTCTTCCCTTCTCTGAGTATCCGAAGCCTCCTCCATCCATCTAGAACAATCCCAGTGGGCTCTTCCTCCCAGGGGGCTGTGCACATCCAGTGTGTGAGCTCCTGAAGACAAGGCCCATGATGCCTGATTCACTCTGGGTCCCCCACCCCCACCCTGGGGCCTGGCCCTGTGCCAAGCCCCTGCAGACTTCAATACCAGTCTGTTCAATTAAAGAGATGACGGATGTCACAGCACTTTGCCAACTGTCACCCAAAAGAACAAACAGAAGCACATCCTCCTTTCGTTTAACCCAAGAACCGTTCGTTCATTCATTCGTTCATTCTTCCAATCAGTGCATATTTACTGAGCACCTACTATGGGCCAGGCACTATGTTAGGCCTGGGGACTCTAGTGATAAAGCAATTCAATAACGGCCCCTCTCTTATGGAATTTACAGTCCGGTGGGAGAGGCAGATGAGCACAGAAACACACTAATTATTTGAAAATAATGACTTTGACAAACACTATGAAACATCAACCTGTGGAACTATCAGGGAACTCAGGGAAACTTCCCTGGAAAAGTGGAGGATGGGTGAGAATTATCCAGGTGATTAGTGAAGGGAACAGCATTCCATACAAAGGGACCAGTCACTGCAAAGGAAATGCTGGAAGGGAATCTAAGGAATCAAAAAGCCAGAGTGGCTGGAACTCCTAGATGAGTGGGTGACAGAGACAAGACAGGGAACGGGCAGCAGCCAGACCAAGCAGGGCCTCTGGACCCTGACAATGGTGGGTCTTTATCCTAAAAGAAATAGGAAGTCACAGGAATGTTTTAGAGAAACATTCTGGGATTCAAAACCCAATTCCAGGTGATATTCTCCTAACATAGGTCCATATGTTTCTGTGTCTGTGTCCCAGTGTGGCCAGGGTTGGGGGCGGGGGGGGGGGGTGTCAGACTCAGGTCCCCCAATTTGGAAACTTCCAGGCAAAATATCCTCTCCTCCCAGCATCTCAGGCAAAGGTGAGAATTCCCAGCACCCTCAGGACTGAGCCTTCCAAAGGTATCTAGGTGTCTCCTGCCCGAGGTCTACTCGCTGGCCAAGGTTTGCCCAACAGAACAGTTGTTACAGAGAATTAAAATCCGCCCAGAAACTCAGGAAACTCGGCGCGGCTCCCCCTGTGATCCTAACTGGGAGGCATTACCCCGAGTGAGCAGATTATCAGGATGTGTAATTTCTGGAATAAACACAGCTGTGTTTGTTTCTCTGAGCAGTGCTCCAGACAGAGCAGCAGCTCGGCCGCCGCGTGCAGCTGAAGCCTCGCACCTTGGGACGGACGCCATCAGGGAGAAAACGCCCCTCCCGAAGGCCACCGGGTGCTGCCATCCAGGTGGATCCGTCTAGAGGCCAACTGGGGCCCCTCAGGAAGCCAGCAGAGGTGCTAGCATCCCAGGAGGGGAAGTGAGTGTTGAACAACCTCCAGAGGCCTTTCCTCTTTGGATTGGGAGTTGGTCATGACCAGCAGGACAACTGGCCAGAGAGGTGTCAGCTGGGATGGTGGATGGAAGGGGAAGGTCCTCCTTAGTGTGAGAGGTCCCCGTGGAAGGACACTGAGGGGGCCAGGGTGCAGCCCCGAAGCTTTCCACATAGGACAACTGAGGTCCAGGGAAGGGTAATGAGAGAGAAGAGAGCAAGGGACACCATTCATCCAGCTCTGCTTTGTGCCAGGCCCTGAAACAGGTCCAGTAACACCATGGCGTAGGGTCACACAGAGCAGGGTTCAATCCCAGCAATATCGCTCGGGAGACCTGTGACCACGGGCAAGTCATACGCGACCTCTCTGAGCCTCAGTTTCCTCACCTGTAAAGTGGAGATAATCATACCCACTCAGTGGGGTTGTTCTGAGATTAAGCAGGAATCTGCACATAAAAGGCTTTGTGCAGGGTCTGGCACACTGCAAGGAGTCCATAAATGATGGCTATTTCTCATTCATTCATTCATTTGCTGATGACTGATGCTATGTCCCAGGCACCATGCTGGACACTCGTAAATAAGAGACAACAATCCTTGCCTTTGTGAAGCTTACACTCTTACAGGGAGAAAAATGACCAACCGATGCTTTGTTTTTGTTGTTGTTATTATTCCCATTTTACAGCAGGGTAAACTGAAGGTCAGAACGGTTAAGTCATTTTTGAAATCTCCACTATTTACTTTTGTTCCACCTCATTTTCAAAACGGTTAGAGGCAGATATTAAGTAATTTATCCAAGTCTCTATGGCTAGGAAAGGTCTTAATGACTTTAAAGGTCTTAATCTCCCTCATGAAGAATTTTAGGGCTACGGATCTAGCCCCAAGTTCTAGGCCTGCAGCTGACTTTCTGTGACCTCAGGCAGGTGCTGTCTCTTTCTGGGCCTAAGTTTCCCAGCTGTAGTATTTTGAATGCTGGATGGTTCCCAGTGTGCTGCTTGGGTTGCCTGGGCTCTATGGAAGGGCTGAGCCCCAGCAGCATGCCCACAACCCTTCCCTGGCATGGAGGGGTGAAGTGAGGGGGGGGCGGTGCGCAGGGGAAGGACAGGACCCCAAAGAGCACTCTGGGAGCTGGAGGGCTCCGGTTGAGGAAGAAGGGGCCAGGTAGCTGCCCTCCTCTGACATGCTCACTCTTTCAGGGTCCCCACCATTCTGGCCCACCTTCCCAGTACATTCTGGGCCCTCCCACAGCCAGAGTAACTGGCTGCACAGGATTGCCCCGCACCCAGGGTCTGGCTTATTTGAGGGCAGACCTACACGGCCCCTTTCAGCCTTGAGCCTGCCTCTCTTTGCTCTGGATCCTTCCCCTGATGCCAGCCTCCACAGCCATCTTCCTGAACCTTTCCCTGCCTTTGCTTTCTTTCAGTGACTGCCTACTGCCTCCAGCACCGAGTCCAAATGCCCTAGCTTGTCACTCGAGGCCTCTCTTCCCTGGTGTAGACTTCTTCCGCCAGCCTCACCTCCCATTTCTCTCACACACTTATGTTCACTGTGGCTTCTGCACACCTGCGCTTTTCCAGCCTCTAGGGCTGTGCTCAGGCTGTGCCCTCTGCTAAGAATGCCCTTCATTCCATTCCTTGTGTGTCAAAAATCCTATGTAGCCAAATACCCCTTCTCCAACAGCCCAGGCTAGAAGACAGTTCCCCTTAGCGCTCAATACATTCCATCATCTCTGAACCTGCTTTTTCATCTGCAAAGCAAATGTTAGTCACTATTATGCACAGTTGTTGAGGGGATTCAGTGAGAACACATCCGAAAAGCAGCCAGTATGGTGCCCAGCGTGTAATAGGGACCCAGTAGGGAGAATCTGCTATGATGATGCTGTTGAAGGAAGAGAAGAAAGAGAACAAGAAAGGGAAGAGAGAGAAGAGATAGAAAAGGAAGAAGAGGGAGGAGAGCTGTCCTAACCTTCTACTGGGATATAACTCATTGACATCACAGTGTCATTTCTGTTTGATTCCTTTCTGTGTCCTTTAGCATTCCATAGGCTTTCATAAACGACTGTTAAATGGATAGATGATGGATGGATGGATGGATGGATGGATGGATGGATGGAGGTATGGATGGATGGATGGATGGATAGAAGGAAGGTGGAATATGGAAAAGAAGGAAGTTTGTATGGACAGATGAACAGAAACAGATAAGTCTGGAGGAGACTGAGCGTGCCATCCCAGAAGCCCAGCAGCTTAGCATCCCACTGGCAGATGAGGCTTCTGGGACCAGATGCCAAATCTGTTCCCCCTGGCTCCAAGCTCCTGTGCCCCTGGCCAGTATCAGTTGTGCTCTCAAGGTTGAGTGAGTGGAAGCTCAGGGCAGTTGATGCCCAGGGGAGTTCCAGCTCTGCCTCCACCTGTCACCAGCCTCCGAGAGTACCAGCCCCTGACAGCAGGAACATATCTCCAAAAGTATGAGCCAAGTCAATGGGAAAATAGGATTTACTTTACAGAAATTCAGTGTGGGGGCCAACTTCTCCAGAACTCCTCCATGCAGAAAGTTTGGCAAATCCACAGTCAATGGCTCAGAAGGTTTCCTCAAACCTGGAGATTTCTGCTGTTGGCCAGCTCTTTCCAGGGCCAGAAACTAGAGAATAAGGAAATATCGCAGTCCAGATACCAAAGGGCATCTAGAGAGGTGGAGAACTGAACTCTGCTTTTGGTGCTTGTTCATTCCTCCATCCATTTATTCACCCAACTATTTAAAACACGGAACTATCCTACCCGTTATCCAGCCAGCCATTCAGCTGTCCAGCCACCCAGCCATCCAACCACCCGGTCTTCATGAAACCATCTTGTCCACCATCCATCCAGCCAGCCATCCAGCCAGCCAGCCAGCCATCCATCCATCCATCCATCCATCCATCCATCGAATCATCCAACCAACCTTCAAATTGCCCATTATTCATCCAACCATCCAATCCATGCAACTGTCCATTCATTTATCCTTTATCTATCCAGACACTCACCCATCCAACTGTCAATCACTCAAGCACTACTCCAAATGTTCAGCTGCTCTCCACTTATCCAGCTGTACACTATTCAACCAGTATGGTTGAGGACCTCCCAGTATGGTCGGGGGGAAGCCAGACGTGTTGATATAGGACACAGTACTATATCATAGTACACAGTATGGCCTAATGTATGCATTATAAAATAGGTAATATGTTCAAGTTACCACCAGGGCGCCTGAGTGGCTTAGTCAGTTGGGCATCCAATTTTGGCTCAGGTCATGATCCCACAGTTCGTGAGTTCTCTCTCTCACAAATAAATAAACATTAAAAAAAATGTTTTTTTTTTGTTTTTTGTTTTTTGTTTTTTTTTCAACGTTTTTTATTTATTTTTGGGACAGAGAGAGACAGAGCATGAACGGGGGAGGGGCAGAGAGAGAGGGAGACACAGAATCGGAAACAGGCTCCAGGCTCCGAGCCATCGGCCCAGAGCCTGACGCGGGGCTCGAACTCACGGACCGCGAGATCGTGACCTGGCTGAAGTCGGACGCTTAACCGACTGCGCCACCCAGGCGCCCCAAAAAAAATGTTTTTTTAAAAAAAGGTGCCATCAAGAACACAGAGGCCACCAAGGATAGATGGCTCAAGACTGTCCACAGAAGCAGGAGGGACCAGAGAGACAGGTCAGGGCAAGCTTCAAACAAGAGGAAATGCTCAAGTTTGGTCTTTATAAGCAGCAGAAATTAGCCAGAGAGAAGTAATGGGGGTGCCCAGGCAAGGGGGAAACATGAAATAGCATGGTGGATTCTAGAAGTCCAAAGGCCTGAGACCTCATAACCACCTGGTTAACTGTGGACTATGCACCAGTCCCCAGTTTTTCTGAGCCCGCTGGACTCTATAATTTCCCCTTGATTTCTATAAAGAAAGGACTACATCCCCCTGCGGGGAGCCAAGCTGCCATCTGCTGACCTGGGTTGTGTTCTGGTGGTTATAAGAGGGGTACATCTGGAAGGGAGAAAAGCGGGCCCCCCAAAGTTTTGTGGGACAGGCTTTGCCATCAAGCAGACATAGGTATAAATCCCAACCCCATATTTTGCTGCAAGTTACTTAACCTCTGAGTCTTTCTTTCCATTCTGAAAATGATAAAGGCCCTGGTAGCTCCCTCCTAGGCCCGGGAAGACTAGGACTGAATGAGGCAACCCAGGGGGAAGTACGCTTCCCAATTGCTGCCGATGTTCAACATGTGATCTAAAAGAATGGTTAACAGTGTGGGCTTCAGACATCACCGGATCAATTCTCAGTAAACACTAGGTCTTTGTCCACGTCTATAACGTATGGTCAGACGCCCATACATGTGTACACGTACCCGTGCAAAAGGAGATGCAGATGTGGCAAAAATGTTCACAACTGTTGAATCTAGGTGGAGGACACACAGGTGTTTATTCTACGATACCGTCAGCTTCCCTGTATGTTTGAAATATTAAAGGGAACAAGAAAAGAAATCAGCTCTTTGTTGATCTGTCTTGAAGTCAGGCTCCCTGACTTTGGATTCTAGCTCCATTACCGACCGAATGGCTGTAGGCAAATTATTTAATGTCTCCAAGCCTTGATTTTTTTCATCTGTAGGATACAGGTAATAATAACACCTAAACACAGTGCCTGGTCTCTAGCAAACCCTCCATAAATGTTAGCTGCTGATTTCATTATTATTACTATGCTCATGGAACAGCTGAGAAACTGAAGCTGGGAAAGGTTCGGTAAACACCTACTTTTCATACGTTATCTCTCTTTTTTTTAAAATTTTTTTTTTTAACGTTTATTTATTTTTGAGACGGAGACAGAGCATGAACGGGGGAGGGTCAGAGAGAGGGAGACACAGAATCTGAAACAGGCTCCAGGCTCTGAGCTGTCAGCACAGAGCCCAATGAGGGGCTCGAACTCACGAACCGCGAGATCATGACCTGAGCCGAAGTCGGCCGCTTAACCCACTGAGCCACCCAGGCGCCCCCATACATTATCTCTTTTAATTCCCCAAACGGCACCACAGGGTAGGTGCTATCGCCCTCATTGTACAGATGAGGAACCAAGGCTGAGGACGATGAAGTGACTCACCCAAGGTGTCACAGCTGGCAAGTGGAGAAGCCGGGATTTGAGCAGTCTGCCTATCTCCCAAGTCTGGGATCTTCCCCCTGCGTCTCCTGCTTCTTCCACATCCCTGGACCCAGGCCAAGGGGACATCAGAACCCTTTCAGCTCCAGAAGGGAGTCCCAAGCTTTGCTGGCACGGCTGGGCTTCCGGGCCAGCTCGGGGACACCCAGCGTCAGGGCCTCCTTGGCAGCTCAGGAGCCCTTTCGGCTGTCCTCCCGAGAGCCACAGGAGCTGCCATCTGAGGCCGTGGGGAATGACAGCTGACACTGATGGGGCAGGCAAGAGGACGTACCGGCCGGGGCCCTGACTCAAACAGACTCCCTGGGCCACGGTCTTTCGTGGGTTCCAGAAAGGCCCTGCGGGTTCTGGCCGAGGCTGTTCCCAGGCTCTGCCTCCCCGTGAGAGGCGGAGAAGCCCCATTCAAGCGGGACGCATCCCACTGTGCGCTAAGCCGCTTTCTCCCCACTTACACGTTTCAGATGCTTTTTGTCCTTCCGGCTTCCCATGGACTCAGGCCAAGTGACAAGTTGGTGCTGTGGACATATGTCGTCGCCATAATGGGAATGCTGACCCCACGCTCTCTCCCTGCTGCGGCCAGGCAGCTTGCACCCCGCCCCGGTGCTTGGCATGCCCTGCTCTCAGCCACACGGGACTCCCTCCAGCTCCCTGGAGCATCACACACTCAGAGGCCTCCCACCCGGACCTTTGCAGATGCCGTCCCATTGCCTGGGAAGCTTGCCTTGTCGCTTCTTTCCTGGCTCTTCCTTCAGAATCCTCTAAGAACTTTCTTCCTAGAAGACTGTCCTAGCCCCGTTTCACAGAGGAAGAAACAGAGGCTCAAAGAGGTAAGTTAAAAGAGCCATGGTGATGCCGTGAGTCAGAGCCAAAGGTCCACCGTGGCATGGTTCTATTGTAAGACCATGTACTTTCAGTTCAGCAACTCTGCCCCAAAGAAGAAGCCCGGTGGAAGACATGCCCTCTGCCTTCGAACATGGCAGACACCTGCAAGAAGGAGCTTCTGCTTCTGCATTATTCTGGAAGGCAGGAAACAGGGACTGTGGAGGGAGTTACAGGAAAAGAAATGCCCCCAATTCAAGGTTAAGAGGCATTTCTAACAACCTCACTACCTACCAGCTGTGTGACCTTGGGTAAGTCACTTCGGCTCTTAGAAACCCAGTTTCTCATCTACAGAATGGAGATAACAACGCCCTTGCTATTTCACTCTCCCCAACACACCTAACCTAGAGCTTGTAAGCTGCCCGCCAGTGAACCAGACCCAGCCAGCAAACGTGGTTTGCTTTGGCCAGGACTATTATTTTAGGATAAACTGAGCAAACGTGTAAGAAACTCATTTTCCCATAAACATCAAAACTTTGAAAATCAGAAGATCTGGCAAAACTGAACCCCGATTCTGGCACGGCAACACGGTCAGGAGTGGGTAGCACCTGCCTTCTTTCGAGAGGTCGTGTGCTGTCTCTGGGGTATTACCGTCTAACACCCAGCTCACCTCACTCATTCACAACCAGGGCCAGCTTGTGAGTCTGGGGTCCTCTGGCCGCTACTCCTAGAATTTATTATCTGTATTATGTTGGGCTTGATTCTCTGTTCAGTCAGCAAAGAGAAGCCCCATTTCTTTCCTTTTCTTTTTAAGTTTATTTATTTTGAGAGAGAGAGAGAGAGAGAGAGAGAGAGAGAGGGAGGGAGGGAGGGAGGGAGGGAGCGTGCACGCAAGAGCCTGTGAGTGGGGGAGGGACAGAGAGCGAGGGAGAGAGAGAATCCCAAGCAGGCTCCACGCTCCGCACCGAGCCCTATACGGGGCTCCATCCCACAAACCTTATGAGATCAGGACCTGAGCCGAAATCAAGGGCCGGATGGGTAACCGACTGAGCCACCCTGGTGCCCGAGGGAAGCCCCATTTCCTGCTCAATGCTTTAACACATAAAATCTGGATTCTGTGTTGCTCATTGTGTTCAGCAGGTCTTTGGAGGGGATGCTCAGAGCTCAGTGTCCCCCACCCACCCACTTCACCCCGGCACGTATCTCCAAGTGCTCTGAGCCAACCTGCGGTCCTAACTTAGATTTGCTAGCAACAGGCCAATGCCCCTGGACTTTGTAGTTTCCTCCAATGCTTCCCTACTCCTATGGTGGCCCCCGGCCAAGGTGGGAGCGACAAACCACAGTCACACCGTTATGGGTTCTTTGGCAATTGAATGGAGAACACAGTAGCTTCTTGCGATGGCCGTCTGAGGTGGGTGAAATCACGATCCTCAATGTATTGATGAGGAAACTGAGGCCTCAAGGGGTGATGTGTCCTGCCCTGGGCCACAGGGGCACCTTGGCCCCATTCTCCAAATTCGGTCCCACCAGACCAGGGCCTCCTTCTCTGGCCTCTAGCCTCATGCCAGATCTTGAAGATCTGTGATTTCCGGCTGCTGTTTTCAATTCTTTGTAATTGACTGCATAAATATCTATTTCGTGCCTATCACGAGCTTTGTGCTGGGCGTGGGATAAGGTGAAGCGGAGAGTCCTGTGCCGTCTCAGGGGAGACAGGTAACACTGGAAGCCAATGCAGGGAGGCGGTGCTGGGGTGGAGGGAGGGAACAAGGTTTCTGGCTTCCTGTTACCTGCACCCCTGCACCAGACTATAAACTCCCTGTGGCAGATCGTCTCCAAATATGGCCACCAACAATGCCTTCCATTGCTAAACACAAAGCCGCTCCTCCCATTGAGGGGGGTCTGAACCTAAGTCTGGACCACAAGTTGGCTGAGGGCGCACGGAGACGTGTGCCGTGGTGAATAGGTGGGCAGGGGACACCGAGCTCTGAGCATCGACTCCAAAGACGTGTTGAACACTACGAGTAGCACAGACTCAAATTTTATGTGTCAAACCTTGGCCAAGAAATGGGGCTTTCCTGGGGGTGCTCAGCTGGCTCAGTCAGTATAGCATGTGACTGTTGATCTCAGAGCGGTGAGTTTAAGCCCCACATTGGACATAGAGCTAAAAGGAAGGAGTAAGGGAAGAAGGGAGGGAGGGGGTGGGGAGGAGGGAAGGAGTGGGGCTTTCCTTTAACAATTGAGCAGAAAATCAAGTCCAGTGTCTTTTCCTGTACACTGAACCTGGTGAGGAAGCCTGGGATGAATCCAAGATGCTTTGTGACTTTTTCGGCAGCAAGGGCGATGTTTCGTGATGTTAGAGCCCGGGTCTTTAGAAGACCGGGAAGTTTCTGCTTCTCCATCCTGGAAGCCAGCCACCAAGGAAAGCAAGCCAGTCTGGGCTACTAACGGTGAGAGATCCTAAGGAATGGGGCCAGCCCCTGCCATCCCTGCCAGGGCCTCAGAGAGGGCATGTGAAGCCAGGATGGGCCTTCCTCCACAACCCAGCTGAGCGTGGGCTTGTGAGTGATCCCAGCTGACACCAATGAATGCCCAGCGGAACCCAGCCAATCCACTGAATCAGGAGAAAGAACAGATCTCTGTTTCAAGCCAGTCAGTAAGTTTTGGGGTGACTTGTTATGCAGCAAAAGATAACTGATACACTTTCCAGGAGCAAAGCCCTGTTACTTTTTATAGGTCTCCCCTCCATTGCCTGGAGCCTGGCACTGGACATTGAATCCTGGAGCTGGAAGGGCCCCCAAAACCACCGAGTCCCACCCCCTCGCTTTATGGAAGAGGCAGCTGAGGCCCAGAGAGAAGGAATTTACTCCAGATCACACAGAGAGAGGGGGGCAGATCTGGCAGGAAAACTCGTACCCACAAGGGTAAGAAGAGTCACACAAATGTGTGACGCAAGTTGGTAGCAAGTTACCCCTGGCACTCACATGTTGTCTGAAGAGGCAGCCACGATTCGGCTCCAGCCAACTGTGGCCCCGTGGGACGTGGGCCCAGCGAAGCCAGATTGTCTGACTTTTCACAGAAGCCAGAAAGAGGATTTCTCTCTAAAATCTCTTGATTTCTAAATGTTGGCCAGGAATTCAAGTTGGATGGATGATCTCTGGGCCATTGAGACTGGCCTTGGGCTTCAGGCTTGGTCTGGCCGCTGACCTTGGGCAAGTAGCGTTATCCCCTCAGGCCTCAGTTTCCTCATCTCTACAATGGGCCCCATGGCTCCTGCCCACTTACTGGGTTGCTATGAAAACCCGATGAACGAATGGATTTGGAAGTACGAGCTACAAATGGCCCTGTCGCTGTTCCATAGCCTCAGTTCTCTGTGGAGGCGCCCCTCACAATGTAACGAGTTAACACCCGATTTGTCTAAGTTAGAACAACATTATTCTGGCCATTATGACAGAGATTGCATTTTTATGGCAGGTTTGTGAGTTCCAGAACCCTCCCGCTTGCATTATCTCAGGATGTTGATGGAGTCAGAGGCTGGACGGCTGCCCTGGAGACCCTCGCCAGAGCCAAGCCCTTCCTCTGAGCCGGGAGGTACATTCCAGAAGCGGCTTGAGTGGCAGTGCAGAGCCAAGAGCTTTGGAGTCGCCCAGACCTGGGTTTGAATCCCGGAATCCCACTGCCTCGCTTTGTGTCCTTGGGCCAAAACTCTGAGCTTCGGTTTTCTCATCTGTAAAATGGGCATAATAATAAAACCGCCTGGTGGGGCTCTTGGGGCAAGTGTATCAGATGTGACATACTCGATGCCCTTAATCGAGCGTCTGGCACAAGAATTGATGGCTGATGTCATTAACACGGTATGGAAGTTGGTGCCAAGAAGGAAAGCATAGCTGTAGAAGATCTTACCCCCTTCCTAAGATTAGGGAGGCAGAACTGGGCCAGGGATGGGGCCTTTGAGGAAAACCTGGATGGGTCCCAGACAGAGAGGCTGGAGGGGCCTCGCAACTATCCAGGAAGAGTCAGACCCTTGCCCTATAAGGCTCGGAACTTAACTCTGTGTCTGGTCTCCCCCAAAGTTGAGTGAAGAGGCGTGAGGGAAAGCCAGAGACAGAGTCCCCCCAGTAAAACAGCACCCACATTCCCCTACTCTGAATCCAGTTTCTGGCTGGTCTCGAGTAATACCAACCAGCTCATATTTACTGAATGAGCATCACACTTGAGGCATGGACTCGGCTTTATCTTTTTAGGGATCAACACATCCATTCCTCACAACCATCTCAAGAGCTGGAAACTGCTGTTATCCCCATTTTAGAGATGACAGGTTAAGTAATCAGCCAGAGGACACACAGTAAAGGACAGTCTGACTCCAGAAGGCCTTCTTGTAGCCCCCAGGCTATGCTGTTTATAGAGCAAGAGAAAAAGGGGTCAGGGCTAAGCTAGAGGACTGTGGGAAGTGCTCTGGTGGGGAGCAAAGGTACTGACATTCCATAGTAATGACAACTCATGAGTATCAGTCTGGCCACGGGTCAGGTTGCACTGCTGGTCACTGTATATAGCATCTCATTTAATCCTTGCCGGGAGCTTTTGACAAGCAGATGCATTTACATCTCCAGTCACAGATAGGGGAGTTAAGGCTCTACACATCACTTGTTCAAGGCCACGGAGCAGGGAAGGTCTCCTCCCTGAGGACACCCGCACCCCCAGGGGGCTGGAGCAAGGCGACAGATGGTTCCAGGAAGCTCACCTAGCATGGCCCAGACTAAGGTGGCCTGGGCAAGCTCCCCAGGTGACACAGGGGCGCCAAAGAGACAGGTGTCTCTTCTCCCACCCTCCAGGAGGCAGCTGCCTTAAGAGGCCCTAAAGGGCTTTCAAGCAGCCTTATCAGACTGAGCTGATCCCAATCAGGAAGCTTCCAGGTGCTGTGGCACAACGGCCCGCCCCACCCCTGGGAGCTGTGCAAACATTCTTCCCTGCCCTCCCCCAGCGCAGGCTCTCTGTTCACCAGCCGGCAGGCGGCCCGGGCAGGTGGCGCTAACTCTGATTGATTTCACTTCATTTCAGTCTTTTCCAGTTTACCGCTGAGGTTTCTCTTCCTCTGTCCCAGGAGTCCTGTGTTTTATCTTAGGCCTCTGGGGGACAAATCTGCCTGCCCAATGGAAAAGACCAGGGGAGTATACTGAAGGTACAGATTCCCTGGCCTTGTTCCTGATCTATTGACTCCCCAGCTAAGTCAGGCAAGCAGGCCAGGCCCACCTCGGCCAGGATGTCCTGATCTCACCCCTCCACCCAGGGAGGGAGCAAGGGCTCCCCTGCCTTGCCCAGTCCAGGCCTCCTATCAAGCCAGCTCCATCCACACCTTTCTGCAGGGGTCTCTCTGTGTGAAGGGGTCTGACCAGTGGCCTGAGCCCATAGGTGAGCCCTGGGTGGCCGAGTTGCCCAGCACAGCTGCCCAGAGAACCTCACCACACCCCTGCTCTGAGGCTGATGCAAAACCTTGATGAAGGGGTGGGGTGGGGGTGCAAAAGCCTCAGGAAGGACAACCCCTGGGAGGCACGGGGGCCACAGCAGGGCAGAAGGGCTGGCCGGGGTGGGAGCGAATCTGGAACTCCAGAGTTAGGGGTAGCCAGCCCCCCACTGTGTGCCCAGGTGTAGGCTGGTGTTTTCACCATTACTGAGAAACTTCTGAAACTAAGGCCTCTCTTCCTAGGAAAATCTGCATTAACATCCAGTGTTCAATTACAATTTCAGGGTGATCACAGATTCCCAGACCTAAGGAGGCCTCTGGACCCATGTTGAGAGCTCCCTTGGTATAAGAACCCAAGTATTTGTCCACAACAAGGCCCTGGAGGGGGAGGCAGCGATGGAGCTCTGGGCCCACCCACATTTGTGTGGTTGCCATCCCAAGACTGGGGGACTTTGGGAGCCTGAGTGATGGGTTGAGAGAGACACTGAGGGTTGACTTGTTGTCTGGACAATCCAAATGCCAAAAAGGGGGCCAAATTAGGACACAGCCATCACTGACTACGCCCACGGGTGCTCTAAGGGAGGGGAAGTCAAAGGGCCAAGAAGAACATCTCATGTTCATGGCCATGTGCTTGAGTGCCTGGCACTTTATGTGGGTATCCACTGAAACCCCTGGGGAAACAAAAGTCCAGGGAATCTGAGTTCTTTGCTCAGGGCACACAGCATGCTGGGATTTAAACCCAGGTCTGACTGCCCTCAAACGTTGCGTTTCTTCTCTACCCCACACTATCTATTAGTTGGCTGGCCCTGTTCCCCACCAGAGCTAGAATCCCTTCTCCCTGCCCAGCCCCTGACATGGAATAGGTGCCCGCGGATGGATGGGGGAATGAATGAATAAGTCAACTTGCTTCTGAATTCTACCGCATTTGGGCTTTAAATCTAAGCCCAGATTTCCTGGCTAAGACGGATACATGAAAGCAGCCTCCTTTAGAAATGAAAAGCAGAAGAAACAAGCATAAAAGGAAAACCAATTCCAAATTAATCCCACTGAAGGTCGCCGGGTCTTAGATAGGTAATGCTCAAGAGGTGGACCCAGTAGAGAGCTGGGATGGGGGTGGGAGAGACAAGAAGTGTATTGGGGGGGTTGGGGGAGGGCAGGCTCGTGTCTAGAACATAGCTCCACCCATTTGAATCCTCAGCTCTGGCTGAACTGCATCCTGTGTCCCTGTTCAAGCCAGCCCGTCTGCTTCTCCCTCCAGGAAGACTTCCTTCATCTCCCTGGCCAGGCGGACACACTCCTTCACCTCTGTATCATTCTCCTGATATTTATCACATAACACAATGTGATAGATTCGTTCATACGTTCACTCAACACATATTCATTCAATGTTCCGTAGCTGACCGTGTCATTCAGTGACTGGGGACCCATGGGGCTGGGCGCAGTTCCAGGCGCTGGGGACGCTGTAGCAAACGCGGCGGATAAAACCCTCGCCCCTACCGGAGTCTACAGTCTAGCAGGAATGGTGGACACACACAAGGAAACTAACAAAGCTCTGATACTTTTTCGGGTGGCCATGGGTGTTATGAAGCAAAACAAAGAAGGTGGGTTAAAAAGTGGCTGAACTAAGCCTGTTTTAGATGAGGTAATCAGGGAAGGCCTCTGGGGAAGTGGCATTTGAATCGAGCTCTTTTTACCACAGCTGTGGACATAAAAATAAGCCAGGTGAGCTCCCTCAGGGAGCTCACAGTCTAGTAGGGAACAGATAAGCTGGCCTTTTAACTGTGTGGGACCAGGTTTGGCTCATCGGAACAGCCCACACCCTGGAAGTCAGTGATTTTTCCAAAAGACAAATCTAGCCAGGTCCCTCAATGGCTCAAGAACGTTCAACGGCTCCCCATTGCCCTCAGCATCAAGTTCAAATTCCTCAGCCTTCCATCCCAGCCTTTCAGGATTTGCTCTGCCCTCCATTTTCAGCCTGGTCTCCCACGGCTGCCCTCAACACCCATCCCCCTCAGGTGCACCCAAGCAAGTTCCCAGTCATCATGCATCCACGTCCCTTACACAGGCTGCTTCTCTTTCCAGGTAAAACTCTCCTCATCCTCTACAGTCCCGAAGGCAACCTCCTTAACTTTTGAGAACACGGTTCTTCAGTGTGATGGGTGGCTGTGAAAGCTTCAAGGCAGGGAGAAGGAAGCAGTGAGAAAATGAAGCAAAGAATAAAGCCGTAAAAGACAAAATAGCCCTCTTCCATCCTAAACCGCCTCTGCTGCCCCAGGTGGCACACAACTTCCTCCTGGCAGCACTCTGGGACGCACTTATCACATTATATAGTGCCAACTGTTTTCTGTATCAGCTTGTCCCCCTCTCCCTGCTGGCCCCAGGGTCCAGCACCACTCCAGCCAAAGAGGAAGCTCCATAAATATTTGGAGATCAAATGAGCAAATGCACGGAGACCGATTTTCTCTCCACTTCAACCTCTGGATTCCATCTAGTGGCTGGTCTGTCATTGGCCTCTTCTCTTGTTGGATGTGTCCCCCCAGGGCACTTCCATCCCTCTCTAAGCCCCCATTCCAGATGCCCCAGGCTTGTGTTTCCCTCTTGGGGGGTAGGGGTGTCTCGTGGTTTAGGGGGGAGATACTCAGCTCACCATACTAACCCAGGAACCCCGCAGCCCCAATTCACATACCCTCTCCCTCCCCTCTCTCATTCCAAAGGCTAGGGCTTTCCCAGGATCTTAATGCTTGGGATAGCCTTGGTACTACGGGGTATGAGGAGAAGGGAGGGAAGGGTACGCCAGCCACGTGGCTCAGGGGATCGGGAACTGCAAGGGCAGCCCTCAACCGCCCCAAGCTTCAGACCTGTCTCCGCAGACTGTGCTGCTCGCAGGTGGACCCCGTCTCTTCTGGGAGGTGCCACAAGTAGCACTGTCCATCCTCATGGTCCACCCCCCGAAGGCCACACGCACTTCAGCATGGCCTTTTCTCATCGGTTATGTCGTCTGAATCTCACAAACACCCCTGTGAGACAGGGAGGATGGGCACTATGGTAACCGTCATCTAACAATGGAGAAACCGAGGCTCAGAGACAGGAAGTGAGTGGGTGCATGTCATGGAATCCCAAGAGATCACCCAGACCATTTTACACCCAGGGAAACCGAGGCCCCTATAAGGGAAGGAGCTGGCCCAAAATCTGATAGTAAATTCGAAGAAGGGCCCTAGACCTCCACCTCATACCGTATCCCCATCCATTGGCCAACTCCTCGTTAACCCCTAACAGACTAGACGCCTTAGTGTTGGGGGGAGGGGCAAAGAAAGAGCCTGAAGCAAGGCTTGGGGTGCCCTCCTCCCACCCTGCCCCCAAGTGGCAGCCCAAGCAGCCATCTCCTCCTGTGATGTCAGCAGCTGATCAGCCCAGTGTCTGGGGCTCACACTGCCACCGGGCCACAGCTCACCCGATCCCAACCATCCCCAGCCAGGGCCGTGGCCGGACAGACGTGGGCCTTCCATCTACCCCACGGTAATTAAAAACACACCCGGGCCTCTTCCAACGTGAAGAGGGGCCAATTTTCTTCCCCTCCAGCACCGCTGACTGCAACCTAAATAGCAATATTTATGCCAAGCTCCCCATAATACTGTAAACATCCCAATGTATAGCGGGCCAACACATGAGTCATTTCCCCAAAGCCATAGTTAATAAGTGGTACCTCAGCCATATTCCAGGGAGCTCCCGCCAGCAGCCAGGCCCCAGGGCTGCCCTCCACACCCAGGGCCCCGTGGCACCCTCGCTGCCCCAGCGGCCCCACTCTGGGAAACCACAGGCAGCCGCCAAATCCTCCAGGAGCCGGAGGACAGCTGCCTCCGTTCAAGAAACTGGCTGCCATCTAGGGACACCCCTCCAAACTGTGGTCACTAGAAGAACTAAAGTTACAACACAGGGTCCCCTGTCACACGGCTTGCAGAGCCCCATGCCCGGTCTGATCAGGTTTTTGTTTTGGTGGGTTTTTTTGAGCTGCCTGAGAATGGGCTTCCCACCAGCCCAAAGTGGCCTGAGATGAGGAAACATACGCTTCACTCCTCAGCCCATGGTGGTAGAATCCTAGAAGGGGTCACCCTGTTGAGGGGCAAGAAAACCCAGCAGTATGAACAGAGCCCAGGCTCGGGAGACCTCAGACCTGGGTTCTATTTTTATCGCCCAATGGCTATGAGTGAGCCACTGACTTTTCTGAGCCTTGGTCTCCCTTTCTACTAAAAGGGAGTAAGAATCATACCCACCTGGCTTCGGTGGAAGACTTATTTTGGGGAATCCAACGAAATTGTGGGTGGGAAAGCACTTTGTAAAGCTCAAAGTACCTTGTCAACTGTGCAGCACGTTGTAAACCACAGAGAGCTGCCTGCAGTGGGAAGTACTTCATAAACTGTAAAGTGCAGTGCACATGAGAACCATTATTCGTGTTCGTTTCTTGCCCTACAAGCTTGGCCATTTGTGGTGGACACACCCAGACCCCTCTAACTTTCCCTGCAGAGCAAGCCGGCTCGGGGGACCTGGCAGCCACCCTGAGCCCTTGGGGGTCGGGTGGTACCAACACGCGAAAGCCGCGGGGAGAGGGACCAGCGACCCTGGCCAAGGCCAACACATGGCAAGAGCATCTGGTCCGGCCCTGGCGGCAGCTGGAGAGTTCCCGGGGCTCCGGCGGCCACGCTGAGCTCTGCCGCCAGCGGGGCGGTGGCCGGCAGGGGTGCCCGGAGACCCCGCGCAGCGGAGAGATGCCCACGGACCCATCCCCCCCTCCCCGTAGTCCTCCCGGGGAGGGGACCCCATTGTACGCCGCGGGCGATGGGCAGGCACCCGCGCGGGGGGCTGGCGCGTTCACTTCCACTCTGCCAGTCCTCCGCTCTTCGGGGCGCCGGCTGCATCCCGGGGGCGCAGACCGCGCGGGCCCCCACCCCGGCCAGCCGCGGTGCCTCCCTCCCTCTGCTCCCTGCCAAACTTTCCGGCCCCGACTGCGCGCCGGGCCCCGGGGCCGGCGCCCCTCCACCCCGTGCCGAGCCAGGCCAGGCCCGCGCGAAGGGGGTGCCCGGGCCGGGGGCGGCGAACGCGCGTGGGCAGCCCCCCGGCCCTGGGCGGCGCTCGCCGGGCTGGCTACAAAGCCTCGGCAAGATGGTCCCTTCGCCTCCTCCTGGCACAGTCAATCAGCGCCCGCCGCTCCCCGGGCGCCCGCGGGGCCCGCGCCTCCCGGCGCGGCCGGACACACCTCCCCGCGGCCACCTGCGCCCGGCGCGAGCCCCCGGGCAAACTTTGCGGGCCGCGGGGCGGAGGTGGGCGCCGGCGGCCGCCCGTGCCCGGCCGCTCCCCGCCCCCATCGCCCGCCCGCCCGCCCGCCCGCTCACCTTCCACCGCGGCGAGCAGCGGCAGCAGCAGCAGCGCGGCCCCCAGCCTCCGCAGGGCCATGGCTGCGCTTCCCGGGGCCTCGGGCCGCGGCGCCGCGGGGCCCGGGCGGCAGCGCGCGCCCCGGGCTCGGGGGGCCGGGGGGAGCGGCGAGGCGCGGCGCACACACAGCCGCCGCCACCGCGCAGCCAGCAGAATGAGCCATCCAGCCCGGGCAGAACGGGGACCCGGGCTCCGCCAGCGCTGGGCACGGCCCACCTGAGCCGCGGGCGCGGGGGGAGCCCGGCCGGGCCGCCGCCCCCCGCGCGCGCCGAGGACCCCAGCCGGCCGCGCGCGACCACCGAGCCCCAGCCCCCTGCGTCCGCGGGGCCGCCCGGGGGGCGGCGCGGGCGCTGATGCGCGGAGACCTCGCGCGTCCGGGCGACGGAGACCCCGAGCTCCCCCCGCGCAGCAGTGGTCTCTCCCGGCGCTGTGGCTCCTCCAGATAAAGCAGCGATTTCAGCCCAAATGTTTCTGAATTTTTATTGAATGCTGCAAAGCCGGAGAGCGTCTGGCGCGGCTGACAGGGGCAGGGAGAGGGGACTCGGGGCGGGGGGTGTTGGGGGGGGGGGCGGTGAGGGCGGGGAAGGGGCTGCCCAAAGCGGGGACTGGCCCTACCTGTCAGGGCCTGGAGTGCCACCCCCTTGCCTCAGCCCTGCCACCCAGGTCTCTGCGGCTCCGAAAGGGACCAAACAGCAATGAATGAAAAAAAAAAAAAAAAAAAAAAAAGAGAGAGAGAGAGAAAGAGAGAGAGAGAGGAGGGGGGTTGGAGATGGGAACAAAACAGGCGGCTTTCCCAGGCGCTGGGGCTGGGCTGGGGCCTCTGCCTGGGAGCGTGGGCCTTGGCGCTAACGCGAGGGCCTGGGGGGGTGGGGTGGGGGGGTCACTCCTGCAGGGGTGGGCCGGGCCTGGCAGACAGACCCCAGGCCTACCCTCCCTGCCTTGTTCTGAGCGAGCCCATGAGCCCCTCCCTGCAGACCCTTCTATCTGTACATTAGGTTTCTCTTTCTCTGTATATCTTGTTCTTAATGCAGTTTGGGGGTGGAAAAGGCAGATGGGGGTATCTGGGGAAGTCTTCTTCCCCCCATGGGATGGACCTCTCTGTGCACCATGGTTTTGTGCATGGCTGTCCCTTCAGGGAGAACGCAACCCCTTTCCCATCCCTGTGGGCCCAGCCCTGCTCTGACAGCCTTCATCACCATCATCATTAGCAGGCTTTGCGGAGGCCGGATGGTGGGCCGGCTGCAGGGGGCCTGCGGGAATCACCCAGGCAGGGCCCCTGGCCTTTGCTAGCTGCCTCCTGACAAACAAAACTTAACCAGGAGCTTCCTGCTCTGTGGAGTGGGTGTCAATGCCCAGTAGAGGTACAGATGGTTTAAATTCAGTCTACACCACCCAGACCTCTCCTGTCCCTTTGTCCCACAAACTAGTAAAATGTCCCAGCAATCCCTTCCCTTCAGAGCCCATCCTACAGTCCATACCAAGAAAAGGGCACCACGGACTCTGAGACCCCATCTAAGGTTTGGAAAATTGGGTCATCTTTTGAAGCCTCAGGAGTCCAACTGAAAAGGGCATCATCCTGGAAGGTCACCAGGAGGAAGTGGGCCCTGAAGCCTGGGAGAGGCTGCTTGGGAAGGAGACAGAGGAAGAAGGAATTGGGGGGTGGGGATTTCCCCCTCCCAAGCCTGTAGACTCCTCCTTGACCAGGGTCAAGATCCGCTGGGGTAGGGCTGGCCTTTATTTTCAGTTCTCGCTTGGCAGACTTTCCAGGGGACCCAGGGTTTGACAGACCCTGAGCTTGGCCCATCCTGGGGCAAGACTCCCTCTTCTGGGCAGAGCTGCCCCGAACTACTGCCCTCACCCATGCCAACACCCAGGTGCCCTGTCCCTTCCCAACTCAACTAATGTTTCTTGAGCACCTGTTACCTTGTGCTGGGTGGATGAAGCTCTTTTGCTGTGTCTGTCCCCTGGGGGCCCTTGTCACGCCTACCCACCCCGTGGTACCTCCCTCTTTGACCCAAAATAGGAGCAGCTGTGGCATTAATTGTGAATCTTGTACCAGGCACTAGGCTAAGCTTTGTTTATACATTGTTCCCTCAATCTCTCAACCTTATGAGATAGGTGCTGACCTTTCTGGAGGACGAAACTGAGGACCAGATAACTCGTCCAAGGTCATACAGCAAGTTAGAGTGAGGATCCAACCCCAGGCTTTCTGACCCCAGCTCAGTTCCGTCTGGAGCCTTTCCTGGATGCATAGAACTCAGGGAAGCATTTATCAACTTCCCCCATCCCCTCTACATAGATAAGGAGACCGAGGCCTAAAGAGAGAAGTGACTTCTTCACCATTATGTAATTAAATACACATCAGTCCAGGGGCTTTAACTGACTACAAAGAAAAATAGCGATAATAATAAAATGAAGCTCCCTTCTCTCCCATCTTTTTCTCCCTAAACATTATCTTATTCCCCATTTGGGATCCTGGCTGGCTGGGACTCTCCTCACTGGTCTCCAGCAACTGCCTTCAGTGGCACCTTTGTCCCAGCTGTGCACCTCCTCCACTCTAATGGCTGAGATTTGACCCCACCCCACCCCCCACAGAGCTTTAATTGACCTTGGCCTCCAACCCCCTCACTGAGGGTTTGCTCTTTTCTGTTTCCTGAAGGATGATGGTCAGCCCCACGCAGCCCACAGCCCATAGCTAGTGTCTCAGATTGTTTGTTTCTGATTTACATCTTATCTCTGCAACCCCTGCAGACTGTGAGCTGCCTGAAGGCAGTGCCCGGACTCAGAACAATACACTCGCAGAGCAGGAGGCCCCAGAGAGCCTCTGACCCGATCCCCTCAGCAGCAGAGGAAGAGACGGCTTAACTTCATTTGTCTAATGACAACAGCTACTCACATTTGCAATCACGGCTTTAACAGTTTACAAAGCAGTGTTCACACCCATCAGCTCGACTGATGCTAATTCAACCAGCCTATCCTGCCAGCCAGCCTGGCAGCAGGGGAAGCTCCATTCTTCCGAAGGGGAAACTGGGGCCCAGAGAGGGAAAAAAGTACTTACCCAAGGACACACAGCAGACTTTAGGGGTGGGGGTGCCGCTGGAACTAGCCTTCGGTGACCTGATTTGTCCATGTCTCTTTCAATCAAATTTGATTAATAAACATTAATTGGGCACTTCCTATATGCCAGACATTGGGGAGGTAGGGACTGCCATGAACTTCTAGAACCTACCTTCTGATGTATAAGACATACATATGGGCAAGATAATTAAGATAATGATTAATGCCAGGAAGACACTAAACCAGGATGGGACCTCGGGTGACTGAGGGAAGGGGGCTACTCTAGCCAGGGGAATCAGAGAAGTCCTCTTTGAAGACTGAAACATAAACATGACAACTGAAACCGGTATGATGAGGGGTCTACCAGGTGGGAACTGCACATGCAAAGGCTCTGAAGTGAGAATATACTGGGTACCTTCTAGGAAGAGTAGCTGAAGCATGGCAAGCAGCTGGAGTGTGGAGGAGATTAGGTCAGGGAGAAAGAATATAGATTGTATTTTAAGCGCGATGGGGCACCATTGAGGATTATGAGGAGAGAATCTCTGTGTGACCTTGGGCAACGCACTTGCCCTCTCTGGGCCCCACTTGCCAGGAATGCAGAATGAGAGCACTGGCTGAGGTGCATTTTCTGAGGCCACTTTCAGCTATGATCCTCCATTGTTGTGGATTGACTGTGGATTCCCTTCTCTTTAGGGAAGAGCAAGGCCTGTGTCCTCATCTCCCCGATACCAGGGGATGCCACTGAGTTCTGGGCCCCTCAGTTCTCCCTGAGGCTTTCTGAAAAGAAAATGTGTTATGCTGAGTGACAGAGATAGAGGTTATCTGACAGTATAACTGGGTCTCTGACTCCCATCCTAATGCCCCTTCTCTGCCGAGATGCAGGACCAATGGGAGACATGGCCAGTTGTGGGTCAGACCACAGCTGGAGCGAGTGCCGGGGGGTGGGGGTGGGCAGGGAGTTCAAGTTTTGGTTCTGCCCCTAGTTTGAGACCTTGGACAGGGCCTTTCCCCTCTCTGGGCCTGAGCCGACAGAGTCACAGATCTTTCCTCATGAAACTCACAGACCAGTACAGTCCAACAGGGTATAATACAAGCCCCATATGTAATTTTTATTTGCTAGTAGACACATTAAAAAAAAAAAAAGAAACAGGTGAAGTTTATTTTAATATACTTATTTAATCCAGTATATCCAAAATATTATCGTTTCAACATGCAATTAATGAACTATTTTACTTTTTTTTTCATACATCATACTGCAGTATCTCTCAGTTTGCACCAGCCACATTTCAAGTGCCCTGCTCTTAGCCACATGTGGCTAGTGGTTCGTGGTTACCTTATTGAATAGCATAGATTTAGACCCTGATGTCAATAATAACCCTATGGAGTAAAAAGTGCTCCTTAATACAGGCTGCCCAAACACTCAAGGGGCATAGAGGAGGAAGTCACTACCTCTTCCCAGAGAAGGAAGGCTTCCTGTAGGAGGTGCCAATTGAAAGACAAAAAAAAAAAAAAAAAAAAAAAAAAAAAAAAAAAAAAAAAAAAAATCTTACTGATGGCTAATGTCTTTCCTCTCTCTTTTAAGAACACTTTTTCTACCTCATGATAAAAGTGGAACATACCCATTGGTAAAAATAAAGAAGACATGAAAGAGTTAAGAAGGAAAACAAAGAACCACCCATTATTTTCCCAGCCTGAGAGCCACTGATAATGTTTTCAGGGGTTTTTCTAGACACAAGTATTTTGCACATAACTATAATCTTACTGTATGCACAGTGCTGTGTCCTAATTTTTACCCACTCGGTACTGTGCAGCGAGCATTTCCCTGGGTTGTGAGAAAGGCTCATGCAACATTATTGCTATCAGCTGTGTACTATTCCAGGGAAGGGATTGGCCATCAATCTAGCAACCTTTTGTGTCTTTCCACATCACCTAAAGCAGACCCAGCTCCGCTTTGGATGCCCCTCTGAGCACAGAGGCTGCAGCTTTGTGGCGAGGAGCAACCAGGAGGGCAGGGTCCCCTGAAAGTCTCGCTGTGTTTCCCTCCTCACCGCCTGCGCAAGGGTCTTTGTGACTTGGAGCTGGAGGAGGCTGGGCTGGGCTGAGGCTCCCAGCAGCCAGTCTCTCCACTGCCACCTGGCGGCCTTGGAAGTTAATGCACCTTCCAGGAGCACCAGCAGAGGGTAGGGCCCAGGCAGGAGGTGCGGGGGTCCTGGGGGGTCCCCTTCCGGCTCCTGGGTCTCCACCAGACTTTATGACCAACCTTCCACAGTACAGGTCATCTGATTATCTATTCTGGAGAAGAACCTCCGTCTTGCTCTCATTCTGAAGGGCCGTAGTTTTGGGAGAGGGACGGCCAGTGTTCGAACCCAGCTCCCCCTTTGATGAGCCCTGTGACCTCGGGCTAGCCACTCCACTTTTCTGTGCCTCAGTTTCCTCATCTATAGCATATGCTAATAATAGTATGTATCTCTTAGAGTTGTGAAATGAGACATCACACGAAATGCCACAGAGCCTAGTCCACAGAAAGAAGTCAGTGTTTTAAATTATTTGACATCAGGGGCACCTGGGTGGCTCAGTCAGCTAAGCGTCCGACTCTAGATTTCGGCTCAGGTCATGATCTCATGGTTCATGAGTTTGAACCCCGCACTGGGCTCTGGGCTGGCAGCATGGAGCTTTCTTGGGATTCTTTCGCTCCCTCTCTCTGCCCCTCCCCAGCTCTCTCTCTCACAGTAAATAAATAAACTAAAAAATCAATAAATAAATATTTGACATCAGAGGGAAGCTAAATGCAAAGTATAGGGGGCGGGGCTTATTTAGCATCATGCTCTCTCTCTAGGTCTCGGGCCTCCGGCCCCTGGAAGGCTTTCCTAAAACTCTAAGTTTTCAGTGGAGCCACTTTCCTGCTCAAAAGTCCTCAAAGGTTCCCCATTGCTTCCTGAAGTAAACACAAACTCTGCAGCTTGATATTTAAGGTCCCTGAGAGACAGGACCCAGCCCACCTCCCCAGTCTTGTCTCCCACTGTTCACACCGTAGGTCGGCAGTGCTCCAGGATCACCCTCCATTTGCCCCCCTCCGGGCTCTTCTCATACACAGCTTCGCACCGGACCACGTTCTCTCCATCCTGTCTTCCGAATCTTAGTCGTCTTCCAAAGGCCTGGTCACACACCATCTCCTCCAGGAACCCTTCCACAGGTCAACTCCCCCCAGTGTGTATGCTGATCGCACACACCCCAGTTTGCGTTCATCCTTGCAGCCTCATGGGCTAGGAAGAGTCTGGACTTTGGAGCTGGGGGAGGTATGTGTTCAAACACTGTGTAATCTTAACCCCTTTGAGCCTCAGTATCTTTATTTGCAACGTGGGCCTAATCCTTACAGGGCTGTTATGAGGACAGAATGAGAGGGCGTAATGCAAAATGCCTGCCACTGGCAGGTACCTGTAGGACATTACTTTCCTTCCCCTGCTAATTCATACTACCTCTAGGCAGGAAGCCCCTTGGGGGTGGACTGCATTCTGTTCACCTTTGAACCCCAGAGGGCCTGGCACATGAGTACTGAGTAATTTTGCTTGCTATGGTGAGTTGAAACTTCTCTCCCAGCAGCAGAAAGAACCTGCTTGGCCTTGGGAGCAGGTGGTAAAATGCTACTCAGTGCCCATGAGCCTCAGGAGTTACTGCTTAGAGCCAGAGACATTTCATCCTGGGAGCTGGGGGGTGGGGGGAGGAATCGCCCAGTTTATCCAGTTCATAGCCCAGGATACTGGTACGGGTGGGTGGCTATGGCTTGCAGTGGTCAGCCTGTCCCAGCAAGCCTGTTCCCACCCATCATCTGCTTTGATCCCCACGACAATCTGGTAAGCCTGGCAACCTTCCCCATTTCATGGTAGAGGAAACAGCAGCCAGGAGAGGAAGTGACTTAGCTACGGTCACTCAACAGATTCACGAATGCTGGGCTGGGAGCCAGGTTTCCTGACCCCCAGATTAAGGCCCTTTTGAAGCCCTTTTGAAGAGGCATCACGTTAAATATTAGGAGACCTGAGTTCAAGTCCTGGTGCCGCCGTTTACTTTCTGCATGACTTCGGGTGGTTGTCACATCCTGGGCCTCAGTGTCCTTGTGGCAGGGGCCCTGTTGGGACATAAAAGGCTCCAGGAGATGGAAACCGCCTTCACCTGGATGCCATATCCAGGCAAAAGGCTGTTACAGTTGCCCATCGTGCCTGATATAGGACGCTTTGATCTCTGCGCCACTCAAGACTACACAGGGTTTTTATCGCTGCTCACCTGGCCGGCCGTTTCCCAATTTACCTTTTTCTTAGAGTTTGAAAGGGCTGTTTGGGTGGGTGCCTGGAAACAGAGGTGTAGCAGGGTGGGGTTGCTGGGCTGGTGAGCTGGGCACTGGGCATGGAGCCACTGAAGGCCAGGAGAGCTGCTCTCCTCCAGGTAGAATCAGAAAAGACCCAGACTGGGCTGTGAGCTAGGGTTGGGGGAGCACAGAGAAGGCTCAGGCATTCTTTAAGAACCATTGTACATGAACAGAAAAAGTCATAGAACCAGGTGTAGCCCAGCTCTCTGGAAAGGTTCCTGGGGAAGAGTAGAGCCCCAGCAGGGCAAAGATTATACTTGGTTCACAGTGAAACAGGACCAGGCACAAGGAGGTGTTATAGAAGTATTTACCAACCAAGAGAGTGGATGGATGGATGGATGGATGGATGGATGGATGGATGGACGTGTGGATGGGTGGGTGGCTGGCTGGCTGGCTGGCTGAAGAGGAGGGAGGATGATGACAAGCAGGTATGCTTCCAGGAGGTGGTGACGACATATGAGCTGTGACAATTCCGTGGATTGCAAGAAATTGACTCAGGACACATCTGGCAATCAAAAACCAGGCATCTCTCCTCTGTGATCAGGATTTAATAGAACCTAGCAAAAGCCTCAGGAGGCCTGAACATGATTTGTGATTATTCAGAATCTAAGGTGTCTCTAACCATTGAGATAATGAGAACAACGACAATAGCTGTCAAGGGCTGTGCTGGGCATTTTGCAAATGTTATCCCATTCACCCCTCAAAGAATTCTCTCAGGGTGCTTGCCTGAGGCTTCTGTGCCCTTCCTTCTCTCTGCAAGTTGTCCCCCTCTACAACTGACTGCCCAACTCCACGCTTCTTGGGAGAGTCTGAGATTGGCCCAGCCAGCCCTCCAGCCCAGTATGGGCAGAGTACCCATGCCACCTCACAGGCCCCTGGCCAGTTCAAAGTCCTGCTGCCCTTGGGTCTCGTGCTGTCCAGGGTCTCAGGTGGGTTGGAGCAGGGTCAGGACCAGAACTTGGATCTCCCGGTGCTTTTCTCTGAGCCCAAATAGGAACAGGCATCTGGGGCCCAAACTTCTCAGCCTTCCCAGACTTCTCATGGACAGACACTGAGACACGGTTCTCATGATGGGCCTCAGGACAAGCGGGGATGAGGATAGAACCAGAGAATTTCTTTTTTTGTTTGTTTGTTTAATTTATTTTTTGAGAGAGAGACAGAGAGCGAGCTGGGGAGGGGTAGAGAGAGAGGGAGACACAGAATCCGAAGCAGGCTCCAGGCTCTGAGCTTTTAGCACAGGGCCCGACACGAGGCTTAGACCCCTGAGCCATGAGATCATGACCTGGGTCAAAGTCGGACGCTTAACCAACTGAGCCACCCAAGCACCCCTAGAACTGGAGAATTTCTAAATTCAGGAGAGCCTGGCATCAGCCTCTCCACCCCTCTCATTTTATAAATGAAGGAACTGAATCTCAGAGAAGGAGAGTGATTCACTCAAGGTCACACAGCAAGTTAGTGATAAGATGTTCCCTGGGTTATGGAATAGAATTAGCAATTGGCTTCAGACTTCCAACTACGGGGCCGGGACAAGGAGCTCAAGGCGGGGTGGGGGGGTGGGGGGTGGGCAAGGAGACCAGGCAGGTGATTCTCATCTTTCTAGGACCATTGTGAAGGCTGAGTGAAGTTCAGCACTGTAACTGCCCAAGATAGCATTGGAAAGCAGCCAGCTTGTCAATTCTACCTATTAACTAATAGTCTATTATTTTCCTCTGGGATTAATTTTTAAATGCAAACGGTATGTTTTATCACACATTTGAACATTTAACATCCACCGATCGCTGATCTTTGAGCGGGGGCCAGGCCTTCCTTCCTCCAGTGGCTCCATAGGCCCAAGCAGCCCCAGGGGAACACACAATTAAGGGACACATGGCTGCAGGTTCAAACCTCTTGTTCCTGAATTCCGATTCTGCACCATACCCATGGCATATTTGGGAGGGGCGAGCATACGGGGACAATGGTTGAAAGTCAGGAGCCAGTCCTCCCTGCCCAGGACATTTTCCTCCACATAATTAATATCACAAAGAGAAGCTGAGTCTGCATTGGATTGTGGGGATTATGCAAATGAGGCCATAGAAAGGGAGCTTTCTGAGCTCCCGGTGGTTCTGGCTGCAGTAAAGTCCTGTCCAGAAAACACCCAACTCAGCCACGGCTGGGACTGGGACCCTGGGGAGGCAGTTGGAGGGACCCTGACTTAACAGGGCCCAGCCAAGGGCCAGAAATTCTAGAGGGAATCTGGAGGCAGGTTTTCCCAGCAGACAGGAGTTTGGACTGATCATCCTTACAGGAGCACAGCCAGAGAAGTCAGAGCTTAGTTCTTCTTCAAGCAGACAGAGGCAGAGGAGAAAGGGTGAAGCCCTTGGAGTCAGAACTGGGTTCGAATCCCTGCTCTGCACCCTGCTGGCGGTGTGGCCCTGGCTGTGCCTTTTCACTCCTCAAAGTCTAGCATCATCTATGCAATGGGGGCAGGGACAGCACCATCGTGGAGTTCATGTGCGCATCGAAAGATATAAAGTGCATTAAATAGTGCCAGTTCTGCCTCTCCTCTTCCACCTGCTCCCTGTGGAGTGAATGCCACAATAATTCTTGTAATATAATAACAGCAATAGTATAAATAATACAATAACATGACATCAAACTATATGCACACACATACACACACGTAACAGTGATCAATAATGTAGCGGTGAACGCTTGAAGAGTACTTATAGGAGCTTGAGACTGTTCTGAGCTCTTTACATACATTAGCTCATTTAAAGGTCACAGCAGTCCTGTGAGGGAAGTCTTAATGCACCATTAGTGTGTTAATGCACCCATTTTATGGATAAGGAAACTGAGGCAAGTTAAGAAACTTGCTAAAATCACGTAGCTGGTGAGTGGCCAAACTGAAATGACCAGAAGATTTCTGAGTGTGGGCCGTGCAATCATGTTTCTCTCACCCTCCTCAGTCAAGGGAGGGGGTGGCAAATACCATGAGGTCAGGAGACCTGGGGTCTGGGCTCGGCTTTCCCTCAGAGTGCAGGGACTGGGTGTCCTAATCTGGCATCCCCAAGAGTGTATATGTAAGGAAGGACACATCTGTTATGCTCTCACCTCTGAGGAGAGCTTGGCTGGTCAGGGGCCCTCATTACCAACTGTTTAGATGCCACAGAAGGGCCCTAACAGTCATCAGGTTTGAACTGCCCGTTTTACAGTTGAGAAACTGAGGCCCAGGGAGAGAAAATAACCCATCCAAGGTAGCAGTTGGGGTTACCAGCAGGTCTCGTGTCTGCCAGCCCAGAACTTTCTTCCCTCCCAGCCCCCACTCACACAGGGGAACATATTTCCGAACCACTAACTGTCTCACGGGCTGAGAATGTTTGCTGAGCTTGAGTCATGAGCTCCGAGCTAGACCCTGGGGTGGGGACAGGCACGAAAGCCGAACGGCCTTCACACTTGTCTGACCACGGAGAGAGGCCCAGACAGAGAGGGGAGCTCTGGGTCAGGTGCCGGGACAAGGGGTAGGCTGTTGGGGGCTGGGGGGGTGGGGAGGGAGGCTGAACAGACCCTGGGTCCTGCCCTCCAGCAACACGTAGCCTGGGGGGGATAGTCAGAACTGTGACAGTATCCCCACCACCGCCACAAGTGGCATTTATCAAAAGCTTACGCTGTAGCGTGCATTGTGCTACAGGCTTTATGCTCTTCAACAGTCTTCCCAACAATCACTGGCTGGTGTAATAATAATAATAATATAGATATAATAATGATATAATATAATGATATAGTGATATAATAATGATATAATAATATAATGATGATATAATGATATAATAATAATGTAATAGTATCACATATAGAATATAATATCACCCATGTAATAATATCACATATAGAATATCACCGCCGTTTTACAGATGAAGGCATTGAGGCCCAGAGAGACTGAATTACTTGCCCAAGGTCACCCAGCACTGCAGCAGATTCTTCTGCAGGTCCCCAGGGCCTGTGTCCTCCTACTACTTTGTCCAATGTGGTGGCCACAGGCCACATGAACTATTTTTGCAAAATTTCTTTTAATGTTTATTTATTTTTGAGAGAGAAAGAGAGAGAGAGAGAGAGAGAGAGCGAGCATGTGCATGCAAGCCGGGGAGGGGCAGAGAGAAGGAGACACAGAATCCAAAGCAGGCTCCAGGCTCCGAGCCGTCAGCACAGAGCCCGACGCGGGGGTCGAACCCATGAACCGCAAGATCCTGACCTGAGCCGAAGTCACACGCTTAACCGACTGAGCCCCCCAGGTGACCCGAGCTATTGAGCAATTGATATGTGGCTGGTATGAATTCAGATAGGCCATAAAGGTAAATATACACTGAATCTCAAAGAGTTGGTAAGAAAGAAAGAATGTAAGATATCTCATTGATTAATAGTTTTTTAAAATTTTGGTGACATGTTGCAATAATATTCAAGATATACTGGTTTAAATAAAATGTTACTAGAATTCGGTTTCACCTGCTTGAACTTTTTTTTTTAACGTGGGCACCAGAAAATTTAAAATCACATACGTGGCGTGGACACTGATGCTCTAGACCTATCCCGATAGAACTTTCTGCAGTAACGAAAATGTCCCGTTCTGCACGGTCCAGTATGGTACTAAGTCACATCTGGCTATCAAGAGTTTGAAGTAGGACGATTGCGACGGAGAAAGTGAATTTTTAATTTTATTTCACCGAATTTATATTTGAATTTAAGTAGCCCTATGTGGCTAGTAGCTACCTACAGACAGCGCGGCTCCAGAAAATTAGGCTTTCCTGCCCCATGAAAACAAGCATCACAGTGTGTTACAGGCTTCCTGATAGATGTGTTTATTCTGGGGATGGGGCACCAGGAGGGGCTCAGGGGATGTCACTGTCTCCACGGAGTTGTGGAAATGGAGTCTCAGGGAGGTTTAGAGGTTGCCCAAGGGCACACAGCTCCGGTGAGCCTCACTCCAAGCCCCAGGCTTGTCCTCAAGGTCTGTCCCCTCCTTTGCTGGGAGGACTGTCTCCTAGGGCAGTGGCCTGGACCTCCCCACCCCAGAGCCTGCCCAGCCTCCCATCAGCCTGCTGCAAACCCTCACATGTGATCACTTGCATCCGTCTGCCCTCAAGTGCTGCTGACACCTGCCAAGATCTCTCTTGGTCACCCCTTCCCGCCCGCATCCCTCAGCACCTCATGCTCTAATGGCAGCTTCTCTGTGCCAGCCACACCCTGTCTCGTCCTGTTCCTCCTTGCGTGCTCACCAGACCCTTTCCATCCTGTGCCATCCTCTTCTCCTTGGAAGAGTTGCTGCCTTGCCCGCAGCTGGCCAGATTTCTGTGGCTTCTCAAACATCCCCACGTACTTCAGAATACAGACCTCGAACTCTGTCCTGTGGGGAAGCAGTAACAGAAGCAGCAGCCGGGCTTGCTGCTGTCCTCCCAGGCTGACCGTGGGCTGGGTTCCAACCCCAGCTCTGCCGCAGAAGTCTGTGTGGCTCTAGGCAAATCACATCTCTCTGAGCCTCGGTTTCCTCACCTGTAAAATGGAAATAACGGCACCAAAGGTTCTTCTGAACATTAACTATCGTAAGGGATGCGAGGAACCCTGTCGTTAACCATAAAATGAAATATAAACATGGCAAAGGATTATGGCATTCACGGCGAACAACTCACAGATCCCCTGCTAAGCATTTTCACGCTGTTGTGGTTTAGAAATATGTCCCCAGATTCCTAGGTCTTCCTCCCTTCAGGAGGTGGAGGCTAATTCCCTCCCCTTGAGGGTGGTTTAGGACTTAGCGATCAGCTTCTAACTCCTAGAACAAAGCAGAAGTGATGCCCGGTGACTCTGGAGACTGGGCCATTGGCTTTCTCCTCCTGCTCGGATCACTCATTCTGGGGGAAGGTAGCTGCCATGTCCGAGGATACTCAGGTACGTATCAGGGACCCGGGTGGTGAGGAACTGAGGGTCCAGCCATCGGCCCCCTGAGGGAGGCATCTGGTGATACCACCCTCGCTGCCGATGTTCTGACCTTGACCTGGTGAGACCCTGAGATGGAACCACACAGCAAAACCACTCCTGAGTTCCTGACCCGCAGAAACTGCCATATATTAACTGTTTGTTATCTTCAGCCATGAAGATTGGGGGATAATTTGTCACACAGTAATAATGAAAACACGTAGAATCTCATCTAACTTTTGTAACTTAAGGATGTAGGTGTCATTATCCCCATTTTACAGAGGAGAGAACTGAAGCTCAGAGAGGAGGAGACGCTGGCCTAAGGCCACTCAGCAAGGAGGTGATGGACTTGACCTCAGCCCTGGTCCATTTGAATGAAAATCTGCTGTGTGTGGAACCATATGCCATATACCTCCTACAGGTGCTCCAATGACTGAATGTCTTTCTGGGCTCCACGATAGGCCACCGTACTCCCGAGAACAGGGGCTAGAACCTGCACACCTTGGCCTAATCACCCTACCTAGCAACAAGCAGGTGCTCATTAAATGCACGTTTGAGTGAGAGACGAGGCATTTGGCTCACGTGTGGGCCAGACCCTTCCCTTGGCTGAACTCATCCAGATATTCGTGGGGTCCAGGGCAAGATACCAGTGGAGTTCCTCCTACCATATATCTGAACATTTAAAAGCTGGAAATCAAACCAATCAACTGTAAATGAGTTATGACAAACATACCTTCATTACAACAAAATATAAAATACGTGTAAAGCTATATGACTGAAAGTCAGCAAAATCTCAAAGATTACTGGATTGATTTATTACCGCACATGTCTGGGTTGTCCCTCGAGGAGGGGCTGATGATATTTGAATGAGTGATAACAAAAAAAATACATGATTCATAAATTATATATTTATTCTATCAGTTTTGCTTTTCTTGCCTTTATTTCAGAAAAGTCAGTAACTGTGTTGTTATAATCAAGATTTTCACATGATTTCTGTTCTGTCGATAGTCCTGTGAAATTAGACAACTTTTCTCAAGTCATTATCTTTCTTAGATGGTTTTTAATTAATTTCAGTTGGGAAACACTTGCTCCATTGAGAAGGTAGCAATGAATTGTCATAGTCAATACTATTCTTAAAGCAATATTTAGATTAGGAAATGAGCCGTGAGTTTTACATGGCAAGCTTAAATGTTGTAATGGGCTTGCCTAAGTTATGATTATTGTGGAAAATATTACAAACAGTTGAAGTTCTTCATATAAATCCTACCAAGTGCATCTTGATTTTTACTATCTGTCAAAGCAACATCTAGACCCAATAATCATGTAAAGCAATTGATGTCATGCTTTAAGCATGTTACATCTGGACCTGCAGATATCCAAATTTAAGAGTATCATGAATCGGGGCGCCTGAGTGGCTCAGTCGGTTAAGCGTCCGACTTCGGCTCAGGTCATGGTCTCATGGCTCGTGAGTCTGAGCCCCGCATCCGGCTCTGTGCTGACGCTCAGAGCCTGGAGCCTGCTTCGGATTCTGTGTCTCCTTCTCTCCCTCTTTGTCCCTCTCCTGCTCACTCTCTGTCTCTCTCTCAAAAATAAACATTAAAAAAAAAGAGTATTAGGAATTACGTGATATTGTGATATTGTAAAATGTTCTTCAGCTGCCCTGTGCAACTCTGGCAGATACCAGGCCCCTTCTTGACTACCTCTCGAACCACAAATGGGAACACGAAGAGAAGCAAGGAAATCATGCTTGGTCCCACTGAAAGTTGATGGCATCTGTGCTAAGAAGAAGGACTTAACGAGTTAATTGTTTGATCTTTTCTCTTCCCTAACAGCAAAGGCTTTCCTCACACTGCCGAAAGCCTCCCGCACTCCACCGTAGCATCCCCCTGCAACGTCGGCCGCCCCACAACCCACAAGTGTTGGTAGCATCTGGATGCCTCCATCCTTTGTGTCGAGGACAGAGAGCGAGAGACGAGCAGAGAGCGTTTCTCTCACCTCCCTGGGGCCTGAGCGGCATCAGTCACCAGAGCGGATGTGGATGGCGATGGGGGGCGCTGAGTGCCAAGTGGCCCAGGCTCCACGTGCTCCTTAATCAATCATTTGCATTTGTGACATAGGGGACTCTGTGCTACTCCCGTGTGGTCTGGTAGACTGTGGCTGGTGCAGACGCCGGGCAGAAGCCCGGACTGTTTAAAAACTTCCCTAGCCATGTAGCAGGGGATGGTTCACGTTGATGGTTCTACTAATCCCTCTTCTTATAATTATCTTATAAAATGTTCCAAGACAGATATGTTTCTTTCATTTCTTGCCCAATTTTAGTGCCATAGCTTTGTGAAGCATCGACTGTCATTTCTTTTTCTTTTTTTTTAATTTTTAAAAAATGTTTATTTGTTTTTGAGAGAGAGAGAGAGAGAGACAGAGCGTGAGCAGGGGAGGCGCAGAGAGAGAGGGAGATACAGAATCTGAAGCAGGTTCCAGGTTCTGGATGTCAGCACAGAGCCCAACGTGGGGATCACGCCCATGAACCACGAGATCATGACCTGAACTGATGGTGGATGCTTAACCGACTGAGCCACCCAGGCTCCCCTTGTCATTTCAAAAGAGCACTTTATATAAAGTGCATCTATATCATTGAGATTTATAAAACATTTTTTTGTGTGTGGTAGAAAACACATAACATAAAATTGACCATCTTGGGGCGCATGGGCGGCTCAGTCAGTTTTGCATCTGACTCTTGATCTCGGCTCAGATCATGATCTCACAGTTCGTGGGATCGAGCCCCACATCAGGCTCTGTGCTGACAGTGCAGAGCCTGCTTGGGATTCTCTCTCTCTCCCTCTCTCTCTGCCCCTCCCCTGCCCCTGCTTGTGCTCTCTCTCTCTTTCTCTCAAAATAAATAAAATTTAAAAAAATATTAAAAGAATCATTAAAAAGCGAAACGGTCCTTTGTAATAGTAGTTTGAGGAACACTGCTCACAGGGTGTAGGACGGGGCTCCTCTTGCCCAGGCAGGTCGAAAGGTATCTCAGACTTACTTTACTGTACCTCGGTTTCCCGAGTGCAAAAAAATGGGTGCTGAACAGCAGTGCTCTGAAGCCCTTACAGCCAAATCACCCCAGGATGCTCTGGACATTGGAATTCCCCCTCTTGGACTGGCTGACTAGATGGGCGGCCCCCCTCTGATCCCTCCCAGTGGGCTTTGCGCCAAGTCCCATTTCACTCACTGAAGACTCCTTTGTCTCCGCTGACACCTGGTTTCCTGCCTCTGGCGTCACAGAAGGGCCTTCTCATGGGTGACACACACCACAGCCTCCACTGCTCACGTCCAGGCCAAAGGTTCACAGCACTCCCTTCACCAAATCCACATTCCTCTTTGGTCGACTCTGACTTCTGTTGGCCTGATTCACAGGAGGGCTGGAAGGGAGGAGTTGAGGTTAATGAGGGTGCAGCCAAGGAGGGGCCCCCATCCTAGAATTTCGGAGGTGAAATTTCTATTTTTTTCTCTTATTTCACAACTAATACACAACCACTGCAAAACAACTCCAAAAGACAGTATATGTATACATATATTTTTAAAAAATAATTATTTATTTATTTGGGAGGAAGAGCATGTGTGCATGTGTGAGAGGGAGAGGGACAGAGAGAGAGAGAGAGAGAGAGAGAGAGAGAGAGAATCCCAAGCAGGCTCTGAGCTGTCAGCGCAGAGCCCGATGTGGGGCTTGAACTCACAAACTGAGATCATGACCTGAGCCATCAAGAGCAGACACTTAGCTGACTGAGCCACCCACGTGCCCCCCAGTATACATATATTTTTAAAAACCACCCAGACTCCCAGAATCCAATGATAACCACCTTTAACATTTTAGTGAATATTTTGCCTGTTGTTTTCAAACATACATTTTAAAACAACAACATTAACAGCGATGTGTTACCTGTGTTGTTTATAATCTGCTTTTTCCATTCGACATTTTTTCCACATCCATATATGCATTGCTACATCATCAGTGCAAGTGGCTGGACAGTATTCCATGGTGTGTATGTTTGGCGATTGACAGGACCAATGTCCTTTGATTGGACACTTATTCTCTCTCTCTTATTTGCCGCCTCACCGTTATAAACAATAAACGACATTCTTGAAGTCAATTTTTTCATCATGTTCTCAGAATAAACTTCAAGAAGTGAAGTCTCGAGGCCAAAGGATATGCAGACCATATTTAAAAGACTATGGCTACAGGATTCGACGGTATTGACGAACACCACTTTCAAAATATCAAGAGTGCCAGTTTCAGCTCATGCCTGCCAACACTAGGTGTTACTGCTTTTTGTTTCATTGTTGTTTTAGTTGGTATCTCTTTGTAGGATGTTGGACATGTTATCAGGCTTCTTGGTCAGTTCTACTGGAAAATATTTTGGAGCTTATCTATCCAGCCCTTTATTGTGCACAGAGGTGGGGAGCTTCTTCCCCAAGCAAGTTAGGGACAGCCAAGAATGGACACCAAATTTTCTGATGTTCAAGTGAGGGGGGTTTCCCATGATCCTGGGGTCCCCTGAGTCGACAGAGAGAGACGCAGGGATATGAGTCAAGAATAAAAAGGCTCCTTGTGTTTCATGCCACCATGTGACACGAAGTAAGTAACTCCTCCTGTCTGAGCCTCAGTTTCTCACCTGTGAAATGGGGAGGCTGGATGCGTCACTTATGCAGCTCTTCTCAGCTCTGAGATTAAGTCTATCCTATCATCTCCACGTTCCTTCCCATTGCTAATAGTTATAATGACTTTACAGGTTTAGAAAATCTGAATCCACCGATATCTATCCACCTGACTCTGCTATTCATTCAGCTGCAGGCTTCACTGAGAACCCACTGAGTGCCAGGCCCAGTGCCAGGGGTTAGGGGTACGGAGATGAGCAAGGAGCTCGTAATCTGGGGAGCGAGACTGCACTGAAACAGACCCTTTCTTTCTTTTTATTTTTTTTTAATGTTTACTTATTTATTTTGAGAGAGGGGGGAGAGAGGGAGAGAGTGTGCACGTGTGAGTGGGGGAGGGGCAGAGAGCGAGGGAGAGAGAGAATCCCAAGCAGGCTCTACGCTCAGCCCAGAGCCCGACTCGGGGCTTGATCCCACCACCGTGAGATCACAACCGGAGCCAAAATCGAGAGTTGGACACTCAACTGACTGAGCCACCCAGGTGCCCCCAAAACAGACCCTTTCAATAAAGGGTGACAGGTAACTTGAAAGAAGGCAGTGTGATGGGAATGCAAGCTGGTGCAGCCACTCTGGAAAACAGTCTGGAGGTTCCTCAAAAAACTAAAAATAGAACTACCCTACGACCCAGCAATTGCACTACTAGGCATTTATCCAAGGGATGCAGGTGTGCTGTTTCGAAGGGGCACATGCACCCCCATGTTTATAGCCGCACTATCAACAATAGCCAAAGTATGGAAAGAGACCAAATGTCCATCGATGGATGAATGGATAAAGACGATGTGGGATATACATACAATGGAGTATTACTCATCAGTCAAAAAGAATTAAATCTTACCATTTGCAACTATGTGGATGGAACTGGAGGGTATTATGCTAAGTGAAATTAGTCAGAGAAAGACAAAAATCATAGGACTTCACTCATATGAGGGCTTTAAGAGGCAAAACAGATGAACATAAGGGAAGGGAAACAAAAATAATATAAAAACAGGGAGGGGGACAAAACAAGAGAGACTCATAAATATGGAGGACAAACAGGGTTGCTGGAGGGGATGTGGGAGGGGGGATGGGCTAAATGGCTAAGGGGAACTAAGGAACTATTCCCAAAATCATTGTTGCACTATATGCTAACTAATTTGGATGTAAATTTTAAAAAATAAAAAAGAAAATTAAAAAAGAAAAAGAAAAAGAAAAAAAAGAAAGAAGGCAGCGTGAGGGTAGTGGAAGCCCACCAGCGGAGATGAGAGATATCAGGGCAGCCTTCCTGGAGGAAGTGATGGCTGACTCTCATCTTGAAGAGGGAGTAGGTGATAGCCAGATGAAAGACAAAGAGGGTACTGGGGGCAGAGAGAATAGTGTGGGCAGAGATCTAAAGAGAAAAGAGGGAATGGTACCTTTGAGGAATTTTAAAAAGGTCAGGGGGCTTGGGTCAACCTAGTAACTGAGAAAACTTAGAAATATTTACTTATTCATCCACTTCAAAGTAGCAATAACAAACCCATTACACATTAAAATAAATAATATGTATATTTAAGGTTTCTTTATTTGGGGGGGGGGCAGAGAGAAAGGGGGAGAGAATCCCAAGCAGGTTCCGTGCTGAGAGTGCAGAGCCTTGACGTGGGGCTTGAACCCACGAACCGTGAGATCACGACCTGAGCCGAAACCAAGAGCCAGACACTTAACCCACTGGGCCACCCAGGAGTCCCAATAATATATATATTTTAATTAAAAGTAACTGTCCTTTCCAATATAAAAGTATTTAGTGGGCAGAGCGGCATTGTTTTACATTCTTGCGGATCTCTTTGATGTCTGGCTTATTATCATGAAAAGCTTTTGATCTCACAAACTCCCTGAAGGGGTCTTGGGGATCCACACTCTGAGGCAGATGAATGGATGAGGGCATCCTGGAGGCAGAGGGGCCAGTGACGAGGAGGCTTTTGTATCCCATCCCCCCACTCCCGGGAGCTGAGGCAGAGCAGTGGCTGAGGGCCCCGGGGGACAGGGAGGAGGAGGTGGGGCTGACAGGTGTTCCTGGGGCTGGCACGCATAGTCTGGGCGCCTGCTTAGGTGCTGGGGTGCTGGCTGCTGAGCCGGGCTCTGGTGGACAAGCAAGTTTGGGGAGGAGATGATAAATCGTGTTTGGAACTTTTGGGGCTCCGAGTATGGTTCCCCACGTGCAGTATCCACAGACTGGCACCTGGGCCTTGGAGGGGATGGGTTTGTGTGGGAGCAAAAGTGTCACCGAGGACCAGGGGGACGGTCTCCAAGCTGGGATGCACCCACCGCTGTTTTGGGACCAAGGGGAGGGGGTGGTAAGGGGGGTGTGGCCTGGGTCCTGTTCCCCAGCCAGCCAGCACCACCATGGGGGGTGGCTGTGGGGGTCTGTCTCCTCCCAGCTTTGCTGAGCAAACAATGCATAATCCAAACCAACTCCACCCCCAACTCTTGGGACAGCCAAGGAGAGGCTTAGTGAGGGCTCAGAGGGGACACAGTGAGGGGTGAGCTGGGGGCCCAGAAGCTGGGTGGGGGTTCTGAGGGGGTGCCCGATGTATCCAGGGATGGGGGAGATTCAGGAGAGGAGCACGCTCAGGCCTTCAGTGATGAAGAGACTAGAGACGGTTCTCCTCATCTTTGAATCGCTGCTGTGTTTTGAGAATGTGGACACCTTGCCAGGTGGAGGCAGGAGCTGGGCCAGCTTCCCCCCAGCGTGGGCCCTTCCAGCATGAAGCTGTGCGCCTGACCTCAGCTCTCCGCTCGGATACTGTTCTGTGGGGTCTCTTACGGTTGCGTTGGCTCATAAGAATGCCAACCCCAGGCTGCCCTGGTCCTTCCTCAGGCAACGGGGCACGCTCTGCCCGTGCGCTAGCCCCACGCTGACGCAGCTGGACCCAGGCCCTCACGTGACGTCAGCAGCCACCTTGCCTCAATTTTCCTCCCCGAGGGCTTAGTCCTCACACAGTGTCTTCCCATGTGTTGGCAAGATGGAGTCCTCCCTAGTGAGCCAAGTGAAAAGAGGACTCCCTTTTCTCAATATTTGTGCACAAAACTCTGGACAGACTGTTGTTGTTGCCTTGACATGAGTCAAGTCTTGAACAGGAGAGCGTGGCCCAAGAATAATGGACTGTGCTGATTGGCCCGGCCCGGGATGCGCGCTCAGTCTTGGAGCAGGAGGGGGGATGGGTGGGGGCAGCAATGTCAGCCCCTCCCAAACTACATGGACTGCCAGTAGGGACAGGAGTTCCCCCAAGGAAAACCCGGAGGCTGCTGCCAGGAGAGGGGCTAGACCCCAGGCGGGTGACAGCCATTCCCTCAGGCTGAAGCCCGTGGAGCCCAAGGCCTTCCCCACCCGGAAGTAACAAATGTCCATCCCCCTGACACGTAGGGTAGAGCCGGGGTACCCACGTTGCACTTGGGGATCCATCGGACCTGGCTTCCACCTTGGCCCCAATCTCCCGGCTGTGTGACCCGGAGTGAGTCATTTCTTCTCTCTGAGCCTCAGTTTCCTCCTCTGTGAAAGGGAGTGAATCTTTATAAGAAGAGGCGAGGACACCGAGAAGAGGCCGTGTGGAGACAGAGGCGGACGTTTGAGGGATGGCTTGGAGAGAGATGAAGGGATTGGCTGTCACAAGCCAAGAAAGGCCAGGAGCCTTCCACAAGCTGGAAGGGGCAAGGAGGGCTTCCTCCCTGGTTTTCAGAGGGAGCACGACCCGCCACACTTCAGTTCCAGACTCTGGGCCTTGGGGACCGGGGCTTGATATGCTCTGGCTGTTCAAAGTCACCCCGTCATGAGCAGTTTGTTGAGGCAGCTCTAGGAGATCAATACAGTATCTGAAGTGATTTTACTTGTGTGTTCATTCTCCATGCTTCTCTCCAAGGGGTCAGCTCCGTGAGGCCAGGCATCATCTGTTTTTGTCACTGCTGTGTCCCTAGGATCTGGAACAGTGCCTGTTGCATACTAGATGTTCATGAAACATGTGGTCAAATCAAAGAACGGGTGAATGCACAAATCCCCCACCTGGCATTCTCGGAGAACATTTTCTCAGCCTGGCACCAACCTGCCATTCCAGCCAGGCCCTTCCCAGGCATTTTGCGTTGACAAATTGCTGTGGTGACAGGCCATGTTCCCGTCCCCTTCTCATCCTTAGATGCACCCACCATGCCCACACGGGCAGCACAGTCTAGTGGTGACAGCTCAAAAGTGTGGGGGACCCCAGACCTGTTTTAAAGTCTGGCCCTGGCTTGCCCAATGATGTCACTCAGACTAATTCCTCAGCTCTCAGTGCTTTCCTCTGCAAATGTGGATAGGCTCCACATCCTTTCAGTGCTTAGAACACAGTAGGTGTTCAATAAATGGTGGCTCTAGTCACCTCTTCTCATACATCCTGTTTTCCCCATGAGGCTGGCCTGAGTCTTTTCCTCCTGCAGGAAGCCCTCCCAGACCACCCCCACCCTGACCCTGGCTCTCCGCGGCTCAGACTCTCTGAATGGCTCCCTTGCCGCTCAGCACGGGCTGCCTGGGATCATTAATTCTCTTTTTGTGCATACGTGGCCCGTCTCCCTGGCTGCCTCAGCCGTTGGCCATGTTTTAATGAGGATTTCTCTTTGTGAATAAAGAAGTAGGCCTTTGATCTCCCTTCTGGAATTGGCTGTCTTTGATAGTCTGCACTGAGTAACTGCTAAGAGCCAGGCCAGGATTCAAGTCTGGGCACTGCTGTTGCTCGTTGTTGGACCCTTGGCAGGTGGCCTTCCTTCTCCCAGCCTCAGTTTCTCCATAAGTATAAAGGGTTCATGCTAAGCAGACACTCTGTTGTATGTAAATTAGCGAATCCGTGGAGTCAGCGAAGTGTCCCCTTAGCCCCAGCTTCTTTTGTAATATCTGCTCCTTAAATTTCAGCTACAAATCAGCAATTATCCCCAGCTTACTGAGGAGGAACAATGAGGCCAGGAGACTTAAGTATCTTGTCTAATCCCCTTAACCAGGTATGGGATAGAGGCGGGATTTGAACCTCGGTTGCTTAATTCTTAGTCTCCCTTATTCCTGTGACCCCCAAGGCCAAGGTTAACGGAGAATGCTGTGGTCAGCTGGTGACATCTTGGGGTGAATCAGAGTGAGGACCCAAAGGCTCACCGTACTCTGGGAAGGGGAAGTCTGAGAGCTTTGGGCAGGAGGTCAGGTTGGGTGAGTGAGATGGGGGCACAGGGCATGGGTGATGGTTGGGTGAGTGATTCCTGGGGGCACAGGGCATGGGAGGTTTGTCCAGAGAGGGCTGGAAGAGACACCAGGATTTGGAGGAAGAACCATTGCCAAGGGTGAATAGAGCTCTTATCCAACGTCTCAAATGACTCAGTGGCCCCAGTTGTTGGGGACAAAATGTTTGCGAGGCCATGCACTCCAGCTGGGTGCTCAGAGGAAGAGAGCCTATGAGAAGAGCAAAGAGCTGCCTGGGGCTGGTGGCAGGCTGGAACTGGCCTCAAACCATGACCCAGAGGGACACGACCAGTCTGGGGAGCTCTCAGGAGAGCCCCTGGTGCAGGGAAAGCGACACACAGCCAGGTTCCCTGGGGAAAGTGTGCCAAGGGTAGGCGTGGGGCAGGGCGAGAAAGAGAGAGGACAACAGCGTGAGAGCCAGGAGAGACGGTGTGCGAGAGGAGAAAGAGAAGTGGAAAGCAAGCCGCAAAATGGTAGGAAAGAAGGGGCGCTTGGGTGGCTGACTCGGTTGAGCGTCTGACTTCGGCTCAGGTCATGACCTCACAGTCCGTGAGTTCGAGCCCCACGTCAGGCTCTGTGCTGACAGCTCAGAGCCCGGAGCCTGCTTTGGATTCTGTGTCTCCTTCTCTCTCTGCCCCTCCCCCACTTGTGCTCTGTCTCTCTCTCTCTCTCTCTCTCTCTCTCTCTCTCTCTCAAAAATAAATAAATGTAAAAAAATTTAAAAAAAATGGTAGGAAAGAAAGCAGGAGGGGAGGCAGAGAGGAGAGAGAGAGAGGAGAGAACCATGGACTTGGTTCCATCTCTAGGGAGCCCATTTCTGGAGCTGGAGAGTGGACAGGCTGGGACAGCGTACTCAGCCAGTTTCAACCGGAGCCCCGGATGGCTCCCCAGTGGGCAAGGCATGGAGGGAGGCTTGCGGATCCAGAGCCAGATCCCCTCTGGGAGGGGAGAGGCTGGCTGGAGGCCTGGGCTGCGCTCAGGAGCTGCGTGATCTTCCAAGAGGCATGGCCCCTTCCCTGAGCCTCAGTTTTAGCATCTGTAAAACGGTCAGAGTGGGGCTGGGGGTGTGCGTTTGTGTAGAGGATAGCATCTGGCCTCTGATATCCTGGAGTCCACTGCTTCTGGGCTCAGGGCCTCACCCGGGTGGGAAGTGGGACGTGGGGGCATCTGGTCCACAGGCTCCCCCCTGGAAGGGATTCAGTCTGGGCCTCAGCGGCTGCCTCCTTCCCCCTCGCCCGGCTCTGCCCTCACTGCCGCAGACAAATCCCAACCGTGGGAAAGATGAATGTTTGGGGCCAGCCATCAACAGGCAGAAGCTCGTTTTCTTTTCTTCCCATCCTGGGATCCATCCTGCTCTGGGCCATTTAATACCCACAGCGGCTGCCAGTATTGAGCACCTACTGTGTGCCAGGCCTGGAACTAAAGTCTTGAAGACACCGTCTCACCGAGCCCTCAGAACGACCCTCTCCGCAGGTGCCCACTTCACGTTTGAGGAGAGCCAGGCTGGCTGAGTGCAGCGACCAGCCTGAGGATGTAAACCAGAGACAGCAGGGCCGGGCCGAGTCTGAAGCCGGGGCTCCCCCCAGCACCACCCCAACTCTGGGACTACAGGGGTTCTGCACAAGCAGCCAGAGAGGTGACCTCGGGTCCGGGTTTTGTTCCTACCCTCAAGTTCATCCCCCTCCCCCTCTGAAGCTCAACTGCTTCATCAACAAAACGGGGCAAATGATAACAGCTGTCCATTTCTCAAAACTGTTGCGAACAGTTCCACAACCAATAATAGCTAACACCGTGGGACACTTAAACGTGAACCAGACACTATCCTAAGTGACTGTAACTAACAGTTTAATTAATTTAAGGCTCGAAACAGCCCTATGAGGCGGTTAACCCTATCCCCGCTTTATGGGTAAGGCTCATGGATGCCAACCTGCCCAAGGTTGCACATGGAGTTATGGGGGCTGAGACCAGAGGGCAGGGCAGAGCCAGGACTGCATCAGGTCTGTTGACGCTGGGCAAATCACCTTCCTCCCCTGGGCCTCAGTTTCCCCGTCTGTCTAAGGGTTGCCGTGAGAACCGGAGGTGGTTGGAGAGCTCTGGCTGAGCCCCTGTTGGAGAGCCCGTATAATTGCAGCGAATTTAGAATCAGCCCCGAGCTGAGATCGCAGCTCCGGCGCGTAGCAGCCGGGTGACGTGGGGCAAGCGCAGCCTTGCTGAGGCCAGGGTGCTGCAAGGAAAACGTGAGGGATGCATTTAAAGGCCCCCACTGGGAGCCTGGCACGGGAGGGAGGACCTCGGATCGCAGCCCCTCCCCCCACCCCTGGCCCTGGCCGCAGCGCGGTGCGCGGGTGTGGGAAGGGAAGGCACAGGGCAGGCGGGGATTAGCCCGGGGTCCCCCTCCTGGGGCGGTGCTTTTAAGCACGTTCTCCTCTCAGCTCGGCCCTGCCCCCTCCCAGGCCCCCGGCCAGGCCTGTGTTTGCCGTGGGGATCTGGGCCGCCCAGGCCCGTCTTTCATTCCTGGGCAGCTTTTGCTTGCTTTCTGCCGTGGGGCCGGCAGGCTCTGCCCGGCTCCCCGGGAGCAGATGGGCCGCAGTGGGAAAGCGCAGCGCCGGCCTTAAGAGGATTGGCGTCTTTCTTCCCACCCTTTGTGCGGCTCCCTGCGACCGCCGGCGCCCGGACCACAAAGGCCGCTTGTTTGACTGCCTCTCGGGGCGCAGGGGTCACAGCTGACAGCGGCGCCCTTGGAGACGGCGGCGGCACCCCATGTGCGCCGGAGCACCCAGGCTCTGGGAAGGACCAGAAGTCCTGGGCTACACCCCGCAGTTAGCGGAAAGCACTCTCCCACGCAGGGAGTACGGAGATGCCTAGGGCAGGTCCAGAGAGGGCCCGCGTCCCCTCTCGTCCCCTCGCTGAGAGTTTGAGGCCGGGAGCGGTTAGGACTTAGCCAAGTCACTGCAGCAAGCCAGTGCCCTACCGGTTCTTGCTCCCAGGGCCCCCAGCACCCAGCAAAGCTCCCTTCTGTCACGGAAATGGGCTCTCCCTTTTCCGCAGGCTCATTCCTCCTGGGTGTGGCGATCAGGGGAACCTCAGAAAAGAAAGACTGGGGCCAGCAGAGGCTGGAGGCACTTGGGAAGCTGAAGCCTGGAGACCAGGGAGGGGCCCCAGAAAGGGGCATCTGACCACCGCGTTTGAGACCAGGCTCCACGCGAGAGGTGGCAGCTGGAGAGAGGAAAGGGACAGGAAGTATCTCACTGAGGAGAGAACGTATTTAAAATTTTTATTTAAGAAAGTTGTTGAGCCCCTACTTTCTGGTGGATGCTGAGGAAACAGAGAAAATAAGATCAGATTCCCCCTCAAGGGCCCTCTGTGTGCAAGGGGGACAGATTGGAATGTAACAGGCTCCAGACTAGAGTTTCTTGGTCTCAACACTACTGACGCTTTGGGGCAGATAATGCCTTGTTGTGGGGGCCGTCCTGTGCATTGTGGGAGGACTAACCATATCCTTGGCCTCTCCCCACTAGATCTCAGCAGCACCCGCCGCCCCCAACTGCTGTGACAAAAGTGTCTCCAGACATTGCCAAATGGCCCCTGGGGGGGGGGGGGGGGCAAAATCACCTCAGTTGAAAATCATTGGTCTAGACTATAATTCTGTCATTTGTCTGGTCGTTTGTTTGACATAAGTTTCCTGAGCCCCGAGTGTGTGCCGGGCAGTCTTCTAGGGCCTGGGGGTTCAGCTGTGGAGTTATAGGTGTTGAGTTCATGCCTCTTGCCTCTGCCTGCTGGAGGAGGGAGTAAAATATTCCACGCGGGGATAAAATTGTGGACCAGGGTTACCAAAAGGCTCCGGGAGGTAACGTTCAGCCAGGCCCGGGGGGGGGGGGGGGGGATGAACGGAAGGTACTAGGACAGAGAAAATGGGAAAGAGGACATTTTAGGTTGAATAGGATGGGTTGGCCATCCTGGGCTTGTGCAGGGCATGTCCGAGGGCACAGATGGACTAAGACGGGCCCTTTCTGGCAGGCAGACGGGTCAGGACAGGCAAAGAAGTGTCTTCACCCTGTCTGGAGGCTGCAGGGGGATCGGGAAAGACTGCCCAGAGAAGCAGAGAGAGGAGCCAGGTCTTGAAGTTGAGCGAGCAGGGGAGAGAGAGAAAAGATGGGGAAAGAGGGAGCCGCGCCTGCATAGGCTGCAGAGCTGGAGAGAGCCTGAGGCTTTGGGAGACTGCAAGGAGGCTGCTGGAACAGGAGCACAGCAAAGGGAGGCAGATGAGGCTGGAATGGGAAGGGGAGTAGAACGAGACTTAGCTACAGAGCCTGGACTTTTATTCTTGAGGTGCTGGGGAGCCATGCAAGGTATTTGAGCAGGGGAGTACTTTTATTTTAGAAAAATCACTGTGGCCACAGTGAGGAGGTAGGGTTCTGCACGGAACAGGGCGAGAGGCAGGGGGTGGTGGCAGAGGTTCGGGAGTGAGATTAGGGTGTCAATGAGTCTGGAGTGGACAGGCCAGGTCTCACAGACACTTGGGAGGTGAAAGCATTAGGCTATGGTCTTGAATGTGGGGCTGAGCCAGCTGGAGGCAGGATCCAGGCAGAGTGTGGACGCCTGGGAGTGCCGCCCTGCAACAAATCACCAGATAAAAGACCGAATAGAGAACGATATGCCTATGAATCTCAGAATACAAATTATTTTTGAAACTTTGCTCTCATGCATCATCTTTAAATATTAACAGCCAACGTTTTTTAAGAGTTTAATGCGGTGCCAGGCACTGTTCTAAGCACTTCGTGCATTAACTTGTTAACTCCTCACAACAACCCTATGAGGGAGATACTTTTTATCATCTGCATTTTGCAGAGAAAGATGCTGAGGCACAGAGAGAGTAAGCAACTTGACCAAGCACACAGCTAACAAGTGGCTGAGCCAGGGTTGGAAGTCAGGCAGTCTGGTTCCTGAGTCTGTGCTCTCTGCTGTTAAATGCCAAAATGTAGTTTGTTTAAAGTCTGCTTCACTTCGGCTACTTATAAAATCCTGTAACCTTAATATAAAGGTTAAAAAAAAAAAAGCAACAGCATTATATTTTATAGGTTGCGGTGGAGGAATATAAACTGGAAAATCACCTTCTGGAATCCCAGGGAAACCTTACACCTCGGCAGTGACTACTGCCACCTGGTGGCGGTGTACCCCGAAACGAGGAGCTGTGATACAGGCCAAAGCCCAATTTTATTTGGGTGTCGAATTTATGAAACCCTAAGCCGGGGTGATGAGAACTTGCTGATACAGGTGCTACTATTACGAAAATATGTCTTCTGCTGGACAGGAAGAAAGAGGTGAGGCTCCCAATGGCCAGGCCGCAGGGTGTGTGCTCTACGGGACTATGACTGTGGTACTTGGGATGGGGTTGCCAGGCCCCATCCACACCCCTTCGCCAGTTCCCTAGACAACCAGCATCAGGCATTTCTGAAACAGCTGGTGGGAGCTAGGGGTGGGGTGGGGTGTTACTTTGCAAACATGGGCTGTACCCATGACCCCGACCTTCTAATCCCAGGGCTTAACTGACTTCATTAACTCCAGGGGGCTCGAAAGAGACCCCCCAAATCATTCTCTGTCAAACCACATTCATAAAAGTCCCATTCCTGAGGGCTGTGCAGGAAAACCTCCCGCCTAAAGGCAGAGGACTGGAGGTGGTGACCCTGGGATGTGAACCCTCCGTAGGCTGGTGACAGGGCAGGATTGACCCCACCCCCCTGCCTGCCGAAGGGCAGCGAGGGAGAAAACTGGGTGAAAGCAGAGCATGCTGGGTAGCCTGGCCAGGAGATGAGCGGTCCAGCCTCCCACCCCCCACGGTGGTTGCCATGACAACCGAGTGGGGGAGGGAGGAGAAGAGGCGAGACCACTTGCCCCTCAGACAATGGGAACCTATTCTAGGTCACCCTTGGCCTTGCCTTGAGGGACTTGGGGTGGTCAGGAGTTTGGGGTCTTCATACCCTTCAGTATGAGGATTTGGGGGAGCGGCCTGTTCAGGCCAGGCCTGGGGAACCCAGAATGAGGATCACAGACAGGATTCCAGCCCCTGAAAATTCCCAGCCCTGCCAGAGCCTCCTCCCTCCCGGGCTCCCCAATTTCCCAGCATAGACTGATTCTGCGTGACGTTCGGTTCATATTCTGAGCCTCCTCCCCACACTGAAGAACTTGACCTGGTCGGGTGGGGGGCGGTGAGTGGCAGGCGTAGGGAGGAGGCAGCAGCCACTTTGGGGACAGGCCAAATATTTTATGAGTAATTTAATATCTGGAGCGCGAACCACTGAGCAGAGAACCCATCAGCTGCCGGGAGCAAGGAGCTGGTCTGGTCCTCATAATGCAGGGGGAGAGGACGGGTCTGACAGGGATGATGAGGGGCTGTAGGGAAGTTAACCCTTTGACGGCCCTGGGAGAGAGCCAGAAGGGGGCAGGATGGGCTCCCACATTGTTGGATACTGGCCATGCCCCAGATTCTTTGCGCTTTTGATGAACACTTGAACTTGGGAGGGAAGATTTGCCCTGTTGAAACACACTGGCTTTGTGACACAGGGACCTGAGTTTGCTTTCTGCTAAGGGTGTGCCCCTGGACTAATGACTCCACCTACACCTCAGTTTTCTTACCCATAAAATGGGGATGATAATACATCACAGATAAGAACTCAGTGACAACAAATACAAAGAATGTAGTGCGATCCCAGGACACAGATGCTGTGTGAACCTCACAGCAGCTCTTCAAAGTTCCCAACTTCCTTTGTGGGGGTCTCCCCATCACCTGGCTGTGCCCTGGGCCCCTCCTCTCTGGCCCTGGGGTAAGGCTTGAAGGGCGTTCATCACATTCTACACAGCCATGGCTGTGTCTCTCCTGATACCTGCTTTAGCACCCCCTCAGGCTTTCTGGGGAGGCGTCTTGTCCAGCCTGGTGGCGTAGAAGGGGCACAGGCCCTGGACACAAACAGATCTGGGTCAGAATCCCGGTTCAGCCACATTCCAGCTTGTTGATGAGGGGCAGACCCTTCATCATCGCTCTCGGCCTTCATTTCCTCGTCTGCAAAATTTGATTAACGGAACGCCATCTTCATAAGGATGCTCTTACAATTACAATGACTAGAGATCATTCTATGACGATGAATATTTACAGCCTGTTACACAGTAGGTGCTCATTAAATGATTCATCATCAATACTTCTGGAGAGCAGCTCAGGGGCCACACTGTTTTAGCCCATGTCGCAGCTCTGCCACGTACTAGCTATGAGGTCTTGGCCAAGTTACATAGCCTCCCTCTACCTCAGTTTCCGTAGCTGCGAAATGGACACAATACCAGTAAGTGCCGCATGGGAATGAAATAAGCAAAGATATAGAAAGTGTTGAAAACAGAGCCTGGAACAAAGGAGGAGCCAGACAATGCTAGCTGTCTCTTCTGAAATTAAGAAGCAGTTTGTGAATGGAATCTTCACTCCCCTCCCCTCCCCTCATCCCGCCATTCCTGGGTCTGGGATACGGGTTTCTTCTTTCATCTGGAGCTTTTTTCCTCCTTTATCTGGAACTTGGGCTTGTACCACAGGGAGCTCACTCCTTGCTCTGGGTGTATCTTTCAGCGCTGCTGGGGGAACTCCGAACACATCCAGGGGCTTCTCCTGCCACAGATTTCTGCCCTTTTGTTAATCATTAAACTGCCTTTTCCCCATAGCCCGATCCCAACCATAATTTCACGTCCTGGAAGAAATTTGATGTGCCCGAGCTCAGGTGACCTAGAGATCATCTGGGCTAGCCTCCTTGTGTTGCAGATAGGGTAACTGGGGCTCGAGAGGGGAAGGGTGGTTCACAAAGCCACATGCCAAGTAGATGCCCAGGTCAGAACTTGAACCCAGGTCTCTGACTGCCAGTCCAGTGCTCTTTTTCTACACCAGGCTGTCTCTGGGGGCCTGGCAATATCTAAATGCCCAGTCCTGCTGATGCAAATATGGAGGCCCAGAGATGTGAGGGGACTGGCTCATAGTCCCGTGGCCCATGGAAGGGGGTCAGGATTCAAACCCAGACCTGGGGAGCACCAAAATCCAAGCACGCTCTATGCCCTGTTCATCAGGGCCAGGAAGGACGTGGCAGGCCAGTCTTTGGCTTAATCACAGTGCTCCAAAAGAGTCCAGCAGGCCAGGGATAAGCCCCCCATTTTACAGATGAGGAAGCTGAGTCCCAGAGGGTAGAGTCACTTACCAGAGGTCACACAGCATGTCAATGACTCTGGGACCAGTGCTTCTGAACCTTATCTGCCCCCATTACCTGTTTTTTTTTAAGTTTATTTATTTATTTTGAGAGAGAAAGATAGAGAGCATGAGCAGGGGAGGAACAGAGAGAGGGAGAGAGAGAATCCCAAGCAGGCTCCATGCTGTCAGCACAGAGCCCAACTGAGGGCTCAATCTCACAAACCATGAGATCATGACCTGAGCCTAAATCAAGAGTCCGATGCTCGACCATCTGAGCCACCCAGGAGCCCCCTCCCTCCCATGACCTGTTTTTAATGTCATTTCATGAGGATCTCAAAGTCCTTACTAGTTTGGATCCAATTAAACGGATATTCACTGAGCACCTCTGCATACAAAGCGTGCAGCTTCGTTTCCCAGCGTCCGTGTTTTTGTTTTCCTGATTCGCAGTGAGCCCTTCCTTTGTGCCAGGCACTACCCTGGGTACCTTATAACTGTGATTTTTATCTTCTTAATTTCTTTTATCTTTTTAATTGTCCCCATTTGAGCGATGAGGACCTAGGCTCTAAGGGCAGAGGTGACTCCAACTCACGCTATTATCTCCTGGCTGGAGGCAGACCGCCCTGCTCGCTGCTCCTCACAGGCTCTGCACCAGCTCCTCTCCCTACAAACCGCTGTGTACGAGCTGTCCACGGCTTAAGCCATGACGGACTTAGGAACGAAGACCTATTTTTCAGGTCTCCTTCCCCGGGAAACCAGCCGGGGTGGGTCCTGGCGGAGCTGACATTGATGTACTGTCTTTAGTCACATTAGCGGCCGTGTTCCTAACAACGTGTGCAGACTCCTTTTTAACAAGGGCGCAGCTGTTTCTCTCAGGGACACCCGGGCCTGTAGGGAGAGTGGCCCCAGAGGTGCTGACTCAGGAACCGGAGGCCACAGACAGGCCTGCACCACGGCGGGTGCAGCCCACACTCCCTAGCCACCGGCCAACTCAGAACCTTCCCGTTTGTGGAGCTTTTTGTTTCTTGCAGCTCACCCACAGGAGCCTCACAAAAACCACCAGTCTCACTTTACAGGTGACCGTGCTAACGTTTGTTGAGGACCTACTATGTATTAGGTGTGGCACGTGGTTCTTTGTCACAGCCCCTCTTGGCTGTGTGCCTACTATGTGCCAGGTAGGCACTTTACAAACGTTGGCTCATTAGTGCTCGCACCAATATTAGCTAATCCGGCTCCATTTTACAGCTGGAGGAAGCAACAACTCAGAACTCGGGTAACTTCCGTGCCCAAGGTCCATCAGCAAGGCTGGGTTTGAACCTGGTGGGGCCCCCGTGAGAAACCAGTGAGGGAAGGTGCACAGAGCACAGGGCCCGGGGCCCGGCACACAGCAGGTGGTTTGGTTCTTCTGCCCTCATTCTGCCGTCAGCCTGTTTACGTCCCTCCTGCTCCCCAGATGCTGTGAGAGCTCACAGGGGTCAACACATGACAGGATGGCACAGAGGAGGAGACTCTGGGACAGACAGCGGGAACACAAGGTGGGGGAGGCAGGAAGGTCAAGAACGGAAGTGAGGAAGGAGGCTCTCAGGAAACTGTGTTCCATACAGACCTGCATGCCTGAGGCAGGTGCATCCCTCTGGAGGTTTCTCAAGCCTCAGTTTGCTGCCTCGGGGTTGGGGAATAAGCCGTAGTCTCCTTGTCTCTGAATGGGGGCAACGGCACCCATGTTGGGGTGGGGGTTGTTGTGAGAATTTAATGGGCCCGTTCATGACCTCGGTTACTTTTCTCCCTGCCTGCCTTTGCTTCCCCTGGAGATGCCAAGCCTTCCCATCCAAATTGCGCCAAGGGCCCACGAAACATTATTGCATGGCCTCTCCTTCCAGGCAGGACAAAATTTTGACATTCCTCCCATTTTGCCTTTCTTCCTTCCACTGAACTATTTACTGAACATATATTATGTATATCGGTCTTCGAGTCCTGTATGCTCTGGAGTAAGAAAGATTCATCAATCAATTAATGAATCCATACGCCCATGCTTTTCATTCATCCATCCGATAAACATGAATCTTCTGGGCTCTCTGGGCTGTGACATGTCCCTGTCTGGCCTCCTCTGTTCCCTCCTGTGTCCTCGCTGTGTTCTGCGTAGGTGGGGCTGTCGGATAAGTGAGGTGTGTTGGGGGACGTGGCCCCAGCTTCCTCCCTGGGCGTGACCCTGTCAGAGCTCTTCCCCCTTTTCCTAAGGGTATCATGAGCTCCCCTAGGTTTCTGATCAATAGGTTTGGGGCGGGGGGCCTGAGAAGCTGTGTTGTCCCAAGCGAGCCTCATGCCGCTGATCTAGTTCAACCTCCTCTTTCTGTGGGGAAGTCTGAGCCTCAGAGAGGGGTAGCAACTCATCTGAGGTCGCACAGTAAGTCAGGTTCTGAGGCCAGCCCAGAAGTGGGAGCTCTTGACTAGCCATCCGGGATGCTTCCAGCTCTACCGGGTCCCCTCGCTGTGGGTGTCCCTCTGTGGGTGGGCCCTGCCGGATTTCTTGAACAAACACCCCCCTTTTCTCTTGCATCTGGCCAACAGGGTTGTCTCTGAGAACGCCTCCCGGCTACGTGCAAAAATAAACGCAGCTTGCAGCTTGCTCTATAAGGAGGGCACGTGTTTGTGTGTGCGTTGGGTGAGGGGTGGTTTAAGGCAGGGCACCTGGTGCCCTGTTGCCAGCAGGAGACCAGAGGGGCGAGGATGTGGAGGAGAAACGGGGCGAGGCCCGCAGCGCTCGGTGGCAGGAAGCCGACTGCCCGCCCTTTGTCCTTTCCTTTGTCTGCCTGTGAACTCGCTCACCATCGCCATCAGAACATAATCACCACGACCACAGTGGCAGCAATAACCGTAAGAGGTTAATCACCAAGTGCTTGGCCACGTGTGAAAGAATTCCAGTTCGTGGCTATCAGCAAGCTGAACCAGGGTTCCGAGCCCTGGCAACTTCCAGAGTGCTCCCGGGACTCCCGAATTAGAATACGCGTTTTACCGCCTCCAGGCGCGCATTAAAGTTTGAGGAAACCCTGCCCCTTCCAGCACCTCAGTTCCCATCACAACCCACCAGGAGCTAATACTTGTGCAGGACTTCCTGTGTGCCGTGGGCTTTGCACATAGAATCCCATTTCAACCCTTATCAGCTTTTTGGGGTGGATGTGATGATCGCCCCCATGTTACAGATGAGGAAACTGTACCCAGAAAGGTTAAGTAATTCGCCGGAGAACAGGGGTTTGCAGTGCACATTTTACAGGCAAGGGCAAGAAGACCCAGAGAGTTTTTCTGTCAATGTCGCAAGGCTGGAATTCTGCAGACTAGCCTCACGGAAGGTGCCCCGGCTTGGGAGTCAGGGAGTTGTGGGTTCGAGTTTCTGTTCCTCTTCTTCTAAGCCTAGAACCATACCTGGGTCTAGAGCAGGTTGGCAAATCTAGCCCACAGACTGTGTGCAATTTGCTACCGAAGAATGGCTTTTGCATCTCTAAACGGATGAAGAGAAATCAGAAGATTGTGACATGTGAAAATAATGTAAAATTCTAATGCCAGTGTCTAACGATTTATTGGAACGTAGCCGCCCTCATTTGTTTATATATTATCTGTGGCCGTTTCCAGGCAGAAGCAGGGCTGAGTAGTTGCAACAGAGACTATATGGCCCACAAAGCTTGGGATAGTGCCTGTGCGACTCTTTACAGAACAAGTTTGGCCACCCCTGGTCTACAGCAGTAATTCTCACGCTTTAGCGCCATCAAGATCACCTGGAGGGCTGTGGAAACACAGACTGCAAGCCTCATCCCCGGAGTTTCCGAGTCAGCCGGCTTGGGGCTCGGGAATCTGCATGTCTCACAAGCCCCCAGCTGACGCTGATGCTGGAACCACTTTGAGGACGCGGGTCTTCAAAGCCGACCTTCTGCCCCACCTTGGAAACCCATAGCCCAGGCTGAGAGCGGGGTGCGCCTGTCCTCTTCCAGGCTGCCCCTCTCTCGGTGTCTGCTCCCCCCTGGTGGCAGCAGGCCTGAAGCCGGGCTGGTATGTTCAGCTTTAACTGCCTGCCCCTCCCTCCATTTGGAAACACATTTCAAAGCTTTCAAAGTTTGCACAGCCTTGCCCTTAGGGAGTCCACTTCTAGGAATTTAATCTGAGAAAAGAATCAAGGATGCATGTGAGGATGCTCTCGGCTACATTGTTTGTTTGTAAGAGCGTAAAATAGGAAACTGGGGCAATCACTTGGCGGGGTCACCTAGCTGTAAGCCCAGGCGGGACTTGAACTTGCGTCTGTCCGATTCAAGAGCTGGCTCTCCTGCTATTCTACACAACCCGCCAGGATGCTTCCCACCTGCTGCGGCAGAGCAGCGACCGAGACTGTGGCCTCTGGGGCTGAATTGCCCTGCGTTGAATCCTGGTTCTATCACTTACTAGCTGTGCCATGTGGGGAAAGTCACTTACCTGCTGTGTGTGTCAGTGTTCTTATCTGTGAAAGGGGAACATAATTGTAAAGGTTACAAGAGTTGACGTGAGTGTGCCGCGTGGGTGGTGATTACTGTTGCTCGCAAAGCCCCCACCTTCCTTCTTCTTTGCCCGTTACCCCCTCCCCCTTTCCTCTTGGCCGGCTCAGAGCATTGTGGCTCACGTTTGGGTGAAGTAAGGTATGGCTGGCTAACATGTCCTCGGCTGGACTTGCAGGAGCCCTGGATTTCTGGCAGATCTGGGAGCAGGAGGGCACAAAAGGGGCCCCTGTTAAAAGGGTCCTGCCTGGGGAGGGGGTGGCTCTGGTGGGGGAAAGGCGGCAGGGTCAGGAGTCAGAGGAGAGTAGGTGCTGCAGGAGGGCCAGCTGGCTTGAGGCACCACTGGAGACAGACGCTTATTTCTTGGCCATGGCCGGCTTTGCCTGGGTCGTCTGCCCGTGGGGTGAAGCAAGGGCCGTACAGACAGAGCCAACTGCCAAGGCTCGAGAATCCCTAAGGTCCGATGGGTTTGGGCGAGGGCCATGGGGGACTGCGGAGGAGGCTTCACTCCGTGAAGGGGATCCCAACAGCTGCGGGTCGTCAAGGAGGCGGGGTGTCTACAGGTCCCGCAAGAGCTTTGAGACAAACAGAAGCAGACTCCAGTCCCGGCTGTGTGCCTGCAGCTACTGACCCTGAGCAAGTCACTTGCTCTCTCTGTGAAATTCCCACCTGTGAAATGGGGATAATACTTTGTACCTCCTAGGGTTTGCGGCGGAAACTGGATGAATTGATGTACGCGACGCAGCAGGGCACGGTTACTCGGCTGCGGTGTGGTTATTAGAGTCGAGTCAGAGGCCAAGATGATGGTTTGTACTGAAAGGATTGAACAGCAGAAAGAAGGCCCAGGCCCTGAAGTAGAGGCTCCTGGTCCCTGTTGGAGAGTCTGGGGTTGGAACGAGTCATCAAGGCCAAGCCTGAGGCCCAGGAGATGGGCTGGAGCTGCACCCAGTGATCGGAGTCCTGAGAAACAGGCCAGCCTCCGAGCCGGCTGGTTGCCATGACCCTGTGTGATAGGCCAGAGTGCCTTAAATCCCTCCTACCCCAGGTCAGGATTGGTCTTGGTGGATTAGGGCTAGTAGGAGGGGCTGCAGCGAGCAGGTGGGGGTTGGAACTCTGGAGCGGCCCCTGCCCGTGTACTTGGCCAATGAGGCACCGTTTATTTATAGAGTGGCCGCTGTGCACATCGGGCTCTGTGAGGTTGAGAGGTGGACAGGGTGAGGAGCCTACCGCCTAGCTGGGCAGAAGGCGTGGGCACGCGTGAAAACCAGACACAGGCCGTATGTGCTCAGACCTGCACACATAAGGAATGGGGTTGGGTGAGGTCAGAGGAGAGATAAGAGTGAGGGCAGGGATGGCCCGGCTTCAGGGAGATGATGTGGCTTGAGTGAGACTGTGGAGGACGGTAAGATAGGCAGAGGAGAATGGAACCGTGGAGTGTAAGGACACTGAGGTGGGACGACACGGGACTTTCCTGGGAGACAGAGGGCCCAGGGGTCAGGAGTCAGATTGTCCAGGAGAGGGAATGAGACTGGAAAGCCAGTCCATGGAGAGCCTCGAAGGCCAGGCTCAGGGGCTGGGACTATAGCCGGTTGGCAGTGGAGACCCGCTGAAGGTTACTGAGCAGGTTATTGAAAGTTAGGGCGTTGGTTCTAACGGGATGGCTGAGCTCATGCCAGGCTGGGAAGGTTTTGGGGGGGGGGTGCATGTGGGGAGGATCAAGAGGGAAGGGCCTTGGTTTCACGGTGAGTTAAGACATTGGAGGAAGACCCCTGGATCCCTTGGCGGGGGCGAGGTATGTGACGTTGTAAGCAGGAAGCTTATAGTGGCTGACTCGATACGTTGCCTCGAAAGAGGTCTCGGGTCATCAGTGGACAGAGCCAGGTCTGCTTGTGCAATTGAGGACGGTCCCTTCATCCCTCCGGTGCTCAGTTTTCTCCTCCGTAAACTGGGTGCAATGCAACCTGTCTCCCGGGATGAGGGTGAGGATTCATGAGAGAGTGAAAAGGTCTAGCACAGTGCTTGGAGCATAGAAGTTGCTCCCTAGCTGGTGTTCCCTCCCCGTCTCCCACTATGTGGCTGTCACAGAGCTGCGCACAGAGTCTGGCTCTCCAGTCACCTCCAATCAGATACAGTTTCTGTTTTCAGAGGTCATTCCTTCATTCATTCATTCATTATTGGTTGTTCAGTCGTCCAACCAGCATTTAAGCAGCATTTCTGGGCACCTACTATGTGCCAGCTGCTGGGACGCAGAGTTGAATTAGACCACTTCCTTGGCCTTTGAAAATTTTATTTACTCATTCTTTCAGGAACATCCATGGAGCCCTTCTGTGTGTTTTGGCTGGGTGGGGGAGTGGTGGGGATAACGTGAGCATTGCTGGTGGGGGCGGGGTTGGGGAGGGAGGCAGTCAGCCCCACAGCTCATGCCTCCACATCTGGGAAGAGCAGGAACCCAGAGAAGATGCTGTTGGCACCTTCTATGCCCACCAGGGAGTTCTTGTCAGTGGCCTGCAGGAAGACGTTCTCCCCCTGCTTCAGCTTGAGGACCATGCTGCCCGTGGTGACCTGGAAGGTGTTGTGGACGTAGTCGCAGAAGGTAACCACCTTCTGCATTTGCTCCCGGCCCCGCATGAGGTTCACGCAGAGGTTTCCTCGCGAGCTGGCATGGTAGGTGAAGTAGTAAATGCCGGGCACCCTGCAGGTGAACTTGCCGCTTCGAGATTCATAGTTGTTGTTCAGGTTGGTGATCACCTGGTCGAAGCGGATGGCCTGGTCCCGCCGAAGGGCACTGTTGATGGTCCTCTTGGCAGAGAAGGCGATTTTCTGTGTGGCCTTGTAGTCTCCTGATTCACCCTTGGGGCCGCGGGCTCCGGGGGGCCCTGGGGCACCTTTGGGGCCAACGGGGCCCTTGGGGCCTACTTTTCCTGGATTCCCAGGAATCCCTGGGTCTCCCTTCTCCCCAAACTCGCCATGGTCTCCAGCCAGCCCTGGCAGCCCTGGAAAAGGAGAGACGGGAGAAATGATGGGCCAGAGAACCACGGAAGGAGTCCCGGGCTGGGAGGCAGGGAGCCTGGCCGTGTAACTTCTGACATGTCCCTGCTTCTCTCTGGGCCTCAGCTTCCCTGGCGGTGGGGGTTCTCCTTCCAGCCCAGCTTTCTGAGTCTGCGATGTGCCTGGCAGCAATGGGAACTGACGCCCGAGGTGTGGAGGGTGGTGTCTCCTTAGGGAAGGTGCTGGGCCTGCCCTCCTCACCAGCTCATCCAGGCTCCCTTGTTTGGGCTTAATGCCTGGAGCGGGGATGATGAATTCTTGGCACATGGGCTATCCCTCTCCACTCGCTCCCCCAGGGCAGACATCTTTAATCAATCCCAGCATTCTTTCCTGCGCAGTGGGCTTCCAGGGGGCCTTGGAAGCCTTCTCACGGCCACTCCAAGCAGCCGCTGCCCCTTGGTTCGGCACAGCACGAGATAAAACCTCTTTTCCAGTAAAGTGGTGGAGTATAGTGGCTGAGAGCACAGGCCCAGGGGACAGACGGATGTCCTCCTGCCCCACCTGCCATTATTCATCGGGTCACCTTGACGGAGGCACGTTCTCCGGGACTCAGCGTCCTCCTCTGTACAATGGGGATGATTAGTTTGCGAGATTGTGTGGGTTACACGCGGTTATGTGAGGACGGTGGTTGGTTTTGGTTAAATGAACGGATGAACGGCATTTTCTGGGGGTGGGGGTGGGGTCTCATGGCGGGAAGTCTCCTTTGAACCCTGTGACAACCCCACAAAGTATCTGCCTGCATTGTATGGGTGAGGAAATAGTTGAGAGATGGGAAGCCACTTCCCGGGGAGACAGCCACTGCAGTGGTTTTCCGTCTCTCTACCCGGAGTTAAGGGTAAGAGAGCCATGGCCTGATCTCAGCCTCAACATTTACATTTGCTCCCTTGGGCAAGTTGGTAGCCTTCCTGGGCATCAGTTTTTCCGGCTGTAAAATGGGAATCAGAATCCCCTCCTTGCAGAGTCATTGCACAGGTCGGGGTGGGGGGTGGGCCTTGGCAAGCCGATGGATTTGTGGGGGCTTGTGCGATCTCTCAGGTAGGCAGCTGTGACTGGGGGGGCAGGAGACAGGGCCTGGCTCGATGACATGGGAGTAACCCCAAAGCCTGCAGTACCTTTCTCTCCTTTTATCCCTGGGGTCCCGGGTGTGCCAGGAGAGCCCGGTGCCCCGGGAATGCCCGGGATGCCGGGGATGGCCGGGTGCCCGGTGCAGCTGCTTTGGGCCCAGGAGACCTCAAGCAGAAACAGGAACAGCAGCAGCAGCAGGGATGCTAAGACGCCATCCCTCACGGTCTTCATCACTGGCCCGGCTCAGCTACCTCCTGCAGGGGTGGGGGGAGAAGGTGGAGTGAGTTTTACCACCACGGAGACTCCTCGTGTTTCTTCACTCATGCATCCGCTCGTCCGTGCGTTCACCGAGCGTGTCCCAGCTACCAGACCGGACCCCTCGCTGGGTGCTGGGGTAAGACGGATACGGCCCCTGCCTTCACGGAGCTGGCCTTCGAGGGGAAGGCAGGCAGTAAACAGGTCAACATTCAAGTAAATGGAAAGAGAGACAGTGCAGAGCGATCTGTGAGAAACATAGGGGTGCCTGCAGGCAGAGTAACCAGGCTTGAGGGGCAGGTGGATGGTTTTCTGGGAGAAGAAGTCCTCCCATTAGGAAAGTCTTCTAGATGGGGGCAGCGTCTCCGAGAAGTGGTGTTCAGGCCAGGACCCAGAGGTTCAGAAAGGGCTGGGGCAAGAATGTTCTGGGAGGAAAGGAAGTGGGGGCAAAGGCCTAGAGGGAGGACAGAGAGCCTGGAGTGTCGAGGGCCAGCTGGGAGGCCAGTGAGGCTGGAGGGGAGTGAGGGGTCAGAGGGATAGGAGGTCAAGGCTGTGATTTGCGGGCTTTGGGCCACTTGACATCCTCAGAGCGGCCCTGCCTGGAAAAAGCTATTATTTTTATACCGACAAGGACCCTGAAGCTCAAAGAGGCCAAGACACTGGCTCACGGTCACACGGGAAGGACTGTAGCCAGGATTCAAACCCAAGCCCGTCTGGCTCTGAAGCAGGTATCCCTGCCAGCACCCCAGGCCATCTCTGCTGATGGGATGTTCTCAGGTCCCTCCGCAGGCCCCGGCGAGTGGGAAGGGCCGGCCCTGCCAAATACCAGGGAACTAGGAAGAACCGAGCTGGTCGGCACAGCCAGAGCCCCTCAGCATGGATTCTCAAGACGGAAGGGCCCTTAACATTCTAGTCCAAAGTTTTTTGAAAAATTGAGGTGACATTCACATAATATAAATTTAACCTAAAACGATTATCTTTGCATAAGTACCCGTTCCTGGAGGTTTTACAAAATGACAGATTTGACAACTTCAGTAATCCATGCATTGGGCACTTAGCCAGGCTCTGGGCCAAATACTTTATGTGCTACTATCTCATTTAATGTGGTCTTTACAACAGCCCCTCCCGCCCCAATAAAGCCCCCAGCTCTCTCCTTCTACAGATGGGGAAACTGGGTACTGGAGAGGGCAGGAACCTCCATCAAGGTCACACAGCTGCCTTGTGGCCGGGATTCCAACCAGCCTTTCTGAGCACCTACTACGTCCACTAGACCTTAAAACTCACCGGGTGTTCTGCTAGGAGGCTGTTAAGCCTGGTGGTTTAAAACGTGGGCTTTGGAGCCAGACAGCCTGACGGGGGCTAATGAGTGGCTGTGTTTTGAGCAGCACTGGGTACAGGGCTGGTGCTCAGTGAAGGAGGCTATTTTATGGTTACTGTTCCTGCTGCTGTTGCTGCCCAGAGAGCAGGATGTGTCAGAGGCGGTGGTGAGAGGTCTCCGGGGTCAGAAGGACAGCCGCGCTTCCAGGGTCCAAATCAGGGTCCACTCGCAGGGGAGGGCCCCAGGCAAATCGCTTCTCCTCTCTGGCGAGTTTCCCCTTCCATGAAATGGGGATAATACTAATCCTTGCCACATAGGGTTGGTGGGAGGATAGATGATGTAGGCCCTGGCACACCAGAAATGCTAAAGGAATATTCGCTATTTTTGTATTATCCCTGCCATCCAGGAATCCCCGAGCGTTGGGATATGACGGAGGATGGTTGGAAAAGTAAAGCAGGAGCCAGCCCCTTTGGGAGATAGGGCTCAGGGAGAGGAGATCTCAGGTGGGTACAGCCCAGGGGCGGAGAGCAGCAAACAGGGGGTCGGGGCGATGGGGACAGCGGGTCCAGACCCACAGTGAGACTCAGGCTTCCTAGGGAAGCAGAAGGTGGCAGGGGGAGTGGGAAGATGCATCTCAGGAGCCGCTGAGTCTCAGAGTTGGGCATCTGGTCCGAGCCCTGCCCTCGCCATCCATCACCACCGTCGGCCTTGCCCCTCACATCTTTCCCATGTCGCCAACCCTCCCCTCTCCTTCCAGCCCCGACAGCTCCTTTTCCCCGACTTGGAGTCAGACCGATGAGACTTCAAACTGCCACCTCGCTGTATGGCCTGAGACAAGTGCCTTAACCTCTCTGGGCCTCTTTGGCAGACTTAACTGCTACCCACAGGACCGCCAGAGGATGGAAAGAGATGGCATCTGAGAGGAATGAGGTCTCTAGTGTGGTGTCTGATCCCACGCCCTCCTTTATAAACATGCAATTAGTTATCAGACCAACTAACCACTAATCGCAGCTCCACCTACGAGGCAAATTCGTTCCTTGAAAGAGTCAAGCTGAGCTATTCTCAGCAGAAGGAGAGGGAATGAGAGAAGGCAGGTGCTGGAAAAATGCTGGGCTGGGTGAAGGGGGGCCTGGGTTCTAATTCCACCTCGGCCTCTGACATATCTTGAACCAGGTAGTTCGCTAAGCGCTGGGTGAGCTTCATCTCCTTCAGGGCTCCTAGGGCCCCTAGAACGTTCCATCATTCCCAGAGAGGGTCTAGGCCGAGAGAGGTTACATGACTTGCCCCAGGTCACCAGCATCTAAGACACAGAAGCAGGACTCAGCTTGAGTCTTGGTGATTCCAAAGCCCTTATGTTGGTGGCTCCCATTTTAGGCTGCTCCCATCACCTGGGGTCCCGGGCAATAGTAGATACCCAAGTGCACCCACGGGAAGTTTGGTTCCCCAGGCCTGGGGTTGGGCCTGGGGGTCCACACCGTTAATCGCCCAAGGCAGAGATTCAAAGTCTACACTTTGGGAATCATCACCCTCCGCCATATCGTCCGGCTGGCCAGTCCCCCCAGGTCCCGAGCCCCGTCCTCACCTGGGAACCTCGTGTCCTGTGGGGCCGCTCGGCTGGGCAGCAGTGGGGCTGGGAGCCAGGAGCCTGCTGCTCTCGGTCCAAAGGGGAAGTTCCATTCCCCAGAGACAGGAAGGGCCTTCCCCTGAGGGCCCCCTCCCATGGGCCCAGCAGGACGGCCCCCTCCACTCTCAGCCCATCCGGCAGTTTCAGGCCGCATTTCTGCAATCCGGAGGGGTTTACTGTAAATGCGGTGGGTAGGTGGCCACTTTGGTTTCGCCAGCTCAGCAGCTGTTGGGGGAACAGTCTGTCCTGGGAGAATGTCCACAACCGGTGGCTTGCGTGCCAAGGCCCCTGACCTTGTGATCCCCTACAGCAGACGTAGCTGTTCCTCACTGAAACGAGAACATGGCTGGCCTGGTGCCTGAGCACTGGATTTGGAGTCAGGAACCTGGATCCGTGATCTGGCTCTGCCACTCATCAGAGTGTGATTCCTAAGGTCTCAAACGGGGGTCTAAATGTTCTCAGCCAAGAGAACCCAAGGGAGCCCCCATTTCCTCTGCTCTGTGGTGGGACTATACCTGCTCTATAGACGGCATGGGGCACTGGGGAGCTCATCTGGGATCGTGGAGGGTAAAGTGCAGCACACATGTCAGTTGTTAATATCACGCCACGTCTCAGGCTTCCCTTTTCTGGGTTCGTCTTCTCTGCCTCTTCCCATTCTGTACTTCTGCTCTTGCCCTGTTCTCAGAAAATTATCTAATAATGAATTTTAAATGTGGTTATTATTTATTTATAGCCCTTCCTCTGCTTCCAGCAGGGCTCGATGCTGATGACAATAATGGACAGAGGCAGGGGCTTATTGCTTGTTGATCCTGGAATCACACCAAGTCAGGGCTGGAGAGGGGCTTGGAGGTCACCCAGCTCCTTCCCCTCACCTTATGTATGGGAAACTGAGGCTCGGAGGGGAGAAAGAATAAATATTTACCACGAGCCTCTCTGTGCTAGGTGCTGGAGACAGACCCACAAGCAAACCAGCCATGGCTCCCGTCCCCAGGGGGAATTGCTTCTACTTGGGGAGACTGGTGTTCAACATTGAATGACACAGTGGTTTCATGGCTTCTGTGACAAATGTCAGAAAAAGGAGGGGACTGCTGGAGCCCACACCTCATACAAGGGGCAGGTGCAGGCCTCAGAGCAAGGCATCCCTGGCCCCAGACTCTCAGCCTGTTTGCGGAGGCTGCATCTAAGGCACCGTGATGCCCCTCACAGGGATGGTTGCCCAGCTGGCACCAGGAGCTGCCATAGGTCAGGAGGGCCCTACTTGTGCTTGGAGATAGAATATCTTTGGGCTTGTGGATGCTGATTGATGGAAATTAAGTGTTACCTGCAGTGGGTGTTAGGGAAGGAAAAGACTTATTTGATAAAACCAAAGGGTCTCCGGGCTCAGCCAACTATAGACGGGAAGGGACTCGGGCTGGATGAGGAGGGAAAGGCAGTGTATTCGGGGCAGGGAGAAGGGTGGAGCTCTGTACCAGCTGGTCTCTGAACCTAGAAAATTGTAGATTCGTACGTTGTGGGTCCGGGGTCCTTCTGTGGGTTCCCAATGGCAATGGGAATAGGTGAGCTTGAACTTGGGGTAGACAGTTTGAGACTAAGAACAGAAAGAAGCAGGGAGCAGAGTATGGGCATGGGCTTTTGGAATCAGCCCCTGCCAAGTTTAAATCCCAGCTTTGCCTTTTCCCAGCTATGTGGCCTCAGGCACATTTATTGGCCTCAGTTTCCCAAATATGAATGTGGGGGCATGGGTTGTGGGGGGCCAGTGAGGTAACCTGGCATGTCCGGGGCCCAGCTTTTGGTAGGCCCCCGATGCAAACCTGGGGACAGTGCTATATTTATGAAGAGAAGGCCGAGTTCTTGGAGCCTGGGAGCATGGGGAGCCACGTGTGGATCAGGGACCAGGCACAGAGGGGTCCCTGGACCGTGGCCCCTGAGTAGGAGCCAGCTGGTCTCTGTATCTGTGAAATCATTGCTCGCATCCCTGATATAGGGGGGATGATCCCTACCCAGGGTGGGAGAAGAAACTTATAAACCCTCCACATCTTGTGGTCAAAAAGGCATCCCTTGCAGCTTGGCGTGCCTTTTTCCTGTCCCTGTCCCAACCTCCCTTGCCTGCCCCCCCTTAGAAACCCTCGCCAGGTTTCCCTCAGCCCAGCAGACAAGCTGGCATTTTCAAAGGCCTGTCTCTCCTGACAAAGAGAGAACAACAAGGAAACAATTATGGAAAACAAAAATGGCAAAAAAAAAAAAAAAAAAATTGTCGCTTCCAAAGTACAGGTTTCTGATCTGACACTGTGGCCCACATAAACGGTGTATTGATTTTTTAAACAAAAGAGAAATGAGAAGAAAGATGTATCACTCGGGGGCACTGCTGGGCAGACTGCTAAGTGGTTGATGGAGGAGAGTCACGAAGAGAGTGGCCCTGCGACCCGGCCAGAGGCACCCCGTGAACCAGGCTGAGTTCCTAGGCCTTTGCCTCTGTTCCCTCTCGCGTGTGTGTGTGTGTGTGTGTGTGTGTGTGTGTGTGTGTAGCCCTCCTTCCTTCCCATCTGGGGTATTTCCCATGCCCTTCCTATGTGCTAGGCGTCTATCAAAGCGGCCTCAGGGATACTCACCGTCCAGCGGAGAGGGCAGACGGACGTGTCAGTGAGTGAGTGTATGAAAACCAGCTAGAGGACCATGTGCTTTATTTTTTTTTAATGTTTATTTATTTTTGAGAGTGGGGGAGGGGCAGGGAGAGGAGGACAGAGGATCCAAAGCAGGCTCTGCGTTGACAGCCGAGAGCCCATGTGGGACTCGAACTCACAAACCCAGAGATGATGACCTGAGCCAAAGTGGGATGCTTAATTGACTGAGCCACCCAGGCGCCCCGAGAACTATGTGCTTTGACTTCACCTGGCCAACGACCTACTCACCCGTATCCCCGTCCTCTGCAAACTTTTATGAAAAAAAGCCTTGATTCCAGAAATCTTTTTTTTTTTTCCTTGTAAACAAATCTGCAGATGATTTTGCTGTGCCACCAGATTGGGGAACCGAGGCTCTAAAAAGACAGGAGTTTGTGATCCAAGGCTCTGGAGGTCACTGTGGGGACACAAATGGGAAGTTGGGGAAGGTTCCGTGGAGGAGGGGTGATCTTTGTGTTGAACCCTGACAGTTGAGTGTGTATTATCCAGGTGGATGAGGGTTCGTGTGAGTGGGAGGGGGGCTGGGCAGGATCACGGCAAAGGCGTGGAGGGTGTGAAATGTCTCCTCTCACGAGCAAAGGAGCCAAAGTGGATGGAGGTAGTCGTGGAATGTTGTTCAGCCCACCTCAGTGGGCTGGTGCCTCTGTGAGCTCCATGGGGCCTTGTGGAAGCAAGCTGAGATCCCAGTTAGGCCCAGGCAGGTTCTCCTACGCCTGAGCGAACTTTGGGTCTCCCTGGGCTCCGAGGCTGGACTGGCAGTCTGCACAGGAACGTTATGCTTTTTATCATTTTTGAATTTGAACTGTCAGCCCTTCTCATGGTCACCACAGTGAAAGTGCGTGATGAATATTAATGACTTAATAGATCGGTTAGCATCATGCCTGGGGTATAGTAAGTGCTCAATAAATACAAGCTATTAAGATTTTTTAAATTCACTCATTCATTTACTCTGCTTTTAGTCACTCATTTACCCACTGTTCATTCATTCATTCACCCCCATTAACTCATTAATTGGGCACAAATCCGTTACAGATCTGTTCTTTGTCTACACTGGGCTTACCTGAGCCCACAGGTGCTTCCAAACTTCAGCATAGGTCAACATAGGCCTGGGAATTCAAACACTCCTATTTGCCTGTGAGCACAGATACCTTTAATGACAGTAGCACCTCTCAGCCAAACAAGTGACAACAGATGGCACATTGGGGACCTCTTGCAGCCTATAATCACACGGGAGCATCCCTCTCTGAAATGGCCACAGGACGCTGAGTGTCTTAACACTGGCACCAACCTTTAACTGAACACCAACTGGATGCCCTGTCTGAGTCTAGAGCCCATGGGTGGCTGTGACAGGTGCAAAGCTGAGGATGAAGAGGCCTGCTCCTCTGAGGACTTGGCAGTGAGAAGCCTGAACCGTGCCACATTTTTCCATTTATTTATTTATTTATATATCACCTTGCCTTTCCAGAGACTTGGAAAAAAAAAACCCATTGACAGTGTTAGAGGGTGCTGGTTAAGTCTCAAAGCGGTGACTCCTGAAGGAGTTCGGAGGAGGGAGAGAAGTTGGGGCAAGGGCGTCAGGGCGGGCTTCCTGGAGGAGGAGTCCATCAGGTGGGGAGAAGGGCCTGGGCACAGCGGTTCTTGCGGGGAAGCTGAGGGGAGCGGGGCGGCCCCGGGCCTGGAGCAGGCCTGGCTGCCCTAGTCAGGAAAGAGCAGGAAGCCAGAGAAGACGCTGTCCGAGCCTTCGGTGCCCACCATGCCGTTGTAGTCATTGACCCCCAGCCACACCTGCTCACCCGCCTGCAGCTGCAGCAACACACCGCCCGAGCTGACCTGCTTCCTGTTGGACAGGTGGTCACAGAAGGTGGTCACCCTGACGCCACTCCGGTACAGCAGCACGCACAGGTTGGCCGTCTGCGACGTGTGGTACACAAAGTAGTAAAGACCTGGGACTTTGCAGGTGAACTTGCCAGTGCTTGTGTCATAATCGCCCTGCGGGTTGGTGATGGCTACGTTGAACTTGACCAGGCTGTTGGGCGTGGGGTACTGGGATGTCTGCCGTGTGACCGTGAAGACAGACTGGTACTTCTGCTTGTATCTGCCCTCCTCGCCCGGCTCCCCAGGGGGTCCCATGAGGCCGGGAACCCCTGGACTACCGGCCGTTCCCATGGGGCCATTTTTCCCGGGATGCCCAGGTGTGCCGCGTTCTCCCTTCTGACCCTTGGGTCCTTGAGTTCCAGGGATAGCTGGGATTCCTGGGGAGAGAGTAGGTGGGAAGGAAGTGATGGGGCAGGGGACAGGAACAGGGACCCTGGGTGTCCTCCAGGGGACATTCCACCAGAGTTTGGTCTCCGGAACGCCCTTCCCCAGATGGACTGGATCACCTGGGGGTAAGCGTGCAGAGAGTTGGAGGGAGGCCCTGGTTGGAGTCCGGCCTCCCCCATGGACTTGTTCTCCGAGCGCTAAGACGCTCCCCTGTCTCTTGGCTTCAGTTTCCACATTTACGGTGGAGAGGGTGGGACTCGCCAGCCTCAGGAGGTGTCAGAACCGGGCAGGGTCTCAGAGAGCACGTCAGAGGCCTTGACTGTCAACCCACAGCCAGCGTGTGGCCTCAGAGAGCTTCTGTGTGGCCTGCGCGGTGTTCTCTTAAACGTTTTATTTAGAGCCCAACATTAACAAATCCAAACCTCACCTGAAAGTTTTGCTTCTGAGTGTCTCTTGACAAAAATCAGAAGATTGGTCGGAGGCCCATTTCCTGGAAAGCTCATGAAACTTATTCTTTAGGCCCCATTAACTTGCGCTGGGCCCCTTCAAGGCCCTTTGCCTAACATTACTCTTAAAATTTTGTCAACTTTTTATGTTGAAGTAATTACAGATTCACAGGAAGTTGCCAAGAAAAAGGGGGGGGGACAAGAAGAGCCCATGTATTCTTTGCTTAGTTTTCCCCAGCGGCACATCTTGCATAACTAAAGTATGACATCAAAACGGGAAAACTCACCTTTGGACGATCCACTTTGCACGTGCATTCATTTGCGTGTGTGTGTGTATAGTTCTAGTACAATCTTGTAGCACGTGTAGACCCCCTTCCCCGCAGTCAAATGTACCTATAATTCTGTATTGTTTTTTAAAGAGAGGCCTCAATATTTTATAAGGTTCAGAGCCCCACAAAACCTGTACCCCTTCCTGAGATGGAACCACCCTGGGCCGGCTTAGAACATGGGAATCACTGGATGAAGCCCAAACAGAAGAGGCCCCCACCAAGGGGGTTGATTTCTCCAGCTCCCCCGGCCCCACTCAGCCCACTGGAGCCCCTATGACTCCTGGGCTGGTTCCATTTCTCTCATATTACAGATGAGGAAACTGAGGCCAAAGACTTGCTCAAGGCCATGCAGCCAGTAGGAGGTGGAGTCAGGATCGAAAATCAAGTCTGGCTGAGTCCCAGTCAGAGGATGTGATTCTTGTGACAGCCCTGATTATCTGAGCCTCTGTGAGATTTTTCTTCCCTTTCCAAACTGTACTCATGTTTTAGGGCCTGGCTCTAGTCTCCTCTTCCAGGAAGCCCTCTTTGGCCAACTCTGCCAGCCCTCATGGCCGCTTCCTACTCCCTTAGGGTTGGGTGTCTGTGCAGACCTATTTGTGACAGATCCTCTATGGCTTGTGAGCCTGTTCGGTCCCGGGGTTAGGAGAGGGGGTTGAGGATCCAACAGATCCAGGCTAAAGCTGTGTGACCCTGGGCAGGTGACCTCCCCTCCCCAAGTCTCTGCTTGCCTAATTGAGGAAAGGATATAATAGAGATCCCAGAGAGCTTCTGGGGGCTTGGAGTGGGAGAAGGCATGTGCTGGGCACCTCATAGGAAGTGCTCCATAGGGTCAGCTCCTGGTGATGGTTGTCAGTGATGCAGGGCCATGTCTCATCCCTCCAGATATCTTCCAGCAACTGATTGGGAGGGGGAGGACATGCACTGGGGAGGGGCTTGAGAGGCAGGGGAAGGTAGTGACTAAAGGCACTTTGGAGCTGGGCAGGATTCCACAGTGTGACTTGGGCAAGTTCCTCCAACTCTCTGAACCTCAGGTTTGACATTTGTAAAATGGCAGTCAGGCACTTTTAAAAAGGATTTTGGCCTCAGTTTTCTCACTTGCAAAACAGAGTTAACAATTTTATCTACCCTGTAAGGTAAGCATATGCTGAGCATTTGGAACGATGGCTGGTATGTAGTAGGCGCTCAATAATTGGTGGCCATCAGCCACTGAGCTGTGAGATGGCCAGAGGCAGCGTGCGGTATAGGATCTCAAACGACGGCAGAACCGAGAGCCTTATTCGGCTCACCTTGAATTAGAGAATTCCTTCTGGAATGTTGGCAAAATCCCATTCTATTGCCAGGAGAGAAGATGACGGTGGGGAAATTCCTAAGGACGTTCCTTGCCGCCGGCCTCCCACACCCCTACTGCCTCTGCCAACCCCCCCCCCCCCCACCCATCAATTCTGCTCAACCTCACCCCAGTCTCACCCACGCTGGCTCCAGACATGCTGCATCCCGGATACGCACCTTCTGACAAACAAGTCGTCCCCGGACTCTGGTGCTTGCTCAGCACCAGGGCCCCTTCATGTTCTCAGCCCCCTTTGCTCATGCTAGGGCTTGCCCGTCAATCTGCAATCCTGACTTCTCACTCCCCATGGCCCAACTACCCAGGATCCCAGGGAGACGGGTGAGCACAGACCTCCCATAAAAACAGTGAGGACAACAGCTATACCACGCATAGCCTACACTTACCTGGGACCTACCATGTGCTGGATGCTGCTTTAGTAGCAACTTGCTTAATCCTCCCCTTACAGCACCCCGTGCAGTAGGTACTATCTCCCCATTTTATAGATGAGGAGACTGAGGCACTCTGCACAGGGAAGTGGAAGGGCTGGGAACTGAAGCCCGGCCCTCTGTGCACCGTGGACGTTCCCTACATGGGCCCCGCCCCCCCCCCAGGGGTCCGTGTTGCAGGGCAGGTGATGGATGGAGGAGCTGTAATAAACAGCACAGCACTTTAGAGTTTGTCAAAGGTCTTCAGGTGGGTCATCTCCTGTGATCCTCCCTGCCACCTTCTGGGGCAGGTGCTTTTGTTCCCTCCCTGTTGTCAGATGAGAAACTGAGGCACAGAGAGGGGAATATGGAGGACCAAGGCCTGGGCTCTGAGAAAAGAGGGGTTACACCTGCTGGGAAAGCTGGACTCTGTCCTGGGAGCAAGTGCGTCCGTAGGGACTGTACTTGTTGCCAACAAGTCGCTGCCCTTCTCCCCCAGGTTAGCGCCAGATGCACACTGTGCCTGCTGCCCCCAGGTCTTAGGTGACCCCTCCCCAGAAGCCCAGCAGACTCACCTGGCTCACCCTTGGGCCCCGGCAGGCCATCGTGTCCGTCCTTCCCTGGGGCCCCCGGCAGGCCTGGCATCCCGGGGATCCCGTAGCAGCCTGTGCTGGCCTGGCCCCCAAGTGGCAGCACCAGCAAGAGCACCAGCAGGTTTAGTCCAAGGGGGAGCCGGGAGCTGGACACCGTGTCCATCCTGGGGAAGGATCTGGGTAGGGAGAGAGCTGAGTTGGCCCCCTGGCCCCTCACTCACCCTCCTCGCTGGTCTTTTGACAGCCCTCAGGAGCCTATAGGTCCCTTCCCCAGGCCCCTTGCCCCTTGGGTCCTGGGACCACAGGATGGGTGGAGGATGGGGCCTCTTCTTTGAGCCGGGACCTTTAGCTCAGCAGTGATGGGGACCCTCCCTCCTCTCACAAATCAAGCTGTCCGCATGTTTCAGGGAGGTAGCAGGGAGAAACTGCCATTTGCTCCCTCTCAGCCGGGGTCTTGGCCTCACCTGGGGGTGAAAGGATTCTGGTCTGGTCACAGAGGTATCCTCAAATCTGCTTCCCCTCTCCCCGACTGGAGGACACGGTGTCAGAGCGGACACAGCAGAGAGGGCCCAGAGCAGGCTGGGCGGCCCCCTCCCCTCTGCTCACTCTGCCCCCAGTCCCACATCCCCTTTCCCATCATTTTTCCTGACTCAATACTTTCTTTTCGGTACTGAGCCAGGCTGACCCTGTGTCCCCCCCGCCCCGGATCATGAGCGTCTGAAAAGAGGAAATGTCCCCTCCCCCGGATCTGCTGAAGCGTGTGTGTGTGTGTATGTGTGTGTGTGTCCAGTTCAACCCATCCCTATATGTTGGCATTTACTGTGCTTGAGACTCAGCTATTTTACAATATTCCTAGGAGGAAGTTATAATTCCCCCTTTACAGATGAGGAAACTGAGGCCCAGGGAGGTGAAAGCCCTTACCAAAAGTCACACAGCAAATCCATTCTTGGGGTCCAAAGTCTTGCTCTGCTTAGCCTCTGCTTAGCCTCATATGCACTTGTCAAGTGGCAGGCCTTATTCTAGAAACTTCCATTTGCCCCTCCCATTGGTTATACTTGGAGGTGGACACCCAGGATGGACAAGCTTTGATGGCAAGCAGCCTGCTGTGGTGGGACTCTGGCTACAGAGTCAGTGGCTTCAGATCTTCCAGCCCTGCCACTCCCTTGCTCTGAGGCCCTCAGCAAACCACTGGCTCCTCCAGGCCTCAGCCTTCCCATCTGTATACTGGGTGGTGGGGGAGGCCCAGGCTTCGCATGTCGGTGCCTCTTCCTTTGCTGGGGCCCTTGACGATCCCAGCCTCCCTGCCCGCACCGCCTCTGGCACCCCTGCATCTGGTCTTGGAGCCTGTGGGAGCTGGTGAGGCGTTGCTGGTTGGGGCCAGTTTGGGCAGAGCCGAGAGAGGCTCCTCTCCTCTCTTCCTCTTCTCCTCCTATGAGATTCGGAAGAGGAAGGGGCTGTCGAGCAGTAGAGGGCTCCAGCCCTGACCCCACACTTGCCACCCGTGTCACTCGGGGTGAGGGGTTTGACCTTCCTGAGCATCAGGTCCCCCTCTGTGAATGAGGGGTTCCAATAGCTCCCATGCAGGGCAGTGGTGAGGACCCAGTGCATGATGCATGTACAGGGCTTAGGCTGGTGCCGGGCATGAGCAGGAGTTCAGAGCTCTGTCCCTGCCTCACCAACTGACCCTTAGGGCCTCAGTTTCCCAGTCTGTCCCTCTACCCTGTGGCACAGGGCTGCAGAGTGTGGGATGAGCGCAAGGATGTGAATGTCCTTGACCCTGAAAGTCCCCAGCAGGTGTAGGGCTGGGAAAAGCATAAATGATAGACACAGCACTGGCAGGGGGGCGGGGAGGGGGACCCGAATGGCACCTGGGGCTCCCATCTTCAGTTCTCATCTCGTTTGCGCCTGGGTCTGTCTTGTCCAGCAGGTGGCAGCCTCAGCCCATGCTCAGCCCGCCCTTGCCCCAGCAGCCAGGCCCAGCCTAGCTCTGCCCGTTCCTCCATCCAGCCTGGCCAGTGATTTGCCCAGTGAGGGGGAGGGCGGGCAGGGTGTGGAGTGTGTGGGTGGAATTTAGAATAAGGAGCAGCCAGACTCCCTGCACTCACATTTCTGTAGCCGGGTCTCTTCCACCACTTACGGGGCCCGCACTCCTGACATCTCGAGTCCCATCGCAAGGAAAGGAGGTCTCCACTTTGGGGTCAGGCAGAGCTGGTTCAAATCTAGGTCCTGCCGCTTTCTGGCAGTGTGACCTTGGATAGGGATCTCCTTTCTCTGAACCAGTTAAGAGGGATTGCTGAGATTAAATGCATCAATGGCTAGGAAATGTCCAGCCCATCGTAGATACACAAAGATGGGTTTCTTTTCCCAGTCTGTGGGAGAGTGTGTTCTGGGCAAGGAGGCAGAGAGCTGGGGCAGAGTGGAGGCTTGAAGGAGGCAGAAAGGCCATGAGGAGTCCAGCACTATGCTGGGGCTACAGAGGGGTCACTCTCTTCTCCCCAAACCCCAGAGGCTGTCGGTGGGGGCAGGGCAGGGCAGCCCCAGGGGAGGGTCTTGGGTGTATGTCAGAGGCCAGGGTGCTGGGGAGGGGGTGGTATGTGAGGACTCCCAGGCTGCTTGTGTGTCACTTAGTGGGTGGGAGAGTGAGGAGGACGTGCACACCTGCGTGTCACCTGTATCCCAAGTACGACTGTGGGTTTGAGGGTGTAACTAGCGTGCACGTCCAGGGGTGTGCACGGTGTATCTAAGGGCCTGGGTTGGTGTGCCCGAAGAAGGGGATTCCTGTGCCCGTGTTTCAGTGGGAAGTAGACAGGTCTCCATGGGGGAATGTGGGTCACGTGCAACCTGAGGAAGACGGGTGTGCCTGCGTGGCGTGCAGGTGTGTGATGTGCGCACAGCACAAAGCACAGACGGCTTCCTTTGAGAAAATGTGCAGGGCATTGGACAGCCTAGGACTGAACTCCCGCTCTCCTTATTGTCTTCACATACAGAGGACATAGCGAGGCTTCTTGCTTCCGAGTGTTCCTGGACAGGCTAAGTGGGACCCTGGGAAGGCACCATGAGAATTCCAGACCTCAGTTGCAGCCCGGGAGGGATGCCCAGCGAGCAGCAGCCCCAGCCTCACATGCCTGCCTGAGTGGAAGCCCAGGGCCGGACTCAGGAAACCTGGCTTTGGGGAGGACTGCTGGCTGCCCTTGGGCCGATTACCACCCCTCTCTGAGTCTTGCCCATGTTTTTCTGGTTCAAGGTTGGAAAGCATGTGTCAGGCTGTGGCTGTGGAGGCTGGCAAGGGTCGCGGTTAAACACGCAGGCTTGGGTAAGTAAGCCTTACTAGCCTCACTTGGCTAGTAAGATTTGGGTTCAGACCCCAGCTCCTCTACCTAAACGCTGACCTTGGGCCTTATATCCAGCCCCAGACTCCAACCTGCTTCGTTATCTGTAAAATAGGGTCGTGATACCCACCTCACCCCTCAGCTGTACAGATTAAACAAAACATAATAATACCTAGGACTTACTCAGCCCTTACTCTGACTCAGGAACGGCTCTGCAATTTTCATATATTAAGTCACTCAATCCTCTCAACAACCCTTTGAAGTAGGTGCCGTTGTTATTCCCATTTTACAGATAAGGAAACTGAGTTCACCGAAGTTATATAATATGCACACGGTTGGACAACCGGTAAGGGGTGGCCCTAGGTCCTAGGACTCCCAGGACCTGCTAAATACCTGCTGTAAAATACAAAACGCAGGCCTGCCTCGTAAGCACTCCGTAACTGTCGTCCTTATGCTCCCTCCCAGTGCCCAGTGTAGCAACTCAACAGACGCTCAACAGACATGGCCTCAGGTATTTATTGTAGGAAGGGTTCGAAGAGATCAATCTCCTTACAGCGTGCAGCCAGCGGCAAGTTCTAGGGGCCCCAGGAGCCAGCCCTCTCCCTTCAGACAGCTCAAGCAACAGCACCCCCAGGCAGAGCAGACCATAGCAACCAGAGAGGTGGAGTGAGCGGGCCAGAGTCACACAGAAAAGGAAGCATGTGAGGCCAGGGTCGGGAGGCTCCTTCCCTGGTTCAGATGGATGGGAAGACGAGGAAGCCACTGAAGACGCTGTCCACCTCAGGGCCCTGGTAAATCCGGCCCTGGGCGGGGTCTCTTTCAATCCAGACCCGATCGCCGCGCTGTAACTTGAGAACCGTGCTCCCGGACACCACCTGGAAGATTCCCTTGCTGTTGGCGTCACAGAAGCCCAAGGAGCGCTGGGCCTGGTCCCTCCCAGAGGACACAATGGACAGGCAGATGTCCCACTTGGACACCACCTGGAAAGTGAAATAGTAGTAGCCGGACACAGCACAGATGAACTGGCCTGTGTTATTGTGGTACGGGCCTTCCTGGTTGGTGACGACCGTGTCGAAGATGACGACGTTGCCACTCATTGGTGGGTTCCGCCTGATGGCCGAGAAGGCTGGCCGTGGCTGGTCCTTGATGTTGCCCGGGTTGCCCTTGATGCCTTTCACTCCCGGGGTGCCAGGGAGACCCAGGGAGCCACTGGGCCCAGGGAAGCCCATGTTGCCAGGGTTTCCAGGGGGCCCAGGGTCCCCCTGGTCTCCTTTAAGGCCCCGGATGCCCGTCCGGATGCCAGGTGCCCCTGTGGGGGAGAAAGGCCAGATCTGGAGTGAGAGTCCAGTGTTCCCTAGTCCTCAGGGAGATGGGAGCTGGGAGATGGTCCGACTGCTGTGCAGTGGAAGATGGGGGAGTGCCTGGGCCTTTAAGACCTTGACTCTGGCTGGCTGTGTGACCTTGGGCAGATGTTTCAACCTCTGAGCTGCAGTTTCTTTATCTATCAAGTGGAAAGAAGTGCAAACAGGCACTTGGGAAGCTGTCAGGTCCTGGCAAAAGCAGGACACTGGCCCGTCCACTGTGCTTCTGGCCGGCCGTGAACTCCACACCCCGCCGGGCCACTGACCCCGATCCCTTTAGGTCAGGACTACGTACAGGATGCCTGGATGCAAATGCTTGCAAGTGTCTCTGCAGATCTCTCTGGCCTGCTGCCGACTGGGAGGCTCAAGAGAATTCCCTGAGACTTCCTTCTCCCACTCTGGGCACGTCCTCCTCTCCCTTCTCCTTCACCCCCAACCTGTTTTCTAGACTGTGAGTTTCTGATGCCAGAAGGGGCTGGCAATGGGGAAGCAGGGACAGAATTGGGTGTGGGGGGCTGGAAGGAAGCCGAAAGGATAGTTGCCATCAGTCGATCCTCTCTGTGTGCCAGGTGGGGTTATTTCTTCGGTTTACAGATGAGGAAACTGAGGCTCAGAGAGGGTCAGTAACTTGCCTGAGGTTACATAGCAAGAAAAGTCTCCTGAGTCTAAAGGCTAGCACCTTATTCGTTCTGGTAACTTAACAACAGCCCAGGAGTGTGCACTTTTCCAAGACCTTTCTCATTCATTGCTTGTAGTGGTCCATCCTCCAGGGAAGGAAGGTGAGGCCAAAGAAAGAGGACTCAGGCGCCTGGGTGGCTCAGTTAAGTGTCTGACTTCGGCTTGGGTCATGATCTCACGGTTTATGAGTTCAAGTCCCACATCTGGCTCTGTGCTGACAGCTCAGAGCCTGGAGCCTGCTTTGGATTCTGTGTCTCCCTCCCTCTCTCTCTCTGCTCCTCCCCTGCTCACTGTCTCTCTCTCTCCTTCAAAAATAAATAAACATTAAAAAAAGAAAAAAAAAAAAAGAAAGAGGACTCAGGCAGTAAGGGGGATATGGAGGGGCCTGGCAGCCTGGGGACATGTCCAGAGAGAAGACTAGGCCCCTCAGCCTCTGGGACCAAGTGCAGAGTGAGCATGCATCACGTGGGGGCCCAGGTGGGTTCCCGCTTCTTGGTGCCACCCCCAAGTCTCCACCCTGGAGGCCAGGCCAGGCCAAGGGAGGAGGGGCTGGGGTCCAGAGGGAGGTACTCACCTGGCTCCCCTTGCTCCCCTTTGAGGCCTGGCCGTCCAGGTCGGCCAGGCGCTCCTGGGGCCCCAGCCTTCCCATCTGGTGCTCGGCACACATCCTCGGTCACTGTAAAGGTCAGGGATGTGGCCAGCACGCAGACCACCAGCCAGCCCCATGGGGCCTCCATGATGCCACTGTGGAGACATGGGCCAGAGTGGGCATCACACCCTCACACACACCCAACTCATACATTGAACCCTACGCCCACAGTGTTCTGTACACATCCCCCCACCACCGAGGCACATACACTCCCTCGAGGGCCTCCGAAGTCTGCCTTCCACCCAGCTCCAGGGACCCCGCACACCTACGCAGAACCAGAAATTTGCCCAGATACACACACACACACACACACACACAGCTGAGCACACCCACACAGTTACATACTCAAACACACAAACACAGCCTCTCATCCCACACCTGCACACCACGGCGAGCGAACTCAAAATCCACTGCATGCTCCTGGAGGCACAAACCGACACCCAAATAGACTCCACCTCTCACTCCCCGAGACACACACATTCATATACTCCTACCGATGATCAATCCCATTGAACAAATATTTATTGAGCGCCTACGCCTTATTTAATTCACACTCTCTCACCCAGATGGCAGAGCTGTGCATATGCACAGGGATTCACAACCCCCTGACACAACACATGTGCTCACTCCCCTACACATTCGGCCCCTTTCAGCACCCGCTGTACCCTCTACGGGGACCCCTCTGCTGGCTCCAACACCCCTAGCCTCTCCCCAGCTTCCTGTGTTTTGGGGGGGCCGAAACCTAGGAACTCTGGCTAGAGCTGATGTGTCTATATTACCACCTCCCACCGTCTCCCAAACCCAAGGAATAAAGGTCCCCCCACTCACTTATTCCGGATCTTGGATCAGTGCCCCTTGCAACCCTGTCCTGGCACAGAACCGGCTGGCAGTGTTCTCCCTCCCTCCCGCCTCGATTGTCCAGCCTCCTAGGTCAGCTCCCCGGGCCCCCACCCCCTCAGGCGCGGGCCTCACCTGCCTCAGCTGGCAGTCAGTTCAACTGGATGCTCCTGTCCTCCACCCAGGGACCCCTGTGGGACACCCAGCAGGGGTGGTGCCTGTCCGGCTGTGGCCAAGTTTCACATCCCTTCTGACTTCCCCTTCTCCTTCCCTGGACCTGCCCCCAGCATGGCCCCAGGGGTCAGAAGCCTACCAGGGACATTTTGAGCAGACCTCAGCAAGACTGGGACACTGAATGTCCTACCCCAGCCGCAGCTGGCGTGGGGGCAGGGACAGCAAGGCAGGAGTCTGCAAGGATGGAGGCGGGGGGGGGGGGTGGGTACTGGGGGGATGTGAGAACCAGAGAGGCAGAGAACATCAGGGCTGAAGGAATTTTTTAAAAAGTCAGGAACTTGGACTGATCGTCAAAAGCTTGGAAAATACAGAAGAATACAAAGGGCAGTGTGGTAGTGATGGGAAGCTCAGTAATCAGCTTCCTAGACCTGCCACTTCCTAGCTGCCCTTGGGAAGTTACTTAACCTCCCGGGGCCTCAGTTTTCTTTTTTCTTTTAAACTTTTTTTTTTTTTTTTAACATTTATTTAGTTTTGAGAGACAGAGCATGAGCGGGGGAGGGGCAGAGAGAGAGGGAGACACAGAATCCCAAGCAGGCTCCAGGCTCCGAGCTGTCAGCACAGAGACCGACGCGGGGCTCAAACCCACAAACCGTGAGATCATGACCTGAGCTGAAGTCGGGGGCTTAACTGACTGAGCCGCCCAGGCACCCCAACGGGGCCTTAGTTTTCTTAATCATAAACTGGAAACGATGGATTCTACCTCATCAGATTATTATAACATTTTAATGACATAAAGTACATACAAAACTTGGCACATGGTGAATATTTAATAATTAGCTTTTATCGACATTTAAAAAACAGCAACGGGCATCTGGGTGGTTCAGTCGGTTGAGCCTCCGATTTCGGCTCAGGTCATGATCTCACAGTCTGTGAGTTCAAGCCCCACATTGGGCTCTGTGCTGACAGCTCAGGGCCTGGAGCCTGCTTTGATTCTGTGTCTCCCTCTCTCTCTGCCCCTTTCCCACTCACACTCTACCTCTCTCTCTCAAAAGTAAATAAACACTTAAAAAATTATAAAAAAACAGCAACAAAGCCCATGAATTCTACCATCTAGAGAGTTACCGTTACCTTTTGGCCGGATCATCTAGCCTTACTTACTTATGCTGACAGGGTGCTCACCACCTGTCAGCCCATCTCACTTCACCAGTTTGGACCTGGGAACACTCTTCTTTGGACTGAGCTACTCTGTCTCTCCCAGACTGGAGACCGATGTGTTCAGTCCTCGGCTGACCATGTCTTTCTGCTTCTTCCCATGATCATGTTTGGTTTTTGGGTTTGTGTGTGTGTGTGTGTGTGTGTGTGTGTGTGTGTGTGTTTTCTTTCCTGAGTATTTTACCAAAGGGAAGAGGGGAGGAAGAGGAAGAGGAAGAGGAAGAGGAGAAAATGGAAGGCTATTGACCTGGGCAGATGGAGATGGGCTAGGGCCGACATTTTCAAGCTTCTGGGACTCCTTTTTCATTTGCAATCTTGAGTGGCACCCCCAGTATGTATTCGATAGATACAAATGGGGGTTCTCTGGATAAGAGTGTGGGGGCCCAGAGCAACTCCTGCCAGCCCCTCTCTTGCCCCCGGGGATTCAGGAAGTTAGGAGAGATGGAATCTCATGGGCCATGCCCACATATAATCACCGTGTGACCTTAGGCAAACCACATCATTTCTCTAGGCCTCAGTTTCTCTATCTGTAAAACGGGGATGATACAGGCTCCTCATTGGGTGGCTGAGGATCCTCTGGGGAAGTTGATGCTATCAAACACCACATTAAAATAAGTCATCATTATGAACAATACCTGTGTGACCTTGGGCAAGTTAGCTAACCAGTCTGAGCCTCACCTTCTCCATCTAGCAAGGCGAGGGAGTGGTGGGAGGCAGGAAGATTGCGCCAGGTGGTCTGTGACACCTGATCCAGCGCCATCTTCTTTGATTATAGTGTGTCAGCCTTGCTTTCCTGCAAGAGGAGTTAGAAATATCACATGTCAGGGCACCTGGGTGGCTCAGATAAGTGTCCGGCTTCGGCTCAGGTCATGGTCTCACGGTTCGTGAATTCGAGCCCCGCATCAGTCTCTCTTCTATCAGCACAGAGCCTGCTTCAGACCCTCTGGCCCCTTTCTTTCTGTCCTTCCCTTGCGTGTTCTCTCTCTCTCTCTCAAAAATAAATAAACATTAAAAAAAATTAAAAAGAGGGGCACCTGTGTGGCTTAGTCGGTTGAACGTCCGACTTCAGCTCAGGTCGTGATCTCATGGCTCATGGGTTCGAACCCCAGATGGGGCTCTGTGCTGACATCTCGGAGCTCGGAGCCTGGAGCCTGCTTCAGATTCTGTATCTCTCTCTCCTTCTTTCTCTCTGCCCCCCTCGCTAGTGCTCTGTTCTCTCTCTCTCTCAAAAATAAACTTAAAAAAATTTTTTTAAATAAAAAGCAATTCGAAAAAAAGAAATATCACACGTCACATAAAGACCAGAGACAGAAACACTTGCAAATACTGCGAAAGGCTTCTCACAGCATAGTTTTCAAAACTTGAAATACACCATCCTTAGAGAAATACATAGTGAGCACACGTGAATGGATTTTTTCCCCCAGCTTATTAATGAAGGAAACGGCAGGACAACCAAACCAGTTCAATGAAGGATGTGAGAAGAAAATATTTATATGTACCTATGTATGGAGAGAGAGAAAAGAGAGATTCAGTAAAAACAAAACCAACAATAACCCCAAAACTAGAATTCTGGAATATTCATCAGCTTGCTAAGTTAGATGCAAAACTGGTTAATGTTTATAGGGCAATAAAATCGTAACGTTGGGGGGTTGTCTTCTCTATTGGAAAGAAATCATTTGCATGATTTCTTCACTGGCCAAAAATGATTTGTAACTTATCAGTCTTCTACCAGCCAACGGCGATCTTTACAGAGCCTGGACCCTGATCAATAGTAAATAATAAGTCAAGTGAAGTGACATTCCCCTAGAGTGTCAGATGACCCTTAGGAGGACTTGTTAGACAATGTTTTAATTTGACTTTGAAAGGACGCTGGTTATCTATTTGCCTTATTTCCAAGTGTTGGATGATTTTACTTATCAGGCTGTTGCAAGAGTATAAACACTGCTAAAGAAATAAAAGTCATCGATAGTAATGAACATATCATTAGTGTGAAAGTAAACAGGTCAGCGATAGCCCTGTGAATGTCACAAAAGGGACACCTTCAACCAGAGGGGATGGATGGTATTCCTCCTCTTTTCCCGGAGCTCGGACTCCTGGAGGGGAGGCAGGAGAGGGAGGGATGAGAGCCCCCGCCCTGTAATGCCTGTGGAGTCACAATCCATGAGGCCCAGGTCTAGTTAGGAGTTCGAGTAAGAACCAAAATCTCCATTTCTTTATGGTAGAGTCACTTCTCACCCGAGGGTTGCTTAGGTTCCAAAAATCAACATATAAGGCAAAAATTGTAAATGGTCAATATTACCACTGGAGAAAACGATCTTAGGAATGCAGCATGTTGGAGACCATATGATCACTTCTCTATAGCCCTATGCTGTCAGTTTTGGCTTTGACCTTAGAACAGAGTTCTCCTTCTTCAGTTGGGTACCAGCTGGCTAATGTATATCCCCCTCACCCCCCACCCCAGAGCAGGAATTGAATCTTTGAAGACTGGAATCACGCAGTGCTGAGGTGTTTCGACCATGGTGGGGAGGGTGAGGGGGGCGCTCATGGGATCTGGGACACACTTGGGGACAGCGGGTCCATTCGGGTCTCCCTGTCCATGCTCATTCCAGAAATAGGCTCCTTGAGGGCGTGAAGTGAGGGCGGTACCCCCGCTACCTTATTTAAATTGGTATTTGTAACTCTTTCTCTCTCTGAATCTTATTAGGCAAAATGCAGACAGTCAACTGTTATAAAACGTGGCTCTGAAGTTCTTGTATTTCTTTTTTTTTCATTAAAAAATTTTGAGGTATCATTTACATACAGTAAAATGCAGAAATCTTAAGCGCACTGCTCAGCGGCTTTCCGTGCACAGGAATACATACCCTTTACCACCACCCAGATCGAGATACGAACACATCCTTCACCTCAGCAGGTTGCCTAGGGCGCCCCCTACCGCCAAAGCGAACGGCATTCTGACTTCTGTCGCCACCGGTCACTTCTCCCTGTTCTTGAACTTCCATGTAAATAGAAATCATTCAGTGTGTGTTCTTTCGTGCTGGCTCCTCTCACGTCATATGCTTGTGAGACTCATCCGTGTGGTGGCGGGTCTGTTCGTTTCTTATTGCCGAATAGTATTCTTCCATTGTATGCATTTATCACACCTTATCTGGCCCTTCTCCATTGGTGGGTATTTTTGGTCATGATGAATAAAGCTGCAGGAGAACCTGCTGGTACAAGTCTCCCCCCGCCTGTCCAGCCCCTGAGCCTACAAGCCATCCACTCTGCTGTGCTGTTCGAGCACCACGAAGGAGGCATAGCGTTTACGCCCATATCTTCCCCTTCCCCTGCCTCACACCTCCCTCTTCAACACCCCCTCCCTCAAAAAAAACGCAAACCTCCTGGACCCTCTTTGCCTGAATTTCTTTTTCTCCTTCTCCCCCTCTACTCCCCTTGCTCTTTATTATGGAGATGGCCTTAATCACCTCTTTGTGGGGGGCTAACTCCTTCCCCTCCTCCTGGGCCTTCCCGGGTCTCTCCTCGTAGTCTCCTTCTTCCCCACCCAATAAGATCAGGCTTCTCCTTGGCAAGGTTGGGGGGAGGGTTGGGAATTGGGGAGGGAGAGCTGTCAGAGGCTGACACTCGTCTCCAGTGCCCACTCTTTATTCTTTGCCTCTCTCGGCAGATAAAAGCGCTTTGGGGGATTGTCTTCTGAAAAACGGAGGGGATTGTCAACAACAAATAATTTGTTGGGGGGATGAGAGGCAGCATGGGTTCAAATTCAGCATCTGCCCTCTTTTTGGTATGTGCTTTTGCATGAGAGAACTCCTGTGTCTGGGGTGGCAATTGGCCCCTCGAAACTGGGACAGGTGTAGCTTGTCCCTGGCGTGGGGCAGGCACTTAGCAAAAGTCCTGTCTCCTTCTTCCCTTCCCTGCCAGACAGGGGGCTGGGGCGCACTGGCCAGTTGAGAAGTTTGGGAAAGAAAATGTGAAAGGGAGACAAAACAAGGCAGAAGCAATTTTGTTGGGGAAGGGTGAAGAAAAACAGGGAGAAAACAAGCCCCCTCCAACGCTGGTGCCAGCTGGAGCCCAGCATCCTGGACGCCCGGAGGGGCCCGGGGGAACCCTGGGAGAAGCTCCCCACGACAGGAAGATCTAACAGGGACAGGCAGGAAAGGTGTTAGTGGAAGCCACGAAGCATGCAGGTAGGTGAGAGGTGAAAAGATTAAGGGGATTAAGAGAGTGTGGGACACAAACAGAGCAGGCTGTGGGAAGCCGCAAGGACATAGAGCCTCTGCCTTCTGGTGGTCTGGCCCTGGGTCCTGAGGGCCATGGGGACCCACCGCAGGGGGACGTGGCACCTAGAAGGCCAGAGGGATGCCCACTTTCAAGGAGCTCACATAGATGCAAGGGTTGCAGGAGACTGGCCAAGGAAAGTGCCCCCCCAACCATGCAGAAGTGATCTCCCCCATTCTGCAATGATCAGTCTTGGGGTGTTTTGAAATTGGAGCTGTATCTTGGTGTATTTGCAAGGTGTTAACTGTCACTCCTTAGTAAGCCCAACCACTAGGCTTGCAGAGACAACTCCAGGCAGCTAGTACTAGGACAAGCACCTTTTATAGATGAGGCGACCACGGCTCAGAGAGGGTAAGTGATTCTTATAAGGTCACACAGCCAGTAGGTGGAGAGTTATTTCTACCACATCAGAAACCTTTTTGAAAATGTTCCACTGGCACCCTAGGGATGGGGGCTTTACAGCAGAGACTCTGAAAGGGAGAGGAGCATGGAGGAGAAAAGGATTGGGTAGGGGCACTCTGAAGGCAAGATTTGCCTTGTCACAAATTTACCTCCCCTGGGTTGGGCATTTTACGTATATCATCCCACTTAATTTGCACAGTATCCTAACAGGGTAGCATTTCGATTCTTTTTCAAAGGTGAAGAAACTGGTGAAGTGACTTGCTCATGAGTCCAGGGTTGGCAGATTTTAACAAATAAAAATACTGGATGTTCAATTAAATTTGAATTCAGATAAATACCAGGATGCATAAGATATACCTGTACTAAAAACTATTTGTCCTATATTTTCTCTGGCAGCTACAGAGGCCCACAGCCTGGTGGCCATTGTCCTGCATCTCCCAGAATCACTAGGAAGCCAATCTTGGGAAAGAAGTGTGGACTGAAGGAATGGCTCCTCTCTGCCTCCCAGGTGAAGATGAGCCTTTGTCCCTGCCTAGGGTCCCCGTTACTGCCGTTGCGGGCCAGCCAAGTTTCTCCACCGTGACCCCTACATCATTGCTATAGCAGGCTGTCCTCTGGGGTCTCTCTTCCTGCCCCAGACTTTCATCAGGAGAGGCCGCAGTGGGCTGGAGGCAGGGGGTTTGGGTTCTATTTCCAGCTCTGCTGGGTGCCATCGGACAAACCACCCTTCTGGGCCTGTCTTTCCGTCTGTAAAAAAGAGGGAGGAGGGGTGTCTGGGTGGCTCAGTGGGTTGAGTTTCTGATTTAGGCTCAGGTCATGATCTTGCCGTTTGGGGGTTTGAGCCCCGCAGTTCATGGCTTTGAGCCCTGCCTCGGGGTCTGTGCTGATAGCTCAGAGCCTGGAAACTGTTTTGGGTTCTGTCTCCTTCTCCCTCTCTGCCCCTCTCCCCCCTCCCTCAAAAATAGATAAACATTAAAAAATTTAAAAAAAAAAAAAAAAAAAGGAAGGTGGAGTTGAACCAAAGCAGTGGTTCTCTCCGGTCAGAGTCAAGGAGCCGGTTATGGATACCGTTGCCTGAACTGCACCCCTCCCTACTGCTTCAGAACCTCTGGCTTCCGCGTTTATCATGGGTACCCCAGGTGACCCAGGCAGGCAGGTCAGCACCTTTCTGGAGCTCTGACTGCAACTGAGGATCTTTCCAACCTTGACACATTGGCTGGGTCCACCTTTGGACATGACCTTTCCGCATCTGACAAGCAGAGATCGAGGGCTGAAGGGTCTAGAAGGGCCTCGATGAAGCAGGAGAGGGGGGCAAGTCCAGATATACTGGGTCGGGGCATGAGGGGGGAAAGGTCACTAAATCTCCCCTGGGGATGAGACATTTCCAGCCTGGGAATCCAGAAATATTTCTTACATTTGAGTAGAGATTTATGTTTTTCGCAGCCCCTGCCTGGCTCATATGATTCCCCGCCAGGTTGTTAGTCCCACTGATGGGAAGACCAAGGCTCAGGGAGGGCAGTGGGTTCCCCGTGTCACACAGCAGAGCTGGTCTCCTGTTCTAGTCTCTGGGACCAGGACTCCACCCACGAGCCCCACCTTCCAGATGGAAGGTCTCTGGAATAGACAGTGTCCTGCTCCCGTCCCTTCCCTCCCCGGGCTCCTGGGTTCTGGGCACCGCTTTCTTCCCTGTGATGTTCTGAGGCCCGACTCTTGTCCCTCCGGCAGCTCACTGTGTCCCACACCCCCCTGAGCTCAGGTCCAACCACCAATCACCCTATCTCCTTTCCCTGACCCGGGCATGCCCAGGGACACATGGCGAGCCCCCACGCAGAGCCGGGATCGGGTGCAGGTCTGGGGTGCTCCAGCTCACACTCATTTTTCCACCTGCAGAGCTGCTCCAGAATTTAGGCTAACGACAGCTGCTTCTGCCCTGTTTCCTCCCCCTCTTCCAGCCCTCTGCTGATTACAAATAAACACCCGGTCTACACGGGAGAGTAATTAACTCTCCGATGTGGGGAGAACTAATCAGTCTGGAGTTTGCTGCAGGTGGGAAAAGCGAAGGCTTTTTCCTAAGTAGTATGCAAATGACACGCGTAGTATGCAAACCAACCTCTCTGGGCTCCTGGGAAAGGCCGCCAGAGCCTCAACCCCTGGCTGCAGAGGAGAGGCTCTGGGAACGGTGGCCCGTGGCCCGAGCGGCTGGGGACCTCAACCTTCAGGTTTAGGGGGGCTGAAGGGGTCAGAGCAGGAGTGGGGGTTCACCTTCGTGGTTCCCCAGCACCCCTGTGTCTGGAGCACTGGGGGGCGGTGGGGGGCTGGAGGGGAAACGGGCTCAGAGCTCAGAGAGGACTGGCTTTCAATCTGGGTCCCGCTGGTCCTCACCTATGTGACTTGGCCAAGTCACTTCCACATTCCTGAGCCTCGGTTTCCTTGTTGAAAGATGGGGATAAAAACGCATACCTTTTAGGCTTGTACTGATAACTGGACAATACATAAAGTGCCTAACATGATTGGTACTTAGTAGGTGTTTAGTAAATAGGAACTCTTTTCAGAAAGCATCAAGATATATATGCCCATAGCATCCCTGTGGCCATGTGCTGCCTAGTCAGGGCCCAGTCCCCCTGGGGGCTCGTTTTGGGGGCATGGTCGGCCTTGTGATATATGACTTGAAAGCCTTCAGGAATGGCCCTCTTTCTCCCAGGCACGTAGGTCTCCTGTCTTGGCTGAAATTCTGCACTGGGCCTACGGTAAGAGAGTGAAGCTCCCTGAAACCAAAATTTCCGGAGGCATTCTCTCTCAGGATCGTGCAAGCGCAGAATCGACCCCAAGAGTGAGCACCTGCTTAAAATGCTGTGCTCCAGGCATCTCGCTCACTTCCCGCTTGTCTAGGTCCTGCTGAATCTCCATCATCTCTCAGCATTAAGCATTGCCCTTTAACATTGCAGGCATAGGGGGCATGAGGACATTTTCTGGGTCATGGAAATATTTTACATCCTAACCAAAGTGTCAGTTGCATGAATGTATACCTTTGCCAAAATTCATCAAATGGTACATTTAAGTTATACGCATTTCAATGTATGTAAATTTTACCTCAATAAAACATAATTTAGAAGTAAATAAAACATAGGTATCTTCTGGGAGATACCACACATTAATGTACAATGATGATGTTGATGACCAAAGTGGTCATCCAGCTTCTGTTGTATACCTCTTGTGATGGGGAGCTCACCACTTAACGGAGCCAGGGCATCACTTGTTTGGCAGTGGGATTGGGATTTGAACCCAGATCTGACTCCAGGGTCCAAGGCCTTGGTGTCGACTCTACTTACTCTCCTAGGACTGTATGTGTTCTGGAATTGTCATAGGTGTGATGTCTGAAATGCCTGTCACTTGTGGAGAGATATTAAGAGCTCTTGCACATCTGGAGACACAGGTGAATTGCACTTCCCCAGCCCATCCTAGTGGCCAGGTAGGGTCTGGGCTAGTTCTGTGCAATGACGTCGAGCAGAGAGACATCCGTGATACAAATCCTCCAACATGCTCTTGCCCTGCCGCTGTTGTAGAGCCCTCGTGTTGCAAGGGTGGAGCCACAGGACCCATGTGTCCTGGCTTGCCGAGTGTCTTCATGGAGGACAACTATCCTGGAGAGTCATCTCGACCACAACAGGCTTTGCAGGAGTGATGAGCAAACGTTGCTGGTGTCAAGCCACTGAGGTGTGGGTTGTCACTACAGCGTAACTTATCCTGACCGATGGACCCAACATAGAATGTCATGACATTGATATTGTTGCTGAGCTCATAGTCTTAGTCATTGCCCTCTTCCTTTTCCTGTTTAGGACTGTCATTGTCATAACAATATGGCTATAGAATGCTTCAGGTGGCTGATCTCTGCTGAGCTGTCCAGGGTCCTGTCCATGGCCTGAGCCCCCACCACTGCCCGGACTTTCATCAGTTCTACGCCATCCAGGCTGGGCACCCGGGATTCTACAATGAAAAATACCCAGACCCACCTTTGGAGAGCTTACATTCTGTTGGGGGAGGCATACATGAATAACTCCCAAAGTGAGCAGGTCATGGGGTGCCAGAGACACCTAGAAACCAGAGGTGGGAGCTCCCAATGGGTAAGATAAGAGTCTCCCTAGTGCAGGATCTTGGGAAACTCCTTGGAGGAGGAGGAAGGGTTGGAGGAAGAAGGTGGCAGCAGTGACTCCCTTCCTGGGTATTCATAGGATCTCATCATGACTCAGGTCTGAGTCCTAGTTCTTCCACTTCCCATCATATGATGCCAAGCAGGCATTTTCCCTCCTAAAGCCTTGGTTTTCTCATCTGTAAAATGGGGACAAATAGAAGTACATCTCATAGGGTTGTCATGAGAATTGAACAAGTTAATATACATAGAGTGCTTTACTCAGTGCCTGGCATATAGCAATTGCTCAATAAACAGCTGTTATTACAACCTCATTGGGCCCTTGCAACAACCCTGCAAAAGAATAGAAATAACTAGGATTATCTGCCTTGCAGATGGGAACAAGAGGCTCAAAGAGGGCAAATGAGTTGTCTAAAACCCACAGCTAAGAAGTGCCTGAGCATGGACTGGATGCTGGGGCTGCCTTTAACCAGAGCCCGTCTGGGGTTGGAATTTGTATCCTCAGACCTGGAGCCTCACTGCTCCCTCCCTCCCAAACTGAGACTCCGTCCTCATTAAACACTAACTCCTCTCCTCCCCTCCCCCAGCCCCTGGCAACTACTATTCTACTTCCTGTCTCTATGAATCTGACTACTCTAGGGACCTCATGTAAACAAAATCATACAACATTTGTCCTTTTTTGTCAGGCTTATCTCCCTTAACGTCCTCAAGTTTCCTCCATGTTGTAGCAGGAGCCAGAAATTCCTTCCTTTTTAAAGGTGAATAATATTCCTTTGTGTGTATATTTCATATTTTATCCATTCATTCACTGATGGGCACTTGGGTTGCTTCTGCCTTTTGGCTATTGAATAATGCTGCCACAAATGTGGGTGTATCTACTAGAGTGACCCCTCACGTGAGACCCCACTATAGCCACCACCTCAGTGCTTTGCCAGGATCCACGGTTGCCAGGGACCCAGGAACCAGACCCCCACCCAGCCCACCACACACTTGCTGTCCTGTCAGCTCCATGCCTTTGCGGTCATGGTTCCTCTCTGCCTGACCTGCCCTTCTACACCATCTCCATGGCCCAAATCCACCCATTGCCCAAGGCTCATCTCGAATTAACCACCCTTCCGGGAAGCATTCTCTGCCCTCCGTTGCCCTCTCCCGTCCCTAAGTACGCAACCCTCCATCTATCCCTTGCTTGAGTCCCTGAATGCTTTAAACCTTAGATTGTTGTTATCTGTGCCTGATCTCACCTACAGCCTCCCTTCCAGAATTGGGAATTTCCTTTAAATATTGTTGAGATGATTTCCCCTTGAAGCAAAGCAAAAATGAGAGTTCCCCCCACCAAAATGTGTCCAGCGTAGGTGACCAAAGAATCTTTGGTTTATTGCACCACTGCGACAAATTAGAAGTAATGTGGTTTCCTGGGTCTTGCCACACTCTGACTTCTCAAGCTAGAAAAGGCAGCAGAGCCAAGAGTTAAGTACTCCTCTTCTGAATGGGGCTTAGAACTGAACAAGCCCTGGGGAGGTAAAGGTGGGAGCCCCCTGGGAGCTGGCCCAGCACTGAAGGCCAGAGTGAAGGGAGGTGAGCAGGGAGGAAATGGTGGGCGAGAGCTCGGGTGGCCTCATCTTGCTTCGTTGATGGGGATCTGAGCCCTGCCTCCACCCCAGAGGCTGGTCCATAAGGCGTGATTGAAAATGGGGCCCAGGCATAACCAAGTTCCCATCAAGAGAGCCTGTTAGCTATGTCCTCCCCAAGAGAAAAAATGGGGGAGAGCAGCGGTGGGGGGACAGGGGACACAGACTTCCCTTTTTCTCTGGCCTAGCCCATGATCCCCAGGTAAGAGACTCTTATTTTGTTTGAGATGCCTGGAAAGGAGGATCCTTGTGACTAGACCTCATGACAGTTCAGGAAGGGTCATAATGGACATTGAATTCTTTGATCCACATAGAAACCTCAGCAGACTGTGAATCCTGGAGGGTAGGGCCTGTCAGATCACCTCCCTGCCACACCCTCCCCTCCTCCTCCCCCAGGCAATTCGTGGTATGTAAATGGCACCTCCCCCACCATTTCTTTCCTCTCACTTCCTCACCCCCACTCACTTGCCGCAGAAGCAGCCTAGACACCCGGGTTCAAATCCTACCCCCGCCCCTCCCTAGCTGTGTGATACCAGGTAAGTTACTTTATTCCTCACTCTCCTGCACCTCAGTAACTCCATCTGTAAAATGGGGATAGTAACAGAAGCCACTTCGCATGATTACGGTGAGGAGGAACGCAGTCAATATGGTAATGTCTTTAGAATAGTGCCAAGCACATAGCAAGTGCTTACAAAATACCAGATTTTATTTATTCAAGAAATATATAGTGCTTGCTCAGGGAAGCGTGGCCAAATTAATGGGAAGGCTGAGCCTGCAGAAGGAGCTTGCGTTCAAAGTCAGCAGGTACCCGGGTTGCCTTGAGAGAGCTGCTTCGTTCCTGGGAGTCTCCCTGTCTCCTCCGCAACACGAAGAACACGATTCCTGTTGCCTACACTGCGAGGCTGTCATGGGCATTAGTGGGGGGCTTGAGGTGCAGGCACGGGGATGGGGAGATGAGACAAGCGGCCCCTGGCTCAGCCCTTGGGTCCCCTGCAAAAGGGGCTCCTGAGGAGCCCTCTCTGAGGCCCCTGCTTGATTTCTCCAGCTGCGTGGCTCCAGGCAGATAGGCCGTTGTTGCTGGGATGCCCTGGGTGGGGAGTGGGCTCGTACTGGGGCAGGGAGGTAAGTACCCCTCACTTTTTTCCCACGCCTCCTGTAGGAATGAGTCTGCAGCCTCTCCAGAGGCTGGCCTGACCTGGTGGGGAGGAGAGGAAGCAAAGCTCGTGGGTTGGCCTCTGGGGTCAGCCTGGGCATGGGGTCTGCTATTAAAGCCAGGCCAGGGTAGCAGCTGTGGCCAGAAAGGGCCCTGGTTTGGGAGCTTGGAGGCCAGGTGCTCCGCCTGGCTCTGTCTATGCCCAGCCTCCTCCTCGCCTTCTCATGGTGTTGGCATCCTCATCTGTAACATGCACTATCCCACCTGCTCGTGGGGCTCCGTGGGAGGACGCTTATCAAAGAGCGTCCCAAAGCCAGACAGATCCAAGGGCATCAGAGTCTGGCCAGTGTGTAACTTGCTCAGGGTCCCCCACAGACGTCAGCCAAAGGCAGAGGCAGGTCTGACCTCAGAGGTGTTTGTGGCTGGCAACCCTCTGCTCCCTCTACAGCCCGTCTGCTGGCCTGGGGTCAGTGACCATCTCAGCCTCAGTTTCCCTGTTGTTGATGGCAATGGCAGCTGGCCATGCTGCAAGGAGGGCAGGCTTTTTGTTTGTTTTTTATTTATTCTTTTTTTTAAAAGTTTATTTGTTTTGAGAGAGAAGGAGCGTGCTGGGGAGGGGCAGAGAGAGAGAGATTCCTGAGCAGGCTCCACGCCATCATCACAGAGCCTGACTCGGGGTTCACACTCATGAACCATGAGCTGAAATTAAGAGTTGGACGCTTAACTGACTGAGCCACCCAGGTGCCCTGTTGGGTTGTTTTTCTAACATCTAAATGTTCACAACTTTTCTGCATGGTTGATATAATCACTCCCAGTTTACAGACAAGAAAATGGGGGCTCTGGGAGACAGTGTCACTTGCCCCAGGCCACGGGGTGGAAGAAGACTAAGTGAGTAGAGCTTCCAGCTACACTTTAGCCCATACAGGTGTATGGCCTTGAGCAAGCACTCTGCCTCTAGGAGCTTCGGTTTCTGGATCTGTAAAATGGGACTGGTAGTCCCCCCCCCCCCCCGGGCAGACGCTAAATAGTGGTAGGCATTAAAAGTCCCAGGAGGCCTGGCTGAGGTTTGAACCAGGGGCTGCATCCCTCCTTGGCACTTGCACACCAGGCTGCCTCTGTCACCGGAGAGGTGGGACCGGTTGGACTCCAAGAGCCTTGGCAGCTTGATCGGGACATTCCCAAGCCTCATCTAGGCCTCGGGGTTCCTCGAAGGCCTCTGCCCGGTTTCATGTGGCCCTGCTGTCTGATTTTGCTCAGAACCCAGGCCGCAAGCCTTGGGCTGGTTTTGGGGACATGACAGCCCCTCTCTCCCGGCTGCTTTCCAGAGCCCATGTGTGCATGGAGTCTTCTGTGGCAATGAGGTGGTCACCACTCCCAGCCCTTTAATATCCGTGAAAGGCTAACTGGGGGTGCCACTCCACAGCACCCCCGCTCTGCTTCTCGGCAGGAGGGGGCGGCTCGGTTATTTTTGTGATAAAAGTTTAATAAATTGAAAGGCACGGTTTTCATTCTGTGGGTAATTAGCTGCCGCCGCTGTGCTCCCTCCTAATTGTCTCTCTCACTCCAGACGGGCGGAGATCAATAGGAAGCGGCCGCTGCACGGTGAAAGTCACAATTAATTAATTGTCAGGCGTGTGTGTGTCTCCATCTCTGTCACATCAAAGGCCCAGGGGCAGCAGCTGCCCACGTTTCTGGCTCTGCTGGGCCAGCCCCGCCCAGAATCCCCAGAGGCACGTGACTGCGAGCCACTGTGCACGCTTCCTCTCTCCCTCAGGCAGCGGGAGGCTCCTGGAGAAGGGGTCCCCTGAGACCCCAGGCTTAGGGGCCTTCTCTGGCAGCCAGCATTTTCCTACCACCCCACCTCGAATGCAATCTCTGCTATATCCCTGCCCAGATACCTGCTCCCTGGTCCCTTCTCCACCCACCCCTCCTCCCCCCCCCCCCCCCCCCGCCTCACCTGTGCCTGTCCAATCCAATCTCCTGTGTGCAGTCTGACCCCGCAGATTTTCTAGACTAAAACTCGGGCTGTATCCAGAATAGTGTTTGGCTCTGGTGGTAGGGGGAGGTATTAACCGGGAGACAAAACATTCTGGGATTCTGGGAATGCTCTACATTTTATTTTGAGTGGTGTTTTCATAGGTGTATGTAATAAGTCATTTTGCAGTACACTTAAGATTGGTGCAAACCCTTACACACACACACACACACACACACACACACACACACAAATGCCCCTCTCCCACTCAGTAACAACTACTCACATTTATATGCCAGTATTAAGACATCGGGATGACTAGGAATACAGCCCCTAATGCTGCATCTTTCCTAATCTTCCCCACAAGCTTTGGAGCTAGGTAGCGTTATCCCTGTTTTACAGATGGGGAAACAGAGGCACAGAGAGGCCTTGGGAGGGAACCAAGGAGAGAGGAGGAGAGAAGAGGGTGGAGGGTGGAGGGGAAGGGCCTGTGGACACCAGGGGGCTCGTGTGTGCCAGCACGAGCTCCCGCGCTTCGCTAATCTCCACGGCCCCCTGAAGGCAGAGGGACGTGTCCCATTTCACAGACAGGAAGCTGAGGCTTGGAGAGATGGGGTCCCTTGTTTGAGGTCGCATGGCCTGGGATGGATGGGAGGGGGACAGAGGAAAGTGAGGGGGAAAGGGGCCCAGGGGTGCGATGAGCTATGGGGCAGTACTAGCAAGGTGCGATATGAAGGACGTGGCGCTGAAGACCTGCGTGTGAGAGCGTGCGCGCACACGCACGCACACTCACATACATGCACGCGCGCACACGCACCTGTGCCCCCCGCCCCCTTCTAGCAGGGCTTCCTCCTGCCTCAATGGTGTGGGTGAATCCAGCTTTCCCTCCTCTGCAAAGCGAGAGAGGAACCGTGGGGCCTCAAGCTTGGCTGTGGCCGGGCCTGGCACGCGTGGCGGGGGGCGTGGCACTTGGACCCGGGTCTTTCCCACCCTCTGGCTCTGCCTGGCGGGGGCACGCAGGGCTCCCAGCCGCCCACCCTCGGCCAGAGACCCACAGCTCCGCAGGCGCAGCTTGGCTCTGGGAGGGGTCAGGCCCCCCTTGTCCCGGACGCCAGGCCTGAACTCTATTCTCCCACGGCCCCCAAGCGGGCGCATCCACCCGCTGGAACTCGGGGGTGGACAAATATTGTAAGAGCTCCCTCGCTGGTGGGGAGAGGTGGTGCCTGTCCTTCTGTTGGCTGTTTCTCCGTGCCTCCCCTCCATGGCTGGTCGTCAGGGGAAGCCACCTCCGTGCTCCTACCTCCGCTGCCGCCTGTCATTGAGCCTTTGAAGTGGCGCCTGATTTTCCAGTCTGTCTGAAGTCGCTAGCTGCTTATACAGCAGCTGGTCCAGAAAGTCTCCCCGCCGGGCCTTTCCATGACGGTGCCAGCCGCCAGGGACTCCGAGAGACAGCCGCCCGGTCTCGGGGGGGAAGGGGGTGGGCAAGAGGAAGCCCACATGCCATTTCTGTCTTCAGGGTCTTCTAGAGTGAGTTTGCTTATTTTTTGTTTAAAAGGATGAAAAAAAAAAAAAAGAGTTTTCAAGAACCCCAATGTTTTATTCTCTTCAAAGATAAAGGAGTAAAGATTTTTAAAAAGAAAAAAACTAAGGGCCAAAGGTAAAGCTTTTAAATTTCTTTGAACATTTTTACTGCTGTGGCAGCCGTGTGGGGGAAGGTGCTGGCCTGGGAATCCTTTCCTGGATGCTAATGTGCGGTGTGACCTTGGGCAAGTCACTTCTCTCTGGTCCTCAGATCCCTAATGAGGACCTGGTTCTGTCCCACTCCACAATTTGGGACCTTCTCACAGGCTGTGCTGTTTGTTTTCTCTGAGACTCACTGCCACGGGCCACCTCCTCCTTCTCAATATAAAAGTCTTCCTCAGCCCGGGGAAGTCAGAGAGACGGGTGGCGGGGCCTCCGGGGATCAGGCGAACAGGATGATCTCTCAGACGTCGGTGCACAGATCTCCATTTTAAGGATGTCACAGCTGGGGATCAGAGGGGTTAAGTGGCTTGCCCAAGGTCACACAGCAAGGGAGTCTGTGGTAGAAACAGGATTGAATCTGTGTCTTCTAACTCCCCAATCTCATTAAGCTGCAGGAGAAGGTTTCCAGAGACCAGAGGCCGTGTTTATGTGACTTACATTTTTCAACCGACGCTCTTGAGAGTGGAGTTTAAGGGCGAGAGCTTGGGGTCAAACAGAACTTGGGCTTGCATCCACTGCTCTGTTTGTGTGACCTTAGGCAATGGATTTCACGTCTCTGAGTCTCAGTTTCCCTAACTGTAAAATGGGGCTATTCCTCAGGCCTCCTTTATGCATAGTTGTGAGGGCAAAGGATAGGGTGTGCGTGAAGTGCTCAGCACGCTGCCTGGCACGCACAAGCCCTAAATGCCGGCAGCTACTCTTGTGAGCCTTTAGCGTGGGGCGGGAATTGCATCTGTTTCCTTCGGTAAGCACTTGGAGAAGGAGGGCACGCTGGGCCGGTCTCCGGGGCCTGGCTGTCATGCCTGCCTTTCACGCCACACCCCCTCCCACTAGAGCCCCCTTCCTGAGAGAGACAGGCAGCCCATGGCAGGAAGTGTCAACCTCATCTCATGGAGAGGCCTCTGCTGACACTGATGAGACCCCAGGCAGGCGGTGTGGGCAGGGAGCGGCCCAGGGCCTCGCCTCGCCCCCCCTGGGCCTGCCCTTTCTTGGTCTCCCTGTCACAGCTCTGGCTTCAGCCCCAGGAGGCCACCCCGAAGGTTGCCTGGGGCCAGGGAGCCGTCATTCCAGGGGCCGGCCTCAACTGGAGCTGGTGAGTGGGCAGCTGGGTGGGCTCAGCTTCAAGCAAGGGGTGCAGAGGGCAGGTGGTCCGTGCGTACGGGCTCAGGGCTCAGGTACAGAACGCACTGTGTCGGAATCCTGTCCCTGACTCTACCACTCGCTAGCTGTGCGATTTGGCGCAAGCTGAGTCACCGCTCTAAACTCAGATTCTTTGAGAACGAGGACAGGATTCACACTCTCCCCACAGAGAAGGCTGGAGTAATGCCAGTGTCTAACACATACAGGAGGAACATCGTAAGTGGGAGGTGCTATGAATGTTGTTACGCTCTTGCCCTCACGGGTTGGCATGGGGCTCACCATTCACTCCTTATTCAGTAAGGCTTTATTGCACACTTACTATAATTCGCTCTCCCAGTGCCAGGCATGGGGGAGACATCAGTGAACACAGAAAGGATCCCTGCCCTCGTTGACTTGACATTCTAGTAGGGGAGGGTGTGGAAAATCAGGGGCGCAGAGAGGACAAGGGGTGGGGCCTGGGAGCAGCAGGAAGCAGAGGAAAGAACATACAAGACCTGTGCTCAAATTCTGACTCAGCCACTAACTTGCTGAGTGACTTTGGAACAAGCACTTGCCCTCTCTGGGCTTTCGTGTCCACATTTGCAATCACCCAGCCCCACATCACCAAGAGATGAGTCTCCAGCAAGAGCAGTCTTGGGAAGGCACTACGGGAACCAGGTTTCTCTCTCTGTGCAGCTTCCCCGCCCTGAGGATCAGGCCTGGGCAACTAGCTGAGGATGGGCGGGTGCCACCTGCGACACTTCTGCTCAGCCTGGACGCCCCAGCCCAGCAAACCCGGAAGCTATGAACCTGGCAGTCGCTGCTCCACCTCCTGAAGTCTGGCCCTAGGGAAGGAACAGGAACTCCATATGTCTCCTCCAGCCCTAGATCTTCTGTACTAGGACCCCCTCCTTGAAGTTCTGTTTCTTCTAGTTAAGCTCAGGATACGATTCTGGGAATCTAGGCAGCCATGCTGCTGGAAAAGACCAGTGACATTCATTCATTCATTCCTTCATTGTCAATCAGTTGGTCAGTCAACAAACATTCATCCAGCATTTACCATGTGGCAACCTTATGTTAGGCACAGGAGATTGGGGTATATCAATTTCTTTAGCAAATAGTAAGCACCTCTTTTGTTCTAGGCTCTAGGCCTGGCACGGGGGAGAAAGTGATTAATTGATTTATTTAATGTTTAGAGATGTCTGCCATGTGCTCTGGGCTGAGTGCCAAACAAATATTGAGGGCCTACTCTGTGCCAAGGCCTATGATGGGTACAGGGAACAAAGACCCGCTTGTTCCCTGAACACCAGCTCTGAGCCAGGCACCACATGCCTGGGAGAGAATAGAGGCTGGCATTTTGTATGCGGACGTGAAACCCAGCATCTCCCTGTGGCTAATGAATCATCGGGCTCATAAGAGAAATGCAAACGGGCCCCCTTGTCCATGAATTTGCTAATTGAGCTCCTCGAACTCAGACATTAACCTGTATTACCATAAATACTGCAGAGAACAGCCATTCTCAATTGATGCTCAATGATAATGGAGAAAATCAGTAGAGGAATAAAGCTGAAATGGAATCATAAAACCTTATTTTCACCATTAATTTGAACCGAGTCTTCCCCAAATACCTTTCAATAAATCTGTTAACACCCCAGGGCTGGAGAGAGGAGGGTGGGGCTGAAGGGAGAGGCTGTGCCATGGAGGCTGGGGGAGGGGCAAGCCGGGGCTGGGGGGCTGGAGGGGGCTCCTGGCATGCCAGCCTGCCTGTTCTGCTTTGCTGGGGACAGCCAGCCCTGGTTTGTGGCCAAGCGAGGTGGCTTTTGGTGATGAGTGAACCCAGCTCCACACATGGAGAGAAATGGGGGTGGAGATCACAAGGTGGATACAGGCAGACAGATAGGAAGACAGGACACAGCAACTGCCTAGACAGAGGAAAACACAAACTGACAGACAGATGGGCAACCAGGCTAGCCAATAAAAGAATAGCTAACAAGCAGACAGACTGACAGTTGTGATGACAGACTACAGGTAGACTGAGAAATGGGAGGCCAGTCTGGCCGTTGACAGGACAAACTTAATGGGAAAACAGAGAGGAAGACGAACAGAAAGACAGACTGACAGCCAGTCTGACCCACAAGAAGCCTGACAACCAACAGGCAGACCGACAGGTGTAGTGACAGTCTAGGAAGCAGAGCAAAGGAGGAGCAGGCAACCAGTCTACCCACTGAGAGGACAGATGGACAGATGGACCATCAGGGAAGAGAGGCTGGGGTTGGAGCAGAGGCTGGGGAGCTTCCCTAGGTATGCTTAGGGGGAGGGGGAAGAGGGAGGAAGAGGCCTGATAGATGCCTTCATATTGCATGTCAAGCCCCTTACGTGAGGGAGACTGGCGTGCGGGGTGCTCCCCTGGGCCTCGGGCTTCCCGGCTTCTTCCCCTCCTCCTCCTCCTCCTCCTCACAGCCCCATGCATTGTCTGGCACGCGATGCAGGGAGGTTCAGAGCCACTGCTGAGAGCTGCTCCATGGTCGGGGAGTGGGGGCAACTCCTGGACCCCTCTGTGGGTCACCTGTGCCCAGGTGTCTGTGGGAGGTTCAGACCCAGTGAAAGGCCCTGCCCCTGGGAAGGTGGGGTCAGGAAGAGTTGGAGGGAGCCATCTGTCTTGCTACTCCCCTGCCTCACTTGCACCCTGTCACCTTGGCTACAGCTCTATGTGGTAGGTTCTGTTATTGTCCCCATTTCACAGAGTAGCCAACAGGGGCTCAGAGAGGGGAAGTGCTCAAGCCAAGGGCTCTCAGCAGGAGGGTGGCGGGATCTTTTCTTCTGGGAGCCAGGCTGCCCACAGGAAGCCCATGTGTGCCCTGCTCCTCTGTGGTTGGTTGGGCTGCTAGGGTCAGTGCCCTTGAGTCTGTGGGACCCTGGGATTCACCATAGGAAACCTACTAGTCCTAAGATGTAAGCCTCATTGTCCGGCATCAGCTTTTCCAGTGATCAGGACGCCTTTGGTCTCCATCTGAGGGATTCCCACTTATATCAGGTACAAGGTCAGGCCAATAACTGGGAAAATACCCAGTAACTGGGGTCTGGTCCATCAGAATCTCTGCTGCTCACCCCCTGCTGCCCCTGGCGAACATGACTGGTGGAGAGAAATTGGGGGCTTCCCTTAGGAGTACATGTCTCCTCTATGGATGGGCCTCACCTCCAACCACCTTAATTTTCATCCATGTCCTGTTTTGGTCATCAGCACTCAGGGTAAGAAATGCTTCCATTCATCCATCCAATGATAGTAGTAGCAGTAATGACCATTTGTTGATCATTAACCAAGAGAAGATAAGCTATGTTCGAAGCCCTAGATATATTAACTTGTCTTGCCAAGGCTCTGTGAGGCAGGCATCTTCCCCATTTTACTGGAGGAGAAGCCAAAGCTTACGTGGCTTCTCTGAGGTCTCCTAGGAAAAGGCAGAGCCAGGATCTCCTAGACTCTGGTCTGATCCCAAGTATGGGCTTGGTTTGCTGCCCCAGGATGTCTGGGAGTTGCAGCTGGAGCTTGGTGGAGCTTCTGAGAGCTGTGGCTGGGCCATGGGGAACATAGGAGGAGGGGAAGGTGATGGCAGGTAGTGGGGCAGGGTGGCTCGGAGGGCCTGCAGAGCCAGGAGGCCTTGATGATTTGCAGGCAGCTTCTTCTACTGCCCTGGGCTGCAGGTGAGAAACACTGTCCACTCCCTCATGAAAGGAACATCAGTGTTAATCGGATCAGGCCCCAGACTCTGGGCTGGGTGCCTCATCCCTTTTGAATTTATTTCATCTTTAAAACTCAACCCAAGGGGAGAAGGAGGGGAAGGAGCTGAGAGAAGGCTGTGGGAGACATGAGGGAGAAGGTAGGAATTCCACACCTTCTGGATAGGTTCAGGGAGCCTTTGTAGCACAGAGGTTAGCAGCACAGGGTTGGGATCACGTGCCTGGGTGTCATTTCAGCCCAATTACTTGCCAGCCACATGATCATGAACAAGTTACCTCCCCTCTCTGGACCTCAGTTTCCTTATCTGTAACACGGGGCTAATGGTATATATTTCTCTAGGTCGTGGCAGGCATATGATAGGTGTTCAAAAAATGGTAATCGTTGTGCCTAAGGGCTGGTCTGCTGTCATGATTACCCCAGAAAAACTGAATGTTTTGTCTTTCTCACCTTTGGGAAGCTCATCTCTTCCTGAAGTCACCACTGTCTGGTTCTTGGAAGAGCTAGTCTGAGTCTCTTTCCCGGGCCAGTCCCTCCAGGATCTAAAGACAATTGATTGGTGATGCTCTAACATCCTCACTAGGGTCTCCCCTTGATATGGCTCCCAGACCACCTCCACCATGGTATCCTCCCATGGGCCCACTCAAGGGCCTGGTTTTTTTTTTGTTTTATATTGTTTTGTTTTTCCTTTAGCACAGTCCAGCAAATACTACTGAACCAAGACGTGGGTTGCATCAGCCTTACCCAGCCTTTAAGAAGCTCCATGAGAAATGTTCAGACAAGAAGAGAGATGAGGCTCTAGATGTGCCAGGCCAGAATGGTGCATGGCAGGAAAATCACCTGTCCTGATCATGACTCTATGCTTCCAGTAGTTCAGCTTCAGGTCCTCCCCAAATCCAGAGGTGATCCCAGATCAGGCCTTGGAAGACGCCCGATGTGGAGCTTCAGTACCAAGGACAGCTCCATACCATTGCGGGGCTGCGAGAGTACCCCCTTGGATTTGAGACTCAAGGGAGTCTGGGGAAGATGACTGCCTAATCCTCAAAGAGTTGGTTATAGTTTGACAGACCCTGACGTCTGGTCACATGGTGGAAGTGCTGAATAACTGTTGAATGAATAAGTGGTTGTCTTCATTTCACCAGGACAAGAGTTAGGCGAAATTATGGAGCATAAAGCTCAGAAAATTAGGGAAGCTAATTTTGGGGAAAGCAACTTAGGCCTAAAGTTGCAGGCAAGAGTCTTAATTTGTCTGAGCCTCAGTTTCTCCAGCTATGAAAGGATAGGAAGAAGAACACACACACACACACACACACACACACACACACACAATCTTTCTGAGGCTTGCCGTTTCTTTTAAATGTTTTTTAATGTTTATTTTTGAGAGAGAGAGAGAGAGAGAGCACAAGTGGGGCAGGGGCAGAGAGAGAGAGAGGGAGACACAGAATCTGCAGCAGGCTGCAGGCTCTGAGCTCTGAGCTGTCAACCCAGAGCCTAACACAAGGCTTGAACTCATGAACTGTGAGATCGTGACCTGAGCCAGTAGGATTTAACTGACTAAGCCACCCAGGTGCCCCAAGGCTTGGTCTTTCTTGAGAATAGAGCCAGGAGTGTCTGCCTTTCCTGGGAGGGACACTGGGAAGACCTCAGGGGAAGAGCCAAATGCATGGGTTAAGCAGGGCTTTGGGACTCTGCTGTGCATCTGCAGTTAAAAATTCCATGTCCAGAATGCCCCTCTGAGAATCCTTATATTGAGGCAAAATGACTCCTATTTTGAGCATTTTGACAAACATTCAATTCTGTCACTGGGGAAGAGACTGGGGGAGGGAGGGTATCAGAGGTGACCATCTGGTCTTGGCACACACACACACACACATGATCCTACCTCCCTCTACACACAGGCACACCACTCATATGTCACACACTGGCTCATGTTACAGTCACAGAAATGCTTATACACTTCACACACACACAAGCGTATATACAATAATATATCTATACCAATCACATATATTTGTGCATTTTATGTATGTTAATCACTGAATTCTACATACAAAAACATATCTGTAAACCTCAGCCATCCTCAGTTTCATAGCATATGATTACCCATCACAGTCATACTCACACAGACACATGCACATGCAGTAGTATACCAACAGTCATACACACACTTGAAGACAAAGCCACATGTGCCCTTTTCTACAGCCATATGCCACCAAGTGAACAAAAGTGTCCACACAACCTCTCATGGTCATCCACTTACATAAAAGCAAAAACATACAGCAACAGATTTCACCCCTTTATCCCATCACTCATCCTCTATGGCCAATGAGGTCTTGGAGTCTTAGATGCTTTCCCCCAGGAGCAACTGTCCAGAAGACAGATACAGGAGTGAACTGCTGGTGATTCCTGAGCTTTGGACAAAGCCCACATTCTTAACCATTCCCCTCAGCACAACCCACCATTACCACTCCCCAGGGAGTCAGGCTGACCTGCATTTAAATCCCTAGACACCATTCATTAGCTCTGTAACACGGAGCATGTTACATAACCTCTCAGTGCCTCGGTTTCCTTATTAATGAAATGGGGATAGTAATAATAACACTCTCATAAGGCTGCTGTGAGGACTGGAAGGTGTAATGCACAGAAAGCACTTGTCACTGTCTGGTACATGACAAAAGTGCAGTAAATAGTGATTCATTATTATTAATAACAATAAGCCACCCACTTAGGCTCCCATTAAATGCCATACAGACAACCTTCTCTTCACAGTCCTTTTCACAGGAGTGTGTGTGTGTGTGTGTGTGTGTGTGTGTGTGTGTGTGTGTGTTGGGGGTGATTGTTACATTCAGCATCCCAAAAGAATGTCAGCATTGGGAGGGAGGGGGCTGCACCCGGAATCTCCTCCCCTCACTGTCCCGTTCTCAGCCCTTAGGTCACCTTGGCCATGGTCCTCTTGAACTTCTTTCCTGATGGTTCCCAGCTTCCTTCACCTGACTCTCTACATTTACCCAAGGTCCCCAGGTCCCCTTCTTCTGTTGGGGCCCTGACATATCAAAGCAGAATGGTGGCTTTCTGGTTTATTTTGGTTTATTTTGCATTTGATACTGGACCCCTTATTTTTGGTATTCAGAGAGGAGCTCTTGTGCTAATCTCTCCACTCTAAATGCTCGTCACATTTCTCTTAAAGCCACAGGACCTCCCCCCATTCCCATCTTTTATTCATCACCTTCTACCAGCCCCAACAGAGGAGACATGGAAATACAAACTCTCCAAGGACTGTGAATTTCACACCAGCAGCTGACCCTTCTCCAGCAGCCTGAGGTGGGGGAGATGGAGATGTCCCTAATGAGGTGCCTGGGCATTGGGGGTGGAGTATGAGAGGTGACCATGGGTCTAGGTCATCACCCCCTGGGTGATGTGAGAGATAGAGGAACCACACAGTGAGGGCTGTCCTGGAAGGCAGGACTCTAAACTACTGGGGCTCTCCACCCCTTCCTGCTTCCAAGACTTCATCCGCACTCACCAACAGCCTTGCCCTTACACCATCCCAGAGACACCCAGCCACCCTCCTCCTGCTGTAGTGACCAACACTAGGCACTATCCCTCTGTCTTACCTTCATATTATCCTCTAATCCTCAAGACAAGCCTGTGCAGTGTGTTTAAGCCCTGACCTCATTTTACAGGTGAGGAGTGATTAAATGAAGCTCAAAGAGGCAAGTGACATGCTCAAAGTCACATGGTAGGGAAGGAGAAAGAAACTGGCCTGACAATAGGGCAGATACCCAGGACTCCAGGAAGGATTATTTGCCTGTGCCTTTATCAGTCACTGAATCCTTACCATGATCCAGCCCTCGGCTGGGCACTGGGGTTCTCTGGCTAAATAGGGACAGTTCTGACCTTAATCAGTCAACAGTGAAGGTGGAAGATCTATTACAGTGCAACATAAGTGCTTTAATGTGGAATCCTGGGGTCTGTGGGATCTCAAAAAGAAAGAAATCCAACCCTAAATTAGGGAGAGGCCCCAGAGGTTGAGAGCTGCAGCATGAATAGGAATTACCCAGGGTGAGAAGAGAGGAGGAACATTCCTCTAGTGGAAGAGACACATGGCACAGTCATGGGAGAGGGCCAAGAGTATTTATGAGTCTGCAGGTATTTCCTCATGGCTGGAAGGTCCTCTGTGGGTTTGTGGGGGAGTAAGAAGAGGGGATGAGACAAGAGACATGGGTGGCACCAGTTTTGCTTGGCATCTTGGACCACCTCTTTCCACACTTCTTCTAACCCCCAACCATATTATCTATTCTCTTCTCCCAGTGAGTCCCCTCATAGGGGTAAGAAGGTTTGGCTGGACTTGTCCACACTTGGGGCTCAGAGAGTTGTTCTTCTAGGGAGATTTTGCATTTTCTCAGGGAAATCCAAAGACAGCAAGTCTTCTTCAAAGAGATGAGATCCTAATGGTGAAAATCTAGGTGTTATGTTTGATCAAAAGGTAAGGCGTCCATCTGCCTGAGGACTTCCTGTTACTCCTCAAATCACTCTTATGGGAATTTGTTTCTCTTCTGCAGGTGGTGCCTAGAAGGGCAACCAAGAGCCAGAAGGTAGAAGAGTGTCTGAAACTGCTTTGGGGGACCTTTCTTTAAACACAAACTATAGGAAGTTAGGTGAAGAATCTCAGAGCCAGATTATGCTTCTGATGCCATGTGAATTTGGGTGAGTCCATTTCCCTCCCTGGGCAAGGCTGGATTTCTTTACCTAAGAAAGAAGAAGCGTGTGGAGAATTACCAAGCTGATTCCCCTAAAGTCCTCTAATCTATAATAAGAGCAAAGGGACTTATTCCAACATTCCATGATCCTGTGATTTGGCTTCTATGTTTTCTTCAGTCTATGAGCATCTTGAGGGCAAGAGTGATCTTATTTATTCTAGACTTCATATCCTCTGCCAAATACAGGGTCTGTCACAGAACAGGTGCTCGGAAGATATACATTCATTCTTTCAATAAATATCTGTTGCACATGAATGAGGGCCATCACTGTGCTGTGTACTGTTGGTAAAGCACTGAGTAAATTAGATGCAGTACCTGCTTCCTCAGACCCTACTGAATTATGGGAGCAGAAAATAAGCAAGTAAATAAATGATAAATAACTTCAACTGGCTGTAAACGCTATAAATATAATAATATTAGGTAACGTAGTAGAATGTGACTCAGGTGGAAGGTGGCCACACTCAGGCTGAACCTTTTATCGACATGGAAGAACATCCCAGGCAAAGGGCAGGGCTAATGCCAAGGCCTGGTATGTTCAAGACATAAAAGGAGTGAGGGAGAGGATGGTTAGAGGGAGGGAGAGGAAGGTTGGAGGCAGATCAGGGAGGCCAGAAGGAGCAGATCATGTAGGATATTGTAGGCCAGGTGAGGATCTTATTTTATTATTTTAAAAATTTTTAACATTTACTTATTTTTGAGAGAGAGAGAGAGGGAGAGAGAGAGAGAGAGAGAAACAAGTCATGGAGGGGCAGAGAGAGGGAGACAGAGGATTTGAAGCAGTCTCCGTGCCGTGAGATCTGTGAGATCATGACCTGAGCTGAAGTCAGTAGTCGACTGATCAATCAACTGAGTCACCCAGACACCCCACGATTTTCGATGTTATTACAAACTTGATAGGAAACTTTTGGAAGGTCGTAATTAGGGAAGTGGCATGGTCTGGTTTTTAAAAGATTCCTTCATTATGGGGATGAGAGAGGAAGCAGGGAGACCATCCCCTTAAGATGTCCAGGGGAGAGGTGGTGGCGGCGTCTCAGACCAGTGGTAGGTGGGGATAAATGGTTACATCTGGAACACAGTTTGGAGAGAGAGCTGACAAGACCTGCTGATTTTTTTTTTTTTTTTTTTTTTTTTGCAGCACACCAGCTGCTGCCATTGAGGTTCAGCACCACGGACAGCGCACACCTGCGCGTTCACCCAAAGTCCGTTCCTGTTTCTCGGGAGACACTGAGCGTCCTGAGGGCGACTCTCAGACCTCTACCCTTGAGGTTTTTAGTCTTTATTTTTAATCATAAAACATTTCATTATACAGAAAACTCATAAATTAATGTAACAGACACGGATGTGCCCACCAAGATTAAATGGGTGTTAACATTTTACCAAATTTGCAGTCTATTTTTAGACTTTCAGGAGAAACACACCAGCTAGAAGTCTATTTTAAAAAGGAAAATAAGTAAAACACTGTCAATACAGCTCAGTACCCCTTCCTTCCTTGCCCTTCTTCCCCAGAGGTAACTAAGCTGAAGTTGGTGTTTATGTTTATCTGTTGTATTGTCATTATCTAGTTACGGATTAGAAACCTGTAATTCTATTGTTACACATGTTTTTAAAGTTTACATGGGGCGCGTGGGTGGCTCAGTCGGTTGAGTGTCTGCCTTCCGCTCAGGTCATGATCTCACGGTTCGTGGGTTCGAGCCCCGCGTTGGGATCTGGGCTGACAGCTCAGAGCCTGGAACCTGCTTCGGATTCTGTGTCTTCCTCTCTGCCCCTCCGCCACTCATGCTCTGTTTCTCTCTGCCTCTCAAAAATAAAGAAACGTAATAAAAAAAATGTTAACGTTTACAAAAATGGTATAATACTGTATATATGCGGTTGCCATTTATTTTTTCACTCCATACTGTGTTATTCTTATCCCTATTGGTACATGTTGATCTACTTTGTTCATTTTAACTATGGTAGATGATTTCATTGTACTTATAAAACAGCTTATTTTCCTGTTTCCCTGCTGAGAGCAGTTAGGCTGCTCCTCATTTTTCTATTATATACCAAGGTGCAATGAATATCCTTGGACATGTATCCTTTTGCATGTGGGTATGAGTTTCTCTAGGATGTGTAGGAAACACTGTGGGTGCCCTGCCCTGATTCCTTTGACCTGCAAGTGCTGTAAGAGTTAGCTGCCAAGGGCTCATAGCTGCTCCCTTCTTGGGAACATCCTCACCCAACAAGATATACAACACCACCCACTTTCCCGCAACGGGGCAGCCTATAGGCAATCAATGACTGACACGGGGTACAAGTCTGACCTCCTTGCTTTAAGGCAGATCCACTCTGTGGTATTATTAATGCTCCAGAGTTCCCTGTGGCATCAGATTGAAGATAATCTCCAATGAGAACATATCGTTGCCTAGCATTTCCTCCCACCCTCTCTGCCTTCCCCTGTCTCTTTCACCTGGGAGTTCTCCCTCGATAAATCACCTGCACAAGAATCTCAGGCACTGCTTCGAGAACCTAATCTGAGCACACACTAAGGTGGAGCTGTTTGGTCTTAGATTTGCTCATCTTAAAATTTACTGTTTCCAAATTGCTCTCCAAAGTAGTTGCACCAATTTGCATCCCCACTAGTGGTTTACAAACATTCCTATTCCCCCAACACCTTCATGAATACCAGCATTAGAGACTAAGTTTGCCAGTCAAATTGGTGCAATACCTATCTCGTTACTGTTAACTTGCATTTCCATGTTTACCAGTGATGTTGAGAATCTTATTTATATCTTTATTGGTCATCCACATTTCTTTCTCTGTTTCTTTGTTCATATCTTTTTCCCACTTTCTTATGTTTCTAAATGTTTTGGTAAATTGATTTTTTGAAGTTAAAAAATTTATTTTGGAAACTAATTCTCTCTTGGTTGATTATACAGCTTGCAAATATTCTCCCGGCCATGGCTCTAACAAGTCTATTTTTGTATGTATGTCATGGAAAAGTTCTCAATTTTATTGAAATAAGGTTTCTTAGTGTCTTCCTTTATCATCTGTGCTTTTATTTTCTGCTCTAAGGTCATAAAGTTATCTTCCTGGTTTTTTTTTTTTAAAGTCTTTTTAAAAGTCTTATTTTTTTTAAAGTCTTTTTAAAAGTCTTATTTTTTTCTTTTAAAAGTTTTATAGTCTGATTTTTACATTTAAACTTTAATCAGTTTGGAATTTATTTTGTGAGTAGTACCAGCAGGGATCTAATTTATCTTTTTCTATGTGGGTTGTCCTAATTGTCCTAATGTCACCCATTAACTAGACTATCCTTTACCCCTGTCATGTTTCAAACTCTCAAATACATTTGGATCTGTCCATAGGCATTATTATTCTCTGTTCTTTTTCTCTGTTTCTGTATTCCCAGAACCAAATAAAACTATCTTAATTATTGGAGCTTTATAGTAATTATTGATATCTGGTAGGGTGATGCTCCCATTCTCTTCCTCCTCTTCTTTAAAATTGTCTTGGCTCTTCTAGGTTATTATTCCATATACATTTGGGGATGACCTTGTCAAGTTGCAGAGAAAACCCCTTGTGAGGTTTATTGGAAACAAAATATATAGATTAAACTGGAAGGGACTAGCTGACTTCATGACAGCGAGACTTCCTATGCATGAACCCCATTTGTTTTTTCTGTGGCTGTTAGTCTTTCTTCCTCTTCTCTGCATCCATACTCACACAGGGGAAATGAACCTCCAAACCCTTCTCATCCTTCAGTGCCCAGATGAATGCTTCCTCCTCCAGGAAGCCCTTGGTGACAATCTTGGCCCTCCAGGCTTTCTCTCCTCTGACCTCCTCCAACCCTTCTGCATGCCCCCTTTCCCGGACACTTAGCATAGGGTCTGCCTTCACCTTTGTATCCCCCAGTGGCACCCAACACATAGTAGGTGCTCCATAGGCTCTGATGATTAGCCCTTAGGGAAGGAAGTGTGTGGTAACAGGTTCTTCCTCATAGGAAATGGCTGGTCCTGGGGCGGCGGGGTCGGGGAGGCCCGGAACAGAGTTTATTTGTAGAGTTTCAGGAAAAACACACCTGGCTAGAAATCAGACGGGTCTAGTTTTACATGGTTGCTCTGCCAGTTGGGACACTGGCCTCTCTGAGCATGCTGTGCCCATCTGTAAGATGGAGACAATACTACCAATCCATAGGGCTGCTGTGATTATTAGTGAGATAACATAGGAAACACAGCAAACCTGTTTTCTCCCCGGTCCTACGTTTCCAATTCGAGGGAGGTGCAGGAATGAAGATCTTCCTTCAGCTTGAGGGCTTGCTCATCAATAGGACCCCCAGGGGCATCTTCCCCAAATGGACATAGTTGGGCTCTGCTCTGCCTTGGACGCCACTGTCCTGGCTCTGCTGCCGTCCCTTCTTTCCTGGATCAGAGGTGGGTCCTCAGCCCCTGATGTAACTAAAGCAGATGTTTTCATCCTATTGTCCCTTCCCTGCCCTGTGGCACCCAGGTCTCTCAAGGGACCCCTTGGTCCCAAAGAAGTCGTTCCCATGAAATGTTCCTGCCTTATGTGTTCCTCCTCCGGAGAATGTCTTTCTTGCACAAAAGAGCTTGAGGCAAGGGCAATGCCTGCCTGCAAGGGATTGTGCCCCAGTGTTAAGCACCATCTGCACATCTTGGGAGGGAGAATTTGGGGCCTGTAGGGGTGCTTCCTAGCAGAGCATGGGCTTTGGAGTTGGACAAGCCAGGGTTCTGACTCAGCTCCCCACAAACTTGACTTTATAGGCGAGTTGACTTCTGTAAGGCTCAGTCTCCCTATATCTAAAATGGGTGCATGAATCCTACCTCCCAAAATAGGTAAGACCAGAACAGAAAAAAATGTATGGACTGCATACACTAGGTGCATAGCATAGGCTGCTCTTCAGCAGGTGACGTCAAGGTTGAAAGGACGGAAAAAAATGGGGGACACAGGCAAAGATGAGGCAGAATTTATTCTCATTGTGGGTACGTTCAAGACTCAGGATGAAGACCACAGAGAAGCAGATCCTGGGACCCCAAGGCTACCTCACGCTCGGGGCAGGGGCCACACTTTTGCAAGTGCCAGGCTCACTGTGTCCCCCTCGACGGTGAGGATCAGAGCCCAGGAACTGGGTGAGAGTGGGCTGGGGGTGGGAGGAAGTCAGGGTCCTCCCCGGATCGTGTTCTGACCATGTTTCCGACTTCCATAGGAAGAAAGAACAGCTCGGCTATATAGTAATATAATATATAGAGGTGCAGAGAGCTGGCCGCGGCACCTAGGCGGGGCTGAGACTCCCCAAATTATTGCAGGAGGGAGGGGGGACTCAGTGCTGGTGTCTCTGCGGAACAGCTGTGCTGGCTAGGGGGAGGGCTGGGCTGGGGGTGGGGAGCTGGGTTTGCCCCTCCCTCTGGGGCCGGCAGGGGGCCCAAGGCATCCTGCCTGGTGGGGTTCCTTGGGCCCTGCCCGCCAAGCTTCCCCTGGGATGGTGCTTTCTCACCCTGGGTGCTTTTTATGTGCTTTGAAGACCATTTTTGCATTGTCAGGAGTGAGGAAAAAATATTCTGACATGGTAGAAAAAAGATATTTACATACCCTGGTGGGCCGTAAAGGGGAGGGTCAGTTTGGGGATGGGGGAGCTCCTGAAGCCCCCTCTTACCCACGGCTGTCAGTGTGGGATGGGGGGGTGGGGGGGTAGAGCGCTGGGCTGGCAGGCAGGTGGCCTCAGCTCTGAAACTTGGTTGCTGTGTGACCTTGGACAAGGCACAACCCCCCTCTAGGCCTTGGTCTCCCCAGGTGGTACGAGAGGGGTGGACAGGGGGCTGAAAAGCTGGGATCTTATGGCCCCTGATCCTAGGATGGGGACACAGGCCAGGGACGGGCAGTGAGAGGTTGGCAGAGGGTCTTCCAAGTGAGGAGCCCTGGGCCAGGGAGGGGCATCAGAGCCCAGAGGGAAGTTCATGGCCCCTGGCCCCTGACCAGGCAGCCAAGCCCAGCCGAGGGCACCTGGCATACTCTGCAGTGATGCCTACATGGTAGGTGGCCAGAGGGGCTGGCCGGGAACCCTGTTTTCCTGTCGAAGCAGCGGTGGGAGCCAGGTGGAGGCTGCAGGCGGCCCCTCACCAGCTAGAGGGAGGGCGCAGACCTGAGATACAGCCGGGAGGGGGCTCACCCGGGGGGAGACAAGGGTGGGCCTCGTGCTGGTGCAGTTCCAAAGCGGTCCCTACTCCCTGCCTCCAGGTGTAGGGGGAGGTGGGCATGGGCCTCTCCCTCATCCCTGTGGGTGCTGGGGCCTGGGTCCATGCTCAGTGGGCAGTGTCACACGGGTCACAGGCCCGTGACACATGTCCTCATTCATGACGTGCCATCCATGGTCACGCACATATGCCCCCCACCAAATTGGATAAGCACGCACACCACAGGCACACGTCCGTGCTTGGACCCGATGGGTGGACACACACACATGATCACAAATGTTCACAAGGGCTCCCAGGACCTCATGAAAACAACCCCTACAGCATGTGATCACACGCGCGCGCACACACACACACACACACACACACTCTCTCTCTCTCTCAGAGGCAAGCGAGTGATGTCTCTGTTAGGCTCAGTGTCACTGAGGCCTCAGCCGGGGACAGATGTCCCAGCCACGCTGGGCACCAAATGCCGCTTCCCAGGCAGCCTGACTCCGGCTAACACCAGGTCCTGTGGCGGAGCTCTTGGCCTCCCTGGCACCTGAGAGGAGGGACCAGAGGCTGGGAGCTGCCCGACCTCCGGCCAACCCTGCAAGTCCTCCGATGGCCGACATGACCCGGCGCAAGTCCTCTGGTGGCCGACACGACTCGGGGCCACTTTTAGTTGCTGCCCGGGCCCCACCAGCCTCAGGTCAGAGGTGCCGACGGGGCCCCTGGGTGCTGGTCAGCTGGGCCCTCATGGTCTGGATGCTGCCCAGGATCTTCTTCTGGTGGCCCATGAGGGTGATGCCCAGGGCACGCACGTCCCTGTGAAGGAAGGGCGGTGCTGACCGGGTTGGCCTGGGAGGCCAGGTCCCCCTTCCCTGGAGCCGCCAGCCTGCCTCTGGTCTCCTGCCCTCTCCCCCTGTCCCCGCCCCCACGGGCACCACCACCCGGCCCCTCCACTCACTGAGCGTTCATACGCAGCACCATGCCCAGGGAGGAGTAACCGCCAGCAGCAAAGTGGTCCCGGTAGCGGCCCATGCGGATGGAGTCCAGCCAGTCCCCGACGGTGAGGCCCCCGCCGCCGCCCCCGCCCCCACGGAGGTCAAAGCAGCTCTGGGCAAAGGCAGGGGGCGGGCACCTGAGGCACAGGGGTCCTTGGTAAGTGGCCTGCCAGGGCCTCTGCCTCCCTCAGGGACCCTCACACTAGCCGCCCTCGGCCTCCATCCAGGCTCAGCAGTAGGCAAAGGGTCTGAGAAGCTTGCCCCCAGGCTGCAAGGAGAGGGCTGAGGAAGGCCCAGACAGGGCAGGGGTCAGAGGCCCAGGAAGCTCAGAGGTCAAGGGTCCAGGCAGGCCAGCAGTCAGGGGCCCAGGCAGGACAGGGGTCAAGGGCCCAGGCAGAATAGCCGTCAGGGACCCAGGTAAGGCAGGGATCAGAGGTCCAGACTTGACGGGTCAGGAGCCTAAGCAGCACAGGGGTTTGAGGCCCAGGTTGGGTGAGGTCCAGATGTCAGGGCTTACACTAAGTCTGAGCCTTATCTCAGGAAATACTGTGAGGGCAGCTGGGCTTGGGCAGAGCTAGGGTGGGCACCAGGCACCTGTTGACAGTGGCCGTGGCCCTGAGACTCTCAGGGCTCCGGATGAGGGCATCGAGGACACTGACAATCTGGGAAAAGCGAGGCCGCTGGGCCCTGTCCTTGTGCCAGCAATCGAGCATGAGCTGGTGCAGGGCGCGCGGGCAGCCCATGGGCGCAGGCAGGCGGTACCCCTCCTCCACGGAGCTGATGACCTGGGGTGGGGGCAAGCACAGTGCTGGGCTGGAGGCCGTCCCTCCCTCCAAGGCCCCCAACGGCCCCTGCCCAGCCAGGGTCCCGCACTCACGTCACGGTTTGTCATGTTCCAGTAGGGCCTCTCCCCATAGGCCAGCACCTCCCACATGACCACACCGAAACTCCACACATCGCTGGCGGAGGAGAAGGTCCGGAAAGCGATGGCTTCGGGTGCCGTCCAGCGGATCGGGATCTTGCCTCCCTGCAAGGCACACAGGAGTGCTGAGGGCCTCTCCCCAACCCGCAGTGGGGAGCTAAGCACTGGGTCCAGGCTGGGAAACTGGCAGTCCAGGAGGGGAGACATGGCCTCCACCTTCCTAGAGCACCTGTTCTGGTCCGGGAGACCTGCACACACAGCTGTCGTGAAGACTGAGCAAAGGAAGTGTGTGGCGGGCCTGGAACATAGTAGGTGCTCAGTAAGTATCAGTCACCAGGCTGATGCCTAAGCAAGAGACCAAGCCCACGGAATGTGGCTTGCTCATCACCCTAACTGCTCTTCCTTTCTTTCCTTCTTCTTGGGTTGGGTTTTTTGGGTTTGGGGTTTTGGTGTGTTTTTTGTTTTTGTTTTTTTGTTTTGTTTGTTTTTGCCACAAAATCCTTTCTCTAAGCGAAACTTCATTAGGACGCTCAGTGGGTGAGACCTAAGGGAAGGTTCTCGCTGAGGCAGGGTGGGGGGCCTGGGTCCCTGCCCACTCAGCCTCCTGCCTTGAAGGCGGCCCCCAGGGCACCTCTAGAGAAACCCACAGCTCTATGGAACATGTTCTGAAAATGCTAGTTTCTAGCCAATCCTTACAGACAGCTCTGGAGTGGATTTGTGATTCAGGGAGACGCCACCCCTCCCCAAATCTCCCAGAGAGTGAGTGACGAGGGGGAGACCAGCCCTGGTGTCTGCCCAGGCCACCCAGGGGTACAGAAAGGGTGGGAATGGGGGCTCGCATTTCCCGGAGGGAGAAACAGCTGCAGAGAAGAGGTGGGACGTGCCCCAGATTGAAGGCAACCCTGACACTTCCAACTTTACTTGACTACGTGTGAGGAGCCCCCACCCCCACCCCCTGCCACCTTGCCCCTCCCCGGGCCTCCTGGGAAGGGGTGTGGACTGCACACCGTGGTGGTGTAGGCCGCGTCGGGGTCGTCCTCCAGCACCCGGGAGAGCCCGAAGTCGGACACCTTGCAGACCAGGTTGCTGTCGACCAGCACGTTGCGGGCGGCCAGGTCTCGGTGGATGTAGCCCAGGTCTGAGAGGTAGCGCATGCCGGCACCCACACCTCTGAGCATGCCCACCAGCTGCATGATGGTGAACTGCCCGTCGTGAGTCTGTAGGGGGACATGGCTGGGCTTCAGGAAGGCTCTGGGCAGTTTGCGAAGTATAGGTGGGGCTCTGAGGACTTCCCACCCATTTTGCAGAAGGAGAAATAGAGGCCCAGAGAGGTTAAGCCCTGCGCCTGAACGCTCAGCAAATAAATGGTAGGGTGGGGGCTGGGAGTCTAGCGATTTCCACCGCACCCACCATGCCTTCCAGCTGGCTGGAGCCCTGGGTCCCTGCAGAGGCACCCCTCTGAGCCTGTGTGCAGGGCAGAGGACCCGTGCAGCAGAGGGACCTTCATGTGAGGGGGCCCTGAAAGGTAATTTGATTGGCTGCCCCTTAAGACCCCTCCCCATGCCTCACTCCCCTTCCCCAGGTCCACTGGGTCCAAGTTCCTAAGGGTGTTTGGAGGCCTCACATGATCTCCCAACACCCAGCCTGAACTTCCCCCCCCCCAGCCCATGTGGAAGGACGGGTGGGGCACGCACCCTCAGGAAGGCGTCCAGGGAGCCGTTCTCCATGTACTCAGTCACGATCATTGCCAGGCGGCCTGGGGAGGGACAGAGGCAGGGGTGGCTCTTGGTGGGGGGATCAGACCTGCTGATCAGAGACCCCAGGAACATGCCCCCTCTGAGAGCTGCCAGGAGGTGGGCCAGCACTTGACAGCTTCAGAAAGCCTAGGGTTCCCCCTGGGGTCCCGGACTCTGGGCCCCCTCCCAACCAAGTCATCCAGGGACCTGAACCAGGGGGACGGGGCAGGGCAGGGGCAGAGCACGGCAGTCCAGGGATGGACCCAGACTCCTGGTCCTGGGCAGGAAGGGCCCTTCAGGGTGAGGCTGGCCTCGCCTGGCACCTACCACGGGTGACGACACCTTCAAGGCGGATGATATTGGGGTGGTCAAACTGACCCATGATGGATGCCTCGCTCAGAAAGTCCCGCCGCTGTCTCTCTGTGTAGCCGGCTTTGAGGGCCTTGATGGCCACGGGCACGTCCTGCTGCCCTGGCACCCGCAGCCGCCCGTAGCAGACTTCTCCCGACTCTCCTGTGGATCCCGAGCAGGGCAGGCAGGGGAGGGCTATGGGACCCTCCTCTCCACACCTGGTCCCTGGCACGCCCCCTGCCCCACGTGTCTGCCGTACGGGCTCCTTGGTTCCCCTCTCCCTCTGCCCTGGGTGCCCCTCCCCCGGGCACCCCCCTGTGCTGTCCCCACCTTCACAACCCCCGAGGCTCACCAGAGCCGATAATTTTCTCGATGTGGATCCTGGAGGCTTCAATCTCTCTGGTGAAACCGCGGCCTGCCCGGCCTGGCTCCTCATAGTTATGGGGTTCTGCATAGAACTGGGGCTCTGGGATCTTCCCTGGGGGGTGGTGCAGGGGCAGGAAGACAGGTGGGGGTGCTGAGGGACCAGGAAAGAAGGGCCATCAGGAGGGTGCAGGAGACTTTCTTTCGCAGCGTTCTTTCTATGGGCCTGGGAGAGGTCTGGGATGGGGGCTGGAGGGTAAGGAGCATTCCTGGGTATCTCAGGATGTGGCGGCAAACAGTAGGTGCCTAATATGTGCTTACCGAGCGATAACAGGGTCTCTGTGGAGGAGCTATGGGGTCTCTAGAGGACACTGGGGTTTCCAGTGAGTTCTGAGTATATCTGCTGTTAGGTTTTCTGGGGTCACTGCTAGAGTCTTTAAGGTCTTTCTAAGTCGTTCTGGGGTAGAAACGTAGCAAAAATGTTTTCATCACAAAGGCCAATTTTGATTCACAGCAGTTCTCTAGAAGACTGTGTTAAGGAGGATTCTGATGTTGCGTTCAGCTCAGTGAGAATCAGTACCATAATACTAATGTCTACCGTGGGCACAGAAGTGCGGTACGGAGGTAGGCTTTCTCCTAATTATCCTTGTTTTCTGGGGCCTCTGCAGGGTCCTGAGAAAGCTCTCGGTTGCACAGGTTCTTATCCAAGAGCATATGATGCCCCCTGCCCCCCACCAGTGTGCAGAATTGTGCGTGAGAGCACAAACTTGTGCATTTCCCTGGATGGAGGGTTTCTAGCCTTCTCAGCGGGGTCTGCAAACCCAATAAAGGGAAGCAGCACCTGAGGCCTCAGGTCTCTATGACCTCGCTGTCTTTCCCCGGGGCTCTGCTCTTCCCTGTGGGCCCTCGCTCCTCCCACCCGTGCCCTCCCCGGGCCGGTGCTGGTTCCCACTGTGACCCCACATCCCTGGGTCCCCCGCACTCACCCTGCCCGTTCTGATACTGCATCTTCTCGTCAGAGTCCTGGAAGGCCTTGCTGTAGCCACAGTGCCTGTGGAGGACGGCCCTAGCCTCAGCCCTGACCCCGTGCGGGGCCAGAACTCCTCCCTTCCAGCTCCTTCCCCTTCGGGGTCAGCCCCTGCAGAGGGGAGTCCCTGCCCTCCGGCTCTCAACCCGGCTGGACCGTGACATCTTTGACAGTTACAATTTGCAAAGTCAAGCGCACTCGGCCCGCACAGCAGTCTATGCATCATCAGCCCCGTTTTACACGAAACCACCCTCGGTGGGGTGGCCGGGAGGCGAGGCCTCGGGTGTCTACCACACTGTGTGACCTTGGCAAGCCCCCTCCCTCCCCTGGGCCTGTGTCTCCAGGAAATAGGACAATGCTTCCAATTCTCACTGCCTGTGACAGGAAGTACACAAGCGTCTCATCGCTACCTCCCTCTGCGATGGAGTCAGAGAGAGAACGACGGCTTCGGTTTTGGCAGACCTGGGGTCCCGTCCCAGCTCTGACATCTACTTGGTGGAAGAGGCCTAACGTCTCTGGTCCCCAACTAGCTCCCCTGCAACACAAGACCAGGATCTCCACATCACAGGCTTAAACAAGGTGGTCACCCGAAGTGATGTCCACCCCATGGACTGCATGGGAGCGCGATTCCAAGCCAGGGGCCCTGATAAGGTCCCTCGGGAAAGACGGACCTGGGTGAACAGGGAAAAGAGGAGGGTCCGGGACAAGCCCGGGGTCCTCTAGCCTTTCGGGGTTGTTCAGAGACGAGGGGCTAGCAGAGAGGAAGAAGGGCAGGCCAGAGAGGCGGACGGAAAATGGGGGATGTGCGGGGCATGCGGGGGAGGAGGGCGGGTATCGGGCAAGACAAAGTGAAGGAGGAAAGAAGAGCAGGTTTATATGAGGAACCTGCCCGCAGGCACAAGGGGAACGCTGGCTTGGTGGGGCTCGGCACAGGCTGGAGACACAGGGATCCAGAGGAGGGGCTTGGGGTGGTTGGGGGCAGGGACCACACACCTCTTTTTGCAGATAAGCAGGAGCAGAAGCACCACCAGACCCGTGATGAGCGTCAGGCAGATCCAGACAATGGTCCTGGTGTCATAGCGGGGCCCTGCAGAGGAGGAAAGCGGGGTGGGGCACCAGCCTCTCAGGCCCGGGGGTCTGGTGGCTCTTCCGGGCTCGGTGGGCAGCGTCCTCAGCTGTGAGTCAGCCCAGAGTCTGGTCACAGGCCACCTCCCCCTCTGCCCCCACCCTCCGCTAAGCTTCCCTTTCAAGACCCTGCTCACCCATGCTTCCTGGCTTCCTGCCCCGGTGCCACCACTTCCTGGGGCTCTGTGAGCCGCAGAGAATCACTAGACTTGTCTGAGCCTCAGTTTCCTCAGCTGTAACGGGCCTGTCCTGCCTGATTGTCAAACAGTTAACAAAGCCGAATGTGCTGAGAGGTGCGGGTTTCGCTCCCAATTACAGGGCAATCCCAGGGTCATCTTGTGTTTAGACAAGAAAGGTGTGGCTCAGAGAACTCAGGGAACTTACTCAGGGTCACACAGTAAATGGGACCGAGCCAGGCAGGATTCCTATCCGGCACAGGAGTGCCAAGGCAGTGCCAGTGGAAGGGGGTCATGAACTCAGCCTTGAACCTTTCTATCCCAGTACCACCCCGCGGAGGGTACCCGAGTGTAGAGCTGAGAAAGGACCCCAAGCAGCTGGAGACAGGGGCAGGGCGTTTCCAAGCCTGAAGGTGCCTCAGAATCACCCCGAGGGCTTACTAAACGCTGCATGGCTGGGCCTTTACCCCAGGGTTTCTGATTCAGAAGGTCTGGGGTGGGGCCTGAGAACCAGCATTTCCAGTACCTTCCGGGTGATGCTGCTGCTGATCCCAGACTACGCTGTGGGCACCACTGTTCTGGAGGCTGGGGGCAGGAGGATACTGCGGAAGGGGCACAGAACTCGTCCCCAGACCAACCAGGCTTTAATCCTGCCTTGCTGGGTGACCTCGGACGATTCATTTTACTGCTTTGATCCTCATTTTCCTCATCTGTGAAACGGGGATGTGGATAACGGCAACGCACTAGAGGGCCTCTGGGACGGTTATAAGGTGACCGTGCTGGCAAAGGGCGCCATGCCGCATGCACGCCACACCGATACTCAGGAAAAGCCAGTGGCAGGTGGGCCGTGATCAGCTCTGTCCCTTCGGGCAAGTAACCTCCCTTCTCTGAGCCTCAGGCTTTCACCTGTGAAAATGCCAACCCAGCACAGGCACCCGCTCAGCACATCCCCTTCCTCTCAACCCCCACGGCCCCTGGCCTGGCCCAGCTCCCTCGTCCTCCCCTGCACTCACGGGGTTTCCCGGTCTCCACCTCCATGGCCTGGCTGAAGCGGCCGCAGCCTGCAGAGGTGCGGGCTCGGACCTGGAACATGTAGCGGGTGCCCGGCTTGAGGCCCGACACGGTGGCCCTGGTGGTGACGGCCTTGAGGGTGGAGTAGCTCTGCATCTCCTTGTCCTGCCCACGAGAGGGGTGGTCGGCCAAGGGTCCTCCCGCCTGCTTCCCCTCCCCCCTCCTCCCTTCCCTGCTGGTACCTTCTCGTAGTACTTGATCTCATACTCCAGGATGATGCCATTGGGTTGCTCTGGCTCCTGCCACAGCAGGGAGACGCTGGTCTGGCCCGCCCGCTCCTGGCGGATCACCACCACCTGGGACGGGGCTGGGGGTGGGAGGCCAGCCTCGGTCAGATGGGAGGGTGGGTGATAATGGAGCCCGGCCTCTGTCCCAGGGACCCTGGTTTGGGCCGTGTTCACCTTGCCGACAGTCCTGCCCCGGCCCTAGGCTGCCCGGCATCCTCCAATCCTCCTAGCAAATCACCGGCTGCCGCTCTGGTCGGTCACCCGGGGTCGGCACAGCCTGGTTTCGGTCCAGGGGTCTAGGAAGCTGGGGTTGGCCTGACCCAGAGGAGGCCTGACTAGTCCAGCTTTCACTGCCTCCACCTCCCCGCTGGCCAGGCCCATCCACTGGCAGCGTGCTGAAGCCCCGCCAGCCTCATCCAGCAGACACCCTCGTCCACGTGGGCCCCACCACCCGATGCCTCCCACCCCGAGCCCAAGGCCTGGAGTGGAACAGGATCTCAGGGGGAGATCCTGAGGAGGAAGAAGAAAAGGAGAAGGAAGGGAGGGGCAGGACGGAAGGAACCAGCGTCCTCACCGCCTGGACTTGGAGAGTGTGACTACAGCAGTTCTGACACTCAGGGGAAGGACCTGAGCTGAGCCCATCTGAGCTCAAGCATTCCCGTGTCATACTAGGTCCCCAGTGCACCCCCGTTACTCACTGACTGAGCCTTTCAGTCCCTCCCTCCCTCCTGCGTTCGGCGCAGTTACCCCTGATGTGAGTCTGCTGGGAAGTACCAGATACAGACCCCACGGCAGCCAAGCTGACTCTCGGCCCCACACCCCCAGGGTCCCCCGGCTGCCCCCGGCTGCCCCCCACGCCCAGTTCTTGCTCCCTATCAGGGCATCCTGTCTCCCCGGAGCTCCCTGAAGGCAGGGACTACGCACAGCAGGTGGCCAATAAATATTGCTGGGTGGCTTTGACGTGACAAATTAAGAAGTCCAGAGTGAAGTTGGGAGAGTGTGGCACAGGGGGCCCCCCACCAGCCTGGGAATCAGGCCTGGGTTCACAACCCGGCCTTCTCTTGCTGGCTGGGACCGATACCATCGGGGGGGGGGGGGCACTTTCCCCAACCAGAAAGAGAAGCTAGAAGCAGCACCAGCCAGGAGGAGGTGAGGATCAGATGAGACCATCGTGGTGCCAGCAGTATGTGGGCGCCTCTTAAAAACCAAAGAACTTCCAAGGCCAGAGGTCCCGTGTGAGTGGAGCAGACACAGGGGGACAGAGCGCAGAGGTGGAAGGAAAACAGGGTGGGGTCACCTGAGGGCTCCAGGAGGAGGTGGCTGCCAAGAAGACAGAGTGGGAGGGAGGGGGGGAAGGGGACAGGATAGAGGGAGGAGGGAGGGGGAGAGGGAGGAGAGACGGGGAGGGGCCAGCATTCTGTGAGGCTAGACCTCAGCCATTTGCTCAGGGCTGTTGTCTGCCCTGGCCCCCTCAGGATTTCCTGAATGCCTTCCCCACATGCCTTGTGGTCAGCTAGGACCTGGGGTTCCTGTAGTGACCACGGCAGCCCTCGAGGAGCTTACGATCTATGACAGAGGCAGAAAGCAAGAAGGTAAACCGACGTGCAGTCACAGGTTGGTGAAGTGCCATGAGGGACAGAAGAAGGCACTGCGTGTGATGGAGGGAACGTTGTGTGCAGGGGCCAGGTGGAGTCAGGCCATTTTAGCTGGGGGTGGTCAGAGTGGGCCTCCCCAAGGCAGGGGTGACAGTGGAACTGACGACTGAAGGAGCCAGCCACTGGACATCACAGGGAGGGGCCTGCCGCTCAGAAAGAGAGGTAAAGCCAAGGCCCAGGGCAGGGCAGGGCAGGGGGAAGCCAGGGTGGCTGCAAGAGAGGGAGCTGGGTAAAAGTGGGCAGGTGAGGCTGGAGAGGTGGGTGGGGTGGGTGGCATGGGTGTCCCTCGGCCCTGGGAGGATCTGAATGGGATCTGAGCTCAGGCTGAAGCTGGTAAAGGGTTCGTGTACGACCGGGCCTCGCTTACATTTGGAAAGCTCATTCAGGACTCAGTGTGAGAAGGCATCACGGGGCGAGGGGAAGGGGGCCCCTGTGGTTGCCCACACAGCACACGCTGGGGGTGTGGACAGTGCTGTGGACTGAATTGTGTCCCCCTCCCAAGTTCATATATTGCAGCCTTAACCCCCAACCTGGTAGTCTTTGTACGTAGGGTCTTAGGGAGATAATTAGGTACAGAGGGGGTCACGCAGGTGAGACCCTCATGATGGGATCAGTGCCTTTATAAGAAAAGACACCAGACACTTCTCTCTTTCTCTGCCTTGGAGGACACAGCAAGAAGGCAGCCGTCCACAAGCCGGGAAGAGGGTTCTCACTAGAAACCAAACTGGCCAGCATCTTGATCTTGGACTTCCAGCCTCAAGAACCGTGAGCAAACACCTCCAGGGTTTAAGCCCCCAACCTACGGTATTTTGTTACGACGGCCTGAGCTGAGTAAGGCAGATGCACTGGAAGGACTCTGAGGGGGCGGTGGTCACCTGAAGTGAGGCCCGGTGGGGCCGGCGGGTGGTGGAGGAGGGAGGGAGGGAAGGAGAGTCAGGCTGACAACGGGGTGTGGGGCTCCAGCATCCCCCTGAACAGTGGTGCCATGTCCTGAGACGGGGGCCTCTGGGAGGTGCAGGTCTGGGGGTGCTGTGTGGCTAAAACACATCCAAGTGGGGGGCGGGAGTGGGCAGCTAGGCCTCAGGGGAGAGGTCCAGGCTGGTACATTTGGGGGATGTCAGCCTGAGAGCGGATTCCAAGCCACGGGCCCCGATAAGATCACTCGGAAAAGATGGACCTGGCTGAACAGGGGAGGGAGGAGGGTCTGGGACAAGCCCAGGGTCCTTCCAGCCTTTTGAGGTTGTTTGGGGAAGAGGGGCTGGCAGGATGGACAAGGGCAGGCCAGACAGGTGAACAGAAGATGGGGGATGTGCAGGGCTTGGGGCCAAGACACAAGTGTTCCACCAATGAGAAAAGAACAGGGAGAGAAGTCCCTGCGGCGTGTGGCCCGGTGGGGGCATTGGACTTCAGGGGCCAGGTGGGGAAAGATGCCTGATTGGAGCCGCCCAAAGAGGCTCACCGAGAGAGGACGCAGACAGCTCTTTCAGGAAGGTTTCCTGGGAACAGAAATGGTCTGGGGGCTGGAAGGGAGCGTGGCTTCAAGGGAGGGTTTCTCTTTTAACGATGGAGCGTACTGATGGTGTCGGGAATGCCCCTGGGTTCTACCCCACCTGCACCCCGGCCAGCCAGCCACCTGCCCCAGTGTCCCTGGAGACCAGTGGCCGAGGGCGGGGCCCCACGCACCAGGCACACAGGCCTATTCCCCACTGTGTCGCCAGCCCCGAGCACACAGCTGGGCATTCGGTGCGTGCCCCACAAATGCCGGTTGGAAGAGGGTCTCTTGAATGGACAAAGCCTGGCATCAGGGAGGGGGTGCCCTGGGCTCACCGTTGGATCTCCTGTTTCACTTGGGTGCGAGGCAGACCTGGGTTTGAATCCTGCCTCTGCCACTTCCTGTGGGGGTGACACAGAGCCTCAGACTCCTCCTCGGTGACATGGTGAGAATAGTGACTGCTGGACCAGGCCTGCGTGGTGTTGGGGGGAGACGGGGTCGGGGCCACGGTGGGCTTAGATGTGTGCTGGGGTGGCCGTTAATGGAGAAGCTACTGTGGTGGGCTCTTGGGCCGGGCTGTCACTTGACAGGCAGGACTCACCAGAATTTGGAAAGGGAGGGGCTCCAGGGGCTAAAATCAGCCCGGCAACTGTCTAGACACACAGAGATAAATGGCTGTTGTCCAAACCAGTGCAACCAAATCCCTCCCAGGGGCAGCAGTGGCAGGTGTTCTGGAAAATGATAATCAGAGTGATTTTATTTTTTAATGACATTTATTGAGCAGGTACCTTGGGCCAGGTGCTGGGCTCGGAGTTTTCATTTCTCTCACTTAAGCCCCCAAATAGGACCTGAGGCACGTACAGAGGCAGAGAGAAAGCTCTGGAACCCAGGCCTACGATGGCCGTGGAGGCCCGTCTCTGACCTTGTCGGATTCCTCCCACCTACGGGGCAGGATCTACTTTTCTAAGGGTGTGGAGAGCCTGCAACTCCCAGTCCTGGGGAGGAAGGCAGGGCCAGGAGGGGCAGGCACTTGCCCGAAACACCACCGAGTACGGGGCGGTGCTCCGATCCTTCGAGGGCCAGGGGCCAGGGAAGCCGGGGCACGGAGCATCTCCGCCTACCTGCCTGGTTCGTGGTGATGTTGACAACAGCCGCCCGGCGGGGCTCGGGGCTCAGGTCGGACACGCCGTTGACGGCCTCGATCCAGAAGGAGTAGTTCATGTGAGCCAGCAGATTGGCCACCAGCAGGCTGGCCCGCACCAGGCTTGTCTGCTGGGGCACGAAGCGGGTGCCACTCCCACACGTCTCGCAGTGGCCCAACGCCCAGGGGCAGCGGCGGCACACGGCGTTGTAGGTGATGTCGTTGCGGCCGCCTGGGTCCAGGGGTGGGGCCCACTCCAGGGTCACGGATGTCCCATTCACGCTGGAGATCAGGTTCACCGGTGCCGAGGGCGGCCCTGGGGAGGAGAGAACGGCAGGCGGCCGTGGTGGGAACCCCCTGCCCTGTCCTGCCACAGGACCTACAGGGATCGAGGTTTGCGTTTCCCAGCGTTTTCATGCAGAGCAGGTGGAGAGACTGACAACCCTGGGGGGGGGGGGGCGGGGGAGGGGCCCACAGCTGCCACCCTGGGGGCGGGTGCGAAATGCCTCTGTCATTTGCCTGCCGCATTTCACTCCTTCACCCTGCGCTGGACGTGAAACACAGACCGCTGAGCACCGCTTGGGCGTAAAATGGAGGCTCCAGGAAGCCCAGGGGAGGTCTCTGCAGCAGTGTGTGTCCAGAGCCCCAGTCTGGGAAGCGCAGAGGTTTTGGAGAGAAAGGTGGGGCTGGGGTAGGCTCCTGGGGGCGGGGATTCGAGTCTGGAGGGACTGGGGGTGCTGAGGGGGGTGGGCCCTGGGGCTCAGAATTTCAAGCCTCAGCATCTCAGGCGGAGACTCTCAGATCTCAAGAAAATAGAAGAGTAGAATCTCAAAATCATAGAGAATAGTAGAATCTGAAGGGTGCGGAATACTAAAAGCTTAGTCTTTTACAGTCGTAAGATTTCTAGAACCTGAGGGCACTGAATTGTGGATTTGGAGAAAAACTGGAGTCCGGCTAGCTGAGAACAAGTGTCCGTGACCTAGAGCTGGGATCACTTTGCCTGCAAAGCCCATGGTAGGCACCACATCGCTCAGCCATCCTTTCTGTATCGGCAGGTCCCATGTGGGGAAAATGCATGGGTCTGGGCAGGACAGTGGACGGAGGGAGGGAGGGACAAAGTGTGTGTGTGTGTGTGTGTGTGTGTGTGTGTGTGTGTGTATGTGTGTGTGCACGCCATGTACAGGGAGCCCGGGAGCCGGGTGTGGTGGAGGTGGGGGGAGGGGGAGACTGGAGACTGACTGGGGGGCAAAACCAGTGAGAAGTGCCCCTCACTCCACCTCAAGAGACCAGCACTGGCAAATGGGGTAGGCTGAGCTGGCTGCCACGCCTCCCAGCCAGGATGTGAGAGGCCCCTTCCGGCCAGGAGAGGAGGCGATGAAGGAGCCCCCCCCCCGGCAGCACGCAGAACGCCCAGGCACACAGCCCTGCAGGCGCGGTGTCAGAGCCCCTCGGAGTCCCCTCAGGTGCACAGGGCATGAGCACACGCAACCACGCCCTCTCTGGGCACACGCGCCTCCCCTGCTGGGCCACGTGCGCACACGCTGGGCTCACAAGGCACATTCGTCCAAGTTCTGCGGGGACCTGGGAATCCCCTACAGGGACCCACATGTGCACACGCACCCCTCAGAGTCCTTTATGTACGTGGGCACGAGACTCTCACGCTCGCGCCCAGGCACACAAACACTATGCGGGCCCCTTACGGGAGCAGCTGTCGACACAGACACACACAGTGTTCTGATCGCTGCCGGCCTCCCAGGGCACACCCAGAATCAGACACACGCATGCCACATCCAAGCAGGCGGCCACACATAGTTCCTATACACACTCACCCCACACCCCACACCCACTAAGGCAGCTCAGGCAGTCCGTCGAGGACAGCAGCGGTTAGGGGGCTCCTCTGACGGGCCCTTGTTTCACGGGAACCCCCTGGCTCGCCCGCCCCAGCTCCCAGGGCAGCAGTATCACTGCCGGATCAGAAGATGACCCAAAACGCCTGGTACCGGGCGGGGCATGAGTCCAGCTCTCTTCTGCTCCCCGAAGCAAAGAGGAAAGACTGGGGGAGGGAAGGAAGGAAGGAAGGAAGGAAGGATTTCCCTGTAGAGATGGCAGGTGACATGTGACAAGAAGTAGGGACCTCAGAGAGGTCAAAGCCACCACAGAGGAGTCAGTCGGAGTCACCCCCCCTACCCCAGACTGGCCCCTGGCCCAAGAGAGCCACCTGTCCCTGCCTCACCCACAGAGCACTGACTGGGTCCCTGGAGTCCTGGGAGCATGCGGTCCTGGCCCGGTCTTGATCTCCAGGATGCTGGGGCTCGGGGTGGTACTCACGGGTGCAGGCTGCAGATGGTGGGTCCAGGGCCGCACGGTAGTAGCTGAGGTCACAGTGGCAGGCCTGGGCAGCGGGGGCTGCAGAGTGGCTGTGGGGAGGGCAGCGGGCGCAGAGCTGGTCCCCAGGGGCCGACTTGTAGAAGCCCAGCTCACAGGCTGCGGAGGACAAGGCGGCTTCAGGTGAGCCAGCCGGGCCACCCTGGCAGGCCTCGGGGCAGCTTTCCCTCTGACCCAAGGCTTCCAGTGGGATCTCCCGAGGGACACGGGTGTAGCCCTTCAGCATCACCAGGTCCTACCCTCATCTGCAGATGGAGGGACCGAAGCGCAGAGAGAGGGCCTGTGACTTACACAGGGTTGCACAGCTAGTCGGGGGCAGAACTGAGGCTGGGACCCCGATACCTGAGTCCCGGCCCCGAAGTCGGCACAGGAAAGAGCCTCGTCAAACCAGAGTCACGTCTCCTGCTGCGGCCCTTCCCACCCAGGCCTGTCTCCAGCCTGAATCTGTCCATCACCGGACACCGGGCCCTGAGTGAGACACTGCCTCGGGTGTGGGGGTCAGGAGGCTCAGCATCCAAGGGTTGGGGTTGGGACTTGGGTAGGAACGAAAGCTGGAAGGGAATGGGGCGGGTGGGAATGTGACTGGAAAAGAGACCCAGGTGATAGGACCCCTATAAAAATATAGATTCCAGGCCCCACCACGGCCAGCCAGTTAGAAGAGCCAGGCGTGGGGCCTGGGGATCTGTTTTCCAAGCTCCCCAAGCAATGCTGACTGTCCAGGACTCGCAGGCTCCCGCCCCTCCCAGAGCCTGTCACCGTGACCAGGACTGACCAGTCTTGTACGTGACCTTCTCCCCGGCCTCCGCCACACCTGCTTCATCTCTCACCTGGATGACCCAGCCTCCAGCCTTGCCTCCCCAGTCCCCAGTCCCAGCTGCCAGTGTGACTGCCATTCATTCTGCCCTCACAGAGCCAGCACCTTGGAGTGTGGTAAACGAGGCCGTGATCATTGCCAGGAAGGAAATAAAGCGGGTGAGGTGGCAAAGGGCAAATTGTGCGAGGAGCTACTTTCTCAGGGAAGGAAATGGTATTTGAATCGTGTCTAAGCAGTAAGAAGTTGTCAGCCACACAGGGAGTGGGGGTATTCTACGTTATGGAACTCCCTGAAACGACACCTGACTTGGTCACTGCCGGTTCACACCCTCACGGCCTAACAATAAAGCGTGGCAGGCACAGCCCTCCCGCAGCCTCCTCCAGTGTCACCTCTCACTCGCCATCCACAGGCCAAACTAAAGGACCGGCCACTCCCCACACCCAGCAGGTTGTTTCCTGCCTCGGGGCCTTTGCACGTGCTATGCCTTCTTCCTGAGATGGCTTGTCTTTTTTGTCCACCTGTCAAACTCTCAAGATTCATCTTCCTGTCCCTTGGAACGAAGCCTTTCTCCACACCTCCACGTGTATGCACACACACACATATGCAGGTGCGTAGAAACAACTCCTCCCTGCCCCACTTCTGCAGTCCCTGCTCAGTATCGCCACCGATAACACTATGGCTGTACTTGTGTATCGGTACATCTGGCCCTCCTCCTAAACCGGAAGCTGCTTGTGGGCAGCTCCTGGTGAACAAGGGCAGGGCTGCCCTATTCATCTCAAACTTCCTAGAGTCTGGCTCGGAGCAGAAGCGGTCAGCGCCACATTTTCAAAGTGAGCTAATCCCGCCGTGATCTGCTCTGCAGCAGGGAGAGATCCCGGGAGTTCAAGGAGGACCAAATGCCACCTAGCCGGGTGGTCCTCAGCTGTACCACGGACCTGACCTCCTTTGCAACAGGGACCACCGGGAAGTTCACTGTGTATTATAACAGCTAAAATCAAGTTAATTTGTAAAATGCTACAGGCTTGAGAGAAGACCCGGCATCGGGAGAAATGATACCGCTTCCCAGACTCAGAGGGGGTGGAGCCAGAAGGGGCTCACAGGTTGGAGAGTTGGCGAACGTGTGCCTCAGTTTTGAGACTTCTTCCCTCCCCCCTGGAGAGACCCACGAGGGCTCAGGGCTCCCTGGGAGCTCCGGGTTTTGGGGCTCCTAGCTGACACACTGTGATCTCACCTCCTCCTCCTAGAAGCCCTCCGGGAGACAAAGCCCTGGGGCACAGCCTAGGAGCCTTCCTCCAGGCCCAGGAATGGGGCAGAGGAAGGTTTTGCGCTTCATCGGCAAACAGCCTGTTGTTGAGCTGAATGACAGTGACCCATGTCGGCTAGCAGTTTGGGGACCATTCGCTCATTCCTCCCCTCATTTATTCCTTCACCCACATTTATTGAGATTCTACCATGGAGCCGAGATACGAAGAGTCGGTCCTGCTCTCAATGTGCCGTCAGAGCAGTGAGAGGCACACAGCACACGTATGGTGACACCCTGGGGTGATTCATGGCATAAAGCAAGCACAGCACGACAGCCTGCGGGTCTTGAGCCCCTGGCCGTTCAGAGTCCATCTGGTTCTTGTCAGTTAAGAGCGGAAACTTGGAAGCAGGCTGCCTGGGCTCCTCTTCTGCTCTAGGCGAAGGGACGCTAGGCAGCCTGCTGGGCCTCAGTTTCTTCATCTGTAAAATGGGGATAATAATAGTCCCCCACCTCCCAGGGCTGTTGTGAGGATGGCATGAGCAAATGCATGTGAATTCATGTCAGGACAGCGCCCGGCACTTATCACGATGCTACGTGGCTGCCATTAATACATTTGTTTGGCAGAGAGGAAACCGGCGGAGTGCCTTGCTCTAGGCTCCTCGCTGGGCCAGAATGCAAACCCAGGTGGGGGAGCCTCTGGAGCCCGGGCCTTTCCCCCACCAGCCTCTCAACATGGACCGGGACTTAGAGATGGCCTGGCCATTCTGCCGCTCACCGATGGGCGGTTCTCACGCGCTCTGCTAATACCCATATGGCTGTAACGTGTCAGAGCCAGATTAATCCGCGCAATGAAAATAAAATAATCTTTAATAAGAATACTAATCACCAGGCCTCGGGGAGCCCGGAGACCTGGAGGCAGAGCCGGGAATTAATGGCCGAGACAGATGGAGCGGCCCTGGGCAGGGGCCCGGCCCCGCCCGGCGACCCAGGGTGCTTCCGGAGTCTGCGTGGCCCGCGTGTCGGCCGGGAGCCAGGCGGGGCTGCTGCCCCTGCCGAGGGCACCTTGCCCAGGCCGCCTGTCAGGCCGGCAGCTGCCTGAGGCCCCACCACCTCTCCCCTCTCCCCCGCCAAGAGCCTGAGATTTGACAAATAAGGCGTCTGCCGGTGGATGACCAAAGGAAATTAATTCTAAATCAGATTTTAAACACAGGAAGGCAAAAGAGCTCGTCGCTCATGCTCCCCCTCCGAAACGAGACGCTCTGATATTTATAGAAAAATGATTAGGGCCTCGGAGGGTGGTTTGTATTCTGCGTCCAGGTGACGGGAAGGACGGCAACCAGGACTTCAGACTCGGGGCTGCTGCTCTGCTGGGTGATGTTCTGAGTGGTCTCTCCCCTTCCTGGCGGGGAGGGGGCTGCAGCCAGCTGTGGGGGGGTGGGGCCTGGGTCTGGAACTGTGTTGTGAGGGGACCGCTCTGCTCAAGGAGTTGGGAGATCTGGGATGCAATCACACCCCTAGCTGTGTGCCCTTGGTCCAGTCACACCACCTCTCTGGGCCTCCATTTCCCCACTGGCAGACTGGACGAGCTCCGCCTGGCTCTGACGTTCTTCTGTGGGTCTCTGAGGCCTGAGGGGTCTCGGTGAGGCCTCAAAGAGCCGGGCGACCGGCTTGGTCCCTTTCCCATGGGCTTTCACTGTCTTCTCTGTCAAACTGAGTGCTTCCCGGCCACTTCTGAGGAGAGCGGTGAGGGTGAAACCAGGGGGAAGGGAGGCCGGGAGGGAGGCCACTGCCGTGGGCCGGCCCCTGCTGCAGGCCTCAGGCTCTGGATCCCCTCCTTTTGCTAGAAGGAAGGTGGAGGGTTCAGGCTGGGCAGGCGGGGACCCCAGGGCCCAGCCTTCCTCCTCAACGGTTTGCTCAGAGACAATTGTCCGATGGAGAAGCCAGGGGCCCACGGTCCTCAGGGAGTCCCACGCAGGTGGATCGGCGGTGGAGGGGAGCCGCAGCTTTGAGAGGACAACTCAAGCGGCCCAGAAGGGCACCCCCAGTCTGTTCCCAGCTCCTGCTTGGCCCCCCAGCCTCCTCACTCTCAGGGTACCCACCCAAGGAGGGGTGAGGATGGGGACTGCTGGCAGGGCCTCGCATGGGGGGGGGGGGCTCAGTTTCAGACCCACGTTGCTTCTTCAAAGGAGGTTACACAGACCATCACAGAAACCCGCGACAGGAGTGAGCGAAGTCTCTCCCCGTGCCACCTACCACTGGCATCCCGTCCCCAAACCTCACTGCCTGCCGTGCGTTAGGAATTAATATTTTTTATAAAACCTGTAATTATCTCGCAACTGGCATAATTATGTTGTATTGTGATTTAGATGTAAAATTCGAAACGTGCCGCCATTGCCTAACCCTGCTTTGACATTTCTTTGTTATTTTTTATTAATGTGCCAGTGCTGCCAGGAAACGAGACTGGCCTCGGCCTCTCCCAGCCCTGGGACGGTCCTGCTGCTCGGGACTTGGGAGCTTCTTTTTTTTAATTTTTTTTTATTTTTATTTTTGAGAGAGAACAGAGCTATGAATGGAGGAAGGACAGAGAGAGAGGGGGACACAGAATCCAAAGCAGGCTCCAGGCTCCGAGCTGTCAGCACAGAGCCTGATGCGGGGCTCGAACTCACAAACTGAGATCATGACCTGAGCTGAAGTCAGACACTCAACCAACTGAGCCACCCAGGCGCCCCGGGACTTGGGAGCTTCTACCAGGAGTCCTGCCCTTGACTCGCTGTGGGACCTTGGGCAAAACACACTCCCTCTCTGGGCTCCACTCCCCACCCCTGTCAAACAAGGGGGCTGGAGCAGCACCGGAGACCCCCGATCCCCCAGTCAGGAAGACCAGTCTCCCTCCCACGAGCAAGTGTGTCCCACGGCACGCTGGACAGACAAGGGGCTTACTTGCACCAGAGTGGGGGCCAGCGGCTGACCTTGAGCAGGTATCTGCTGAGCAGCTGGCCTGATTATTATGGCCTGTGCTATGCCAGTTCCTAACTGCTCTGATGTTACCCCAGAGAGGAGGGCGGTGGGGTCTGGCAGAAGGCTCTAGGGACAGAGGGAGCAGCTGAGGGCTCTGGAGGGAGCCAGCCTGGGATCAGAGCCCTACTCTGTGACTTAGGTGGAAGGGGCTCAGTTTGTTGCATCTGTAAGATGGGGAGACACGACCTCACTCAGAGGACTTTTGTAAGCATGAGAAAGTGTGTGAACTCCCCGGCTGCACGGACTCCCTGTGCCGAAACCCCCGTGCCTGGGCCACACTAGATGCTCAACAAAATGAGTAACTGCCGTGAGGAGTAAGAAGCGCTCATTCACGTGGCAAACGTTCAACAAACTGTCGCTAAGGGACTTCATTATCCGCACCAGAACGAGGGGATGTTGGAAGCCAGCTCAGGCAGGGAGAGCGCTGGTGCTGGGCCAGGCATAGGTTACGCACCTACACATGGCTCCGAGCAAGACAGACCTGACTCAGGCCCCAGCTCTACCTGTCACCAGCCGAGAGGCCTATGCAGCGACACTACCTCTTAAGCCTCAGTTTTCCCATCCGTAAAATGGAATGGTAATACCCGCCTTGCTACAGTGAGCCAACGAACTGATGTGTGAGCATCCCTTTGTGAGCTGTAAAGGCAACGGGGGTGTTTGTTATTGTAATTACCCAGTGGGAAGTTGAGAAGCACAGGGATGGCTGTGATAGGAGCCAGGAGAGGCTGGGAGCCTGGGAGCCTGAGAGCCAACTAGGCCACAGGGATAGAACAAGTCCAGAAACAGGCAAATGTCACAGAAGGTGCTTTGGGGGTTAGGGTTCTGGAGAAGCAAAGACTCACAGCAGTTGGGAGTGCGAAGAAGGACTTCTTAAGGAAACCAGAGCCCCCCGAGAGGGGCTGGAAAGGGCCTAGTGGCTGCACGGGAGATCCTGATCCCACAGAACTACCTTGAGCATCACCTGAAATTGTCAGCCTGTGCCCTCCTCAGTCCTGTGAGCACTAAGGGGCCCTGCCTGCCTGCTGGGGCCGAGGGATGGGCCCCGTCCCAATTCCTATCTGGGGCCAGGCCCTAGTCTCTCTGCTCCCTGCACAGGAACCTCCTCCTTCCCCAGGAGAACCAGTGGTCCCAACAGCAGGCTTCACTATGCTCTGAGTGGCTGAGCTGCCGTGTGCCCAGCCCCCGGGGAGGCCAAGGAAGGGCAGAGGGCAACCAGGAGGAGACCAGTACAGCTGGGTCACCAGCTGTCTGTCCAGCCGACTCTCCCGGTGACCCGGGTGCTTGGGATGCCTCGTGACACTGCCCCCAGAGGGGCACAGTGGTGGGTCCTGCTCTCAGTCTCTGGCGTGGGAACCCCAGCAGCATGCTCATGGGGAGACAGGTGCCACGCTGCTGCCTTCTCCGCCTTCCCCTTCACAAGGACCTTGGCTGTCCCCTCCCACAGGTCCCTGGGTAAGATCCCCCTCCCCCCCAAACACCGGCAGGCTGGTCCAGGTGCCCCAGTGACACACCCAACCTAGAGAGTACCCCCTGGGTGCCCCAGACTGCACTCATTCACCCACGGACTGGTTCCACTTCCCTCCACTCCGTACAAGTTTGGCGGTTTTAAGCACAGACTCGGGTGCCAGACTTCTGGGTTCAAGTCACAGCTCTGCCACTCCCGCGCTGTGTGCCCCCGGGCAAGTTCCTCTGCCTCTCTGTGCCTCCGTCTCCTTGTCTATGAAACCAGGATAAGAGTAGCTTCTATGTCACAGGGGAGGCCCGGAGACTAAATGAGTTAATATGTGAAAAGTGCCTAAAACGATGCCCGACGCACGTGAGCTCCTAGAATCGTTCCCTCACACAGGTATGTGCCCGAGCACACGGGCGTGCTTAGACGTACCCCTCCACGGCGCCCACAGAGGGCACCACCCGGCTGCGGCGTGCCTGCCTCCGTTCTCTCTGCCCTGCTCCACACACACGCTCCCACGCACGCAGGCGGCCTGGTGTATTCGCTGACCCACGAACCCTGGAGGGTCACCCATCTTCCCAGGTGCTGAGCTCGCCGCCCGGATCCCTGCCGACCGCCACGGCCCCCACGCCCCGCCCGGACTGAGCCCACGTGCCCCCCGCGTGGCGCACTCACCCACGCAGGCGTCCCGCCGCTCCTCGTAGCCAGCGCTGCACACGCACTTGCCAATGGGCACCAGCCACTCGCCCTCGGCGCTGCAGTACATCTTGGGCGTGTCCCGCTCCTCAGAGTGCCGCACGCACTGGCCCCGCACCTCCACCAGCGAGGACGAGTCGGCCCCCGTCACCGCCTCCGAGAAGGCAGCCAGGTTGCGCACCATGGTGGGGCACTTCTTGTAGTAGATGCGGAGAGACAGGATGGCGAGGCACGCGCCGATGTCCTGGAAGGCCAGATAGAAGCCGCGCTTGCTGAGGGGGCCCACGCCGCGCACCTCCGTGTTGAGCTTGAGGCGCCGCACGCCCAGGTCGGCCCCCGTGAAGCTCTCGTCGGCCGCAATGGTGTCGATCTTGAGGAACTTGCTCTCCTGCGTGCTGGCGCCCAGGTCACGGTCCGACTCCAGGTAGTAGAGGTTGAAGGTCTCCTTGCAGGTGCCCAGCACGCCGGGCATGCTGTTGCAGTCACGCAGGGTGAACTTGATCTCGGCGTAGACCCGCCGGGCACCGTCGCGGGGCACCCAGCTCGTGCGCAGCCAGTTGTTCTGGTTGGGGCTCATGACGTTGCACACCTGGTACGTGTGGATGGGCTGGAAAGACTCGTCCACCTCGTTGATGGAGTCCCACTGCGGGCAGAGAGAGCACAGCGCTGACGCGAGAGGCAGCACCTCGCCCTCTCCTGCCGGTCGCCCCGGCCACGTGCCACGTGCAACATGCATGGCCCCGGGGGCATCCTGGGGAAGAAGATGGAACTTGGGTCTCTGCCCTTGGGTTGCTGACCTCCTACTGGACTGTCACAGACGTCAGGCACTCTAGAGAGCTCCACATCCTTCTGGGAAAGCGTGTTTTGCTGCATTGGAGCAAAGACAGGCTCAGACGTGTGAGCCACATGTCTGAGGTCACCCGGCTGGTGACCGGTGGAGCCAGCACTGGAATTGATGCCAAAGCTACAAAATCCAACCTTGTTTCTACATGGCGACTCCAAACACTCCCGGAGGTGGGGGGGAGTTTGGGGGTATTCTGTTTGAGTGATTCAGGGAGCCCACGGGTCCAGTTTCCCTATCAGTCGCCAGAGGGATCTTTCTAATTCGTGAACCTGACTATGCCTCAGATCCTTGAGAAAGGGAGTATTAGGATGTGGGGACGTTGAACGTGGTGGTTTCTGGGCCAGGCGCTAGCCAGGTTATCAGTGATTCAGAAATAAATCAGACACAGTCAACAGAGCGAAAGGCAACAGCCCTGCGCATCACGTGTCTGATAAGGGATTAATATCCAGAATATATAAAGAACTCCTACAACTCAACAACAAAGAACCAAACAGCCCAATTTAAAAAATGGGCAAAGGACTTGAATAGACGTTTCTCCAAAGAATATATACAGATGGTCAAATACTACATGGAAAGATGCTCACCATCCCTAATCATTAGGGTAAATACAAATCAAAACCACAATGCAATACCACTCCACACACACACACACACTAGGATGGCTACTATCAAAACAACAGAAAATAACGAATGTAGGTGAGGATGTGGAGAAACTGGAGCCCCTGTGCCCTGTTGGTGGGAAAGTAAAATGGTGCAGCCACCGTGGAAAACAGTATGGAGGTTCCTCGGCAAGTCAAAAATAGAACTACCCTACGGTCCAACAACTCTACTTCTGGGAATATATACACAAAAGAATCGAAGGCAGCGTCTCAAACAAATACTTACACACTCATGTTCACAGCAGCATTATTCACAACAGCCAAAAGGTAGAAATGACCCAAATGGGTCCATCGTTGGATGAATGGGTAAACAAAATGCGGTATATCCAAACAATGGGATATTATTCGGCCTTGAAAAGGAAGGAAATCCAGATGCATGCTACGACATGGGTGAACCTTGAGGATATTCTACAAAGTGAAATAAGCCGGTGAAAGAACATATATTTTATGATTCCACTTATACGAGGCACTTAGATCCACGGAAACAGAAAATGGAATGGTGGTTGTCAGGGGCCGGAGGGGCTGGGGAACGGGAGGCTGGTGTTTCATGCGGACAGTTTCAGTTTGGGAAGATGAAAGTTCTGGAGATAGATGGTGGTGATGGTCACACGACACAGTGAATGTACTTAATGCCACTGAATTGTACACTTAAAAAGTGGTTAGAATGTGGTTCGGAAATTTTATGTTATGTGTATTTCACCACAATTGTTTTTTTAAACCCAGTTCAACGGCTTCATTAAATTTTTTTTTTAATGTTTTAGAGAGAGAGTGAACGGGGGGATGGGGCAGAGGGAGAGAGAGAGAGAGAGAGAGAGAGAGAGAAATCCCAAGCAGGCTCCACACTTAGAGCCTACGCGGGGCTCGATCTCACAACCCTGGGATCATGACCAGAGCCGAAGTCAAGAGTCAGAAGCTCAACCAGTTGACCCACCCAGGTGCCCCTACCACAACTTTTTTAAAAACAAGGAAAGCAACATGCCAGAAATTCTCCCTCCCCTTGACCATCTCACAGTGCATCAGACAAGGTGGTAGGGTGCTCTATGCCAAAGAAGATGGGCATCCAGAGGGGGGTGGAACTTCCTGCAGGCTGAAGCAGGAAGCTCTTGCGGGGGGAGTATGAGCAATGTCCCACGAGCACCAAATAGCCCAGTTTGGACACAGAAGATTCACCTCCAAGATCCAGTGTTGACAAATGAGCCAGGAGCCAAGAGATCAAGACCTCTTGGTCTCTAACCTGCTGTGTGACCTCGGGCAAGCTCCCATTCCTCTCTGGGCCCCAGCTTCCTCAACTGCAGAATGCTGGTTGGCCAGAAGCAGTTATTGTGGGCTGAGTTCAGTGGACTCCTGATGGCCCCAAGGAAGGGCTGGGGGCTGAGGGCAGATGGAGGGGACGGGCTCCGGGTCCCTGCCTTGGCTCGGCCAGAGATGCAATGCCTTGCTGTCCTTTTCTCGGGCCTCTATGGGCAGTTGCCCTTGAACTAGAGATCCTCTTACTTAAGGGGGGTGGGAGGTAAAAACTGCTCCTCATGACATTCTGAGAATCTGTGGGGCTCTGAGTAATTCATAAGGGTTGGAGTGGGGCCTCGGGGGTCTGAAGTCTGACAAAAGCCCCTCCATCTCTCCTTGTCTTGGCCAGCCACGTGGTCTCTACCCTCAGTGCCCACCCCTGTAAAATGGGGCTCAGGCAGGCCCGCCTCAGTGAGGCTCGAGAGGACGAAAGACGTAGGCTGCCAAGTGCTTTGGCTTGGGCCTGGCCCAGCAAGGCACCAGAGGAACAGGACTCCTACAACGCCGACCCAGCAGCATCTTCCTAGCCCACCGGCGCCTGCCTCCGGGCCCCCTGGGGAAGGGGTCCGCAGTGTGCCAGCCTCACCCGAGAGTTGATGCCTCCTACACCCCCTACCCCTACAGGGCCCCCCTGTGCCCCCCACCGCAGCCAGGGCCTCTGGGCAGCGTGGTGTCACATCTGGGGTTAAAGTCATTGTCACAATTAACGGAGCACCAAAGAGCCAGCCAGCTGCTCCCTGTCCGTTTCCTGCCAGGAACCTGGATAAATTAATCAGCTCCAGCCGCCCTACCGGTGCCAATGGCCTGGCCTTGCCCTGCCGGCCCCAGGGGCTGCTGCAGACACCCAGAGAGGCACGAATTCCTGGAGGCTGGTGCAAGGATGGAATGAGCCCTGTTCTCCACCCCGGCACCGGCCCCCACCACTGCTCTGCAACTCCGTCCTCTGTCTGGAACAGAATGCCCTGGACCAGCTGTGCAGCCCTGGGCACATCACCTCCCCTCTCTGAAGCTTGCGCTCCCGTGAAATTGGCGGGGAGGGGCTGATTCCAGCCCCTCCCACCTACTCCAGGGGATCAGGTGAGACAACAGAACGTGACTTTCATCCCAGGGCAGCATCATCGGTTAATTCACCAGAAGAGGGGGAGTGCGTCCCAACGTGTGGAGGGAGGGGCACATCCTGATTAAGAGTCTGGGTCCTGGGGCCAGACTCCCCCCAACCTTAGCAGAGTTGCTTAACTTCTCAGGGCTTCCGATTTCTCACCAGGAAATGTCCCTTTCATGCATCCTCATTGATGGCAACTGCGATCATCCCCGTGTTATAAACGGGGAGGTGGAGGCGAGGTAAGTGACTTGCCTGAGTCACACTGATTAAAGGCAGCAGCGTAATGGCTCATCCAAGACCCAGACTCTTGGCTCCTAGGCCGTGCAGCCTTGCCTGACAATCTGGTCATTTTGCTGACGCTGGAGACAGCCCTGGATGACCCTTGTTCCCAGGCTATCTAGGAAACTTCAGAATCAGAGGGGTGCCTGGAACACAAGGACCACGTCCACAGGCTCCCTAGCCAGCTGGGCAGGAGAATCACCTGGAAAGTTTATGAAACAAAAGATTCCCAGGCACCTCCCCAGACCCCCTGGATGCAGGGATCTGTATGCCTCACCTGCTAGCCTGGAACAGGCTCGGCGTCCAGAGTTTGGGACCCAGGGATCTCACCCAGCCTTCCTTCCTCTCTGGACAAGCCCATTCTCCAGGTCCCATAAAGGTGGAAGGTGGCCCCTGGCTGAGCAGACAACGCTGGATTGCCTCCCACCCCCTCACAATGAGGACACAGACCAAAGAGAACACCAGGGACTCAGCACAGGCTCCGGGCCGGAGAGACTGGAGTTTGAGTCCACCATCTGGAACCTGCCTGATGGTGGACAAATTATTTCTTGCTGCTCTGAGCCTCAGTTTCCTCATCCGTGAAATGGGGTGGCTGTACCTACTCACAGGATGGGTTGTGGGGATTACGAGATAATGTCTGTGAATTATTCAGAGCTATGTGAATATACGTTATTTGTTCTAACTCCTAAACAAGTAAGGTAACTCTGAGCCGTGCTTTAGAGCATTCTGCAAGCAAACAAGCCTTAGATTTCCAGAAAATCATCGACAAGTCTGGTCATGCTCCCCACCTGCTTAAAACCTTTACAATTCCTTGTTACTCTAAAAACCAAGTCCTAAGTTCTGAGTAGGACAGAGGGACAGAGACACCCAGAGCCAACCTGGGGCCAGGCCCACTCCTTCCTGGCTGCTGAGTCTCAGGGGAAATGCTGACCCAGCCATCAGCCAGGCAGTCACCCACTCAAAGGTCGGCTCCCCCGCCACTGGCAGAGCTGGCCCACTTTATCAAGCCCTTTCTCACCCATGCTCACCCCTGGGAGACAGCCATCTGGGGGCACACACAGAGGAGCATTCCACAAAGAGAGACTGAGGCCCAGGGAGGTGCAGAGATACCCCGAAGACCCAGCCTTTACCCTCAGGCAGGGCTGACCTGCTCTGGCAGAAAGGAGTTCCCTCCTGGTTTTTAGGCCCCTGTGGCCTGCCTGAGAAGCTCCCCGAAGCCTGCTGCATGGGGGCTGATGACAATGGACTCAGCTTACTGCTGCCAGGACACGAAACCTCCAGGGAGAGAAGAGGGGGGCTCTGTCCTGACCCCAGCCACAGGCCACAAATGACCCGGACGAAAACACCACCCTGGGGTGCCTGTGTGGCTCAACGGGGTAAGTGTCCAACTCTCGATCTCAGGGTCATGAGTTCAAGCCCCGAGCTGGGCTCCACACTGGACATGAAACCTACTTAAAACAAACTAAAACCCTATCACTTGAAACCTACTTAAATAAACAAAAACCCTACCCCAAAGTGAAGACATACCCCTACTCCCTTCATGAACACTAACTCTTGACATCAACATCGCCCTCATCATCATTAATATCATTCCCCTCATCTCCAGAGCCGCGGAAGCCAGTGTTCATGAAACAAGTCATGCGTACTCGATGTGCCTGTGTCTATGGCGGGGATGTGAGGGTGCGTTTCTGAGCACCCTTGCAGGAGGACACGTATGTGACATGTAACTGACACACACTAATAACGATGACAGTGCCCAGTGAGGGCACACCATGTGCCAGGCACGGTGCCCAGACCAGGTGTCACCTCCCCTCACCCTTGCAGCAAACCCCATGACACTGTCACAGGCACATCCCTTCCAACAGCTGGGGAACTGGGACTCAGGGAGTGAAGTGGTGACCACCAGGGCCACCCGTTTGTCGATGGCAGAATCGGGCCTCTGCCAGGCTCACGGGTTCACTTTGGCTTGACTGCCCTGCTCACCCTGGGATCTGGATAAGACACGTGGAGGGACGGGGACGGTGCAGCGTTGTCCCTGGACACCCTGAGGTTACCGCGCCAGCTCCCCGGGAAGATGGGAGGGGCCCCCTGCCTGAGAGCACACAACCCAAAGAGACCTGATGGGCTCAGCCCAGGGTCACCGTGGAGGCCATATGGGCCTGGGGGTTTGGCCACAGTGGGTTCTAGCAGTGCCATCCAGATGATTCTGACAGAAGAGAGAGGCAGGTGGGGGGGTCCAGGGGTCTGGACAGCTCCTGGCGAGGACGGGGCGTGAGAGGCGTGAAAGGCCTGGCTGGGGCCCTTTCCTGGCCGCTCCTGGCCATTGGCACGTCCCCGGCGACCCTGGGCCCAGTTGTGGCATGTGACTCTGTAGGCCCAGAACCCAGATATAAGGATCCCACACTTGGGGCCTTACACTTAAGGACTGGCAGCCCAGCACCAGATGGTTCTGTAATCCCAAGGGTCTGCACACAGGAAAGGAAGGAAGGTAGGAAGATGGGAGGAAGGTAGGAAGGTAGGAAAGCAGGAAGGCGGAAAGGTGGGAGGGTAGGAATGAATGCATAGTGGATGGATGGAAGGGAGGAAGGAAGGAAGGGAGGGAGGGAGGGAGGAAGAAAGGGAGGGAGGGAGGAAGGAAGGAAGGGAGGGAGGAGGAAGGAAAGAATCAGTAGCTCTGTTTCTAACTGCTGTGTGGCCTTGGGTAAGTCCTTTCCCCTCTCTGGGCATCTGCTTCCTTTTGATCTATCTGATGATAAGACTGTGAGTCAGAGCCTTTCTCTGCTCATAGAGGATGACGCTGGCCCCACTGCCTATCACCTACCCCATGAGCCGGATACGTGAGCCAGCCCCAGTCTCCATGGATGGTTGATGTGTCCAGCAAGTTCACTGTAAAACAGGAGACAAGAAAGCATCAGCCCCTGGGACACCCTTCCCCTGTCCCACAGAGCAGCCCCACCTGGCCATACGGGTCTTCACTCAGGCCAGCCCACACCAGCTCTGTGTCTGTGGTCTTTCTCATGTCCCTTCTCCTTCAAGGCTCGGTTCGAGTTGTCCCTCTTGCCCGAAGCCTCCTTCCACCACCTCGGCCAAACCCCCAGAACGCAAGCTGCCCCAAGCGCTGGGTTTCCCTGGTTGGTGATGCAGCGGGATGGTTAAGAGACGGGCTCGGGAGTCCAGGAGGCCCGGGCCAGAATCCCAGCCTTGCCACTTTAGGAGCTGTGTGTCCCTGAACAAGTCCCTGCCCCTCCCTGAGCCCCAGGTTCCTCCTGTGAAAAATGGGCGTGACAGTGGATCCTGTCTTACAGGGTGTTGTGAGGGACAACCTGATCCCCGTCTCTCTCGTGGGACACGACAGCATCCAAAAGCACCCACCAACATTCACACTCTGCGGTCATTTGTCCCACAGGAGGACTGGCCCCGGCTTTGCAATCACCACCGTCTCGCTGGAGATGCCTGGCACCTAATAAGTCCTCCGTGCACGTCTGATGCGAAGAGATTGGGAGGAGTAAGAGCGGCCTCTCGGCACCTACTATGTGCTGAGCTCTGCGAGGGGCGCTTTGGACGCCTCCTCTGTGACCTGCACAACTGCGGAGAGGTGCTGATTCTTATCTCTTTACCAATGAGAACACGGAGCCTCGGGGAAGTTCGGGAACATGCTTGGAGCCCCACAGGCGGAGCCGGCAGGGCTGGTGTTCAGAGCACCTGCCGAGGCAACCGCAGACAGCGCCCCCAGCCCTGGCAGGACCCGTGAGCAGTCACCGCGGTTGAGAAAGGAGTGCTGGCCCGGAAGGCGAGTCTATTCTAAGCCAGATCCTCCAAGGGGAACCTGCAAAGCCTCCACAACACAACAGAGAAGAGCTTGCCTTTGGAACCAGACACTGCTGGGCTCATCTCTCAATGCAGCTACACAGTAGCAGGTGACCTTCACTTCTCTGACCCTCAATTTCCTCCTCTGTAAAATGGGGATAATAATACCTAGCGCTGACAGAGGGTAAACTGTGGAGCCCGGAGTCAATGCCTTATTAACGCGAATTCCCTTTCCCGAAGTCCTGCCCCTCCTGCCTCTCTCCTTGCACCTCAGACCTACCCATTCACTTTGAGGTGAGGAAGCGGCACTAACCTGTTCAGAAATCAGGGTTTGAATCTCAAATGCTGTGTGCCCTGGGTAAGTCCCTTCCCCTCTCTGGGCCCCTGCTTCCTTTGATCTATCTGGTGATGACTGTTCGGAGGGCTTTGGGTTCCACCTCCCCACGGCTTTCCATTTCGCTCTCTCTTCCCACGCACCCCCTCTCCCAGCCTTCGATCATGGGCTTCCAACTAGGCTGGCTGGGCCAGGTTACAGAGGGTTAAAGCTGGGGCCCTCCTGGAACTTTTCTGCAGGGAGGCTGGGTGTCCTTCTGCCTGTGATTTGCATAGCTCTGCGCCTGCCCCTCAAAGATGGAGACAAGTGTCTTCAGGAAATGCTGGAGTCAGGATGCTCTCTCTTATTTGCTGATTTTCTCCCTCCTCTTACCCTCCCACCCCATTGTCAGAGCCCCCAGAGGGAAGGCCGGCTGGAGAGAGAGCTCGGAGAACGAGGGTCGGGCCTCTGCCCGCCTCCCTGGGTCCCCAGGGGTCAGGTGGGATCAGGCCACGGAGCCAGCGTCCGCAGAGGGATCTCCCCTCCCCAAGCCGGCCCCACGCCAGGGGCGCAGGCAGAGAGAAGCCCTCCCGCCTCCTTCCCTTCCTCTCAGGCAATGGAGAGAAAACTGGGTCAGGCAAGCTCTCTCCTCCTGCTGGCTGGTGGGAGGGGGAGGGGGCCGCACTGCAGTTTCCCCCAGACTAGCAGAGCCTAGTCCGGGGAGATGACGGGGCCGGGGACCCGGGGGCTCCCCCATTCCAACCCACATTCCAGATGGGGTCTTGGACCCGGAGGGCCCTTTCTCCAGCTTCCCCTGAATGCAGCTCAGACCTGCCCCGACCCAGGGGCAATCAGAACAAATGTCCACCACTCAGACTCCTGCCCGCTGGAGGGTCCTGACTCTCAGGGCAGGGGTGGGTGTCTGCAGACCCTGCTTTCCAGACCCCTCCCACCCCAGGAAGCCTCACGACATTTGCTGCGGATTCTTGATCAGCCAGCCAGGGGGCTCAGATAAGCCAAAGATAAGTCAAAAGTCGATTCTATCGGATTCAGGAAGAGCTATAGGATTCCAGGGCTGCTTGTTGTGACTCCTTCCAGAAGCTTCCCTGACCCTGCCTTCCTCTCCTCTCCCTTTGTGCCCCTCCTCCCTACCTCACACACCCTCCTAGGGGGGTCCGGGGGTGGGGTGGGGATGCAGGATGTCTGTCCAGGAAAGCTCCAGGCCCACCGGAGGTGTCTTCAGACTGGAGAGAATTCCAGTATGAGGCCCACCTGGCCCAGGCCTGAGTCCCCTTGGAAATTCAGACCCTTCTGGTCACCAGGCCTGGGCTCCCTCCTGCCTCTTGCACTGCTGGCCTATGGGTCTGTGTGACATCTGTGAAGTCAGTTCTTCTCTCTGGGCCCGGTCTCCGCATTTGCCAATGGGAGGACTGAACTCACCATCTCTCAGGGCCTTCAGGGAACTGAATCACTTAACCCCTCTGTGCTCAGTTTCCTCATCTGCAAGATGTCTATGGGCATCCCTCTTGGGCCTACCCGCCTGGGCTGTTCTGGGAGATCAAACGGGTCCCTCTCCTGCTCTGAGAAGCACAGATAATTCCTAAGCCTTTCCTGTTCCACTGTGGAAGGCATTATGCGATTTCTTTTTTTCTCCAGCACTGTCACCTTCCCCCATTCCATTTCGCTGAGACTAATACTTAAATTGATTTACATTCCCTGAGGACGCGGTGCATGATGGTGAGGCTGGAGAATTCGGGTGGCCAGGGGACGTCAGCCAGGCTGTGAACGCCTCGGTGATCACCCCAAAGTGGTGGATAATCCACACCAGAGAGTGATAAGGGGCTATGAGCCTGGTGGGGCCTGGGGGGCATCTCTGCAGGTGCAGGGCCCTCCTCTCCCCTGGCAGGAACCTGGCGTAGGGGCACTTGGCCAGGCTGGGGCACTGCCACCTTTGCAAGAGCCCAGCTGGGAATAGACGCCCCTCCCGGAGCTCCAACAGTCTCCCTTGCCAGTCCTGGCACTGTACCAGCCCAGGGATGATCCCAGGAGGGACTCGTGTCCTTCCGGAGGAAGGACTGTCCTTCGTGGAACCTACGCCTCAGGCCGTCCAACCTGCGTGGCTGCCCTCCGCCCCACCGTGGGTACCCTGCTGCATTGACTGGATGGCATGCACGGGCCCCTGGACAATGCCTAGCCCTGTCCTAGACAAAGACTTCCCTCCTGCCTCTCTTTGTGGACCTTGTCTCTTCCCCAACTGCTGCCCCTCCCCTGGACATGTCCTCTCTCTCAGGCCAGTGGCCTGCCTTCGGCAGGTGAGCCTGTTCAAAGTCACCTCTGCAGGGGGACTCTGGGGTTTGCCAGCCTGCAATTCTGGAAGGTGCTGCCTCCTTCCTGGAGAAGATAATGGAAGAGAGGAGTTGAGCGTGTACTGCCCAAAGCCCAGAGCCCGGATCCCAGATGTGGACCCCTCGGCATCTACTGATGAGAAACTGTTCCCCTCCCTCCAACCCAAACCTGGGAAAACTGTCTTCTCAGGTCATAGCTCCGAGAGCCCCCAGGCCCTTCCGCCCCAATCCCGCCCTCCTCCTGGCTCACAGGCCTGACCCTCACTCAGTTCTCTTCTGGTGTCCCAGGAACCTGCACCTCATCACTAGCCGCCCAGCTGGCCCTGCTCTGCCTGCCACCTCGCCTCTTAGCTCCCTTGCTATGGTGCCTGCTCCCTACGTGGTCCCTTTTTCACTGGAGACTGTAAGTTTATCTGTGGGTGCATTTATATGTACATATGCATTTCTGTGGGCATAACTGCAGGTTTGAGGGTCCTCTTAATACGTGGTATCTGCCCATAAATGTGCATATTTTCATGTGCGTGCATCTGTCCCCACATGTGTGTGAACACGTGTACTGGCTGCACTTCTGTGTATCTGATGTGGGTGACGTTGGAGGTGGGGGCTGTCCATGCAAGTGAGTCTCTACGGGCCTGGGTCTATGCGTGCAAATCCTGATGCGTGTCTGTGTGCGCACGTGTGCTTTCGGGGACAGCTGTATCTCTGAGCTGTTCGTGTGCAAGGGGGTGGATCTCCGGTATATCTGAGCGTGGATGAGGCACACTGGCTCTGGAGCTCCCTCTCAGGTGGAAGAAGTTCATCCTGCCGGGGTAAGAACGTAGCCCTGGACCCAGGACATCAGCCCCTGGACCCTGCACAGAGCACCAGGATACGCATCCTCTGTGCAGAGCTGTAGGGGCAGAGGGGGTCCTGGGGGACAAGGGGTGGGGTACAGAACAGAATCCAGGGTGGCATCCTGGGCTGGACCTGGAGTGTTCAGTGGGACTGACTGTGTGTGTGTACGAGTGTGTGTGTGCAGGTGCGTAGGTGTGCAGGTGTGAGACCTTGGGTGTTGGGGGAACCTGGTGGGTGCCTCTTCCCAGCTTTCCTTGTTCCCTCCCACTGCCAGGAGGTCACCTCCCAGACCTTTTTTGTCCTGACTGCTCAGCCCACACTCCTGCTCCCACCCTCCCCCCCCCCATCCCCCTGGCCCCTCGTCCCCTGGGTGACTGGACTGCCCAGGCCTTGCCCCTGGACAAGACCCTGCTCTCCAAGGCCTTGCCTGCCTCAGCCCCTCTGCAGCCCCTCGGCTTGCCCCTCACTGTGCCCTGCGCCCAGGGCCACCTCCTGCCCCCCAGAGCTGCCCCTCCCCTCCAGCTGTGACCTCCCCAGCCCTCCAACCCTCCCACCTAAGACTCTCACCCCCTGCCCCTCTCTTGTCCTCCTGCAACCTGGTCCCGCTCTCTGCTCCTCCTTCCTCAGTTCTTGGTCCCCCCTTTCAAGGCCACCCCTGCCCTCTTCTTCTTCAGCCTTCCGAACCTCATCTTGTATCCCCGTATACCTATCTTCTGTCCTCTGTCCCCGCCCTGTCCCCTGGTCCTGTTCCCTCTCCTCTATACCTCTTGTCTTCTGTCCCACCCCCCTCCACCCGCCCCCCTCCTGTTCCATCATCCCCAATGTCCAACCCTCAGTTCTCTGTTCCCAGCTCCAAATCCCTCAGTCCTAGCCCTCTGTTCCCCAGACCCCCGGGGGCCTCTGTCCCTCATCCTCCAGCCCACGGGTCCCTGTTCCCCAGTCCTGTCCCCGTCTCCATCGCGCCGTCCCTTGACCTCGGTTCTCTCCCGCGGTGCCATCCCTGTCACCCCCCCCCTCCTCCCGCCCCCAAACCCAGGGATCCCAGCCCCTTATGCGCGCGCGCTCGGGTCGAGGGGAAGGAAGTTGAGCCTCGGGCAGCGGGCACCGCGCCCCGGCCCCTCGGCCGCCCCCGCCCCGCCGCCGCCGCCGCCGCCGCCGCCGCTCACCTTCGCCGCGCGCCGCGGACACGCAGGTGGCCGCCGCCGCCGCGGCCGTGACGACCCAGAGCGCGGGGGGCAGGCGGCCCCGGGCGGGGGCCATGGCCGGGCCGGGCGGGCGGGGGCGCCGCGCACCCTCCAGCTCGGCCGCAGCGGCCGGCGCGTCGGCGCGCTCCCTCGCTCTCCCGCACACCCGGCGGCCGGGCGCACACCCCGGCGCACACGCCGGCACACAGCGCACACGCGGGCACCCGCGCCCGCCGCCGCCGCCGCCGCCGCCGCCGCCGCCGCCGCCGCCCCGGGCGGGGGCCGGCCCGTCACGGCGCCGAGCCAATCAGCACCGAGGCGGGGGTGGGGGTGGGGGACACGGAGCCGCACCGCGGACACCGGCCCGCGGACCCCGCCGCCGCACGTGCGCACGCTCGCACTCACCCGCCCGCGCCCCACGTCCGCACGTGGATCCGGAGCCACCGCCGCCGAGCCACGGTCAGGGCGCCCCCGCGACACCGGGACGTGCAGACCACCGGGGGAGTCCCCGTGTCGGACACGCACACCGAGGCGAGGCGTCTTCCCGCACACTCACGCTAACACGCTTTACTCTCAGACACGCGCGCCCAAAGTGCCTCGCGCGGTGACACACTGGGATGCACACTCACTAGTTCCCGGGCGGAGGCTCGGAAGCACTTTGGGGCAAAATCTCTCCCCTCCCCTCCCCTTTGCTCCCCTCCTCTCCCCTCCCCTCCCCTTCCCTCCGCTCCCCTCCCCTCCCCTCCCCTCCCCAATGGCCGGGCATGAAGAAGACGCCCAGAGTTTTAGGGAGCGGCGGAGTGCAGCGGTCGTGGGCGCAGGCTCAGACACCACACAAGACTTTCAATCATGGCTGTGTGGCCTTGGGCAAGTTTCTGAACCTCTCTGAGATTCAGCTTCCATAACTATAAAACAGGGATAACAGCCTCTCCGTCCTAGGGTCGTCGTGTGACTCATATTCAAGGACTCGGGTAAAGGCCCAGCATACTGCCAGGCACACGGCCAGGCGCCCAGTAATGGCAAGTGTTCTTGGACGATGGGGATTATCATTGCCTGCTCTTCCCTCCCGTGACGTTCCCCATCTCCACTTCCATTCCCAGGAGTAGGGACCTCATCCTGGGAAGGCTACAGGCTGCCTGCAGAGGGCAGGGACGGTGGGGGCTCCCTCCTGCAGCCCTGCCTGCTCTCCTCAAAGCCCCTGAGCACCTGGAGGGCCGAGCGGTCCAGGAAGCAGATAAGAAACCTGTAGCTCCTGGGGGCTGGCCCTCAAGTGTGGGTGCCTGCTGGGACAAGTCTGGACTCTGCCTCTGACTTAGCCGGCACAGACCATTGCCCGGCTCTCTCCAGCTGCACTCCCAGCCCCTGAGCTCACCGGGAAAAGTTGGTTGGACCCATGGCTGGAGGGTATACGGAATGATCGAGGCCATTTGGGGAGTGCGTGCCAGACCCTGCTTTCGGCACTTTATAAACTTGCTCTACTTAAAGCCCCACACAGCCTGCAGGCGACGTGCAGCTAAGGAAACTGAAGCCAAGAAAGACCATCGTCTTTCGCCTTAGATCACACAGCTGGTTAAATGCTAGTGAGGAGCTCAGATCCAGATCCACTGGACTCTAAAACCCACTTCGTTTCCGTGCATCTTTCTTCGTTATAGAAAGGGGGAAGATAGCTCAAGTTAGGAGCCCTTTCCTAGCACCAAATGCCTCAGACCAACTGCTCAGACCACCTGCCTCAAAGATGTAGCAAGCCCTCTGTTACCAGGAGCATTCAAGCAGACGCTAGCTAAAAGCCATGCAGGGATGCTACGAAGAGGGGGATGTTGGGGGGTAGAGGCAGCAGATTGGACTAGACTTGGGGAGGCGAACTCAAATGCTCACATGAGACGGGCAGCTTCAGCCACCATTGCCGCGGGGATGGGGGCCTGATTTTCTGTGTTTTCAAGAGAGGTCTTATAACTGGAATTTTTATGTGGTTATCTCCCAATGTACAAATCTGGCAGTGAATGCAAACCTTTTAATAACAGCACAGTGTGGGCAAACCTGTAGGTGAAGTGGCCACAGCTACCAGGGCTCTAGATCTCCCTGCGGGGCACCCCAGATGGAGGAGCTCGTGGCTGGCAACTCGCTCCTGGAGCACGGTGGGGAGTGAGCAAGGCAGGACCGGAAACTGCAGACAGAGCGCAGGATGCAGTCACGAGCACTTGTGGGCATCTCCTACCCCGGACCAGGGCTCCCAGAAATATTTGTTGATGGGAGGAGGCCGGGGTTCTGCATTTCCAGGTCGAGGTGGAGACAGCCAAACCTGGGTTTTGCCCATATTGCAGTCTTCTGGAACTGGGGGACCCTTGAAGGACCGGGTGAGCGTGAGGGGCCATTCTCTGTCAGGCAGGGGTGTGCTCCATATTCCGAATCCTCTCTAGCAAGATTAGAAATGTATCTCACCCGCGTTCCGTGGGGGGGAAGAGCGGCTTGTGTTCGGTGGTCTCCTCGCCCTCCGAAACTCCCAGGGTGTCCCAGCCCAGGTGTGCCCTTTCCCAGGTCTCTCCCTCCCACGCTCTCCCCTCCCACCTGTCCTATGTTTCCAAGTGGCAACTCGCCCACCCACCAATGGGAAGGAAGAAGCCACTAGACCCTTCTTCTAGAGAAGTGGGTGTCTCAGCAGAACCTTCGGGAAGAGGGGGCCTTCCTTCCTCTCCTGAGTGGTCAGGCAGGCAGGGCAGCTGGGGAGGGGCCCTGGGTGAAGGCAGGGGCAAGGCTCCCCAGTGTCATGATCGCTGTCATGGTCACCGTCAACGCTGTCATTCATCGTGCATCTCCCAGGCTCGACTCTGCATCCCTTCTCTCACGCACTCCCTGCTTTCTCCCCATGTTCAAGGCTAGGAGAGGAAGACTTGGGAGGCCCTAAGGATGGAGTGGGAAGCTCTGTGAAGTGCACCGGCAGGACTTGGGATGCTTGTGGCTGGTTTGTCTCCCCTCCCTGACTGGATTCTGAGCCTCTCGAGGGCAGCGGCCACGGAGGGTCCTGGCTGGGTGCTCCGGGAACGTTTGCTGAGTGAGTGAATGAGTGAGCAGCCGGTCAAGGGGCCCACACCCCGCTGGCCAAGTGCTTGAGGCCACGGTTGCTGAAGGCCATGCTGGGCTGCAGGACAGCTTGCTTTCTCGATCGCTGTGCAGGTGTGCTAGCCAGGCCTGCTAAGTGGGCTGGTCCTCGACTCTCCGAGAGGCGAATCTGAACAGCGCCCAGCTTTGTGCCAGCACGTGGGCCCCTTGGGACCTTGCTCTAAGGGACCTGTAAGGTGGGGGTGGGGCTCCGCCTCTGACTCCTTCCCCCACTTCACGGCTCCTCCCCCCCACCCTTGACTTTTCCATCTAGGAGCGGGAAGGGGAGTTGCAGGGAGCCTCACACAAGCCCCATTATATTCTCCATTTCCTGGGAGAAATGCCCTCTCAGAAGTACTTCTCACTTTACCTTTCTGAGCCTCAGTTTCCCTATCTGAGGATAATGAGGATGTGTACCAACTCGAAGGGTTGCTGTGAGACTCATGTGTAGTCACAGGTGTAAACACGCGTGGGAACCTGTAACGAGATCTGAGATGGGGCGCCTGGGTGGCTCAGTCAGTCGGGTGTCTGACTTCGGCTCAGGTCATGATCTCGCGGTTCGTGAGTTCGAGCCCCACATTGGGCTCACTGCTGTCAGCGCGGAGCCCGCTTCAGATCCTCTCTTCCCCGCCCCCCGCCCTGCTCCTCCCCCACTCATGCTGTCTCTCTCAAAAATGAATAAACAAAATTAATAATAATAAACGTTTTAAAAAGAGATCTGAGACAGGAAGGTGCTAACCGTGTTTTAGAGGATGGGGCTGGCGCGGGGCAGTCCTACACCCAAGGGGAGAACTCCACAGGGCACCCCTTCCGGCGTAGGTAGAAGGGATGCTCTAGCAGGAGGTGGGTGGGTGTGAGTGTTGGGGTAGGGGTAGTGGATAGTGGTTAAACCCCACCCTAACCCCCCCACCCCCGCCCCGGACATCCTGTTGCCCCCAGGCCGTCTCCCTCAGACTCCTGAAGAGAAGCCCACCCCACGGCCCCTTCTCACTCTCCCTGGGTTTACTCTGTGAGGGGACTGGCCGGAGGGTGGGGCCTCTGAGATCTTAGGAAGAGCCAGATTCCTAGCATGAGGCCCCTGTTGCTTCCTCCCTTGGGGCCTCAGTGTTCCCATCTGTAACGTGCCCCCTCTACCATTTTCTTCTAATGGGCATTTCTAATGGGCATGAAGGGCTCTACCGTTTCTAATGGGCACGAAGGGAACGTGCTGGTGGCCCCCTGGAGATACAGCCCTGCCCAGGAAGTGCTCACAGGCTGGAGCGGAGACAGCCACCGGGACATGCATGAGGAAGTTCCTTCCGTTACATAGGGAAGATTCACCCGGACTGCGGGGAACGTGTTGACGCCTCGTCCTCTGCCTCTAGAGCCAGGGCAGGAATGCCTAAGACAACCCCAGCAGATGGAAAGGTCGTGTGTGCCACCTTTTTTCGCTTTTCTTTTCTTTTTTTTTTTTTAAATGTTTATTTATTTTTGAGACAGAGAGACAGAGCATGAATGGGGGAGGGTCAGAGAGAGGGAGACACAGAATCTGAAATAGGCTCCAGGCTCTGAGCTGTTAGCACAGAGCCCGACGCGGGGCTCGAACTCACAGACCGTGAGATCATGACCTGAGCCGAAGTCGGACGTTTAACCGACTGAGCCACCCAGGCGCCCCCGCTTTTCTTTTCTAGTAGCCGTATGACCAAAGTGAGAAGAGAAAGAAAAGAAAGAAAGAAAGAAAGAAAGAAAGAAAGAAAAGAAATAGGCCAAGTTAAATGTGATAATGTTTGTTGAGTGAATGTTGCCTGGTATGCGATATTAATTTACTAATCCATTCGCTAATTCAACAACTCCGTCTCCAGCCCCTCCTGGGGCGCCGTGCGAGGTGCTGGGATTAAGACGGTGAACCACGCAGACGTGGCCCTCCTTCTCACAGAGCGTCAGCCTAACGGGGAGGCAGATAATTAAACAGGCGATTACAAAATCCCTTTCCACATAAGGGAGCATTTCAGAAACTGTAGGCACCAAAACTTAAAATAAAATTTACAATTTAAAATATTGCAAAAAAAAAAAAAAAAAAAGAGTCCTCTTTAAGCAGAAAATACCGAATGTAATTTAGCCCTTGCTCAGTGGCTCAGAATCGTCACTGTGAACAAAGGATCGTTGCGTATTGATGTGGGAAAGGGACTTTGAGATGAGTTAGTTCAAGCCGCTGGTGGTGGGACAGCGTAAGACAGAGGTGCCTTCAGGACCACGGGTGGGGGACCTGCTGGCCCTGTTCACTACATGCCCCCGGGGCTTCTCTGCTAGAGGGTTCCATGTCTTTCCTGGCTCCCCAGCTGCCAGCTTCTTTCCCTCTGCCGCAGGGGCTCCTGCCCCTGACGGTTCCCACCTGTCTCCTGAGTTGCTGCTTCTAGTGTGGACTGAGAAAAAATGAGCGCTTATTAGAATTGTGTGTAAAGTAAGACTCAGTGGGCTCTAAGTGAGGGACCTCCCTGTTAGTAAAGACTGAGTTTGGTGGCCACGGCTGTGGCTGCTCAGAGATCCCTTCGGTGTATTTCTGGCTGTTCTCAGGATATTTGTTCTCAGGTTGGAGGGTAAATGAAGTGTTGTTATAAATACCTAAGAGGCTTATTAATGGCCGGGCATGCACAGACTAATTGCTTCCTCCTGTTTCCACATAATCAATCACTTCCACCGTTTGGAGCCACAGGCAGCAGCAGAACGCGGTGGAAGGAAGACGACACCGGGATGGGCCTCCGAGCTCTGGGCTGCTAACTCCTTGTGCACAAGTCCTTCCTGTCCCGGAAAATCAAACCATGCCATCCCCTTGTCCCTCATTCCCCTGACCTGGGCTATCTCCCTCTCTCCTCCCCCTCCCAGGAAACTTCATTTTTTTTTTTTTAAAGTTTAATTATTTGGAGAGAGAGACAGAGAGACAGAGAAAACATGAGTGAGGGAGGGGCAGAGAGAAAGAGAGGGAGAGGGAGAAAATCCCAAGCAGGTGCCTCACTGTCAGCGCAGAGCCCAATGCGGGGCTTGAACTCACAAACCTTGAGATCGTAACTTGAGCTGAAATCAGGAGTCGGATGCTTCACCAACTGAGCCAGCCAGATGCCCCGCCACCCCCCCCCCCAACCCCGGTAAACTTCTTGAAGGGATTGTGTCTTCTGTGGACTCCACTGCTTTCTCTTTCAGTCTCTCCTCATCTCGTGTCACCTCCGCCACCCCTCAAACTCCACCTGCCCCAGACTCACGCACCACGGCTCTCTGCCACGTGCCTGGCCCTCGTCCAACATCACCGTCTACCCAGCTGTACAAGTCAGGCACCCGAAGTTGGTCTTGTACCTCCTTCTCCATCGGCCGAGTATCCAGGACGTCCCAAACCCTTGGGTTTTACCACCAAAACATACGTTGAATCCACCTGCCATGGCCACCAGCCTGTGAGCCTCTGAGCCCCCATCACCTCTCACCAGGGCGACTGGCCTCCGTGCCCCTTCCCTGGGTCCCTTCAGTCACACCCCCCCACTCCTTCCCCGCCGCTGATGAGAGCCTTTCTAGAGCCTTCCCCTCTTCTCTCTGGACAAAGACCCAAATCTTTATCACGCCCTACAAGGCCCAGTTCAGGTGGTCCGGACCCTGGCACCTTTCCAACACTTCCTCTTCCCTCTCGGTGCTTTCTTGAATGTGCCGCGCCCCTTCCCACACACAGACTTCATCCTCAGTTCCGTCTTCTGGAACATTCTCCTACCTCCATACTCCTGTTTGTTCTCAGGGAGCCACACCCGACCCCTGGCCCAGGTCAGCTCCCAGAGAACCTTGCCTATCTCCTTCAGCACCCTTGGCTCAGTCTGGAATTCTGCCTGCACGTATGTGATTCCTTGATTCAAACCACCTTCTTATGAGAGCAGGGACTCCCTCTGCCCTTGCTGGGCACCAAGCCTTTGACACCTGGCACACGGGCAGCCCTCTAGAAGGACGTTTTGCCTCATCCCTGGCTCCCTTTGTGAGGCCTGGAACTGGAGCTAGAGTCTCTTTGCCACTAACTGCCTGTGTGACTTTAGGCAAATCTCACGACCTCTCTGGGGCGCTGCTCAGCCTGGGGGAAGGTCTCTAAGGGCTCCCAACATCTAGGATGATATGTCGCAATATTCACTCTGCTTGTTAAGCTAAACGACAGCCCTTTGAAGTAAGTTCTGTTATTATCTGTACTTTATATATGAGAATAATTGGGAGCGGGCGAGGTGACATATTTGTCCAAGGGGCCACAGCCTCTAAGTGGCAGGCTCAGGATTCGAACCCAGATCTGTGTTTCCAGAGCCCACACGCTTAGTCGTGAGGCAGTGGGAGGGCGCAGAGCGGTGGCTGTTCAGATGAAGGGAAAGTTCGGAACTTGGGGTCGGTCATAGGGAGGGAGCAGATACCACGGGGGCTACTGATCTGTGGGTCACCGGCTGGGTGTGCTGACCCTTCCCCCAGAAGTCTGGGGGAAGGTAAAAGGAGCTCATGGCCCCGAGGAGAGGCCACCGCTAGGCCACCACAGGGATGGGACAGGGAGGTTCTGCCAGGTCTGGCGTCTGCAAGGCCTCGGCCCCTGTCAGAAGGCTGGATTACCCAGCCAGGCCCGGGGCCAGGGCCAAACTGGGCCTGACCTCTCAGCTGGACGATGGGGTGGAGCGGGGACCCTCCCTGTGGAGCCTCAGGATAATGGGGGTCCTGGCAGCAGTTGAGGGAAAGTCTCTAAATGTGTTGGGAGGCAGCAAAGAGCTTGAGCTCTGGAGTCAGACCGGCTGGAATCCCGGGCCTGACCCTTGTTGTGTGCTCTGTGGGCTTCGAGAAGCCACTCCCCCTCTTTGAGCTTCAGGCCCCGCCCTGTCCAATGGAGACGCCATCGCCCCGCCCTTATATCGTGAACGTTGAAAGGGTGCCTGGCACCCAGGGGGCCCTCCTGCATCTCAGCCTTTTGACACCCCTCCCAACCTCCCTCCCCCGCCTCAACTGCCCCCAACCCAAGACCTCCCTCAGGGAGCAGGAGGGATCAGGCCACGGCTCATTATCAGAAAGAGGAGTATTAATATCCCTGATATTAAAAAATAACCTTATCATCATTCTGCCTTGTCGGGAGGAGATGAGCCCACATCAGCATTCTGACAGATGGGGAGCAGCTCTCTGTGTTTTCGGGTATTTGCGGGAGAGAGGGAGAGGGAGGGAGGGAGCGTGCGAGCACACAGTGTGTGAGAGAGAGCCTGGGTGACAGTGACTTGTGGATGGGGAGGCCGGGGTTTATGTGGGTGTGAGTGCAGGGGTGGGTGGGTGGGTGGTGATGGCACCTCTCCAGAGCAGAGTTTTAGGAGGGTGACTTGGTAATACCCATTATTGAAGGTATTGAAATGCTAAGCAGCTCTAAAGATCTATGTCTGATTTTCATTAAAGCTGCTGAGGCAGAGGGTGTGCTGGGAGGGGCAGTGGCTGCCTGGGCAGGTCTGATGACAGGAGCCAGAGCCGGGGTCATGACCACGGCGAGGTCCCTGCCGCCTTTCCCGGCCCACCACTATTATCGTCACTAGTCACCGCAGCCCAGGGGAAACCCTGGCCCTACACGAGGCCGTCTTGGTCACTGAGCTGGCCCCTCTTAACCGATGGCTGCCCCCCCGCCCCCCGCACTCCATGTGGGCAAATCGCCCTCCCCCCCCTCTGGGGCCCACGTGCTCCTCTGTCACATGGCCAAAGAACCCCTGTCCTGTCTCCATCTCGTTCCTTCCGTGCATGTTTTCTGAGGCCGGGCAGTGTTGGGGCAGGATCCGGGGCTGCTGGGAGCGGAGGACATGTCCACTGCTCTCCGGAAACTGCTAGTCTGATGGCACAGACAGATCCAGAATAGGCCATTTCCTGGCGGTGGGTAAGAACTCCTAGAAGCTAAGGGAGGAATGATAAACAGCAGGGTGATGGTGTGCATGTGGGAAGGAGGAGGAGAATAGTCACAGGCCCAGAGAGGGCAGCTGACTTCCCCAATGTCACACAGCCAGCAGCAAATGTGGGATCAGAACCCAATTTCCGGGGTCCAAGCCCAGTGCCCTACATGAGACCACCTCGTGAGAGCAGCCAGAACATGGAGAAAGGGCCGGGCTATGGGTTTGTTCACGCCTTGGGGTGAGGCACTGTAAGGGAGCCTGTGTCCTGCTCCCCAGCAGGGCAGGAGGAAATAATCAGCCGGAAGGGGTCGTCACTTGTGAGGCGTCCACGGTGGGCTGGATGGTTTGTAGTTCCCCTCTCCAGTAATCCCACTCCAGGCCCTCTTACATTAGGTCCCCAAAAGACTCAGAGCCGGAGAGCAAGCTGTCCAAGGTCACCCAGCCAAGGGGCAGCCAAACTGAGATGTGAACCCAAAGGTATCTGACCCTCAAACCTGGGTATGTGTCCCGCTCTCGGCCAGACAACCCCCTGGGGGCAGGTTTCTTGGGAAGGAGACAGAGCGTAACTTGGAAGCTGGAGACACTCAGTGGCTTGGGGTCACCTAGAAAGGAGCTCCCAAGGGTCTAGTTTGATTTGGAACTGTCCCCAAAGCAGATTTATTCCCTGGGATACAAGTGGAAGAGGGGCTGAGAGCCCCGGGCTGCTGGGGGCCCAGGCTGTTTGAATTCTAGCCAAGCTGTTCCCGTTCTGGCCCAAGGTCATTTGTTCGGGGAAGAAAGCTTCTCCGTCCTGCGAGCCCCGCCCTCTCTGCTCTGAGCTGGGAGCTGGGGGAGGCTGAAGGACAATGTTCCCGGTGGAAGCAGATTACCCCGTGAGTGTGAGGGGCCGGCTGGGCGGGATGGCACTGTGGTGACAGGTCCATCAGGCGCCTCTCTGAGGGGATGTTTCCTGGGGCTCCTGGTGACAGCCTCCCGGGCTGTGGAGGGAGTGCTGATGAGGTGGAGGCAGCCTGGCCCTGGGGCTGGAGACAGTGATCCAGCCCCTGGCCTCTGGGCAGGGCCTCCTCCTGAGAAGCCCCAGAAATCACCCAGCCACCAGCCTGGTCCCAGCTCCCACCAACCTTTCATTGCATCTGGCCCCTCTTCAACGCCACCCCCTCCCCGACTCCTGCCCACAGCCTCCCTGCCTCCAGGTGCCCCACCTCCAATCCTGCTCCCGCCCACTGCCAGGGTAATCTTTCTGGAACACCACATGCCCCTGCTCACCTGCCTGCAGCGGCCCTACTGCCCCAGCAGAAGGCTTAGCTCCTTGGCCTGCAACGCAAAGCCCTTGACGGACGGGGTCTGGCTTCTGCTTCTCTCTGGGGCTCCATCTCCTACTCTTCTCTCTCTGCTCCGGACCTTTGCACATGCTACTCCTTCACCCCCATGGGGCCTAAAGTCTACTTCTCCCTCAAGTCTCAGCTTGGACTCACCTCCTCCTTGAGGTCTTCCTTGACCTGAAACCCTGCAGCCCGGGTTGGGGGGGGGGGCAGGTCCTCGGCACTTATCCCTTGTCATCCTGGTCAGTCACTGTGTTCATCCTGACAGCTTGCTGCAGTAGACTCCCAGGCCTGCAGGGCAAGTGCTAAGTACCCACATTGCCTCGCTCCCTCCGGCTCCGCCCAGAGCGTGGTAAATGCCTATGTGTCCATCTCACCCACCAAACTGGGGTGCCTTATGTGTACCCCCTTTATAAAGAAAGAAACAAAGACTTGGAGGGGGAGTGATTGCTCGAAGGCACCAGCAGGGAAGGGAAGTGGCTGAAGTGAGTCAAGAGTTCAAGGATCCTAACTGTCCACACTCAATGCCGGATCCCACCCGCCCTCGGTATCTCAGCTTCTGGGGGCTGTTGCCCAGTTCTGGCTGGAGGTCAGCCCTGTTCAGCCGGACTTTGGCAGGGACCAGCCCCCCCACCCCCAACCCCAGCAGCCGTGGGCCTCTGGGCCCTGACAGTTGTGAGCAGCTTTCCATGGCGGCTGGAGGTGGGGGTCGGCCGGGGCAGGGAGGAGCTGAGGCTCCCAGGGCAGCCAGGAATCCATAGCCTCTAGTCTCTGGCCCTCCTGGCCCCTCAGCCCCTCAGCAGACTCCTGACTGGAGCTCCTGACCCCACCCAGTCCTGACCTCTGGGCTCCTGGACCCTGCCTGCTGCATATGCAATAATTCTGTCCTTGTCCTCGCATTTCCGACCGGCCCTCAGCCCCGCCCCCCACCCCTCTCCAGCTTGCGGGCCGTGTGGTGGCTGGGGTTGGGGGTGGGGTGGGGAGAATAAGCATTTCTGACCCTGGATCCTGCCTGAAGCCCTGCCCCCGGCCCTCAGTCTGGGCTTGGGCTTGTTCCGTCAGCCTGTCCCCTCCCACCAGAGCTTTGAACCCCAACGCGGAGCTTAGCACTCTGGCCCCACCTCCTCTCCCTACCACTGCTGAGGGGCTGGGGGGCGGGTGGGGGCTGGGGATGATGAAGTCGTCTCGGAAGGAAGAAGCTAAAGATGTAAACGAGCCCGTGAAATCCCCGATGACAGCCGTGACCGCTGTGGCTCCCGCCATTAAACACGGAGCTTTAACGGCCCCTGAAATACACCTGGGGCACTTGTCAGCAGCTCCGGCACATGCGGGCCGTGCACACGCGTGCAAACGCGTGCGTGCACACACGGTCTCGGTGAGCACCGCAGAAGGGGAGGATAGGGGACCTCGGGAAATGGTTCCAGTGGTCCCCTTGGCCGAAGGATGGGGAGACTGGGGTCCGGGTGGAGGCCCAGGCCGGCTTCCCTCGAGGCCGCCTCCTCTTCCAGACGGCACTTTGTGTTTGCACCGCGCTCACCCAGCCCCCGCATCCTTCCCGGAGGCTTCGATGTGGGTCAGCTGCTGTTTAATATCCATGCCTCCTCCGGCCCCACGGCACAGCCTCCGAATGTGCAGCGCGGGGCCGGGCACACAGCAAGCACGGGAGGGAGGTGCCGACGGGGTACGTTCGGCAGCACCAACCATCAAGGAGAATTTCCGAGACCTGGCAGCTTGGTCTGAGACCGCCCCCCCCCCCCCCCCCCGCGGTTGAGTTGAAAGCTCTGGCTGGGGGGGCCTGGGCTCTGAGTTCTGGCCTTGCCCTAACTCCTCTGCGTGACCTTGGTTGGCCTCCCCGTTTGGCATCAGTTTCCTTATCTGCAGAGTCCCCGTCCCGCCCCGGTCATTGGAGCATCGAACCCGTGGCTCCTGCAGCCTGGCCGGGAATGGCGGCCCCAGGCCCCTCGGGGCTGAGGAGGCTCCGTCGGGGCTGCTTCCTCTGTGGGCAATCATTCTCCACACAGAACTTAGCACAGGCACGTGGAACAGGAGGGACGGTTGGTCTGAATGTCGCCACCAAATCCCGAAAGGGTGAATTTTCAGGAAGCATCTGGGAACCTCTTCTGTGTCAGTTCCCCACCACGAGAGTTCTGTTCCTGGCTCTCGCTTGCCTCTCCAGGCAAGGGTCTCACCAGCCCCACTTCCTCACTCAGAGAAACAACCGCTCGGAACTTGCAGTCTCCCCCCTCTGCCGCGGCCAGCATACTCCTCTGCCCTGCCCATTTGCCTGGTGAGCTCAGCCTCGGCCTGCCCAAACTTCTGGTCTCCAGAAAGCCCTCCCTGGTTCCCCACGTCTGGCTTGGGTGAGTCTTCGGGAAGCTCGGCCTCCCGAACTTCGGCCGTCACAGAGCTGATCACAGCAGCGCGTCCTTGCTGGCTGGGCCGTGTCTCTCCAGGCGCCTGGGGGTGGGAGAAGGCGGGCGTGGGGTCGCCCCCATGGCTGGCCCCAGCACACGTGGGCATCGACACGGCCTTGCTGAATCAATGACCCAAGAGCGGCTCAGGCTGGCAGGTCCCTGGTTCCCACCTCGTGACTGTAAAGCCCACCTGGCTCTGTAGGCACCTGAGGGCCTGCCACACGTGGCCGTTTCTGGGGCCCAGATGCCTTCCTGGGCTGCCCGTTCCTGAGAGCCCAGGGCTGCAGTCAGTCTCGGCCCGGGACCGTCCTTAAGTGCCAGGCACAGGGCCGGTGCAAAAAAAAAGCCAGCCGCTCTCTCCCGGGCACCATTTCCTTCCAGGGCCGGCCCCTCTCTCCGGCTCGCCAGGGCCTCAGGGCCCAATCTGCCGTCTGTCTCACTTACTGTCGACCTTCCCAGGGGTCACTTGTTATAGATCACAGGAAGCAGGGTGCCAAGGACTTTTATTTGAAAGTTCTTGCACAGAGAGCTGCCCATCCTTGCCTGATGGTAGCTTGTGACAAGACCTAACTGCAGAGTATTATCTGCGGTGGAAAACGTCAGGCAGGTGGGGGACAGGTCATGGTGGGAAAGCAGGCAGGCCGTGCTGGAAGGTGTGATGGCTCTGGGTCAGCGGAGGGAATGGCGACAGGCCCTCGTTCGGCAAAAGCCACGTCCGCCAGAAGGGACGGACACGGGGGCGGGCAGAGGGTTGCCAGGGGAAATGTAAGTGCAGGCAGTTGGCAAGGGGCAGGCTCAGGACAGAAGTCTGGACCCCGGGGTAGGGCACGCTGTAGAGTGTGTAGAGGGCGGGGGGGTGGGGGGTGGAGACAGTGGGTGGGGAGGGGCTGTGAGCAAGCCACTTAACCTCCCTGGCCCCCTGTCCTCATCTGTAAAATGGGGACAATAGTAGCTTCCCCACACGGGGTCCTGAGGATGAACCGAGTTACCATAGACACAGCTTAGAACGATGCCGGACGCAGAAGTATTTGCCGTGCCCGTGATCACCACTGCCAGCACCCGTGTGGGCTGCCGTTACCGTCACAGAGACGGTGACCACTTACTCTGTGTGCAGGTGCCACACAAGTGACCTCTCACTTCACCCTCACACCCTGTGTGTACAAACTCTCATCTGGGCTTGCAGAGCGGGCCTAGGGTGGTGGTTGCCTTCCCTGGGTCACCCAGGGAGCAGCAGAGAGACAAGGACCCCAAAGCGGGGTCTGTGGGGAGCCCACCCTCAACCCTCCGCCCAGGCCTCCTCCCTGACCCTTAGCTCCTGGTTCCCAGCAGCTTGGGGCTCACTGGCGCCCCGTGGGCAGAGGCTGGCGGCCTGGTGAGGCTGGTGGCTGACCCAGTGAGCGTACTCTGAGGGAGCCCCCGGGGGTGACCACTGGAGGCGGGGCGTGTGGGGAGCCCACTCCCAGTCCCTGGCGTGGTGGCCCCGTCCACACCCTCTGGCCACCATCTCATTTTAACAGCAATGGCCAGCTTGCTAGGGGACTTCAAAGAGAGTATTTGAGGAATTTTAGCAGCTTCAGCAAAACTCTAATTTGAATTTCAGGCGCGGGTGTGTGATTTCCTCGGTGACAGCTCCGAGGAATGCTTGGCTCGGCTGTCATCCAGTGGGGCCTCCGCTGGCTGCCGCAGCCGCCTGCCTTCCCGAGGAGGAGAGAGACAGCAGGCTGAGAGGAGCTGGGGCCCCACTGGAGCTCAGGGAGGGGAGGCACACGCGAGTGACAGGGAGAGGGCGGGCGAGGGAGGGGACCCGAGAGCAGAGACGGGAGCACAGAGAAGCAGGAGGCTTCGGAGGAGAGAAAGGGAGTCCAAAGTGGGGGAGGTTGGGGGGCCTGGGGGGGAGGAGGGCCTCGGAGAACAACAGAGGGGGGAGGCGGGGAGATGAAACCCAGAGGGGAAGAGGCAAGAGAAAGGGGGGAGGAAGACCAACTGATGGCCAACATCCGGACTGAGGGAGCAAGAGAGACCAGACCGACAGCGGAGGAGAGGTGGAGGAGCCCGAGCACGGAGGTGGAGATGGGGACACAGGAAGACAGCAGAGGGCAGGGAAAGACAGGGAAGGGAGGAGGGAGAGGGGCAAGCTGAGAAGGATGGGGGTGGTGAGGAGACCCTGCGAAAGATGCCCTCGGCCAACCCCCATTTGCTAAGCGAGCTCAGTGCCAGGCCCACAGGGGTTGCAGGGGTATCTAGACAGGGTGGGGGGCAGTGAGTCTGTCCCCCAGCACCCCCCCCAGAAGCCCCTCCCATCCTAGCTGGTGGGGCTGTTCCAGGGGTGAGGGGCGCTCCCACTGAGGCCACGCAGAACTGCCTTCCACCTGCACCCGGGCCCTGCAACGTGGACCTTTGGGGCCCTATCCTAAGGCTGTGGGCCGGATGGGGCTCATTTCCCACGGAGCCCTCCCCGACACGTGTGCGCCGCCCACACGGACACACGTGTGCACATACACACGTGGGCACACACTCACCACCGCCCCCAACACACACATACACACACACACACACACACAGCACTGGGAAGGAGAGAGGAAAGGGAGGCACAGAATGAAAGAGGGATCTGGAAGCAAGGGAAAGGTCAGTCCATCTCTCTGAACTGCAGGTTCCTCCTCTGCGGAAACCCAGGAGAGAACAGCACACGTCCCGTGGGGTCCTTGGGTGGTGAGATCAGATAATCAAGCAAAGGGTCCAGCGCTGGCTCAGATGATTCTCAGCCGAGGGGACACCCATCCAAGCACAGGGACCCTGGGTTCCGAGGTCTACTTTCCCCGTGACGTCGCTCCTCCTGGGGGAAGAGGAAGGCAGCGCCCCTCCACCTTCTCCTTCCAAGCTTCCAGGCAGCTGCACAGGTCTCCACCAGCCTCGGAGCCCCTGCGGCTGCAGTCCAGGGTGGGGACTACGAGGGAGAGGCAGCCCACAGTCCCCGAGGGCACCAGAGTGCTCCTGGGTGTCTAGGAGGGAAAGCTCGGGCGCAGGACCAGATGGGAATTCCAGCCCGGCACTGTCCAAACCACTGTGCTAAACAGCCTCTGGCCGCGTGTGGCTATTGAGCACTTAGAATGTAGGTGGCCTGAATTGAGATCACTTATTATGAAAAAAATATAAACTATCTCATGAGTATTTTTGTATCGGTTACATGTTAAAATGAAAATAGTTTGGATGCATTGGTTAAGTAAAATATATTAGTCTCAGCTGTTTCTCTAAAAAATTTTTTTAACATTTTAAACTTATTTTTGAGAGGCAGAGAGAGACAGAGCGCCAGTGGGGGAGGGGCAGAGAGAGAGCGAGGGAGACACAGAATCTGAAGCTCATTCCAGGCTCTGAGCTGTCAGCACAGAGCCCGACACGGGGCTCGAACTCACAAACCATGAGATCATGACCTGAGCTGAAGTGGGATGCTTAACTGACCACCCAGGCACCCCTAACCTGTTTCTCTCTCTCTTTTTTTTTTTTTAAATTTTTTTTAACGTTTATTTTATTTTTGAGACAGAGAGAGCAAAGCATGAATGGGGGAGGGTCAGAGAGAGGGAGACACAGAATCGGACCTGTTTCTCTCTTTTAATGTGGCTATTAGAAAATTTAAAAGTCTACGTGGCTCATATTATCTTTCTATGGGACTGCACTGTTCTAGAACGTCTAGACATCCAAGACTCTGAACCTCTGTTTTATTAACGGGGAGACTGAGGCCCGGAAGGAAAAGGACTTGCTCCAGGTCACACAGCCGAAAAGGGGCATCTGGAAGATTCATGCTTAGGTCTCAGGGGCAGAGCTGGGGAGACAAACACTGGTCTCCTCTGGCATCGACAGACCATCAGTTCGTCGGCATAGTTCTTGACCGTTCCAACACCGGCAAGGAGGGTGAGGAGCTTGGACAGGCGCCTGCTGGGCAGTCGCAGGGTCCCTACCTGGGGTCCGGGCCCTCCCCAAGGATGGAGGCCAGAGAAGCGACGATGCCACTTTCACCACTGAAGGAGTGTCCTCGCTTAAAAAGCGGGAAAAAGGAAAAGCTGACCTATGAGCAATTATGAAGGCTGTAGTCTTTACCTGCTTAATAAAAGGCAGCAGGGGCGCCCTGAAAACATGACCCGTCCCTCGACTAACACCCTCAGGGGACCCAGCAGAGGGCTATGTGAAGAACAAAGCCAGCGTCCCAGACCGAAGCCGGCTGGGTGACCTCGGGCCACACCATTAGCCTCTCTGGGTGCCAGCTTTCTCGTTTGTGGCCTGGTGTCTAAGAGTGCAGGCTTTGGAATCGGACAAACCTGGCCACCGGCTCTGCCATTATCCATGACCCTGAGCCAGCCACTTAACCTCTCTGGGGCCCCAATTCTTCATCTGGAAAGTGTCTGACTCCTACCTCAAAGGATCGCTGGGAGGATGCACGGATGACAGCCGGGTGGTGCTCAGCCCCTGCCGACACATGGGAACAATGGTGGGGCACCTGCATTCTCCGGGGCCCTGGGGATCCCACAGCGAACAAGGCAGGTCCCCGCCCCTGCGGTGCTTATGATGCAGGTGAGGAGAGAGGCCAGTGGGTACTTGATCAAAGTTTCGATCGTGGTAAGTGCTGTGAAACACCAAAGGCGGGTGGAAGGTGGATGGTGGCGTGGGGCTGATCTCGGCAGCGTGGACAGGGACGGCTCTCGGGAAGGAGGCCTCCGAGCTGTTGTTCCTATCAACACGATCTGAGAATCCCGGTGTTGGAGAGGTCTACAAAGGCCGCTGACCTCACAACCCCCCACCTCCCTGGCCCCCCGCCCCATCCCCCAGGAGGGCTCTCCCAGCACAGCCAAGAGGCTGTGACAGTCCCTGCCCCACCTCCCAGCAGCTGCGTGATTCTGGGCAAGTTCCTTTACTTCTCCAAGACCCGGTTTCTTCACCTGGATAATGGGGGACACCCGCAAGGCTGCACTGGCTCCTGGCGAGGGGCCCTGAGGCTCTCATTCCACCCACTGATGCCGAGCAGGCTGGGCGACAGCTGAGGGTCCCAGGAACAGGGAAAGGAGAAGGTTCAGCCGAACCACAGAGGACAGATGGGCATTCTGACCCGGGTTCGGGGAGCAGGGAGGGACTCCTCCTTCTTGCCCCAGGGGTGGGGCTGGGCAGAGTGGGTCGCAGGGGCCATTGGCAGTTTGATAACCAGAGAGTGACAAACGAGGGAACGGTGAGTGATGGAGGCTGGGGAGGCCAGCAGAGAGGGGAGGCCGGCAGAGGCCAGGTCTCCGAGGGCCCCGCCTGGCTGACTGAGCCTCCAGGACTTTCTCTCGGGTGCTGTTGCGGGTGGAGCCAGGGCACCGCGAAGTCGGATCCCTCTGACAGTTGAAAGGTCTGTGAAGACAGCTTTAGGGCCCCTTGGGCCTTCCCTTTTCTGGCTTGGGGTCTCCAGGGCCTCCTCCGGCTGCCCCCCATCCCACCTCCTCAGTGTGGCCTCCACTTGGAGGTGGCCCCAAGGACAGTTAGAGATTGTGGCTCTTGGATGGACAGCCAGGGCCACCCACGGGAAAGCTGTCAGGTGTCATCCAAAGCAATATCTCGAGTTGAGGGATGAAGCTCTAATGGGGCTTCCAAGCATCAGCCAGTAGCACAGCGTTATTCTAAGCTGAGGACATGGCAGAAAGATCTTCTCAGTCTCCCCTAAACCCATTCCGCACCCCACCTACCCAAAGGAATCACTCTACGTAGGCGTCTGCATTCTCTGCCCCTAGACAGGATCTGATGGGCTGGCCTTGCCCAGAACTGTCTTATCCACCTGCTGAAGTCCCGTTTGGCCTAGTCTCTGGAACCTTCCTGATGCTAGGGCCCTACCTCCACCCCCTGCCCCTGGCATGGCCCTTGTCATCGGGTATGACGATTGCCTATTTTCTCTGTCTGCCCCTTACTAGATTGTGGGCTTAAGGGCAGTGTCCTTTTGCTTGGTCACCTCTGTCCCCAGCACCGAACTGAGCCCTCTATTATTGTGTGGTCAAATGAGTGTGTGCTCTAAGCCCCGACCCTCCCTCCCTCCCTTAACCTGGTGTTTCTTACTCTTCTATTCAGTATTGTTCCCCAAGGAGCCTTGTAAGACATTTTCTCCCCTAATCTCCACTCCTATGGAATCAAATACTACAGATACACTGCATGCCTGTGTGTACTCTACACGTGTCTGCACTGTCTATGTAGAGAGTATGATTTTGTCACCCTCCCACAGTCAACTGCCAGCCCTCTCAAGCATGCAAGCTTTAACTCAAGTCACCTGTGAGTTCTGTGGACGGTAAGCCACCCTGGCTAGGTTGACTGGATTGCTTCAACACTTAATCACTTCCGGGTGAAACATGAAGAGGGCAAAATGAATGTCAGGGTGCATTTGCTGTTCCGATGGGTATTCCGGGAGCAGGGAGCTCCGCCTGAGCCATGGGGGCCCAGCTCAGAGGAGGGCAAGGGCAAGCCGGCCTCGCTGGGGTACTGGGAGGTCTGAGTTGGTGAGTCTCTTGAAGGTTGTCCGGTCCAAGCTAATTTTACCGATGGAGAGACAGACGCCAAAGAAGGAATGTGGAGGCCCGGGGGTGAGAGTTTGTAACCAGCTTGTGAGTCTGTTGAGGGGACTCGTTCTTAGGTCATCAATGGGACCAAGATGTGCAGGGCATGGTGGGTGGATGAATGGATGGACAGACTGACGGACAAAGGAAGGTCAGACTGATGCCCAGTCTCCTCCCCTCACTGAGGAGGTGAGTCCCAGCTGCAGCCCAGGCCTCTGGAAAGCTCTGGTGATGTCAGGTGCCAGGTAGGCCTCCAGAAACAAAATAGGAATGCCGGACAGAGTGACCTCTAACTCCCCTGACTGCAGACTCTTGCTTCCCCTGCCTCCTTTCCATCTCTACTCGGGCATTTCACAGACACCTCAGACCGAGCATGCCTCAAAGTCAACCCGCCGTCTTCCCTCTGGGACCTGCCTTCTCGTGGTTCTCCCCATCGCAGCACACAGAAATCTCGTGAGTCACCCTTTGGGGCGGGGGGGGGGGGGGTCTCTCTTTTCCCCTGAGACCCCACGTCCGGTCCATCAGCAGATTCCACTGGCTCTGCTGTCAGCATCTGACCCCTCTCCACCACCACCCTGGTCAGGCTGCCGTATCTCCCCTTGCCTGGCTGACAAGCCGCTCAGAAACTTACTTAGGTCCTAGCCTCATTTTCATTTTCAAGTTTCGAGCAACTCTGCTGTGATGAGATATGGCAACAGCCCCAAAGCAATCTCCCAGCACTCACCCTTCTCCCCATACTTACTCTCTACCCACAACCGCAGCACCGCACCCAAAGCCACCACCAACCAGATCCTTGACATCACCCAGAACGTCCTACATACTCCAGACCCCAATTACTTTTCTAGCTTTATCTCCCACTACTCCTCTCCTGCCCTTGCCCACCCTGCTCTAGCCACATCGCCTCCTCCATACTCCTCAGACAGGCCACGTGTACTCCTGCCTCAGGGCCCTTGCACTGGCCCTGCTGGGGGGTGGGGTGTCTCCCCCAGACACACAGCCAATCCCTCAAAGCCATCAGATCTTTCCTGAAGACACTCGCTAAGTGAGGTGGCTTTTCCTGGCCTTCCTCTCTAAAACTACATTTGCCTGATGTTGCCAACACTCTCCTTGACGCTTAGCATTATTTAGCATACTATATACTTCAATTATTGTCTGTCTCCCATACTAAAATATGAGCTCCATGAGAGCAGGGGTTTCATTCTCTTTTGCTCACTGTGGTGTCTGTAGCACTTAGAACACTGTCTAGCCCTTAGTAAGTGCTCAACTGATGCCTGTTGAAGGAAGGACGGAAGGAAGGAAGGAAGGAAGGAAGGAAGGAAGGAAGGAAGGTAGGTATTCTGGCTTAGGGATGGGAGAGCAGCGTGGAGGGGCCATGCCTGTCTCAGGAAGCCTCTGGCATGGCATGATCTTTGTTCTTTGGCCTCTTTACCTGCTCTTTTTACTCGATCACTCAATAGAGGCCCAGGGCTCTGTGGAGGGTTAAGACACGAACACAGACCGATACTGTACAATCCATTTCTGTGAGAAACAGACTAATTCATAGACAGGAGGCGCAGAGAGGTGTCCGGGGCCTGGGAGGAGGGGGGCTGGGAGTGAAGCTAGCAGACTTGGGGCTTCTTTGGGGGGTGCTGAAAATGTCTAGCGGGTAGTCTCAGTATAAAGTGCTGAGAATGTTCTGGAAATGGATGGTGGTGGCAGTTGCGCAACAACGTGAATGTACTCAATGCCGTGGGATTTTGCCCTGAAAAATGGCTAAAATGGTAAATTCTTTTGCTGTACTTTAGCACACACACAAAAGGCAATGAAAAAAATGAACAGAGATTACCACATGCTCAGAATCGTGGGCTGCAGAAGGTATCAGATGAGTCCAGAAGGCACCGTGGCTGGTGTGACCGGGGGCAACTTTGTGGAGTGGGGGATATTTGGGATGGGCCTTGAAGGACGGGGACATGGAGGGTGGGAAGATCTGGCAGAGGACGCGGGTGGGGGTGGGGAAGAGGGCGGCCAGGAGGTAAGTCTGGCCCTGTGTATGTGTGCTTGGCTGGGGGTACACGTGGCCCCACACGGGGGACCCTGAAGCCCCGTCACCTCCCCCTGCCCCCTGGCAGCCTGGACCTGAGCTCCTGGAAAGGCTCATGGGGAGGCTTCTGGCCAGGAAATAGGGGGCAGCCCACGGTACCCAGGGAATCCTAGCTCCTCGGGCCTGCTGAGTGGCGGGGTGAGGACGCCCCCACAAACGTAGGGTTCCGGGCTTCTTCACCTGGCCAGGCTGGCCTACCCTGCAAGACTCTGGGCCTTGGGCCCAGACTCCCCCTGTTAGTGCCAGGGCCACGACGTCTGCAAGGTCAGGGCCGAACACCTCGCGTGGACGCCCTCCTCGCCATTGCCCTGTGGGCACCAGAGTCCACACGACAAAGCAGAGTCTCCTGCAACCACTGCCCTTTCCAGGCTCAGGCCCAGGGGAGCTAATCGCAGCCACCTACCGAGTCCCTTCTCTGCCGGCACCGCACGGGGGTCTTCATGGGTATTACTTCATAATCCCGAGGGACGGACAAGTACTGGTACCCTCCCCATTTCACAGGCAAGGAAAATAGGGCTCAGAGAGGCTACATGGCCTGCCCAAAGCCAGAGCACTCGGGTTGGCATGTGACCGTCTGACTCTCAGTCCCTGAGCTCTGGGCTGGCTTCAGACCAGGGCTCGAGGGATGGCTTGGCCACTGTCCCTGTGTCCCACTCTCCTCCTGGGGCAGCGCCTCTCCCCAGCTCTGGAAAGCTTCCCTCTTCCTAGGCCTAGATGGTTTTGTCGCCCGTCCCTGCCAGCTCCTGGGGGGCACGGTCTCCAAGGCCCCAGCCCTCCCTGAGGTGAGGGGAGGCAGGGCTGCCCTGGACGGAAGCTGCCACAGGAGGCTCCCACTGGTGCCACTCTCAGCACCTGTGCCAGCATTTTGGCCCAAAGAGGACAGGTTTCCCCTCCCGTTGAGGACAGGAGTTCCTCCCACATCTGTTCCCCACGAGTGGTTATGAGGTACTTCGCTGCATGCTTGCCCCAGGCCGGGCTCGGTGCTCACAACACTGCAGGGGCAGCACCAGCACGGATGAGGAAACCGAGGCCCAGGGAGAAGTCGCACAGGTGCAGGTTGCAGAGCGATGCCCGGAACCCGGACTGCCCCACTACCAGAGCTGTGCAAGGAACCACAGACTGCTAGACAGGGGCCCTTAGAGGCCCTCTGGTCCAGTCGCCGGGGTGGGGCCTGCGGCTCGTGGGTGACGATGCATCCAGTTTTCCTAGGACTTCTGTTCTACATACGTGCTGACACGTTGCCACAAATCTTGTTAGCTCCAAGATAAACAAAAGTCACGTGTAAGTTTATAGTATGCTTTAAAAAACCGTTTAATTGAGGGGCACCTGGGTGGCTCAGTCAGTTAAGCGTCCAACTTCAGCTCAGGTCATGATCTTGCGGTTTCTGAATTTGAGCCCCATGGGGGGTTCTGTGCTGCCAGCTCAGAGCCTGGAACCTGCTTCAGATTCTGTGAAGCCCTCTCTCTGCCCCTTCCCCAACTCACACTCTGTCTCTCTCAAAAATAAACATCAAATAAAAAAATTTTTTTAAATGTTTGAGGCAAGTACCTTCTACTACGATAGCCGACACAATGCCACCGACACAGGAAGGTGAGCCTGGCCTCCGAGAGTGTGCCTGGCCCCCACAGCTCACTCTATGTGGACATCGGCTGGTGCCCGGGGCAGCACGCTCAGTGTGACCGTGTCCTCTCAAAGATGGGGTAGGCAGAGGGCTTCCTGGCTGCCCCTGTGGCAACTTCTCATTTGTTTAGCTCTGGTCTGGACTTTGTGTTTACACCAGGGTGACCCTTCTGGCAAAAGCTGGCTGACCTCAAATTCCTCCACCCTGTTGAGCTCCAATGTACCCACCTGCAAAATGGGCTAAAAGTAATGTCACTAGAGAATCAGCATCCCCGACGGGGCAGGGAGAGCCCCTGGTATCGACACTGACTCGAATGACGGAGGAGGAGGGGACAGAACGGGGATGGTGCGAGCCTTAGGCGCATATGGCGAGGGACACCCTTAGTGAACAAAAGGAGGCACTCCTGACCTCGCTGACACTGTCCACCGCTCAAGTGCCTGTCCCTCCTGGCACTGGGCACCAGTGGAAATGTCACAGGCTTTGGGGACTGACAGACTTGGGCTTGAATTTGGGTTTAGCCGCTTCCTGAATGTCTCTCACTGAGCACGACAGCCACTAGCCACATACAACTATTTAAAATGTAGGGGCGCCGGGGTGGCTCAGTCAGTTAAGCGTCAGACTCCTGATTTCAGCTCAGATCGTGATCTCACCGTTTGTTGTGAGATCGAGCCCCCCCCCCCCCCCCCCCCGCATGGAGCCTGCTTGGGATTCTCTCTCTGCCCCTCCCCTGCTCACAGGCACGTGCTCTTTCTCCCTCTCAAAATAAATAAATATTTTTAAGAAATAAATTAAAATAAAAAATTCGGTTTCTCGGTCACACTAGCCACATCTCAGGGGGTCAAAGCCACATCTGACCAATGACTCCCACACCAGGCAGTGCAGAACAGACCGTTTCCCTCATCACAGGGAATCCTACCGGGCAGGGCTCATCTGGTGACCCGAACAGGATGCGATGTCTGCGCTGGGGACGATGCGCACACGGACCGGCCCAAGGCAGAGGGCAACGAATGGAAGTGCTCAGCCCGCCCCGGCCGCGAGGGCTGAGCAGTGCCTTTCCCTGCAAAGTGCAGGTAATGCTGGGTCGGGCTGCTCGGATTGCCGTCTTGCTGCGGACTTACTGGGTGACCAGGTGAGGTCGCCTCCCGGAGCCTCAATTTCCTCATTTGCAAAATAACAATTCATGCTCTTTTAGCCCCAGAGCACTGCTGCCAGAGCCAAGCAAGCAAATGATTCAAAATGCTCTGAAGTATGGGGGCCACGGTGACAAAAGGGACAGCAGCCCAGTGGAGTGGGAAAAGCCCACGTCTGGTGCCAGACACCTGGACGGCAACTCCACCTCTGACCAGCCGAGGACGCCGGAGCCCAGAGAGGAGGCCGCGGCTGAGCTCCTTCGCTGCAAAAGGAGTAATGACGAAGAGACTTAACCTTCCGTGTTGCTGTGAGGCCGGATAACGACCCGAGGACGGCAGAGCGCCACGAAGAGTAGGGCCTTATGGGCCTGCTGTTACCCGTGCAGGGAGGCCAAACACTAGGGAGGCCACGCCGGGCCGGGCGTTTGCCACCCGGTCTCCTCGCTGCGCTCCGCCTGCCTGAGTCCCGCTCCACCGGCCGGGAGCCCTCCCACTGCTCCAAGCCGGCACGCCCGCAGGGGACAGACCTGGAGGCACCAAACGGACCGAGACAGCCTGTTCTGCTGATGCCAGAACAAGAGGCCACAGGGCCAGGACCTCGGGGTGTGCTCCGAGCTGAGAAGTCAGCCTGCGGTTGGTGGCACACCCCTGGGCTGCAGGCTGTAGCTCCAGGCGGCTCAGCGGTGCAGCAGGAAGCAGCAGCAGGAGCGTGGCTCCCGGGCATCCAGACCCCAGCTCTGCTTCTGGTTTTGCTGCTCACCTAGTCACTCAGGTGTTTCCTGAGCCCCGGCCATGCACGACTCCAGGGGAATGGGGCAGAGAGAGGCGGCTGAGGAGGCCCTGCCTTCCGGACACTCTGTCCAGCTTGCCCTCTTTTCCCTCTTCCTCCCCCACCCAGAAGCCCACCTTGCCCGAGCTTCAGAAGTACCAGTGGGGTCTCTGCATCGGGGCAGGGACCACTCCAGAGCTCTGGGGCCCCTGTTAGCATGAGTGGCATTTTTTTTTTTTTAAGTTTATTTATCTTTGAGAAAGAGAGAGAGAGAGAGAGAGAGAGAGAGAGAGAAGCAGGCAGAGAGAGAGGGAGAGAAAGAATCTCAAGTAGGCTCTGCGCTGCTGTGGGGCTCGAATTCATGAACCATGAGATCACAACCTGAGCTGAAATCAAGAGTCGGATGGATGTTTAACTGACTAAGCCACCTGGGCGCCCCATGAGTGGTATTTTTTTATTGAGCACTTTCTACATGCAATAACCTATACCAAAGCGTTATATGTGTTACCTTTAATCTCCACAATTACCCTAAGAGTTTTTATTACCTCCATTTACAGACAAAAAAAAAAAAAAAAAAAGAAAAGAAAGAAGAATCAAGGTAAAGAGAAGCTAATACCCAGGGTCACACATCTAACAAGCGACACAGCAGGGTATTGAATTTAGATCTGAATAGCTCGGAAGGGTGGCTCTGAACCACATTTCATATAGTGTTCTAATGAAATACTTTCCAATAACTTTGGCTGCTGTTCTGGAAAACATTTATCTTTTAGGAGCCCAGGATTAGGGGAGAGGTGGGGAAGTCAGAGAGGCCAACATGCTTCCCGGAGCTGTGTGGGTCCAGGAACCACCCTCGCATACCTGTGCCAGGCTGTGTAGGCCTCTGCTGCTCCTGCGGGGCTCAGGCTGGTCAGGTGACTGTCCTTCCACGCTCCAGGGACTGGAGTGAGCCTGGACTGAGGTGGCAAGTATTGACTGAGGGCTGGTGAAGCCGGGGTGGGCCCTTGGCCACAGACCAGCTAGTCCCAAAGCCAAGGCAAAGGGCATGACACCACATTTCTAGCGGATAAAAGCAGAGGTTTAGGCCTGACTGGCCATCTCGGGAGGGACGGGGGGAAGGGAAGGGAAAGGAGACAGCAGGCAGGGAGCCTTGCTAGGCCCTCTGACAACAGTCCGGGTACGGCAGGCCGGGCTGTCAGGGACTGGTAGTATAGCTGACTAGATATTTTCTGGCCGACTAGGTATTAAGCAAGAAATGCTTGGCAATTTCCTTTTTTTTTAAAGGTTTTATTTTGAAGTAATCTCTACACCCAACGTGGGGCTCGAACTCACAACCCTGAGGATCAAGAGTCACACGCTCTGCCGACGGAGCCAGCCAGGCGTCCCAGGCGAGAAATGCTTGGATATAGCGTCCACGTAAGAAAAAGCTCTGGAGTCAGAGCGCCTGTGTTCGAACCCCTGCTCACCAGCTCTGTCACTCATTAAGTGACTTCTCTGGTGTTGGTTTCCTCACCTGTAACACGGGATAACAGCAGTGACGTCACAGTGCCAGGGAAGTAAAATTACACAAAGCTCTGTGTCCCAAGCGCTTACATACAGTAAGCACTTAACAGGGAATATTAGGAGAATATTTCAAAAAAATATTAACCACTCCTATGTAAAAGAAAACAGAGAGAGAGAGAGAGAGAGAGACAAACACAGCATTTATAGGTACTTTAGGTGTGGACCGGCATGGATGCTTTTGGTCCTCGTTTCTCATAATCTTTGTTTGGGCAACATGACTATCGGTCCCTAGCACGACCCGACCTCTACAGCATCTGGCGTGGGACGGAGGCCACAACAGGACCTCAGAGAGCCCAGAACTCCAGGGAGAACAGACCTTTTGCCATCAGACACCAGAGGTGCCTGGTTAACTGTGTGCACGTGTGCGTCTGTGTGTGTTAACAGAAACGATGATGTACGGTTCTTGCCCTTGAAGGGGTCACGTTTTAGTGAGGGAGGATCTTAAGTCACCCTGTGACAACCTGATAACCCCATACTCCCAAACCCACCCTCGCTCCTGCCTGACACGTCTCAGCCCATCGCGTGCGTGTGCACAGCCGCCCTGTTCCCCGTCTTACCTACACTCCCTGGGCTCACAGGCAGCTCCAGCCCCGGCCTCTCTGCAGGTGCTGGCTTTGGTCTGGACCCTGTGTCGACCACAGAGGTTCCGACCTTAAAAGGAATGAAAAGCTGTTCGGTCGTGCGCCAGCCCCGTGGGCCCTCTTCCCACCCCCTGCCCGTTTTTATCAGACCCTCCTGATGGCAGGTCTATGAAATCTTCCCTGGAGGGGGCTATGGGTCCCTGGACTGACCTTGTCCTGATGTGTTTGATCAGCTGTTTCTGGCCTACGCTGGGGGAACCAGTGCGAGAAGAGTGGCAGGAGTGGTGTTTGATCAGAGCAGCTGGGGAGCTCTGGGCCTGGATAGCTGCTCTGAGCCTTCTGCTAATCTCTCCTCGGAGGACAAAGGAAGGAGGATGTTCTGATAGACCAGCCCTCAGGTGGCCTGGGGAACAGCCTCGCTGGCAGGGGGGAGATGTGGGAGGGGGTTTCTCCCTGAGGGGCACGAGGGCAAGCCAGACAAGCGGCATCTACCGAGCACTTGAGTGCACCGTCTGGTGCGATAAGTGTGCAAACAGATGCAGGTGTCTTAGTGGGCACGCACTGACTGACAGGGCAGAAGATGGCACCGGGGCACAAGAATAAAGCCTAAAGAACGTTCACAAGAAGAAATAAACCTCGTTGTGGGTTTTTAAAGGTTTTATTTTTAAGTAATCTCTACACCCAACATGGGGCTCGAACGCACAACCCTGAGGTCGAGAGTCGTGTGTTCTACCGACCAAGCCAGCCAGGCACCCCTGAACCTGGTTTCTATGCCCATGTCCTAGACCCTCTGTTCTAGGTGAAGCCTTGGGTACTGGAGTATTTCTCAGTGAAGGGTGAAGCCCTTTGGTCTAGGACAAGTTCACACAGAGGCAGCCAGAAGCTACATTTCTCTTTACACCCAAACACATCCCTGAGTGTAAGTGTGGAGGGTAAGAGAAACAATGAACAGGAGCACTCCAGAGGCAGGGTGGGAAGACCAGACATCATTACAGACTCCGTGTTCCAACTCCCTGGTTCTCACTGGGTGCTGCCCCCACCTGTGCTCAGACAAGACTCCTCGGCTGTGCTGCTGAGGGGCTCCGACAGTCCCTGCTCCACTTGGGATGTCCTGTCCCCCCCTAATCCCCATTCACTTGGGTCTGGGACAGAGGCCCTGGGATTACACGGTATGGCCCAGAGAGGGGAGTCTTACCTTGGTCTTGGGCACCCCGGCACTCTATTGCAGGCCCTCTACCTTAAGGATGTGTTGGACGTACTCCTTCTTGCCCTTCTCTGCCCTCTCCCCCCAGGCTCTTTAAACGTGTTGCAAACATCATTTCCAAAGCATCTATATGCTGGTAGAAGTTTAGGAAGGCCTTGCCCAAGGTCATTCGTCTAGTTAGTCCATGCCCTTCCCACTGTGCTGCTTAGCCTCCTACAGCAGCCCCCAGGCCCAGGGCGGAGATGACTGGATTGTCAAGGGATCACTCGGCCCATTTCCCACCTCTGCACACACTCACCTTTGTGGCTGGAGCCTAGGGGTGCGTTACCATTATCCAGAGCCACCCAGCACCCTGTAAGGATTATTGCTTACAACAGAGGGCTCCAGCCTCTCTCCAAAGACCGCTTAGGCAGGGGCACTCCTTCATAAAGGCCCTGTGGGCTCTGGACAGGGATCCATTCGAGCCACTCCAGGACTGTCCCGGGAGACGTGAGCACAGAGCCACCCTGCCCGCCCGCCTTTCCCCAGCCTCAGGGCTGACCTGACCTTAGAGGACCTCTGGTTAGAACGCGCCTCCCCTTGCCTTTCACGCTGATTCTTCCTGCAGAAATGAGGTACATCCTGCCCGTGTGCGGCCTCTCGGTTTCCTCGTTGGCTGCCAGCAACGTGACATTTTCAGCTATTTACCACAAAAGGTTTCTGCTTATTTTATACTCATCCGCTCAGCACTTTGTGCTTTGGGGCAGTTGAGATTCAAGAGATAAATGAAAAGTGGTGGGTGTTATAAGGTTCCCCGAGGGTTCAGAGAGAGAGAGAGAGAGAGAGAGAGAGAGAGAAAGGCAGGGGGAGGGAGGGAGAAGAGAAACATGAAGGTGCAGGAATGGACACCCGCCTCAGTGCCAGCCATCGCAGGGACCGGCTGACCTCCACGTGAAAGACTTCGCGAACAATTACAATCTCAACGCTAAACCCATTAAAGTCAGACCTGGAACCTCCCTACAGTTCTGTACGGCAATATCCCCCATTATAGATGGGAGTGGGGAGGGGGGAGGCTGAGAGGGTGTCTCCCCCAAGGTCACACAGTCAGAAAGTGGCACAGCTTGGACATACCCAGGTGGCGCACCTACGCCCATCTCTGAAACACTGCGGCACACTTGCTCCCTGGGAAGAGGGCTTCGGAAAGAGCCTCCACGTGACAGGACAGCATCCGTCCGCCCCGCCCACTCCCCCCCCCCCCCCCCAACGCAGGCCAGGCTCGTGTGGCCTGAAGGCACAAGAGCCCCGAGGACACCAGGCCTATCAAGCCGGTGCCCATCTGACAGCTGACCAGAACCAAAGAGGAAACAGGTCTGTAACATCACAGTCCATTTGAAACTCAGGCAGCACAAGATTTTCAAAGTACGTATTTTATTTATACAGAATAGTGCAAGTTAAATGAAAATAACGGTTTGTAATCTAATTTACACAGCACCAGGTGCTGGCTAGTTGTCCTGACCGTGGTGGGAGGTGTGGCTGGCCTTGGGAAGAGAAACGACGAACATTTACACGGTTGGGACGCAATGTGAATTAGCCCAGGAAATAATTTTTCTCAACATGATCCCCAGGACACAGGCGGCTTCCCTCGTCCTTAGAGGCACAGCTGTATGCGCAGGAAGTTTCTGAGTTCTGGCTGTGCTTTGAGCCTTTGGCTCAAGTCCTACCAGCCCCAAGGTTTTCCATGACAACAAAACAATCATCATCAACTTGCTTCCGATACCCTCTTCGACCCACAAATCTTACTGTTAATCCCATTTCTTCCCTACAACTCAAGGGACCCTGGGATACACTGGACCAAGCGGAGCAGGGCTGAGGCTGCTGTTCTTTGTTTGGGAGGAATAATTAAAACATCCCAGCAATTTCTCTGTCACTGTCCAGCTTTCCAGTCCCGATTTAATAGAAATGCTGCTTGTCCCCTACAACCGTTCTATGCGAGGTTACCAGTTTCTTCCATCCCTTAGGCAATTCATAGATCTCAGGCACATTGAGATTTAAAGGCACAGCCCTCCCATCTCATTAATATGTCATCAGCCTGTGGAGACTGCGACATCACCTGCAGTGAGAAACTCTTAGGGCCCATCTCATCTTTCTCGATTCTGAGAGTACACCTGATTTATTGAAAACCATGAGCAGAGTAGGCCACCTCCCCCACCCCCCACCCCCCCAACCCATTCGCCCTGTCGGACTGGACCTCATTTTGTCCCTCGGCACCTGACCATCAGAGCTCTTCCCTGGGGCATGTGGCCAACACCCGTGGTTGGTGGGAGAGGAGGGTCAGTGTTTCCGCACAGAAGCCCTGGATGGATCACCAGGATTCATCACGGAACCCAGGATTCACAGCACAGACAAGACCCTGGCACTCGCTGGGCTCAAAGGCTTCTAAACATAAAGCTTCTGAGACAGAAGAGACAGGCTTTTTGCCTCAGCCCCTCTGCTGCCCTGCCGGCCCCAGGTGCTGCTCAGGTACTTGGGACAGTCCGATCTTCCTCGGGCAACCCTTGCTCTTGAATCTCCTATCTGTCGTCTCACTTACCTGGGATGGCAAATCCCGTTCCATAAATGATCCCCATTATTCCCACAGAAGCAGACTCCAGCTTGGAATCTGACTGCCTTTCCACTCCTCACCGGCTGCTCCACGAGCTCTGGAAGCAGAGAAAGTCCGCGGTCCCACTGAACGTAGCCGGGAAGCCCACAGGCTCCTCCACTCCACCGCAAACGTGCCAGGGTTCAGCCTGGAGGCCAGCGGGGCGCATCCCTGGCAACGAGGCAGACAGACACCCCTGCCATAAGAAAGCAAGTGACGGGGACCGAGGAGAGCACAATGACAATGTCCTCTGTGGCAGACATTCAGAAGGTCTCTCGGGCAGCAGTGGGAGGAAAGAACCAAAACAGCAGAGCTAGAAAAAGTCTTCCTACAATTAAAATCCACACTTAGGCATCTTTGGGGAGGGACACTGTAAAATCACTGCCACGCAGTGCCCTGCAGAGGTCCACTCGGAGCAATGACTAAACTCAGGACGCACCTTTCCTCGCTGTCGACTAGAAGCGGCACAGGGTCCGTGCCTCCTGCCGAACGGGCCACGGGGCAGGCGCGCACCTAGCACACATCCGACCCCTCTGTTTGCTCCCAGCACAGTGAGCTGCGGGTCTGGCGATTCTGGAGGAAATGTGTGCCGTGCCACAATGTGGGGCTCCACCGGAGACCTGAGAAAGGATTTCTCGGTACTTGAAAAGATCTGGAACTTGGTTTAAAAACTTCAGCTTTCCTTCACCAGGAGACTTTTTTAAAAAGAAAAATCACTTTTCCCTACGAGCCCTTAGCAATTAAGTTTCTATTTGTTTTTCGACTAGAAGGGATTCTGACGGCGCTGCAATCCCCAGCCGCCGCCGAGGCTCATGAGGAGTGGCACTCTTATCCGCCGGGCTGGCCCCCGTGGCGCTGTAAGCACGGGCCACTCCATTCTCTTCCGGAGGGTTTCGTCTGGTCCCAAGGGGCGATTCGGTGCCACTCTGCCAGTTGCAGATCGAGAGCTCTCCCGGTCTGACGGCTCACGGGACCGAAAAACCTTCAGAAGAGACGGCCGTGGCAGGAGCAGTGAGGGCTTCACGCGGAGGCCACGTCTTAAGGGTTTGAGCACCATCTTCTGGTCAGGTTTTGGCTTTTGAGGACTTGCCTTTGAAAACTTCATTTACTCCACAATGGGAAGATCCCTGAGCCGACAAGCTCAAGTGACTTGCATATCGAAACGAGGACACGAGTGGAGGCAGGAGCAGTTAGCTGCCTGGTGTGCACAGGCCTGCGCTGGACCTCACCGCCCGCGCACGGCCAGATGGCCGCAGCGAACGCGCCGGTCAGCGGCAAGGCTCCGCCTTCCGCCCTTCCAGCGGGGCGCGGAGGCGGTGAAGTCCTCACCGGGTCCCAAATCGACCCCCTGCCCCTGCTCGGACGGGGTCACGCGAAATGTGCTCGGCAAGGAGGCGTGGGCTCGCGGGGGGCCGACGCAACTGGGCACTACCTCCGCGGGGGGTCAAGCCCCTCGCCGTGGCAGGGAGCCCTGGCTGCTGTGTAAACACTGCACTAGCAGACTGCGACCTCCTGGCATCAAGGAAAGAAGACAAATGCTAGTCGTTCCCTCCAAACGGCAGGAACCTACATCCATCTAATTGCACTTCATAACGGATTCCACAAACCATTAATTATCAGATTATATTTTAGGAACCGCACATAAAAAACTTGGTGAAATTCAGACTCCAAAGGCTCACGACCCTGCGGTAACAGCGGCAGCCTGGAGAGTCGGACGACAGGCCCCTCGCAAGGCAGGGGGAGCGGGGCCGGAGGAAGAGCCAGGGGCAACCACGGGCACCACCGCACCCGGCCCGGCCCTGGTTCATTGGCCGTAACGCCAGCTCCAGAGTGAGGGAGCGAGGGTTGCGGGCCACGTAGACATTTCCCGCTCTGACTGGAAATAGGGGTGAGGGGAATGTGGGAAGGCTGCGGGAACCAGCCTTCAGGTACAGAACACCACGGAAAATATCCTGGAAAGGCAGGGACTGTCTTTGCAGCGGGACGGGCCCACACTGACTGCTTCCCGCAGAAACACGGCAAGGCCTCGTTTGGGGAAGGGCTGACGGTCCTGACGAGGTGGGACTCGGCATGGAAGCGAGGCCTTCCCACGTTAACACGCCGCTCCCCGTCCACCGGGAGTGGGCTGGGCCTCCCGAGCAGATGGGAGGATGACAGGGTGAGGAAGAGGCCAGTGTGCACCAGCCTGGGGCTCTCTGGATCGTCCGTTGTGCTTTGCTCTCATTTTTAGACGCCCAGAAGGCACCGGCAGCCCCGATCTGTGGGCCACTGTCCCCCACACCCCTGCCATTCTGCACAGGGAAGGCTGCCCCCGATATGTGACCGCCGTCCCACAGGCACCTGCCATTCTGCAGGGAAGGCTGCCGGCACACAGCCCCTCTCTGGTGCCCTGGCCATCAGCTCCCGTCCCACTGCTCATCACAGAGGCCACTGCAGTAGGCCCGTCCCCTCTGAAGGGCAGCGGTGTCGGTGCCGATGACTCCAGCACTGTTGGTTCTATGAGACCGAAGTGAGAGTGTTCCGGTTGGTGGAGGCTAAGATGCCCACTACTCGGGCCAGCTGGGGGCGGAGGGCAAAGGGCAAAGCTACGGAGCGTTCTCTCTGCGGCAAACGCAGGGCCCTCCCCTGGATGGGCAGCCACTCACTTGGCCTCGCCACAGATGAGGGTCACGGTACCATCTAGCAAATCCTCCACGGTCACCGCCACAAGCTCAGAGCTGGTCTGAGACGTCTGTGAATCCGGCAAGGTCACAAACACCTGTGACCCAGCAAGCTGGGTCTCCTCCAAGGTGATCACCTGCTCTGTCGGGGCCGCCGGCTCTGGGGTTTGGATCACCTGAAAGGGAAAGACCGCGAGACCGCTCTGGGCAGTGTCCACAGTGGGCTCCCCAGAATTTACGTGGTTTTCGTCTCATGCTGTAATGATGATATTTATGTTTTCACCTGAGGAGAGCAATTACATGTGCCTAATGGGAAGAGGCAAGTCTAACACTGCAGCGATGCAAAAGAGAAGGCAGGCAAACAATTTAAATAACTCCGTGTGCTAAATTGCTATAATTTAGCTCAGTACGCATCTCAGGGTGCCCGGACTCTGTGATTACCCACCGGTGAACACGGGCTCAGTTTCTTACACTGGGTTTTCCTGTCTCGAGGATCACGCTGCGGAGGGGAGCGCCACTGAAAGGAATGCTACTGAAGGTGGCCGGTCTCAGGCTTGACCACGGAAACGGAAAGACTTATCGGAAGCCCTTAGTCAGGCAAAGAGCCTTCCTTGGAGGCTGTGTGGCTACAGAACTTGGGAGCGGGGACGAGTGGAGGAAATGTGACTTCCGTCAGCTCCCTCGTTTGCCTCCCCAGGCTGGCAGCCCCCCTCTAAGGCCACACGGACTTCTTCCAAATCCGGGTCACCTGTTCCAGACGGCCTTCCCATCCCAGGGAGAGCCAGTCTGTGGCGAAACACCCATTTCCTGCCCGGACCTCCACGCTGATGCTCGTGGCCTGTGGAGCTCGGGACAGCTTGGTGCCCCCTGATACTCTGAAACCAGAGAGCCCGTAGTGGGCGACGCTGCCCTGGCTCTTGAGAATCAGCCCGGAGTGAGGAGCAGAGCGCTAGACCTGAGGGGGCAGAGCAGGGGAGGCCAAGCTCAGTCACCTGTCTGTGCTGTGGGGATGAGGGGACTAATTCTGAGGTCTAATAAAAAATCACCCGGGATAGCAGTTTTCAAACTGTTTCTCCTTATTCTTTAGCAACAGAAACCTTTTTCTTCCCCCTCCTCATAAGACATCATAACTTACCAAGAATCCTAGTATATAAAATCCTAGTATATAAAATCCTAGTATATAAAATCCTAGTATATAAAAAAGATCAAAGCAGAGCCATCGTGGGTGATACAGCAGCAGGGACTTCCCTGGAGCCTGCCCACCTGCCTTGGTCTCTGCTCGCACAGAGGCCTGTAAGAACACGGCTCACAAAGGACTCATCTGTGGGGCTGGACAGCAGGACCGTTCAAGCAGTTAATGCTTCCGTTCCAGTCCACCCACAGACGATCGACAGAACTGGGTTTCTTTTCCTCCTCTACCCACCCTCGCTGGAGAAGACAGGAAGAGCAGGAAGAGGACCAGGGACACAGACAGGGGCTGGAGCAAGCTTAGTTTTGAAACATCAGAAGAGGCGAGCTTCCCCCCGGGAAAGGTGAATGGCCCTGACACACCCAATGTGTTTCGAAGGTGTCTCTGGCCCTGAAGGTGGTTGGTCTCAGGCTTCAACGGCAGGGGTCCCGACAGAGAGCTCACCCCCTCTTCTCTGAGGCCTCCCGCAGCTCCTGCCGTACCCCAGGGTGTTTTGCAGAAGATGGGGAGTGTGTGAATGAGGAGAAACCAAGCTTGTTGTGCTTGTGGAAATTCTCATTCCAGGATCCCTCTACCCAGGGGCCATCTGCATGTGTTCGCCAGGAGACTAGAATTTTCTGTTTTGTTTGGTTAAGAGGTCCAGAGAGACTCTTCTACAAGGCCCTCTTGGTCGTGAGTATAATTACTCATGGGACCCTCTGGGAGCCGGAGAGAAAGGCCAGGTGGCATGACAGAGCTGCCTCTAGAGAAGCCTTAGGAACCTCGTGTTAGCACCCTCATATCCGAAGGCCCCAGCATCACCTGCCCCACCTGTGAGGCTGCTGCTTGAGTCTCAGAGCCCGTCACCTTTGGGTGTTCAGATTCCAAGTGGCCATCAAGCTGGGCCTGCGAGGTGAAGAGCTCCCCGCAGAGCTCACAGGGGAAGGTGCTCTCTGACTGCTTGAAGTGCTCCGTGGTGACGTGGTGTTGCAGTGCTCCCGGGAAGCGGAAAGTAGCCGCACAGTACAAGCACCTGAACGGCTGCGACCCTGGAAGAGGGGGACACAAAGGACGGGCTGTGGGTGGAACGACTGAGAGAAGGAAGAGCAGGCACAGGGGAGAGGCCGCACGGCCGGGATCAAGGTGCAGACGCAGATGTAGGTTCTGAGGGGCCTGAAGCTTGTAGCTTTCGGGGATCCTCTTTAGGAAAAGGAACGCAACGTGAAAGATACAGGAATGGGCCCCACGCAGGTGAGGGGCTCTGCAGCACAGCACCAGATTCAGGCTCCAAGTGCCTCTGCTGAAGCCCATTCTTCACTCAACTGCAGGTAAGGGTGCGGACGATACTACACTTCATCAGGTCCCAGAGGCACGTTTTAACATCCCTGACACGGAGCCAACGGCATCTCACGACTGCTGCGGGCCAGGCGGCGGGTGACGTACAATTACCAACGGCTGCACAGGGACGGACGTCTAAGGTGGCGGCACCAAGCCCTGCGGAGTGTGCGTCCAGGGCTTCGAAGGAAACCCCCGAGACGGGAGCAGCGCACGTTGCTAGCTCACAGGAACCAAATGGCTGAGGAGGGACGCGGTAAGCGGTGGACGCTCAGCTACATCCCCAGAGCAGGACAAAGGGGCTAGTTTTCCCTAACGCTCAGGGCACCAACACCGACGGCCTGCGTGTGTCCGTCCCCAGTGCTGCTGATGCGGAGTAGACATCACGCACGACGACACATGCCCTGGCGGTCAAACTGAGAGCTACTCTGAGAAGCGGCTGCTCACGGTAATTTCTGTCTACCTTCCTCCCGACGTGCACACACAGGAGTGCGTACAGCCTCCGTCACATTAAGTCCCAAACGGCACTGAGAACGGCCTGCAAATTCTAAGTGACAACTAAGTATAGTTTAATTGGCAGCAGTGTTTCTTTCTTAACGGCTCATTAAAAACTAGCATTTCAGGTCTGATGAGACACGGCCCTGACTACGATAACCACAGTGGCGCTTGAGGGATGCCCGCCGGGGTCGCGCCTCCCGTGTTCCCTGGGTATGAACACATTCAGTTTGCAGTTACGCCGTGAGGAAGGAGGCACTACGATTGTCCCCGTTTGATAGATGAGGAAACTGAGGCACACGCTGATTAAGGGTCCTGGACCACACACCGCACAGCCGCGGATGGTGGAGAAGAGCATCCCCGGGGCGGCGGGGCCCAGGAACATCGTGGAGGGGGCACTGACCTGAATGCTGGCACTTGATATGAACCTGCAGCAAAGCCGGTGTGGGGAAGAGCTCCTTACACTGGTCACACTCGTGGAACTTCGTATCTGCGGGGCACACAAGGAAACAGGTGCTGGGAACAAACAAGAGGATGGCCCTCTCGGGCCGGAGAGGCACAGGGCTGGGGGTGGCAGTGACGGCGAACACTTAGCCAGCGTCTCCCCGGGGAACCTCGTGCCTACAACCTGTCAGTGCGGTCTAGTGTAAAGAGCACCAGATCAGAACGGGCCGCCCGGAGGAAAGTAGGGCTGCCGTGAGAGGGGAAGGAGAAGGCACCCACCAGAGCTCAGCGTGCGCCTCACACACAGGAGATGCTTCAAGCCCGCAGTGATTACCCCGCAGACTGACCTGCGAGGTAGGTATTAAGAACTTTCTGAAGAGAAGGAATCTGGCTCAGAAGAGAGCGGTCACCGGCCGAGGTCATGCAGCCGATCAGCGCCGGAGTCAGGAGTCCACCCAAGCCCGTCCACCACTTCCCGGGTACCATGATGAGCCACTGTCGCTCAGGGGCCCATAGGAGCTTACGGTGCTCCACGCCTCTGGGTTTGAAAACCACAGCCACTCAAGCTGCTGCTTACCGTTACCGGCGGGCCAGTGCGGTGGTGTGCTGGGACAGAACGAAGGCAGTTGCCACACCACACCACAGCCCCAGAAGTTGGGGTTGTGGACAGAGCTCAGGATGCTGTCATCTAGCCACTCCGCCCGTCAGCTCCCACCCCGTCTACAGGCACCCGAACTTCACCTGCATGCTCTGCTTTGATGTGCTTCTTGTGTTCAACGGTGTTGGAAAAGGTCTTGTCACAGGAGCCGCACTGGAGCGATGAAAATTTGGAAGATCGATGATTCTGAGCGGCAAACACATCAGGGTGGTGGGTCCGGTTGTGGTACCACAAACCAGACAATTGCTGCAAGGAATACGGCAAATGTTAAGTCTTGGAACGTTCCAACAAGCTGGAGAGTTCACCAGGCCCTCGTGAGACAAATGAGCTTATGGGTCTAGACCCACACTCTTACCTGTCACACTGAGAGCCCATGCGAGAGGAAAGGCTGGGGAACAAGGCACCTGTGTATTTGCCAAGAGGCTACTATGGGGCAGGGCTCAGCCTGGCCCTTCAGAAACTCTCACCCCTCACAACAAGCCTATGAGAGAGAGGCCAGAACCTTTCTAGCGAGGTGGAAGCTGAGGCACAGAGGGGCTAAATGATTTGCCCAACGTCATATGATTTAGTATAGAGCAGGGCCAGGATTCAAACCCTGGCCTTCCACCTGGAGTGTGTGGGCTGTATCTCACTGCCTCCCAGAGGCCCAGGGAAGCAGCAGAGACCCTCCTGGAGCGGGAGCATTTGTTGTCCCTGCTCCATGAGCAACTGCTACTCCTTTCCGGGCTCCAGAAGAGCCCCGAGACACTGTGCCTACAGTTCTGCTTTCCTAGAGGCCAAGCCCAGGTCAGCTCTGTAACCCTGACGTCACAGCACCAGCTCGGCACAAAGTTAGTGCTCCATTTCTGTTGAGCTGTGCTTCTCTCCGTATACCCAAATCTTACAGTTGTCACAAGAACCACCGTTTTCTCTGTAGTTTTAGAGTTGAGTTTCTCGTATGTGGTTTCTTTTTAGTTCCATATGGGGTTTCCCCTTAATCATATACCAAATTCGAAGGTGAAAAAGCAGACCCCCTTCCCTGGGAGTTACACAACAACCACCACCCAGTAATTGTGCTAGATAAGGGAGTTCCAGGCAGTGTTACGCAGCCATCGTCACTCTCACATCCCTTGACACACAGGGTCAATGGGTTCCACAGAGTGTGAATGTCCACAGGGAAAAAGCAGCATTCGGTTCGTGACAAGGCTGAGACCTGAGAGAAGAGGTGTAGGAATTCTCGGCAATTAAAGTTCCCAACAGCATTACTCTGACCAGATCACCCTCGAGAGTCTGAGTAATTACAAGCTGCATCCTTCACGGGAAGCGGCCACATCAGCGTCTCCAGGGCTCCCGGCAGATCGGAGGGAGGGCAGCCTGGGGACAGGGGGAGGCGCTCCTGGCAGAGCCTGAGGTCACCTGGTAGGCCTTGTTGCAGATCCCGCAGCTGAAGGGCTTCCCCCCGACGTGGGTCACCATGTGCCGCTCCAGCATGGAAGGGGCGCTGAAGATCTTCCCGCACGTGGGGCAGGGGTGGTACTCCTTGGAGTGGACCTCGTGGATGTGCTTGCGATGGTCCTGCAGGGTGGGGAAGCTCATCCGGCATTTCTTGCAGTCGTAGGGATCTTCTATGTCTGGTGCCACGGGACATCGTGAGAAGAGACGGAGGGGAAAAGAAACGACAGGCAGCAGTCAGTGAGACGCGGGCCGTGTGCAGCTCCAGGTGCCGGACTCCGTTCAGACGTCAGGCACGGCCGCAGACTCTGAGGACCAGCTGCGAGTGCGGTGGTCACCTGACTGCCCCCTACCTTCGTCCCGGGAGGAGGGACTCCCCCGAGGCCTCTGTACTAACCACCTCTGCGGCATCAAGCGGTTCATCCCGATTCCTCACGTTACACCCTACAAGTTAAATTCCGCTTAAGTACTTTGCACGGAGCAGTGCCCTTGCTCTTTCCCTGCTCGCGGTGGGCATTTCTGAGTTTTCTCGTTTTCTACAGAGATTTCCAACAAACTCCCCGGAGCATGCTATCTCCTTTATTGTCAGCACATGACTGACAGGAAGAAGGCTTCCTCGCTCCTCGCCTTAGACTCAAGAAAGAAAACATTTTCAATGTTTAATGAGTGCCATGCGACAAGCATGTTTTAAGTGCCTTACACATATTAACTCCCTTTATCCTTCCAATAATCCTACGAGTGGGATCTATTATCATCCTATTTTAGAGATTAGGAAAAGCAAGGCTTACAGACTGCCTGCGCAGTGACACCAGTGGGAATGGCTGAACTGGGTGACAGTCCCAGCTCTCATTCCCGTGGCCCTGCTCCGAGCCACCTGCTTAACTGGACATGCCAACTCTGCAGCGAGGCCTCACAAACAAGAACTAGCACCGATGCAGGAAACGTGTGCTGTCGCTTTGGCAGGAAACTTCAGTTTATTTTTTCTGAAAGCAACGGAAAGCAGAATGTTTTCATCCTTTGCCCACGAGCCGATCCTACACGTGCACCGAGTCAGATTAATTCAAGAATCTGGACGCGCAGCAGCACTCGGTGTCATCAACTAGTTTCCCTGTGGACATGAGCTCTTGAAATCTCAGTTTACGCTGCTGTCAGGGCGCTCTGAAGCGGTTCTCCGCAAGCCATGATGCGGGCCTGCGACACAGGTAAGGAACAGTTCAGAAGAGGGGCCTGGATGCTGGCCTGCCACCGGGGACGCTTCCTAAGACCCGGAAGTCTTTGGGGTCCTCTGCGTCCTGACAATTGACCGGTCCCGCCCTCACCCCTCTCCCCGGTAATGCTACCAGGAAAAGGAGACCAGAGGAGCATGGCATTCAAAAAGGCTGAAAGGACATAAGATGATGGCACTAGATCCAAGCCAGATCTCACTCATCTGGGAGCCTCACGAGCTGGACGTGGGGACCCAGGAACACCTTGGGGGAAGGGGGCAGCCCTGTGTATACCTCCTGCATCGTCCACGGTGTCCAGCCCTGGGCTGGGCACAGAGGAGCCCCAACAATGTCCTTTGCCAGGTGGCAGATAACAGATTTGCATGGGTCGACCTTAAGTACATGTTTGTGAGGCCCTGTGTTTGCTAGAAACTGGTGCGTGGGAAACAGAGGCAGGGAGGGGAGAGGAGAGGGGAGAAGGGAAACAGAGGTGGGGAGGGGAGAAGGGAGAAGGGTATGCAGGGTGCATGACGTGCTAGAGAGACCGGCTTTGACGGTGACAAATGGCATCTGGGAGGGCTGCTTCCATCACCAGTAATAACATCTGGCATTTAGTGAGCATTTCTGTGTCACGCTTTACACGGGATACCTCACTAACTCTCACAGCGATCCAAGGTGGCGGCATCCCTTTCTCTCATGTACAGAAGGGGTACGGGAGGCTTAGAAAGGTAAAGAAATCTGCTTAAGGTCTCAAGGAAGAAAACGGCAGGGTCAAGATTCAAGTCCAGGCCCGTGTGATTTCAGAGCCCAGCTCCTCCTAACTCCCGGGGACACGGTGTCGATCACACGCCTGCTGCTGGAGAAGACGCAATGTGGCCAGCCAGACACCACACTGGCCATCTCCCGAGGCCGGAATGAGGACGGAGTTTTCTGTACCCTCCTATGTGTGTGTCGAACAGTAGCACGTCTTTGTATCAGTGCCAGTAGAAGGGGACAAAAATGGGGGCAGACCCCACTGACCAAGTGGCCAGGGGAGCCCTGGAGAGAGAACGCGGGGCAGAAGGCTTTCAGGGCGGCGTGAGCAGGGACCACGTACAACGGTGTGCATGAGCTCAGACAGCGTCCGGCCGCTCCTATGGGGAAGGCGGGTAGGGCTATGAGATGAGTGGGGGCGGGAGGGGGCGTGGAAAGAGAAGCTCGGTGGACTAATGGGAATATTCTGGTGCTCTGCAGCCTGTTATCAAGGATCTCCTTCAAGCATAATTTGCCTTTGTCAGCCAAGCAGTACGAGGTGGGCTAAAAAGGAGACAAGGAAACAGCCTGGACGTTACACGATGACACGTTAAAATGGGATTTTTCTTGGAATAGGAACAAGGGACTCGGTTTTGCAGGAGAATAGGGGAGGGGAAGGCAGCAAATGGGGCTGGCTCTGGTGGAGTGTCACTTTCTGTCATGATTGCTACGAGCCCTCTCAGAGCCAGTGCCTGACATCCACTCCACAATCTCGGTACGTACTGTGAAAGGTGTGCAGGTGGATGGACAGGCCATTGGCTTGCCGGAAGCCCTTGCCACAGTCCCTGCAGACATATGGCTTGTCCCCGGTGTGGGTCCTCACGTGGCGGGACAGCTCAATGGACTGGGCGAACACAGCATCACAATACTGGCAGGCATACATTTTCCCTGGAAACATACACGAGTTTACCCATTAGAAACAGCACCAAACATTCACGGCATTCCTAAAACAAGATCACACTGCAAGGCACGTGGTGGGGAATATGATCTGGGAGAGGACATTAAACCACAAGCAATCTGCAACACACCGGGTGAGAGGTCTGAGCCCCTCTATCAGACGGCGGCACACACACAGCTGATGGCACAGTGTGGTCTCTCTCCCCTGAGGAATGAGGACAGAGTTCTCATCACACAGACTACCCATCTGCTAACCAGGCCACCCCAAGTACGGAAGAGCTCATTCCACTCCCAGGAAACAGATACGTCCTCATGCCCAGAAATTCTCATGCCCAGGTACATTCTCATGCCCAGATACATCCTCACGCCCAGGGTCTGGATCCCTTGCCACAGCCACAGTGCAGAATTGCGACTTCACATAAAGGTGACAGACGGGGACTCAGAGAATGGAAGCCTTCTCCCGCTGACTTGCTATAAAGTTATTATAAATCATTTGGCTTCTCTATTTCCTCATGCACATTATGAGAATACAATGACCAGACTGCCAAAGACTGTTAGAAAATACAGGTACAGAGCAAGGCTCGGACGCCGGCATCTGTAAGCCACTCGACCAGCTGTGCCTCCAATGTCCATTATGGGCCAACAGAGAAGTGGAGAAATCAGTGAGGCAAGGGTCCAGGTCCCCCAAACCCTAGGGACTGCTTCAACGAGAGCAATCAATGCCATGTTCATCGTTCACATGTTGGGCTTTGAAATAAGATTCGTTAGGGAAAAAAGGGTTTCTTCAATCAAGAGTGGAATTATTAAGAAGCCCAGGGCTCAGCCCTTGGCCTTCCTTATTCACACTTCGTAGAGAACCTTATCCCGGAGCTCAGATGCCATCTGTACCCTGACGACGGCCACATTTTTGTCTCCGGCTCCCATCTTTCCCCAGAACTGCGGACCTGCACATCCAACCGCCATCACCCTCCTTCTCCGCCTGGAGGTCTAACCGATACTGCAGACACAGCTCCCAATTCCCTGTCCCCAGCAACCCCAGCAACCCCAGCACCCCCCACCCCCACGCACTCCAGGTTCCTCACCACAGTGAACGGCAGCACCATCTAGTACTCAGTTGCTCAAGCCAGAAACTCCAGGCCGCCCTCAACTCCCCCCTCACATCGGCACCCAGCCCAGCGTGGGTCCTGTACTTCTGTGCCAACAACGCATTCTCAAACATGAACGTTTTACAACCGCTCCTAGCACAGCTCCAGCTGAGAGCCTCATCACCTCCACACCAGATGACTGGCCCACCTCGCCTCCCCGGGCACACTCTTGCCCTATCACAGCTGACAGGCTGGAGTCGCCAGAATTAACTCCAAAACCCCTAAGTCACATCCTAGGGATCTTCTGCTCACAACTGTCCTATGGCTTCCTGCTGTAGAATCATGGCCCTCAAGGACGTCCGCGTCCTAGCCCCTGAAACTTGGGGATGTGTCCCCTCACATGACAAAGGGGGCTTTGCAGACATGATTAAGTTAAGGATCTTCAGATGACAGGATTATCCTGGATTATACCAGCAGGCCCAACATAATCACCAGGGTCCTTGGAAGAGGGAGCAAGGAGGGTCAGAGGAGGAGGTGGGATGAGGGACACAGAGGTTGCAGCGCCACGGCCACGAGCCGGGGAAGGCAGACAACCTCTAGAAGCTGGGAAAACAAGGAACGAGTTCTGCCCCGAGCCTCCAGAAGGAACACACCTGCCAAATTTTGACTCTACGCTCGTTAAAACTTCTTTTGGCCCCCTTACCTCTAAAATGGCAAGATACTACGTTTGCATTGTTTTAAGCCACTGTGTGTGGTAATTTGTTACAGCAGCAATAGAAACTAGCACTTTCTGCCTAACAACCAGTCCCAACCTTGATTTACAAGACCCTTACAGGAACCTGGGTGGCTCAGTTGGTTAAGTGTCCGACCCTTGGTTTTAGCGCAGGTCGTGATCTTGCGGTTCTTGAGTTCGAGCACCACATCAGGCTCTATGTTGACAGTGCAGAGCCTGCCCGGGGAGGGTCTCCATTTTCCCTCTCTCTTGCCCCTCCCCTACTCGTGTGTGTGCACACGCGTGCTCTCTCTCTCTCTCTCTCAGAATAAACAAATAAACTTAAAAACAACAACTTAGAAAAAACAGAACAAGACCCTTACGAGACCTGGCCTCTGGCAACGTCTCCAGCCTTACCTCTCACCCTCTTGTCTCGTTTAGGCTGCTTTGGCCCCTTCTAGTTTCCTGTGGTCTCTCAAACAGGCAAGGCTCCTCCCCACTTGGAGAGGGGGTTCTGCGCCTGTGAGGCTTTTCTAGATCCGTCACCGGTTCTGGCTCTCACTTCACTCGGGTTTCCACACAAACCTCATTTCATCGAGGCCTTCTCTGACGACACAGAGGGTGCCCCACCCCAGCCCTGCCGCCCTCCTGCCGCTCACCCTGCTTTACTTCTCGTCAGGGCAAGTACTACCATCTGACTGTGTATTACACCTTTGTTCACGGTCTCTCTTACCCAGTGGAATGTAAACTCCACGAGAGCAGGCTGTGTATAGTGACTCTGCCCCTGCTACCTGGAGTCGTGCTCAGGAAAGTCATTCAGTCAGTAAATGTTTACTGAGTGTCTATCCACTCTTGCTAAGTACTATTCTAAGTTCCAATAATACGCAGTGGTGGGGGGAAAGACTAACAGCCCTACCCTCAGGGAGCTGGCATTCTGACAGGAGGAGACTCACTAGAAACACAGTAAACTAATGAAGCAGAGAAGATGGCCGGTGACAAGTACTGTGGAGACGAGCCACGCAGGGGAACGGGGCGGGGGGGGAGGAGGGGGGGGGTTGCTGGGTCTGCGATTTCACACGAGGCGGTCAGGAAAGGACTCACGGGAAGAAGTGTGAATAAAGAGCCGAAGGAGGTGGGGAGGGATGAAAAGCATTCCAAGCAGCGGGAAGGACAAGAATGCAGGGCCCACGGCAGGTATAGTGGAGAGAACAGGGTGTGGGCAGGGGAGAGGGCCCAGGGGACCTGGTCACACGGAGCCTGGCAGGCTATCGTAAGGCCTTCAGATTTTCCACCAAGCGAGGCGGACAGCCTTCGCAGCAGAGAAGGGAGAGGATATGGTTTAGTTTTGAAAGGATCCCTGGGGCTGTGGACCGAGAACACAGTCCAGGGAGAAGGGGAGAGCCAGGACGCCAGTTGGGTGGCTATTCCCGCAGTCCGGGTGAGAGGACGGTGGGACCGTCACTTCCACAGAAATGTGCCGAACGATGCAGAGGATCTCCCGAGGAGCCTTCTCTGACAACACGCCTCCCCTCCGACTGGACTAGAAACCCCTCCCTCATTCCTCCATCTCCCCGGTGTTACTCCCTGTTCCAACGGCCCCTGTCTCTTTCCCAGACACACCCTAGACCGTCAGCTCTGTGAGCACAGGACGTCCAGCTTCATCACTCAGCCCCTGCCGCTGCAAGCGCCACAGCAGGTGCCAAACCAAGGTTCTTCTCACGCCTGAATTCCACCTCGAAGCCCAAGGAACCCCTGGCTTCATGTAGATTCCAACTATGGAGTCACCAGCCCAGGTGAGCCAGCCTCTCTTCACACACTCTCACCGGAGCGTCTTGCACACCTGTGCACCTATGTACTCCTGGTCATCCGTGTGCCCACAGGCTGCACGGTCGCTGTTTGTAAGCTACCTGAGATCTTTATCATGCCCAGATCCACGGGTTTTTAGGCAATTCATACAGTTAAAGTCGGCGGGGAAAATGAAGAAATTCTCCACGCCTTGCCTTCCGAGTGCTTCTTCTTGGTGTGGTAGGCCAGGGCAGAGGCCTGGGTAAAGGTCATGAGGCAGTGCTTGCACATGAACGGGCGGTCCCCAGTGTGAAGGCGAAGGTGGTTCTTCAGGGTAGAATTGGCCGCAAACTTTGCCCCACACTCTTCACAGGAGAAAGGCTTCTCATCAAAGTGCTCTGTCAGTTTGTGGTACTGCATGCCTAGGGACCAGAGGGAACCAGTAAGCAGCGTGACGAAGCCAGCAGGAGGACATGAGAGCGCTGTCTGAGACCAGGCCCTGAGAGGAAGCCCAGCACGAACCACAGGACAGCAGGCCACGTTCCCTCCGACCTCACACAGCCATGCTGCTCACCCACCCGCCGCCCAGCACTCCAGAGGTCACCTCGGTCCCACCTGTTTGATTCAGGCACAAAGTGTTCTGGGTTTATCTTTCCCATCCCCTCTTTCTCTTAAATAGGGCCTGCCACAGAGGAACAAGAACTCACTTTACGTTTCATTAGGTTTCCCCGACATCTGGGACAAGGGTAAATAATTTTGGCTATACACCCCATGGTTTCTGTGACTTACTTATTATCGAGAAACAAGTAACAGCATGGAAACCTAAGAGTCGAGTGTTAAATAGCTGGCTGTTATTCTGAATAATAATGGCCACAGTTCACGAAGTCCTAACTCTGTCGTAGGCACTGTACGTCAGGTGTGTAACTGTATTATCTTAAATCTTGACAACAATTCAAAAAAACGGGTGCTCTCAGGGCGCCTACCTAACAGGTGGGGAAGTTAAGAGAGCTGACGCCAAAGCTCACGCTCTTCTCAACACATGACCCTGCGTCTGTAGGAACCCGCTCCGTTCCCCAGGCCAGTCCACGGCCCTCACTGCACACAAGACACAAGGCCTGGAATCCACACTGCGATGTCCAGAGTTATCACCCTCTTAAGTTACCTCGCCCGCCTCAAAGTACCTGAGGCGTGGGCAAATTCTCTCCCACAAAGGTCACATGTCACTGGAAGCCTCTTCTTCTTCTTCTTCGGGGCGTCGGGCTCTCCTCCTCCACCGTGGGCCTCCAGCTGATGTTTTTCCAGCTCCTTCTTAGACTCCTTGGTCTCGCTGCACTCCTTACACTGCACCTGTTTGCTCTTGGCCACCCGGCAGCGCTTCATGTGCACCTTCAGACGGCAGTAGAAATGGAAGCTTTTGTCACAGGCCTTACAGACGAAGCTCTTCTTGGCAGGGTCGGGGGAGGCAGACGTGTTTTTCGCTTGTGGCTCTGGCAAGGAGCCGGTCTCTCCTTGACTGCTCTGCTTCCCAGACCGGCAGCCTTCCTCCGCTGGCTCGGCTACCTTCTCATCTGTTCTGTCGTTGGCTGCGCGGGGAAATTTACTGCTCACTTTCCACCTTTCCTTCTCTCCACCTTCCTGAGTAAGGAAGCCTGCATGTAAGAGAAATCACACGGCTCTGGAAATTCTCCTGCGTTTCTACTTTGCTTCCCAACTTTTCTCCTTAGGATACACTGGAGACTACTTGAGACCCTCCTCAGACTCTAAAGTGATACCCTTGTCATCCTGACTCGCCGATACACGTGAAGAGCATCACTTCACACGTAGCCTAGGACTCCTCCAGGTACCGAGAGCATACAGAAGGAGTAAGGCAGCAATGGATGAACTCTTGTGCAGACTACTGCCTCTTCTCTCTAACAGGGGAACCACCCGCGGGCCTGACAGGACCCCCACCCCACTCTGTTCCTTACCAATGTATGCCAACTCATGCATGACAGGCTGCAGGCCTGGGAAAGATCTGTGGACACTGCACAGGAGGGAACATATTTCAACGGCCGCGACAGATTTTTCCGTGGCTCTGCTCAGCACTGCTTTCAGGGAAGCTTCAGGGCTGGCTGTCTCAGGGGAAATGCTCAGAATCTAAATGAATACCAGGAGACAAAGGTTTGTGGTTAGTATCAGCAGTTTTCTCCATGGTTTTCAACTTAAGGGAAAAAAGCTGATTTCAGGAAGGCACTGCTCTCTCTGTAACAAGTTTACATTTCTTGTGATAAATGTGGAGAACCCTCTTTTCCACAAGAACAGGGAAATGGGCAAAATTTAAAAAAAAAAAAAAAGAGAGACAGATGTCAAGACAAATGTGCAAATACAAAGAAGGCACAAGCAAGGAAGCATTAAGCATTTTCTATGAGAAATATCTTCTCAGAAACCAGGAGTCTCCGAAAGAACTTTTCTAGATCTTAATATTAAAAGCTTGGAAAGCTGTAGGATTTGGTAGCTGGTGGTTCTGTCTTGAAGATCAAGATCATTTTTCATAATACATAATTGTCTCAACGTCTGGAAGCGATTCTGCATGATCAGTGGCCTCACATTTTTAGACACTTAGATGTACCCTTTTAAACATTTTCTTTCATGAAAAAACTCAGCTTTTTAAAGAAGGTTCAAATAGGGGCTTTAAAGAGGCCAAGAATATGATTTCAAAGCCATCCTCTTTCAGAATGTTACAGCTATCAGCAGAAAGAGTCAGTACACTGAGAAAATAAAGCTAAAACCATCCACAGATGGCCAAATGGAATTTTCGTTCGGGAAGACATTTTATTTCTGCTCTTTTCAAGCCTATCTAAATAAACCTGATGTCCCTGGAGGCAGGCCTGAGACTCATTAGCGAGGCTCAAACTCATCAACTGCAGGAGCCCCATTCCTGAAGCACGAGGCGAGTTGGAGAGAGCCTAGTGGTACATCTTTCCTCGGAAGCCCCAAAGAAACACGCACCACCTTCGTCACATCTGAGAGTCAGGCCAAGGTGGGGCTGTCACCTGTGCGGACAGAGCTAGAAACCAGCCCTTCTGCACACCATCCACGCCTACTTGGATTAAAAAGCACTACAGGTGAACCTGTAGTTGAATTTCAGTCCCTTTAGAATTCTTCCCCCCTGGAGAAGCACACGATCCTGGGCTGGACAGCCATGAATCCCCCCCTAGTCCCCACCTGGTTTTTCTGGGATGCAGGCCACACCGAGAAGCCTTACAGAAAATGAGCTGGCGCTATTTGCTACCCCATATGGGCAAAAGCTTTGTTCTATCTATGTTTATCTTGGCTCTTCCTAGACGCCAGAACAGAGTATGTAATAAGACCAATTTTACTTTCCTCCCTTTGAAAGCAGTTGCGTCTTAGAACGTGTTGAGGCATGGTCTCATGGTTCCCTTTGAGTTTACCTAAGTTTAGACAAATGAAATACAGCTAGGTTTGAGTCACATGAGCCTGGGTTCAAATCCTGGCTTCGACTCTGACCAGCCAGAGCATCCCAGACATGCCACGGAACCCTTTGGAGCCTGAGTTCCCTTACCTATAAAATGTGGATGACATCGCCTGCCACACAGAGTTGGGAGAATAAAAAAACAAAGAGGTGCCGCGAAGGGTTGGCTCAGCAGGCAACAGGCACTCTGCGGAATTTGGTGTCTCTCTTAGGAACAAGAGCATCCCAGGCCTGGTAGAATTCTCTGGAAAAATGTTTGTCATTCCTCCCCCCTCCCCCCCCCCCCCCCCCTCGCACCTCCTTCACAGCCTCTGCCAGCTGCTCCTCCTCTGCGGTAAAGCACTTGAGTCCAGTCCCTTGTTGGATGGCCTCTAGAATCAGTCTGCGATGCCTTAGCATGGCTTCTAAGGCCGCACTTTCTGGGTTGGTCGCTGAAAGAAAGGAGGATTACAAACTCATGACTGGAACTATGAACACCATTTTTCCTTCACTCCTTCTCAGCTCCACTCTTCATAGTGAGAATACACTTCACTGATCTTCTTCCTGGGGCTGGGAGTGGGGAAAATGGCAAACATCACTGCAATTACAGTATAATTAATATCGGCTTAGATTTCTGCATATTTTCAAAGGTTCACAAACCCCCATGTCCTTGAACAAAATTTCCAGTCCTTACTTCCAATGGTGGGGATGTGGAGGATGACCATAGAGAGCTCTTTCTAGTTTCTGGCAAGGCTGACGATAATTTCTACCAGGGGCAAAGCTAGGACAGAGATCAGGTAGCCTACCTGCCCGGAAGAAAGCATCGGCACCAGGCTCCCTTCGTATTTCTTCCATGAGCAGGTTCAACGGGCAGGTCTTTGTCTCCTGAGCCACCAGCAGCAGTTGCCAAATGGCTGTTGCAGAGACAGTCTGCTTTTCTAGAACTGCTGACATCAGAGAACTGAAACCACCCGAGCCAGAGTCCTGTTTCACAAGCTTCTCCATGACCTTCAAAATGTGGCACAAAAATACAGTGAGGGACTTTCTAGCCACCAGACAAGTGGCAAAGCTGCAAGTCGGGGTCCTGGATTACAGTGGACGTATTTCTGGGGAGGGGTTTTTCAACATCCTTCACCTCCCAACCTGAGAGACTTTTATACAAGACCAAGTTCTTCACACTTCCTTCTGAATGCCTTTCTTATTACTGCAGAAGTTACAACTTCCAACTTATTGCTGTGCCCTAGAAATTAAATCATCTTGTTTTCTTTCTCCTCTACTGACTCCTTAGCATTTCTCAATATGGCTGTGTGTATATTTATGTAATATAAATATATTTTTAAAGTATGCATATATGTTCATCTTTTTTCCTTCTCTCATTTTACCCACCCTCCCTCCCTCCCCCCTTCTTTTTCTCTTACCTCTCTCTCTCCAGGGGCTAAACCCTTCATGTGTGGGATCATTTTTAGTAATGTCTGGTTGTCTGTGAAAATCTCCAAAAGGTTTTCGTGATATCGTCTCAACAGCTCAGTCCCATAATCATCAGGGCTTGCTTGGACTGCAGGGATATTAGCAAAACAATAATGTTTGTGACAACGAAACACCCCTACAGGTTTCTCCTACACAAGGTTAGGGGAGCTGACAGAGGAAGAGAGCTGAAATGCCAGCGCTCTGTCTCCTCTAGAAGGCAAATTTGGCTCCCAGCTTGGGGCCTCATACACACGTGTTCAGATCTCCTTTGGTCTACCCTTAAGCACTTGGTGCTTCAGGGTCGCAAAACCACTAATGCTTTAAAAGTCAGCGCTCAGTGGCAGAAGCTAGCGATTGCTCAACAGGGAGGTAATTAGAAGGCACACTTGTAAGAGAGATCCAGAGGTACAGATTTAAGGGGTGTTACTCCTCGAGCCTGAGGTTGAGGATCCGTGCGGCAATCCAAAACACTAGCAGGCATGACTCAAGACTCTGGTAGTGAAGCTATACTTAAGTTTTGTGTATATGCCCTTTGAGCCAATCTGAAACTCTCTCTTAAATGGTTATATTTAATTTAAAAGAAAACTAAAAACCATCAGGCATTTCCTTTAGCTTTACAAATATTCTCCTCTTTGGCCCAGTAACTCCACTTCTGGGAATCATGCCTTAAGAAGGGGGTGCCTGGCTGGCTCAGTCGGTAGAACACCAGACTCTAGATCTTGGGACTGTGAGTTCAAGCTAGAGGTTGGGTGCAGAGATTACTTAAAAATAAAATCTTAAAAAAAAAAAAAAAAATTTCAAAACACTTTAAAAAAGGGAGGTGGGGAGGCACCTGGGTGGCTCAGTGAGTTAAGCTTAGTGGGTTGACTCTCGATTTCAGCTCAGGTCATGATCCTAGGGTCACGGGATCGAGCCCCGCATCAGGCTCTGTGCTGAAATGTGGAGCCTGCTTAAGATTCTCTCTCTCCCTCTCCCTCCGCCCTTCCCCCCATTCATGCACGTATGCACTTTCTTTCTCTAAAAAACAAGAAAAAATAAAAATTAAAAAAAGAAATGCTCTGAAGGGAAAAAGTCTGTGTACAAAAGTATCTGCCACTATATAACTTGTGATGATGATGAACAGAACACTTAATATTTACTGAGTGTCTATGATGTGCTAATATCATAAAAATCACTCATTTACTGAGTGTCTATGATGTGCTAATAAACGTGCTAAATATTGTACACATATTATCTCACAGTGGCCACAAAAATTAATGTAATGAGGGGCGCCTGGGTGGCTCAGTCGGTTAAGCGTCCGACTTTGGCTCAGGTCACAATCTTGCGGTCCGTGAGTTCGAGCCCCGCGTCGGGCTCTGTGCTGACAGCTCAGAGCCCGGAGCCTGTTTCAGATTCTGTGTCTCCCTCTCTCTGACCCTCCCCCGTTCATGCTCTGTCTCTCCCTGTCTCAAAAATAAATAAAACGTTAAAAAAAAAATTAAAAAAAAAAAAAATTAATGTAATGGGTACCATTCTTACCCCCATCTGAGGGAGGAGAAAATGAGGTTCAGAGAAGTTAAATCGTTGGCTCAGGGTCACACAGCTACAAAGTAAGTCAGGATAACAAACTCAGGTAGTCTTTTTTTTTTTTTAAAGTTTATTTATTTATTTTTTAAATTCATTTTGAGAGAAAGTGAGCATGGGCAGGGGAGAGGCAGACAGAGAATCCCGAGCAGGCTCTGTGCTGCCAGCGCAGAGCCCAACGTGGGGCTCGATCCCACGAACCGTGCAATCATGACCTGAGCCAAAATCAAGAGTCAGAAGCTTAATCAACGGAGCCACCCAGGTGCCCCACGAACCCAGGTAGTCTTGATAGCCCTAACCATTACGCGACACGTACCCCTAACAGGGCATGAGTAATACACGATATATACACCCTTATGATGGAAAACTACATAGCCTTCAAAAAATAGGGTTACAGGGAGTTTTCCGAAATGTGGGGGAGAATGCTTAGGGTATACCGGAGGAAATGATAAAATTATAAAATATGATAGAATATCTCAACATTGTAAAAATAATGTGACAAAATAGGTCAATGTCTTAACACTAAAATAATCAAGTGGTAGGGTCCGAGGTTGTTTCCTTCTTTATTTTTTAAATTGTTCAAGTCTGTAAGTATTCATTATTTCTATAAGCTAGAAAAAAGTTCTCTCATTTTCCAACTACCCTTTCTCTGAAAGCCCTGTCAGTTTCAAGTGCTCTGGGACAGGGGAGAACTGGCTAGACTTGGCCCATTATCCTAAGGGCTGGGACACGGACTCACTTCCCCCAGACAGAAGGTACGTGAGGGGCTTAAGGTTAATCCGGGGGACTGCCAGAGCCGAACAGCACTCAAACGGGAGTGGGAAAATCAAGATCTGAGTCTTTGCTGCTTGTATTTACGAACACAGCTTGTCAAAACCATGCGCTCTGTGAGCCCGTCTGCTCCTTAGGCATTCACGGGTGCCATGTGAGGCAACCCTGGAAAAAACCACACCTTAACAAACCCCGAACCACAGGAACATCATGAGGGAAACGTGATGGAGAAGAGCAATTCTCAGATTCCAGATCTTCACTCCAGAACTATGGAGGATCACTGATCTCTGACAGCTAGTCTCTGTTTCACGAGGGCATCTCCTACCATTATCTCATCTCCCCAGCATGGAGCCAAAAGGGTGTTTAAGCTCTAATTTTCTGGGAGAGGTTCCAGTCCAGAGAGCCGACAATTAACTAATACCTGTGGTGCCTGGCGAAGTGGCTAATTTCTGCAAATTCTCCAGCAGAAGGCCCAAGTTTGGGGACGTCGGTTTCACAGCCTGAAGGAGTTTTACCAAACTCTCTGCAGTCAGAGTCTTGTCTTCAGACATTCTGTGCAGCAGCTTTTCTACGGTCTCCTTGGGGGTCCCGCCCTCGCAGCAATTCAGGATCTCCTGCAGCGGCAAGCAATGAGGCAGACACTGGTTACTAGCGATTCGCGGTGCATCTAACACACCGCTGGCGAGCCCAGCAAAACGGAAGGACGAGGCGCCCGTCCCCGGTCCTCCTCTGCCGTCTCTAGTGCCACTGTTCCCATGGTCTCTTCTTTGTGTTGTGTCAGTACAAATCCCGAGCATTCTCCAAACAAACAGCTCTGTGAGAATCCTTCCTTCTCAAATGCAGGTCTGTGTACATTCTTTGTCCCCCAGTGGTTTGCATTTTGTGAGAAGATTCCTGCACGAGGCCTATGTGGCAGAGCAGGTAGCTGACCTCTCACGTTGTTCTTCAGATCTGATTTGTTCAGACACAGACACAGACACTGAGAAACAGACTGGAAATTAATGAGTACAGTTACAGTGGTTTTCAGCCTCTGTTCAGTACAGTACATGACCACGGTAAGAGGCTGCAATTTCAGAGCAATCCTATTATTTTACTTCCTTTTACTTTATTTGCATAGCAATTTGAATGTCCAGATAAGTTACACGTTAGTCTGTGGCCTCCGAAATGATGGATTTAAAGTGCACTTCTGGATGGTTTTTCTCGTGGATTCTGCATTCTCGATCTCTCTTATCAGCTCTGCACATACATCAGCTCCAGTCGTCAGCCCCCACCTCTGCCCCCTTTTCTTCCTCGGTGTGCTAGAGGATTTACTGAGTCAAAAGGACACAGGGTTCCAGCAAAAGGTTGAAAAGTAAAACAAATGACTGTTATTTTACAGCTATTTTCCTATTAAAATAGTCCTAATGGACTACGACTCACTATGTGGAACTAGGCTCTTCTGGAACTGATAGATAATGTGGGAGATTATTTCAACACATACAATCTACAGATTCCCAGTAACCAAATTTTGAGCTTTCCTATGGGAAAATGCTAGCTTTCAGGAGAAACAGTGAAGCAGGTCAGTCACAGTTGCATGCCAGAGGATGCCATTGTCAAATTAACTCCCATTTAAAAGTAAATGTAGTTATAAAACCAAATTGGTTTTACGTATACGAAAGGAACACCTATATACATACGAAAGGAGTGCATACGTTATAAATTAAGCTGTCATGTTCCTCGTCAGTAGAGAACACAGTCATTCTCTTTGTTTAATGTCTAATATGTACTAGATTTCTACTAAATGAATCATAATTTAAAGTGAAAGTGTCTCTATCTAAAACCCATACTGATTTCACTGCTATGTCTTAGTTCCTAAGTAATTCTCTGATACATAATGAGGCGGCCAGAAACTGTCAAGAGTGGGTACAGGCTTTAAAGCCAGACAGGCCTAGTAGGAACCCCAGTCGTAAAATGTATTGCCTGTGTGACCCTGGGTGAGTTATTTAATTCTTTGAACCTTATCTTCCTACCTGTGGAAGAAGAGAATAACAACAGCCCTTGCACAGCGGTTATTAGGAGTCTATAAAGTGAAGTCGCTATTTGTAGAGCCCGACATAACTTCTAGGACACATGTGATCTTTAAACGATAGTGGCTATTGGTATGATTAGGAAGCACTATGCCCAGCGGTTAAGAGAACTGTGCTTTGCTTAGACTTCCTGAGTTCCAGGACTGGCACCCAGCAGCTGTGTCTTGGGGTGAGCTGCCTAACCTTCTCAAGTGTCTGTTTCTTCACCTTTATTTTATTATCTTTTTAAATGTTTATTTATCTTTGAGAAAGCGCAAGTGGGGGAGGGGCAGGGAGAGGGAAATAGAGGATCCGAAGCAGGCTCTGTGTGACAGCAGCGAGCCCAGTGCGGGTCTAGAACTCACGAACTGTGAGATCGTGACCTGAGCCGAAATCGGGTGCTCAACCGACTGAGCCACCCAGGTGGCTCCTGTTTCGTCATCTCTAAAATTAGAGTAACATCCATGACGGCATGGAATTGCCGCGAGGGCAGAACTGAGGAATGTTTCAAAGGTCCTCAGCACACAGTAAGCAGTAAGTTAAAGACAACTGTAAGGTTACCCTCCTTGTGACTGTTTCCAATCCTGAAGTAAAGACATTTCTATTCACCATTTCTTACAGAACCCAGGGTATGGATAGATAAGGGCCACGGTGCCTTGATTAGCATCATCCCGTAACAGGGAAAAGTTCCAAAAGGGCTGAGTGAACGCCCCACACCATGTCAAAACACGGTGGCGATTCGAATCAACATTCACCTCTACACTCCTGCTTTATTATTTTGCTTCAATTTTCATGAGAAGTAGTAGCTTAATGAAGCTCTGGTAGAACCCCGATTCTAAGAAGTGTTTTTGCGATTTAGAACTAATTTAAGTTCTTCTCCTTCAGTCCTTTCTGTCAAGTAAACTGAAAGTGACAGAGGAAAATGATAGCGTGGTCTGTCTTGGTGCAGGGAATGCGGCTCCGTTTGGGCTCTTCCTATAAATGCTATTTCACCGAGATAATGAAAGAGTTCAAAGGACACATTCAATCCAGCTAATAACGAAAAGGTTTGAATGAGTAATCGAATGAAATCCCTAAACAGGGAATCAGGTACTTCTAGAGCTATCGGCAACTTACTTAAACTGAGTGCCTGAAATTACATTTAATTTTAAGTCTCAGGAGAAACCAGAGGTTTAACCTTATTTTGTATATTGTCTTTCTCTAAGAAATTCAAAGGAGTTATAATTTTGGAAACAGAATTTATAGAACATAATTTTGAGATTACAGATTGCTCCCATTTTGTATGAAAAAACTCCAGTTTCAGATCACTGAAAACAGAGAATCTAGGTAGGAGCCAGTCTTCACTACTAATCCAGTGCTCAGCCATCCTACCACTACTTTCTAAACATTTTCTCTCCCCAACATATAAGCCACTTCCCATAGTTTTAAGAACTGATGCCACAGAAGTGCTCTGTCCCTGTTCCTTCCTTCCAGATATGAAACTATTTTTAGCACAAAGTTGAAATCAATAACACCAACAAATACAGTTATCTAGTTGACTTGAGAAGTCATGCTAGCAGTTTTATGAGGATTTGAGTAGCTGGCTGGTGGGAGAGTAAATTGGCACAACCTTTCTGAAGGGCAATTTGGCAAAAGAGAGCAAACACCTGAACATTTTGACACTCTCTGTTCCAAAATCTTACTTCTTAGAAATTACTCGAAGGAAAGAATTTGAGAGGTATGCAAAGATGTGTATGCAAGGATGTTCTCTGCCACCTCATTTATTATGGCAAAAAAAACTGGAAACAGATCTGCCGCCACAAACAACTAATGGATTATGGTGTGTCCGTTAAACAGAATACAATGCAGCTACCAAAATCCAGCTTACGGGGACGAAGTGTAGTCGCAGTACAGTAAGTAGAAACACCAGGTTATCCTGGCTACTAAGCCTGTCTCTGGGTGATTCAAACGAGAATACGGAGGGGCACGTGCTCCAAAATGTCAGCAGTGGTCACCGTGGAGTGGCGAGACGGTGACAGATTTGAATTCTTTTGTTTTTGCTGGTTTCCCCACTTTTTCCTACCGATGAACAGTGTACCCTTTCTATAAAGAAGGAAAGTGTCATAATAATTACAAATGTGCCTGGACGTTTTAACCTTTGAGGCAACTTTTATATTAAAAACTCACCGAGTCGGAGCAGGACTGTGCACCCACCCACACATCTAAGCGTTTAATTGTACGCCATGACGTGCGAGGCCCTCAGCAAGCTGCTGCAGGGGGTACAAAGAGACGCGGATCAAGAACGTGAACCTCAGGGTGCTTTCTATGCAGCGGGCATAGAAACACTGCAAGGGAGAAAATGCTACGTGCCACAGAGAGGTTAAAAACTGTGCTACGCAGATTCAGGAGGGAGGAAGAAATGCTTGACACGGTTACCCTTCTCTCAGCGCCAGTTAGGAGTTCCTCCTTGGCTGTTTCCAGGAACTCCAGGATGGGTCTCAGCTGTGTGACACACTGGATCAGGTCCTCTTTGTGTTCCAGTAACAGAGCAGACAAGGTCTTCCCCTCCTCTGTGCTCCCTGGGGGAGAAAGAGACACACACCAGAGAAGCTAGTCAATTTGAAGAAAATGACAGCACGGTTTGTCAAGAGAGATCTAACGGAATAGGAAAGTGATTCTCAGCCTATTTTGAGCGCCCGAATGCAGAATCTCTTTTTGGAGAGGAAAATACTTTATTATTCTGTTTAAACTCTATGAAAGGAAAAATGTTTCATTTATCTGTCGAAACACAAAGCTGCAGAGCCAGCCAGAGGTTAACTTCTGGTTGGCAAGGCCACTGCTTTGTACCTAACCCAAGCGAGAGAAACTTCAGCTGCAAGTGCTGCTGGCAAACCAGTTCACGTGACCTGGGCGGTCAGAACACTGACTGGGACGTGTGGCTTTTTGAAGGGCAGGAGAACACGGACCGTCTGCTCCAACTTCAAGGTGTCGGACTAGTTAACTAGGGGATAGAAATGGAGGCTCAAGTTTAGGTTGTATATATTTAACAGGCAGCTTCTGGAATTACGGGCAGAATTGATGTGGAAAATCACTTCATGGCAACTAAGCCACTGGAGCAAACTTGACAGCATCTTCCCAGAATAAAACTCAAGCCACTTGGGTGGACAGGGTTTTCTCCTACCTTTTGGCTGCGCTGCTTGTACGTCTTCTGGCTTTCTGTGTAACAACGCTGCCTTTACTGCAGGATTGGAATCTTGGTATAGCCTCAACAGAGACACGACAGTCTGAACATCCAGGCTCTCATCTCTTACTTTATCCAGGATTCTCTGGAATGCTGAACGTCCTTCTTCACCCTCAAGACACCCCATTATAGTCTGTGAACACAAGTAACCAACAAGAGAGATCAGCCGGCCACAAGAACCCCACGCTCTTCGGATTTGGAGAGTGAGGCCCTAACCAATTTGATCCCTGCCTGTTTGGCCTTTCTGTGGTATATGGCATTTCTGTGTCCCTTGCATGAGACGACATTGAGTGGGGGAGACGGGGAGAGAGGAAGGGGGAGCAGAGAGGGGTGCGGGGAGAAAATTAATCTTAAGCAGGCTCCACGCTCAGCACAGAGCCCGACACGGGGCTTGATCCAATGGCTCTGGGATGGTGATCCGAACCAAAATCAAGAGTAGGATGCCACCCAGGGGCCCCGGGCTCCTCTGACTTTGTAACACTGAAGCATTTGGTGTGGATAAGCACCGGCCTTTCCGACCCCTCCTTCTCAGCCTTCCTCACTGGCTTTCCTTCCAAACTTCTACCTATCAGCAGTACCAAAAACTGGTCTCAACTCTGTCCTTTTTCTTCCATTATGCTCTCCCTTTGGAAAAGCTCTCACACATATACTTTTTATATCACCTCTAGGCAGATCCCCCTGAAAGCTAGCTCTCTAATCCGAAGCTTTCCGTTTAAGTCTAGAGCCGCACAATTTCCACCAGAAACGCCTTATCCTCCAGAGGTCTTGGCACCAAGTGCCACCATCTGGACTCTTCTAACCCTGGAGTACTAAAATATCAGCCACTCTGGTGGCGAAATAAAACAAAATCAGCGGGAGGAAGGCCAACTGGAAAGAAGGGTTAATATTTCTATTTTAGCAATCATGGGTTTACTTTTAAAAATAAGGAACCGAAAGTTAATTTCACGTGCATAGCCTTTGTATTTCTAGTTGGCAAAACTACAACCTACCTTTGATGATTTTTAGTGTCGATACTATAAAAGAAGAATTTTTGCACAAGAAAGCAAAAAGTTATGGTTTTCTACACACACAGACAACATGAAAGGATCTCATGAAAATCTACACTTGCTAAATTCATCTAGATAGTTATCAATTCTGGTAGTAATTACAGGTTTAAAATTTTTGTTGAGAGAGATGTTTATCCTTTTCTCCTCCTCCCAAATAAACAGGAATTAGGAACGAGTTAGGCTTTGTGTTTCTTGGCTTTGCTTGAGCTTGCTTTCTGATCACAGAATGGCTGTAGAAAGCCAAGTTAAACTTGAAAGACAAGGTTCCTAGGATTTTTAGTCAGGTACAAAAGTAAATTCAGATAAAACCCAGTTTAGGAATCCATATTAAGTGAATTAAGTAACTTCCAAGAACCTGAAGTAACTCATCTTGTCTCTATTTTAATAACAAGAGACAAACGAGATACCAACTCAGTTGAATGCTTAATCCCCTTCAGTCACATTTATTCAGCCTTCTGTACCTTTGTTGGTCCACCTAAAACCTCTTCAGAGAATGCCTTTTCCCTGATGGCAGTAGGAGGTAGGCAGCCTCTAAAAGGATCGCAATATCCCCGGCACCAGGTATTCGTGCCCTCAGGCTGAGACTGATGACATGCTTCTAAGGAAAAGAATATGGCAGGGGTCACGGGATGGCACTTCTGAGGCGAAGTTTCTAGGACTTCCGTCTCGTCTATGTGGGTGTTGTCCGTCTTGGCTCTCGAGGCAGGCTGCCGTTTTGTGAGCTGCCCTACGGAGAGGCCCACGTGGCGGGAACTACGTCTCCGGCCAACACTCAGTGAGCGGGCTTGGAAGTCAGTCTTCAGAACTCTGCCAACAGTCACGTGGGTGTACTTAGAACGAGACACTCCCCACCCCCACTCCAACCCAGCCCAGGCAGGGGCTGTCTGCGGCCTTGGCTGATGCACCCTGACACAGACCTCCTAGGCACCTCGAGCCAGGGGCTCGGCCAGGTATGCCTAGATTCCTGACCAACAGAAACGGCGAGGTCATAAATGTGTGCTCTTTTAAACTGCTAAATGTTAATCTGTTACAGGGCAACAAATAACTAACACAGACCCACTCAGTGCTAATGCCCTTACTAATTAACGGGTTTCTCCCTCTTCATTTTCACTTTCCTTCCACTCTTTCTTCGATGCATCTTAACCGATACAGCATTTAGCCGTCCTCTTCTATCCGAAGCCGGCGTTCTTTCACCCGAAGCTCTCTGAATATCCCGAATCCACCTCTCTCCAGTATCCAATTTGTCGGGCATTATCACATGAGCCGGTGGGGAAGAAAAGCTTTCATCAATGGTGGCATCTGATGTGCTTCTCATTATCCTCTCTGCTGTCTCCTCCTCGGCAGAACTGCTCAGCAGTGAAATTAAAACATTTGTTAACTTCATTGCTCAGCAGTGACGCTAGGGTGTGACCATCTGGGAAGATGAGCAGGGGTGGGCTGATGAAAGGGCCAGGAGGGAGCAGTCAGTTGCCTGGACAGCCCTGCTCTTTGCTCTTTCTTCCAGAACCTACTGGGGACCTGGCACCAGAGCCAGCATTTTAACTGTTACTCCATCAGCCTCCGAAGCTGCCTGGGGCTCCGCCGTGCGGTGAGCCCTTTTCTGAAATAGCGTATCTGCCCGAACAGAGGGTGTCACATATTGCGGCAGACTGAGGTTCACTTATGGCTATCGTGTACCAGAACTCTGAGAGATGAACCCAAAACCGAGTTTTGCTCTTTAACCATACACTTGGAATTCCTTGGATTCTTAGAGTTAAAGGTACTTCAATAAATTCATATCAATTTATGGTCACACATGTATTCACAGAGTACTTTGATTTATGAACGAATTACAGGTCAGTAGATTTAAAGATGGGACAGTTTCCTTTTAAAAATTTAATCTTTGCCTTGTACGAAGGTCTTTTAATTGAATTTACTTATTTTTCCCAACTGTCTGCCTACTGCCTTTGGGTCTGTTTGAGCTACGCTGTATTCTTGTTCACTCACTCCTCCCTTGAATGCCGAGCCAGATGACGGCACTAATGATACAGACCACACGAGCTCAACACCATCCCAGACACTGTGCATATATGCCGTCTCCTTAACCCCTCACATCAGTCCTAGGGCGCATTACTTCTACAACTACCTAAATGAGTCAAAGAGGTGAGGTAACCTGCCCAAGGCTGCATGGCCAGGAAGTAGAGTTCCCTGGAGGAAATACTGAGCTGATTCCATTGACCTGGAACCCTTTTCATAGTTCCAACTCCCAGATTTTGAGTATAACCAAATCCGTTTACACTGCATTGTACTGGACTTACTAGAATCACTTTGAACACTGGGTCATATCTTGACCATCCGTAGCATTCCTCCTGGTACCGATGATTTGTATATAGACTGGTACACAGTAGGTGCTTAATAAAGACTTGTTTAACTGCATGAAATTCCCTTGCCATAAAACCAATAGCCCTTCTACCTATGGCTGCATATCTTAGACTTAATAATTTACAGAGAGAAGCTTTGGAAAAACAACAACTTATTTTCATTTCTCATAGGCCTTTAAAATGAATCCTATTAACTTCTCAACAGGGTCACCCTACAATGTCAGTGAACACAGTCCACAAGACACAGACCTGCACTTCTTGACAAACCTCCAAAGTAGTGACATGTTTGAAAACATCACATTCACATGGGAGACTTGTCTGCCTTTGAAACAAAGTTGAAGGAGAAAAAAATGCTACTAGATCTTAAGCTTTGGGAGTCTTTCTAGAACTTTAGGAGAAAAGTGGATCAAACAGCAAGGAAATCAATAGTAGAAGTTATCTCCTTATTCTAGTCATAGATTCACTCTGCTATATACACAACTAATTAAAAGCAGGGACATGGCTAGGAATAAAGAAAAAAGACAATTAAAAGTTCCTGCATTACAGCTGAAAAAAAATATGAGCTTGCCTTTAAACAGAGGTTTTGCTCAGCTCAGCCAGAAAGCCTGTTAAGGTCAGGATCTGCTTTTTCTAATGGGCAGCAATATTACACTGAGATAAAGACAGGCAGAAGCCACTTTCCCATCCCAGCACCCAAGAGATTTCTCCTTAATCAGTTTTGGCTTCGGTTGCACACAACCCAAGCAGCCCGGCCTCCTCTCATGTTGCCGCAATCACCGCTCGGGGAATGGCTTTGCCACCTTTCATCATGTATCTCAGGAAAGAGAATAATCAGGACACTAGTTGATGGTGTCTTCCTGAAACCCAGTCCAGGCCGGTTGCACACCCTATATCTGTGTTTCAGAAAAGGAACAGGCTGGTCCATCTCAACAGAATGCTCACAAGCCTTACTTAACAAGCCTCAAAATTACACATCCAAGCACAGATTATTTTTAATGTTAAGCTGTCTTCTTAATGTTATGCTGATTAACCAAATAACAACAACAAAAAGCATTCAAAGCTCCTTGGGAGCTAAAGATGTTTAAACAGAAAAATAACAAACAAACTCCCAACCTTTACGATTGTAGCTGAAATGCAGACTGATGTTTCAAGTGAACCGTCTGCAGATGCTTTCAATACTGAGGCCTTCTGGGGATTCCCATAGTTTGGGGACTTCCAAAAAAATAATTACACGTGTGGCAGGACTTCTTTGCTATAGGGATAGGGATCCAGTCTTATTTCCTTTTCTCTTCCTAGCAACCAGCTCAATGCCTGGCACTTACCAGCTGCTCAGTAAATATTTGCTGAATCAGGGGTAAGCAAAGAGTAACACTTGGGAACAATGTGTGCTTGGTGGGCCCTCAAATCACTGAGAGGCAGCAGCACACTGTGACATCTGCATCATACATGAAGAATTGTGTGAGCCATGAACTTCTCTGACAGTGCTTCTGAGAAATGTGGTCTACAGATACCGAAGCAGCAAAACGGGGAGCCTGTTAAAGACGTAGATTCCCCAAACTCTACCACAACCTAAGAATCAGACCCTCTGGAAATGAGGTTTGGAGGTGTAAGTTTTAACAAGTACACCGGATAATTTTTATATACACTGAACCCATTGTCCTAGAGACCGATGGCTTTGTACAAGACGCTACGCCTGCAGTTCAGGAAGGTACTTCCAGGCGGGTAATGGTACCTATTTGAAAGCATGACTTGCAAATTAAGCTTAAAGAAACAGCGATCCATCCCATGTGTCAGAGAAAACGACCATGGAACGAGGATATTATAAGGCATTAAGTAAAAAACGGGTTTCAAAGTCAACTAGGCCTAAAAATAGAGAGTTGATGTAAAAACAAACAACAGCAGTCACCACCAACTGAGCTCTTTCTATGTGCCCGACATTTTAGTGTGAGTTTTACATCAATAGTCTTTATTAATTTGACAACGATCCTGTAATGTAGGTGATAACATTTCTGTTTTACAAATTAAGAAATTAACGTTTATAGAGATTAAGTTGTTTGAGAGCACAACACTAGCAAACGGGAGAGCTGAATAAAATAATTGTATATCCACACTGGAACCCTGCTCGGGCATAAAAAAGGAATAAACATACAATGACATGGATAGACCCCAGAAGAATTATACTGAATGCGAGAAGCCAGACCAAAAAGAATATATATTGACTATATGACTCCATTTGTATATAATACTCTAGAAAATACAAATTCATTTACAGAGAGAAAGCAGGTCACTATCACCCAGGGATGGGTAAGTTGAAAGGGGGGAGGGGGGGAGAAGGGAGAAGGGATTACCAAGGGCATAAGTAAACTTAAGGGTGATGGATATGTTCAATATCTTGCTTGTGGTGATGGTTTCAGGTTTTAAAACTTATCAAACTGCACACTTTAAACACATACATCTTGCTGTATGTCAATCATACCTTAATAAACCTGTCTAAAGGGAAGTTATAAGTGACAGATGGGGCAACCTGGGTGGCTCAGTCGGTTAAGCGTCCGGCTTCGGCTCAGGTCATGATCTCTGGTTCGCGGGTTCGAGCCCCGTGTCGGGCTCTGTGCTGATAGCTCAGAGCCCGGAGCCTGCTTCGGATTCTGTGTCTCCCTCTCTCTCTGCCCCTCCCCCGCTCACACTCTCTAGCTCTCAAAAATAAATAAACATTAAAAAAGTGAGACAGAAGTACAGGCCCTAAGTACAAAGCAGCACTTCACCAACTCTATATTTTAATTTAATCTGATGCTCTTTAGCCGTTTTTCTTTTTCTTTCTGTAACTGAAAGGTTTATTATGGACTATAACAGACTCAGTTTTAAATACAGCCACCAAGTGATTTGTAGAGCTCTTACTCTCATCTCTAAAACTGAGAAAAAATAACATAAGCCTATAATGATCCCCAACAGTGAATCAGTGTTCTTTCCAAGTATTATTAATGTTACTGCCATCAAAAGATTAGGACAAGAATCAGGAGGGGAAAAAATGTTGAATGAAACCACGTACAGCAAAAATTTCTTGAGCATTTGTTATTTCCCGCACATGTTAGGTACCAGTGTTAGAAAAAAATGCTTAACACACAGTTCAAGCAAGTCCGTCCACAGGCAACACTAAAAATTTGGGTGTTGCTGGTCTAAGGGATGCTCTTGCTCCTCCATAACCAAAATTAAATGGAGAGGAAGTCCTAAGAGAACAAATGAAGAGATGTGTCTATAAGCTATCAAGGTAACAAACTAGTGACAAAAATGATACACCGAACAGTTAAGAGAACATCCAAGTGCAAAAATATAAAATCATAATGTCCTTCAACATAATCGGTACAAAGAATACCAAGGATTTGTACCAAGATACCAATCTGTAACCTCCCTACCAGAGTCATCAGGGTTAACCCAGTCTTATAAAAAGCTTCTCTCTCAAGAAAATAATTTACAGCCAACTACTGATTAACCACGGTCAAAATAAATACTTGACCTTGAATTTCTTTTTCTTTTTTTTTTTAAAGTAACTTGCTATGAATCGGGGAAATACTTAAATAGTAGAAGACATTTACTGCTTGGATTATGGTAACTAACAGCAACATGGGAGGCCTCCCCACCCCACTCCACCCCTCAGATGAGCCTGCAGGCACAGTGCCCGCTGGCTGTGCCAGCCTCTCTCAGCACGGGAGGCACGGCTGGGTGAAGAGAGAAGCACGAGGAGTTCTAAAGTGGCCGTGGAATCAATCCTGTAGGTTCAAGATCTGAGGAATCAGGTAGTGGGAAGCCCACAGGTGGGGATGCGTCTCACCAAGATACTGAAAAGGAGAAAAGGTCAGCTAAGAAAAAGAGCATGATAAGCCATTGGGCGGTTTTCTGCCAGGCAATTCTTAAACATTTATACATACGTGACAAATGTGTATCATTTTTACCCTATTGGCAGTAAAACCCAGTGTGCAAAGGAACAGCTAGCTCTGAAGTCAAAGTGGTTTGGTCTGAATTACTGCTCAGTCCTACGAGCTCTGTGACCTTGGCCACGTTATGTTACCTCCTTGAGACTGTTTTCTCTTCCACAGAATGGGGCTAGAAAAGAGTAAAATCCACCCTGGTGATTTCTGTCAGAATTAAATGTGATAACATGTGTCCCAAGTGTAGCATATTAAGTACTCAATAAATGTTCACCACTACTGTTTTGTGTCTGAAAATGGCTACCGTATTCCTAAACACTGACTACAGTTTACCATGTAAGGTTTGTATTAAATCCTTGACGTGCCACGTTTTGAGTATTTCTTGTTGTTCTGCTTTGGTTTTTATCATTTGATCTTGATTTGGGGTTATCCATGACTACCCTCTGCTTCATTTTACCCTTGATTAATCAGGAGGAAATGGTATGATCAGTTAAGCATCCTGGATCAAAACTGGTTGAAAGCTGGGATTCAGGTTTTGAAAGCACATTGCCTAGTACTGTTGCAAGACGGCTCTTTAGAGACTAAATGTCAAAAAAATTTAAGTTTGAAAAAATTGAGACCCGAGGTATTTTGCATTTTCATTGTTCTGCCCCATATGGAAGGCTGATCTGCTGTCCAGAGAACACTGGACACCAGCAAACAAACAAAACTCGCAGGACCTACCTCCTCCTGTGCACCTTTAATTTCTGAACATTCTTCTAGTCTTTTTAAAACGTCCTGGGTAACCAAGAGTGCATCAGAGAAGATACTTTCATTTTCTAGAAGAAAATTCAGCTGATGGCGTTTCCTCTCATACTCTGAGCGCAAAACAAAACATAATAATAAAAAAAAAAATCAGTGATTCATCATTTGAAGTGATTTTTAAAAGTTTAAGCTGATGACCTTTAGGGCACATACTGCATCTATAACTGACACCTGACACCTCAGTTATGGGTAACAAAGAACAGTGTCTCTTACAGCTTCTTCCTTTGTGCCAGCCTCATCCTGGTTAGAATAATGGGTAGACATCAAAACTGATACATCACTATTTCGGTATTGCTTTTCTGCTCTGTAGTTCATCTTCAGACTTCCAACACTCAAAAACACAAACACTTTTTTTTTTTTTTTTTTTTTTTTTAAATTTTTTTTTCAACGTTTTTTATTTATTTTTGGGACAGAGAGAGACACAGCATGAACGGGGGAGGGGCAGAGAGAGAGGGAGACACAGAATTGGAAACAGGCTCCAGGCTCCGGGCCATCAGCCCAGAGCCCGACGCGGGGCTCGAACTCACGGACCGCGAGATCGTGACCTGGCTGAAGTCGGACGCTTAACCGACTGCGCCACCCAGGCGCCCCCACAAACACTTTTAAAAGAAGAATGCCCCAGGAGGAGTTTTGCTTCGGATTTTGTGTGGGATTGGATTGGATTTTGGTTGCCTATCTAGCAGTGGTCTTCAGTAAATTCATCACTGAAACAAAAGAACTCCTGGGGCGCCTGGGTGGCTCCGTGGGTTGAGCGTCCGGTTCTTGGTTTCACGCAGGTCACGATCTCACATTTCCTGAATTCGAGCCCCGGGGTCACTATGCACTGGCAGCCCGGAGCCTACCTGGGATTCTCTCCCTCTCCTTCTGCCCCTCCCCTTCACTCTCTCTCTCTCTCAAAAATAAATAAACAAACTTTAAAAAAAAAGAAACAAAAACTCCACAAGAGTCACTGAACATAGTAACTGACAACAGAGGGACGGATCACAAAACAACTGTTACGCGAATGTTACCTGGTTCCGTGCTCGCCTCCTTCGCCGCACTAAAGGCTTGTCCGGCAGGGGAGGGGGAACAAACTTCAGCTGTACGAGGAGTCTCCACCGGGGCGTCTGCATTCCCCGGAATCTCCTGGGCGGTGGAAGGACCCACGCTCATCTCCTGTGCGACCGTATGGACCGCCTCCTCGGTCTCGGCTTTCACAGGGCCCCCCGGAGGGGCAGAATCCTCCGGGGAACAACGAGGCTCTGCAGCACCCTCGGGGGAAAGGGTTTCCACCTCGGGCTTCTCGGGCTCCTTCCTGAGTGACTCTGAGGACGGTGCGGAGACATCCCGCACCACCTGGCCCTGAACGGAGCAGCTTACGAGGTTGGTGAGAAGATTTTTGCAACTCACGGCCACGTCGAACATCTGCAGGCTGTCGGCTAAAGAGATGATTTTGGAGAAGTTGTGCTTGCCCACAGGCAGCCTGCCAGTGTACACCATCTCCAGCAAGAGGGCAAACTCCTCGGGGCTCACCACAGACGCGTCGATGGAGATGGTGTCGGTGTTGTCCAGCAGGGTTTTGAACAGGAGGCTGGCCGCGGCCAGGACGAGCTTGTGGGCCCGGAAGTAGATGGTGCCAACGGAAATGGTGCAGTCACAGAAGCGCTGCTCCTTGCACAGGGTGTAGAGCTGCTGCAGCAGCTGCCGGCCATAGCTGGGGAGCTCCATGGCAGCGGCCCCGCCCCGAGGACGTCTCGCCCTCTCGCCTCCGGAATCCGCTGTCTGCGGATCAGCGCTGCATCCCAGGGAAACCCAGAAAGCGCCACGTTAACACCTCACCGGCACAAAGGGGGACGCCACGAACGGAACAGTCAGACAAACGGGCAACCCACTGGTGCATCTGACAAACGCTTCTCAACAGGGAGGGGCGCTGCGCCAGGTACGCTAAGTTCATGACGGCAACCGTCACGCGCTTAATACACGGAAGCGACCACGCTTAGCGCTTCATCTGGAAGCTCTCGCGGGATCCTCACAGTGACTCAATGGAAACCTTCCCCATTTTACAGATGAGACTGGAGCTCAGAGGTAGGGAGAGAACCAGCCTGAGGAAAACAGCTGTTCAACAGCATCTGCGTCCCACCCAAGTCAGAGCTGTACGCGCCCCTGCTTCCAGTGAGTTCTCAGCCAAACGAAGAAGGCTCATACAGTTACATAAACGGACCTTCAATACGCTGTCCTCATCTCATCTGGCCTATGTGCAACACAGGACACGGGTCATCACTCCCTCCCGCTGCAAACACCTGTTTCACTTGCTCTTGCTCTCTCTGGTTCTCCTGTGACCTCACCACCCAGCTTCCTTTGCTGGGTCCCCTGGGTCACACTGGCCTCTACAGTTTGGAATATTCCAGGACTCAGTCATCTCTCCTCCTGTCTTCTGTCCCATCTAATTCCACACTTTTGAAATATCAACATTTCCTGGGGCACCTGGCTGGCTCAGTCGGTTGAGCGGCCGACTTCCGCTCAGGTCACGATCTCGCGGTCCGTGAGTGAGTTCGAGCCCCGTGTTGGGCTCTGTGCTGACAGCTCGGAGCCTGGAGCCTGTTTCAGATTCTGTGTCTCCCTCTCTCTCCAGCCCTCCCCCGTTTGCGCTCTCTCTTTGTCTTTCAAAAATGAATAAATGTTAAAATAAATAAATAAATAAATAAATAAATAAAAGGAAATATCAACAAATCCTGACTATGCAGTTTATCCTTATCCTGTCAGCTTGCAGGGTGACATCTCAAGCTCAGTCCTGTCCTCTGGAGTCCAGATGCACACCTCCAGCTACCTACTCAGCATCTCCAATCGGAGGCCTGATAGGTTGTTTCAACTTGTATCTAAAACTCTCCTGCCACCTTCCCATTTTATAGCAATTTTGTCTTTCTAGCTGTTCAGAACAAAACTCAAAAGTCAACCTTGATTCCCGTCTTTTCCTCCTACCCCGTATGGAATCCTTTATAAATCCTGTTGGCTCTACCTTCAACACATATCCAAAACCCAATCACTTCCCACTGCCTCCCCTGGCTCTCTCTGATCAGTCCAAGCCCCCGACCCCTATTATCTGGACTACGACAGCGATCCCTTCTAACCGTCTCCATGCCTCTGCCCCTTTCCAGCACTACCCCAGGAGTCAGAGGGGTCTTCTTAGCACACAGCCACATCCTGTCCCTTCTTCGCACAAAGGCCTCCTGGGCTTCTGGTCTCAGAGTAAACGCCAAAAGCCAAAGTCCTCCTAATGGCCTACATTCCTCCTCATAACCTGGTTGGCATTAACTCTCTGATGTCACCTTCCACCCGCTCTCCCTCACTCATTCCACCTTAAGCACACTGCCTTCCTCACCGATCACGGAACACACTAAGCATGTTCATCTGCAGGTGTCTCCACACGTGTGCATGGCTCACTCTCACTTCCATCAGGTCTCTGCTCTAAGGCCCCATCATCACTGAAGGCTTCCCTATGTCCTTTAAATAGGAGCCTCTTCTCCATTCCATTCCTCTTACTCTATTTATCATCATAGCATTATCACCTATGACATATATTTTTACTCATCATCGTGTATCTCCCTTCACTGGAATGTAAGCTCCTTTAGGGAAGGAACTTGTTAAAATCGTCTGCTATATCCCAGAGCTTAAAATTCTGCCTCACACGATGTTGTTGATTAGATGGTGGCATGAATAAACGAATGGAAGGAAAGCTAATGGCAGAGATTTGCACCCAGAAACCCAGCTTCGGAACAGGGGGGTCAGGCAGTTGGAGGAGGAGCTGACCGGCCTGAATAAATGAGTAGGCACTGACGAGGGAAAGACAGTGAAAGACAACAGGCGCTCGAAGCAGGGAGCCTGCGCGAGGCACATGAACAAGAAAACATCCCCAGTGGTGGGGGGGAAGGGGGGGAAGGGGGGGAGGGGGAGCTGTAAGGATGTCAGTGATACTGGACAGGGAGTATCAGGGGCTAAATCTGGCAGGGGGTGTGGCCACAGATACATGGGCCATGCTTAGGAGCTTGGATTTATCTGAAAGGGAATGAGGAACACTGAAGGGTTTCAAAGGCTTTAAGTAGGGAAGTTGCATGGTCAGAGAGGCATCTTAAATGTATCATCTAAGTGACATCTGCACAGAATTGAGGGAGATAATGCTGGAGACAGGCTCTATTATTGCATAGTTCAGAGATAAATCAATGAAGGCTTTGACCCGGAAAAGTGGCAAGAGAAGAGAGAGAAAGAGACAACCAAAAATACTCAGAAAATGTAACTGTCATGATTTAAGAGTATGAGCGGATGCGAGGGAAGAGAGAGACAGCTCCCAGGTCCTGGTATGGTACGTGAAGGTGGATGCTGAGATGATCCAGACAACATAAGAAAAGTTTAGGGAAGAGGACATCCAGTTCAGTTTTGGGTTTGATGATCTTATGATCATAGATAGCCAAACTGTATAATCTCACTCGGATAAGGAAAAGAAAATGCACTGACAAGGGGGTGGGGTGGGGGGGACAAATGTCAGAATACCACTGGTTGCCTTTGTTAGCAAGATTGTGGATGATCCCCTTCTAGTCCACCACCATTTCTTTAATTTCCCACATTTGAAGCTGACAGATAAAAATATAAATATTTCCAAGTTCTGGTTTCTGGTCTGGCATGGAAGGAGCTTAGGAAGTCACCATTCCATCCTGACAACAAGTAAAAAGCTGAAAAAAAATGGAAAGGTCAACAACTCTTTTTAGATCTGTCAGAGAACTGAGGTCACAGGGCAAAACTGCTATCCCCCAAAGTGGAGAGAAAGACAGGCAGATTCGGAGAACTGCAACTTCTCAGAACAGAAACCCACCAACAGACACATGGTGGGAACCACACCAGGAACAAAACAAAAAAATGCAATTGACAAACTGCCTCAGGCTCAGGGTGGACAAGTCTGAGTTAAAAACTCCAGAGGGACCAAGTCATAATTTTGTGAGTTCTACCTGCAGGAGCTCTAAGGGGTGAATATAGGAGAAAAACCTCCTCCTGCTTCAGGCAGAGGAAGGGAGGGAACTAACCATTTTTAAATATACCAGAGCACTCTGTTCTTAACAAGGCCTAGTTTCAGGAGAAACTATTTTACCAGATTCATACCTAACTGGGGGAAGGAAAATACACTTCACCCCACTTTTAGCCATCCTGCCCCAAGATGTGTGTTGGGGGGGGGGGGGTCCTGAAAAACACTGGTGAAGTTCACAGACCAGGGGCACAGGCTCACCAAACCACTGAGACCTAATCATCAGTCTATAAAATACTTCCTCCCCTGTACCTTACCATCCCATCAACTATAGGCTTATTTACCACAATTTCTTTCTCTGTATGTATGTATGTATATATATGTGCACACACACATATATATATATACACACACACACACGTATTTTTTATATTTATATAAACATAAATGCTCACTCATTATAGATTTATATATACACATACATATATACATGTGTATATATATATATATATTTACTTATTTACTTATTTTTAACGTTTATTCATTTTCTGAGAGACAGAGTGTGAATGGAGGAAGGGCAGAGAGAGAGAGGGAGACACAGAATCGGAAGCAGGCTCCAGGCTCTGAGCTAACAGCACAGAGCCCAACACGGGGCTTGAACCCACGGACCGTGAGATCATGACCTAAACCAAAGTCGGACACTCAACCAACTGAGCCACCCAGGCGCCCCTACCACAATTCCTTTTACCTGGTACTTTATGTCTACCTTTCAAGAAAAACTTTCAAGGGGCGCCTGGGTGGCTCAGTCGGTTAATCATCCGACTTCAGCTCAGGTCATGATCTCACAGTCCGTGAGTTACAGCCCCGTGTCAGGCTGTGTGCTGACAGCCTGGAGCCTGCTTCAGATTCTGTGTCTCCCTCTCTCTCTGCCCCTCCCCTGCTCATGTTCTGTCTCTCTCTGTCTCAAAAATAAATAAAAACATTAAAAAAATTAAAAAAGAAAAAAGAAAAACTTTCAAGACATACCGAAAGGCAAAAATTACAGCTTTAAGGACTGAACAAGCATCAGAACTACACTCAAATATGTCAGGAGTTATCTGACCAAGAAGTGTTTGGTTGTTTGGTTTTTTTTTAAGTTTATTTATTTATTTTGAGAGTGGGTGGGGAGGGCAGAGAGGGGGAGAATCCCAAACAGGCTCCGTGCTGTCAGTGCAGAGCCCAACGAAGGGCTCAAACTCAAAAAAAATGTGAGATCGTGGCCTGAGCCAAAATCAAGAGTTTGATGCTTAACCAACTGAGCCACCTAGGCACCACTCTGACCAAAAATTTTTAAACACCACAATTAATATGCTAAGGGCATTAATGGAAAAAGTAGACAACACACAAGAAAGGATGAATAACAGAAGAAAGATGGAAATAAGAAAAAATGAAAAAAAATGCTACAAGTCAAAAACATAACAGAAATTAGGAATGCCTCTGATATGTTCATTGGAAAACTGGAAAACACTGAGGAAAGAATCTCTGAGTTTGGGGTGCCTGGGTGGCTCAGTCAGTTGAGTGTCCGACTTCGGCTCAGGTCATGATCTCACGGTCTGTGAGTTCGAGCCCCACGTCGGGCTCTGTGCTGACAGCTCAGAGCCTGGAGCCTGCTTCGGATTCTGTGTCTACCTCTCTCTGCTCCTCCCCCACCCACACTCTGTCTCTCTCTCAAAAATAAATAAAACATAAAAAAAAATTTTTTACAGAATTCTGAGTTTGAGGATTGATATAACAATAGAAACGTCCCAAACTGAAAAGCAAAGTGAAAAGATCAGGACAGAGTATCTAAGAACTGCAAGACAACTGCAAAAGGTAAAACATATGTTCAGTGGGGATATTCGATGGAACCGAAAGTAAAAGGAACACAAGCAATATTTGAATAATAAGACTGAGCATTTCCCCAAATCAATGTCAGATACCACACCACAGGTTGAGGGTGCTCAGAGAACACCAAGCAGGGTAAGCAGCAAATGTTACATTTAGGCATATCATATTCAAACTACAGAAAATTAATACTTAAAAAAAAAATCTCCAAATAAAGGGGGGGGGTGGGGAGGAAGACCACTCTAACTTCTAGAGGATCAAAGATAAGAATCACCTCTGATTCCTCCTCAGAAACCATGCAAACAGGAAGAAGGTAGAATAAAATATTTGAAGTGTAAGAGAAAAAAACCAACTTAGAATTCTGTACCCTGCAAAATTACCCTTCAAAAGTGGAGGGTGGGGGGGGGATAAAGCCTTTCTCAGACAAGCAAAACTGAGAGACTCAGTTGCCATTAGACCTGCCTTGCAAGGAATGTTAAAGAAGTTCTTCAGAGAGAAGGAAAACGATAAAGTACAGAAATCTGAATCTACATAAAGAAAAGCATTGGAGAATGAATAGGTGAAGGTAAAATAAAACATTTATTTCTTAATTCTTAATTGATATAACTGATAACTGTCCAAAATAACAGCAATTTATTTGATTATGTATGTTTATGTCTTGATATACTTACATATATATAAGTGAAATAAATGACAGCAATGATACAAGGGATGGGAGGAGAAAATTGGGATTATTTTATTGGTATATATGGTACTTGCACTACCTGTGAAATAGTATAGTGTCATTTGAAAGTGGACTTGAATTAGATATAAATGTATACTGCAAACTACAGAGCAACCACTAAAACAAGTCTGAAAAGGAGTATAACCGATATGTTAGGAAAGAAGTGAAAATGGACTCAGGTCAAATACTCAATTAAAAACCATGAAAGAATGAAAAAAACTTGGAAGACAAAAATAGGAACAAAGAACAAGGGCAACATATATACAACATTAACAAATATGGCAGATATAAATCAACTATATCAATAATCACTTCAAACATCAATGGTCTAAATACACCTATTAAAAGGCAGATATCAGAATAGACTGAAAAACAGGACCCAAACTCTATGTTATCTGTAAGAAACCCACTTCAAATATAAAGACATATAGATTTAAAGTAAATCCACAGAGAAAGATATATCATGCTAGTACTAATCAAAAGAAAGCAGGAGTAGCTATATTAATTTCAGACAGAACACACTTCAAAGTAAAAAAAAAAAACAAAACGATCAGGGATAAAGAGGGGCATTACAAAATAGAAAAGGGGTCAATACTTCCAAAAGACATAATCTTTTACATGCATATGCCTAACAACAGAGTATCAAAACAAGGCAAAGTGAAAGAACTGAAAAGAGAAATAGACAAATCTACTATTATAGTTGGAGACTTTAAATATCCCTCTATCAAAAATGGACAGGTCCAGCAGGCAGAACTTCAGTAAGGACACGGTTGCAGTCAACAGTACTACCAGTCAACGGGGTATAATGGGCATTGATAGACTTTCCATCTAACGACAGCAGATTAGACATTCTTCTCAAGATCACATGAACATTCACCCAACTAGACCAATTCTGGGCCATAAAACTCCCTTAACAAACTAAAAAGAATAGAAATACAATCTCTGCTCTCAGACCACAATAGAATTAAACTAGAAATCAATGACAAAGAGATAGCTGGAAAATCCCAAATACTTGGAGATTAAACAGCACACATTTTTCTAAAATTTTTTAATCTTTATTTATTTTTGAGAGAGAGAGAGACAGAGCATGAGCAGGGGAGGAACAGAGAGAGAGGGAGACACAGAATCCGAAGCAGGCTCCAGGCTCTGAGCTGTCAGCACAGAGCCTGACGTGGGGCTTGAACTCATGAACCGTGAGATCATGACCTGAGCTGAAGTTGGGACCCTTAACCGACTGAGCCACCCAGGCACCCCAAACAACACACGTTTTTCTAAATAACACATCGGTCAAGAAAGAAATCGCAAGAGGAATTTAACTAGGGGGCACCTGGCTGGTTCAGTAGATGGAGCAGGTGACTCTTGACTTCAGGGTCATGAGTTTAAGCCCCATGTTGGATGTAGAAATTTAAAAATATATAGGTCCTAAACTAAATGAAAATGTAAATACAACTCATCAAAATTTGTAGAATGCAGCAAAAGCAGTGCTTAGAAGAACATCTATAGCACTGAATGTGCTTTCAGAAAAGAAGATCTAAAACCAATAATTTAAGCCTCCACCTTGGGATAGAACAAGAACAAAGTAAATCCAATTAAACAGTAGAAAAAAATTAGCAAAGAAATAAATGAAATTGAAAAGAGTAAATGCATAAAGAAAAATCAATGAAACCAAAAGCTCTTTCTTTGAAAAGATCAATAAAATAAGTATGTCTCTAACCAGACTAAGGAAAAAACAAAAAACAAAAACCAAAAGGAAACAAAACAAAAAACACAAGTTACTCATACAGAAATGAAAAAAGGGACATTACTATAGATTTCACATAAAATAAAAGGAAAATCAAAAAATATGAGCAACTTTATGCCCACAAATTTTATAACTCTGACAAAATGGATCAATTCTTTAAAAGATAAAATCTGCCAAAACTCACACAAGAAGAAAGAGACAATCTGAATAAGCCTAAATCTATTAAAGATATTGAGTAATGAATACTGGAAACACCAGCCCCAGATGGGTTTACTGGTGAATTCTACCAGACATTTAAGGACAAAATTACACCAAATATCTACAATCTCTTCCAGAAGACAGAATCAGAGAGAATACTTCCTAACTCATTCTATGAAGCCAGCATTACAACTAACACTAAAACTAGACAAAGACATTAGAAGGAAACACACACACACACACACACACACACACACACACACACACACCTCTCATGAACCAAGATACATAAATCCTCAACAAAGTATTAGCAAATCAACTCCAACAATATATACAAAGAATGATACACCATGATCAAGAGGGATTTATCCCAGGTATTTAAGGCTGGTTCAATATTTGAAAATCAGTAAATGTAATCCATCACATCAACAGGCTAAAGAAGAAAAATTACATTATCATATCACTTGACAAAATCTAAAATGCATTTATGATTAAAAACTCTCAGCAAGTTAGGAATAGAGAGAAACTTCTTCAATTTGATAAACAACATCTACAAAAACCAACAGCTAACATTATCGTTAATGGAGATAAACTTGTTCTTGCTAAGATCAGGAACAAGGTAAGGGTGTCTCTTCTCGCCATTGCTTTTCAGCATTGTACCGGAAGCTCTAGCTAATTAATAAAACAAGAAAAGGACATAAAAAGTCTACAGATTGGGGAGAAAGGAATAAGACAGTCTTTGTTTACAGATGATGACTGTCTCTGTAGAAAATCCAGCAAAAAAATCAACAACAAAAAAAACCCTAATAAGCAATTATAGCAAGATTGCAGGATACAAGGTAAATATATGAACATTAATCACTTTCCTATATATCAGCAATAAACAAGTAGAACTTGAAGTTAAAACATTACCACTTAATTAGGACCTAAAAACAAAATTTAAAAAATGAAATATTTAACGGTAAGTCTAACAAAATATGTATAAGAGTTATATGAGGAAAACTATAAAACTTTGATGAGAGATCAAAGAAAAACTAAGTAAACGGTGAGATGTTCTATGTTCATGGATAGGAGGACTCAGTTTTGTCAAAATTTCAGTTTTTTCCCAACTTGATCTATAGACGCAACACATCCTAATCAAAATCGCAGCAAGTTATTTTGTGGATACTGACAAACTGTTTCTAAAGTTTATTTGGAGAGGCAGATTAGCCAACTCGGTATTGAAGGAGAGTAACAAAAACTGGAGGACTGACGCTACTCAATTTCAAGGCTTACTACAAAGACACAGTAACTGAGACAGTGCAGTATTGGTAAAAGAGCAGATAAATCATCCCACAAAAATACAGTCAATCGATCTTTGACAAAGGAGCAAAGACAAGACAAGGCAAGATAGTATTTTGAACAAACAGTGCTACAAAAACTGGACGTCCACATGTAAAAAAATGAATCTAGAGACAGACCTCACGGCCTTCGCAAATTTAACTCAAAATGGATCACAGATCTAAATGTGAAACACAGAACTAGGAAACTAAAAACACCACAGAAGGGGCACCTGGGTAGTTCAGTTGGTTAAGTGGACTCGGCTTCGGCTCACATGTTACAGTGGTGAGATCGAGCCCCTATGTCGGACTCCGCACTGACAGCACTGAGCCCGCTTGGGATTCTCTGCCTCCCTCTCTCTGTTCCTCCCCTGCTCGCTCTCTTTCTCAAAATAATAAGAAAAGAACATAGGAGAAAACCTAGATGAACTTGAGTACAGTGATGACTCTTCAGCAACAACACCAAAGGCATGATCCCTAAAAGAAATAACTGAGAAGCCAGATTTCAAATTATAAAAAAAACACTTTTGCTCTGTGAAAGGTAATGTCAAAAAAATGAGAAGACAAGCCACAGACTAGAATAAAATATCTGCAAAAGACACATCTATTAAAGGACTACTACCCAAAGAACTCTTAAAACTCAACAACAGGAAAACACACAACCTGACTAGAAAATGCCCCAAACCTTAACAGACCTCTCACCAAAGAGATACAGACAGCAAGTACAAGAAGCAAATATGAAAACAATGTTCAATATACGTCCTAAGAGAATTGCAAATCAAAGCGACCTATTACAACGGCCCAAATGCACAACACTGACCATACCAAATGCAGTCAGGATGTATAGTAACAAGAACTCCTATTTATTGCTAATGAGAACGTAAAATAGTACAGCTGCTTTGGAAGACAGCTTAGCAGTTTCTTAGAAAACGAAGCATACCCTTACCGTATGATCCAACAATTGTGCTCCCTGGTGTTTACCCAAATGAACTGCCCACACAGAAAGGTGCACGCAGATATTTATAGCAGCTCTATTAAGAACTGCCAAAACTTGGGAGCAATCAAAATGACTTTCAGTAGGTAAATGGATAAACAAACTGTGGCACATCCTGATAACAGAACATTATTCTACACTAAAAAGAAATGAGGAACGAGCCATAGAAAGACATGGAGGAAACTTAAATGCATATTGCTCAGTGAAAGAAGCCAATTTGAAAAGGCTATATACTGTATGAAGCCAACTATTGTATTCTAGAAAAAGGCAAAATTCTAGAAAAGGCAAAACTATTGAGGCAGTCAAAAGATCAGTGGTTGCCGGTGGCTGAAGGAAGGCAAGGATAAATAGGTGAAGAGCAGAGGATTTTTAGGGCAGTGAAATTATTCTTTACGATAGCACAATGGTAGATTCATGTATTCTACATCTGTCAAAATCCACTGAGTGGACAATGCCAAAAGAGTACCCTAATGAAACTATGGACTTTGGGTGATAATAAGTCCACGTAGGTTCACTGACTGTAACAAATGTATCACCGTGTTGTGAGGTAGTGGGGAGCCTGCGGGGGGAGGCAGGGTTACATGGGAACTCTACTCTGTACTCTCAATCTTGCTGTAAACCTAAAACTTCTCTAAGCATTAAAGTTCATTTATTTAAAAACCTTCATAAAACGAATGTAAATCTTTCGGTTCTCATCACCCCAAACCTTATCTATATACCGTGGTATTGAACATTGTGGAACATTCATGAATTCATAGAATTTTTTTTAGCTTACTCACAGTATCTTTAAGAATATCTACCCGGGGCGCCTGGGTGGCTGGTCGGTTGAGCGTCCAACTTCGGCTCAGGTCATGATCTCACGGTCTGTGGGTTCGAGCCCCGCATCGGGCTCTGTGCTGACAGCTCAGAGCCTGGAGCCTGTTTCAGATTCTGTGTCTCCCTCTCTCTGTGACCCTCCCCCGTTCATGCTCTGTCTCTCTCTGTCTCAAAAATAAATAAACGTTAAAAAAAAAAAATTAAAAAAAAAAAAAAAAAAAAAAAGAATATCTACCCCTCCTGTTTGAATACAATTTGTCTTAATATCTGGATCACAAAAATGCATACTTTTTTTAAAAGAAATAAAGTGCAGACTGGGAGGTGACATGTGACACTAGTAGCCGCAGGGGCAGGACCAGAATCCGTATCTCCTGGTTTTCTAGTGGAAAACAAAACAAAACAAAACAGATGCTGTAAGATTTTAACGAGGCAAAAGTAGGAGCTATATTTTTTTTAAAAAGGAGATAGTTCTTAAAATTTGTAAATTAACTTGTTTTAATAACCGAGAATAAAATCAGAACAAGAATTCAGTGTGCAGACAGCACAAAGTATAAACTACTAAACAGGCACTACAGTTTTTCTAAAAAATGAATTTTATCAACAGAATGTGCCTTTTTTCCCCTAAGAGCAAACATAGGCCTTGTGGATTCAGTAAATCAAAAGACTTATCTGGATGTACATTAGATCTCTTTAAACATTCTTATTAATATGAAGTAAGTGACTGAGATTTTATTTTCAGGAAAAACTAAAACATACTTAAAAGGTCATTTTTGGGGGGCGCCTGGGTGGCTCAGTCAGTTGAGCTTCCGACTTCGGCTCAGGTCATGATCTCACGGTCTGTGAGTTCAAGCCTCGTGTCGGGCTCTGTGCTGACAGCTCAGAGCCTGGAGCCTGCTTCAGATTCTGTGTCTCCCTCTCTCTCTGCCCCTTCCCTGCTCATGCTCTGTCTCTGTCTCAAAAATAAATAAAACATAAAAAAAAAAGAAAGAAAGGGGCGCCTGGGTGGCTCAGTCGGTTAAGCGTCCGACTTCAGCTCAGGTCACGATCTCGCGGTCCGGGAGTTTGAGCCCCGCGTCGGGCTCTGTGCTGACAGCTCAGAGCCTGGAGCCTGCTTCAGATTCTGGGTCTCCCTCTCTCTGACCCTCTCCTGTTCATGCTCTGTCTCTGTCTCAAAAATAAATAAACATTAAAAAAAATTTTTTTTTAAATGTCGTTTTTGGTAATTTTTTCTAGGGAAATTATCCACATCTTCCATCAGATTAAAAAACAAAAGATCTACCAATGACCAGAGGGAGGTATTTTAAGCATTAACTACAGAATCTTGTAGTCAGAGCTATTTCATATTTTTGTCAACAACTAGATTAGATGAGAAAATAATAGAGTCACTGTAGCAGAATAAGCAACTGAGCAAAGTTAAAAAAAAATTGAACTGAACTATATGGTTTACTAATATACAGATACTAAAACATAGTTATCAACCTGCAATAAAGGGAGAATGGAGGTAGTTAAGGCAGAAAACATTCAAGGGTGATCAAGGGCTACGTAATATGTAAGCTGGCAATGTTGAAAGTTGAAAATTACCGAGATTAATAGGAATACTAATTAAAGAGCGGACTTTTGGCAAAATGGCACACTGAGCTGATGTAAATGGACCTTTTCTCCCACTTCATACACACAGAAATGCTGGATAAAACATTTTAAAAGTGCTTTTAAAATATATAGTCAAGCTTAAAAAAAAAAAGAAAGAAAAAAAAAAGGAAATCCCAAGCACCTAAAATGAAAGAGACATCAAAATCAAAGCTGGAACAGCAAGTGGATGTTGAGACCACGGTGACCCACAGGGGTTTCAAACTCCAATCCAGGCCCTGGGCTTGGAGGAGAAAGCATTAATCCTCACATGGAGACTAGAAATACAGCTTCAGGCAGGTAGAAGGTGGGTGAGTTGAAACTGAGACCCTTGTGTAAAGCCCAGAGACTCAAATATCTATCCTTCCTTGATACACTGTCTGAAAAAAATCTCTGCTCACTGACTCAGGGAAGCAGCAATAAAAGTTGTTAATTATCTATGCCTTAAAAGGAAAAGGCACCCACAAGAAATCTAAAATGTAGGCCTATGCCACACAGAGGCATGTGTAGGTATGCAAATCTGTATCATACAGGAATCCTGAGCTGAGAAATTAACATCCAAACTGGTCTTTGACGTGCAGCGGAAAAAACCCAGAATACTTTCACAACCCAAGGCACAGAGACACGGGGAAGAAGAAAAACACAGAACAGAACTCACTATTACAAACCATATGAGGAAGACCCAAACGTGAAAGGTAAATCTATAAAGGCTAACTGTAGAAAATGTCAGAGGGGGTCTTTGAAGCAGGGGTAGGGAAACTTCGTAATGCCCCAAATGCCAAAAAAAAAAAAAGGGGGGGGGGGAATGATGAATTTCACTGCATTGATGGTAAAGATTTCTATCAAAAACATGATTAACAGACAACGGACAAATGGTAAATCAGGAGATGATATTTGCAGAGCTTAAAGTCAACAAGGAGTTAGTATGAGATTTAAGTAATTCCTGCAAATCTTAGGAAAAAAATTAAAATTCAAGTAGGGGTAAAAGGAGCAAATGATATAACCAGGCAATTAAGAGAAGGAAAAGCTTACTTTTGATTAACTGACAAGTAGTAATTGTAGTGGTTATAACAGCAGTAATAAGAGCTGGCATTTATTTGATGCTTATTATATTCAGGAAGAGTTTATTATATTCAGGAATATGCTTTACATATATTAATTCATTCTGTCCTCTCAACAACCTGGTGAGGCAGATTCTGTAATTATCCCCTTTTACTGATGAAGAGCCTAAGGCCCAGAGAGGTTGAGTAATTTCTCTAAGGTCTCACAGTAACACCGGTAGAACTTGAATTTGAATCTAGGGTACCACTGGTGAGTATATAAATTGATACAGCTATTCTGGAAAAACATTCTGGTAATATTTAGTGAAATTTTCTCTGCATATATGCCTTGCAACCCAGTAATCATACTCCTGCATGCATATCCTAGAAGAGTTCTTACATGGGTCCATAAGGAAACATGGCCAGAAAGATTACTGGGGCATTGTTTGGGTAGCAGGGAGATGAGAGGCAATTTAGATGTCTATCACTAAAAGACAGTAAGGAAATGCCCTGGATGCATACTATGGAAAATAGTGCATTAGAAAGAAACAACAACTAGCTACTCAGACAGAACGTGGATAGATACCCAGTGTTGAGTGAAAAACTAACAGCCAAAACAAGATCTAGAGCATAATAAGCATTTATATGAACTAAAACACATAATCTAAATAGTACTATACGTTAGACAAAGCTACATATGTAGCTAAAGACATTTTATCCAATACATTAGAGGGGGTACCTGTAGCAGGGGAGGGCAATGACGGTAGGTGTTGAAGGTGAGAAAGAAAAATAAAATCAAACAAGAGGGGCCTTGCCCAGATAAGAGAAATGCTACAGTGTCACAGGAGGAGGCTCCCTACACCATCCCCACAAGGCAAAAATAAAACTAAAAAGTCACATGAGATGAATCATGAGAAGGAAAGACATTAACTGCAATAACCAGCACAAATAGCAGCCCCAAGAACTGAAAATCATAAAAATAATAGAATACTGTGAAAAATGCTATAAATTGTGTTTCATTTTAATAAACAGGCAAAATGAAGAGAAGTCATAATCAAGGAACAAGATAACATGGCAAAAGGATAATCAGATATGAAAAAGAACCGAAAGAACTCCTAGGAATAAAAACTGAAATCACTGCATTCGTCCATTGATAAAGTAAATAGACTAGATACAGTTAAAGATAAAATCAGTAATTAAGAAGATAAGTCTGAAAAAATTACTCAGAAGATGGCAGAGTTTATAAAAACAGAAACATGAAAGGGAAGCTAAAGGATACAGAAGACAGAATGAGAAGGCAGCGCATGCCTCTCATAGGTGTTCCAGATGGGGCGCCTGGGTGGCTCTGTCGGTTGAGCCTCCAACTTTGGCTCAGGTCATGATCTCACAGTTCCTGAGTTCGAGCCCCAAACTGGGGTCACTGCTGTCACCACAGAGTCTGTGGTGACAGGCTGATTCTTTGCCCCTACCCAGAGCTTACGCTCTCTCTCAAAAATAAATAAATCTTAAAAATTTATAAGTGTTCCAGATGGAAACAATGGAGAATATGTAGAAGCAATCTGAAGATATTATTGCGGAGCTCTTTCTAGAATTAAAGACGAACATGAGTCTTCAGAATGGAAACTTCAAACTATTAACAACAATGAGAAAAAGAAGTTGTAAAACAACAACAAGAGAAAAAACACTACTTACAAAAGACTGACAACTGGACAGATACAGACTTTTCATTTAATAACAGATGCCAGAGGAAAATGCAGTAACAGTTTTTGAATATTAAGGGAAATAACAATCAAGCTTCAACATCCAGGTCACAATAAAATTATCTTCAAACAAACAGATACAGACGGTTACCGGAAGAATTACTTTAAGAAGGAAACTGAACCAAAAAAGGTGGGGTGGGGGGGGATAGAATGCAAGAAAAAATAGCAAGTGGCAAGCAAAGAAACAGCTAAACAAGTAAACCGGAAAAGTTAAAATCAGGAAGACTAATAACACCAATGTTGGAGACGCCGAGTGACCAAACTCTCATACGTTGTTGGTTGAAGCGTAAAATAGTACAACCACCTGGGAGTGTGGAGGTTTCTTACAATAAAGAATAAACTACTAATAAATGCAACAACATGGATAAACCTCACAACTATTATGTTAAGGAGCATCTGGGTGGCTCTGTTGGTTAAGCATCTGACTCTTGTCAGGTCATGATCTCAGAGTCGTGGGATTGAGCCCTATGTCAGGCTCCACACTAAGAGTGGACCCTGCTTAATAGTCTCTCTCTGCCCCTCCCCCATGTGTGTGCACTCTTTCTCTCAAAATAATTAAACACTTAAAACAAAACAAAATGAACTATTATGTGAAGTCAAAGAAGTCAGGCACAAAAGAGTACATACATAGGACTCAACTTATAGGAAACAGAATTACAGGTAAAACTAATTTACAGTGATAAAAATGAGGAGTGTGGAGGCTGTGGGGATGGTGTAGGGAAGGGAATGGAAAGAGACACAAAAGAACTTTCTGGGGAATGGAAATGTTCTACATCTTATCTTGGGTGGTGTTTAAAGAATAGCTGTTTGTCAAAACTCTTCAAATTTAATACCTAAGCTCAGTTGTTAATTATATTTCAATAAAAAAGAAATTAAGAAATGTGTTAGGATACCGAAAACACACTGACTGTTTAAAAATGGGTACTGGAAGGAGAGGTTAAAAACAAGGTAGAAAAATGACAACCGAAGTAGCTAGCATTTACTGAATGCTTACTATGTGCCAGGCATTGTTCGAAATACTGTGCATAAATTAACTCATTTAACTCTTTGAATAATTTATGAAGCAGGTACTCTTATCCACATTTTACAGATTAAAAAAACAAAAAACAAAAAACCGGCACAAAGAGGTTACATTACTTAACCAGGGTTTACACTAATGTGTGGCAGAGCTAAGGTCCAAACTCTGGTAGCCTGGCTCTCAGGTCCCGCATTCTTAGAAACCCACTGCCTCTCCGAAATTAAACAGTCAACAACAACACGGGAAGAGCAGAGAAGGAGAACAGAGTCAGGGTGTTCCAAGGGTCAAGAGGGTGACTGATTGACTTTAGCCTTTGGCCTAAGTGAAGTGTTAACAAGTAAGGATGTAGGGGAATAGAAGCAAGATTAATATTTGCAAACAAGGGATACAAAAGAGAATAACGGATATGTGATTAATCAACAGCAAGTGAGAAAAGGGAGAAAGAAAGGCAAGAGAAAATCGTATTAAGTAGATAACAACTGAAGATGGCAGAAAGAAGTCCAAATGTATTAGTAATCACAACAGAAACGGACTGAACTTTCTTGTTAAAAGGCAGAGAGATTCTCTGATTGGGTTTTTAAAAAATCAGCTATGTGTTACTTGTAAGAGAATTAATGTGTGGGCATGTTTACACTTGAAATGGTGCCCAGCACATAGAAACTACTCCATTTGTTGGTGGTTATGACTATTAGAAAGAGACTGTGGGTCATCCTCATTAGTTTTCCAAGTAGCCATCTGACAGGACAGCTGAAATATCTATCTACAAATAAACAATTAAACTGTATCATCTCTGTAGACTACTTTCAGGTACAGAATACTGTTATTAAATAAATCTAATATATAATCATGAGGGATACACTGGTGATTTGGGGGCTACTGAGTACTACAGAGGCTAAACTATACTTTGCTGATCTCACAGCTAAAACATAAGAGCCTCTAACATATATTTTACTGTTTGCCCTAATTCCCTTTGTAAAGATGTGAAACTGAACAGAGAGAATACGGCACTAGATACGATGTTGTGAAAGTGTATCTTTCAGAGTTAGAACACTGCATGTTGGACTCTTAAGTGAAGTCCTGTAGATTCTTGTATAGAGGCAAACCTAATTTATGTTATTAAGCACTTACTGAAATTGCTGGGCTTGGGAAAATTGTCAAAGGTCCCAAGGGAAGAACATTTAAGCAACAAAAGAGCACCAGAAAGATGGCTGTTCCTCAAAGGAACAATATTAAAGCCTCAAGAAAAGACTATACTGATATAGAATAAAGATACTTATAGAAAAAACTTAATTGGCTGAACCGAGTGCTACGTAATGACCCAAAACCCAAATGGGAATTCAACACAAAGTGGAAACTAGGCCAGCTTTCTAAAAGGAGCACAAGGAATATTTATTTACTTATTCATCCATCCATTCATTCATTCATTCACTTATATTTTTATTCTGTCTACTTCCAAAAAGGATTTAGGGGCACGTGGGTGGCTCAGCTGGTGAGTGTGTGACTTCAGCTCAGGTCATGATCTCATGGTTCGTGACTTCAAAGCCCCACATTGGCTTGCTGCTGTCAGTGCAGAGACCACTTCAGGTCCTCTGTCCCCTCTCTCTGCCCCTCCCCCACTTGCACATGTGCGCTCTCTCTCTCTCTGTCTCTCTCTCTCTCAAAAATAAGTAAACATTAAAAATAAAGGGATTCTTGGGGCACCTGGGTGGCTCAGTCGGTTGGGCACCTGACTTGGGCTCAGGTCATGATCTCACCGTTCGTGAGTTCAGGTCCCGTGTCAGGCTCTGTGCTGACAGCTTGGAGCATGGAGCCTGCTTCGGATTCTGTGTCTCCCCTCTTTCTCTGCCCCTCCCCCTCTCGTGCTCGTGTGCGCGCTCTCTCTCTCTCTCAATAAATATTTGAAAAAATTTTTTTAAATAAAGGGATTCCTTCACTTAAAAGGAAATGAGAAAAACCAGAAAAAGCAAAGGTGAGAACTAAGTCATAGTTCATAGAAAACACAAAATCCCTTCAATGAACAAGGAAGAATACAACAACACTAAAGGCTTATTCTCGATATGCACTGCTTACTTTAAATAGCGTAGATGTTCTGAAATCCACAATTGCTGGAATGTCCTTATAGCAAAAAAGCGCTCAAAGGCCTTTCTTTGCTGCTACTGCTAGAGAGCAGTCGGAGGCTCTTTTCTGTCCGTCAGGAACCGGACCTCCCCTTCCCCGATTTACTACACTCACTTCCCGTCCGTCTTCAGCCCGTCACACGCCCGTGTCATCCAGTTACTAACTGTGGGTCATCTGCCTTTTGTTTACTCAGCACCCTGCTAGGTGCTGTGTGGGAACCAAGTGAAATATAAAACAAGATCTTTGTCCACAGGGAGTTGGTAATAAAGCTGACCCCGTGCTGGAATGCTTAAAAACAGAACTCTTAAAAAGACTCAATCCATAACAGACAAGAAGAAGGAAAGGAAGAAGAGGAAACAAACAAAACAGACCAATCCCAGTGAGCGGCAAGGAAAAGGAAAGGAGCTAGAGCTGGTAAACGCAAGTTAGGTGCGTGGCAGACACAATTTCAACAGGCCAGGGTGAAAGGAAAAGAACTCCAGAGGAAGAACCATGATCAGTTCCGGAAGAGGCACGCTTAGCATGTATGCTAGAAACCGTGTATGTGTTCAGGCAACTGGCACTGCACTTGGCTTTGGAAAGACATCTAGTAACTAGCTGCCATCATTACTACGGACCCCGGGCTGGCTAGGGTGGGTCTCCAAAAGCACTGGTGGAAGAGAAGTATGGAGCACAAGGGTATGCAGGGTTAGAGAGCCCAGAAAATAAGCAGAGGAACTTATACCTGCTTTGAGGGAGGAGCTTCTGAAATAGGAATAACACAATTAAAGCAGAGCTTTACCAGTGACAGGAGAGATGGACTAATCAGGAAAATGTTTAGCAATGGAAAGAAAGAACAGGCTCCTATATTGTCTATATTGGCTGTCTACATAGGTTTGTTGCCTTAGACATCCTGTATCATAGAATTCCCTGGAGTAGAAGTTGGACCCACCTCTGCCTGGATTTGTGCTCCAATATCCAAGAGAGAAAAGCCACTCTGTGACTTAATCAAGGGTCCTCCATTCTGGTTCCCCTAACAATTCTGCACTCTCCCCTTTGGCATACCTATCTCACGGTCTGAGATATCTCTCTTATGGTCTGGCTCAATGCAACCTTATCTGCTTAAAGTCTCCCCCCCCCCCCCCCCCCCCGTCACTGTTGATAACCCCTTTCTCCTGAATAAAATCTTTACCTCTACCTTGATGCCTATGCTCTGCTGGAACCAGAGAGCTGGAAGAGACCTTGGAGAGCCCTATTCATCGCTTTCAGCAAACAGAAGTTCATTACTTTATCTATCACGTACTCTTGTCGCACGACCAAATGACCTTAGTCCAATCTCTTCCCTTTTTAAGGGAGGAAACTGAGGTCCTGAGAGGCTGAGTTGCTCTTTGATCCAAGTCGGCTTCAACCCCATGGCTATTTAGTCTCACAAACAACCAGAGTCAGGTGAAATAACAGGCACTCTCAACATAATTAGAGTAAAGATCACACATTTAGAGACAAGAAATGGGGCATTTGCTTCACACAAAAAGATGATTTAAAATGTAAGGTATCTAAGGAATCAGCTAAGTTAAAAGAGAACCACTAGCAATTATTTCTGAGAATACAAGGTGGATGGGTGAGGTCAAAGAAGGGTGACTGCAGCTTTTCGCGGGCCCAGATTTCTCAAGTTCAAAAGCAGCTGTCATTTGGTCTTGTCTCTTACACAGAAGGCCTGAAAGGCAGTAATGTGTAGTGTGAGGGATGGAGGTTTCTGCATTTGGCACTCCTGGATTCATGGTAGTGTCTTCTTGTATGTATTGCCATTGTTGTTTCTAATGGATGATGGTATCACTACCATCATCATTCCATTCCAAATGCTAGTCTACCACAACTATTCCCGTCCTTGTGATTTATAGCAATACACGAATGGCCTGTGTGCTTTCCTAAGATACATTCTGGTCGCTGGGAACTCCAAGTAGCCTGAACAGCTCCGAAGAACGCCAGGAGTGAGCATTCCAAAGTGGCCGGCTGCGTCAGGCATAAAATTCACCTGCGGGGATTTGAATGCTGTCCAGTGAGCAACGTGGCAGACGCAAAGCAAGCATGATCTGGACATGCTATCTTGCTTGTGTACTGGGACTTATACCAAACTCCATTTAATCTCGTTTACAGGTGAAGGCTAAGGCTCAGACATGTTAAATGCCTTGTTAAGGATCATGAGTTAATGAGGCAAAGAAGCGAGTGCAGGTCTCAATTCTCAAAATATGGTTCTGTCCTCTAAAATGTGAAGGCCTTGCTGGATGCCAAGACCTAGCTACCCCTTCTGCAGATAATTCTCCCTTCCAAGAGCTCAGAAGCCATTAAGAAGCACAGCTGTCAACTCTTGGTTACTTAACAAGTATACTTACAGTCTCACCCTGAGGGAACAGGTTAGTGAGGAACCACATCCACTGCCCCACCAGCTCAAGAGACCCTATTTTTCTCAATTATCAACTCATGTCTCATGACAGAGTTAGCCCTAATGATATCCTCCTGCTCGTTCTTTTCATAGTGTGTCAAACTACGTAGGAGTATTATTTATCAAATAACCCCTAATAAGAGCTACTAATAATTAAGTACTTTACTTATGTTTCTGAGCACTTTTTATGTCACCTCCTTTAACACTAACAATCCAGCAAGATAATTAAATCCAATTTACAATAAGTCCTGATAGTGGAAAGGTTAAGGAACCGGCCCAAGATCACACAGTAAATCAGTAAAGGAAATGAGATTTTAATCCAGTCTGCCTGACCTAAAGTTCTTGCCTTCTATCCACAGAAAGATTTCTTACCTGGGATCCTGTCAAAGAGAAGATTCTGATCCCGAATGTCTGGGGTGGGGCCTGAATTCTGCATTTCTAATAAGCTCCAGGTGATATGGATACTGTTGGTTCAGGAACCCACTCTGAGGAACAAAGCACTATATATACGAGACTCCCTGTTCTCCAATCACTTTTTCCCTATCAAATTATTGTGTTTTAAGCAACTCTTCATCTTTTTTTTTTAATGTTTTTTTAACATTTATTTATTTTTGAGACAGGGAGAGACAGACCATGAATAGGGGAGGGCCAGAGAGAGGGAGACACAGAATCTGAAACAGGCTCCAGGCTCTGAGCTGTCAGCACAAAGCCCAACATGGGGATCGAACTCACGGACCGCGAGATCATGACCTGAGCCGAAGTCGGGCGCTTAACCGACTGAGCCACCCAGGTGCCCCACAACTCTTCATCTTTAAAAAGTCTCAAGTCATCTTCCAATCCTTCCCTTTTGCACCTGCCTTTGGTTCCAATCAGAAAAACAGACACCATAATCGCTCTAGGAATACAACGTACCAAATATGGAGGACTCCAATTACAAGGCCTGAGGTGAATAGATCGATGGCCCCGGCACCAACTCCAGTTCCTACAGAACACATTCCAGTGATCTGGTCTACAAAGCTAGTGCGGCCTTCCTGGCTGCTGCCAAAGTAACTGGAGGTCAAACTGCCCCTGATCTAGAGTGGTCAACTGAACCTGGTTAAGCGTTGGGAGGGCCTAGGACGGCACAGCCAATCGATGAATGTATGCTGAACCGAATACTATGAAGAGATCTCTGCTTAGGACACTCCGTATGGGTTACTGTGATACTTCCTTTCTAGCCACTATGCCATTTATCTTTCCCCACAAAATCAGACAACTCTATTTATCTTCCATAGCCTTCTACCCAGATCCCCTGAAAACTGTAGTAAACAGCATTTCAAGGCCTGTGTTCTCTTCTGTGACACAGAGTCTAAAATCAAGACTCAATATTATGTGCTGTCTTGACATCTGGTAAAATCAGGAGAGCCTCAAATGGCCCAAGCACAAATTCTGCTACCCATTCTGCTCTGGTAGACAAGGTCCCTGAGCCAAACAATCCTCCTTATCAAAGAGACTAAGGTTCAGTTCCTGTTCATCCCTGAGTAGTGGGTTTCAGTTCCTTGTCAGCACCCCCCCCCCCCCCCAGTTATTCCAGCAAGCCAATTACATCCTCTAGCAGAAACCAGGGGGCGCCCCACCCTCTTGATACCACAAAGCCTGCCTCCCACAGCCCCTGGTTGTTTACTCTGCTCCTGAGGGCAACCCCATATGGTCCTGAGTAGCAGACTATGTATGTCCTCCTCTGGGGCTGTGAGTACACGTGAGTAAAAATCCGTCAGTCTCATTTGCCAGAGTCCAGTGTTGTGCACTCCCCCATAACCCTGGGGCGGGGATCCTTCCCTCATCAACAGGATGAATAAGAGGTGATTAAAACATCTGTTTTGCTCAATCCACTGGTCTCGGCTCTTTTCATACGCTTGAATCTTTTGAACGCCTTTGGCAAGGTCATCCACTGCTGCAAGATGGCAATAATGTCCAGCATCGTGCTAAGCACTGTCCATACACTTTCCATTCAATTCCCCAACATCCTATGAGATAGATACATTATCCCTAATGTACAGATGAGGAAACTAACGTCTAACAGCCTATGCCCAAGACCATACAGCTAAGAAGTCTGGGTACAGTTCAAACGCAGATGTGCTGACTCTCTGTTCTTCATCACTACCTTAGCCTTGACAGCATCTCGGGGCTCAGCAGCAGCATTCCTCGGTGCCGCTCACAGATAGAGACGCGCTGCTAGCTGGCCCGACAGCAGCACCTGCATTTGAGGTGCCTTGTTTCTTTTGCTGGTCTCTACTGAAAGATGGATGGAGATGCGTATCCGGAAAGAGTGCTATGGGAACAGGCCGGCTGGCTGGCTGCCAAGAGAATTCCCTTGATGGCTTGAACTTAATTTACCAAAAGGTCTAGTCTGGTTGTCAACCTTGCAGATACAAACCACCTATCCTATAAAAGTCTCATAGTTCATCGGACTTCGGAAGGCTGGATAACACAGTCCAAACTCATATAAGAGAAGTGATATAAATCAGAAAGTAAATTTATTAGTTCATTTGTTAGTGAAATAGGCCTACTCTTTACAGTTATCTGTGAAAAAGATTCAAGCAGCACGGTCAAGTATCATCAGAAGAGACTGTATGCTACCAGCATGTAATGAAAACAGGGTTCATCTGTCTTCGCCATGCAAGTAAGTGCCTGGCGCCACCCTGGGCAGGTAAGAGTCTGAGGGTCAAGGTACACTACACAGGCACCGCCAACTGACATTGTCTTGTCCCTTCTATCACCGAGTTCCTGGATGTTCTGTGGCTCCAGTTTCTCTTTTGATATAGCCGGACTCAGCTTTGTCTCTGAGGTAACCTCGAGCAGGTATTTAATAGCACTGATCACAGGCTAATTTTTCAGTCTCTCTCAGAACGCGAGCAGTGCGCCCCTGGTGCTCCTGCCCACAGGTTTTTCATTCTGTGCTCCGAACATCTATCAGATCAGAACTGGCTCCTCCAGCAAGCTTCACCCAATGAAGCTCTCAATTCACTTCAAACTTATCCACCTTCTAACTTCTATCTGGCTCAACCACCTGACATGGCCTATCCCTGATTCTGTCCTCACTCCTTCCCTTTCCGTCTGTCCCTCACCTACTCCCTACTCTGCACTTCTGTCACTCTGCCTTCCTCTAAGGCACCACACGTGTCACCACACATCCCTAATTAAAACTTTTTTAAAAAAAGTATCTATCAATACCAAATGTACGTGAAATGACTCCCGATGAGAAGGATAATAAAAATCAAGAGAATTATCTAAGGATAATTTAGAGGGGTGCCTGGGTGGCTCAGTCAGTTAAGCTCAAAGGTCATGATCCCACGGTCAGTGGGTTTGAGCCCCACATCGGGCTCTGTCTTGACAGTTCACAGAGCCTGGAGCCTCCTTCAGATTCTGCGTCTCCCTTTCTCTCTCTCTGCCCCTCTCCTGCTTGTGCCTTCTCTCTCTCTCTCTCTCTCTCAAAAATAAACTAATTAACATTAAAAAATTTATCCTCAGAGACTATGTAATCCAGGCCTATCATTCTATAGATGAAAAGACTGACAGAAATTAAGGGACCTGCCAAGTCATGTACCCTGGTAATGGCAGGGCCAAACCCAGGACCCGAGTTCTGGGCTTTCAAGCCAACACTTGAGCCAAAATACCAAACTCCTAAATATACACATCGGGTGAGGGGTTCAGTGGGGAGGGCTTCCTAGGTATCTCACAGACTGGTGGTCACGAGCACTAGGTGTTGTTATACAGCACATTTACTATTTTTCTTTGAGTGCTAGGTACCAACCACTGATATCTCTTTCAATGAGAAAATAATTACCCTCAAGCCAGAAAACTGCCGCAAAGTGTCTCAGGGAATATATGACTGCAAATTCCCCAATCCACGGTCACCAGTAAGACTGCAAGGTGGATCTGTGACTTAACAACAACAAAAAGAAAAACCACATTTCTAACATGACTATTTAAGATACTTAAAAGATAACATTTAATGAATATGTAATTGAGATCATGACGGAGAAGGCCTTTTTATGCATAGAGGAAACAGAAGAAATTCACAAATAACCAACAGATGTGATTACATAAAAACATAAACTTCCAAAACCCAGCATCAATAAAACTAAAAGATAAATGATATGTTACATGAAATGAAAAACAGTTAATATTAGAATAGAAAGAGCACACAAATCAATAAAGAAAACTAACATTTAAAACTTTAAAGACGGACAAAGAAAAACAATTTACAAAAGAAATAAAAAGTTAATTTTAAAAGTTGATCCTTCTGAATAATTAAAGAAATGCACATTAAAACATCCATACTATTTTGGGGCAAATTAGAAAAGTTTTGCAATGATAATATTTAATTGAGAAGCAGTAGTTTTAGTTTTATTCATTTATTTTTAAAAGTTTATTTTTGAGAGAGAGAGAGAGAGAGAGATAGCAGCGAGCATACATGTGTGGGGGAGAGCAGGAGTGCGGGGGGACAGAAGATCCCAAGCAGGCTCTCTGCTGACAGCAGAGAGCCCGATGTGGGGCTCAAACTCACGAACCATGAGATCATGACCTGGGCAGAAGTTGGACACTTAACCAACTGAGCCACCCAGGTGCCCTAAGAAGTAGTTTTGGACCATGCGCTCTTGATTTGGTTCAAAGCTTAACTTAAACACTTACTGAGTGACTTTGGGCAAGTCACTTTAATCACTGTGAGCCTGAACATCTTTACAGTTTTGTCGTGAAGATGAAGTGAGACAACGCATCTGAGGTGTTTCAGCAAAGTTCCTGTCAACAGCAGAGGCTCAGTGTTAGCCGCTATTATCATATTACTTGCATTAATAACTCAAGGAAGGGAGCACTGAGACAGGTACCCACATGGTACGGATGGAAGTATAAGCTGGTAAAAATCCTTCAGGGAACTAATGCGACAAGTAATCTGCTCATCTAGAGCTATAAGAAATGTCTTTGCTCTGGAAAACAGTATGGAGGTTCCTCAGAAAATTAAGAAGAGAACTACCCTACGACCCAGCAATTGCACTACTAGGCATTGATCCACGGGATACGGGTGTGCTGTTTCGAAGGGACACATGCACCCCCATGTTTACAGCAGCGCTATCGACAATAGCCGAAGTATGGAAAGAGCCCAAATGTCTATTGATGGATGAATGGATAAAGAAGATGTGTGTGTGTATATACATATGTGTGTGTGTGTGTGTGTGTGTGTGTGTGTGTGTGTATACACACACACAATGGAGTATTACCCAGCAATCAAAAAGAATGAAATCTTGCCATTTGCAACTACGTGGATGGAACTAGAGGATATTATGCTAAATGAAATTAGTCAGTCAAAGACAAATACCACATGACTTCATTCATGTGATCATTAAGATACAAAACAGACGAACATAAGGGAAGGGAGGCGAAAATAATATAAAGACAGGGAGGGGGACAAAACAGAAGAGACTCTTAAATACAGGGAACAAATTGAGGGTTGCAGGAAGGGTTGTGGGTGGGGGATGGGCTAAATGGGCAAGGGGCATTAAGGAGACACTTGTTGGGATGAACACTGGGTGTTATACATAGGGAATGAATCACTGGATTCTACTCCTAAAAATCATTATTGCACTATATGCTAACTAACCTGGATGTAAAGTTTTTAAAAAAGTGTCTTTGGAAAGAGACATGAGAATCTGGGTGCTAAGGGTGGTCATGTGCCCTGTCTGAATGGTTTTACCAGAAAGTTTACATGGCAGTTGTATAATTATAGATAAATAAAAAAGAACGAGAAGCCCATGACAGAAGACAAAAAGATTGTTTTAAATATGTATGCCTTTAGACCCACTTATAGGAATCTATCTATACACAAATAATCAGAGATATAATGAAATATTTATGTACACTGAACTCAGAACAATAGCATCCCTAGTAAAAAACTGAAAATGTAGATGTATGAGGAGTGTGTGTGTGTGTGTGTGTGTGTGTGTGTGTGTGTTGTTTTTTTGTTTCTTTGGAGAGAGGGCAGGGGGGAGGACAAGAGGGAGAGGGGGAGGGAGAGAGAGAATGAATCCCAAGCAGGTTCCATGCTCAGCACAGAGCCCAACACAGGGCTGGATCCCACGACCCTGGGATCATGACCTGAACCAAAATCAAGAGTTGGATGCTCAACCAACTGAGCCACCCAAGTGCCCCTACAATACGAAGCTTTTAAGTAAATAGGGTATACAGCCATATTATAAAATATTATGCAGCCATTAAAAATTAGGCTGTCTACAGAATACCTATAGCACAAGCAACCAAAAATAAATAAATAGGACTTGATCAAATTTAAAACTTTTGGGTATCAAAGGATACTATTATGGAAATGAAAAGATAACCCCAGAATGGGAACAAATACTCTCAAGTGACTTATCTGATAAGGGTCCAGTATCCAGAATATATAAACATAGCATATCAGAGTACAGCATCCAGAGCTCTTACAACTCACCAGTAAAAGGACAAATAAGCCAATTAAAATCAGCAAAGGATCTGAATAAACATCTCTCAAAAGAAGGTATACAAAATGGCCAATAAGCACGCGAAAAGATACTCAGCATCAGCTGTCATTAGGGAAATGAAGATGGAAACCACCGCAATACCACCCCGTACCCACTAGGATGCTGCAACAAGACAAGCACACACAGACCAAGAGTCCAAGTGCTGCTGAGGAGGCAGAGAAACTGGAACCCTCATACGTTGCTGGTGGGAACGTAAAACGGTGCAGCCACTGTGGAGAACAGTTTGCAAGTTCCTCAGAAAGTTAAACAGAGATACTACATGACCCAGCAATTCCAACCCCAGATCTAACCCGAGAAAAATGAAAACATACATCCACACAAAAACTTGTACACCAATGTTCACTGGCACATTATACGTAACAGCCCAAAACTGGAAACCCAAACGTCCACCGACTGATAAATGAACAAACAAAATGTTGTCTATCCACACAATGGAATATTACTCACCCATAAAAAGGAATGGAATACAGAATACTGTTACAGTAGGGGTGGACCTTGAAAAAATTATGTTCTGTGAAAGAAGCCAGGCACAAAAGGCCACACACTGTAGGACTCCATTTATAGGAACTGTCCAGATTAGACAGATTCGTAGAGACAGACAGTGGATTAGTGGATGCCAGCTGGGAGGAGGGGGAGTTGGGGAGAGAATGCTAATGGGTACGGAGTTTTGGGATTTTTTTTTTTTTTGGAGGGATGAAAATCTTCTAGAATTAGAAAGTGGTGATGGTTACACAGACTTTTAAATTGTACACTTTAAAACAGTAAATTATACAGTATGTGAATTATATCTAAATACATTTTTTTAAATTAGGCTCTTGAAGATTTTTAATAACATGAGGAAATGCTCTCAACATACTAAAAGGAAAAAAAAAAAACCCAGCATGCAACTGTATGTATAATTCCAATTTGATTTAAAAATATATGTACATGCATATACACATTTGCATTTAAAAAGACAGAAAATATATCAAAATGCTAACAGTGGGTTCCTAGGTAGTGTCATTATGGGGGACTTATTTTCTTCTTCATACTTTTTTTAATGTTTGTTTATTTGAGAGATAGAGCAAAGGCAGGAGAGGTAGAGAGAGAGGGAGATAGAGCATTCCATGCAGGCCCCACCCTGTCAGCCCAGAGCCCAATGAGGGGATCGATCCCACGAACGTGAGATCATGACCTGAGCCGAAATCAAGAGTTGGACGCTTAACCAACTAAGCCACCCAGGCGCCCCTCTTCTTCGTACATTTCAATTTTTTTTATAGTAAATACGTACTATTTTTATAAGAAGGAAGTTGTAAAATAGAAACCCAGGTAGGTCAGTCTGGCTTCAAAGCTGGTGTCATTTCCAACATGCTGTTCGTTCATTAAACACGTATTTAGTGCCTACTCTGTTCCAAGCAAAGTTAAGGAAGATATAATCTCTGCAATACGACCGCCTAACGAGTGACTGGGGACGGCGACTGCATTCCACCTACTGCGACTCTTCCAGCCGGCAGAGGAGAGTCTCAACAAGCAATCATCACTCCGATGCTTTCCTAGCCAATTTCTTAGATGTTTAAAAAAAAAAAAAAAAAGGCCCTTGGCTTTGTCACTGGTACTGATAGCAGTTTGTAGTGACCCGAAGACGTGGATAAGTTCCGAGTTTTCACCAACTTGATTGTAGGAGTATCTTTTCTTCAGCAGGGAGTAAGAAATCTGGACACACAGTATAACACAGTACCAAGGCTCAGGTTCAAAGACACCCATTTAATGGAAAGACTAAAGAGCTCAGGCAACTACACGATACCAAGCCAGGCCTTGTGGCTCCAGAGGCCGTGTGCCTAACAGTAAGGGCTGGAGGCTCTAGGGCCGGCCGCCCGCCCAGGGGGTGGGTCACAGCACTGCCACTCTCACCAACTGCGTGACTCTAGGCACGTGACTTAACTCTCTAGTCCTCCGTTTTCTCACAGGTAAAATGGAGGTTTTAGTGCTTTTCAGCGGCGGAGCTGTAAGCGCTAATAAGCCACTGCATGTATATGAGTCAATACACGTACAGGACATTCCCTAGAATATGGGAAACATTCATTAAATGTCAGAAGGAAGCATAAAAACCCACCTACCAAAATATTTAGTTTTCTAGTTCTTAGGTTGGATAATCAGTTCACAGATGTACTTTTTTTTTCAAAGTTTATTTATTTTTGAGGGGCGGAGGGTGGACAGAGGATCCCAAGCGGGTTCCGCGCCGACAGAAGAGAGTCTGATGCAGGGCTCGAACTCACACACTGCGAGATCAAGACCTGAGCCGAAGTAGGACACTTAACCGACTTGAGCCACCCCGGTGCCCCCACAGATGTACTTTTTGGAACTCACTCTGCTTCATTACTTATATAAGTTACAAATCTACCTTCTATATGTCAAATATTGCGTAATTCTTTTTTTTTTTTAAATAATGGACTTTATAGACAGCCATGCAGCTGCTGGTTTCAGACAGCCTGTCTAGGATGGGAGGCAGCTAGGAAAGCAAGATAAAATGGGGTGGGTTAGGCCTCTCATACCAAAGAGTGTTGGGCTATAATCTGAGAGAATTCAAAGTCTTAAACTCACTGAAAGTTAGCAGGAGATACAGGAATTTTTGAAATCACCTGGTCCAACTCCACATTTTGTAGATGAGGAAACAGAGACGTTGACAAGCGTTTTAAGATCTTCCAGTTCATGGGGCCCTGGGTGGCTCAGTCGGTTAAGCGTCCGACTTCAGCTCAGGTAACGATCTCACGGTCCATGAGTTCGAGCCCCACATCAGGCTCTGGGCTGATGGCTCAGAGCCTGGAGCCTGCTTCTGATTCTGTGTCTCCCTCTCTCTCTGCCCCTCCCCCGTTCATGCTCTGTCTCTCTCTGTCTCAAAAATAAATAAACGTTAAAAAAAATTAAAAAAAAAAAAAAAAAAAAAAGATCTTCCAGTTCACTAATGACAGAAATGAGACTCTTCCTGTTACCTGTGTTTTAGGTACATACTCTAAATGGAAAGCGATGAGAAAAACATTTTGGAAAGGGAAAAAGACACAGTTTGGAAGGATTAAGGTAGCAATCTAACAATAGGAGGTAACACTGCGAAGGTTTATCATATCCCAGGCACTGTGCCAATCACTTCGCATGGTAGCCTTACATAAATTTTGCACAACCTGTGAGGTAGCCACTATTATTAACTAACTCCGCTTTCCAGAAAGTAGAGGCCTATCGAAAGTAAACGGCATGCCCCACGTCACAAAGCCGCTGAGCGCGTAGAGTCTGTAAATGAACCCACACTGTCTGACTCCAGAGTCAGAACCTCCACCCCTGGATATTGCCCACGCGTGAGAATTGACAAAGCAGTGGAACTCTTCATGCCTCAGTCCTTCTCCTACTTTTTGGGTAACTTCCCTGTTCAGACGCAGTGCAGCTGCACAGTAAATTAAGTGGGGTTTTTGTTGTTGCGTGATTGTTTTTAATTCCAGGATAGTTAACGTATTGTTATCTGAGTACAACACAGAGATTTAACAATTCTATATATTACTCAATGCTTATCATAAGTGTACATAAATAAGCTGCTTTTAAACTAAGAGGAGATAACAGTAATTTAGAGCCTACTTGTTCTGTGCTATGCGAGGCACCACACACAGACTCAAGTGCCCCAACCTGTCCAAGGCCACAAAGCCGGTGACAGTGCTGCTGGGGGAGGTGGAACCCACGCAGCCCTAGCGGGGCTCCAAGGCCCTATTTCCCAGCCTATTCAGCGGACAGTGTGCGCCTGTCCATCCAGCAGCTCTTTACTGAGCTCAGCCAAATGCCCTTAACTAAGGCTTGTCCTTACATAGAGAAGAAATTCAGCAAAACCCTGCTCTCACAGAATGCACAGCAGCGGTAAGAGAACGGACCGCTTTCAGCCCGGAACCCTACTTTCCTTGTACCTCAGCAGTTGAGTGGCAGAAGCAGCAAGGACTCTGGAGCCCCCGCCTCACCCATCACTGTCCTAGGAGACCACACACATCGCCCAGCCTTCGCTGCACCTCTGTGCACACTTCACAGATGAACTCCATTCTCCTCTCCTCCTAATGCTGGAAGCTTTTTGTCTTCAAAGTGGGAACTATGTTCATCTCTAGCTTTCTCTCGTTTACCACCAGGTAGTATGACAAAAGGGTTAACTTGAGGAGCTAACAACAACAAAAATGCAGAAGAGGGTAACTCCTCTACTGCCTCTACCTTGGGGAAAGGGCCTATGGGATTCCACGGTATGTGCTCAAAAATGTCCAAGGAAGACATGGAAGATTCTATCCTCGACACTTCGCTGCCTGAGAAAAAAATCCAGAACCCTAGGGGCCAATTATTCTGCTGCCTTGGACTCTGACCTTAGGAAGTCTCCTTCTGGTCTGAACCTGACTGGAACTGAGGGCAGCTGACAGCAGAATGGCAGCTATGTGCGCAGCCGGTAGGAGGGCGGTCAAAGCCAATGACAGCCAGCTTCAGAGCACCATTAACGAGCTACCACACCAAACCCATGGGATAGATGAAGAGTGGCAAGTCTTACTGTGATTTAAATTCGTAAGTTCCTGCTCCGTTCCCAGTATCATGCCGGGAGCTGGGGACTCAAAACACCAGCAGGCTTTTAAAAATCAAGTAACGGGGCGCCTGGGTGGCGCAGTCGGTTAAGCGTCCGACTTCAGCCAGGTCACGATCTCGCGGTCCGTGAGTTCGAGCCCCGCGTCAGGCTCTGGGCTGATGGCTCAGAGCCTGGAGCCTGATTCCGATTCTGTGTCTCCCTCTCTCTCTGCCCCTCCCCCGTTCATGCTCTGTCTCTCTCTGTCCCAAAAATAAATAAAAACCGTTGAAAAAAAAATTAAAAAAAAAAAATAAATAAATAAAAAAAATAAAAATCAAGTAACACTGGGGGCGCCTGGGGGGCATAGTCAGTCAAGCGTCCGACTCTGGTTCTCGGTTCAGGTCATGATCTCACAGTTCATGAGTCTGAGCCCCGCATCAGGCTCTGCACGGATGGCGTGGAGCCTGCTTGGGATTCTGCCTCTCTGCCGCTCCCCGACTTGTGTGCACTTGCGCTCTCTCAAAGTAAAAGAAAATTTAAATTAGAATTAAAATCAAGTAAAACCGAATTGCACTAATAAAACTAGACCAAGAGAAGGCAAGGAAGAGCAGAGCATGAAGAGAAGTAGGAGGGAGAGGGAGATAAGAGGACTTACTGTTTGCAAACAGAAGTGAGGGAAATCTTTGTGACACGAATTAGATGGGAAGACTCATGTAAAACTACCAGCTGGAGTTTAGAATGGAGTGGCTCTTGACTGTCTCCCCTGCTTCTGCTTTTCCCTGGCCAGATGGGAGTTTAAAATTTGAAAAACAATCTTAATAGGGAGCTAAAAAGAGCTGGGTTCTAAACCTGATTTTAAACTTTGTAACCTTGAGTCACCTTAATCTTTCTTTCAAAACCTGTTTCCTCAACTGTAAGAGGGAGGTAACACCTATACGGGAGCTCATAAAGCTATTCACACTTTTGTATGTTTGAAACTTCCATATTTTAATGGAGATACTAATACCTATTGCTTAGTTGCTATGAGGATTACAAGAAGTAATTACAGAAAATACGTAGCCAGCGCCGGGGACTTTGTAGTATTCAATGGTAACTATCATTATCAACATGGTGTTTTTTAAAGTTCTGTGATGAGGGTACGGAGAACAAAACACTATGAACTAGTGAAGTCACTGCTGCGGAGCGTAGACTAGGAATGTCTGGATGTCTATACAAGGACAATCTTCCCATATATCGGTCTTACAGGCTCACTCTGCCACCCACTTTCGTCTTCCCCTTCCTGCTTTATTCATTCACTCAACAAATATGCATTGACTGCCTGCTGTATGTAGGACACAGAGCTGCATACTGAGAATGGGAACCGGAGGAAGAAAGGAGGAGACAGTAACAGGACAGGATGACGGGGACACCCACGAACCATTTGAAATGATAAAACGTTTTGAGTATGTCAGTGTGTGCACTCCTCTGAGAAGTTCTGGAGAGGTTCTAAAAGGAATTTTTTTTTTTTTTAAGTTAAGAAAATCTAATAAACTTAACGGAAAACATACAAAACGTACACAGGGAAAAACATAACACACTCGTGAAAAATCACAAACGTAGCCTTGAGCAAATGGAAAGACAGGCCATGATCTTGGATAAGAAGACTCAATATCATCAAGATGTCAGTTCTCTCTAAGCTAGATTTAACATAATCTCAACAGAAACCCCATCCAGTTGTTGCTGCCTGAAACTAGACAAACTGATTATAAAGTTTATATGGCAGAATAAGCAAGCAAAAGCAGCCAGGAAAACATTAAAAAAGAGCAATATGAAAACATTGGCCCTTCTAGATATTAAAACAAATTATAAAGCCTCTAAAATTAAGATGGTTTTGTAGCGGCATATGAATTGACGATGAAACCGACGGAACGTAACAGAAAATCCAGTAAGAAACCCAAATGTGTACAAGAACTTAGTATCCAGTAAAAACAAGATCTCAAAGCAATGGAGAAAAGATAAGAACTTTTCATAAGTAGTGATGGAATACCTGGCTGGCTAATGGGGAAAAGATAAAATTGGATCCTTCCTCAAACCAAACGAAATGTCAAGATAAATTCCAAATGGACAGGAGCCTTAGATGTGTTTAAAAAAAAGGGGGTGGGGGGGTGGGAGGGGGTGAAACCATACATACACTGGAAGAAAACATTAACAAATACCCCATAAATTAAAAGCAGGGCAAACTTCCTGGGACTCAAATTCTAAAGCAATACACTGTAAGACCCATAAATATAACCATGTAAAGATGAAAAACCTTTGTACAGCAATAAAACAACATATGCAAAGTTAGGCATATGACAAATTGAAAAAAATATTTTTGCAACTTATAGCACAGACTTTGGGCAGATACCCTGTATCTCATTAAAGGAAAAAACAAATTTAAACTATAGTGAAACATTTCTTACCTAACAGATGGGCAAAACTCCCCCAGAACTTTGGTAGCAAGACTCCAGAGAAACAGAGAAGAGGGATCAGGCATCAAATAAAAACTTCTGTGAGGGGCGCCTGGGTGGCTCAGTCAGTTGGGCGTCCGACTTCGGCTCAGATCATGATCTCGCGGTCCGTGGGTTCAGGCCCCGCGATGGACTCTGTGCTGACAGCTCGGAGCCTGGAGCCTGTTTCCAATCCTGTGTCTCCCTCTCTCTCTGCCCCTCCCCCACTCTCACTTTGTCTCACTCTGTCTCTCAAAAATAAATAAATAAATATATAAAATTTTTATTAAAAAAAAAAACTGTGAATGAACATAGTTTTGATTTTGAAACCACATAAATGGTTTACACAGTTAAAAAACAAAATTAGATTTTTAAAAGCAATTCCTAAAGTTTAAACCAAATGAGTCTGTTGATAAAGCTTATCAAATTGGTGGCATAAGCACACAGAGAAATAAACACATCAACTGGCCTCAGGGCAGAATCTGACAACACATTTGAAGTAGCAGATAGTCTAAGGACAAGGGAACCAACAGAAAATTCACACAACATTCAGTGATCTAATGATCAGTGCAGTTAGTGGCATTGCTACTGGGCTGGTTAGTAACATGGCCAGGAAAATCCAGCAGCCTTCAAAGCCCCAGAGTGTGACCCACTTGTCCAGGGAACGATAAAGTTCTGTGGCCCATTTGAGTGTTACTGGCTAGTGCCCAAGTAGAAGAGTGAGAGGGAAGGGAAGAGAGTAAAGTGAGATTTGAACACACCCAACCAGAGCTTGAGGGCAGCACAGGCCAAGCCACTAACTGCATTTACCCTGAGGGCAAGCAAGCCACATGACTTTTAAGGAAGGGGGTAACAGAGTAACATGTGATCTGTGCTTCGTAAAGATCACTGGCATCAGTATACAAAATGGATTAGAGAGGAACAAAGGAAGAAGCCAGCTGGACAGCTAGGAGGCTGCTGTCGTAATCCCGGACAAGAATTACAGTAGCTTTAAACCAAAAGAGAAAGGGGACATCAGTAGACTTGTAGCCTAAATAAATACGTGCTAACTGCAGGTAGGGAGTGGAAGGAGGGTGGGAGGCTGACAGAAGGGGAAGAATATGCGGGACTCCCAGGTTTCTGCCTTTTGCAACTTTGTGGTGCCATCCGAAGAGACTTGTAACTGAAGGTAAGTACCAGGTGGAAGAAAAATGGCAAGTTCACTGCTGCCAGAGCCCCTGACATCATCCTTCAGAGCTGGTGGGGACAAGGAGTTAAGAAGGAAGATCCAATAACCAGGCTGCACTGTTACAAAGCTGAGAAACAGATGAAACAAGCAGGTCAGATAACCTCTTGCAGTATTTTCTCAAAATCAGAAATAGAACCACATACTGTTCACTTTGTTTTTTCTTTTAATGTTTACTTTTGAGGGAGAGAGACAGACTGCATGGGGGGGGGGGGGCGGGGGGGCAGGGAATAGGGAGACACAGAATCTGAACCAGGCTCCAGGCTCTGAGGTGTCAGCACAGAGCCTGACGCGGGGCTAGAACTCAGGAACCGTGAGACCATGACCTGAGCTGAAGTCAGATGCTTAACTGACTGAGCCACCCAGGTGCCCCTCGCTTTGTTTTTATATTTTAAAAAAATGTCACGTAACCAATATCTGGAGGCTTAAAAGCTAGTGATCCTTTGTTTCTAATCTCCTCTTCCTTCTTGGGCCCTTTCCTTCATAAAAACTGACTTCGTAAAACGTCTAGAGTCCCAGAATCAGACTCTCAGGCGGATAATAGAGGTCACTCACACAAATACCTCCAGGGACCGGAAAGACATAAAGTCTCTTTAAATGTAAGCAACTCGCTGTTAAACACCATATGGGCCAAACAAACTGGCCCACGGCAGTTTTCTACTGAGGTCCCATGTTTACAGGATGTCCTAAGAAAATGACTTAAAACAGTTCCTTCCTTTTCTTTCCATTTGAGTACTAATAAATAAAACCAGAAACTACACCAACGAATTACTTTTTCAGAGGTCTTAGTTTAGATAAGAAAGAGAAGTTTGGCTTCAAAAAGAGCTCTTTCTTTCCCTCCATAGATACACAGGGCTGCCAGGACAGATACAGGGGCAGCCTCCCTCCTCCTTTGCTCCTCGGTCTCTGCCTCCGGGAATCCCTCTCCTCTTCCTCTCTCTCCTAACCTTACTTTCCTGTGGTCCTGAGGAACCGCGTCCATTAGCAAGAAGTTGGTTCCTAGAGCCAGAGTATTAGGCTCCTACCACTCTTCCTTTCACGGGTCAGAAGAAACCAGCAGGGCAACGGCTACCAAGGTTGCCAAGACAACGCACTGCCATTTCAACAGTCTCCTATAAAATAATGACGATGATCTCCGAGGCATTTCCAAGTACCTCACTGGGTATCCCTATGAGACAGGAACACCCAACTCTGCTTGGCCACTTTAGAGAAGAAACAAGGCCTGGAAAGATACTTTCAAAACTGAAGTCAAGACCGCACGGCAGTAAGAAGTAACTGGTTTCAGGCGGGATTCATCACCACTTTGGTTCACTGGTTTTTACTACATGTGACGTTTCATTGTTGGCTCTGCACCTTTAGAGGGTCAAGGAACCCTCTGAGACCTGATTAAAGAATGGGCTCACTCCCCACAGACAGACAAATCTGTAGGCAAATTCAAAGGATTCGTGAATCCCCCGCAGCTCAACCACTGACCCCAGTTTAACAATCTGGGATCAGCTAGAATGTATTTACTTCATCTAAGGACATGAAGAACTTGGGTGTCATGAATTTGAGGATTTGGAGTTAAATAACAACATCAGGGAAATACAAGGAAAGCCGGCGTTCTTTCCTTACCCTTCTCTCCCTTGAGGGCTGCAGACGTCTCAAAACTGCAAAGGTCTCTGCAAACGACACACCACACCCTCTGCAGGACTTCAAGACACTGACAATCTCATCTCCGAATTTAAATGCCCTTAATATTTAATTCTTTCCTCTACATGGTTACAGCTTGCCTTCTTCACATTATCGGGATGATGGCTTTCGGAGGCAGCCTATTGGAGATCCAGAAAACCATAAATTCCAATTCAATTTCCTTGTGAAAATCAAAGAGCTCACTCGCTTGAAGAGTTGAAAGCGTCTGAGGGGTCACTGCCTTCCTCCAGGGTGCTGGTACAGGCAGTGTTCCAGAAGGGTAATGTAAACACTCAGTATGAGGCAACAGGGCATACCAATTTGTTTTTCAATCTATTTTATTTCAGTTCAGAGCTTCTTTGCAGACAGATAGTCCACAAAAACAACCACACTTTGGTTGTACTCAGTCTTCTTCAATCTCCAAAAGCAGCTGAGTATTGCCAAAGTGTGGCTCGTTTCCCTGCGCTGCCTGTCTGCAATGAGGCTTTGAACTGAAATAAAATAGATTGAAAAACAAATTGGTATGCCCTCGCTCTTCCTGCAGTTTTATATTATCCTTCAAAACTAGTGTTACCACCTTCTCTTTACTGGAACCCAACAGACCCAAATAACAGAGTAAAACTGCAACACTTTAAATGTGCAGGTCCCACCCAAACCCAAAATAGCAATTTAATGCTGGGCTTATTGTTTAACATTGCATTAACATGCCACTCTCCTTGCTCCTGTTCCTTGCTCCATTTGCCGGGCTGGATTACACCTTCTAAGGACACATGCAATCGGGTTACTAGACGCAGTTTAAAGCAAAACCTGACACTGCCGATCCTCTTACACGGTCTGCTTGATTTCTCACTGCCTCTGCAATTTTTCACGTTCATGACCCCAAATACCTTCCTATTTTTACCAATTCAAAAAGTCTGTTACTTGCTTTAAAGCATCCAATGCCCTGCTTAAAGTATGCAACATTATTTTGAAAACTTTCAGAGGAAACCAAAAATCATTTGCAAACAAACTTTGAAATGACCAACTAGAAGAAACCTGTAATTTTCTTACACTGCCTTAAGAAAATGCACATGCCTTCAATGGAGGAACACACTAAAATAATGAAAAGTACTCTGAATAGATAGTTGTATAATTTGGTTGAAAAAAATTTAAAACTCGTTTGGAGGAGTTCCTCTCTCAACAAGCACAATGAGAAAAAATAAGAGCTGTTCCTGTCTCCCCCAAAGATAGAAGCATACACACACACCCTCAGTTTTGTTGGTAACATAATCCTAGACTTTTGTTATTATTTAGCACTTTAAATACATTTCCATTTGGGGCCCAATTTGGTTTTCTCTGATTGGAATTCAGCAACATGTGTAACAACAACAAAAAGGAAACAGCAAACCTGTTATTACACTTTTTCTTATTTAATCCACACAACAACCCTTTTCAGGAGGTACCACTATCCGCATTTCACATACTAGACCATCTGTAACTGGCCCACGGCACGCAGCTCTCCCAGCAGTAAAGCTGGCTTGAGGGCCAGCGACTCAGAGCACGGGACTGAATCACGGCACCACTACTCACTTCTTTCAATCCAACACCCCAAATTCTTGCCACCTCACAATCTCTGACCCTACTAAAAAGTTCTTCCTTCCCAGTTCTCTCCCTTCTCCCTTCTTGCCTGGACTGGATTCTCGTCACTCAAACAGGTTCGGTTTAAACTACCTTTCTCAAGTGCCTTGCTGGGCCAGGCCGGTAAGAGGGGTCCTCTGGGTCAGCACTGTCTTATCACCTTTATCACAGTTGCCACTATTTGCCTTAGACACGAGGTGTTAGGTCCATCTTGCTCACGGTAATCATAAGGCCCAGCACAGTGGGGTCTGGTACATAGCAGGCACTCAAATATTTGATCAACAAATGGCCTGAATTGTTTATTTAATACTTACCAGACTACAGGCTGTGGGCACTGGCTAGCAGCTGATACAAAAATAGGTAAGGTGTGGTCCTGCCCTGGAGAGCCTCCCAAGAAAAGGTAATTAACAGACGGAATAATACAGACTGGTGTGATCAGTTGAGGTTCAGAACCCAGCTCCCTTGTACATTAACTATGTAACCTTGGACATTGCTCTGAATCTCAATTTTCTCATCTTTACAACAGGAATATTAATACTACCTTCGTCACAGTGTTGGTGAGAGAGCCGAATGATATTCCAGGTAAATAGAGCACACAGTGCTTTGCAGAAATCATTTAATAAATATGAACTGGTGACTTTATTATGATGCTATGACAGCTGTATTTGAAATTAGCTTTGTTTACAGGTATACCATCTGTCCAAGACCCTGCTGAATTTAAATCCTGTGCAAGGGCAAAGAGCTTGTTGATCTTGTCCACCACTTTTCTTCCAGGGATTTGAATCATCCTTAGTACATAGTAGGTGCTAAAAAAATACTGAAAGATTCATGAATGCATACGCGCAGGCAAGGGGTGTTCTGAAATCGTTTGTTAGTTCAACTAGGGATGAACAGCTAAGTTTGGGAACTACCGCCATGAAAGAAATGCATCTAAATTAGAAAGCAGGGTGTGGTATAAATTTGATGATTTAGCTAAGAAAAACTTCACTTTGAGGTTGTAATTAGATCTCCATAAGCCATACAAAGATTTGGAATACGATTTCAGGGAAGAACCAAAGAGCCCCAGGTTGAGACTTCAAAGAAGTTCCAGCAGTATGAGGCGGGTCACAAAGCAGAGGGCTCCCTGGAATGAGCTCCATCTGCCAGACCTATAATCTAGTACACCCTTAGGAAGCTTAACCTCAGAATCTGGTATTCCTGTCTTAAGCGGAAACATGGATACTTACTTAGGAAATGTTGTTAGCAAAAAACCGCTGGGTATGAATAGAAACGAAGCACCTTATTGTAGGCGCTGGGTGGATGGTACTGTTACTAAAAACAGTGGGAAACAATTCCCACATTGATTAACAGATCAGATCAATAAGCCCAGAGCTTTAGGTGCACGGGGTAGTTTTAACTCGAAGCCCAGAGCTTTAGGTGCACGGGGTAGTTTTAACTCGAGTTTCCCTTTCCGTGAGAAATGATCAGAAGAATCGCCGGACAACGCTGACCAGTCTACTTGTGTCTAGGGCAGGGGCTGGCACACTTCTGGGAAGGGCCGGACCTTAGGTATTTTTGGCCTTGTGGGCCATGCCCTTAAAGCCATGCCATGTCTGTCGCAACTCAACGTAGCCCTCGTAGCAAGAAACGAGCCACAGATGATATAAAACAATGAACATGGCTATGTTCCAACAAAATTTCACTTGGGGACACTGAAATCTGATTTTATATACATTTCGTAAATTACAAGGAAGTCTTCTTTTTTCCCTCCCAAGCATTTAAAAATGTAAAAACCACTGTTAGTTCCCCACAGACCAAAACGGGGTGGGGTGGGGGACCGGGGATTTGGCCCCAGGCCGGAGTTTGCCGAAGCCTGGCGCAGACTTGGCAGGAGGGGGGAGAGACTCGAGAAGCAGCAGCGAGGAGGCCTCGGATCGCGCCGAGGAGCAGGCGGTGACGAGCGAGGGCAGGCCCCAGGCGGGGGCCAAGCCGGGTGCACCCCGACAGGGCCCCGCGGCCTCTCCCCACCGGAGACTTACAGCCGAGCCTGCGCTCGGGGTGGGAGCCTCCCCAGGGGGTCCGCGTCCGGGGCAAGAGGAGGCGGCTGCGACTTGGCAGAGCCCCACGGAGTTCGCCACGCCGAAGGGTCTCAGCGCGCCCCTCATTTGGGGCGCCTCTCGGGCCTCAACAGCTAAAGGGGTCTCCACGCTGAGTCCCAGCCCCGTTTCTATGGTTACCTGTTCAGCACCGATTCAAACTGCCGTTCTTTATTGACAGCGCCATAGAGGACACGAACACTCCTGCCCGAAGGGAACAATAAAGCTTTCTCCATTCAACAGCGGCAGAGACGCCAGAAGGCGGCCATTTTGAGGCCGGCGCGTAAGGAGTAGAGCGGCGAGGGGCCGGCCCGGCCTGCCCCGCGCGCCGTGGTCACGTGTCGGGGGGGCGGGCCTCGGGGGGCGGGGCCTGCGTCGAGCGCGCCCTCCACCAATGCTAGGGCGCGGGGGCTAACCGGTTGTTAGCCTGTTCTCTGACCTATGACCTTAGCCACTCCCTCCCCTCCCCACACTCTCTTATGAAAGTTTTGATGGGGTTCCACGGACTCTCGCTTGGGCAGTACTAGAGTGGGGATCTTGTTTCAAGAATGGCACAGAAGGAGACACAAAAAGGTTTCTCTACATTTTTCCAAAACATGTTCACGTGCAAGGCAGAGACGTGACCTGAGCCGCGTCCCCAGACGCATCCTCATAGGTGGAGAGTCTTGGCACCGCTCGGACGTGATAGGCTACCAGGGTCGTAGCAGCCAATCGAGGTGCCCGGAAGGCGTTTTGATCCCGCCTTTCCCTCCTCCCGCTCAGGAATTTAGGGTGTGTGTTGGAGGGGGGGGTCATAGCTTTTCTTTTGCTCAGTTTCTTTCACACGCTTTGTTGCACAGTGAGCGTTCCACGCTGGAGCTCCTGTTGCCACCCTCATACAGCCGAAGAGATTAAGTCAGATCCAGACAGTATCAGACAAATTAAGTCACATCAGTGCTGGCCCACTGAACCTCACACTGTCACTCCGTCACTGACGCGCAGCCAATTTTTCTGTCACTGCCAGTCATGCCACCCAAATCCAGCAGTCTCAGTACAATGCCGAGTTCCCTCTGTGGTTACAGCTGTTACATCCACAGTGTCAATATTCGGTCGTTCTGAGAGCTGTCACTGTCAGGCTGACTCCCACTCCATCACCGTTTTTAATCACAAATTCAGTCTGCTGGGCAGAACTGTCACTTGCATTGTTGCTGTCGTTGAGTTCATTATTGTTTACTGTCACTGTCCGACCACAGGCGACCACTGTCAAGGACCACAAACTTCAAACAGTTCTGTACAGTATAGCAATTGGACTCTGTGCCCAGCCGTCACTCTTTCGGTTGTTTTCACTGTCATTGTCACTCAGCTACTTTCACTGCCCCATAGTCAAGCCAATATTCAGCAGGCCCCTACTGGGTACACAGCTGTCCTTGTTACTGCCCGATTAGTCACTTTCACTATTATACTCTCATGTCACTGTCACGTTCAGGGTCAGATTTACTATAGCTGACACCCAGTCACTCTTGTAGTCACTAGAGCCGCACCACAGCTGTTGTGCCCCCTAATCACTCATTTCCACCACCTCTGCATTGTCCCTTAATGGGAGCCCCCAATACACAGGGTTGCCACATTTAGCAAACAAACCACGACTACCTAGAATGGTACTTGGCACGTAGTGGGTGCTCAAAATATATTTCCCAAATTAATGGATTTTTTATTTTTTTTAACGTTATTTTTGAGACAGAGAGAGACAGAGCATGAACGGGGGAGGGTCAGAGAGAGAGGGAGACACAGAATCGGAAGCAGGTTCCAGGCTCTGAGCTGTCAGCACGGAGCCCGACGAGGGGCGCGAACTCACGGACCGCGAGATCATGACCTGAGCTGAAGACGGATGCTTAACCGACTGAGCGACCCAGGCGCCCCAAATTAATGGATTTTTAAAAAAATGTTTATTTATTTATTTTGAGAGAGAGACAGAGAGAGAGAGAGAGCAGAGGAGGGACAGAGAGAGAGACCCAGAATCCGAAGCAGGCTCCAGGCTCTGAGCTGTCAGCACAGAGCTCAGTGGGGGCCTTGAACCCACAAACCGCAATATCATGACCTGACCCGAAGTTGGACGCTCAACCAACTGAGCCACTCAGGCACCCCAAAATGGATTTCTTTTAATAAAAAAAAAAAACAAAAACAATATTATTGGCAATGTACTGTTTGTAAATGTGAATGGCTTGAGGTTCAAACATCTCAAACAGTAGGAATAAGTCTGCAGCCACAGCTGTCCTCACTGTTCCACTTAACAACACTCTGCATCCTACAGGCACTAGGAGAAAACATGAGAAATGTGGCTACCGGGTACATGAATCCTGGGACCATGGTTACAAAGAATACGATTCCTTAACTTTGGATTTCTTAGTTTAAAAGGAATGCATGTTGGGGTGCCAGGGTGGCTAAGTTGGTTAATTGTCCAACTCTTGATCTCATCGCAGTTTGTGGTCTCACGGTTCATGAGATCAAGCCCTGTGTCGGGCTCTGCACTGAGTGTAGAGACTGCTTGAGATTCTCTCTCTCTCTCCCTGTCTCTCTCTCTGCCCTTCCCCCACCCTCTCTCTCTCAAAATAAATGGACATTTTTAAAAAAATGAAAGGAATGCATGTTTATTGTAGAGTGTTTATAAAATATGGGAAGGACTCTTTTGCCTCTGAAGGATTGTTTTAGGATGTCAAAGAATACCCTCCCCCAGCACCCTCACACACAGTCATGGCTACAGTTTTCTCCGTAATTGTTCACTTGAGGTTTTGCATTATTGGAAATTTTCAGGGGAATTTCTTGCCTATAGCTGGCCCAGCACATGGGAGAATAAGAAAACAATGACGGGAACCTCTAAGGACCTCATCTCTCCAGAGAGCCTCAAGGATTTGGAAGAAATAACTTGTGCTTCCCAGTTGCCAGAAGGACCGATCCTTGAACCTAAAGGAGGAAGGTACTTGAAAACTTTTCCCCCCTTTCTTCTACCTTGACGGAGAATGTTCCCAGGCTCTGCCTGAGGTGGCTCCAGCTAAACTACCGGCTGTTTCTGGAATGGCTACCACATGCCAAGGACATTGAGGTCAATGGAACACGGTCACTGCCATAAGAAATAGTACAGCCTTCACCACTTCTACTGCTAATAGCCTCACTCTCATTCTCTGCCAGGTACAATGCCAAGCTCTACCCAGATATCTCATTTAATTCTCCCAACCCCTGGCAGAGGTAAGTGATATTATTACCTTTATTATTATTATTATTATTATTATTCAAGAGAAAACAGATTCAGGTGTGCCTGGGTGGCTGGGCTGGTTGAGCGTCCGACTCTTAACTTCGGCTCAGGTCATGATCTCAGGGTCGTGGGAAGGAGCCTTGTGTTGGGCTCTGCACTGAGAGTGGAGCCTGCTGAAGATTGTCTCTCTCCCTCTGCCCCTCTTCACCTCTCCCCCCTCATGCTCTCTTTCTCTCTTAAATAAATAAATAAATTAATTAATTAAAATAAAATAAAAACCGATTCAGTGACGGTGACGCAGCTCCTAGGCAATGGAGTTGGGGTTTAAACCTAGGAAGTCTGACTCTAGAATGTTCACTTTTTCCCCTCAGAATGACTTGAGGGTTTTATGAAATATATGTGTCTGTTATAAAGAGTTCAAGGATTACGGGGGGAAAAAATGGAGAAGAGATTTAAAGGCAGAATCACTCTAAATCCTAGCACTTAACAATAACGTATCATTATAGCTGAGCATTTCTCCATCTCTGGCATATATATGTAGGTGGGTAGATGGAGGGGTGATAATGATAATGATGAGCTTCCCTCTATGCACTGGACACTGTTCCAAACACTTTCCATGAATTAACACATTTAATTTACTCAGAGAGAGAGGTGGAGAGACATAATTTTATTAAAATGAACTCATTTAACATACTCAGGGTTCACAGCAGCAGCCAACCACCCTGGTGATGTTTTTCCCCAAATCTGGTTCTTTTCCTCAGTCTTTGCTCTCTTCTCTCCGCCTCCTAATCAAATCCTAAACCCAGAGTCCTTGGGCTGCAAAAGCTGAGTCTTTAAATAGCACCCTCTGCACAGCTGCTGCCCGGTCAAATGTCTCTGCTGTTCCCTAAGGCGGTGGCGGTATTTGTAGACGTGAAATTTGCTAGATGCTCGGCATACGCTTTTTATTTGTTAGGGTAGGTATCTGGGCTTTGGCTTTCTTTTTCCCTGGCTTTTTAAGTGTTCAAATTCACTCCCCTGTTCTCAAATCCAAATGAAGCTTGGTCTTCAGATCTTGCCCAGTGGAGACCAGCTAGTCTCAGATGAGAAAGCTGTTGGAATTTGCCGAATGACTCAGAAAGGTCAGCCGCCTGCTCATCCATCCGACATGACAGAAGACGTGGAGGAGGGAGACTTTCTCGCTGCAAAGGGGCTGCCCCGGCCAATGGAATCTGGGGCCCTTCTGTGGGTCTGGCCCTACCAACATCTGACACTGTGAATGAATCCCTTGCCTTAGTTTCCCCCCAAACAAAAGGCACTCTTGCATTCAGAATGACGAAATGAAATTGACATCTCCATGGAGATGGGCCATCCACAGAAGCTATGATTTTCCAGCCAAATCTGCTTCTCCTCTTCAGCTCCTTAGCTCAGAGAGGACAACCCACCCACCATTCTCTGCCCAGTTGCGGGTCAGACACATGGAGGTTGTCCCTGACACTTCTGTTGCTCACGCTCAATCAGTCCCCTAGTCTTATTGATTTTACCTCTAAATATATACTCTCCATTTCCACGGACAAAATCCAGTCAACCTTTACCTCTCACCTATTGTGATGTCCTCATCCTCCAGCCTTTATTTATTTTTGAGACAGAGAGAGACAGAGCACGAACGGGGGAGGGTCAGAGAAAGAGGGAGACACAGAATCTGAAACAGGCTCCAGGCTCTGAGCAGTCAGCACAGAGCCCGACGCGGGGCTCGAACTCACATACCGCGAGATCGTGACCTGAGCCGAAGTCGGACGCTTAACCGACTGAGACACCCAGGCGCCCCGCCAGCCTAGTTTTTCATGTCAACTTTATTAAGAACATTTTACATAAAAGAAAATGTACTCAGTTAAAGCGGAGTTTGGGCAAATATATACACCTGTGTAACCACCACTATATCAAGATATAGGACATTTTTTATTTTTTTAGGGCAGTTTTAGATTCATAGCAAAAATGAGAGGTAAGTACACAGATGTCCAATATTCCCCCTGCCTATACACAGTGCACAGCCTCCTCTCTACCACCAGCATCCCCACCAGAGTGATACATTTGTTACAGTTGATGGACCGACATTGACACAGCATTATCACCTGAAGTCCACAGTTTACGTGACCGTTCACTCTTGGAGTTGTGGATTCTGTGGGTTTGGCCAAATGTAGAAGGGCATGTATCCACCATTATCATATCATACAGGAGAGTTTCACTGCTCTAAAGATCCTCTGTGCTCCACATATTCATCCTCCCCCATCTGACCACTGACCATTAACTTTTGGACTATCTCCATAGTTTTGTCTTTTCCAGGATGTCATATAATGGGAATCATACAGTATGTGGCCTTTTCAGATTGGCTTCTTTCACTTGGTAATATGCATTGAAGTTTTCACCATGTCTTTTCATGGCTTGATAGCTCATTTCTTTTTAGCACTGAATAATATTCCATCGTTAGTTGAGTAGTGTCAGTCCTCCAGCTTTGTTTTCCTCCTTCACAATTGGGTTGTCTAATCTGGGTCTTTTGCCTTTCCATATAAACTCTGGAATCAGTTTGATCCCTTAGATATCAGTGGTATGGGACATCTAGAGTGGGTTGGAGTGGGGTATTTCCTTTCCCCCTGACAAAAGCACCAAGGGATTTTTCTCTCATATTCACTAGTAGAGCTCCAGGAGGTAAAGTAACAAAAACGAATATGACTAACCTCCCCCCATGACCGGTCCCTCTGGAGTTTTTAACTCTTAATTAGACTCGTCCACACTGAGCCTCTGGCTTTTTGTCAACTCTAGTTCAGGTTTCCCTGTCCCTACGCTGGTTCCCGCCAAGGTTTCTGTTCCTGGGTTTCTGCTCGGGTAGGTTGGGATTCTCTGTGTCCACCGGTCTGTCTCTCAACTTGGGGGGGCAGCAGTTTTCCCTGTGACCTCACTTCTCTGATGAATCTAAAAAGAATTGTGGATTTTTCAACTTATTCCGCTTTTTATTTGTTAGGACAGAGTGGCTACTTCCAAGTTTCTTTCATGCCAGACTAGAAACCAGAGTCTTAAGACACTTCCATCACCTGAAAAAGTGCACTGTTCCCTTGTGCCCCTTCCCTGTTCAGCTGCCCTGCCGCAGCCCCCCAGCAACCACCCATCTAACTCGCTGTCAGTATAGGTGACTCTTGTCTGTTCTAGAATTTCAAATAATCAGATTACATAGTATGTAGTATCTTGTGCCTCCCTTCTTTCACTCAGCATAACTTAGGTGAGCTTCATCCATGTTGCTAAGTTTATCAATACTTTATTCCTTTTCATTGCTGGGCCCTTTGGTTTTGATAGGCCACCATGTGTAGAGTCATTCACCTATTAACTTGGGTGTTTCCAGCTTTAGGGTATTATGAATAATGCTGCTGTGAATATTTGTCTACAAGTCTCTGTGTAGGTGTGTGTTTTTGTTTGTCCTAGGCAAACACCTAGGAATGGAATGGCCAGATTATATAGTAACTATTTATCTTTATAAGAAGGAACCAAAGAGTTCCCCAGAGTGGCTATAACATCTGTGTTCCCAGCATCAATGCTGAGAGTTCCAATTAATCCACCTCCTCGTCATCTATTGTCAGTTATTTTAAATGTAGTCATTGTAATGCCTGTGAAGTGGGTATCTGCTTTTGGTTTTCATTTTCATTTCCTTTTGCATATTGTTTTTTTTTATTATTATTGAGTTATAGAAATTCTCTATATATTTTGGATACAAGGATATAAGTTCTTTATCAGATATAGGTATTGGGAATATTTCAGTCCTGGCTTCCCTTTTCTTTTTTTTTTTTTTTTTTTTTTTTTTTTTTTTTTTTTTTGATGGTGTCATTCATGGAGCAAAAGCTTTGGATTTTGATGAAATCCAATTTATCAATTTTTCTTCTTAAAAGGAAAACCGTTAACACAGTGCAACTACTTAAAGGGGGGAACCCTGGGGCATTCTGCTAAAAGTTAGGGACAACAAGGATGACTACCATCACCATTATTATTATTATTTTTTTAAGATTACTTTGGATGTATTACTCAACACAGTTGGATAAAAGAAAAGAGAGATAATAGGATTATATATCCAGAAACCCCCAAAGAATCACCTGAATAACCTATTCTAAGGAAAAGAATGAGAGAAGGGAGGGAAAGCTAGAGAGGATGGGGGAAGGGAGAGGGAGGAGAAGGTGGTAAAGTAAGTAAGCTGATGATGTGTGAAACAAACATGCAGAAACCAACTAGAAGACAAAGGCCCTCTGCCTTGGACTGGGAATTCTACCATCGGCTTCAGTTCTCAGGCCTTTGGCCGTGGACTGAACTATACCACTAGACTTCCTGGTTCCTCACTTTGCAGATGGTATATCATGGCATATCTCAGCCTCTGTAATTGTGAGAGCCAATTCCCAAAATAAATCTCCTCTTATATATTCCTATCCCTATCTTGATCTCTATGCTACTGGTTCTTTTTCTCTGGAGAACCATGACGGATGCATTAATGTGTAAACTTTACACAGAACCCAGTTACGAGAGGTAATGGAAGAAAAGAGTGTATTTACAATAGCAACAAAAGATAAAAATACCAATGTATAAACTTAAAATATTAGTGAAGGACACAACAGAAAACTTGAGCAGAAAGACAGACCATTTCCTAAATAGCAAGAAGACTAAATATGGTAAAAATGTTGATTCCCAGCAAAACACACCAACAGGGCTTTGGGTTGTTTTTTGGTTGTTTGTTTTTTTCCTGCCAAGAAGCTGATTATAACATTTAAGTGGAAAAATAGACAACAAAGAATATGGAGAACCAGCCCTACCAGATATTAAACTACATTCTAAAGTTTCATCAATTGGGGCGCCTGAGTGGCTCATTTAGTTAAGCGGCCGACTTCAGCTCAGGTCACGATCTCGTGGTACGTGAGTTCGAGCCCTGCGTCGGGCTCTGGGCTGACAGCTCGGAGCCTGGAGCCTGCTTCAGATTCTGCGTCTCCCTCTGTCTGCCCCTCTGCTGCTTGCACTCTGTCTCTTGCATTGTCTCAAAAATCAATAAACATTTTTTAAAAATTAAAAAAAAAAGTGTTGGCAATTAAAATAGTGGGCACGCAAATAGACAAACAAAACCAATAGGACAAATTAACAAGTCCAGGAATAGACCAAAATCACATAGAGGAATTTAGCATATGCTAAAAGTGTAAGAGGAAAGGTAAATTTTATAATTAATGGTGTCTATATCTCACATCTTATGCTAGGGTAACTAAAAATAGATCAAAGATTTGAAGCTAAAAAATTTTACACATTAAAGTCCTAGAAAAAAGTGGACAAATTTCTTTAAAACTGTGAGGTGGTAAAATTCTTTTTAATTGACTCAAAATCCAAAAACCAAATAAGAAAAGACTGATCAACTTAACCACATTTAAAAATCACGAACAAAGACTGATCGATTAACCACATTTAAAGATCACGAACAAAGTCTAAATATAAATGACATCCTGGGAAGGGCATCTGGGTGGCTCAGTTGGTCAAGCGTCCGACTTTGGCTTAGGTCATGATCTCGTGGTTTGTAAGTTTGAGCCCCACTTTGGGCATACTGCTGTCAGCATGCAGCCCAGTGCAGATCTTCTCTGCCCCTCCCTTGTTCATGTTCTCCCCCACCCTCTCTTTTTCGTTCAAAATAAATAAATGAACTTAAAAAAAAGATGACATCCTGGGAAAATATATTTGCAACTCATATTACAAAGGATTAATTTCCCTAATACATGAAGAGCTTCTAGAAATTCATAAGAACAAGAACAAAACTCTCTCCAAAATCTTAGAAAAATGGGCAAAGATGTGAAAAGCATATCACACACACACAAGAAGACACACAGACAGCCTATAAATACACAAAAAGATGCTCAACCCATTCATAATATGAGCAGTACAAATTAAAACTCCCTTGGAGTATCTTTTTTTAACACATAAAATTGGAAAAAATTCTGGAAATGTGACCATGTGATAGTAAACAGACACTCTCATACACTGCAGGTTGGAATATAAATTAGTACAGTTCCTATGTAGATTAACAATACTTATTGCGATTTTAAAATGCATTTTCCTTTTGACCCAATAATTTCACTTCTTGGTATTCATTTTATATATGCACCTGCCTGTGTACAAAATGGCACATATACAAGGTTACTTACTGAAATAGTTCATGAAATAGGAAGAAAATGGAATTTAAACCAAAAACAAAATGGCTTAAGTATATTGTGATGCATTTATTCAATGGAATACTATGCAGCTTAAAAAAAAAAGTGAGGAAGCTCTAGAATTCTTGTAAGGAAAGAACTCCAAATATATTGCTAAAATGAAAAAGCAAGATACAGAACAGCAATCAACAAGCGTTTTTTTGTAAAGGGCCAGATGCAAGTGTTTTCGGCTTTTCGGGCCATGTAATCTGTGTTGCATCTATTCAACTCGCCAACCTGTCATTGTAGCAGGAAAGCGTTCAGACATATATAACTAAACAGGTGTGGCCAGATTTGGCTGGATTTGGCCTGCTGCAGTGGTTTGTCAGACCTCTGCCCTGGATGTATGGCTTGTTATTTTTGTGTAAATGAGTGTGTGTGTGTGTGTGTGTGTGTGTAGATGAGAATCTATATTTGTATTTGTTTATATTTGCATAGAAACATTGAAAAGATACATATGAAAAATGGAGTGTGTATCAGGGGCCAATAGGGAGACAGAAACCAGGGAAATCTGAACAGAGAAACTTTAATATAAAGAATTATTAGCTAGTCATGGAACTCATATAATATTAACTAATATGATGTAAAGAATTATTAACTGATAAAGGAGATTAAGTCCTCAAAGGGATAGAGAGACCTCTGAAGCCGTGAGTCCAACAGCATGGTCTGAAATATTGGGTGGGTTCTGTCTGTGCTGCCCAGTGTAGTAGTCATTAGCCACACGTGGCTATTAAACACTTGCGATGTAGCTACTGTGATTGAGGAACGGGGTTTTTAATTCGATTTTATTTTAATTAATGTCAAAAATTTGTTTTTCATGTTGATTTATTTTTGAGAAAGAGAGAGCGTATGAGCAGGGGAGGGGCAGAGAGAGAGGGAGACGCAGAATCTGAGGCAGGCTCCGGGCTCTGAGCTGTCAGGACAGAGCCTGACACGGGGCTCAGACCCAAGAACTGCGAGATCATGACCTGAGCCAAAGTTGGACGCTTAACCGACTGAGCCACCCAGGCGCCCCTAATTAATTTATGTTTAAATCTAAGTAGCCACCCTGGACTAGTGGCTGCCACATGAGCAGAGGTGTGGGGAGTTGCTGCCAGCTCTCAGCTGAGGAATGTACTCAGGGAGAAACAAACTTGGAAGAGCCCCTCACCCCCCCCCCCCCAAAACTGAGATTTGCACCTCATTGGAGAGGGTATAGCTGTAGCCCACGGGATACTGGTATGTACTTGCCACTGGGTTTCCGGCATACCTTTGACAGAGAAGTGCCTGCTAATAAGGAAGCCGCCACACGATAGAAGCCAGAAAGGAAAGCACCAGAACTGGAAGAACAGTACCTTCATCAAGACATCAAAGCCAAGCTTCTTTTCATCCTACTTTTCCATCCTCAGTGCAGCAGACTCATCCACAGACCAGCTCCCCTCCTAGACACAAGACAGCTCATCAGCTCCAGGCTTCCCATTTCTCGGAGAAAGATATCTTTCCCCAAAGCCCCTCATCCTCTGCATATCCGGTTAACCCTTGGACAAGGCGGGTGTTAGGGATGCCAGCCCTGTGCAGTTAGAAATCTGTGTATAACTTTGAACCCCCCAGATTGTAACTACTAATAGCCCACTGTTGATGGGAAGCCTTGCTGATAACATAAACAGTCAATTAGCACATATTTTGTATATTTATGAATTATACAAAAAAGTAAGCGGTAGAAAAGAAAGTATCATTAGGAAAATCCTATTGCAAAGACTCCTTGTATAAGTGGACCCGTGCGGTTCAGACCCGTGTTGGTCAAGGGTGAACTGTACTTTTCTGCCTCACTGCATCATATACTCACATCTGAGCTAATCGCTGACAAGGAACAGGGAACCACTGTGTTTGGCATCGGCCAGATCTGGGTCACTGTCCAAATGGCTCTCTAAGGCCGCAGGAGGCTACGCTCTCTTGAAATATGTGACCAAGTGGAGAAAAATGGGGGTATAAGGGAGATGACGGCTGGCGAGGCTGTCAACATGTCTGCTCTTGCTATGAAAAACTTGATGCCAAAAAATTTGGAAAGCTTAAGCAAAATGCGTAAGGGCTTGGAAAAATATGAAATACCCAAAATAGCACAACAAGAAAAATACAGTGTATATTTGTATAAAATATCCATTCACCCATTCATTCAATAAATACTTATTTTTTGTTAAGTGCTAGGCACTCTTGATAAGTGTAAGCACTACCACTCCCCTTCTGCCACGCCTCCTGACTCTCCCACACCTCCCCTCCCTACCCCCCTCACCCCTCCAAGGAAAAAAAAAATCACCAGACCAGAATCATTTTGCAGGTAAATTCTACCAAACTTTTAGAGGACAGCTAGTTCCTACATCATTCAAGTTTTCGCAGAGAAGCAGGGGGAGGCTGGAGAGGGGGTGTCATGCAACCAATTTATGAATCTAGTTAAACCTTGATATTATAGAAGATAGGAACGGTAATTTTAAGCTGTTTTTACTTATAGTTACAGATGCAAAATTCCTAACTCAAAAAAACCCCAAGTGGGATTTAGTTTAGAAATGTAAGGATGACTTAACAGCAGATAAATCTATCAAGGTGTTTCAGGTTAAAGAAGAAAATACAGTATTTCAATAGATACAAGAAAGAGATCTATTTGTGATTAAAGTAGCTTTCTTAACAAGGTGTTTCAGGTTAAAGAAGAAAATACAGTATTTCAATAGATACAAGAAAGAGATCTATCTGTGACTAAAGTAGCTTTCTTAACCTCCTAAACATTCTCTATTAGAAACTTACAACACACAACATATTTGATGAAAAGCAATGTCGATTTCTAGCTAACATGGAAACCAGAGAAGCATACGTCCCACTAACACTACTGTCTAATGTAGTATTGGGAGCTGATATATGAGAGACATGGCATCACAACCCAGCAAGGAAAGAACAAATTATTTTAATATGTGGTAGTGGGAGAATTGATTCAAAATGTAAAGAAAGTGAACTTGAACTCCTATCATACACTATTTAAAAAAAAAAAAGTCAAAATACTTCCAGATGGATTAAATACCGAATGTGAGAAAGCAAAGCTATAGAAGAAAAAGGTAGGCAAATGTCATTGTGACTTTGGAATTGGTAAGAATTTTTTTAAAGAGGAAAACCAAAGGATTAGACTATTTCAAAATGAAAGACTTTTGCTCCTATCATTTAGATTTAAGGTTCAGCTCTGAGAGAAGTAAGCAGTCCAGAAATAAGTGGTCCATGCCAGGCCTCAGGGACCCAGTCTTTCTATTGTAGTGTCCCTATCCTTAGCACAGGGCTCCCTACTCATGACCCAACATGCCAACCAGTGAGGAAAAAAGAGGAAAGAAGGGAATGGTTTCTCCATAAGACTATCTCCGGCAAATTTCCCATAATACCTTTTCTTACATCCTATTGGCCAGAAATTAGTCACATGGTCACACCTTGCAAGGTATGCTGGGAAATATAGTGTTTATGCCAGAAAGCCTTGTATCCAGTTAAAAAACAGTTTGTCTTTAAAAAAAAAATTTTTTTTTAATGTTTATTTTTGAGAGAGAGAGAGAGCGTGTGAGCAGGGGAGGGGCAGAGAGAGAGAGAGGGAGACACAGAGTCCAAACCAGGCTCCAGGCTCCTAGCTATCAGCACAGAGCCCCACGCAGGGCTTGAACTCATGAACTGTGAGATCATGACCTGAGCTCAAGTCAGATGCTTAACTGACTGAGCCACCCAGGCACCCCCAGTTTGTCTATTTTAATAAACAAAGAAAAGGAGTTATTGACGATAGCTAACACCTATACAAAACAAAACAAAATAAAACGAAAATGAAAAAACACCACAGAGTTAACCAGCAATTGAAAAACTTGGGTGCCTGGGTGGCTCAGTTGGTTAAGCATACAACTTTGGCTCAGGTCATGATCTCATGGTTTGTGGGTCCGAGCCCTGCATAGGGCTCTGTGCTGACAGCTCAGAGCCTGGATCCTGCTTCAGATTCTGTATCTTTCTCTCTCTCTGCCCCTCCCTGCTCATGTTCGGTCTCTCTCTCTCTCTCTCTCTCTCAAAAATAAATAAACATTAAAAAATTTTTTTAAAAAACCCTGGGTGAATATATATTCAATACATATGACTGTCAGTGCCTGAAACCACCAAATCAGAAAAAAAAAATTCTATATAAAAATGTGGAAATAAAAGCAAGCAATTCACTGAAGGGGAACTCAGAAATCTAAGTGGCTAATGAACAGATAAAGAGATGTTTAACCTTAATAATCATAGAAATGCAAAATAAAGTGAGAAATAGATACTGCTTTGCCTTCAAAGATAAAATATGTGATACTATCAAACTGTCAAAGATGTGGGGAAGACGCAGCTTGTAGGCACTACCAGAGGGAAAATTGGTACAATCATTTTGAAGGGCAATTTGGAGGTATTTGGTGATATGGACAAAATGCACATCACTTTACACTGGAGATCCTGGCTCGTGTATAAACCCCAGAGAAATTCTTGCCTAAGCCCACAAAGGGATATGTTCAAGGATGTTTATTAGTTTATATAGCATTAATTTATAATAACAGAGTTGGAGCTAGCTTCAATGTTCTTCAATAAGGAAATACTAACGAAATATAATAAGAGTAAATGATGGAATACGACGCAACAGTCAAAAGCAAAGGACGAGGTCTACGTTAATCGGCATGAACAGATCTCAAAGAAGCAGAATGAGATAAATAGCAACATATCCCTCGTGTACGTGAAATATGCACACATAATAATACCGTATGTTGTATTACGTAAATAGATATATATGTATCTAAAATGTGAATGCATTTAAAAGTGTAAATAAAATGGACAGAGAACCTGAGAACAGTGCCTATGGGGAAGGGGGAATGGAAGATGAACAGAAAAACATTAAATTGAAGGAGAAAATAATAATAGATAAAAATAAATAATAAATATGTGCCAACGTGGGGCAAGATTAAAGCTCCTTAAGTGTAGATCTGGGCTCAATTCATCTTTCAAGCCACAAAACACCCAGTTTTACAAATAACCGAGTGCTCCACAATGTTTCTTGAATGAATGGATGACTATTCCCCAAGCATAAAATCGCTGTGTCTGATGTGCTACAACATGGGATTTGTGCAATGATTCATAGGAATATTTTCCTCTTTGGGGCTTGCATCATTTGCCTCCAACTGTTTAATCTCATCAAGCAGCGCGCCCACAATTTCCAGTTATTTCTTGTGAGGCCATTATCATTGCTGGGGTTTTTTGTTTTTCATTTGGAATTGTGTTTCGAAAGTATCTCTTTCCCTGCAGGTTTCGAGCCATCTGCGATAAAGAAGGTACTTAAGATTTCAATAACAACAAAAACAGATTAACTAAAGGTTTGCCTTTCATGTTGAGTGTGTTTCTGTTCAACTTTCAGGCGAGGCACTACAAAGAGTCTTTATTTTGTTTCAGTCGATTGAAAATGAGGCCTATGTCCTGGATGAAATGCATTTGCTCTCTTTTCAACTGTTTCCAAGTGTGGCAATCTCTTCCCTCAGATATTCACATGGCTTCACTCACATATCTGCTCAAATGTCATTTTTTTAGGGGAGGCTTTCCCTGTTTATCACAGCATCTCCGTTACTCCCTGGTTTTTTACTCTTGTTTTATGTTTCTTCAGGGCTCTTATTATTATATTGTACTCTATGTTCATTCATTTATTATATGTCCTCTCCCAAGAATGTGAGCTCCATGAGAACAGAGACCTTCTCTCCTTTGTTCACTGCTCTGTCCCCCCATTGGGAAAAGTGCCTGGAACAGAGAAAGCGCTCGCTAAATGTGCAGGGATGGCATGAATGAGGAATTTTCTGAAGGGTTTTGTAAAAATGTCTCCCTTATACTCCAGTTCTGTATATTTTTTTATAATTAACCCAAAAAGCATTTCTCCCTTTAAAAAAAAAAAATTGAATGTATATTTATTATTGGGAGACTGAGTGTGAGCAGGGGAGAGAGAGGGAGACACAGAATCTGAAGCAGGTTCCAGGCTCTCAGCTGTCAGCACAGAGCCCGACGTGGGGCTTGAACTCACAAACTGGGAGATCGTGACCTGAGCCTAAGTCGGACGCTTAACCCACTGAGCCACCCAGGCACCCCCACATTTCTTCCCTTTGCTGTTAATCTTTCAGCTCTGTCTTTATGATTCACCTAAGATTGATTGAGCTCCTACCATGTGCCAGGTCCTGTGCTCAGTGCTGGGGGTCCTGCGGACCCTGCCTCATAATTTTTGTTTCTGCTTTCACAAATGACACTGACCTCACCTTTCTAAAATTGGTATACGGGGATTAAAAGTTTACTCCGTGCTAAGCACAGACTGAATCTCGTTAACATCCATTATCTTTTTCAAACCTCCCAACAATGCTATGAAGTTGATATTATTAGAGTGTTCCAAAATTTCTTTCCTGGAAGCATGCAGTTTGTGAGCAATAAATAAAACAACAGAATTATCTTGTCAAAGCCAGATGGAGGCTTCCAGAGAGCGGCATCCAGGGCACAACTACGTGGAACAGGTGCAGAGCCCCTGCAGAGCCTCCCCGCTCTCCCCCCACCTCTTCCCCAGGGGCTCTTGACGCTCTTTTCCCATCAAGCACACCTTTGCCTTCAACTTCACAGGTTTATTTAGCAACTGTCTTATCACTCAAGGCTTTTATACAGAAGGAACACAGACATGCAGGGTCACAAGGGCTTTAAGACATATTTGAAAGTGATGCCAAACTGTTTACACGCAGTCACCTTTTCCATTCTGTGCTCAACACTGCCCCTTCACGAGAAAGGACTTTTGATACACCTTAGTAATTTCGACATCATTTTAGAGACAAGGAAATTGATGGCCAGAGAGGTTAAGAAACTTCCTCAAGGTGAATAAGTGGCTGATTCAAGATTTATACCCAGGCCTGTCTCCCAGACCTCTGTTCTCATCCACCAAGCTGTGCCCACTCCAATGGGACCATTTTTGCCCATTGAGGCCTCTGCCAAGTCCCTTTTTATATTTCTGTCTGAGGGCAGGGCTGCTAACCCGGGAGACCAGAGATTTGGACTCTAGTCCTGACTCTGTCTATAATTTACTGTGACCCTGGGCTGTGTGTCTTCCCCTCTCTGACCTTCAGTTGCCTCATCTGCAAAATAAGAGGGGGGCACGCCTGGGTGGCTCAGTCAGTTAAGCGACCGACTCTGGCTCAGGTCATGATCTCAAGTTTCATGGGTTTGAGCCCCGGGTCAGGGCTGTGCTGACAGCTCAGAGCTTGGAACCTGCCTCAGATTCTGTGTCTCCCTCTCTCTCTGCCCCTCCCCCACTCGTTCTCTGTCTCTTTCTGTCTCTCAGAAATAAATAAACATTCAAAGAATTTTAAACGATGAGAAGGGAAAGATGGGCATTTTTCATATTTTTTAAAAAAGCCTTTCTTTAAATGAAATCACATATAGAAATACAATGCCCAGATATGTCAGGCAGGTGAACGTGCAGCTTCTCTCATTGAACCTGGAGCTGGAAGTTTCCAAGCTCTGTCCATGTGGCCCTCCCCCACCACCGAGGACTGGTCTCAGGGACTCTATGAACCTCTGAAATTGTGTGCTGAGTTGTGCGTGTACATGTGCACATTTTTCGTCGGTCTCAGAGGGGTCCGTGATCCCCATTAAAAGGTGTGGACGATGATCCCAATCACGGCTGACATGTACCAGCAGCCATGCTGAAGCACTTTGTACGCATTAGCTAATTTCGTCCTTACGACAACCCGATGAATAGATACGGATGATAGAATTTCCATTTTACAGATGAGAAAACAGAGGAACAGAGTGGCTAAGTCACTGGCTCCAGGCTGTACAGCTAATAAGTGTTTTTCTAAACAGCTAGCTTTTGGGGCGCCTGGGTGGCGCAGTCGGTTAAGCGTCCGACTTCAGCCAGGTCACGATCTCGCGGTCCGTGAGTTCGAGCCCCGCGTCGGGCTCTGGGCTGATGGCTCGGAGCCTGGAGCCTGTTTCCGATTCTGTGTCTCCCTCTCTCTCTGCCCCTCCCCCGTTCATGCTCTGTCTCTCTCTGTCCCAAAAATAAATAAAATACGTTGAAAAAAAATTAAAAAAAAAAAAAATAAATAAACAGCTAGCTTTTTGTAAAGATGACCAATCTCTCTTTTGTGAAGTTTTATACACTCACAAAACTTTATACTGTTTCCTTTGGGATATCGTTTTTCATCAACTATGATATTTTGCACTCAAATTGTTGCACTTTTTACCTAGACTTTGCCTAGAACCCATCTTGGACAGCTCTTATTTTTCCTGGGCTCTTCGGCTTGCTCTCTGCCTGAGTGCTCCAGGACAGTGCTTTTCCAAATTTAGTCTGGAAACCTCGCCCTGGAATCACCTGGAAAGATATAGATCAGCTCTGATCTGAACCAGGGTCTTTGGTGTGTGTTGTGTGTGTGTGTGTGTGCGCGCGCATTTTTTTTTTTTTTTAAACAAAAAAGGGTGTATGGAGGTTGGAAGATGCTGGTAATGAAATCCCACCACCTGACTTCCCTGCCCCGGGGATGCCTTTGAGGAGAGGGTGTGCCTATGAACAGAGGAGTAGGAGTTACAGGATGGGAGGGAGGTCATATTATCCAGTTCCACATCAAGCTTTGTCTTTTTTTTTTTTTTAACCGTTTATTTATTTTTGAGACAGAGAGAGACAGAGCATGAACGGGGGAGGGGCAGAGAGAGAGGGAGACACAGAATCCGAAGCAGGCTCCAGGCTCCTAGCTGTCAGCACAGAGCCTGATGCGGGGCTTGAACTCACGGACCGCGAGATCGTGACCTGAGCCGAAGTCGGACGCTCAACCGACTGAGCCACCCAGGCGCCCCTCAAGCTTTGTCTTAAGCACAGTGTTTGCCATTTTTAAAGCTTGACAATAACCAGAGGTGGGTAATATTGCCCCCATCTTGTAGAGGAGGAAACCAAGGCTCAGGGAAGTGATGACTGTCCCCAGGTTCACACAATTGGTCAGCAGAGGGGGTACAGCTTGATTTTTTCCTACCATTAAGTCATGAGAATAAATATTCCTATATTATCTTCTGTAATTTTTATTCTTTTGTCTTTCACATTAAGATCTATAACCCACTTGGATTTAGGTTGGGGAAGAGGGAATGAAAGGAGATAAATTTTTTTCTGTATAGGTATTCAATTTTCCCCAAGCCATTCATCAAAAAAGACCATCATCCACCCTTTTGTTATAAATCCAATCTCCAGGCAGGTGAGGGTGTGTTTCTGGGTTCTCTATTCTATTCTACGTTTCTCTTTGTCTTTGTACCCACACTCCACTCTCTCAGTTTTTAGCATTTTATAACACATTTTGATGTACAGTAGGGCAAGTATTTTCACATGTTCTCCAAGATTCCACGTCTCTGCCTGGCCAGATACTTCATTCAGGTATCTACTCAAATGGTCGTTAGAGGGCCCTTCCCCCACCGCCCATAGAAAATGGCCGTCCTCCCCATCATTCCCTATCTCCTCTGCTTTATTGTTCTTCCTATCACATGTTGAGTTGTGTATTTCCTGACACTCGTGCACTAGAAGGCAAATGCTATGAGGGCTGTGAAGGCAGGGGCTTTGTTTTGATGTACTCCTAATGGCATAATCAGTAATGTTTGGCACACGGTAGGCCAAACACTAGTTATTGAAGAAGTGACTGACTGACTGACTGACTGACTGAATTAATGAATGACTGGGAGGGTCTTAAACAGGGAGACCACATTCTAATTAAAAAATTTTTTTAACGTTTTTCATTCATTTTTTGATAGAGAAACAGAGCGTGAGTGGGGGAGCGGCAGAGAGTGAGGGAGACACAGAATCTGAAGCAAGCTCCAGGCTCCGAGCCGTCAGCCCAGAGCCCGGCGCGGGGCTCGAACTCAGACTGCGAGATCATGACCTGAGCTGAAGTCGGGCGCTCAACCGACTGAGCCACCCAGGCACCCCGACCACATTCTAATTTTAGGACAATCCCTCTAGTTGTAGAATTGCAAAGAGATCACACAGGGTACAATTGGAGGCTGTTGGACAGGCTGCTAGGTTGGCTAACGCAGTGCCCAGACTTGAGGTGATGTGGCTTTGACCAGGGTGGTAGTGAGGGGTGGTGGAGAAAGTGGACAGAGAGGCTTGGTAGGGGCATAGCTCTAGGACCTGAAGCCCAGGGGGGCTGAAGGACAGACAGAAGGCGGAGATGGTCTCCGTAGCTTTGACTTGACCAACTGGCTGGTTATGGTGCCATTTACAGCCTCAAGTCCATGAGAATGGTGTTGGGGTGGCTCTGGTGTCTAAATACTTATGTCCCCCTTAAATCCACCTCCATCTTCTTCTAGGGAGTAGAGGTGGGGGGTGGGGAATAACTCCCAGGAGAAGAGGGCAGAGCACCTGCAGTGGAGGGAGTGGCTGGGCAGGGATGACATCGACGATTTCGGCCATGCGGGCATTTCAGACTTCCTGCCATTCGCACAACTGAGGCTCCCTTAGGATGCTGGAAGAAATGTCATCCAATAACCAGCAAATACCCCTGGCCTCCCAGAGATGCAGTGCTGCCAATGACCTTGGTAGCAATGACCTTCAGAGGAAGATCCAAGGGAGCACAAAGCCAGTGGGGGAAGCTCTCCAATCTAGGGCTGGAGTCGCCCTGACTTCAGAGTGCGTGGCCGCTGACCTCTTTGGCCTGGTAGTGACTAGAACTCATCTTCTGCATTGAGGACACCAAGATGAAACATGGAGATTTGCTGAAGATCCGCCTTGAGCCAGACCCCCCAGCCTTTATTCTGGGGACTCTGGGGATGCAGTGACACCTGGCCTCCTTTCCAGCCTCAGTTACCTAGTGGTGGATGAATTCATATTCACAGGGGCACAAAGGCCAAGTTGCTTTATCCCGTGTGCCTGCCACAGCACCTGACACAAGGCAGGCCCCCAGTAAGTGTGGAGGGAAAGGAGAAATAAATTTACAATATTGCATTGGTGCAAAAGAACTGGGAGATCTTAGTTCCGGTTTGAAGTAGGAGTCCTTTGTACCACCCGGCATGGGAGATGCCAGGATGGGAGGATGAGGAACCGAGCCTCTGTCTGCCACAGAGGCTGATTCCTCTCTCTTTTTCTTTTGAGGCTGGTACCACAAACTTCCCTTCAGAGACCTGGGATCCAGACTCTGCTCAGACACTCATTTGCTGTGTGGCCTCGAGCAAGGCAGTTCCCTCTCTGGGCTTCCGTGTTGCCCTTTGAGAAGCAAAGTGGTTGGACCGCATACACAGAGCTAATATACATAATTTTGGGCTCTTACCTGGGCACCTGGCTGGCTCAGTCAGTAGAGCGCGAGGACCCTTGACCTCTGGGTTGTGAGTTCAAGCCCCACATCGGGCATGGAGCCTACTTAAAAAAAATCTGGTCTCTTACAAGCACCAGGCACTGTTCTGAGTGCTGTGCATGTATTACTCCATTAAAAAAAAAAGTTTTTAAATGTTTATTTTTGAGAGACAGAGAGAGGGAGAGAGACAGAGCATGAGGAGGGGAGGGACAGAGAAAGAGGGAGACACAGAATCGGAAGCCGGCTCCAGGCTCTGAGCTGTCAGCACAGAGCCCGATGGGGAGCTCAAACCCCCGAACTGTGAGATCATGACCTGAGTCAAAGTCGGACACTCAATCGACTGAGCCACACAGGTGCCCCTGTATCACCCCATTTAACCTTTACAATAACCCTGCAACATGGGTAGTATTTCCTTCATATTCTTAACGGGGAAACCAAGGCACAGAAAGGTTAAATAACGTGCCCAAAGTCTCACAGCTAGTAACAAATGGAGCTGGGGCTTTTATCCAACGACCGGCTTCCAGAGACCACCTCTTAAAACCCCAAAGCCGAGCTCCTTCTCAGCTGCATGATGTATTTATAAGACCCATTCCTGCTTTACAGTGGAAACTCTATTATTCCTTTTTTTAAAAAAAAATTTTTAACATTTATTTATTTTTGAGACAGAGAGAGACAGAGCATGAGCAGGGGAGGGTCAGAGAGAGAGGGAGACACAGAATCCAAAACAGGCTCCAGGCTCTGAGCTGTCAGCCCAGAACCCGATGCGGGGCTCGAACTCATGGACCGCGAGATCATGACCTGAGCCGAAGTCAGACGCCCAACCGACTGAGCCACCCAGGCGCCCCGGAAACTCTATTATTCTCATGATGAGGATATTTACATTTGATGCCTTCAAAGTCCAGGTTTTTTTTTTTAAAGTTTGTTTGTTTGTTTATTTATTTATTTATTTATTTTGAGAGATAGAGCAGGGAAGGGGCAGAGAGAGATGGAGAGAGAGAATTCTAAGCAGGCTCCATGCTGTCCATGTGTAGCCAGAAGCAGGGCTCAACCTCACGAACCATGAGATCACCACCTGAGTTGAAATCAAGAGTCAGTCGCTTAACCGACTGAGCCACTCAGGGGCCCCCAGAGTCCCGTCTGAACTGGCCATTTGCTGAGAGAACAGAGGCCTTCAGCCTCTTAGCCCCTCGTGATGGTTAGAGAGGAGGCTGGCGAGGGTGTGGATTCAGGAGGAGGGCAGACCCGGACCCGACTTGGGGCCCCGTCCGCTCACCTGCTGTGAACGTCGGCTGGTTCCTGCACCTCTTGGAACCTCGGTTATAAGACCTGTTGAAGCAGAAGTGAGTTTCAAAATCTTCTTTGGTGGCTGTAATGATGATGTAATACAAGAAAGTTTGCCAGATTTAGCAAGTAGAAATACAGGATGTTGAGTTCAATTTGATTTCCAGATAAGCAAGAAATAATTTTTTAGTATAGGTATGTCTCATACGATATTTGGGACATACTCATTCTGATAAATTATTCCTTGTTCATCTGGAATCCCAAGTTAACTGGGTGTCCTGTGTTCTATCTGACAAGCTCACATGCAGAGGAATCACTTAGCATAGTGCCTGTCCCATTGGAAGGGCTCGGTAAACTTTTGAAAGATCTCTGCCTAACCCCCCCACTTTGCCTTTCCCCGGGACATCCTTTGGAGGCCTGGACTGTGGTTAAAATCTGCATTCGCCCATGTTCGGTTGCCCTGACTGGTACTGTGAACCTTTGATTAACTATGTGGCTTGGTTGTCTGTGGATTTGAGTAGACAGACCTAGGATTGCAGAAGAGGACGCTTGACAGGGCCCTTCTGAAACCCCAGCGGATGGACCCAGATGCCCCTTCTCATCAGAGGCGGGGTGGGAACCACAGGCCCGCCTCCTCAGCCGCCCTGATAGACTCACCGCAGCTGGTTCTCTAGCCAAGGGCGCCATCTTGTGCCAGCATCTAGGTTGCCGGCCTGGCGCGCGGTTCCAAGCAGAAGCTGGGTCCTGGGGAGAACCCCAGAGAGGCCTGTCTTGCCTCGTCTTGTTCCCTGTCCCGACAGAACCTCCCTTCCTAGTTCCCTAATGATCCCGCTTCCTCTTTTCCCATCCATCTCTCTCTCTCCAACACTCACATCAGGCTACTGAGCGACCCCTGTACTACATACACCTCGAGGTTCTTGGGGAAGCTGCAGGTGCCCGAGAAACAGCACAGATCAGGAGTCAGAGGAGCCTAGATCAGAACCCAGGGAAACCACTTAGTAGCTATAGGACCTTGGGAGGATTCACGTAACTCCTCTGAAGCTATTTGCTTTGTGGGGTTGTGAGAAAGATCTCTGCCTTGCGTATCTCGAGGGACTGTGGTGAGGAGAAATGAATCATGCATGCAAAAGTGCTCTGAAAATTGTAAAGTGCCCTGACAACGTAAGTGATTTTATGGTATCTTCTTAGGTAGCATCCGTAATAATAGAGTTTGTTATTAGTAGCAGTAATAACAGCGACATTTCCTGGGCACCCTAATACCGAGCCCTGAACGTCTGGAGACATCTCTACCTCCTTGCCTCTGTTTGCCTCTGGCTTTCAGGTCCTGGTTCTCCCCACCAGGTTCCTCTGTCTGTGCTGAATCAGGTCCCGCCAGCATCCAGGAGGCAGAATGGCTCATTGGCAGTAAAAAGCCCCGTATCTGTTAGCAGCTACTTGTTCCCTATGCCTGTTTCCTCAACTGTATAATGGGGATGAGTGATAGTAATTCTCCCTTCTTGCGAGAATTAACTGTAAGTGTGAAACACCTGACATCTTTAGCAAACTCCAAATAAACGCTAGTTATTACTTCCTCCAGATGCTGGCTGTTATCCCAACTGTTCCCTTTGAAGGAGGTAGGGTGGAGGAGAGACGGAAATTGCGTGGGGTTTGTGGCCAGAGAGAAGTGACTTTGAGTATCAGCTTTGTCCCCAACATCATCCCTCCAGGACTCTGGCAGGTGTCTTCACCTCTCTGAGCCAGATTCCTCCCCCTTGAAATGGGGACAGAAATAGATTCTATCTCCACGGTGACATGAAGATTAAATGGCATCACTTTGTAAAGTGCTCTGCGTGTTTCTGCCTAATTACGAGATGTGGCTGCTCTTACATTTTCCTTCCTCTTCTTTCAGCCACGTCCAGTCGTCCAGCTATTAAACTTCTCCTGTGGGCCGGATCCCATGCTAGTTCCTGGGGATACAGAAATAAATAAGACCCGCGTCTCGCCCTCCAGGATTTTATAGTCTTGTGGGGGAATATGAATAAAAAGAATCACTTCCATTTATTGCACACCTACGATTCAGAAGGCACAATGCTAGCATCCTCTCAGTAAAGTGTCACAAAGACCCAGGACTTAAGTCTAAGCAGAGGACATGACTCTAGAGGCCTTGGTTTCAACCAAAGCTCCCTCGTGTCCTCCAGGATCAACTGGTCAGGTAAGTGGGCCAAATGCACACTTTGGTGTGAGGGCCACCACGGGGGTCTGAGAGAGGCCGGGGGGGGGGGCCCAGAAGCGGGGTGCTTAGCTCCATGAAGGGGGGCTGGGGAGGCCAAGCAGTCAGTGGGTGGTCTTAGGGGCAGAGGCTCTCCCACGGCCAGAGGCAGAGGCCTGGAGGCACAAAGGAACAGGTGTCGTCGGGGGACCTGAGTGCTTTGTGCCGGTCAGAGCCAGAGTGCAGGGGTGGGAGTAGATGATGCTGGGGAGGTGGGTGGAGAAGGGGCTCAGCGCATGGAGGGGCCTCAGCTGTCCTGATTCTGCCCAGCGGTTTGGACTCCGTGCTGCAGGGGTGGGGGGTGTTGTGGTCTCCGAGCCAGGTGTGTGAATGCCGAGAGGGGGATGTAACCACCACTGCAGCAGTGTGGACGGTGGAAGGAGGAAAGCAGCCGGGAGTAATTTGCCATAACCCAGTCCTGGAACAAGAGCAGGGGTGGAAGAGGGTGGAGAGGAAGCAGGCGGGCAAGGGCTAGGTGCGACAGGGTTGACCGCCTCACTTCCGGCGCTGACCCCGGGGGGGACAACAGGGACGGCTCCTCCGCAGATGGAGGAATGCTGCCATTTACCAGAGCAGGGAATCCGGGAGGAAGAGCAGAAGTTGGGGAAACGGATGATGAATTTATGTTGAGTTGCTGATGAGGAAGCAGCTCAAAGGGCCACGTTCCAGACGGCGCTGTGCACTCTATCCCAGACCCAAGAACCAGCTCTGGACAATCCCATCGTCGTCCCCGCTTTACAGACGGGGAAACTAAACTTCAGAGTCGTCCAATCTCTTCCTGGGATCACACAGCTTGTGAGCGGCGAGGCCAGGGTTTGAACCCACATCTGCCTGGCTCCAAACCTGGGGGGGGGGGGGAGGAAAAATCGAGGAGGGATTTTTCAAGGGGTGGTGGTGTCCAATGGTTAGAACTGGACCCTCAGAATAATTCTAGAAACTCAGGAAGGTATTGACACTGTCTTTCAACCTGTTCTCCTCTTGGCCGCAGAGAAACCCTCCAGGGTTTTAGCCCTTCTCCAAGACTCCACCTTGGCCGAGCTCGCCCTGGGCCGGAAGGGCCTACGGAACCATTAGGGGGCTGTGTCCATGGTGCCTGCCTTCTAGTCCCTGACCAGGCCACCTCCTCTCGTGGGATAGACATGACATTCAGGCGCTGGGGATTCATTTGCCCCTTTGGGGTTTGTTGATAGGACCTGGAGTGAGAAGAGGCGGGGAGCTGTGCTTGGGAGAGCTTGCGGGCCAGTGAATGAAAGGCACCCAACAGATAATAATCCTGGTAGCAAGGGTTACAATGTGTGGGGGCTGGTTACTATGTACCAGGCATTGTGCTACCGACCTGTCTTACTTTACACCTCGTTTGGTCCTCACAGCACTCTGGTGACATAGGTACTACTACTTTTCCCATTTCAAAGAGGAGGAAACTGGGGCACAGAAAGGTTATGTAACCTGCCCGAGGTCACACAGCCATCAAATGTTCGAATGTCACTCTTACTCCTTAGCTTGTCCCACTCTACCTGGCGTGTCTGGGAGCCAGTGAGGGGGAGGGGGCAGAGGGAAAGATGGGGGAGGGGGCAGAGGGAAAGACGGGGGAGGGGGCAGAGGGAAAGACGGGGGAGGGACAGGGGCAGGGACAGACGCAATAGCATTATTGGGTCCAGCCTCCCTGAGCTTCCTGCTGGAGCTGAAGGAGGAGGCAGGAGATCCAGGTTCTGGTCTCTACTGTGCCCAACTCCCTGTGTGACCTTGAACATGATGTCTCCACCCTGGATTCAACAATCTCCTCTGTGCAAAGAGAGTGTTTGCTTAAGAGGTGTTTCAGCTTCTTTCCAGATTAAAATGATGTGATTCTAAGAGCCTGGGACGGAGGGATTATTTGGGGTGTAAAGGAGCCAGTGACCCCGGCACGTAGTGGACTGGCGAGGGTAGGAGCTGGAATGTGCTTCTGATCTGTGCCTCTTCTTGGTTTGCAGCCGCTGGGAAATTGAGGCTTCCCCGGACTTCAGTGTCTGTCATTGTGGCACAGCAGCCACTGGAGGGCGCTGTGTCCTCACAGTTCTGGCTGAGCTTCCCTCCACCGGCCAAGCCCATCCACTCGAGGCTGGAGAGAATTTGGGAGGCCTGGGGCCAGCACCTGGGAAGCCTCTGGACACAGCAAGGTGCACTTAGGCCATATGGGGCCAGTAGGATGTGACTCTGTGGAAGGATGTGCAGAGAGTGCTGATCAGGGGACGAAGCCCTGGGCCTCGGTCTGCCGCTGACTCATGGTGAGTTTGGGGCAAATTATTTCACTATTTGAGCCTCAGTTTTAGCAGCTGTAAACTGGGGACAGTGAAATCTATGGGTTTGTTGCAAGAAATGCCATAAAGGACAGATCATGTGTGAGTTCCTCCAAGGACTTGGATGTCGTCAGGGCCAAAGTAAGTATTTCTTGTTACAGTATTACCCTCAAAGAATCATTCCCTCGCCATTCATTGCTGGGGAGGAGAAGAGCATTTGGTAAGGGCCCAGTATGAACCTAGAACCGGCCGGGTGCCTGCGTGGCTCAGTTGTTAAAGCATCTGACTTCGGCGCAGGTCATGATCTCACGGTTTGTGAGTTCGAGTCCCACACTGGGTGAACATGAGCCCCGCTTCGGATGAACCCTGCTTCTCTCTCTCTCTCTCTCTCTCAAGAGAAAAAAAATAACTGGCTTAGGCACTTTCCCTAGAGCCCTTTAAATTCTCACAAAGGCCCCACGAGGTATAAATTACTATCATGTCCATTTCACAGTTGGCAAAGCCCGGGCTCAGAGAGGTAATGTGGCTTGCCTGGGGTCCCCCAGCCACTGGGTAGCCTTAGTGGGTCTAGCTCCCCAGACTTCCCTTCCATCACGACATGATCCCCACCGCCTCGTGCTAAGGAGAGGGGGAATTTGGCACAACTTACTAAAGTCTCTCAGGCCAAGGTTTCCGATGACATGATTCTTCCTCCTCCTTGGGAAACAGACTAGCTCCCCCTGCAAGTTGACCAAGCTCCCAGTGTGAGTAAGTATGGGCAGGTGGGTGGGAGAAGCCCACCTTGGGCTCCACGGTCAGCCTTCCTAAGATGTTTGGGGTGCAGGGTACTTGCGGTGGTAGTCCAATTGTAGGGTTGCGGTTTTTCTCAGTTTTAATTATCTGTCCTGATGAGAGGAAGATGATGCTATTTGCACGGTTGTAGAATAATGAAAGTATGGCTTCGTTTGCCATAATTTCTGTTCTGTCTCCCTACTTTTCCCTCGCTTGAGAAGGGTGGAGGGGTGGGGGTGCCTGGGTCGCTCAATTGGCTAAGCATCTGACTTCGGCTCGGGTCATGATCTCGCTATTCGTGGGTTCGAGCCCCACGTCGGGCTCTGTGGTGACAGCTCAGAGCCTGGAACCTGCTTTGGATTCTGTGTCTCCCTCTCTCTCTGCCCCTCCCCTGCTCGAGCTCTGTCTCTCCCTCTCAAAAATGAATAAACATTAAAAAAAAAGAAGAAGAAGAAGAGTGGAGGGGTGAAGATGGGGAGTGACAGCAAGGTGAACTCTGGAATCTTCCAAGTGGGGGAGTTCTTGAAGCCCCAGAGACATGCAATCGTGTGCTGACAAGCCAGACCTCTCAGGGCAGAGATGAGGCCCCTGAGGCCCAGGGAGGGGCTCAGAGCCCCCCAAGGTAGCCCCAAGGCCAGTGACAGACCGGAACCAGAATCTGCCTATTCTCCTGGTCTTACACCAACACATTTTGCTAAGTCACTTGTGGTCCAAAATGTGGTCAGTTTAGCAAACTCAGATAAGGAGAGAGGGGATGGGACAGTGGACAGGGACAGGGAGATGCTGACCTTGCCCTTTGAAAGCTCTGGTGGGGAGTCGATTGTCTTCATCTGACGTCAGCCCCTGGGCAAATAGTGGCCACAGAAAGCAAATATTATGAGAGCAAATGTGTAAACACGGAGCCTGGACACCCAGGCAGTTTCGGTGTCAGAAACAGCCCGGGGACTCCAGGTTCTAACAGGACAGCCACCTGACTGACACTGCCTCTAACCAGATGCTGGGGAAGCGGGACCTGCCAGCAAGGATGAGAAGCTGCAGTGGGGCTGCAGGAGGGTTCTGGGAGAACCGGGGGATGCGGCTTGCCCAGGGCTCACGGGACAATGTCCCAGGATGCAGGAGAGAGAACGGTTGATTACTGAGTCCCCAGGCCCAACTGAGCACTTCGCAGAGATTCTCACTTAATCTTCCCAGCAGCCCTAAGGGACAGGCATCGTTGTCCCCATTTTGTAGATGAGGAGGATGCCGAGACTCAGAGAGGTTAGGTAACTTGCCCACAGTCACACAGATGTGAAGTGAAGGACCAGGGATTTGATCCCACGCCTGTCTATTCTAGTGTGTTTCAAAATCTGGGTTGGGGATCTTTCTTTATCAGAATCACCAGGAACACTGGTTAAAAAGGAGCTAGCCAAGCCTCACCCCAGATCTACTGAACTGGCACCTTGGGGGGAGTGGCACTTTTAACAAGCTCCCAGGGAAGAGGGGAGGTTTATGTTGCTAAGACCTGAGAATAATTGCTCAATAGCAGGAGTAAACCAACTTTTTCTGTAAATGAACAGCTAGTAAATATTTAAGACTTTGCAGGTCTTATAGTCTCCGTCACAACTATTCATATACATATAAATGAATTCACATACATATGACTATATATCTATATCTATCTATCTATCTATCTATCTATATCTATATGTAGATGAATTATTGTGACTGTGTTCCAATAAAACTTTATTTACAAAAACAAGTGGTGGGCCACGTTCGGCCCATGGTAGTCCCTTGCTTAACCTGCAGCATGCAAAGTACCCTCATAGCCCATCTCTCTCCTTGTCTCTGTGAAAAGGATATGGTTATTCCATTCTACAGATGAGAAGACTGAGGCCCAGGGAGGTTAGACATCCATGGTCCCACAGGGAGCTGGAATTAGAACCAGACTTCCTGATTCCCAGGCCAGTGGCACTGAAAAGTATGAAGCCTGATAAGAAGGCGTGGGCCAGAGGGATTGTTATTATGTAATGAAAGCAGCCACCGCTCATTGAGGACTTACCACGTGCTGAGACAACGTGAGCTCATATGAGCTGCTACCCAGATGTTGAATGTCATTGTACCTGTCACGTGTGGCCGTCACAATCTCCCTGGGAGGTAGGGAGGCATCTGCAGCGTGTCAAAGCCAGCTTATCTCAAGTGTCCCATACACCTGACATGCCACAGCTGGGCAAGGGAAAGGTGGAAGCTTCTGGCAAGACATATTTGCCCTTCCGTCCCCGAGTGTACATGTGCACATACACGTGCACACACACACAGACACTCAAACACACACCAGACAGACATGTGGTCAGTTCGGTGATCTCCTTCTTGTAGGCAGGAGAACACAAAATCCAAGGTCTGGAAACGACTCCTCTGTTTTACATGTCCCCACTGAGATCAGGCATCAGAAAACTGCCTGGTGTGGGGAAAAGAGTGGTGGTGGTGGGCTTCCAGTTGGCCTAGATTCCACACCACACTCTGCCCCTGTTCTGCTGGGTGACCTTAGAGGCCGCTTGCCTCATTTATAAATGAGTGTCACTTTCCTAATTCATAAAATGGGTGGGAAATAGGTTTGTTCCATTGTGTAAGTCATTCATTCATTCACTCTAACTGTAACAAGGTAGTAAACACCTACTATGTACCAAGCACAGTCAGATCATTTTAATTTGGAATGCCAAAGGTTTGAGAATCAATCCTTTCTACCCCTGAATAGGAGTTGGTAGGGAAATGATAGGTCCTTTGGTTCAAGAATGCCTTGGGCCAGGATTTCTCTCTAGGTAGAAAGTTTCTCTCTCTCTTCTGTGTGAAGTAGGTGTTAGCAAGATGTAGAGCCACTTCTACCCACCAGTCTAGTCATCAATCCATCCACCCATCCATCTATCCACTCATCTATCCATCATCCATCCATCCATCCATCCACCCACCCATCCTTCTATCCACTCATCTATCCATCCATCATCCATCCGTCATCCATCCATCATCCATCCATCCACCCATCCATCATCCATCCACCCATCCACCCATCCATCTATCCACTCATCTATCCATCCATCATCCATCCATCATCCATCCATCCATCCATCCACCCACCCATCCATCTATCCACTCATCTATCCATCATCCATCCATCCATCACCCATCCATCCATCCATCCATCCACCCATCCATCATCCATCCACCCATCCGCCCATCCATTTATTTCTATCAATCCATTTCTCCATCCAAGTATTCGTTGAAGACTTACCATGTGCCTGGTTTAGTGCTGTGTCAGCTGTCTCCCCACCTCCAGGAAATCCTTGCTGCTGCCCACAGAAACCTGGGGTTTGAGGCAGAGATGATAGAAAGCCCGGATTCTAGGTAGCAATAATTCTCCATGCTTGGAATCCGGGGAATTTCTGGAATGTCTCCAGGCACTTTGAGAAGAGACAGGGCCAGAGATTGATGTCCTCAGGCTGCACACACCTCCCCATGTGGCTGCGGCCCCTCCTGCTGGTTCTGTGCTGATCTCCCTCCCTCTGAGAACATCTAAGTCCCTTGCACTGGGCGTGAATAAAAATAACCCTACATGAATCGGTACACAAAATGCGGTATATCCATTCAATGGAATAGTCTTCAGCCATGAAAAGGAACGAAGGACCGACACATGGTACAATGCAGATGAACCTTGAAAACATGCCAAATGAAAGAAGCCAGACACAAAAGGCCACATGCTGCATGATTCCATTTATGGGAAATGTCCAGAATCGGCCAATCCACAGTGGATTAGTGGTTGCCGGGCACTGTTAGAGTACAAGTTTTCTTTGGGGGGGGCTGAAATTTCATGGAATTAGCAGCGATGGGTGCACAGCCAGGAGCGTATGATTTAACAGGGTGAATTTTATGGTATATAAGTTAATTTATTAGCTCAAAATATTTAAAAGTTGTTAGAGAACGTTAAACATTTTATTATTATTATTGTTTACTGCATATTTATTTTTTGGAAAGCACAACTGGGGGAGGGGTAGAGAAAGGGGGACAGAGGATCTGAAGCAGCCTCGGCACTGACGGGCTGACAGCAGTGAGCCTGACGTGGGGCTTGAACTCACGAACCGTGAGATCCTGACCTGAGCTGAAGTTGGATGCTCAACCAACTGAGCCACCCAGGAGGCCCTGAGAACATTACATATTTTAAAACAATATTCCCACGTGTTATCACATCTGCTCCTCGTAACTTCTGGTGACAGAGCCACCAGGACAGGCAGCATTGATGCTGTTTTTCAGCTGAGAAACTGAGGGCTCAGGGAGGGTAAGGTCAAGACTGCATTGCTGATTAGTGGTAGAGGGATGATGAGAAGCAGAGTTGGACTCCTGGTCAAGTGCTCTTTCCTTCACGTCATGCTGCCTGAGGAGTAGACAATTGCTTCGTGAGCCAAACTCCCAGCTCTGTCCACATTTGCCACTTTAAGGGGACGCCTGGGTGACTCAGTTGGTTGAGAGTCCAACTTTGGCTCAGGTCATGATCTCGCATTTGTGGGTTCGAGCCCCGCATCGGGCTCTGTGCTGACAGCTCGGAGCCTGCTTCGGATTCTGTGTCTCCCTCTCTCTCTGCCCCTCCCCTGTTCACACTCTGTCTCTCAAAAACTTTTAAAAAGTAAAGCAAAACACATTGCCTCTTTAACAAAGGAGGCTCTGCAGGCAGGGACCTTGCTGGAAGAGGCTGCCATGACAGCTGATGGCTGTCACTCAAGGAGCATTACTTGATGTCAGGCACGGGGGAACCATGTGTATTTATTTCGTTCTCAAAGACCCCTGTTTTCAACCTTTGTGGTTACCTCCAAACCCCCCTTTCATGAGCACCTGATAATTCCTGGGGAATTGGTGGGAGGCCATGCTGTCCTCTATGGAAACCTTGCCGGGTAACATAGGTTAGGCCATGAGCACTGAGCAAGTGATGTGAAGGCCCAGGGACCACTGGAGTCCCGGTCATCCTGATACAATGGCCTGCATCTGAGCTGCTCCCACTTGTTCCCGTCTCTCTTGTCCTGCCCTTCACCATCCCCTGCTTTTCATCTACTTTCTATGCATGGGGTTTGTCAGCTATAGATTCGTGGGCTCCCAATATGCTCCCGATAAATTCCCTTGTGCACTCACGAGAGACAGTCAGGTTCTGTTGCTTTGCAACCATTTGCTCTGACCAATGTGTCCCTATGAGGTAGATACTCTCATTTTGCCCATTTTACAGATGAGGACACTGAGGCTCAGAAAGATAAAGTGACCTGCTCAGGGCCCCCCTCCCCAGATAATGAGTGGAAAGCCAAGATTTAACCCCAGGTCTGTCTGAGTCTAGAGCCTAATCCCTCAACCTCTATAAGAAAGAAGGGACAGCAAACCTTTCTTGTAGGCCAGACACTGAGCTGGGCATATCCACTCAATAGCTCAATGAGGGAGAGATCATCCCTATTTTAGAGATGTGAAAACTGAGGCTCAGGGAGATGAGGTAGCTGATTTGTAGGTCCCGGAGCTGACATTAAAACTGAGGTTTGCCTGACTGCAAAGCCTGTGCTGATGCGCAGAGGTGGGGAGGGAGGCACGGAGAGTGGGTCTCCCTCTTCCCAGTTGGCAGAGTCCCGAACTGCTCTTGGCCCCATCAGCACCTCCCTGCCAAGCCCTGAAGGGCAGAAACTTGACTCAGGCCATTAACACGGGAGATCCAGGGTTGGGGCAGCCCCTGGTAGGAATCCTGCCCCACAGCCCAGGTCCCCCATAAATCAGGGGCTGAGGAAGCCACACACTGGTAAATATTTACTGTTGCCTTAAAAAAGTTTCACTTGATGTATTTTATTTGTGAAAAGGCAGTAAATGGCAGGGCCCCATTGCTTCTGGCCAGCCCAGCGGAGCTGTGAGGATGCTCTGTCTTAGCGGAGCTGGGGCCCAGCCTGGTGCCTCTGGGGCACTTCCACGCATCTGCGTCACAGGCCACAGGTCAAGGTGTGGTGTTCGCTTGGGCCCTAGTGGGCCGCAGGCAGGACTCCAGGAAGGACCCCTGTGGGGCAGGCTTGGTGGAGATGGGCACGGGGCTGGAGCAGTGGAAGGAAGAGGGCCCTAGCCCTCTTCCTCGATCGGCCCCAGAACCAGCCTTAGCCCAAATCCCAGGACCACTCCCAAACCATCTTGAATTCAGGCTGGACATCAGCACCCACCTCACAACCCTGCTCTGTCCGCGTCGGGGTGCTCTAAGCCTCTGTAAGCGCCCTCGCCCCAGCCCTGTTCACAGTTCAACCCGACGTCAGCTCTGTCTCAGGCTCAGCTCAGGTTCAGCCAACTCCAGGTCTAGCCTCAGACCCACTGCAACCACGGTCCAGTCTGAAAACTCAACCCTGAGCCAGGCCTGAATCCTGCTCCCAGCGCTAACCTCAGCCCCAGCTCACCTGAGCCCCAAGGCCAGCTCGTGGTGTTCTCTGCTCCAGGGCAGAAAGGTCAACAGATGGCTTTCCTTTGCCTCGGGGTCTGAAACAAATATTTATTAAATACCTTCCATGTGCCAGGCCTTCTAGGTGCTGGGAACACATCTGTGAACAGGAGCATTGCCTTGGGCAGAGGGCAGAGGCCCCTCCCCCTTCTCTCCCCACCCTCTCCCCAGCCTCCCCTCTTTCCCTCTAGCCTCCATCATTCCAGTCCCAGCCTCCCTCCTCTCCCAGCCTCCCCTTTCCCCTAGCCTCCCAGCATCGAGACCTCTCCTTAGCCTCCACCCCCATCTGGTCTCCGCTCTTCTCCTCCAGAGCCAGGAAGCTCTGGCTACCCTTCTGCACAGTCATTTTCTCCCTGTGTGACTTAGGCAGGTCTCCTCCCTTCTGGGCCTTCAATAAGCTTCATAATGGACAGTGTGATAGGAAGGCCGGTGAAGGAGAATAAGGCTCTATCCCCACTCCTATCTAAGGAGAGACCAGTGCACAGGCATTGGGTCCAAATGCTGGTTGCCAAGGGATGTCTCCGACTCTGCATCCCCTTAAGGCAAAGTGGGGGTGCTGCCTCACCTCCAAGTGTGATGGATGTGAAAGCCCTTTGTTACATGTATGGCGAGGGGCAGGTGCTCTTTGTTAATAACACGGACCATTCATATTGAATGTCAAGGACTCAGCCTTTAGCAGGGAACCTGTGGTTACCTACCAGCTAATGGTAGAGTTAGTTACTGCGAACTCTGCAGTGACTTTAAGGGGTTTGTGAGCCTCACCAAGTTTGAAAAACAGTGATATTTGACTTGGATTTATTCCTACCATCTTGGAAAAAAGAAAAACAACCTGGCGGCTAATAAACTGTTCATTCAGACCGTCTTATGTGTAATTGGAAGTCGAAGAGGTTGTGTGTGATTGGTGCTCATGATTGCCAGCTTTTTTATTTTGTTGAGGACTTACCATCTGCCAGAGACATTAAAAAAAATTTTTTTACGTTTATTTATTTTTGATAGAGAGAGACAGAGCACAAGTGGGGGAGGGGCAGAGAGAGAAGGAGACACAGCATCTGAAGCGGGCTCCAGGCTCCAAGCTGTCAGCACAGAGCCCGACGCAGGGCTCGAACCCACAAACCGGGAGATCATGACCTGAACCGAAGTCGGACGCTCAACCGACAGAGCCAGCCAGGCGCCCCAAGCCAGAGACATTTTAGGACTTTGACCTGCTTTCTCCACCCTCACATCCCTAGGGGGTTAACGCCCCTATTTAACAGACCAGGAAAGTGAGGCTTGGAGAGGGGAGGTAACTCGCACAGGACAGTTGTGGCTTCAGAACTCAGATCCTTCACCACCATGCTCTCTTACGATGTGCTGAGAACTTTGCTTCCATTGTGTCAGTCAGTCTCATGATAATTCTGCTAGTCTAGAATGTTCATGCTTATCACGGCCCGCTCGCGTGGAGCTGCGGCTATGTGGCGGGGCCCGCGCAGAGCACGGTGCTTGACCATTTCATTTCCTCCTGAGAGCTCTGCGAGGTACTCCGGTATTATAGATGAGGAGGTAGGGGCTCAAAAATAAGGTTCAAACCAACCTCAGAATAGTGCTTAAGCTCCTTAGCCCAGCATTTGAGGCTTAGGAGGCCCCTTGCGGCCCGGCCCCTGCCTCCCTCCCTAGCCTCGTCAGCTGCCGTGTCCCCACACCCAACTTTCCAGCACTGTTTGCTTTTCTCTGAGAGCATCCTGGCATTTTATGCTTCTGAGCCTTTGCAAACCATGTTCCCACCACCTGGGATACCTGGTCCCTCTATGCTGCCCGATGCTGCTTGTCCTTTAAGTCTTAACTGGGAAGTCACCTCCTCCAGGAAGCCTTCTCTGATTGCTTATGGTTGGCCTTTGTTGTGTTCTGCCCCAGACCTCTGCCTCCTCACCCCTGATACACTGCGTTGTAACCATCTCTTTGCTGGTTTATCTTTTCTCCTGCACAGGAGCACCATGAAGGCAGGGGCCTGTTTGTCGTGTTCGCTAATATCTTCCCAGTTCCCGGGCCAGCACCTGAGTCCAGGAGGTGCTCCATCCATACTGAGTCTTACGCAAATAAAACACTTATTCTGTCAAAGTAGACAGAGCAACTCAGTCCTTTCAATGTTTACTCAGTGGCAAGTGTTTTACACATACCATTTCATTTAATGCTCTCATTTAGGGTTTTGACAACAACCTTATCTCCATTTCAAAGATGGGAAACTGAGGCACAGAGAGGTTAATTCTTTGCCCAAGATCACACAGCAGGTACTGGTGAAGCTGGGACTCACGCCCAGGTCGCCCTACTCCAGCATCCCTACACCATCATGCTTCCAAGATACCTAAAAGGAAGCCAAAATCCTTGGAAAAGAGTAAACTCATAGTATAGTGATCAAAATACAATTATAGTGGGTTATTCAAATGAGCGATTGCTTTTAGAAAAACTGAGCTAAAAAAAAAAAAAAAAGAAAAACTGAGCTCAGCTAAAAATCTTTAAAATGCTCAAAGGTAGGCAAAACAGGGGGGAAACCTCCCTAAAAGCTTAGCAGGACCTACATCCCCAACATATTGCTGAGTGACATGGAGAGCAGGTAGAGCTACAGGTAAGCTGGCCTCGGGTGATGTTCCAGAATGTTCCCTGGCGTTGAGACAACAGGATAGCTCCTGGACCGGGTGGGTGTATTCTCACCATCCAGCTGCCCTTTGCCCCCTCTCCTCTCCTCCACCCTGACTAGACCCAGCTGGGCTGCTGGGTGGATGGGCAGCTTGGTTGGGGGTAGGACACTCATCCCAGGCTTGCTTCGAGGGCACATTCTCAGCACTTGGACAGGGGTGTCTGGGGCTGTTATCTGTCTGGTTTGAATTAGACGCTGGGCTCTGCAGAACCTTGGGCTCATTAGCGGTTTCATCGCCCGGGCTGGCGCCTGCAAGATGGTAACATTTTATTGTTTCCTTGCTTTTTCTTTCTTTCTCCTTTCTGTCTCTTCCCTCCCCTTTCTTTATTGTTTCAGATTTCCACCTCATGCCACAAAAATGCAAAGACTGCCATGGTCCCCCTTGGGACACGCTCAAGTCACCGGTGCCTCTGGGGTCCACGCTTCTCGTTAGCTGAGGACCCAGGGGTCGCTCCCTTGGGGCAGGACATTCTGGAGAGTGGGACTGAGCATTTCCCTGCTTCCCCACCCAACACACAATACACCCCACACCTACATTTCTCTGGGAACTTAAGGTGGTACAATGGTTAGCAGTTGTTTCTGGAGTCTCTCTGCCTCCACCCCGAGTTTTGAATTCTGATCCAAGATTCAGTCTTTTGCCTAACAACTCAGCCTTTTGAGGTTGAGTGTTTCTCCCCTACCACTGATGTTCGGCCCGGAAGGAGGGAGTGAGCAGAAGATGCCTATCCCAAACAGCAGGCGTTGCCATTGTCCTGCTGGTGTCCGGGACAGCTCTGCCACCTGGAGAGCACCTACCTCGGTGGCTGCAGAGACTAGGAGATGAGAAGTCTCACTGGGTCGGGCTTGGAGAAGCATTTGCGGGGGTCAGCATTCATCATCATCATCGTTCGCTGCTGTTATCCTTCGGCTTTCTCCTGGGGCGGGGGGGAGAGAATGTGATGAGCTGACTGGGGTGAACTGTGAATTAATTGCATGGCCAAAAGGACCCCTAAAGAAGTGGCTAAGTTGGGGGGAGGGCAGGGGAACCCCGAGGGATGGTGAGTCGCCTCCAGGAGGAGCGGGAAGGAGAGGATGGCATTGGAGGAGTTAGTTTCTTTTTTTTTTTTTTTTAATGTTTATTTATTTTTGAGAGGGGGCGGGGTGCGGAGAGAAGGAGACACAGAATCTGAAGCAGAGTCCGGGCTCTGAGCTGTCGGCACAGAGCCTGACGTGGGGCTCGAACTCACGAACTGCAAGATCATGACCTGAGCTGAAGTCAGACAGTTAACCAGCTGTGCCTCTCCAGCGCCCCTGGAGGAGTTAGTTTCTGATGATCGTGACGAACGTGTGTTACCTTACGTTCGAGTTGAGGGTTCTTCTCAGGCTTCATGACTCGCAACGGTCTGCAGGAGGGTGGTAACGCTCCCATGTCTGTGTTGTCATCTCAGGCGCAGGGTGGGGAGGGCATGGAGGGGGCAGACACGCAGGGGAGGGTCTCTGGGAAATCGCACCCTGCGTGTGTCCGCTCATCGGGGGAGGAGGGTGCGTGCCTGCTGGGACCTGGGCGGGCCGTGCCAGCACACTGGCTGGTGTTTTCTGTCTGGACCGAGGAGAGGTCACTGGGCTGCCGGTGGGTCCGTGGCTGGAGCTGGGACTCAAGAAGCCGGGGTTCCGGGATGCTGATCTCTGTCTCCTGCCCGGAGCACTTGATGAATGACCCAGGGCACCACATTTTCTAGGTTATCCTCCTTCTGTGGGCATCCCTTCTCACTCTCCACCCCCTCCCTGGGTATGCTCATCCAGTCTGAGGGTGTAGGTTGAATCTCTACACCTCGACATCTCCCCAGTGTCCATCTCTAGGCCAGACCTTTCCCTTGACCTTCAGACTCGTATATCCAGCTTCCCACGTGGAGAAGACCCACTACATCCACAACCAGATCGACTCCCTGAAAACTGCCCTCTCTTCCGTCTACCGCTGCTAGGTAACTGGTTGCTTCGGCCCAGACTCCTGGAGCCGTCCTGCCTGCTCTGTCTCCCTTCCGTCCTGCCTCCAATCCATCCACGGGTGTGGTCGGTGCTAATCTAATAACGGATCCTGACTCCCATGGCAACCCTAGTCTATCCCACCAGCTCGCGCTCCTGTTGCTGAACGAGCCTTGCTTCCCCCTTCCCCTCATGCCTTCTGGCCCCGTGACTTCTCAAAAGTGGACATCAGATCTGGTTGCTTCGCTGCTAAACACTCTCAAATGCTTCCTGGCCTAGATGTAATACAGTCCTACCTGGCGGCCGAAGCCCTACTGTGTGTTGACTCCTGACTGCCCCTCAGCCCGCGTCTCCTACGATCCTGCCTCACTCGCTCTGATCCAGACACGTTAGCCTCCTTGTGTTCTTGGCCTTTCTAAGCTTGTTCATGTCTCAGGGCCTTTGCACTTGCCACTCTTCACGCCGGGATGCCACTGACCCCCACGTTCCCGAGATGGCTACCTCTCTTTGTTCAGATCACTTTCCCAAAGCTGCCTTATCCGAGAGGCGGTCCCCGCTGGTCTCTGCTGAACGACCTACCCGGGTTGTCCTGCTCAGACTTCACATCAGTCTGCTCCGCCCCTGCCCTTGCATTCTTCTCCTTTGTAGGACTTACTTCTCTGCATGATTGAAGTCGATCAGGTACTTGCTTGTTTCTCTCTCCCACTCAGCTGTAAGCTGAACTGTGGAGGCACCGTCTTGTTTACCACTCTTTCCAGAGAGCCTAGCCCCGAGCCTGGTACACAGTTCACGCCCGGTCCAAATGCGTTGGATTACTGAGCAATGAACGTCCGCCGGGCTAGGCTGAGAGGACGCATCCGTGGCACCCGGGCACGGTGACCGTTTGTCAGATGAATCAATGTGAGGCTGTTGTACTTGCCCTTTCGACCGTCAGCTCCTTGAGGGCAGACCCATAACTTGCCCCTTTTGGTATTTCTTATGATACTTTACTGGGCTGCATGACCTCAGGCAAGTTTCACGTGCCCTCTCTGGGCTTCAGTTTCATCATCTATAACATGAGAATAATAACGGTATCCACGGCATGGAGTTGTTGCGAGGATTAATGAGTCAGTGTATGGAAAGCTCTTAGAACGGGGCCTGGCACAGAGTAAGTGCTTGGGTTATTCCCATCTTGGTCTCACACATAGTAGGTGCTTCAAAACCCGTAAGGCAGAGCATTGAGCAGAGCCGAGTGACTCTGCGCTGGGCCCACGGAAGCCTGTTCATACAGCCCTTTGCTCTTCCCGTACGAGGAGCTGCGCAATTGTCTGATAAAACGAACTGAGCTGAAATTAGAAACCACACTATGCCGTCGACTCATGCTGCGTTTGTGGCCAGCGAAACCCCAAAGCCTTTCTTCACAGCCCTATTGCTCAGCCAGCGGTCCCTCATCCTGTATTTGTGGGTTTCGCTTTATTTTTTGTGGTCTTTTGCTTTTTTTATGTTCCGGATTATAAAAGTAATATATGCCCACTGTGGAAAGTTTACAATGAGCATAAAATTACAAAGGGCAGGAAAAGAGCAGGTCACAAATCAGCACGAATGGTTTGAATCCACTTGCATAAAACGTTTTTATATATTTATAAAGAGAGGCAGAGATGGACCGGAATACAGACAGAGAGAGGACGAGGAGGATGCTTGAAAAGACGACCACCAACACGTCTGCAGGGTCTGTTCTGTATGTGGCTGCAGTCCATGCAATTGATTGATTGATTGATGGATTGATTTAGAGTGGGGGAGGGGCAGAGAGAGAGAGAGAGACACAGAAGCCGAAGCAGGCTCCAGGCTCCGAGCTGTCAGCACAGAGCCCGACGCGGGGCTCGAACCCACGACCCGTGAGATCATGACCTGAGCCGAAGTCGGACGCTCGACCGGCTGAGCCACCCAGGCGCCCCCCCGCCACGTGGTTTTTATATTTTTCCCGTATATCCTTGAGGCTGCTTGAATGTTCATAGAACAATCAGGTATTAACTTTTCAAGACGAAGTATTCTTTGATAATAATTCATTTTAAGTGGAAATCGGATCACTCAGCTCCCCTGCTTAAAATCCTATAGTAGGCGTTCTTCATTCATTCAAAAAACATGCATCGAGTATGACTAGGTCCAGGCCAGTTTTCCCTCCCTCACCTTGTCTTGTGGTATCTCGCCGCTCCCTTCATCTCGGACTATTGTTCTTTATAGGCTCTGGATCTAATGTCACCCCCTCGTAGAACTTCACCCACGTGAGGGCGGAGCTCTGGGAAATGCCTGTGTCTGTCTTGTACGCAGCCTGTTCCCAGAGCCTAGGCTCTCAATAAGCATCAACGGGATGAACGAATGAATGTTCAAGATTAAAGAACAAAAGAAAATCTTTTATAATTCAGAGATTATGGCTAGCATCTTGGTATGTAGCCTTCTAAACGTTTTTTTTCTATTTTCTATATGAATCTAGTTGAAAACACATTTTGAGCCTTTTTCTTCTTAAGCCAGCCTAATACCAGAAGCATTTCCCATGGTCTTGAGAAGTGTTATTTTTCTCCAACATACAGCGGTGTTTCTCCACTGAGGGCAACGTCGCCCCCTACAAGGCATCGGGCGATGTCTCGAGACTCCCACAGCTGGTGGGAGGGGGGGCATTGCTACTGCCTCTGCCAAGCACCCCACAGTGCACAGGCCAGCCCCCACCACCAAGAGCTATCCGGCCCCAAGCGTTACAGTGCTAAAGCTGAGAGCCCTGCTTCCTAGCAGTCCCTCGCGTAGATCTATGCGATTTGACTCATCCGGTCCCCTCTTGCCGGGAACAGAGTTGCTGCTAGTTTTTCACCGATACGAATAAAGTCGCGAGACACAGTTTCACACCTAAATCTCTATCAACATTCTCTCATTCCCTTAGGAGAAACTGCCACACTTGATGTTCGGGAACTTTAAACGAAGGACAACCTTGACCTTGCTTGAACTTTGTCTTGTCAGTTTCATATGGGTAGCCCAGCCCCTCTGGGCACTCTGTCCTTTGCCACATTTGTGGTCTCCCCCAGCTGTGAGTCATGTTAAAGAAAACATCCAGACTTTCCATGTCAGAGTGCTCTCTGCGCCCCAGCGATACCTCACCTGTCTCGGTCGGCCTGGGCCGCTATAACAAATTGTCATAGACCGGGTGTCTTAAACCACAGACGTTTCTTGCTGCTCTGGAGGCCGGGAAGTCCGAGATCAAGGTGCCAAGTGTCTGCTGAGGACGCTCTTCCTGGTTTGCAGACAGCTGCCTTCTGCCTGTGTCCTCACTTGGGGGGCAGAGAGAGTTCTCATCTCTTTCTCCTCTTGTAAGGGCACTAACCCCATCACAGGGCTCCACCCATATGACCTCATCTAAACCCAAGCACCTCCGGTAGGCACCCCCTCCTAATCCCATCCCACGGTGGGTTAGGATTTCAGCATATGAATTTGGGGCGGGGGACACAAAGTTGCAGTCCGTAACATCACCTGTCCCAGGTTTCAAACCCTCAGTTGGGAAAAGCCTGGTTAAGCATGAGCCACAAATAATGTCTGTTATGGGAGTAGAAGGGCAGAATCAAAGCAAGGATGTCTTCCCTGTTATGCCAGCAAAACCACTATCGTTCAAGGGAGTTTGGATACCACTTTGGAAATTGCTTTCTGGGTAGAGAACGCCTCTCCCCTCGATAAGAACGTCATCTAGGTAGGAAACGTTGCTACGTGTGCAAGTGCAGCCTATGCACACAGGATGGTGATTCAGTCCACGAATATTTACGGAGCCTCTGCTCTGCACTAGGCACTGTTCCAGGCACTAAGGACGCGGAGATGAAATAGGACAGAGAGAGCCTCTGCCTTCATGGAACTTACATTCTAGACGGGGCACCGTCACATAAATGATACAAAATGCAATGTTAGCGATTAGTGCTTGAAAGAAAAGTACAGTGGCAGAGAGTGGCAGGGTGAAGAGTGCTATTTCAGGTAAAGGAGTCAGACCTGGGCTTTCTGACGAGGGAATATCTTAAAGTTTATTTATTTTTGAAAGAGAGAGAGAGCATGAGCAGGGGAGGGGCAGAGAGAGAAAGAGAGAGAGAAAGAGAGAATCCCAGGCAGGCTCCACGCTGCATGGAGCCCAGTGCGGGGCTTGATTTCACAAACCATGAGATTATGACCTGAGTCGAAATCAAGACTTGGATGCTTAGTCAACTTAAACCACCCAGCAGCCCCAGGAGGTAATATTTTAAATTTTTTTTAATGTTTATTTATTTTTGAGACAGGGAGAGACAGAGCACAAACAGGGGAGGACCAGAGAGAGGGAGACACAGAATCTAAAGCAGGCTCCAGGCTCTGAGCTGTCAGCACAGAGCCCGACGCGGGGCTAGAACCCACGGACCGCGAGATCATGACCTGAGCCGAAGTCGGCTGCTTAACCGACTGAGCCACCCAGGCGCCCCAGGAGGTAATATTTTAAATGAAGAGAATGAGTGAGCCCTGGAACTATCTGAGGGACTGTCAAGTGCAAAGGCCCTGAGGCAGGAGTGTGCTGGGCAGGAGTGAGGAGTAACAGGGAAGCTGGTATGGCAGGTGTGAAATGAGCAAGGGGGAGACCCCTGGGAGATGAGGTTAGAGTGACAGGGGGTGGCCAGACTGAGTAGAGCCTTGTCGGCCACAGTGGGGACCTGAACTTGTACTCCATTGGAGGGTTTAAGGGTAGGGAAGAAATCTGATGTCCATTTTCAAAGATCCCTCTGGCTGCTATATGGGAGGTAGACCAACCAAAGCGAGAGTACAAGTGGAGAACCCAGAGGGGGGCTGTTGTAACAAAGCAGGTGGGAGGCAGTGGTGCAGATGGGGAGAAGTGGTCAGATCCCGCTATATTTTAAAAGCAGAGCAGGGGCGCCTGGGTGGCTCAGTCGGTTGAGCGTCCGACTTCGGCTCAGGTCATGATCTCACGCTCCGTGGGTTCGAGCCCCACGTCGGGCTCTGTGCTGACAGCTCGGAGCCTGGAGCTTGCTTCGGATTCTGTGTTTCCCACTCTCTCTGCTCCTGCCTGCTTGTGCTGTGTCTATCTGTCCGTCTCTTGCTCAAAAATAAACATTAAAAAAAATTAAAAAAGAAAGTAGAGTAGAGAGGTGGGGAGTGTTGATGGATTGCATGCCGGGGAGGGCGAGACAAAGAGGAACTGACATGGAGAAAGGAAAGGGAGCCCTTGGCTCTGAGAGTTCTCCGCAGGGACCTATGTTTCCCTGACGTGCCCACGTGTGATGGAACCCCGAGACAGACAGCCGACCCCTGGACAGCTGGATACAGATCAGCTGGCAGGGCCAGGCATGCTCTAGGTTTTGGGGTTATCTTTTTTTTTTCTGACCTTGAACTTTTTATCGCTCTTAATTTGGTGCCTTGGGATGGGCCCTCCACCCCAGCCCCACAGAGAAGCTGAGCCTTCCTGCCAAAGGGCTGTCAGGACAGGGGCCCGGCTGGCTTTGGCCCAGCCAGGGAAGTGGTTTGAGCCGCTTCTCTCCTGCCCGCTTGGCTGGACAGAGCACGGCCCTCCTGATGAAAGCTCAGACACCCCTCTCTCAGCAACGCTGTTGCCCACCCGGCCCTCCTCTCCACCCCAGAGACCACCAGGGTGTCGCTGGCCTGCATGATAGAGAATAAGTTAATGCTTCATTAAGGGGAAAAAAGTTTGCTTTTATTGTTTGGTGATGGAATGAGGTATGGGAAAATGTTTGTTTTGGTTACAGGGCAGGGAGGAGAGGGGTGTCAGGGGACAGGCTTCCAGGAACATGAACAGCAAGGGACAAGACAGGAGGAGTGGCGGTCAGGGGCTGCCCCCTACTCGGGCTTGGGGACGGGGTGCTGGGGGTGGGGACCTGCGCTGGAGGTCGCTGAAGGTCTCTCAGTGCTTCTGGAATCTTGACTTTAAGAAATGGCCGCTGACCCGGGAGTCAGACGGAGCGGGATTCCAGATAGATGTCGCCGTGTGACTTGGGGCAAATCCCTCACTGGGCCTCAGTTTCCTCATCTGTTAATGAGAGAGTTGGTGGCAACAGCCTCTCAGGGTCTGGCTCATGGCCACCGTCTAGGACCCTCTTGACTGTGGGGAACGGAAGCTGTCCCTGGGGTTGTTCCTGACACCATCAGCAGGTGCCTGGGGGAAAAGCAGAGTGTTTGATATTTCGAGAAGGAGTTAACGCTCAACTCTAAATATAATGGCCGATGACAGAAGTCTGTGCCTCGAGCATCACCTATCCCACCTTGGGGAAGCCTGGGCGTACGGAATTCTGTTGAGACCAGCATGCTGGGGGGTGGGGAGACAGGTCAGGGCAGAGGGGAGGGCAGCTGGCATGGGTGAGGCTGGAGAGACCCCCGGAGAGGGCAGGGCCGCCCCCATGCGTGTGTACGTGTGCCTGCACGTGTGTCGGGGGTCGGTGGGGGGGGGGGAGGATTCACTGACTTCTGTTATGGGCTGCACTTAACGCTTCTGATCCATGAAGGGTTTTCAGCCGGTTTTAGTGTCAGATATGTTGTCTGAACCACGGATCAGTGTGGACACCGCCATTAATGCCAGAGGGGAGACCCAGGTCGTGGATGGGCAGCCAGGAGGTAAGGGCTGGACTCCATCCCAGCAGGTGGTAGCATGGAACCCTGGTTCTGTGCTCCGGCTCCAGACCCAGACGCAGTAGGGTTGCAACTACCTGCTGAGCAACCCCGGGGCAACTGACTTGGCTTCTCTGTGCCTCCCTTCCTCCTCTGTAGAAGGGGGAAGGAACAGCCTCATGGAGCTGGGACCAGGATTAAGTAAAATGAGGTGCCACGTGTCGGGGATAACTGGGCACCCCCGCCTGTCCGTGGGTGTTGTTTCTAAGAGGACGAGAGGCCCATCTAGCAGTCTCTGCCCACCTCCGAGCCGAGCCAAGTGAATGTGGGAAGATCCTACCCCTGCCGGCCGCCCCTGGGCCTTGAGTAGCTTCTGGGGGTGCGTCAGGTGTTGCCGATTCCGGCTTCTGTCCCAGGTCCTCCACAGGCCCCTCCCCAGGCTTCAGCCGGCTCAGAGACGACGTGCCAGTCCCAGCCCAGGCGCAAGACTGGGGCCGCCGGCAGCCTCCTCCTCTGATGGCTTGGAGGGCCAGGCCCCTGCTCTGCTCCCACAGACCCTGCCTCGTCCCGGAGGACGTATCTGTCTGCAGGGTGGATGTGCGCTCTCTCTCCCTGTCAGGTTCCAATGTGACCCGCCAGTGACTCACGGCCCCACGTGGAGTGCCTGGCACCTTCTAGCAGGCCATGTTTGTCCCAGTCCCAGGCCTTTAGAGGAGGCGATCGACGACCCACCAAATTATCTCCTTTGTGGATGCCTGAAATTCCACCATTAATACTTCATTCTTTTGGAGGATATTCCTGCCTTATCTCAGTTCCATTCTTTCAGTAGAAGCCCCTGAGGATATATAACATACCTGAATATGGATGAGCAAAACATTGTCCTTCCCGGCAGGAGGGATCCAAATTCTCAGGCTCCAAGCTCAGCACTCTTTCCGATCCCCAGCACTGTCAGTCACTCAACAAACATGATCAAGCCCCTACTCTGTATGGCACCGTCTGCCTGGGACGGAGGTGAGTGGGACACGGTCCCGTCCCTGAGGCACACAGTAGGTCCTCCCTAGATGGTAGTGGAAGGCTTTACTCTCCGCGTCCCTAGCGTCTCCCTCGACGCCTGATGCACAGTAGGCACTCATTAAATATTTGTCGAATGAATGAACGAGGCTCTACAGCTACAAGAATAAGGCAGCACGGGGGCGCCCGGGTGGCTCAGTCGGTTGAGCATCCGACTTCGGCTCAGGTCACGGTCTCGCGGTTCGTGAGTTCGAGCCCCGCGTCGGGCTCTGTGCTGACAAATAGCTGAGAGCCTGGAGCCTGCTTCGGATTCTGTATCTCTCTCTCTCTCTCCTCCTTCCCTGCTCATGCTCTGCTTCTCTCTGCCTCTCAAAAATAAATAAATGTTAAAAAAAAAAATTAAGAATAAGGCAGCACGGTGTGGGGAGTCTGAGTGCAGACTGCAGACCCCCCTGTCTGACCTCCTCCTCCAGTTCTGCCGCTCGCCAGCTCTGTGACCTTCGGCAAGCCTCTGCGCTTCTCCGCCTCAGTCTTCTCATCGCTAGAATGGGAATTACAATGGCTGAGGATTAACTGAGTTAATCTTCTTACGATCCTTAGAACATTCCCTGGCACACGGTAAGCACTATGTAAGGGTTTGTTAAATAGCTAAAATTCGACAAACATTATTGGCTATGCATGGAAGGTATTTGGTAATGTTTGTTGGCTGGTCTAAGGGCGACAGCATGGCGGGAACGATGTTTTACCGCTCTCCGTGTCCTCAGAGGCTGGCACAGTACAGGCGTCAGTAAATGCTGGTTAGCTGGACTGATCCTGTGCTCCCGGACCCATCCTTGCTTTCCCGGAGGGAGCTGTGTGCCGTGGGGAGCTGTAAGCCATAGCAGGGCTGGGGCACTTGGTAGCCCGTCATAAATCCAGTTGCTGTCGGGTCCCTCCAGCAGGGTTGTTTTTTCTGCCTCTTTGGGTGCAGACAGAAACTGTCAATACAGAATCGATCTTTATGAGGCAGAGACTAATGTGGTGTGGAGGCAAAGTGGGAACAGCCCGTTCTCACAACGCCCCTGCGGTCCCGGGCGTGCGATTGGCACCTGGAAAATACTCATTAACTGGGTCTGAGCCTGTTGGGAGCAGACAGTCTCTTCTTGAGCCCCCGGCACGCTGCGGTGTGTCAAATCCCAGCCTCTGCTCAGGCTGGCCTCGCCAACAGAACATCTTTCCACGCCCCGTTCTCTTTCCTACGTCCCTTCTGTCCTTCAGGGTCCAGCCCGGTGTCCGTGGCTGTTCCCTCGATGTGCGCCCAGTGTTTGTTCAATATCCTCCCTCCCGCACCAGCAGCATCCCAGACCCGCCAAACTCTCCATTGCTCTTCTGTTCGCTCGCTGCGCAGACATTCACCGAGAGCCTAAACGGTCACTCGGCAAACATTTACTGAGGCTCTCCTCTGTGCTAGACATTGACCCGGGACCTGGGGACATTGAATGCGTGTTTCTAGCGGGAAACGTAGAGAGTAAACAAGCTATTCGACAATTCCAAATGTGCCAAAGGAGACGTGAAAGCCGCCGTGGGGACCCAGGGCACGGAGACCTCGCCCAGGCTTGGGGGTCCGGAAGGGCCTGTGTTGGGTTTAAGCAGAGCGTCCAGGAATCAATGCGATTGGCAGGTGAAGGAAGAAAGAGAGCGGGGCAGGCAGATTTTAAAGTTTATACCGAGGGCGATGGGAAGTTTCAACGGAGGATCAGATGAAGGGACGTCAATTTCAGACACGAAAAGAGGTTGATGTTTTAAAATGTAAAACTTGTGGTTTTAAAGTTTTCTCAAATCAACTACATTGAAGAACAATTTACGGAAAACAAAACTCACCGATTCTAAGGGTACGTGTCAGTCATTTTTGATAGAGACATACCGTTGTGTAGTTAGTACTCCGGGACATAGACATCACTTCCCAAAGTTCCCTCTGGACCCTCTGCAGTCTCCCCTCTGCCCACCCAGCCCCAGGCAGCCCACTGGTCTAAAATCTGTGGATTTGGCTTGCCTGGACTTTCTTATGAGTTGAATCCCACAGTGCCTAACCTTCTGTGTCTGGCTTTTTTTCACTTCGCACAGTGCTTTTGAGATTCCCCATGTTGTGTATCAAGGCTGGTGCCTTTTTACTGCAGAGTAATATTCCGCTGCGTGGCTATACCACAGTGTGGTTGCCCCTTCGCCACTGATGGGCAGTTAGGTTGCAAGAAGGCTGCTTTTAATTCTCCCCCTCCTCCCACCCTAAAGCTTTGCTTCGGGCTGCTTTGCGGCCTCCCCACCACGAAGGACAGTCCAAGGGGCTTGTTCCCTCGGGGAAACAGAGAGCAAGTATTCTTTAGAACAAAGGGGCCGGACTGATTTTCTTAAGTTTGCAGGGAGGTAATAGTTTTGAAAGTCAGCCTTGTAGAAAGAGAAACAGGTTTTTAGAAAAGGTTCAAAGCTCCTTGTATTCATAAGCCAGGCCTGACCAACCTGGACCAGAGACCTTTATGCCCGTGTGGGATACAAGAGAGGTACCTACCCTAGAGAGGGTGGATCTGGGAGTCCTTCCTGCGTGAAGGGAGGAGAGGCAGAACCCGGCTCAGGCAGACACCGAGGGACACGGCCAGCCAGTAAGACCGAGAGAGCCCTGCTGGTTCCCTGTGGCCTGTGGGTGTTGGATGTGAGTCCACAAAGTCCCAGATTGCCTTGCAAAGCAGGGGGAGATCAGAGGGGCTGAGCGGATCAGGGCAAGGAGACCCCAGAGAGGCCAGCCAGGGAGGCCAGTTGGAGGACACACATGGATAGCAGCAACTCCCGCCGCCCTCTTGAGAACACACGGCATCTCAGGGAGGAAAGGTGGGGTGGCAGGTGGAAAGAACCTGTAAAACAGCAGCCCCCCAAAAGACACCCTAGTAACCCAAAAGAGAAAGTCTCCTTTCACTGGTAAAATCAAGTTTGTTTGTTTTCCTTTCTTCAGCGGGATGACAAGACCTACCAAGAGGTTGGGGTCCCTTAGAAAAAACGACTTTTGTCTCTACACGTGTTTGGTACATCTCTTGGCAGTGGGTGCCAATTTTTTCCTGCTATGGAAGGCCACTCCGGCTGCGGTGTGGGGGATGGACTCCAGGGGTTGCCCGGGAAGCTAGACTGTCATAACCGTCCTTGCAGGAGACCTAGGGTGTGGGCTGTGGGGAGGCCGAGGGGGACAGGGCGAGAGCGGTGGGCCTGAACCCTGACAGCAGAATTTCCTGGGCGGGGGGTGGGGGGAGCTTTTAAATACCCTGATGCTCAGACCACAGCCTGGACCAATTCAGCCAGAGGTGGGACCCAGCCATTAAAGACCCTCAAGTAACAGTAATGTGTCCCCCAGGCTGAGAAAGTTAGAATTTTGACAGCAGGGCTTCTCAAACGCGGACATTCGTAGGAGTCACCTGGGGCTACTGGTAAAATGCAGATTTCAGTCTGTAGGTCTGGGGTGGGGCCGAGAGTCCGAGGCTGACAGCACCAGTCCCCAGACCACACTGGGAATGACAAGTAGCTGGAGATAATATCGAGGAGCTAGAATCAGCAGGACTTGACGATGCCTGGATGTGGAGGAGGTTAGGGGTTCCCGGAAGACTTCCAGGTTTCTGGCACAAGCAGCGGGGAGGATGTGGGGCCTTGAACCTAGCCTTGGATGACGCAGAGCAGGCATGAGGTTTGGGGAGGGGTGGTGGACCAGCCAGTCTAGGTCCTGTTGAGCATAGCCGTCTATTGGCCTGGAGCTCAGAAGGCAGTGCGAATTTGAGATAAAGATTCGGGAGTTATTAGTACGTTACCCACATCCGGCTTTGCCCACTCTGTTCCCTCATTCGGGAGAGCCTTCCTGGCTTCCACACCCTTCTACCCCGGAAACCTACTCATCCTCCAAGATCTGGCTTCATTCAGTACACCTGCCCCTTCCCCGGCTTTCCCCGGCGACCCCAGAGTTTTTCTCAGATGCCTGTGTCTTACACACCATCCCAGTTCCTCTCGTCCCACCGCCCTTGGGTAGCATCTCCCTTCAGCTTTCCCTTGGGCCCAACAGGCTTCTCAAAGGTGCAGCTTCCTGCCCTCCCCTGGGATTTCCTTTAACCAGGCACTCATGCCTGCCCTCAGGTGCGCACAACCAAAGAGTGCGGGGTGGGGGGGGGGTGTCCTGGCTCTGCACGTGGACTTTTGACCAGTGGGAGAGGAGAGCCAGTGGCTACATGTTCTCCCCACTGCCCTACCCCAGGGGCTAGCCCGCAACAGGGCTTATACAGCTTCTCCGGGTACAGGTCACAGACCCAGCAATCCGTGACTCTTCCCTCTCTGCTCCCTTCTCCCTCTCGTCCTTTGCTTCTAACCCTGGGTGTCTGAGTCAGGGTTCTCCAGAGAAACAGAGTCAGGAGAGATGATGTCTACACCAGCAACCGATAATCCATATACATGTTGACCTATCTAGGGTGAGCTTTATTATACAGATTTGGATATGGAGGCTCCGTGATTATGGAGGCTGGGAAGTCCCTCTGTCAGTGGTATAATTTCAACTGGTGTCTGGAGGCCTGGCAACCAGGAATACTGATGGTACGAGTCTGAGATCAAGGGCAGAAGAAGGCCAACGGGTTAGCTCAAGCAGTCGGGTAGACAGAGAGAAAATTCAACTTCCTTTGCCTTTTAGTTCTGTTGAGCCCCTTAATGGGTTGGATGATGCCCACTTACACCGGGGAGGGCCATCCGCTTTATCCAGTCCACCAACCCAAACATCCACATCTTCTGGAAACGCCCTCACAGACCCCCCACCCCCAGAAGTGTTTAACCAAATATCTGAGCATCTCGCGACCCAGTAAAATTGGCAAATAAAATGAGCCATCTCACTGGGATTCTATCCCCCTACAAAGCGATAACACATGAGCCCTCTGCTTCAGGGTCTGCTTTCGGGGCGAGGAGAGAATTTGTTCCCCCTCAGTGCTCCCATAACTCTTGGCTTTTACTTCTCTTACAGTTCAAATTAAATTCACAGTGGCGTTACAGCTCGTGCTTTATGTCTGCATCCTCTGACTCACCGACTGTGGGAAGTCGCAGGTCACGTGAGTTGGACACTTTACTTCAAGGAGTACTTCCTAGAGAGGGAGGCCTGGGTGGCTCACGGGACAACCAGGGCGACCTATGAACGGGCATTTAATATTAGCACAGGAAGAAGACTATTCCTTTTTGTCCCCAACTTCATTAAGTCTGAAGTGCAATAACCCACACATATTTCAAGTGTATCATTTTGGTCTGTTTTGACACACGTACACAGCCAGGAAACCATCACCATAACGGGGATAAGAAGCATTTCCTTCTATCCTCCAAACCACTAATCTGCATCTGTTGCTATAAATTGTTTGCACTTCCTAGGGTTTTACATAGAGTCGCACAGCGTGTGTTCTAGAAGTACCTAGGGCGGGGAATGGCTAGGTACATGTGAAATTAACAGAAAACTGCCAAGCTATTTTTCAAAGTGGTTATATACCATTTTTCATTCTCACCAGCAGTTCTTGAGAGTTCTGTCTTCATCAATACTTGGTATGGTCGGCCATCTTTTTCTTAAATGTTTATTTATTTATTTATTTATTTCGAGACAGATGATATTTATTTACTAAATAAATATTTATTTACTTATTTGGAGGAGGAGCAGGGAGAGAGGGAGAGAGAGATTTCCAAGCAGGCTCCCTGCTGTCAGCACAGAGCCCGACACGGGGCTCGATCTCACGAACTGTGAGGTCCTCTCAGTCTTCGTAATTTTAGCCACGCTAATCGGTGTGAATGGCTTCTCACTGTGGTTTTAATATCTGTTCTCTTTGATTAGTTATTTTGAACATTTTCCATGTGCTCGTCTGCCATCCACATAGCTTCTTTGGTGAAATGTTTGTTCAACTCTCTTGCCCATTTCTTTTAATTGGGTTGTTTGTTCTCTTACTATTTTTGAAAATTTCTTATATATTCCAGACACAAGTCTCTTAACAGATACGCGATTTGCAAATGGCTTCTCTCAGTCTGTGCCTTATCTTTTCATTTTCTTAACCGAGTCTTTCAAAAACCATAAGTTCTTAATTTTGATATAGTTCAATTCGCCCATTTCTTCTTTTATAGATAGTGTTTTTGGTGCCGAATCCAAGAAATCTTGGCCTACCCCAAGATCACAAAGACTTCCTCCTATCTTTTCATCTAGAACTTTTATGTTTTTATGTGTTATATTTAGGTATATGATCCATTTTTATTTCATTTTTATATGGTGCAAGATACAGCACGCAGGAGACAGCATTCAATCTTTCATCATTAAGTGTGCCGTTAGCTCTAGATTTTTCATAGATGCCCTTTATCAGGTTAAGAGTTTTCATATTTTCATGGCTCTTAGTATGCTGATAATTTTGGATTGCACCCTGAGCCATATAATGTTATGCCACGCAGATTCTGGATTGTTACTGTCTTTGGAGAACACTGAGGTTTTCCTCTGAGCACCCAAATAACCCGGCTCGATTCAGACCGAAAGTTCTGCTCGGCTCCTGTGGGCAGTGGTTCGGGTCCTAATTCAGTTTTCTGAGCCTTTGCCACGTTAGTTTCAATCCGTCCCGTGTTCGCCCAGCTCCTGGTTAGACTGTCCACTCGGTTCCCCGAGCCCTGTACTGAGCTGCACAACATCCCTCTGAGGTGCGTGAAGCCAAAATCAATCTTCCCGTCTGGGAGACGAGGCACGCGGGGCCCACAGTCGTACAGGTCCCCCGGCGGCAAAGGCCACAAGTAGGGCGCTCCTTCCTGGCCAGCTGCGAGGGCTGAGGGAGGCCTAGATCAGTGATGCTGGAGGTGGGCGTCTGCTCCGGCATCTTTGCACCATACGGTGGAGACACGGCGCCAAGGGCTGACCTCCCCGGCCGCACCCTGGCTCTGGCTGAGGTTTTCCAGCTCCTGGCCCACCCCCCATTCCCCCCACCCAGATGACAAGCGCTCTGACTCAGATTGCCTGTCCTCATCCTTCCATCCCACGGCCCAAGAGAATGTGGTGGGGGGTGGAGGACGGGAAGGAGAAGTACAGGGAAGGGGGTGATTCCATCTCTCTGGGCGTCTCTGGGACTCGCCATGAAGTCAGCAGAATCCCAGCTGCTGACGTCAGGGAATAATAGTGATAAGAACCCGTGCTAACCGAGTACTTGCTGTGCGCCAGGCCCTGGGTAAAGCGCGTTGCATACGTCCTCTTGTCGACTCCTGTCAACAACCCCCATGAGGCCGAGGCTGAGATGACACCCATTTCACAGGTGAGGAAACTGAGGCTCCGGAAGGTGAATTCTCTGTAAGGTTGCCTCAACAATGGAACCCAGCTCCCCAAATGCTCCACCATACTCCCTAGAGACCCCCTACCCTCCTAGTACCACCCATAGGTGCAAGAGCCCTCCCACGGGATGTCCAGAGGAATGAGCTAACCCCAGCCCCCAACCCAAAGGAGAAGAGGGCAGATTCCCAGGGGCCCTCAGGCTGAGCAGGCTCCTGCCTCCAACCGGAAATTAACTCAAAGGGAGAAGGGAGCCGTCTCTGGAGGCAGAGAGGTTGGGCTGAAGGCTTTCTGTTCTTCATTAAGTAACAAAGGGGAAAACCAACTGGACGTGGTGTGTGAGCTTCCCCACCAGCACCGCTCTGGACTTCTGGAACATCTTTATCCACTTACCGGGGATCCAGGAAATTCTCCTCCAAGCCAGTTTTATTGGAGATTTTGGAAGCAAAGCTCACAGCCTCCCAATCAATAACAGATGAACACTGCTCACATCACATTTTTTTGGGAGGACGTTTGGCCCGGACTCGTCCCATCTGAAGGGCCTGGCCTTGGACATTCCCATTCGATTGGATATTGCTGGGAAATGAGGTTCAGGACAATTCTAGAAACCAGAGTCATCGGCATGTGGGTGCGGCTGGCATGTAGGTCGTGATCCGGGCCAGACCTGGGGAAGCTCTGTGTCTTGCAAGACTTGGGGTCTGGCCCACACTGCTCCCCCTTGCCTCTCTTCTCCCCCACCTCCACCCTGGCTTGTCTTCCACATGTGTTCAGCTCAGGCATCGAATCCGCAGGCCATAAAGAATCAATCAAATCCAGTCCTGGCTGAGCCAGGGCCACAGCGCCAAAGCGCCGATGGAGGAAGGGTAGGCAGCTGGGGGTGACGGCACGCCCCGGCTGTGCAGAAGCGAGTTCGGCAGAAATCTTCTCCCCACCCCACCCTCCGTCCCGCAGATACATGATGCTGGAGAAAATGGTCCAAGAGCAGGGACCAGGACCATCTCTCGGGCCTCCGTGCCCTCCCCCCAACCCTGCTCCCAGCTGGAAGGAGGGGACGGGGAGCCAGGAGGGCGACAGGGAACGGTAACATTACGGGGAGGGTAACATTCCCACCAACAGACCACCTACACAACAAGAAATGAACTACTTAGAATGGGAAGCAGGTCCCCAGTTCCATTTCCCTTATCTCACCACTTATTGAGCACCTGCTGTATGCCAGGCAGGGAAGTACAGCTGAGCAGGGCAAATGCAGGCCCTACGTGCCGGAGGTTAGAGTTCAGCTGGTTCATTCGGCAGCTCTGTCACAGTACGGCTATCTCAAGACAGAAAAAGAAACGTGAGAAATGCGACCTACATTTCGGGATCCCTCAAGGGATGATGGCTCTTTCTCTCCTCATGCCATTTTGGAGATTCCATCACTCCCGTGGCTAGGTCGTCTGGCTCCTTTGCTGAAGAAACCGCTAAATATCTTGGTCCTGGTATCGTGGTGCCCATCCTACCTACGGCAGATATTTGTCGAGCGCTAACTAGATCCAGGGCCCCGAGCGGACATGTTTTCTGGAGGCAGGAGGCAGGAGGCAGGACAATGATTAGAGAACCTGATGGTGGAAAACAGATGCCGGAGGCTCTAGGAAAGTGTCAGTCCACAGAGAAGGAGCCCCGTGCGGCAGGATGCAACCAGCCCAGGTCCACAAGACACAAGTTCTGGGTCAAGCCTGGCTCTGCCAGTGAATCGCTATGTGGCTTTGGGCCAGCTTGTATCCCCCTGTGGACCTCAGTTTCCCCATCTGTAAAATGGGATGGTGGATAGGTGAGTGTTTCTGCAAGCGTAGTCTGTGGGCCACTTGCTTCAGAATCACGTTGGGTGTGGGCACTTGGTGAAAATGAAGATTCCTGGGCCCCACCGCAGACGCTTGGCAAAGGTTCTCGGAAAGCGGGCCTGGGAATCTGCATGTGTAGCACACTCCCCTTGGGGACTGTGATATCCTGAAGCTTGAGCAAGCTTGCCAACTTGGATTCTGCACTGAAGGGGTAGGCTGGTGGGGACTCCGGCAGTCAGGGGAGACTTCGCAGAGGTAGATATGAGCTGAGCCCAAATGCATGGTACCAGCCAGGACCATCATTGCTGGTGCTTATCAAATGACTTTACCAGGCTCTGTGCTAAGTGCTTTCATGTGCATTCCATTATCTAACCATTGCAACAGCCCTATGAGATAAGACCTCTTCTCCCCATCTCGTGGTGAGAAGACTCAGGCTCATCCAAAGGTTAAGTGACTCGCCCACCTAAAATACTTGGACCCCTGGGAGACAGACGGCCAAATCCCCCCCAACAAAGTACCACTGGCTGGGTCCTCCCAATCCCGTGCTATAAAGGAGGCCTTTCAGGAGCGGAAGGTGTGGGCATCTGAGGCCTGGAGAACATTAGTGGAATGTTTCCTGAAATGCTTCATTCATTCATTCACTCACTCACTCACTCACTCGTCTGTTTCCTTGCCCCTTTATTAATTAATTCACAGACTTATTCACCAGTTCATTTGTTTAATCACTCTTTCTGTCTGTGGCGGACTTTATTTCTGGACTGCGTTAGGGCTCTTTCTTTTTTCTTTTTTTTTTTTTAAGTAGGGTCCACGCCCAATGTAGGGCTTGACCTCATGACCCTGAGATGAAGAGTTGCGTGCTCTACCGACTGAGTCAGCCGGGCGCCCCCGGGGCTCTTTCGTTACAAGCAGCAGACATACAACTCAGATTGGCGGAGTAGAAGTATAAAGGCATTAAATAGCCATATCTGAACTGTCCCGAGGCAAAGATATCTGCAGCCTCGGTCATGACTGGATCCAGGTGCTTGGACATTTTTGTCAGGCATTCTCCCTGCACCCTTTGGCTCTGCTTTCTTCTGTGTTGGCTGTTGCCTTCACTCTCAGGCAGGTTGTTTGTTTCTCTGCTTGTGAAGTTGCCCACCGGCAGCGGCAGGCTCACGTCCCGTCCGCCCAGCCACCCCGGAAGGAAGACGGTGCCTCTTTCCCAAGAGCTCGGCAAAACTCACAGAGGTCTCTTATTGGCCCAGCCTGGATCACATGCTCACCACGAGCCAATCACTGTGCTTGGAGGAGTCAGGGCTTTGATTGGCCAGGTGGCTGATGACGTCAAAGTCGACAAATTGCACGGACTGAGCGTGGAGGAGGGGTAGTTTCCCCAAGGAAACTTGGGATGCTGTTGCTAGAGGAGAAAGCGGATGTTCGGGGGGCAAAAATTAAGAGGTGTCTTCTACGTGGGGGCGAGGGGTTTGCGTTGTACGGGGCTTCTCCCACCCAGTTCCAGTTTGACTCCAGGCACATCCACCAATTTCTAACAGGTTTCGTGATGGAGCTGGGGAGGTAGCCCCTTCGAGTTTGGAAATGCCAGGCCACAAAGTCCTCCTGTGGCCGAGATGATGACACCGACAGCGACCACTTCCCGCGCGTTCATTACCTGGCCGGCCCCTTTAATCCTGTCGGCAGCCCTCCCTCCAAGGTGGGCAGCAGGGGGGAGTGCTGTTGTCCTTTCACACTTTAGGAACCTGAAGTTCAGAGGAATTAGGGATGTCATGATTAGACATTAGACATCATGATGTCTGATTTTAGGCATCACCTTGACTGGGCTAAGGGATGACCAGATGGCTGGTAAAACATTATTTCTGGGTGTCTCTGTGAGGGTGTTTCTGTAAGAGATTAATATTTGAATCAGTAGACCAGATACGGAAGATCCCCTTGCCGATGTGGGTGGGCTTCATCTAAGCCTCCGTGGGCCTGAGCAGAACAAAAAGTCAGAGGAAGGGCGAATTTGCTCTCAGAGCTGGGACCCCCGTCTTCTCGTCTCCTGCCCTTGAACATCAGTGCTCCAGCTCCTTGGCCTTTCAGACTCAGAGCCACATTCACACGGCTGGCTTCACTGATCTCCAGGCCTTCAGACTCCGACTGAATCATATCACCACCTTTCCCTTTCCTGGGTCTCCAGCCTGCAGAGGGCAGATTGTGGGGCTTCTTGGCCACCATAATCACGTGAGCCAGTTCTCATAATAAATCCCCTCTTACGGATCCCTGTACGCCCTCTTGGTTCTGCTTCTTTGGAGAACCCTGACCAATAACAGCTACGGCAACAGCTACCAAGTTGCAGAGCTTGGGTTTCATCCCAAGTCTGTGTGGTAGGAGTCCGTGCTGCCCACCTCTCTGTGTGCTGACGGCGAATTCCTGCCCACAGGTGACGTTGGGTTGCGTTTGGGGTGAGAGAATGGGGAGCGGGCAGAGTGGCCAATTTGGAATTGGGCAGAAAGAAGTATCCACGCGCCTGAGGTTTTCTGAGGTCCACCCCAACTGAACGAGGTCCCGATTTCTGTTGCACTGGCCACACGGATGCAGGCCACATGGGGACAGGGCTTAGGCAGGGCACACCCTGCAGGATGCATCTCAAGCCTCCCGGGTTGCAGGGTAACCGAGGTCACCAGGCAGCTGGGGAGGGGTGGGGACCAAACGTCTGCAGCACGTCCATTGTGTTCCCAGAACTGTGCCGGGCCGAGCGGGAAACCGGGAAGCATGACTGTCGTACTCACTGCGGGCAGAGAGCTTTAGGGTCTTAGCACAGCGAGTGGCGCCCAGAGGCCACCTCCTTCAGATGGCCTTCGGGGCGGGGCAAGTGACATCCATGAGTACAGCTGGAGGGGCTTGAGGTCTGGTATGGGTGGGGCGTCCCAGGGAACACAGACCCTTCTCTAAAGGGGATGGCCACCACTCAGCATCTGCCATGTGGCAGTGTAGACCCCATACTGATATGCCTCCTGATTTTGTCTGAGAGAACCTAGAAGTCAGTGCTTGTGTGAATACGTCCAGTCTGTAAAAAACATCAGTGTGAATTTTTAAAGAACATTATATAGACTAACAGCACATCTGCAGGTTTTGTGGCCTCACCTCACTTTACTGTTGGAGATACTGAGGCCCAGAGAGGGGAGGCAAGGTGCCCAATGTCACACAGCCAGAATGAGAGCCAGTTCCTCCACCCTCCAGGCCTGTGGTCTGACCCTGGACCACTGTGTCCCTTACATGTGTGTGTCAAGCCTATGACAGTTTACATAGCATATTAGCCCCCAGCATCCCAGTTAACCCTTACCTTGCCCCCAGAGGAGACAGAAAGTGGACAATCACTTCCACTTTACTGATAAGCAGAGGCCCAGAAGAGCTAAGCGTCATGCCCAGATCCCACAGCCAGAGAAAGGAGCAGAGGCATCTGGCTCCCAGGACCTCGTCTACTCTCCTAGTTGGTGCTAAATCTTGTGGTCTGGGTTTCAGCTTGAGTCAAGCTTTCCAGAAGCCTGCAGCCTATCAGGAGAGAGAAGTTCAGGAGACAAGACTCAAATTAAACATGCTCAATGGAGCACAAATGTATGAGACAGGAAAGGAAAGGGCATAAGAGCTGACTTGCATCAGGCACAGGGGTAAATGTTTCGTGTGAATCATCCAGCAGGGTTTGCAAAAATACTCTTATGCAAGAGGTATTCTTTTTTAAACTTTAAAAAAAATGTTTATTTATTTTTGAGAGAGAGAGAGAAACAGAGCCCGAGTGGGAGAGGGGCAGAGAGAGAGAGGGAGACACAGAATCCAAAGCAGGCTCCGGGCTCTGAGCTGTCAGCACAGAGCCCGACATGGGGCTTGAACTCACAAGCTGTGAGATCATGACCTGAGTCGAAGTCGGACGCTTAACCGACTGAGCCACCCAGGTGCCCCATGAAAGATGTATTCTTATCTTACTGAGGAGGAAACTAAGGCACAGAGAGGGGAAGAGATTCATCCAAAGTCATATCTAGGAGGTGATGGAGCTAGAATTTGTACCCAGGTGTTCTGGACCCAGAGAGCCCCTGCTCTGGAAATATTAGTGGAATGGGCCATTGGTTGGCACCATTAGGCAGGATGCACAGATGGAAGGACCTGGAATACTCCTTTGGATCATCCCAGTAGTGGGTCAACATGAGGAAATGTTTGGAGGCAGAATATGCAGGTTGATTAAAAGTCATCAAGGAAGCAGGGTGTCTGGGTGGCTGTCGGTTAAGTGTCCGGCTCTTAGTTTTGGCTCAGGTTGTGATCTCATGGTTGCGAGTTTGAGCTCTGCATTGGGCTCTGCGCTAACAGTGTGGAGCCTGCTTGGATTCTCTCTCTCTCCCTCTCTCTCCGCCCCTCCCCACTCATTTTCTCTCTCTCTCTCTCTCTCTCTCTCTCTAAGTAAACATTAACAAAAATCATCAATGAAGCCAACCAGCCAAGGATGACAGAGTTTGGACAGCATCCCTGAGACCATGAGACCCAAGATGCTCTATGTCAAGAGAACATTGATACCCAGAGAGATTTAGGCCCAAAGCCACACAGCATGTTGGTGGAAGAACCAGGGCCAGGACCCAAGTATCTCATCTCCTAACTTCTTTTTCTTGCCCCACGCTTTTCTCACACAGTGCCCTGGTGTGTTTGAATTTTCATTTATGGTACCTTCCCAAGGCAGGGCCCACAAGTGTCAGAATCCTGCCTGCCTCGCCTCTCTACTGCCTCATGACAAACCTCCCAAAACTTAGTGGCTTGAAACAACAGTTTTAGGGTCTCTCGTGGGCCTGTGGATTGACGGGGCTTCTGCTCCACATGATGCTGTCCGGGGGCTCCAGTCATCTGGGGGCTCAACTGGGCTGGAATATCCAACATGGCACACTCACATGGCTGGTGGTTAATGCTGGTGGCAGGCTGGGGCATAGCTGAAGCTGTGGAACGCAGAGCCTGCCCGTGGCCCCCTCCCCACCACCCCGCGTGACAACATGGCATGGCAGTTGGGTCCTGTGTTATTTGAAATAATAGTAAATACATATTTTGGTCTTTGTCCCTGGCTCTTGGCCAGATGCTCCTGAAACCCTTATAACTTCTTCAATGATAAGTGTGATAGGCATCTTTTGCTATAATATTTGCTTTATGTCCCTAGCTCCTGAAACGTGTTATGTGAAAGAATCCCTTTTTAATTACACCTGAGTTTATGTTAATGAGGCAAGTTTGGGAAACTCCCCAAGGCTGGGGGTTGGGAGGCTCGTTGTTAGAGAAACCAACCAAGGTCATTAGAGTGTTGGAACTTTCCGTCCTGTCCCCCCTAGAAGAGGGAGAAGGCTTGAGTCAATCACTAATGGCCAGTGATTTAACCAATCATGGCTATGTAATGAAACCTCCATAAAAACCCTAAGCCAAGCTTCGGAGAGTCTCCAGGTTGGTTAAATAATGGAGGTGCTGGGAGGGTAACATGCCTCAAGGGGGCAGGAGAGCTCTGTGCCCCTTCCTCAGCCCTTGGACCTGTTCATCCGTAACCTTTGTAAGATCCTTTTTAATAAATGTAAGCAAATGTTTCCCTGAGTTTTGTGAGCTGTTATAGCAAATTATTGAAATGGGAGAGGGGGTTGTGGGAAGCCCTGATGTATAGTTGGTAGGTCAGAAGTGTAGGTGAGCACCTGCGACTTGAGATTGGCTTCTGAAGTGGGGGGGGGGGGGCAGTCTTTAGGGGCTGAGCCCTCAACCTTTGGGGTCTGTGCTAACACTAGGGACAGGATCGAGTTGAATGGCAGAACACCCAGTTGGTGTCCACCGAAGATTGGAAAATTTCTTGATGTGAAAAGACCTACGCATCTGATGTCAGAAATGCTTTGTGGGTAGAGGAAACAGGAACTGTGTTTTCCTTTCGGCTCCAAGAGAGGGTGTCCCAAGAGTGAGTTGAAGAGACCTAGAGGAAACCTGCCAGGCTTCTGAGCCGGCCTCGGGTATTATAGGTATGACTTCTGCAGCCATCTGTGGGTCAAAATCAAGTCACAAGTCAACCCAGATTCATGGGGAGGGGACTGCACAGGGTGTGAACTTTGGGAGGGTAGTTTATCTTTGGAGACCAGCTGCTGTGCGATCATTCCCGACACCCCATTGGGCTCTCCCATCCTAGTTTCAAGGACTGTCTGTTCCTCTTTTTCTGCCAGGGATTCTATCCAGCTTTTCTAGGTGCTTTGCAGAGCACTAATGTCTAGTACAGGGCCTGGCATCTCGTAGGTACTTAATAAATATTTGTGGAAGGAAGGTGGGGAGGGAGGAGAGGAGGGAGGATCTTAGGCGAGACGGTGGGTTCTTAGAACCCATCATCTAACTTTCTCCCTGAACCTCCAACACATCAAACTCTTCCCTGTTTTAGGCCTGTTGCCTTTGCCTGGAACCTTCTTTTCCCCAAACTTGCTCTCTTGTCCAAGTCTCAGCTCAAAAGTCACCTTCTTAGAGAGGTCCCCTCTGGTCACCCAATGCTGTCACCACCACTGGCCATTCTCTTATTACCCTGAATTATTGGCTTCAGAGCACTTATCATCATCGAAGATGATCTTATTTAGTTATGTAAGTGTTCATTATCTGTTTTCCTGTCTCCCTCCCTCTAGACCAAGGTTTCTCAACCTTGGCACTTGGGCTGGATGATTCTTTGTTGTTTTTGGAGAGGGGTGCGTCCTGTGCATTATAGAATGTTTAGAAACATCGCTGGTCTCTATCCAATGCACATTGTGATAACCAAAATATCTCTAGACATTGTCAAATGTCCTGGTGTGTGTGTGTGTGTGTGTGTGTGTGTGTGCTCTCATATACCTGATTGAGAACCACTCTTCTAGACCATTAGACTCATGCTTAGGCCTGCATCAGAATCACCTGGAAGACTTAGCCCAGATTGCTGGGTCCCACCCCAGAGTTTCTGATTCAATAGGGCTGGGGTGGGACTGAGAATTTCCATTTCTCACAAGTTCCCAGCTGGGAACCATTCTTTGAGAACCACTGGTCTGATAGCTCCGTAAGGGGAGGGAGATTGTCTTATGTCCTAAGTGCCTATGCCATTGAGTGCACATTAACGGGCTCTCATAAAATACCTGTTGAATAAACCATCGTACATCTAAGCAGCAAAGAGACCACTCCTGGGGGTTTGCAATGAAAATGCATCTGGTGGGGGAAGGGGGAAATTTATGTGTTTGGGGAGGAGGAGGGAGGGAGAGTACTTTAAATTCCTGTTGGCCGTGCTGTATTAGAAGTCCTCGCTGCCCGGAGCGGGATAGAGGTGCCCACCGGGGCCTCAGGAGACACTACAAGTTCCTGGGCCAGTCGGCTTTGACCCAGGGGAGCTTATGTCCTGGCCATCCATCTTCGGTTTCTACTGTAGTTCTCTCTGATCTGTTTCTCCTTCTCCTTCTCCTTCTCCTTCTCCTTCTCCTTCTCCTTCTCCTTCTCCTTCTCCTTCTCCTTCTCCTTCTCCTTATTTGCTGTGGAAGCAGCTGGCAGCAGCATTACTGTGAGGCCCCTGCTTTACGGGGGGGAGACTCCTCAGAAAGTGAGGGCTCCATCAGGAGTGAGCTGATTCCTCGTACAGCTGTAAGAATATCGATGATGACAATCAGAGCTGGCACTGGGGGGCTCGCTATGGGCCGCCCAGAGTGAAGGCACATGCACGCATGACTTTGCACCTGACCGTGGCTCTCTGAGGCTGATGCAAGTCATTATCCCTGTTTTACAGATGAGGAAACTGAGGCTCAAAGGTGACAACACCGCTAAACTTGCACAGACTAGGAGGAGGGGTGAAGCTGGGATAAAAACTCAAGTCTTTCAGACTAGAGCCTTGTTCTTACCTGGACACCAGTTTCTCAAACTGCTTTGGCAGATGCTACAATGTGTCCTGTGGGGTGGGGCTGATGGCCTCCCTGCAGCTCCTGGGTCCCACCAGGCATGCTGAGGCCTCAGGGTCTTAGCACCTGCAGTTCCCTCTGCTTGGAATGCTCTTCCCCCATGAGTCGGCCTGATGGATTTCCTCACCTGTCATACGTCTCCGATCAAATATCACCTTCTCAGTAAGGGCTCTCCTACCTCCATACTCAAAATTGTAAACACTGCCCACTCCCGTGCTGCCATCTCGCCAGGTTTACTGTCCAACTGTGCTCGCTTCCATCTGGCACACTCTGTGTTTTCCTTATTACATTTGTCATCGGTCTCCTCCCTCTGGAGTGAACCCCAAGGGGGCAGGAGCCTTGTTTTGTTCACTGCTGAATCCCCAGCACTTGAGACAGTCCTGGTGGATATTAGGAATGTCTTGAGCATTTGTTGAAGGAAGGACGAGAGAGAGGGAGGAGGAAAAAAACCACAGAAATTCTCAATTAAAAGTCAACAAATATTCCTGACCGCAGGACTTGTCTGAGCCTTTGTCACACAGATGTCCATACCACAAACTTAAAGGAAGAGATGGAACTTTCGGCATTTCTCAACTTACTCGATAATAGTGTATTTTTGGGCAGAGCTGCCGTTAACGTTGTCCCAAGGCCCGGTCTTCAATCCCCCGGCCCCCACATCCTCTCAGACTGTCTCTTCTCGCCCTGCCCTGCCTCCCGTACAAAATGCACACCTAGGTATTGGGGTGCAGGCACGCCTACCTGCACACTCATTTGCGGGCTGCAGTGGAGATCTGCCTGTGGGACAACATCGGCCTGCTCGTGGAGACGCTGGCCTGCCTTTGAATGGCCTGATTGTCAGAGGCGGAGAAGGGCCAGCTCACCTTTGAAAGAGGCCACTCACCAGGCAAAACCAGGGTGGCCTGAGTTTGGGACAACAAAACAAGGCGGACAGTGAATTCATTAGAAGCAGTTGGGAGGTACAGGGGCTCTGAGAACTCGGCTTTCCTGCACCAGAAGGACAACAGGGAGCCAGGTCACAATGGGACAGAGGTTTCCGTGTCTTTTTATCGGCAGTCAGAGCCAACAGCCCCGGGGGCCGAAGGACTCCAGAAATCAAGAACATCTCACCCGTCGACCTTTGAGTTCCTGCCACCCAGCTGGACCTTCAAGGCAGCCAGACCAGCCTTGGAGACTTTGTACTTTACTTTGCCTGCAAAGCCACCTTTCTGTGGGACTCCATCGTTTAAGGAGAAGCAGGGTCAGCCCTATATGCCTTGGAAATCGACAGGCCTTGATTCAAATCCTGGCTCAGGCGATGACTGCCAGGTGATCTCGGGCAAGCCACTTTCCCGCTGGGAGCCTCGCTTTCCTCCTCTGTAAAATGGAGCCCCTCACACCTTCCTTACGTTTTCCGCTCTCATTCTCCCCGCAGCCGGGCAGATCCATTCATTCGCTTGCCTACTCTACGCACACCGTCCAGGGCTCTTCAGACCCACAGTGGTCGTCCCTGGGCTCTGACATCCCTCAGCATCCACACCCCCACAGGTGGGCCAGAGGAAGCAGGCCAGGCTAGGCATGTGGGGGGCTGGGTTCCAGTCCTGGTTCTCCTGTGCTGATAGGATTCTCCTGTGTTGCACAACGTGGCATTAGGGGCAACGTTTTCCTTTCTCCTCCAATAACCTTTTGCTTCCCCTGATTTCTGAAGAGATAAGGGAAAAAAAAAACCCTCAAGAAATGCACTTCTAATATTGTGTGTATATCCTACTATACACACATCAATCCTACTGTATGTGTGTATGCGGATACATGTATACATAGATATGTCACGATTTTCCAAATGCTTGCCTTGTGCCGGGCTTTGCACTAAGTAAATTAAATACATCATATTCTCTCATCCTTCAGATGATCTTATGCTGGATGTACCATGACCGCTCCCCTTTTCTAGATGGGGAAGCTGTGGCTCAGAGAGATTAAGAGCTTGCCTAAGGTCACACAGCTGGTAAGCGGTAGAGACCCCCACAGACAGACAGGGGTCGGTGGGGCCATCCACCATCCTGAAATAATCAGAGTTTATTTTATTCTAGGACCCACGCCTCTCACCTCCGTGCTAAGGCACCTCTTCCGAAAGTGCTTCCTAACAGGCTCTTTCCGCTTACTGAGACACCACGGTCACTTCCATACGCAACTGTGTGTTCTTAGGGGAAAAGCGATCTTTAAAAACATCACGGTATTCTTGGGGTGCCTGGGTGGCTCAGCTGGTTGGGCGTCTGACTCTTGGTTTTGGTTTAGGTCATGAGCTCGTGGTTTCCTGGGTTCGAGCCCTGGGTTGGGCTCGGAGCTGGCAGTGGGGAGTAGGCTTGGGATTCTCTCTCCCTCTCTGTCTGCCCCTCCCTCATTCACACTCTCTTTCCCTCAAAAGGAAAAAATAAACCTAAAAAAATATATCGTGGTATTCTGGCTACAGGATATTTGATCCCTCGTAGATAGATTTATCCCAAACTTTGCATATTTAAATTGTATCTCTATTTTAGCCGTCATGAATGACACTGGGATGAACATTCTTGCAGATGAATCTTCTCCTTCATCTTCAGTTATTTCCCCCCAAAAATTCCTGAGAAGGGAATTTTTCCTCTCAGTACTTTCCACAGCCTTTGGGACCACCACTGCCAGCATAAGAGGCCAGCTTTTTGTTCAGGCATCCGGACCGCTCAGCTTCCGCCAACAACGTCCACTGCCTTGAGAGGGAGTGGCCACCTGGAGTAACCACGGAGATCCGGCGGCCTTTGGGTCATGCAACAGCCCTGAGGTCTTTCCTCCACAGCTCTAGCAAAATGCGGATACTTTGTCTGTAGTACTGAATTCGTTTCCAAAGCAAAAGGAAAGGTATGACATGAAGAGGTACAAAGGACCTCAGGATGGATCACACGTGTCACCACCTGAACTCTGTGGTATGTCGGGTAGAATCCTGCCTGGGTGAGGCGGGAGACCCGAATTCTAGTTCTGACTGGCGTGGATTCTCTGGGGCACCTTGTAAAAGTCACTGTACCTCTGTGCTCTCCCTTTTCATAAGGACGGGATTGGACAAGACCACGGAGGAGACTTCCAGATCTAGAATGCTACGGTTAACCCAGCTCTTTGATTTGCAGATGCTTATGCATGGAGTTCGCTGGAATGACTCCGAGGGAAAAGTATGGAACCCGAGGTTCAGTGTGGGAAGCGTCTTCTTAAGCTCACGCTACAAATAAGCAGAAGCATCCTGCTTCCCCAGGTCCTGGTAGTTTCTTCTTGGCCACACAGCTTCCAAGAAGCACGTGCACACATCTCTCTGGGGTGGGGGTGGGGGGGTTGTGTGTGCGCACATGTCTCTTCGTGTACGCTTCTCTGTGGGCACACACGTCCTGTGCGTGCATGCATTTTTTAAAAATTTTTATTTTTACAATTGTTTTTTAATGCTGATTTATTCTTGAGAGAGAGACAGACAGACAGAGTGCGAGCAGGGGAGGCGTGCAGAGACAGAGGGAGACACAGAATCCGAAGCGGGCTCCAGGCTCCGAGCCGTCAGCACAGAGCCCCACGCGGGGCTCAAACCCACGAACCGCGAGATCATGACCCAAGCCGAAGTCGGCCGCTTAACCGACGGAGCCACCCGGGCGCCCCTGCTTCATACTATTCTAATGTATAGGTTTGTCCCCATCGGTTTAATAAACCCCTACTGCTGGACATTTAAGAAGTTCCCAACTTTTTGCTGCTGTGAAAACACAACTGCTTGCTCTGGTCGCTGAAAGGAGGGTAAGTGTCTTCCAGGGAGGTGGAGCAGGTGTGTTCCAGGCTGCAGGGACAGCCAGAAGCAGCCAGGCACGACAGGGAACATTCCAGCGCTGAGGAGGAGGGAGAAGGGAGGAGGCAAACATCCTAGCTCCACTCTTTAGTGGCTGTGTGACCCTGGGCAAGTTACTTAACCTCTCTGTGCCTTAGTTTCTTCATCTCTAAGACGGTGCTAATAACCCTGACCACCTCTGGGGCTGTTGTTATGGGGCTAAATGAGTTATTACGCATTGTTCCAGGACCTCTGCCTGACAGAGTTAAGTTCTATGTGTCAGTGGAGTTGCTATTCTCACTCCACTATGGTAGAAGGCAGAATGAGAGGGGCCGTTCCAGAACGACCATGCTGTCACCAGCTTGTGCAAACACGGCTTCAGGGGGACCGAGCCCCCCAGGGGCGGAGGTTTGAGAGCTGCTTCTACGCTGGGCTCCTTGTCCCCTGGCCCCCATCACAGCAACAGCCCTCAGTCTGGCGAATGACCCGCCTGGGCTCTCTCCTCCCTGACTCAGCTCCCCTTGGCCGTTTTAACCCTTCCCTTTCTGACACTTCCCCCACCGCACACCCTCTCTTATCTACCCTCTCCACTCTTTCCCTGGATCTGATGCCGAGTGTGTGTGTGTCCGTAGGGAGACCTTGGTCACCGGGAGTATTCAAAGTGGACCCGTGGCAGGATCTTTTGCCCCGGGGAAGTTAGCTTCCTGCCCTCATACCCTCACTACTGTGCCGTAGGAAGTGTCTGTCTCTTTCCCCCGAGTTACATTGGAAAGGCTCCTTCTATCGCCCTGGCCTAGGAGACACCAGGCTTCTGGAAGGAACTGGCAACGACACCTCCCATTGACTGGGTGCTTTCTGCCCACCGCTCCCCCGATCCCTCTCTGCAGCCCTGTGAGGGGAGAGTGGAGGTCCTCGTTCGCAGAGCGGCAGTGACCGCCTCGAGGTACCCCACGGCCCGCAAACCCTATGTGCTCCTTACCCTGCACCCGAGTGAGCGGCAGCTTCGGCGGCCTGGTCTGCAGACGGGGGCCAGGGCCCCCTGCCCGGCCCCACCCAGGCCCTGCGGGGTGTGGACGAGATGCTGCCCAGGGCTCAGCTGATAGGGCCTGGGCTGAGGTCAGCTCTGGGAGGCCCCGTGGGAGGAGCGGGTGTGCAGGAGGCATTGGCAAGAGGGGACGGGAGTTCACTGCGGGCGTTGGAAGCTGGGGTTGATGACATGAACGCCCTGAACACCGGGGAGAGGCTACCTTGGATGTGGGAGGCGAGAGGGCCCTGTGTGCTGGCGACCGGATGGCCACATATGTGCAGTGACAATAGCATCCATGGCAATGACAGCGGGCTAAGTGCCTGCTCAGGCCAGGCATTGTACCTAGTCCTCATTTCGTTTCCCCCTCCTTCATATGGGCAAGAATTAACAGACTCAGAGAGGTGAGGCGACTTGCCCAAGGCTACCCAGCTAGTGCCTGGAAGAACCAGGGTCACTCCCAGGACTGTGGAACTCCAAACGAACTTCTCACTGCGGGACTGATTCAGGATCCAGGAGAAAGAAAGGGCACATTTCCGGTGGTTACCAAACCTGTCCATCTGCAGAGGCGTCTTTCAAATACAGATTCCCAGGCCCGCTTTAGAATCACTGAATCGGGGGCGCCTGGGTGGCTCAGTCAGTTAAGCATCCGACTCTGCATTTCAGCTCAGGTCATGATCTCACGAACAGGAGATCGAGCCCCAAGTCAGGCTCTGCACTGAGCATGGGGCCTACTTGGGATTCTCCGTCTCCCTCTCTTTCTCTCTGCCCCTCCCCACCTCTCAAAATAAATAAATGAGGATTAAAAAAATAAAAAAAAGAATTGCTGGGTCAGCCTGCAGTCGTGGTGAGCTTTCCATCACAGAATGAGCGTGCCCGGAGGCAGGCCATACCGCCTGTGAGGGGTGTGGAGGAACACGAAAACCGAATTGGGGGTCATGTGCACAGAGGAAAGCCCTTAGGCTGTGGATCTGAATAATCCCAGGTTTTAATCTCACTTTTCTGCTCCCGTAGTTCCTTCTCTGCCAAGAGGCAGAAAAAACATCTGTCTTATAATATGAAGGACTAAAGAGAATATTTAGGAAGCCCCTGGCTTACCCTGGAGGCTCAACGATGTCTCTCTTGTTCGGTTGCAGGATTGAGGGCAAGGGTTTTATCTTCCAGGATGGAAGGCAAGAACATTATCTTCCTTTTCTTTGCATGTTCCATAACAGCACCTTCCCTAAGTCTTACACCATTGACTGGCACTCAATAGAATGTTACTGAATACATTCTAGGTGCACATTTAAATATAAACCCACCTTTTAGTAGTCATTAACCCTTTAGTACGAATTGGTGTACAAATGCACTAACCAGGGCTTTCAGGAGAAAGTCCAAGCCAAACTGTTTGGGAATTTGGTCAGGATTGGGGGGAAGGGTCCTAGAGGAGACAGTGGGGTGGGGGGACATGTCAGAGCCAGGAGAACCCCTCCAATTTTCACACGTAAAGCAACCAAGGCCTAGAGACAGAAAAGGAATTGTCCAAGGTGGTGATCAGGTTGTGCCAAGGGCAGAATTTCCTTCCATGTTCACCAGTCACCTGCTCTGTTCCACTATCCAGCTAAGCTCCTACCCTATCCCCGCTCCCCACCCTCACCCACCCACCCACTCCCTGCCTTATACAATCCTTCCAGCGATACCGTAGGGTCAGGACTTAACACGGAGCCTTCTCGCCTTCTCATTCCAAATAGCTCCTTGACACTTTCAGCAAGCATCTCAAACTTCACATGTCCAAAAGCAAACTTCTGATTGTCTAGACACACGTCTTCTACCCCAGTCTTCCCCACCTCACCCGGCATCACCATCCACCCAGCTGCCCCGGCTGAAGGCATAGATGCTGTCGAAGGGTTTCCTGGAAGCAGAGCTTGAGCGGGGAGTCCCCGTGCAGGGATTTATTAGGGAAGGGCTCTCAAGAGAAGGGAGAGTCGGGAGCAGGTGGGGCAGCTAAGCGAGGCTGTGCTCTCGGCTGGAGACCAGCTTCAGCTGGGTCCCCTGGGAGCTCTGGAGCGTTGACTTGCAACAGAGTCGTCCCGCCTTGAGGCGGGAGGCAAGCCTGCCTTTCTGCAGCCTCCTGTCAGCCAGTCGTTGGCAGGTGGGTGTGTGGATTTCTGGTGAGTCGGGTCCCTTTGGCTAAGGGCAGTTCCCCACAGAAGGGGGCGGCCGACCCTCACAGGAGCTGGGGGACGGGAGGGGCACCGGCCATGGACTACGCAGGTCTCCTCCATCCGTCACATCCCACGTCCAGCCTGTCAGCAGACACGCTCAGCTCTGCCTCCCCAGGGGAGCCCGTTAGGGCCAGTTATCACCACTTACCCTTCCTTCGTCTTGGTCGTGTCACCACTGCCTGTGCCTAGATCAGCCCTGTCACCTCCTTCCCGGCTGGTTTCCTGGTTTCCACTTCTACCTCCATTCCGCATCCAACCACCAGAACAAACTTTTAAGAGCATCCATCATATTAGGTCACTCTCCTACTTCTGAATTCTTCCAGAAGCTGCTCATTTACTCGGAATCGTACCCCAAACCCTGAGCTGGGTCTACAAGGTTCAGAGTGATCGGACCTCTCCCTACCTCCATGACCTAATTTCTCACCATCCTCTTCCTCGCTGACTTCACTCCTGCCCACACCCCACTTCAACCCAGCTAATTCCACAGTTATAATACTACTCTTTGGGGTACCAATTTCTGAACACATCAATCTTTTCTCAGTTGCTAATGACTAAAGACACAGCCCCGATGAGTTTAAGCAAAACGGAGAATGCATTGGCTCACATAACTGAGAATACCTGGGGGTGGGACAGCGTCAGGCATGGCTGCATCCAGGGACTCAAGTGATGTTACCAAGATTCTAGATGTCTCTCTCTCTCTCTCTCTCTCTCTCACTCTCTCTCTCTCTCTAGTTTTCAGCAGTGCTCCCTTCCATGTTTTGGCTTAAATCTCAGAGAAGTTTTTCTCCACGGGAGAAAGCCAAGCCTACGTCCACATAGGCTTATAACCCAATAGATTGTTTCTCCTGAAACTGCACATCTGACCTCTTGGTAGGAATCGGACTGGGTCAACTACTCACCCCTTAGGCCAATTACAACATTCAGGGGGCTGGGTACCAGGATTAGCAAGGTGGTAGGCCCAGGACGAGGGTATTTCCATGGGAACCACAAGGGGATGGAACCCCGGGACAGATGTAACAGGAAATGTTCCTTGCACCTTTCCCCGCAAAGCTATCCTTGGTTCAAATAAAAAAGAAAATAGAAATGACTATTAAAAAAAATCACAATCCATATGCACTCTAATTGTTTTCACATAGGTCATGATGTCAGTAATTTTCCCCACTAAGGCGCAGGAGGGCTATGAGTCACAGACGGTTTCCAGGGCTGACGCTGTAACTCCACGCCTTTCCCTTTCCCTGAAAAAACCATCCGAACGTGAGTGAGTGAGAACCAGGGTCATTCTGAATCCCCCCTGAGTCTCAGAGACTTGGTATTTACACCAAAGTATAAAATTAGCTGAGCCGCACCTCCCACAGATCATCAGGCACCAGGACAAACGCTGCAAAACTGTTGTGGTAATGAACGAGCACAGTAGTCGGGAGCATAATCCAGTGATTCCCACAGTATGTTCCAGAAGGTATAGTTACCATGGACAGGAGGGGTTGCAGGGTCCAATGCATTCGGGCAAAAACTAGATTAGGCAAAACCAGTCGGGTTTCTCTCTGGCAGCATTTCTTCAAGCCTGTAAGATGCTAATAAATATTGTAACGTTCCAAGAGGAAGAAATAGTTTGCAGCGTTTCCCGAAATGCTTCGCCCCCAGACCTCTTTTCGGCATACCGTCCCGTGGCTCTCACGACCCGTGGGAAACACTTGAGGAGTGGAAAGATTTCGGGGTTTGGGGTCAGAAGGCCCGGGCTGGGAGCCTGGCTCTGCCATTTGGCAGCTGTGCGAACTAGTTTTGAGCCTCAGTTTCCTCATCTGTAAAATGGGATCATTACGATTACCGCCCGACCTACCCTATTCTTGCCTTAGTCTATGTACATGAAGGGATCCAAGAGAGTGCTTGGTACAGTGAATTGTGTTTCCCTGGTTTAAACTGAGCTCTTGCGGCAGGATTATCAAAGCCCACGAATACTACTCCCGGTGGTGGCCTGAGAGCGCAGGGCTACCCACACGCCAAATTCCCCGGGCACAAAAATCTGATAACCTCAGGAACTGAGTGGCTTGCGTCAGACGTCTTAAGGCTGCCATCCGGATAGCTGATGTCTCCTGTGTCACTGGAATCTTCAGGAATGGTAAATGTCAGTGTCAAATGGCCAATAGGTTGGGGTGATGTACTGGGGGAGGGGGGGATGTCATGTCAGCAGAAAACAGAAACCTTCTAGGAAGCTCTTTGTCCCATGGCCATTGCTGTCTAATTCCCTTCAGACCACCTGACTTGCAACTTTAAAACCCCGTAAGTTCCTAAAACCTTAAATGTCACTAGTTTTTTAAATCCTGCGCTATGAACGTAGGGTATACAGAAAAAAAAAATTTGTTTTCAAGAGAGAGTGGGAGCAGGGGAGAGGCAGAGGGAGAGAGAAAGAGAATTTAAGCAGTCTTCATACCCTGCATGGAGCCCCGTGCGGGGGGCCCAGTCTCACAACCCTGAGATCGTGACCTGAGTCGAAATCGAGGGTCAGACACTTAACCGAATGAGCCACCCAGGCGCCCTCCAAAAATTGTTTTAATAAAGGGTGCTGGTCAGCTACACTCAAATAAAAATGATTAAAAAAAATAAAATGTAAAAAGGGATGCCAGATCCGTCTGGGCAGAAGTTTTGCACGACACAGGACCCTCAGAGAGTAAGTGAGATTATAGGGCGCTGGTCCCCACAATCTCTGCTTTGGAGATTTACCTCTCCCTCATCCCTCGGCACTTCGTGGAGCTGGGGGGAGGCAATTCTAGAACCGTCGGTGTTCATCTTCCCTGCTGCAACCAAAGGAGCCAAGACGAATGACAGACCCTGAGCCCCAAAATGAGTCCTTCAAATCTGGGAGTTTCAGCGGTGAGTCAACACATTTCCTTTTCCCCTTCAACTGAGTTTTGTTTGTCTTTTTCAACCAAGAGTCCCGAGTAATAAAAGGAGTGTTTGGACCACTTGTTCAGAGGCAGCTAGTGAGCAAAGTTTATTGAGCACCGACTATGTGGTGGGACTCCTCCTGTGAGCATTGGGAATGGAGCAGGGAGGGGACAAAGCAAGCATGCCCCCTGTCCTCCGAGGCCCGCCTGAAGTATAGACTTATTGGATGATGAACTTCAAAATATTTTTTATACATCAACCATACGTCAATTTAAACATATACCGGGGTGCCTGCGTGGCTCAGTCGGTTAAGTGTCCAACTTGACTTCAGCTCGGGTCACGTGAGATCGTGCTCTGTGCTGACAGTGTGGAGCCTGCTTGGAATTCTCTCTGCTCCTCTCTCTCCGCCCTTCCCCCTTGCGCGTGCACGCTCTTTCTCTCTCAAAATAAGCAAAGAAACTTAAAAAAAAAAAAAAGAAAACTATTATTTTAAATTCCTGATTATAAAATTAATATAAACTCACTGAATATATTAAAAAAAAACACACAGTAGAGAGAAGATATGTACCCAAGAAAGTGGAAGGGAAGAAAAAAATTCACTCATAATTCCATCATCCAGGGGCAGCTGCTGTTAACACTTTTCTGTATTTTTTTCAAAACAAATATGTTATGAAAAATTAAAATGGCTTGGAATATATATAGTTCTCATCACGCATTTCTACAAAAGGCATCTTGAATATTTTCCCAGGTCATTAAATATTCTTAGAAAATATTATTTTGAAAAAAACGTAATTCAAAACAGCTGCATTATATTTTAGCACATGGATAGACAGAACTTTTATAAACTGAATTTCCTATTGTTAGGCAATCAGGTTCTTCCCAGCATTATGCTGTTGTAAATAACACAGAGATGAACATCTTTGGGCAAAAACCCTTTGTCCACATCTCATGATTTCTTTAGATGAATCTCCACAGGTGGAATTTTGGTAGGCCAAAGGAACCTTTTAATATTTTGTGATGTTTACCACAGTTTGCCCTGCAGAAAAGCTGGGCTTCCTCTTTTGGAAATCAACGGGGCCAGGATGGGTGAGGTCAGTGAGGTGCTTGCCTCAGGCACAGAATATAAGGGAGCACCAAAAAGATTCAGTTATCAAGATAAAAAAATATTTACTGCAATGCGTTAAAAAAAAAAATCAGGAGTACCTGGGTGGCTCAGTCGGTTGAGAATCTGACTCCTGATTTCGGCTCAGGTCATGATCCCAGGGTTGTGGGATTGAGCCCTGCATTGGGCTCCATGCTGCTGAGTGTGTGTGGAACCTGCTTAAGAGTCTCTCTCTCTCTCTCTCTCTCTCTCTCTCTCTCCCTCTGCCCCTCTCCCATGCTCACATTCTCTCTCCAAAAAAAAAAAAAAAATCAAAATTAATGTAAAAAAATTCCATGATGAACAAAATTTGAAAATTTTAAATAAAAACACATTGCGATGACTCAGAAAAAAATGTGTGCCTCTATATTTTTAAAAAATATCTTTTCCAGAATGTTAAGGAATTACAGAGCAGCACCTATGTGCCAGGCACAGTGCTTGGCTCTAAGAATTGGACCAACAAAACTTAACCCCTGTCTTCAAGGAGCTCAGAGTCCAGTGGGGGCAGCAGACACGTAAATGGCTAAATCACAGCATAATGCAAAAGCATATTAAAAGGTTGAAAAGTAGCTGTAATAAAACTCACAATATTATTTTACGTTTAAATATTTGGGAATTATATTCAGACCCTTTGATAGAGTTTTAGACTCATCAAACATACTTTCAAAGTTTTCTCTTATTCATTGTAATTTACAACTCTCAACGGAAAACCAACTAAGCAAAGGAGTAGATTTTTTGAATTTTGACTTCTATCGGTGAGTTTGCTTCCATTCAAGCCAGGAAGCAATATTACAGTAAATTCTGGTTTGGGTGTAGATAACATATCTAAACTTAAAATAACATTATGAGTTTTGATACCCTGCTTTTCATCTTTTAATATTCTTTAATGTTCTAGAAAAAAATGAACTATTAAAAGCTATCTAAAAATATGTATATAGGGGTAGACATCTTTCTTTTGCTTCCTGTTCTGGTACGGCTTGGTGCGTCACTGGAATTCAGCCCATTGGTTGTTGACCAGAAAATGACAGTAGTTTCAGAGTTATTGATTCAGTCATTCAATACTGTGCACATATTGTCCTAGGTCCTGGAGGGCATGCCAAGGTCAATACAACACAGTCCCTGATCTGGAAGAGATGATTCTATCTATCTGTCTATCATCTATCTATCATCTATCTACCTGTCATTTTAAGTAGGCTTCAAGCCCCATAGGGTGCTTGAACTCATAACCCTGAAATCAAGAGTCGGAAGCTCCACCGACTGAGCCACCCAGGTGTCCCCTGAGATGACAATTTAGAAGGGCAAACTGATGGGGGGGGGGGGGTAATAGAGCATCAGGTAGACCTGAATCCTATCATTTACCAGCTCTTTGATCTTAAGCAAACCTTCAACCTTTCCAGGCTCGGCTTTTTCTCTTGTGAAACAATGATTAGAAAACCTCCCTCGAAGGGTTGTTGTAGGTGAGATGCTTACTGCACAGTGAGTGCTCAACACTCAGTAACTATTGCTGTGATGATCATGGTCCCTGATATGTCCAATTAATCTGGGCCATTCCTTCTGCAAACAATTACGGAGCAGCACCTAGGTGCCAGGCACAGTGCTTGGCTCTAAGAATTGGGCCAACGAAACTTAACCCTCACCCTCAAGGAGCTTATAGGCCCGTGGGGGCAGCAGATACACAAATGGCTAAATCACAACATAATGCAATAAGTCCTTGGCCAAACTTGGGTCTTGCAGGATGCGTAGGAGTTTGCTAGGTGGAGAAGAGAGGAGAGGGCAGTGTGACAAAGGGAACAGCAGGAACAGAGACACGGGGGCAGGAAGGGCCTGGAAAACTGTCCTCTGTGGCTTCGAGTGGTGGGTGGCGGGGATCCAGCAAGCCTCTCTTCACCCTTGGAAGAGATTCCTCAGTGATCCCAGGGGCCAGGGATCAGGGCGTGAGCTCATCTCTTCCTGTCTGCCTGCGGTCACTGGTGCTCGAGGTGCTGAGTGCTGAGGGACTTGGTCCAGGTCACATAGCAAAGGACTCTAGGGCAATTACTTCCATGAAGGCCAAACTCTGTATTTGTTCTTTGGGAAAGCCAGACAAACCATGGCGTTTATATTCGTTTTCCTTTAAAAAAAAAAAAAATCCCATCCTTTATCAATTCATCCTTCCTTCCACCATCGTGCACGTGGACTGTCCCTGACATTGGCAATAGTTGTGCTCAGAAAAGGTTGCCTGGAAATTGCATCTCGTCTACTGGAAACCAGTATGAATCCGATTACCGTTACCGTCCCCCCACCACTCCCACCCTGTGAACGTCTTGAGGGTCTGGGGTCCTGTCTGGTCACCTCTCCAGTGTCGAGACTGTACCCAGCATATAGTAGGTACTGGGCAAACGTCATTTGAATCAACACGATCCAGACGACTCTGCTGACCTTTCAGAGATGTTCATCCCCAGGCTGGTTAAGGAAGGGGTGCCTCTGCCTTTTTCCCTGCGTCTTCTTAGTTTCCCTTGCTCTTCGGTGGGGCCTCCCAGCCTCTCAGTCTGGAAGTTACTGAGCTCTAAACAGACACTTAAATGAACGAGCTCAGCCTTTAAAGAATCCTTTGAAGAAAGATGGCAACGTGACTAATCATCCCCTAATTTATTGGTCTGTAAATTTGCATTGTGCTACAATACATTTTTCTTAACGGAGGGCCCTCCCACACTGTGGACAAAGGCCATTTTAGCTAGGGTTGAGCTTCCCATTTAGAAGCTACAGTCTCTTTTCCAATATTAGTGTCGTTATTGTTTTAATGTCTGTAACAAGATCATATGTGGGCAGGGGCCTGGAGAAGGTAGGGTTGGGGGGGGCAGGGGAGGGGCTTGGGCTAGGGCTGGGGCAAGGAGGGTAGGTGGGAGGGGGTGCAGGCAGCATGGGCCCCATCTTTGCCCCACCCCCTCTCAGCTCCAGCCTTTCTGTACCTGGACCGGCTACCCCACTCCCTGCCCTTCCCCCCCACCCCATGCCTCCCCTCTCCCCCATCCTGTAGCCTGGGGACAGGCTTGGGCAGGATTTATGGAGCTGGCCCCTGTGGAGAGGATCCGGGGATAAATCTCAGCTTATTTAGAAGCGTGATCTACATTTATTGCACTTAATGTGATCTTTAACGTGTCCAAGAGGGGCCCATAAATCCCAGCCTGGCCGGCTCCGCCAGCAGGGCCCCCTGGGCCTGGCCCCTCCCCTTGCTGGGGTGAGCTAGTGGGAGTTCCTGGGTCTGTTGATTCCTTTTGCTTGAGGCTTCCGCCCTGGCTCAGCAACCCTAGAGGGTGCCCTCCCTGAGCTGTCTGACTCCAGTGACCAGAGCCACAGGTGGGTTCCACCCGCGTGTACCCGGTTCTGCTGAGGCCGAGGCCCCTGTCTGGACCAGAAACCCCTCGTGCTTCTTTGACTAGGTAACTTCTAGGATCCCTTCCCAAGCTAGATTTGAAAATGCTCCGATTTTGCAATTAACAGGATGCAGCCACAGAGGAGAGAGGTGAGCAGAGCAGGGCGAGTGTTGTAATAACGTCCCAGGGTATCAGGCAGAGGTGGAGGAGAGGCAGATTCTACGGTACCATGATTTACTATTATTTTTATAAATACGAGCACGCGTGTATATGATACTAATGAGCCTTGCAATATGGATAGCATTTGACAATTTTTAAATCTTGTCCATGCCTATCCTTCCCACTTTCCAGATGGAACAGTGCTTGGAGAGGCCACATCTTCCCCGCATTCACAAGGTTACTGAACAGCAACACTGGGCTTCAGAGCTTGGTAGGATAGTCTCTTTTCAGGGTACCTCATTGCCCATATATGTGGTCACGCATAGGAACCACTGAGAGCACATGTGCGTGTGGGTACTCTATACACAAACACAGTGTCCTTGGGACCACACCATGTGTATGAAGATCTGTCGAAGCACTCCCAGTGGGGATTCTGCAGACACAAGGTCACCATATATCACCATATATATTTGTGTGTGTGTGTGTGTGTGTGTGTGTCCTGTTGTCTCTGTCCCCCTCCCCCAAAAAAAGAAGCCATGCATTGCCATTAAGAGTGTGTTAGTTGCAAGCGTGTCTTTTGGGTGTGCGAGTGTGCATTTTGGGTGGGATGGGGAAAGGATGGAGAGAGAGCCCCAGTGAGCCTATTCTCCCAGTTCATTCTTTTCCCTGGGTTTGAGATGACTGTCCCAGCCTGACTTTGCCATCCAAGGGCAACATGCCCAGCCCCAAGAAACACATCTGTGCACACATCTGTCTGTACACGTGTGCGTATGCATGCGAGACACAAGAGTATGAAGCCCAGGTCCCAGCAGGGCTGATGTGATCACTGGGACTGCCACTTGGGGCTGAGGGTTAGATGTTTTCTTTGGGTCAATTTCTAGAAATGGTGTCGTGTCTGTAATAAAGGTCTGCAGCTGAGTGTTGTATAAGAAATACCAGGGGACACATTAATAACTGCTGTTCCATTGAATTTGATGGAATGGTTACACTTCTGTGTATTATTTTCTAATTATAATACCAATCCATATTCATTGCAGACAATTTAGAAAATCGGGGAGGGGGGCATAATAAGGAAAAAAAATAATGTGTAATTCTTCCATACAGAGATAACTAGTTTTTAACTTTTCCAAAGTAGATCCTATCAGATTTTTTTTCTCAGACTGTATATATTTCTTAAAAGCTAGGATTATCCAATGAATCCTATTTTGAAAACTTTTTTCTTAACTTACTGGGAAATTTATCGGGAACTTTCTTGCCTGACATTCCACAGTCCCCTCCCCATTGTTGCCAGGGACACCTTGCTTTTAGGGCACTGATGAGCCATGATTTTCCTCCCCAAGGAGACATTCAAGTTGCTTTCTGGTTTTCATTCTTGTAAACAATCCCTGAGGCTATACCTCGATGCATCCCCTGATGGGCTCCTTAGATTAGATTCTCAGAAGTGGGATCGCTGGCTTGAAGGTTGTGCACAGTTGGGAGATTTCCAGTAACCCTTGCAGGATTGCTCTCCAGCAAGCAGGATCTGCACATGTCGCTCAGGGACGGGAGGTCCCCTTGATAACGCAAAGGGTTTTGTTTATAAAGGAGAAGTTTGGGAGTGAACCCCTTAGGAGCAAGAAGCTAGGGTCACCTCGTTCCTTCTGCTGTGGCAGGGCGTGGGAGGGGCAGGGACAGGGAGATACTGCAGAAGTGATACTACCGTCCTGCACCCCTTGTGGAGGACTGGCCTGGCCCTCGTGCCACCTGGTGCTCTGTCCCTAACACCCCGTCTGCAGTTCCCACCCAGCAGTAGGTACAGGGCAGGAACTGAGTCAACACGGGCGAGCGAACAAATATTTGTTGAAAGGACCAATGTTTGTTGAATGTTCAAAAATTTGCTGATAGAACAAATGTTTGTTAAAAGAACACTATTGTTCTTGGAAAAGCTCCTGCTGATTCACAGGCTATTTTCCCTTCTCTGGGGTCCCTGGACTAGAATGTAAGCTCAGAGCTCACCTCAGCAGAGCCGCACAGGGGACAAGCGCCTCATCCAGACTCAGCCAGGCAGCTTCTGGAAGTCGGGCTGGTCTCTGTCATCTTTGTGACGCCAGGGTGCAGCACATTCCGCTCTCCCTGCTGTGCTAGAGAAATGGCTGAATGAATAAATGACTTGGTTTTAGACCCCTGCTTGGCGGACTGCTGACTCCCCGTGTGGCATAGAGCAGTCTGCTTAACCTCTCTAAGCATTGAGGCTTCCGCTCTCAAATGTAAAATGAAGAGACCAGTGTTTACCACTTGTTTTCTTCAAAGTTTTTAAATATCAGTTCTTTAATCAGTTCTTTTTCTCAAACAAGTCTTATGCCCAAGTGCTATCTTCCCTCCCTCGGTGGAACCCCTGAGGTTCCATGGCACATGGTTTGAGAACACTCAACATCGTTCATCTCTGAAGTCCAGACTGACCCAAGGGAGCCATGACTGGGGCTGACATTGCTCGGCACCAGGAATTTACCCCCAAACACAGTTGATCTGTCCAAGAAGCTGTGAGGAAAGTGACTTCAATTCCAAGGGAAAGCTATGGATTAAAGCATTGTGTTGATGTCAAATTTCCCGGATTGTATAACTGTGTGCTCTGCGGTTGTCTAAGAAAAGACCATTATTTTTTAGAAAGTACACTGAAATAGGAAGGCAGGGAGCAACATCACACAGCCTACTTTCCAGTGGCTCAGAAAAAAAAAATATGAATATATATGTATCAAAAAATAATAAACCAAACATGGCAAAGTGTTACAAAAGACGAATATGGATGCAGGATACACAGGAGCTCTTTGCCTTCTTCTTGCAACTTTTCTACGTTTTTTTAAGTCATCGATCTTTTTCAGAACACCTGGCCAAAAAAAAAAAAAAAAAAAAATTAAATTTAAAATGTCCTATGAAAAAAGAAATGGAAAAGAAATAAGAAAGACTCCAAGGGAAGAGAAAGCAAGGGCATCTACGGGCCTGAACAGAGCCCGCCTTTCCTAAGGGGGATGCATGCAGCAGGGAGCCCCCCATGTTAATTAACTCGCTGGCCAGAATCTGGGATGCGGCAAAGCTGGGGTTTGGATCCTTTTTTCAGAATAGCGTCATGACATGCTGGTGGTTCCCATTGAGGGATTTTCCTGGTGAATAAGAGCTGTAGGGCTGCTCCCTTCTGAGTCTCCTGAGGAGGGGAGAAGGTCCAGAGGCTATAGGAAGGTGATGCTTCCTATAGGAGGGAGAAGAGGTGGCAGAGAAGAAGGAAGTTGGGGGACAGGGAGGCTTCGGAAGCAAGAACTAGGTGACCACTTGGTGGGGATATTGTCGAGAGGATTCAAGAGCTGCCTCTGAGGCCCCCTCTAGCCCTGAGAGAAACTCAAGGGTCCGCAAGGGCGAGACATGCCCCCCACCCCCGCCCCCGTAGGTGCACATATGCGTGTGTATGTATTCATGCGCGTATGAAGGTGTTTGTGCACGCGCACAAGCCCCTGTCCTTGTCTCTTCCTGCAGAACGGGGCTCCTGACCTTCATCAGGAACAAGCAAATGCGTGGGTACGTATGTGTGCGGGCTGGGCAGCTCACCAGCCTGGGGGGCTCCGGAGAGGTCCTCTGTCGCTTCCCCGCGATCCTGAAATCCAACAAGCTCCAAAAGCCAAATTTTCACCTAAGTCGTGAGTCTGTAAAACACAACTTGAACCGTCACAAGGCTATTTATGGCCTTTGTTTTTCCCACTTACCGTGAATATTCATGCATTTCACTGCAGAAATATTAACATGTTTGCATACAGAGTGCTGCTCAGGCCCCACAGGGGTTATTATAAACTCTGTGGTATGTGTACCGAATTACCCTTCTAAAATCTGAAAGGTTCTGAAGTCTGAAACCCCCAAGAGTTTCAGGCGAGGGACTGTGGACTTGTACTAGAATAAAATCGTAGTTTCCAGAACAAGGATGGGGGAAGCAAGTTGTAATGTGCCCCTGTGTGTGTGTGTGTGTGTGTGTGTGTGGAGCTTGGGTCTGGGTACCAGAGTCCAGCTATGAGCAAACTTGATCTCTGCAACCAGCCATCACTCCTGAAGTCGCAGAAGAAGATTCTTTCACTCGTTCATTTTTATCTGGAAGACGTCAATATGGCTGGGTGAAAATAGCAAAGCTCGCCCTATACAGACAATCCTAGGTAATGCACAGAGGGAGTAGGAAGCAGAGGGTGGGCTGGGGTTAACCACCAATCCCCACCCGCCAGGACAAGGCCTAGAGTGGTATCTCAGACAGGTCTCGGCCCGGTCTGCCAGCCGACCCCTTCTGACTCTGTCTCCAACCTGCCCCTTCCGCTTGTTCATTTCCTGCAGGACCTGCCAAGTCCCAGGGCTGCTGTGCCAGTGGGGAAAAGCTGAGGTAGCAGAGGTGGACAGAGCTGAGCTATTGGGTGGGTGGAGCTGGTGAACCAGGGGAGGAGTGCTTTTCTCTCTCTTTCTGGGTTCGTTCCCAGCTCTGCCCTTTCCAGCCCTGGGGTACCCATAACATACCACCTGCAGGGGAGAGAAGGCCGACAGCTGCAGTCCCGAGTTGGGACCCATGAGTTGGACTCCTGGCCCCGCTGCTGACACCATGTGGCTTCACGGAAGTCCCCCCGTCTCCTTTCCGGGCCCCCCTCCTCAGCCCCCCTCTGTACTTCTGGGGTTGTTTTTCTTTTGAGGGGAGGGGTTCCAAGATGCAATTGCACTCAGAGACAGTTGTAAGTAGGAAGCATAGTTTAGACGTGAGTGGCAGTACGGGTGTTTTCTTGTGGGTGGCATCTGTTCGAGGCAGGGACAGTCAGAAGCCAGGAGCGCTGGAGCCCGGGTTCCCACCCTCCCGTGCCCGACGGAGGAAGTCACTCCAGCAAGCAGTCCCTCTCCCTCTCCGGTGTCTTCGGCTCTCTGCGCTCCACCAAGTCATTGCCATCAGCACACACACAGGCAGCAATGTCCCCATGTTTAAAAAAAGAAAAAAAGTGGGGCGCCTGGGTGGGTGGCTCAGTCGGTTGAGCCTCCGACTTCGGCTCAGGTCATGATCTCACGGTTCGTGGGTTCGAGCCCCATGTCGGGCTCTGTGCTGACGGCTCGGAGCCTGGAGCCTGTTTCAGATTCTGTGTCTCCCTCTCTCTCTGCCCCTCCCCTGCTCACACTCTCTCTCTCTCTCTCTCTCTCTCTCTCTGCTCCTCCCCCACTAGTGCTCGGTCTCTTTCTGTCTTTCAAAAATAAATAAATGTTAAAAAAAAATTAAAAAAGAAAAAGACCCTCTGTACCGAATGCACTGTGGTATCCTGGATTGGACTGGATCCTGCACCAGAGAAAGGACATCTGTCGAAAGCCCGGTGAAATCCGAACAAAATCTACAGTGCGGTTAATCGTATCGTACCAATGTCGTAGTTTTGACAAACAAACTGTGGTCATGGAGGTGGTTAGCATCAGGGGAAGCTGTGTAAAGACCGTATGGGAACTCTCTGTAGCATCTCTGCAAAATTCTTATACATGTAAAAATTATTCGGGCATTTTTTAAAAAAAAGATTATTTTAGAAAGTTCTCTCAATTCCACATCCCATCCTATCGTTTGCTTCCTGTTTTAGCAGAATGCTCCCAGAGAACTGTCCACACCTATTGTTAACAGTCCCCCTCCCCGGAGTCTGTGAGCCCACACACCAGTCAGGTCGCTGCCCGCCCCCCCCAGATTGTCCTTGTCAGGGTCTCGATGCCTCCATGCTGCCCCGATGGCCGTCCCGGGTCCTGGCCTTGCCTGGCCTCTCGGCAGGAGTGCTGGTCAACCCCCCTCTTGAACCGCTTCCCTGACTTGGCTTTGAGACTTGGCTGTCCTTGTTTTCGCTCTTACCTCACTGACCTCCTTCTCTAGCTCTTGTGATGCATTTCTGTTCTCTCTCAAACCTCTAGGTGTGGGCTGCAGCCCCAGACTCAGTTTTGGACTCTTCACTTACTCCCCAGGTGACCTCACCCAGCTCCTCCGCTTAAAATACCGCCCACGAGCTGACAGCTCCCAGGTCTGTGTCCCCCTAGACCACGCCCTACGCTGTCCACTCCCTGCCACTACTTGGGTGTGCAGTTGACCTCTCCACCTCATTGCTCGAGAACCCACCCCTACCTAGTACCCGTCCACCCCCCGCTTGAACCTCGCTCATTTTCGCCATCACATTACATGGCAATTCCATCCTGCGGTTGTTCCGGCCCCAGACCTTGAATTTGTCCTTGACTTCTCGTTCTATCAGCAAATCTATCCTCTCTCCAATGGTACGTCCAGAATCTGACCACTTCTCCCCACTGCTACCGCCGTCCCAGGCACATCATCTCTCACCTGGGTGAATTCAAAAACCTCCTCGTGGGCCTCCCTGTTTCTGTCCTTGGCCCCCCGAGTCTGTTTTTAAAAGAGCAGCCAGACAGTCTTTGCAAATAGGTCAGATCAGGTTGTCCTCAGTTCCAAACCCCTTAATGACTTCCCATGTCTTTCATATGAAGAGTCGAGTCCTTACAGTGGCTGTCAAGGTCCTACACGACCTGGTCCCCCCTTTCTCTGACCTCACCTCCCAGCACTCTTCCCCTTGCCCCCTCTGCTCCAGCCACACTGGCCTTCTTCCTGACTTTCCCAAAGGTGAGGCATGTTCCTGCCTCAGGGCCTTTGCTCACGCCATCTCCTCCACCTGGAATGCTCTACCTCTCCACTTTCTTCAAGAGTCTGCTCAAAGGTCCCCTTCTCAGTGAGGCCTTCCCTGACTACCTTTCATAAAGCCCCCATTCTTTCCCCTCGTTTACAGTCTCTGTAGCATTCATTATTATGTGATGCACCTCGTCCACTTACTTACTGTTCATTGTCTCCCTGACCAGACATCAAATCCAGAAGACAGAAACCCGATTTTGTTTCCTGCTAACTCTCTAGGGCCTGGGGTAGGAGCTGGTGGGTGAGAGTTGTGGGGTTTTTTTAATCAGCTTGCATGACTTGGGCTGGAAAAAGAATCCCTTGTTGGGCTGAACGCTGCCTGAAACATTCTCTGCCAGTTCTGGAGGCCTTTCCTGTACCTCCAGGGCTAAGGTAGCCTGGCTAGCTGGGCTTTGAGTGCCTCCCTCTCCCGCCGTGTGAATCCCCTTGCGGGCAGCATGTGGCCCGCGCGCGTGTGTGCCCCGGGTGCGTGAGAATGTGGAACACACTGGTGGCCGCGAGGCCCAGGTGCTCTGGTGGCTGCTGGGCGAGTCACTTGTCTGCCCTTCTAGGATCCCTGTGGCATCCCAGGGTGAGAGTGGGTCCGACACAGGCCGTGGACGGGTGGGGGGGGGGCCCAGGAAGCTGCAACCTCCTCTCGCCCCTCCTCTCCCACCCGCCTCCGCCTCCCTCTAGCTGGCTGCGAGGTCACCAGGCTGGTGTGGAGGGAAGAGGGCCTGAGTGGCCAGGGGAAGCTGGGGACCCTGTGAGGCTGGATGGCGGCAGCCCTCCCAGCCAGCGGTCTGGACCAGCTGCCCGGGGCTCGGCCCTGGCTCCCTGCTGAGGCCCCTGCCATGTGTGCCCCTCTCTGCCTCCCCTGCCTTCACCTTTGTCTCTCCACTGTTCCCCCAGCTCCCTTTCACCTCTTTTACTCTTCTCTCCTGTGTTTCCTTACTTCCTTCCAGTCTGTGTCTGCCTGCCCCTTCCCAAGTCTCGCTCTCTATCTTCTTGCCCCTCTCCCCAAAACCTCTGTCAGCCCCTCTCTCTGCCCCTCTCTCCCTTTCTTCTTTCAGGCCCTCTCCCTGTCTGTCCGTCCATCTGTCTAACTGTCCCTCGGCTGTGCCTGCCCTGGCTGCCTCCCTCTCTCCCCGCTGGCCCGTCCCGGGCTCTTCCTCACCCAGCCTCTGTCTCCCTGTCACCCTGCCTGTCTCTCCCCCTGCTTTCCGGGAAGGCGGCCGTGATTTACGAGCTGCGGACAGGGCCAGCTGCGGGCGCGGGAGGCCTTGATTACAGTTTCCCTGAGGAAGCTGCCTGCTCAGGGATGGCAGGGTGACAGCATTTATGCAGAGCAGCTCGGAGCACGGCTGTCAGCCCTAGACGGATAGAGTGCCGGAGAAGGCCCATTACTTCATTCACACCTCTTTGGGCAAACAATAAAACACTTACACACGGCCTTGACTCCGGAGAGCCTCCCCCCTAAACATTCCCAGCCTGGCCCAGAGTTTGGGCCTCTCTGATGGGAAGGAGTGTGGCGCGGGGGGTGGGGGTGGTCCCTGGGGAGGCCCACCGGGTCCAAGCCCCAGAGAAAGCCCCAGACCTGGCTCCCAGCCCGGGCTTTGCCATTGCCCCAGGCCAGCCATTTCTCTCTGGGCCTCAGTCTCCTCATCCGTGAAATGGGTTGTAACGTTCACACAGGATAAATGAGGTGCAAAGCATGTAGAAACTATAGAGTGCCACGCGAAGTGAGTGCTGTTATCAACAGTAATTAAAATTAATATTCATGTTATCCTGGACAGAAGGGAAAGTATCCAGGATTCTAAACTTGACCCTGCTGAAGAAGGTATCCAAGCAAGGCTTGGGATACAATCCGAGGCTGACATCTGACCGGCAGAAAGCTATAAGGTTGGCAAAGTCACCTACTTTCCGCCTGTTTCCTGGGGAACCCCTCCACCCAAGCACCCAATTCGGAACCTTCATTCACAGGGAGGGAAAAGTGACAATTAACAGAGGCTACAGTGAAGGCCCCGCTCCATCCCACCTGTGGGCAGGTGCATTTTCCCCAGGACCTCAGGCACCATCCAGGATGTGGAGAAAGGGTTCGAGACTGATGTGGGGTGTCACTGACCCCGTCTTTCCAGAAACGAGATTGGAGTGGAAATATCAGTGACGGTGTAGTCGCTGCAAGCTGGGCATGTCAACCACCTCTGCCACCACCGTTCACGCACCACACCCTTTCCGTGTGCCAGGCACGAGCCATTTTCTGTCTGCCCCTTGCTTCATTGAGTGCCCCGGCAACCTTGCAGGGTGGGTACTGCAGCCCCCCTCTCACAGCTGAGGAAGCTGAGGCTCAGAGAGACTAAGCAGCTGGCCCAAGATCACACAGCATGAGATCGGAATCCTGCTCTAGAGCCCATGATCATCCCCCAGGCGGGAAGGGCAGCCGATAGGTGAGCTCTGGGGCCAGGGTCTCTGGGACTCAGTGCTGGCATCACCACTTGCCAGCTGTGTGACTTTGAACAGGTGGCTTGACCTCTCTGGGGCTGTTTCCTCACCCATGCACTGGGGAGGATGCCAATGAATAGCCCCTAGGAAGGCAGTGAGGATGAACGAGAAGATGCGCAGGAAGTACTGAGAGAAGCGCCTGGTACACACAGTATGCGTCCAGTAAACGTGAGGCCGTGATTCAGGCACACGGTGTCCATCCGTGAGCCTCAGACCAGCCAGTGCGCCCCGCCCCTCCCTGCTCCCCGGCCCCCATCATCCATCTCTGGTGCCAAGTTAATACCGGTCCTTTTAAGAGGTGAGGCAGGAGGCCAAGTTCAGAACATGAGGGCTTGGCCCACAAACAGACTTCACTCGGGGACTGAAATCCTTCCCCAGCCCTCCCCCATCCTCTCCCTGGCCCTCCCCGACAGCCGCCGACAAAAGCCTGAACAAACCTGCCCGGGGAAGGGCAGGGGCAGCAGAAGCCAAGGAACCAAAACCCGAATCTGCCCCTCTCCTTACATTGAACTCACTCCTCGAAGCCTCAATTTCCCCACCTCCAAAATGGGACTGATCGCACCTACCGAGAAGGGTGGCTGCAGAGATTAAACTAGATGATTCGGCAGCGTGATCATGAATCCCTGGGATGTTTACTGAGCACTGCCCGCCTGCCAGGCCGTGTTCCAGACACTGGGGACATGATGATGAACTAGACACAGTGTCTGTCCTCCCGAAGCTTCCCCTCTGGCTGGGGCTGTGGGAAAGGGCACCCCCCACGTCAACCGGGGTCACAGGGCAGAGTTCACACAGAAGGCACAGCAGATAGAATTGCCTGGGGCCTGAGAGCAGCGGGTGTCATGGCCAGTGGACATAGGTGACGGGGAGAGGCAGCCTGGGGTCCCGGGTGCAGGCACCGGGCACAGCTCACCCCACAGCCAAGGCCTCCGGTTGTGGGCCAGCTGCCCACCAGTGCAGCCACATCCCCCAGGGCCTGCCTGCAGCCCCCAGGGTGAATTTCCCCACCACGGTCCCCATCCTCAGGGGTCTCCCCTCTGAATGGAGCCCTGAAGCCCAGAAACGACCCTCCAACTACAGGAATGAACCCGTAGAAACCAGACCTCTCTGGACCCCAGGGCACTTTGGTTATTCTGTCCTGAACGGGGAGGTCTAGGACCACGGGCTGGAGGCCGCTGGGCAGTGAAAAGGGGGAAATACCTCCTGCCCTTTGGCTCAGTCAGAAGGGGCTTCCTGGAAGAGGAGGTAATTTTAAGATAATAAAAGATGGTTGTGATGAGTGACATTTACTGAGAGCGTGCTGTCTGGGCACCGTGCAGGGCCTGGCGTGCACAGCATCTCATGTATCCCACACAAGCTGACGAGGCAAGTGCTTCCGGGGTCTCTGACCGTATGTGAGGAGGGACACTGGGACTCATCCACAGCGAGCGAGGGTCAGAGCTGGGATTCGGACCCAGGCTTGTCACTCTCGGAATCCACGCGCTTAACCAGCACACCCCAGGGGAGTCCCACGCCTTAGCGGCAGCATGGAAGGCCAAGGACGTGGGACTCCGAGGCCGCCGAAGCTGGACAGAACCCACAGCACCGGTGGGAGAGCAGAAGGACTGGGGCTCCCCCACTTCTACCCACGTCTGCCCCTCATGCCCTCTAGGGGCAGGCTGGGCCCTGACAACTCACGTAGATGTGATGGGGAGGGAGCGTGGTGGCTGCACCAGCACTCTCGAAGCACCTGCTGTGCTCTGAGCCATGTCCATACCTGATTTCCCGTCATCCTCACCCCCCCAAAGACACCATCAACCCACCAACAACATCGAAGGCCACCAGATAGCAAATCTTTATCCAACATCTAAACATGGGGACCAGGAGTGGGCGGGTGGGGAAGAACAGATGTAGGGGAGTCAAGGCAGGACCCCTGTTTTCAAGGGTCCATGGGCAGAGGCTGCACGTGCTCAGAAAGTTACACCAGAAGGTGGATTTCGTTCTGTGTCTCAGAAGCACCAATCTTCGAGGGCTATAGGAGATCCGAAGGGGTCAACAGCCCAGTGACCAGAGGGCTCCTGGAAGGGGGGTGCTTAAGAAAGGCCTTAAGCAAGCTTCTGGACCCTTCCCACACGCAGACACCCTGACTGCATGTCGCCCGTGGAGCCCTCACATGCCTGGAATGCTCTCCCCCTGGCCTACCTGGAAATACCGGCCTCACCTGCAGGATGGCCGGGGTCCCCGTGGGCCCTTCCCCGGCTTTTCCATCCCTCCCCGCTTCCTCTGGCACAATTAGCGGCTCCGAGTCCCTGATGGGATGACTACAGCTTATCTGAACCACCCCACCCCACCCGACCTGCCAGTCAGAAATGTGACGGCCTCTCCCCCAGGGCAGACACCGTGCAGGTGAGGAACCAGTAAGTAATGGATGAAAAGTCCTCCTTAGCACAGGACCCAAGGCACAGCAGGCCCATAACAACCGCGACAGCTTGATGTTGATGGGCACCCGGGAAATATTCTATGTTTATTTTTGAGAGAGAGAGAGAGAGAGAGAGAATGAGCAGGGGAGGGGCAGAGAGAGAGGGAGACGCAGAATCGAAGCGGGCTCCAGGCTCCGAGCTGTCAGCACAGAGCCCGCCGCGGGGCTCGAACCCAGGAACTGTGAGGTCATGACCTGAGCCGAAGTCAGACACTTAACCGACTGAGCCACCCAGGGGCCCCGGGAAATATTCTAATTAAGCAGAATGTGAGGGACAGGTGAGGATAGGGGTGAGCACATCCCTCGGGAGAGGATAGGGCCGGGGAGAGTGGGGCAGGGGCTGGCCAGAAAGGAGCAGCGCGAGCAGGGAGGCAGCGCGTAAGGGGCCTGCGGTTGTGTGATCTGATGCCCGATGGGGGAGCTGAGTGGGGAGGAGGAAGGAGGGAGGCTGTGTGATCCTTCACCCAGATGGATGGTTCCAGCACCGGCCCAGACAGGTAAACAGCGGGGCTGGGGCCAGACACCCACCCCCACCCCATCCCTGCTGGCTCTGTACTGGTGACAACTCCTGTCAGGGCTTGATGAGAGGCTGCTGGCTGCTTCTGCCCCCTTGGCCCTGCTATGGGGTGGGAGATTTTCCCAAAGCGGGGGGCCGGGGGTTACTCTCATGAGCCGGATACACAAAGAAAGCTCAGGGAGAGAGAGAACGGGGGTCCTTGCTTTCTCTCTACCTCCGGAATTCAGGAGGACGCTGGTTCTGGCAGATCCTCTCTGTTAGTCAAGGCCCTTTCCTCCGGGAAGCCCTCCGGACCCGTCTCCTTTATCTCTCCCTGTAGTCACCCCCACTCCCCCAGGAACTGATCTCCCCGTGGGGGGCCCCAGCTTCCACTGTCTGTCCCATTCACTTCACATTTGCATTAGTTCAGCACTAGCTGAAGCCCAGCTCAGCCCTCACTGGCCACGTGGCCCTTGGGCTGCCCTGATCTGTAGTCACTTCATCATCTACTTCATGGGGCATATAGGACAGAAACCCTATAAGGCAGATTTTGATCCTGGACCTGACACTTCCTGGCTTTGATCCTCAGTTTCTGCATCTGGAAAATGGGGTCTCCACAATGCTCCTCTCCCCGTGGTTTATGTGAGCACAAAGTGAGGCACCCGTGTGAAGGGGTTGGCCCGGGACAGAGACGGGAGCACTTCCTGAGCGTTAACAATGACCTCTTCACGGACGGGCAAGCACAGGGGCTCACGGGGGCAGCCCCGACTCCTCCCCTGAGCAAGGGCTCTCATTTCTCTGGGTCAGAGTAAGGAGTCTGGGACGGGGTGCTGGGGTCGCGCACACTCCCCTAGAGTCCTGCCGACCCAGTGATCTGTTCGCTCACATTTCTACCCCACTGCAGTGCATCTTATTTGGTTCCCTTTTATTCTTTGTATATTGATGATTGTTCAGCTAATGATTCTGAAGACATTCTGGCTGGATTTGGGGGAGATTGAAAACTTCCTCTGACCTGTGCCATATTTTGATTGGGGTGGGTGTCCTTTTAAAATTTGGTTAGACTTCTTTGGAACTCTTCGAGACAATATTTGCAGTTTTTTTTAAAGCTTGAGATCTAGTCATCACAATGTGATTTTAAAAGGAGAAAGATTTAGTCGATCTGAAGAGAAACCAGAGTATCATCGCGATGTAATTTTCGTCCATAAAATTTAAATTGCATGTTATCTGAGATACGCTCTCAGTTTGGGTTTTAGTTTTAGGAGCAACGGGAGAGATAACCCCCTTGCCCCAAAGCGGGAGCCGTTGTAACAGGGTGAGGGACTCAAGCCTTTCAGGCGTGTGCACAGAGGGCAGAGGCTCACCCCCACCCCCAGAGCCTGGTCTAGGGGTCCTGCTGCGTTCCTAAAGGGAGCCACGAGGACGCCCCTGAGGAGAATCAAGACTGAGGCTGAAGGGAAATTCACAGCAGTCTCCCCGATGACCCCTCCATGTTTGTGGGGGAGGCAACTTAGCGTTGGGGGTAAAACCCGTCATCCAGGTCCCTTAGGTGGCCCAGAGAGGGCTGAGCCTCAGCAGAACTGAAGCAGCATCCCTCTGTCTCATCCATCCATCCTGTCTGTCCATCCATCCATTCCCCGGCCTACCCATCAGATCCATTCTCCCATCCGCCCACCCTCCCCTCACCCACCTGCACAACCCTGCCCACTGCCCATCCATCACCTCGCTGCCCACCCCCTCACTCAAGCACCTGTCCAGCCATCCACCCACCAAGCACTCACTCATCTAGCCACCCACCTAGCCGTCTGTTAATCCCTCCACCTCTCTCTTGTTCCATCCATCCACCCATCCATCCATCCATCCATCCGTCTGCCCACCCATCCACCCACGCACCCACGCGCCATCCAACCACCCCCCTGTCCATCTATCCACTGAATGATACATTTTTAAAAGGAAAAAAATAGAGACAACAGCAAGATCCCTGGGGTAAGAAAGAAGGGGGAGTCCAAGGATGTGAAAGAATCGTGTGGCTGACGGTGGTGAAGAAAAAGGTAAAGAGAAAGAGAGGAGCTTGAGGAGCCAGGCAGGGGGTCCCCCCCGTAAGGTGTGAGTTTGGGGGCTGAGGCTGAGCCTGTCGTCCGGGGTAGGGAGAAGCCAACAGGAACCCCGACCCCAGAGCCCCTCTGTCCCACCCCCGGTGCCAGCACCACTGGTGACCTGGCTCTGGGTCGGGCTCCGCTTCTCATCGTTCGTGTGAACCTTCCTGGGCCTCAGTTTCCTCACTGGTAAAATGGACATCATCTTTCTACGTCCTGGATTTCGGGAGGGGCAAGTAACCGTTGCAAAGGGCTGTGCACAGGTATGGCCACGGGAGCTGAAGAAATTCAGGTGGGGCCTGAGGCAGCAGACCGGAGAGGGGCCGAGAGTGGCCATGACTCGTCCGAGTGGGCACGGCGGCCGGGGGTGGGGTTGGGCCCAGGCTCCTGGGCCACCAGAGGGCTCCAGGCGTGGGGACACACACTTCTGACAGCAAGAAGTGAGCAGATGATGATGTTGAGAAGGGACGTGTTCACCCCCACTTGCCCAGTGCATTGAATAGGAAATGTCACAGCAGGACATTTAAGAGGTTTCCATGTGCCCCTCACCCCCCCCCACCCTGGCACCCTCTTCGCTCGTATCCGCTGTTGGGGAACATGAGGCAGGGGGCCCTCGAGAAAGAGCATGTGCTTCGGATCAGATGCAGCTGCCTCTGGCCACGCCGTGTTGACCGGGCTGGTGACCCGGCTGCAGACGGAGGGCGGGTGGGTGGTTGAGAGGAAAGATGACAACGCCCCCCTCCCTCTCCCTCTGTTCTTGCTTTGTGCCAGAAAAGTATTTAAGGCTGATGTAAAGTACCTGGCACACAGCGAGCACTCATTCATCCAAAAGCGTTCCCGGGGCGACCCCTCAGTGGCCGGTGCCCCCTGCCTCCCCGGCCGAACCAGCACCCACCTCTCCCCCGGGACCAGAGGAGAAGGCGGGGGTGGGGGTGGGGGGGGCGGCGCGGGGGCTCCAGCAGCTCCCCTGGGATGATGTCTCAGCGATACGGGCTGGGCCGTGAAACACACGCCGCTTTATGGAGCATCCCGGAATCTGGAATGACCGTTTCTTTCCATGCGCTCGTTCATTGCCCAGACTTCTGCATAGGTTCTGGCTTCCCTAAGTGCCGGGGTGTGGGGGGGGAGGTGGCTGGGGGCCCTCAGGCCTCCCACTGGCCTGGACACGCGGTTTACCGAGCCCTGGGCTGGGGAGCAAGTGGTGTGCTGAGGGTGGGAGGTGTTGTCCCACACAGACAGACAGACAGACAGAGCTGAGACGGCCTCCGAGCTTAGTCACTGTTTCAACTTTTCACATTTGAACTCAAGACAGCAGATGTCAAACTCAGGCCCTTGCCCAGACTCCCACACCCGCCCTCCCTTCTCCGGGCCCCTCTTCCTCCTCCTCCCCACCCCCCACCCCTGCCTGGAGTTTATGGATGGCTCCCAACCTCCCCTGACACTGTGGGATCCTCACTTCCTGTGTTTATCTTGGAGAGCGATGGGGCTCTCTCCTCTCGCCCCACGCAGGTTACGGCGCGCGAGCTCACGCGTGTGTTTGTGCACGAGGCTTGAGGGCGTTGGCGTACCGGGGAGTGTGGCTGGCCTTCCGAGGCCAGTGTGTCCCCCGAGAAGGTCTGGAGGGGCGTGCGGGGCTGGTGCCTCATCTCTGAGCTCCTGACCCGTGCCCTGGGGTAAGGGCGATGCGCGAGGGACTGAGCATACGGGGTGCACCCTCACGCACCAGCCCCTTCCGGCCTCAGGCCGTCCATAGTCTCCCAGTTTGCCAGGAGAGAGAGGAGGCCCAGCGTGGTGACATGGCCAGAACAAAGCCAGAGAGCAAGCCACTAAGTGGGTGGAGGGGACTCCAGGACCCAGGGCATTCCTTTTCTCTTTCTTCCCGTAATAGCTATGGGGGGGGGGGGTCCCCTGAATTAGGAACATAAAAAGTGTAATGAAGAAAAATAAAATAGTCCACAATTCCACCAGAACCATCGTTAACATTTTTGGGTACATCCTCCCAAACTTTTTACACACACACACACACACACACACACCCAGCTTTAATTAAAGAATAAAATTCTATTATGCATGTTGTTTCCTTCTCTCCCTTCTTCCTTCCTTTCTGTCTGTTTTACTCTTCATTATAGAAAACTTCCACAGACACAAAAGAAGAGAGAATACCATAAAAACACCACCCCACAGGTGCTAGGCACAGGCTCGGGGTGGAAATCTCTGTCCTGGCCCTTGATTCTTTTCTCAGGACGCCTCCCTCAGAGAATTATCTAGACCAAGGGAGCACAAGGGTGCGGAAGATTCCTCTCCCAGTGCTGAGCCGCACCCCCCAGGGCATGGTCACCAGTTTCCCGCCCACCACCCTCCCCCGGCCTGCAACACAAGAAGGGCCTGATTCCCTCCCCTTGGTGACACCAGAGGCCCCGTTCTGCAGACCAAGAGGGGTCAGAAGGGTCTCGGAAGGGTGGGACCTGAGCAGAGAAAGCCTGGACCTCCCCCATGTCCCCTCACAGGTTCCCTGGCCCCACAGCCGACTCTGGCTTCCCTCCTTCTGGATCCCCTGTCTTCCCACTCCAGAGGGAGACCCGCTCAGGAGCAAACAGACATAGTCACCCTAAGGTGCCACTGCCCGGTGACCGGTTTGTTTTCCGGCACGGCGCTGCTCACCCATGAGGCACCCTAGGGTCCCAAAGGTGAGCAAGGCATTGTATACACAGCTGTGGCTGAGGACTGTAGCCAAGGCACATTCATCTTGCTCAGCCTCAGTCTTTTCATCTGTGAAATGGGGCTGATAGCGGCACCTCCCTCTTTGAGTTGCTGTGAGGACGAATAGAGTCATACATGGAAAGTGCTTGATGCATGACAGGAGGTCAATATTATTGCGGTACTCAAGGGAGCTGATGCCTGAATGTGAAGCAGTGGGTCGGTGGCAGAACCGCCCCCTTTACCCAGAGCAATGAGATGAAGGACACATCCTCATGGAGATACAGATAAGTCATTACAACAAAGGATTATATATAAATGGTGCCAAGTGCCATTAGGAAAATGGGTACTGACCTGGGAACCAGATGGGGTTACCAGTTGGAGGCCCCCCCGAGGAGGTTTTGTTTAATTGGAGGCCTGAAAGATGAGAGGTCTCATGAAAGGTGGGGAGAAGAGTGCTCCAGACAGAGGAACAGCACGTGCAAAGGCCCTGAGGTCAGGGATGACTTTGCTGAGTTTAAGAACAGAAAGGCAGCCAGAGTGGCTGGAGCAGAGTGAGTGAGCTGAGAGTGGCCAGACAGCACTGGAGGGGTGGCACCTGGGGGTCATTCATCCGTACCCTACCTTTAAGCTCTGCCAAGTTCCCTTAGCTGGCATGTGGATCCACCTGTCCCTGGACGGGCCTTGGGTCTCCATTTCCTTTTGCCTCCCTTAGTACCTTGTCTCAGGCTTTGCACCCAGGGCCCCTCGAAGCCCCTTCTCCGGCGGGACGGCACCTTTTCCAGGCCTCTCCAAACTTTGCAGCCCTGACTTGGCCTTGACCAGAGTATGCAGTGGGCCCAGGGCCAGGCCGGGGCTGTGGGAGGCCGATCTCCCTCCCGCTTTCATCTGCGGGCAAGATCTCTTTCATCGGATCTGTTGTTTTTAGACCATGTGCTGGACGGCGGACAGCGAACGAAAGTTCAGGAACGCACCCCTATAAATCTGCACAGAATAAAGGAACAGTCCAAGCGTCGGGGTGTCTGATACTCCATGGACCCTCCCTCCCCCTCGTCCGGCTGAGAACTCCTTGGGGCCTGCCGTCAGGGGACAAGCTGGGAAAACTGAGGAGCCCGGGTGGGTGGCAGACAGAACAGAGCCGGAGAACCAGACAACAGCAAGCCCGGCACCAGAGGGGCAGGGATTTGCTCAGCATCACGCGGCGCGTTGGGCCAGAGCCAGACGAGAACCCGGGGCTTCTGACTCGGTTCTGCGGAGGGCCTGAGCGTCCTCTGGATGCCGACACCGCAAGGAAGTTGAGCAGTTGCTGTGAAAACGTCTGGTGCGGGATGGCCCCCAGGCCGGTGTCGGGAACTCGGACCAGCTGGGTGACCTTGGGCAAGGGGTAATCCCCTGAGCCTCTGTTGTCCCGCTACAAAAATGTCGGGAGGCTCTGAAATCACATGAAACAGCACATGTCGAGGAATTCCGTGAGCCGCAGACTCCTGCATCTGTTCAAGGCTCTGCAGCTTTGTTTTATAATTATTTGTCATTTTCTAACCACCAGCTCTAGGCTCCATTCTGGTGGGTCGTTCTCTTGCTGTCCAGCTCAGGTTAAAGGTGATGGGATTGGTGGCAGCCAGACTAGTGCGCACGGAATATTTAGCAAACAGCTCAGGGTTGATCCAGCATGCGGAATCAACTTGCACGCCTCCACTGACAGGCAGCTCACCACCGACAGACGCCGCCATGTTCCGTGGTGGAGCAGCTCTGATTGGGTATAAAGTGCCTCTTACACTGAGCTGAAAAGTCTGTTCCTCATGCTGATGCCACTGCACCTGGACGATCCCAGTTACGTACCCATTTCTGTGGGGATCCTTCCAGAATCCCATGGCCCCGAATGAGCTTCCCAGTCTGACTCTGGTTTCTGGGGCGTTTCTCTTCTCTTTTCTGAGTTTTCTACAATGAGTAGAAAACCTTTTTCTATTTTTTTCTTATGTGTTTTCTATTTTTTTTAATTTTTTAATGTTTATTTATTTTTGAGAGACAGACAGACAGATCGTGAGCAGGGGAGGGACAGAAAAAGAGGGAGACACAGGATCCGAAGCAGGCTCCAGGCTCTGAGCTGTCAGCACAGAGCCCGACGCGGGGCTCGAACTCACCATCTGTGAGATCATGACCTGAGCGAAGTCAGACACCCAACTGACTGAGCCACCCAGGTGCCCCTGCTTTTTCTATTTAAAAAATTTATTTTAAATTGTATCATTTGTGACCACCCAACAATACAGAATATAGGAAGAGGAAATGAAGCTCTCTCCATGCTTCCCCCTCTAAACACACTGTTATTCCAATCCTGGAGAACATCGTTCCCAACTTCTCAGTATCTTTGGTTATGTATACACTAAACGCAGACTGGCACGGAGAATGCAGAGAAGACTGCTCAGCGTGGGGGTGGACCTTGCTTGCAGCCTGCACTTGAATCCTATCTCTTAACCTCAGTTTGCTCATCTGTAAAACGGGGCAGTTATGGTCCCTATTGCCCAGGATCTTCATCCTAATGCACACGGCGCACTAGACCAGTGCGAAGCACGTGGGAGCCGTCACAGGCATTTTGTTTTTTAAATGAAAAACAAGTGGAATCCTACGTACCTTTCTCTCTGCAGTTTGAGTTTTTCATCGTGGACAGCTTTCCTTGTGGGCACAGGTACATCCATCTCATCTTGTTATGAGCTGCAGAATGGCATGTTATGCGACTACATCTATGATTTATCTGCTTTTATTTATTTTTTTAAAATGTTTTTAATTTATTTTTGAGACAGAAAGAGACAGAGCATGAGCAGGGGAGGGGCAGAGAGAGAGGGAGACACGGAATCCCAAGCGGGCTCCGGGCTCCGAGCTGTCAGCATGGAGCCCGACGTGGGGCTTGAACTCACAGACCGCGAGATCATGACCTGAGCCGAAGTCAGACACTCAACTGACTGAGCCACCCAGACGCCCCTATCCACTTTTAGTACCAGGAAAAGTCACTTTTAATGAAAAGCCCCAGACTTGAGGCTGTTGGTATCATTTTTTTCCAAGGAAACGCTTTGATTCTGTCACTGGCGGTCCATGGTGGCCCTGAGGATTAGGAACCCAGCTTTCACCAAGAAGGCAGCTGGGCACAAACACAATTTGGCCCCGGTTGGTGGCGGTGGTTTGGAGAAGGCGGAGGTTGGGAGAGGCTGGGAGAGGGAGAAGTGACCCAACAGTGCTGTGGTACAGCTAGGGCCCTACAGACGGGGGGCATCGTGTGGGCAGGGCTACTCCTGGAAGGCTTCCTGGAGGAGGCAGGATCTGAATGGTCTTGGGAGGAGCAAGAGAGAGTTGGACAGATGGAGAGTGAGTTGGGGGAGGTGTACTCATGGCAGACGTGAGCCCGTGAGGAACTTGGGGTATCTAGAACTCAAGTCCACACAAGGGAAGAGGAAGGCTTGGAAGGGAACACGTGGGTTTGCCCTGCCAGCAATGAGGAGCCACTGAAGATTCTGGAGAAAGGGAGTCTCCACTCTGTGTGACCTTGAGCAAAGCTCTAAGCTTCTCTAGGCCTCAGCTGCCTGTGAGTTCTGGAACCGACTTGGGGACCTGTGGGGGGCTACTTACGAGCTGAAATTTGGGATGGGGCCTGCTCCTTCTAATCAAGGGGACCCAGAAGATGGGGGTAATCCCAGAGGTCGTCCCAGCCTTCAGATCCCTGTTTCACAGAATTCAAACCGTTTCCTTTCCTTTTAACCTGCTGGCTTTCCAGGGAAATCTGATTTTGCAAACATGTTTTCTTAGCCGAGGGGAAATGAGCGCTATGCAAACAATGAAGATAGCTGTGTGCGATAAGGGCCTCCGGCTGTTCGGCTGTCGGTCCGGCCAGAATGGAAAAGAGGGACTGGGGTAGGGGTGGCCCTGGCTCCACTGACTGCCAGTGGCGTGGGGTAGACACCAGGCCTCAGAATGTCTGGCTGGCCGGGGCCTTGGGCCTTATGTAACCCACGCACGTGGGGACACAGAAGCCCAGAGAGGGAAGAGGCTTGCCCGGGGGCACACAGTGTGAGGGCCTAGCCCTCTGGCTGTGCTGTTTCCCCTCTCCAGCCGGAGGGCCGGCAGACTCCCTTCTGTCCGAGGCAGGCTGTGCCGGTTAAGCCCGCACTTGGATGTAGAGTTTGGCCAGTGGTGGCCCTGGCGGGTCCCGCCCAGGTCGGGATTCATGGAGAGGGAGGACGAGGGTGCTCAGGGTCAAGGACTGGGGGACATGAGGGCAGTGAAAGAGAGGCGCGTCTTCTGCCCCCACACCTGGTTTTGAGCCGTGATGGAGAAAAGAAGGGGAGAGGAAGATAGCTAATCCATCGTCAAGGAGACGGTGTGAGACCCAGGGCCCGGGTCCGGCCGTCAGGTGACCACTTCTGAAGGAGGATTGGCCTGAGCCCACCCTATGCCCACCTCACTGTGAGCCCCACAGCAACCGGGGCACCTGGAAGTTCAAGGTGAATGAGGTGGAAGGTGAACACCCCTGCTGAGGCTTTTTTGCGGGATCACCCGGGGCCAAAGGCGCCTTAACAAGACGTTGAGACTATGAGCCGACTTCTCCGCAGGCAGACGGGAGAAGGCGCTGCTCCGTGGGAGGTGCTAGAAGTCCGTAGCCTTCCGGTTGGGGGTGGGGAGGGGGCTTGGGGGGACAGACGAGGCGAAAGAACCTTCCTTATCTGGGTGTCAATGTCAGCGCGACCTCCTGGGTTCCTGCAGGCTGGTGAGGCCTGGGGACAGCTGGGTTCCAGCGAGGTCTCAGCACCCTTCGCAGCAGGCCCAGCGGCTCGGGTCTGCCGGGCGGACCCCCAGTTCGGGAGGAACAAGCCTCCTTTGCCCTCCGGGATGCCCGGCACTGTGCCAGGAGCTTGACAACCTGGTGGGGCTGATGTTCGTTCCATTTTCCAGATGGGGCAAACCTGAATGTCCTAAACTGTCCCGAAATGCCCTTAAGAATGAATGACCTTCCCTCCCACTCTGCAACTTGTGCTTTTCCAGTAGAGTTTCTGGCACTGCAGGGGACTGAAGACGGCGGGGGGGGGGGGGGGGGGCTGGTGGTACTTGCGGAGGCACCCGCGGCTTCAGCCAAGGACCAGGAAAGGGGACCGACCCCCTCAGAGGCCCCCACTCTCCCCCCGCAGCAGCCCCTAGTTCCCCTTCGGGACCCAGGGATATGGATGCTTCCCCACATCATTCGGTCTTCCCGGGGGGCCACTCCGCTTGGAATCGCTGCCCTGCAGAAGGCACAGCCACACCCCTCCCACTGTCTTTGGGGGCAGGAAGGAGCCAAAGTCAGTTCAGCCAATATCTCATGCTTGCCTCTTTGCCTGACCTAACCTTGAATGATGCCAGTCGAAAATACTGAGGGTCTCGAAGCCCCCACCTTTCTTTTCCTGGTCGTCATCCTTTCCTGAAGCAAATGTCCCTTGTAAACTCTCTGGGCCTCAGTCTTCCCATCTATAAAATGGGGTCATAGGAACATCACCTCATGGGCCTAGCCTCTCTCTAGTGACTAACACCAGCACTAAGCAAACCTGCTTCCGACCATAGACAAGACTAGGTTCTCTGTCAGCTTCCTATCCAAGCCGGCAATGGCAGCGGCCCGCGGGAGGTCATGCGTGGTCTGGACCCCAGTACCTCTATTTACCAGCTTACTTCCCAGTGAACTTGGACAAGTCCTTGCGCTTCCCGGGGCCTCTGTTTGCTCCTGTCTCGAATGGGGACATGTTGAGTTGTTTTGAGAATTAAATGAAACTCGGCCCAGGACCTAAGTATTTTGTTGGTGCTCAATAAACATCAGGCTCGAGTGCAGCGGAGAAGTGCCCAGAACGCAGGGAATGGAGTGTTTTGGCCCCAGGGACACCGTATCCATCTCACTCTGTTAGGATCCCAAGTGCTTTTCCCAGGGCAAACAGCAGACGGCAGGCAGCCCGCCAACATGGGCCAAGAACCATCCTCCAACCCCGACATCAAAAACAACAATAGAAAAGGCCGAACATCAAAGACTGAACAGCAAGCCCAGACATTTCACTGTGCTCTTATCTTAATTAAAGCAAGTCCTGTGTGGGGGTTTTCATGACACAAGTTGAAAAGCCGGGTTCTGGTTTTATTAGTTTTGCTGGCACCCACAGAGAAGTCGGTGACTCGCCCAAGGTCACCTAGCAGCCTGGGGCCAGTGCCGGGGCCCCAACCCAGGCCTCGGAGGCCGGAACCTGGGCTCCTTCCATAACCCCCGCCTCCCCACCCCTGCCCGAGCAGCTGGGACCCAAGGCTGGAGTGTCAGAGAGAAGCATCTGTTCATTCATTCATCCAATTATTAATACCATTTATTGAAGGTCTCGTATCTTCCAGGCATTGCTGTAGATACACTCATGAACAAGATACTCTAGTGGAGGGAGGGGAAGAAAAGCGGATGCCAAGACATAATGACATAAATATTTCATTGCAATTACAGGAAATTACCCATTACGTCCCTCCTCTTTGAATCTGAGCCCTATGACTGCCGAGTCGATAGAACACAACGGACGAGCTACTGTAACACGTATGTTCCAGCCCCAAACCAGCTTCTCACCCTTTGGACCCTCACTTTTGCAGGCCAGCCTCCAGAGCCTGAGGAAGCCCAAGTTGCCCTGAGGAGCGATCCACATGGACAGAGATCGACGACCAGTCGGCGAGGGCTCCACCTTGGAAGGGGACCTCCCAGCCGCAGAGCTCCTGCCCTGCCCAAATTGCACATCCATGAGCAAAGCGTTGTTGCACTTTAAGCCATTAAAGTTCCAGGGTGGTTTGTTAGGCGATAATCCGAAATCAGCAGCTAGAAAATCCCATTTCACCTTCACAGGGTGGGGTAGTCCAATTATGACCCCATTGTACGGCAGAAGAAACTGAGGCTCAGACAGGGAAAAGGACTTGCCGAAGGACACACGGGTGATGAGTGGCAAAGCCAGATTTGAAGACTCCAAATCAGCTCAACAACAGAGCCACCAGGAGCATTTCCAAGAACTCCTTCCCGACTCAAAAGCAGTAAAGTCCGAAGGTGGATTTCAGCCGTGGGAAAAGGCAACTGAGGGGGCCATTTCTGAGCGAGGGGGGCTTCCAGTATTTTTAGAGGTAGGTGTACCACGTAGATGCGTGCCTGCTATTTGTTTTGTCCAAGGAGAGTCCCTGGCGGTTTTTTTGTGACGAGCAAAGGCTCGTTTCCCTGTTCTGGGCCTCTGTTTTCCCATCCACTAAAGGGGAGCGGTAAGACTGCCCCTCTGCTTCTCAAGCTGGGCCTGGAGACGAGTTTACAGGTTACCATCCCCTGCCTTCCCCAGGGCTCCTCTGATGTTAACATTCCCTTTGGAAAGAATAATAGCCGAGATGCCCATGCTGAGAATTTTAGTGCAAGGAAGACTATGGTAGGCTGGCAGGGCCACCCCCGAGAGCTTGGTAAGTAAAGCCCCCTCTAAAATGTGCTGCTTCTGAGACTGGAAGCGGCCCGGAAAGCTCCAGGCTGGGAGGCAAGAGCTCTGGGTTCTGGTGACCTGCTATGTGACCTTGGGCAAGTCACTGTCCCTCTCTGGGTGTCCCTCATATGGACAATGAGAGCAGGCAGAAATGACCAAGCGTCCCCACCTCCCGACTCCCACCCACAGGAGCTCGCAGAATTTAGCAGTCGGTGTGAATAGAAGCAATGACGTAGGTGAGCTCCACGAGGCAAATTCTCCTCCTCCCCCTTCTCCTCCTCCATTGTCATCGTTATTATTTATTTGGCTTTCAGATGGGCCACCCAGAGCTCTTTATAAAGATAAAAATATCATAACTCAAAGCTTCCCCCAGCAATCCAACCCCATCTGCACGTTGGAAGGCTGCACACCATGGCTTTGTTCCTTCCAGCTCTGACCCTTTGAAGGACTTACAAAATGGGGGGGGGGGGCATTTTAAATGGAAGATAATGATGCTGATGCCCATGCTGACGGGGGTGGGCTCCCCGTGGCAACGCGTTCTCTGTGCACGGCGCTTTGCACTTATGTTGTATCGTTAACTCGTCACAATAACCCTACAAAGTGATCGACCATCATTATGGCTTTTCTACAGGTGAAGAAACTGAGGCCCGGTCATGGCGGGGGGTGGGGGTGGGGGCGCGGGAGGAAGGTAATTGTCCAGGACTGCAGAGCCTGGCAACTGGGATTCAGACTCAGGCAGTCTGCCTCCTCATCCTCAATTCTGAACAATTAAGCTAGTTGGCTCCCCGGCAACGACAACTATTACTGTGACCACTGCTAACCTCCACTGAACACTTACGTGCTAGGCATCGGGCCAGGGCTTTCCATTTTTGCTCTAAAAAGCTCCATGCTGCAGAGCAAATCAACGCAAAACTTAGTGGCTTAAAGCAAGGACAGTTATTTATTTTGCTCATGAATCTACAATCTGGGCAGGGCTCAGCGGGGACAGCCCGCCTCTGCTTCAGCTGGGATGGCTCCAGCACCTGTGGCAGGAAGAGCGGGGAGCCGGCTGGCATCTCCCTGTCTGTCTTCGCGGAGGCTCAGGACCTTTCCAGAAGACCTCTCCTGCACAGCGGCCTCGGGGACATCAGGTTTCTTGCAGGGTGGCGGGGGCTCCCTGAGACCAGAGCAAAGCACCCGGGAAGGCCAGCAGCATCACTCTGGCCACATTGCGCTCGTTACAGACGAGCGCTAAGGCCAGTCCAGATTCTGGGGGAGGGGAATCGAACCCCTGCATCTCAATGGCAGGCGTGCCAGAGGATTTGTGGCCATCCCACATCCACCACACGTGTGCCCTCATTTAGGGGCCTTGACAACAACCTATATGACACCCAGCCATGTGCTCGCGGCCCCGGGGCGCCTACTGTCAGCGCGGTGAACAGTGATGGTGTCCACGTTGCAGATGGGATAGTGGAGACTTACAAAGGTCTCCGTGCCAAGGAAGGGGCCAGCACTCTCCCCGGGACTCTCATTGACTCTTGCTGAGTCTGACGTAGGTGCTGGGATTGCCAGCTTTGAAGTGGAGAGCAGGATTCGAATCCCCGCCCGTGGGAGGCTAGCCCGCTAGTCGCCCGGCACCCCGCGCTGCCCCATCTCAGCGGGCTCTACCTCCGGGCTTCCCTGTGATGCCAAGGCACAGGCCCCGCTGGACACGGCGGCACCCCTTGGGGAGGGCCAGGCCGGTGGAGGAGAGAGCGCTGCTAAGAAGCCGGCCCTGATGAGTGTGGAAGGGAGGGAAGGGCAGGAGCTCCGAGAATGGCCCAGCCTGAACCGGTCGCCACGGCAACCACTGGGGCCGTCTGGAGCCAGCAGCCTGCCAGGCCTCGCCCCGCAAAGCCCAGGAGGGAGGCAGAGGGGGCGGGCCCGGCGGGGCATAAATCAGGGAGTTCTATGCCCCTGACTCCGGGCAGACGATTTATGGGGCTGCTCAGAGCCCACTGGCTGCACCAGGGAGAGAGGAGAGGATCTCCTTGTTCCCACCACCTCTGCCTCCCCACCCCTGCTTGGCGTGGGTTGGGCAGGAAGAGGCTCGGGAGCCCCTCCAGGCCACCCTCAGTGCTGCTGGAGGCCCCCGCCCCCGCCGGGCCTACACTGACCCCTTGGTGCCACCACACCAGCATGCTGCCCCCCATGCTGACATCGAGCGTTTTAAGAAACAAGTCTTATGCTTAACTTCTCCAGATGATGCCGGCATTTTCTATCCTATTTTATCTCTTGTAAAATGCTGATCACGACTCATAACCCTTTATGACTTGCCGTTAGATTAACACAGAGCCAAAGGCAACCGGAGAGGAAACTGAGGCTCACTGAGCTCTCCCTGCCCTCACACACAACCGGGACGGACCCCCATCCTCCCCACCAGCGCCGGGGTCGGCCTCCAAAGCCCAGGCTTGCTGTGCTCACTCTCCAACGAACCATGATAGCTACCCAAGATGGAACCAGCTTCCTGGGGAGCTCATAAGCTGCCCGTCTCTGGAGTCATCCAGGCAAGAGTTGAATGACTGCCTGCCACGGTGCTTCAGGGGACCCCAGCGTCCACCAGGGAGGGGGCACACCTGCTGCCTCTGAGCTCCCACAGGATGGCGGGAGGGCAAATAGCGACCGTTGTGCCCACTTGGGAACAGAGCCACAGACGGGATGCCGGCCCGCGCCAGCTGAGGAGGGCTCAGACCTTCCCGTTGGCTCAGACGGACAGGGGAGCGAGGAGGCCATCGAGGGGAGGGTGTCTGGTGGGAGCCTGGCGGGAGCAGCAGAGGCGGCCGAGCACCCAGCTCTCCCTGTCCTGGCATCTTTGCGCTTAGCTGCACAGACCTGCGGGCTGCTCACGCGTCTCCGGGCCGGGCCCCTCCTCCTTCAACGGGCCCCACCGGTACCCCTGCCGGCCCACCTCCTGCCCCTGCTCCTCTCTGCAGCTCTCTCGGCCCTCTGCCTCCAGAAGGAGGTCCCTCTCCCCAGGTCCCACTGAGATGCCGCGGACGGCCGCTGACGGTGTTTCAGCTCCAGACTGAAGTGGACTCGCTCCCAGGCTCAGCTCCCGGGACTCGCTCCCACGCACAGGTACGTGACGGTGAGCAAAACACTTCCCCCTCCCAAGCCCGGTTTGTTGTCACTGAAATGGGTGACCGTTTCTACCTCGGGACTATTGAGAAGAGAAGATGTCCACAGTGCATTCAGTTAAAAGGGCAGGATACGTTGCCATGCTTGTTAAAAATACAAACCAAGGACCATTTATACGCATGTATACGTCTGCTACCCGTGGAAAAGCTTGGAAGGAAACAGGAAGTAGGAGCGGTATTGGAAGGGGGAGAGGCGGATGAGTTTTATTTCGTGCTCGCTGTATTCCTAAATGCTGTGAAAAAATTTAAACCAATAATGCTGGGTTACATTTAAAAAGCGTGCTGCCCACCCCCCAAGCACCTCCCGAAATATTTGCTGACCGCTGTCTGGCCTCTGGGAGGACCGTGGCAGGTCAGGCATGAGTACGAGGGATCCCCCTCCCTCGGCCGGGGACAAGTCTGCCTTCGAATTTCACACCAACCCCAGGAGGTAGTGTGTTACTACTGTCATTTCACAGAGGAGGACAGTGAGGTTCAGAGCCGAAGGCCTTTTCCAGGGTCCCAGGGCTGGTGAGGGGCTCCTGCGCCCGGACCCTTTCAAGGGTTTCTGCCGGAAGGTGACCAGAGGGCCAGACTTGGAACTGAGGCAGGAAATGGGGGAAGCAAGGTCTGGAGATTTCCAGCCTCTGCTGCTCCAGGCCTGAGCTGGGTCCTTTAGATCATGAAATCTTCACAGCGGCTCTCCATTTCCTCAGGGCTTCTGCCCTGGCTGTTCCCTCTGCCCGGAACGCTGTTCCATCAGATGTTCGAATTTTGGATTTCCCAGCATTCGGGTCTCCTCAGAGAGGCCCGCGCTGACCGTCCAGGCTCAGCTAGGACCGCGCCGGTGACCCACAAGGACCGTGGCCAATCACCTGTCACTGTGTGCCCCCTTCCTGCCCTACTGGGCTAATGCTGCCACCTGGTTTACTAGGCGGTCGTCTGCCTCCCTCTTGGAGTGTCAGTCCTGCGGGGGCAGGGCCTGGCCGCCCTCCGTGTACTTAGAATGGTGCCTTATGCACACAGGAGGCGCTCAGGAAGGCTCTGTGCCGCCCACGTCCCCTCAGCACCCCCTTCCTGTGCACCCTGACCCCCAACCCTTCTGACCGCCACCACCTGTAATCCTCACCTGGGACCCCTTCCGGCCACCTGAACTTGCCCTGTCCACACACTGGTCAGGCCAGAGTGCCAGGGGTCCGTGTGCCCAGGAGCATCCTTCAGGCAAGGATGGATGGGCTCTGGGGGACAAACACCCCAGCCCCTCCGCCTTGGCTGGAAGAACTTTGGGTCATGCTATACGCTCTCTCCCTGAGCACCCCTCCCCCTGCTGGGGTCCACACCTCAGTTTCCCCGAGCAGCACTCTGCTGAACTCCCACACTGCCTTCTTGTTGATGGCTTCCTCCCCAGCTGTATCAGTTCCACAGGGCTGTGTAACAAAATACCACGAACTGGGTGGCGGAAAACACCAGAAATGTCTTCTTTCACCATTCAGGAGGCTAGAAGCCCGAAATCCCCCCTAGCTTCTGGTGGTCGCCAGCGACCCTTGGGACCCGCTGGCTTGTGGCAGCGTGACTTCATTATCCGCCTTGTCCCATGGCATTCTGTGTCTTCACAGAGCTGTCTTCTGTCTGTGTGTACCCATGCACACAGATTTCCCTCATCTTATAAGAATACCAGCCATAGGGGCGCCTGGGTGGCTCAGTCGGTGGAGCGTCCGACTTCGGCTCAGGTCACGATCTCGCGGTCCGTGAGTTCGAGCCCTGCGTCGGGCTCTGTGCTGACAGCTCGGAGCCTGGAGCCTGTTTCGGATTCTGTGTCTCCCTCTCTCTGACCCTCCCCCGTTCATGCTCTGTCTCTCTCTGTCTCAAAAATACCAGTCATTGAATTAGGGCCCACCCTAAACGAATACAACCTCATCATCTTAACTTGATTACACCTTATTTCCAAATACGGTCGCATTCACAGGTACCAGGGGTTAGGGCTTGAACATATTTCTTGCGGTGGGGTGCAGGGGGGGCACCACCTTCTCTGTCTCAGTATCCCCTCCTCCATGGGTTTTCCCAGGATCCCTCCCCAAATACTTGCACTCACATCCTTGTCTTGACTCTGCTTCTGGTGAAGCCCAGCCTAAGACAGAAGATTTGCTGAATGAACGAACGATATTTGACACAGGAGCAAACTCACAACAGTGAGCGCCTCTGCTCGGGGACTGATGTTGGCGCTGGTGAGCGTCAGAGCGGAGACGCTGTCCTAAGTCTGTCCTTTTCCACAGCCCCTGAGAAGAGAGACTGTGGAGAGCTGTTAACAGCATCGTTGCTTTGAAAGGTAGTGAGCTCCCCGTCTCTGGAAGGCTTCAAATGCGCCAGTGCGGATCGCTGCACAAGGCTGAGAGCTGGTTTGGGTGACCTCAAAGGCCCGGCTAGCCCTGACATCTGAGTGTGTACATTTTAAGAGCATGTGGTAAAAAATGCAGGCCTCAGGGTCGGAGAGCAGAATGACCTTCCCCTGACCTCCCCAGAGCCTCTCGGCAAAGCCAAGTTTCTCCGGAATCAGCCTTAATTTGATGTCTCTTCTTCTCGTTTATTAAAGGGACACAAAAGAGACAAAACCACTTGAATTGTCCCCCAGACGTGCTGGCTATAAATGTCTCCATAAAAGGGCCCAGCCTGGGCTCTGGTGCCCAGCAATTACAGCTGCTATGAGACCCGCCCAGACAACCAGCCCAAGGCACCTCTTTGGTCCCCTCCCTGCCCGGGCAGGTCACTGCCAGCAAGAGTCCCTCTTGAGGGGCAGGCTATGGACCGCAAGGTTCATCCAGGAGCTCAACAGACGTGCTTAGCTCATTCAAGCCCCGCTCTGGGTGGGGGTGGGGGGGCGCATGGTCCCCAATTTCCTTCAAGGTTACAGCGAGCCCAGCTGGGGAGCAGGGATGAGGGTGGTCAACAGAGACTTCTCTCGCACAAATCCCCCTCCTTGTCCCCCCCCAGTTTCAACATGTGCCTCCAGCTTTAGGAAGAAGAGGGGGGATGTCGGATGCTCGTGCTCCTCCTCAGGGGCCGTCGCAGCACCCTACTGCCCAGTGAGCAACACCCACCCCCCAATCCTAGGTCTGGTTAGAGGAAGGAGAAAGAGGGAGAGAGAGAGACCCCTATCCAAATGGAAAGTCTAGAACAATCTGTAAAACCGAACAGCAGCTATAAGCACGGACTCTGGTTCAAATGCCAGCTTCTCCACTTACTAGCTGTGTGACTTCAGGCAAGTTGCTGGACCTCTCTGAGCTTCTGTATCCTCGCCTCTTAGATGGGGGTTGATAATGATGGCACCTACTTCACCGGGTTGCCGTGATGCTTAGCTTCAGGGTTAACCCACGAAAAGCCCCTAGCACGGTCCTGCCACCCGCTAGTACTCAATAAAAGCCAAGCTGAATACCTATTGAGGACTCCACGCGGCCAGCACCATAGAAGGCACGTCACATCGACTCCCTCATTGGGTCCTCGCAAGCTCCCCTGAAGTAGGTATTTTCATTGTCCCCCACTTTCCCGGGAACAAAATTGAGAATTCCAGTGGCCTTTGAATCCTGGTGTCTCTGACTCCAGGCCCTGGGGTCTTGCGAGGCTCTGGGCAGTCCGTGGATAGAAAAGCAGGTTCTGTGTCTGTCTCAGCCCCAAACATGCCACCGTTTCATTCGTTTGTTCCTCCCCTCCTTCATCCGGTCACTCAACAAACATGCACTGAGTCCCTGCTGCAGGTCAGGAGCCGTGTCAGGCCCTGCGGAGGGAGGGCAACGGGACCCCAGGAGCCATGCCCTCGACGGTCCCAAAGCCTACCGTTCCCTCCGGCTTCCTCCAGAAACAAGGGGTTTCAACCACAGAGCTCCAGAATATTCTAGCCCATGCAGCTCAAATGCCTCTCTCCTGGAAGCTTGTGCCAGTCTACTCTCTCAATCCGCTGATCACAGCGAACAGTTCCTGATGCCAGCTGTGTGCCAGGCACAGCACTGGATGCCATTCGGGTGTTAGCCCAGAGGTGCGGCAGGATGGGGGGGGCCCTCACCTTTCTGACTTCTGAGGCTGGAGGCACACAGTAGGTCCACAAAAGAACACCAATCTCCTGTCCCTTTTCCTAGGGGCAGGACTCACCCCATGTTTATAAAAGCCAAAGTGCTTCCAAATGGCTGAACCTGACCTGCCCCGCCTATGACCTGCTCTCCTCACTCACCCTGCTCCAGACACACTGGAATCCTTGCTATTTATCAATTCCCCAAGCACCTTCCCTCTGGAGCTTTGCACAGTCTCTCCCTTCCAGCTAGAAGCCTCTTCTCCCAAATACCAACAGGCCTTCCTTCGTCATCTTTCAGGTTTCTGCTCAAAGGTCACATTAGCAACCCCTGTTTCATATGGCCACCCCACCCCCCTATCTTCTAGCCTTGCTTCTTTCTCCTTCCTAGGACGCATCGTCATCTGACATAGTAAGTGTTTCAGTTATTTGTTAGCATTTGTCTCCCCACCCACAACTTCCCCCACCAAGAATGTGAGCGCTAAGAGGTCAGAAAGTTTTTGTCTATGTTGCAGACTGAGGTATTAGTCCCAGACCTTACAAGAGGACATGACTATATACAGTGTATACAGAGTATATGATGGTACAGCTTTCTGAAGGAAGGAAGGAAGGAAGGAAGGAAGGAAGGAAGGAATCTCTGTAGTTGCAAAAATGTTTTGTAAGTAAACAGTAAGTAGATAGTAAGTGCGTATGGCATTCTGAAACAGTTGTATTAGGCTACAAGAGGATGCAGTTACTTAAAAGGCTCAGTTTGAGGGGTGCCTGGATGGCTCAGTCGGCTGACGTCTGGTTCTTGATTCCAGCTCGGGTCACAATCTCACGATTCACGAGTCTGAGCCCCACCCACATCGGGCTCCGAGCTGACAGTGTGGAGCCTACTTGGGATTCTCTCCCCCTCTCTCTGCCCCTTCCCCATGCTCTTTCTCTCTCTCTCTCTCTCTCTCTCTCAAAATAAATAAATAAACTTAATAAAAAAATTTTTAAAGGTACAGCTTGGTAAGTTTTTTTTTTTTTTTTTTTTTTTTTTTAATTTATTTTTGAGACAGAGAGAGACAGAGCATGAATGGGGGAGGGGCAGAGAGAGAGGGGGACACAGAATCGGAAACAGGCTCCAGGCTCCGAGCCATCAGCCCAGAGCCCGACGCGGGGCTCGAACTCACGGACCGTGAGATCGTGACCTGAACTGAAGTCGGACGCCCAACCGACTGAGCCACCCAGGCGCCCCCAGCTTGGTAATTTTTGACATATGTACACACCTATGAAACCAACATTATAGACAAGATACTATAAACGAGATTAAGTCCCTTTGTAATTCTCCTTCCCCCAGCAACCACTGATCTGCTTTCTGTGGCTAAAGATTACTTTGTATTTTCTCGAACACTATCTAAATGGAACTATATGGTGTATACCACTGACTTTTTCACTCGACATAATTATGTTGAGGTTTATTCATGTATTTCTCAGTTCTCTTCCACTGTATGGACATACCACAATTTGTTTAGCAATTCACCCGTTGATGGACATTTGATTGTTCCCAGTTTAGGGCTATTGTAAATAAGGCTGTTATGAGCCTTGATGCATAAGCCTTTGCGTGGCTATATGGGGCATACGCTTTCTTTTCTCTTGAGCACATACCTGGATTATGCGGTAGGTGTAAGCTAGCTTTCTAAGTAACCACCAAACGGTTTTCCAAAATCTTTGTACCATTTTATACTCCCGCCAGCAGGATGTGCAAAATTCCAGTTGCTCAGGGTCTCCCCAACCCCTGATTTGGTCAGTCTTTCAGATTTTAGCCATTCTAATTCATGTGTCGTAGGATCTCATTGTATTCCGTTCGCAGTTTCTGAATAATGAGTAATATTGTGCGTCTTTTCACACGCTTAATCACCATCTGTATATCTTCTTTTGTGAAGTGACCGTTCACGTCTTTTGCTCATTGAAAAAGTTGTGTTTTGCATCCTCTTATTCATGGTTTTGAAAGTTTTTTAAAAAATATATTCCAGATATAAGACCTTTATCAGATAAATGACTTGCCCAGCATTTGTCATGTCTTTTTATTCCCGTAACAGTGTTTTTTGAATTGTAGATTTTTAAAAAGTACTTTTAAAAAAAATTTTTTTAATGTTTATTATTGAGAGACAGAGAGACACAGAGCATGAGGCAGGGGGTGCGCAGAGAGAGAGGGAGACACAGAATCCAAAGCAGGCTCCAAGCTCTAAGCCGTCAGCACAGAGCCTGACGCAGGGCTCGAACTCACAAACTGCGAGATCATGACCTGAGCCAAAGTCAGTCGCTCAACGAACTGAGCCACCCAGGCACCCCTAAAAAGTACTTTTAATAAAGAACAATTTGTCTATATTTTCCTTTAGCATCTGGAAAATATTTGCCTAACCCAAGGTCACAAAGATTTTCCCTCATATTTTCTTCCAGGAATTTTATAACTTTAGATTTTACATTTAAATATTTTATTTTTAATTTAAAAAATTTTTTAATGTTTTTAGAGAGACAGAGCAAGTGCGAGTCAGGGAGAGGTGTGGGGGGGATGGGGAGAGAGAGAGAAGAGAGGAGAGTGCCAAGCAGGCTCCATATGCTCGGTGTGGAGCCCAACACAGGGCTCGATTCCACAACCCTGGGACCACAACCCTAGACTAAATCAAGAGCTGGATGCTCAGTCGACTGACTGAGTCGCCCAGGTGCCCCTAGATTTGACATTTAGCTTTATGATGCTTTTTGAGTTATTTTGTATGGTTTGAGATATAGAGGAAAGTCCTATGCTTTTGTTCATTTTTCCTTCCTTCCTTCCTTCCCTCCCTCCCTCCCTCCTTCCTTCCTTCTTTCCTTCCTTCCTTCCCTCCCTCCTTCCTTCCTTCCCTCCTTCCCTCCCTTCTTCCCTCCCTCCTTCCCTCCTTCCTTCCTTCCTTCCTTTCCTCCTTCCTTCCTTCCTTCCTTCCTTCTTTCTCTCCTTCCCTCCCTCCCTCCCTCCTTCCTTCCCTCCCTCCTTCCCTCCCTCCCTCCTTCCCTCCCTCCCTCCCTCCCTCCTTCCCTCCCTCCTTCCCTCCCTCCTTCCTTCCCTCCTTCCCTCCTTCCCTCCCTCCCTGCTTCATTCGTTCGTTCCTTCCTTCCTCCCTTCCCTTCCCTTCCCATTTTTTTGCATGTCAGTATTCAATTGCTTTAATACCATTTGATTAAAAAGATGGGGGAGGGGAAGGAAAAAAAAAAAAAAAAAAAAAGAGGTTAGAGTGGGAGAGAGCCAAAGCATAAGAGACTGTTAAAAACTGAGAACAAACTGAGGGTTGATGGGGGGTGGGAGGGAGGGCAGGGTGGGTGATGGGTATTGAGGAGGGCACCTTTTGGGATGAGCACTGGGTGTTGTATGGAAACCAATTTGACAGTAAATTTCATATATTAAAAAATAAAAAAAATTAAAAAAAAAAAAAAAAAAAGACTACCTTCTCCACTGAATTGCCCTTGCACCTTTGAAAAAAATCAGTTGTCCTTGTACATGTGGGTCCATTTCCGGATTTCCTTTTCTATTCCGTGTATCTATTTGTCTGTCTGTCTGCCAATACCACTCAGTGCCGACCACTGGAACTTTGTAATGAGTCTTGAAATCAGGCAAGTCCTCTCACTTTGCCCTTTTTCAAAGTTGCTTTGACTGCTTTGGTTGCTATTCATTCCCCTGTGACCGTTGGAACCAGCTTGTCGATTTTTGCACGGAAGCCTGCTGAGATTTCGATGGGGGATTGCGCCGACTCTATGAATCAATGTGGGAAGAAGCGACCTCCTCACAATATTGAGCCTTCTAACCCATGAACATAGATAGGTATGCTATCTCCCCATTTACTTATGGTTTCTTTGATTCGTCTCAGCAGTGTTTGGTGGTTTTCAACGTACATTCTTATACACCATTTTTCAGTATTTTATATTTTTTGATGCTGGTGGAAATGGTGTATTTTAACCTCAACTTCTGATTATTCATTGCTAATATAAAGAGGTATAATTAATTAATATTGATTTTGCATCCTGCAGTCTTGCTCAACTCAGGGATCAGTTCTAATCTGCATTAGATTTTCCAAACACAGCGATAGCTCATCGGCAACATTTTTACTTCTTCCATTCCAATCCAGATGTCTTTTATTTCCTTATTTTCCCTTACTGCACTAGCTAGACCTTTCCGTGCTGTGTTGAATGGGAGTGGTGAGAGCAGACATCCTTGTGTTTTTCCTGCTCTTAGAGACAAGGCGTTCCATCTTCCACCATCACGCATGTTGTCAGCTAATTTTATTTTGTTTTTTTGAGTAAGTGCCTGGATCAGGTTGAGGAGGTTGTCTTCTATTCCTGACTCGTGGAAAGTTTTTGTAAGAAATGGATGTTGAATTTTGTTACATGCTTCTTCTGCCTCTGTTGGGATGACCATAGAGTTCTTTTGTTGTTGTTGTTGTTGTTGTTGTTGTTGTTGTTGTAATATGGTGAATTATATCGCTTAATTTTCACATGTTAAACCAGCTTTGTATTCCTGGGATAAACTCCACTTAGTTATGATATTTTAACATTTTTATACATTGTAAGATCAAATTTGATAAGATTGTGTTAAGAATTTTTGCATCTAGGGGCAGCTGGGTGGCTCAGTTGGTTAAGCGTCCAACTTCAGCTCAGGTCATGATCTCGTGGTCTGTGAGTTCGAGCCCCGCATCGGGCTCTGTGCTGACAGCTCGGAGCCTGGAGCTGCTTCTGATTCTGTGTCTCCCTCTCTCTCTCTGCCCCTCCCCCACTCATGCTCTGTCTCTCTCTCTCTCAAAAATAAACATTAAAAAAGTTTAAAGAAAAGAGTTTTTGCATCTTTGTTCATGAAAGATATTAGTTGCAGTTTTCTTTTTTGTGTAATGTCATTTTCTGGTTTCAGTAGAAGGGTAACGCTGGCCTCGTGATTAAGGGAGTGTTCCTTCCCCATCAATTTTTGCGAAAAGTCTGTGTACCGTTGATAGTATTCTTCCTTTGGTAGAATTCGCTAGTGAAGCCTAAGGTTTTCTTTGCGGGAAGCTTTTTTTAACTATACGTCATTTTTTCAGTACACGTAGGGCGACATCTATTTCTTTTTGAGCAGACGTTGGTAGCTCGTGTCTTTTGAGAAATGTGTCCGCTTCATCGATGTCATGAAGTTTATTGGCACTAAGTTATGAATAATATTCTCTTATGATTCTTTAAATATCTGTGGCCTTTGTAGGGATGCCCTCTCTCTCGTTCTCAATATTGGTAATGCGTGACCTCTCTCTTCCCTGGCCAGTATGACTAGAAGTTTGTCAATTGTACTCAGCTGCTCAGTTACCAGCACTTGATTTTATTAACGCTTCTCTTGTTTTTCTGTTTCCTATTTCATTTTATTTCCCCTCTTATTTTTTATCATTTCCCTTTTGCTGCTTACTTTGGTTTTGATTTGATCTTCTTTTTCTAGTTTCTTTAAATGAAAGCTGAGATCTTGTATTTCAGACATTTTGTCTTTTCTAATACAGATATTTAGTGCTACCAGTTTCTGCCTAAGTAGTTCTCTGATAGCATCCCACAAATTTTGATATGCTGTGTTCTCATTTTCACTTGGTTGAAAATATTTTACAATTTCCCTTTGAATTTCTTCTTTCACCTTGGTGTTACTTAGAGGTGTGTTATTTAGTGTCCGAATATGGGAGAGATTTTCCAGAGATCTTTTCTTATCGATTTCCGTTGAATTCTCTTGTGATCAGAATCACGCTTTGTATGATTTAAATTCTCTTAAATGTACCAAGACATGTTTTATAGCCCAGAATATACTCTATCTAGTAACCGTTTCATGTGCACTTGAAAAGAACATGAATTCTGCTGTTTTGGGCATCGTGTTCTATCAACATCCACTAAATCAAGGAGGCTGGTAACGTTCAAGTTGTCTATGTCCTTACTGACCTTCTATCCACTTATTCCATCAATTATCAAGACAGGAGGATTGAAATCTCTGATTATAATTGCGGATTGGTCTATTTCTCCTTGTAATTCTATCAGTTTTTGTTTCTTGTATTTTGAACCTCTTAGGTGCATAAATATTTAGGGTTGTTATGTCCTCCCGATGAATTGATTCCCTTATAATTATGAAATGATTTTGGCTATCCTTGGTCAAATTCTTTGTTTTGAAGTCTACTTTATCTGATATTAATACAGCCACTCCAGCTTTCCTTTGATTAACGTTACATGCCATATTTTTTTCTATAATTTTAGTTTTAAACTACTTGTGTCTTTGTATTTAAAGTAGGTTTCCAGGCAGCATAAAGTTGGGTCTTGCTTTTGTTGTCCAATATAAAAACTCTATCCCTTGATTGAGGTATTCAAATCATTTCTTTTATTATTATTATTATTATTATTATTATTATTATTTTAATGTTTATTCTTGAGAGAGAGAGAGAGAGAGTGAAAGTGGAAAAGGGAGAATCCGAAGCAGGCTCCAGGCTCTGAGCTGTCAGCACAGAGCTGGATGTGGGGCTTGAACTCCTGAACAGTGAGATCATGACCCGAGCCAAAGTTGGACACTTAACCGACTGAGCACCCAGGCACCCCTCCAATAGTTTCTATTTAATAAGATTATTGATACAGTTAGATTTAAATCAAATCTATTTCTATTTATTTGCTAATGGTCTCTTTGTTCTCTTTATCTCTGCTTTCTTTCAGATTCATTGATTTCATTTTACCTTCTTTGTGTACTTACTATTAGCTGTAACCATTTTGCTATTTTTATGGTTGCTTTAGGGTTGATGGTATACATGTTTAACTTACCATTTGATCTTCGAGCAATATTATTCCAATTCATGACGAGTACAAGAACCCTAAAGTACTTCCTTTTCTCCTGTCTCAGCTTTTGTGCAATTGTTTCGTACACTTTATATCTAGAAATTCATTATTTTGTTATTGCTTTTGCTTAGTCAATTACCTTTTTAAAAGATTTAACTGATAAGAAAAGGATCTCGGGGGCACCTAGGTGGCTCAGTCGGTTAAGCATTGGACTCTTGATTTTGGCTCATGTCAGGATCTCACAGTTCATGAGTTTGAGCCCCACGGAGGGCTCCATGCTGACAGTGTGAAGCCTGCTTAGGACTCTCTCTCTCTGCCCCCCTCTCTCTGCCCCTCCTGTGCATGCTCTCTGTCTCTCTCTCTCTCTGTCAAAATAAATAACAAACTTAAAAAGAAAAGAAAAACATCTTGTATTTTTGGTCCTCAAAGCTATCATTTCTAGTGTTCTTCCTTGTTTTGTTTAAATCCATATTCCCCGCGGTATTATTTTTATTCTGCCTAAAAGATCTTTTATTTATTTTTTATTTTTTAAAAAAGATTTATTTTTATATAATCTCTACACCCAGCAGAGGGCTTGAACTCACAACCAGGAGATCAAAAGTCGCATGCCCCACCATCTGATCCAGCCAGGCACCCCTTAAAAGACCTTCTAAAAATACTTCTTACTGTGTGAGTGCTGCTAATTAAATTATTTTCTCTTTTGCATATATTTGTTATTTTTTTTGAAGTTTTATTTATTTGTTTTGAGAGAGAGAGAGAGAGAGAGAGAGCTGCACACACACGCAAGCAGGGGAGGGGCAGAGAGAGAGGGGGAGAGAGAATCCCAAGCAGGCTCCGTGCAAAGCCAGAGTCAGGGCTCAATCTCACGAACCGTGAGATCATGACCTGAGCCAAAATCAAGAAAGAGACGCTTAACCAACTGAGCCACTCCGGTGCCCCTCTTTTGCATATCTTTAAAAGGCTTTATTTCAGGGAGCCTGGGGGGCTCAGTCGGTTGAGCGTCCAACTTCGGCTCGCGTCATGATTTCACGGCTCTTGAGTTCCAGCCCCACATCAGGTTCTGCTGTCAACACAAAGCCCGACGCAGGGCTCGAACCCGTCAGCCACAAGAGCACGACCTGAGCTGAAGTCGGACACTTCACCGACTGAGCCACCCAGGCGCCCCTCTGTAAACAATTCTTAATGTTTGGGGCAGAATTAAATGATTTGGAAACCAGTTTGATCGTTTCGAGTCTCTTTGGAGATTTGTGAGGAGAGACTAGAGCAGCATCGGGGTAGGGATAATTATTCCCTACGAAGGCAAGACCCTCCTGAGTACTCTACCCAAGGTGCCATAAATTATAAGGTTTTGCCATCTGGTGGGTGGGAGTAGGCAGGGTTTCAGACTCTATATAAGTTCCAAGTACTGTTTCCTCTAATGCTCTTGGGTGGGTCTTCCTTAGTCTTGGGTAATTTTCTCGCATGTATAAGCTCAGAAGACCTAGGAGATTTTCAAAAGCCCTGAAATTATACACAGAAAGACCCCTGCATGTGCCCTTGTCATATGGACCTTCATCTTACTTTCCACGGCTGTCCCATACTCCAAAAATCATGGCCACGAAGGCCAAGACAGCGCTTCCTAACCTGAGGTCCATTCTGCGTTTTATTTTCTTTGTATTATTTTTAAAAAATTTTAAATGTTTATTTGAGAGAGAGAGACAGAGTATGAGCGGGAGAGGGGCAGAGAGGGAGAGAGAGGGAGACACAGAATCGGAAGCAGGCTCCAGGCTCCGAGCTGTCGGCACAGAGCCCGACGCGGGGCTCGAACCCACGGACCGCGAGATCATGACCTGAGCCGAAGTCAGACGCTTATCCAACTGAGCCACCCAGACGCCCCCATTCTGCGTTTTAAAAGCCAATCCAGCGATAGCGAGAAGACCCGGGGCCCACGATTTCTCTATTATCCTATTAATACCGTTATCACGCTGAACAGAAAACTGTTTAAGATAAGGAGGACCCACGTAGTGTAACAAAGGTTCGATTCTTGTCAACCACAGAGTATGAATCTCCCAAGATGTCAGGAGAGAAGAAATCTGCCCACCATCCATGCCCCAAGCCGAAATTCTCCTTTTAAAAACTATACCCTGTACTCCCCAAACAAATCATATCAACCCTTGTCTTCATGTTTCCAAATTTATACTCTTAATGTTCTATATGGGTATTGACCACATTTAGTTCTATTAAATATTCTCACGTTGTTAGTGCTTGAATGCATTGCCACGTTAACATGTACTAACTTTAATCAGGTTTTTGAAGGAGCCACTGACCAAAAAGCCAGTTAAGAGTAAACATCAGAGGAGAGGATTCTTAACATTCAAAGCTTCCCACCTCCCCTTGTCTCTGTCCTTATCTCTCTTCTCTCCTTACTTTCTCTCCTTCTTTCCTACTTTCTGCCCTTCCCTCCCAGCCTCTCCCACCCCCACCTCAGGCAGAAGGCAGACAGGTGTGGACTCAGATCCTGGTTCCCCATCTTCTCGGTGGGTGGCCTTGGTTAAGGTGATGTCTTAACCTCTTGGAACCTCAGTTTCTTCACACATAAAAGAAGACACAATGCCATTTACCTAAGAGAGCAGTCATGAGAATCGATGGAGGTCACACGCATGAAACATGCGTGTATGTGCATGGTATGTGTTCAGTAACGGAAGGCATCGTTTCTTCATTTGGTAAACATTTATTGAGCGCCTCTTCTGTGCCAGGTGCGGGAGATACAGAAAGAAAGGAGTTGGATAAGGGAGACGGGTGAACAAAAAATGAGACTGAAGCATAGCGAGAGATAGTCTATGCATGAAGTTCTCAAAGGACGGGGCAGCCCCCCTGTCTGGTGAGCTCCCCATCACTGGGGAGATGTGAACAGGGAACGTGAGTCCATTTCGTTGGGATGAGAGCACATGCGCAGTTTTGGCACCTGGTGTTTGGGGATGAGGGTTGGACGGGAAGGGTACCTCTGAACTTCAGGCAGAGTTGACTCCACCCCCAGCTCAGGAGGGTACCTGTGACTAATCTGGACCAATTGAAACATCACATCCTGAGATCTGTGGGACTTGAAGATGAGAGTCTGAATGAGGCCAGCATGGAGGGAGGAGAGCCCAGGGCTGCTAAAAGACCAGGTCTTGACGATATGTTGGAGCTGCTGGTTCCAGCCATACCTGATGCCAACTCTCCTTGGACTTTGCAGTGACCTGAGCCATAAAATTCCCCCGTATTTTTCACCTAGCTAGTTTGGGTACTTTTTTTCTACTCCTTGTGGCCTAAAGGGTCCCATAACTGGCTTGGCAAAGATGCTGAGATGTTCAGTAAATGTTTGGTGGGGAGGGAGGGAAAAGGAGGAGCGCGATGACCTTTAGGAGCCCTTGCGGCTCTGACGTGGGCACTGAAGGGGCTGAATCGCTGGTTGTTTGAGGGACGGGAGACCAGAGCGGGCGATGCAGTGCCCCAGCATTCCTCTGACTCCAGTTTCCACCAGTTTCCATCCCGGGGGCACTTCCTGGTACATTTAAATGCGCCCTTGTGTGTGAGTGCCTTCAGGGGGGTTCAGAATAGCCTGAAATATAAACACACCGGAAACCCACTCCTCCTCCTCTCTCTGCCTTTCCTCTCTCCCCGGGGCAGAGGTGTGGGGCCGTAGAGCCTCTAGTTGGAGGATGTAGAAAGCATTTCCAAGTAGGTCTCTCTCTTTCTGGGTTTGGCAACCTACCCCCTGCCTGGGGTACTTTTTCCCCTGAGTGCCAGGCCCGGGTTTGCAGGCAGGAAAAGGGGCCAACAGTGAGGGGGTAAGGGGCCACCTGGGGAAGGAGCTGGATCCTGCCACTTCCCTGCTTACAGAGCAGACCCCTTCGTGACATAAAGCAACGCAACAATTCATCAAACAGCCACTCCTGTGCCGACCTCTGTGAGCTACCCAGCGTGGACAAGAATGGGATAGAAAGTGCTTTTATCCAGAGTTCAGCCACAGGGAGGGGCCCCAGGTGGTGGGATGGGTTGAGTTGTGTCCCCCACCCCACCCCAACTCCTATGTTGTCGTCCTCACTCACCGGTACCTCAGAATTTCCTTATTTGGAAACAGGGTCATTGCAGGTGGAATCGGTTAAGTCAGTTGAGGTCCCGCTGAAACAGGGTGGGCCCAGAACCCATGTGATGGGTCCCCTTATAAAAACGGGAAATCTGGACCCAGAAACACACACACACAGGAAGAACACCACGTGAAGACAGCGGCAGAGCTCGAACTGTGAGATAATAAATATCCGTTGTGTAAGACACCCAGTGTCTTAATACACTTAATACAGGGCTCTTCTTAGACTCTTCAACAAGCCTACGAGACAGGAGACACGGACCAGAGAGGTTATGTGGCCTCCCCAGGGCCACACAGCAGAGTCTGGTCTGTAGCCACATGCACACTTGTCTTTCTCTCCCCTGCATCCTTCCTCTTGATGAGACTGTGAGCATCCCAGGGCAGCTACCGTGTCTGGCCCATCAGAAGCCAGCACGAGGCCGGGCACACAGTAGGTGCTCAGTGGAACTCGCTGCCAGTGAGCTGTCCTTAGCTAAACCCGCTGAAGTAGGAGACGGCCACGAGCGTGCCTTCGGGCCCTTGCAGGGCACTTCGTTGGTGTGGGTAGTAAACTCCCATCTCCCTCAATTTTCGAGCGGAAATTTAGGCACCAGAGAAAAACCGTTCGAGGCCGATGCCGATGCCCAGTGAGCCGTCCTAGCTAACGCGGGGCCCCTGGCCTCCCCGGGGGGAGGAGGCCAACTTAATGCCAGAACCGTCGGTTTGCAAGGAGTAGGGGCAAACCGCGGCAACAGAGGCCTAGGCGCACCCGTGCCAGACCAGGCTGCCCAGGGAAGAAAAGTCAGTGCTTCAGTGTGGGGTCCTGGACTGGATCCCGAGACAGCAAAAGGGCATTCGCGGGAAAACTGGTGAAACCTAAAAAGTCTACGGTTTAGGCAACAGTAATGCACTGAAAGTAACATCTTGGTTCTGAGAATTGTGATGTAAGGTGTTCACAGCAGATCAAATGGGGAGAAAGGTTCACAAGGGCTCCGTCCTAGCCTTGTGATCCTTCTAGAAGTCTAAACTTTTATTAAGAAAAAAAAAAAAAATCAGTTCTTGCAATGGCAAGGTTTCTCTGCAGAGAGGTCAGAAGGAGTTGGCCAGATCCCTTGCTGATGAGGAGGTCACACCAAAGTCAAGGTACTCTTGCCCTCCTGGCCTCACACGGCCAGGGCTCCTGCCCCCCACATCCAGAGCCCCGACCTCTGACGGACGAGACTTGGAGAGGGGCTGTGGGGGGAGGACTGGCAGGTCTGGCGAAGTGGAGGGAGCTGGTGAGACGCAGGAGTGTTGCCATGAACCCCCACCCCCGCCCCCGCCCACCCTGAGAGGCCTGACCGGTATGGCCTTGCCCCCTTCCCCACTTCCGGGGCAGCTAAGGGCTGATCTCTGCTTTTGTACCACTTCGGGGTGAGGCTCACACAATTCGGGAAGGCCAGTGCTCCAACTTCCCCTGGACTCAATGCAGATCTGATCTGGGGACGTGGGTATGTTTTGCTCTGAATAAGAGGTGCCAAGGGGGGAGCCCCAGATCGGCAGGAGCCCTTCTGCCCCATTCCTGATCTGCATTCCCTGCCCGCCCAGGATGCATGGCAACAGCCAGCATTGATTAAGGGCCTTGCTTCCATTTACCCCTAGTGGTCAGGGCACAAGCCACGCTGCTGTAACAAAGAGACCCTGAAACACAGTGGCTCAGCAAGAAGGTGGGGGTTGCACTTCTCTCTCGTGTCCAGAAGTAGACACAGGCCCAGGGTGGTGGGGGGGGGGGGGAGGGGAGGATATGGCCCAGGTCCCCACTGTTGTCTGGGCTCCTGGATGCTTTCTATCTTGTTGCTCTGCGATTTCCCGGGGACTCGCCCTCATCAACACGGTCGAAGCCACCTCCTTACCAACACTGGGGACCCACTCCAGCCTGAAGGAGGAGGGAAGTGCGGAAGGCAGGTGGTCACCTTACCCAGATGTGGCCTAGAGGCCGCACGCCCCCACCCCCACACTCACGATCCACTGGCCTCCCCTTGTGCCAAGCGGGCAGGGGAAACGCGGTCCCGAGACGTGTGTGTTCTCGAATGCAGGCCGAGAGAGTGGTGAGGGACGGCTACTGGTCTCCAGCGCTGGGCCCGAAGCATCAATCTCATGTTCCAGAAGAAGAGAAGGACTCACAGAGGGATGGCGGCTTGCCCACGCTCACACAGCTAGGAAGCGGCAGAGACAGAACACAAACCAAGGTCTGGCTGCTGCACCTGCTGTCTGGGCCACGCTCTGCATGGAATTCAGACACCCTTATCACATCGGTGTGTGTGTGGGGGGGGTTTCCTGCGCATCAGCCTACCTGGGTCTGCAGACCCCACCACCCCTCAGCCTCAGGCCAATGGCTGAACTGCCCTGGACCTCGGCCTTGCCATCTGTTTAAGGGGGGTCATAGCTATTGTTCACAGGGAGTGGTGGAGACAAGATGAACTGGGGTATGGAAAGGGTTGGGCGAAGAACATAGCAAACATTCGACAATGCATTCCCCCTGCTGCCCCATCAACTCTTTCAAGGAATTGATAATTCTGCCACCCCCCTCACTGTTGGCCCCTTCTCCTGCCTGCAAACCTGGGCCTGGCACTCAAGGCAAAAAGTACCCCAGGCAGGGGGCAGGTTGCCAAACCCAGAGAGAGAGAGAGAGAGAGACCCACCTGGAAATGCTTTCCAAATCTAAATTGTATTATGTAAGAAATTATGTATAAATTGTACTCGTCACATGTAACCATACGACCGCAAGCTTCGTGCCCTTAAAACAGCACACATTTCTTATCTCACGGTTTCTGCAGGTCAGGGGTCCAGGCGCAGCTCGGCCAAAGCGATGCTGAGATGTCCGGAGAAGCACAAAATAATAGCTACCGTTTATTGAGCATTTCCTATGCACCAAGCACCGTCCTATGTGCTCTATAAATACTCTCCCATTCAGCCTTCATAATGGCCCTTGGAGAAAGGGGTTCTATTTAGAGATCAGAGACTTCCGTGACCTGCCCAGGTCACACAGCACAGCAGCGGCAGAGCTGGGACTCCGGCTCAGGCTGCCCCACATCAAAGTCTTGGCTCTAAACCCTACGGTGCCTTGTCTGTGTCAGCCAGTTGAAAAAAAAAAAGATCTGAATCACTGACTGCTGAATCTGGACATTTCTCTAAAAATAAAAACAAAGGTCAGTCCCTGTCACGCAAGGAAAAGATGAAAGAAGGGGGTGTGTTTGATGGGAGAAGAAAAGGAAAAAGAGGTCACGGTCGCTGACTTCAGATCTCAGAGGGCTTGTCTCAGCGAAGAAGGACACTTTCTCTGGGTGGCTCAGAGGCCTAAGTGGGGGAAGGGCAAACCCTGGAGGGCTGAGGGAGGACTATGCCAGACCCTCACCCTGAGCCAGTGTCTTAAGTGGAAGGAACGACTCACGAGCTTGTCTCTGCAGCTGAGCAAATATTTCTGCTTCCCCTTTGCAGGCTGGAGTCCGCCTCTTCTCCAGCCAGCTCGGCGGGCCTTCAGAGCAGTGGCCTTGAGCCGCGGGGTAGAGGTCAGCTCCACCACCCTCACCAGATGGGACCAGACCGAAGACTGCTGGGCCCAGGTCAGAGGGCACTGCTGACGTCCCGTCTCCCTCTTCTGGGCCTCATCACCTGGACGACGGCAGCGGACTCCAGGGTCCCCCCCTCCTGCCCATTCTCCATGTGGCACTGAGTTGTCTATCTACAACTTAAAGCCAACCAGGTCACCTCCCTGCTCAAACCCTTCCGTGGCTCCCTAGTGCCCTCAGGATACATTCGGCTGGGCCACTGGGCCCCACACGATGAGGCCCTGCCCTCTTCCAGGTCTCATGTCCAGCTGCTTCCCACCCACCCCAGTTTCCAGCCCACCTTTCGGGGGTCCTGAGCTCTTCCCAACACACCAGCTCCAAACCTCCGTGCTCACTCTGCCTGAGCTGCCTTCCACCTGGGTCGCTCCTGTGCAGCCTTTAAGAACCATTCAAGGGGCGCCTGGGTGGCTCAGTCAGTTAAGCGTCTGACTTCGACTCAGGTCACGATCTCGCGGTCTGTGAGTTCGAGCCCCGCGTCGGGCTCTGTGCTGATGGCTCGGAGCCTGGAGCCTGCTTCCGATTCTGTGTCTCCCTCTCTCTCTGCCCCTCCCCCGTTCATGCTCTGTCTCTGTCCCAAAAATAAATAAACGTTAAAAAAAATAAAAAAAAAAAAGAACCATTCAGACACCGCCTCCTCTAAGAAGCCTTCCCTGATGCCCACAGAAGGAGTCCCTTCTCCTGCTCTGTGCCTCACTGAACCCAGGCCTCCCAGCAGCTGCCGTTGACTGAGCACTCCCCCACTGCACGCGAGGCCCTGTGCCCAGTGCTGCGAGCTCGCTAAGTCCCCCATTGGGATAGCTTTTTATCACCCCATTTTCCAAACAAGGAAACAGGCACAGAGAGGTTAAGAACTTTATTCTAGGACACACAGGCCATAAGTATCAAAGCCAGGACAAGAAAGGTCTCTCTCTCTCTTACTCTAGAATTAGTGCTCTTTGTTCTTTGCTTGTAGATGTGTTTAAGTAAATTAATTCATACAAATGGTCACAAATGTATTCATCATAAAGGGTAACGAAAGAAAAGAAATGGTCTCTACCCCTCTCCCCATCCCAGCTACAACATCCCGTTGAAACCCACCATGCGGAGTAGCTAATGACAGTAGCTAGCGCTTACTGAGGACTCCCCCGGGGTCAGGGCTTCTCAGCATTTGGCCACACACATCCCTTCAGTCCTCAGAGCAACTCTGGGAAGCGTGATTATGCCCGCTCTACAGACGGGGCAACTGAGGCACGGAGCGGTTATCCAAGGGCAGCTCGCGAGTGGTGGAGACAGAACTCAAGCCCGAGCAGTGTCGTTCCACAGCCCATGCTTGCTAAATGTCGCCCACATGAAGCCACCCTGGTTGGCATCAGCATGGTAGTAGGGAGGGGAGGGGACCTCTTGCACTCGCCTGCCCCCTTCACCATTCCCAAACCCCAGCACCCCTTGGGGTACCCTGCAGAACTCCACAGCTCTCAGGGGCATAAGTTGAAAACGATTGTCATCAGGAAAGTCTGTGGCATCTCAAAGGCCTGGTGACACAGCGTTTTCAGATGAATCCTATGACCTGGTTGATCCTATCCAGGGCGATCTTAGGGTCCCCAAGCCTCAGGCGTCTTGTAGACTAGGGGTACCAGGAAGCAGGGCGATGCCAGGGGACGAGCCCAGGCTGGGGGCCCATGGGAGCAATCCCACCACTGCCCGGTCCTAGCTAGGCTCTGGCTGACAGGTTCCAGGAGGGCCCAGGGAGGCCGGCAGTGAGGAAGCGGGGACCGTCCCTGTTGTGTGTGTCACTGGGTCCCGGGCCCCCAGCCCAGTCCTTGGCTCAGAGAGGTGCCCCTGAGATAGCTGCTCAATGCATAAATAGATAAACGAACATCTGAAAAAACAAAGAGGCCGATCAGGACGTCTCTACAATCCTGATACAAAAAAAAAAAGTCCCCAACTGTTGCTGGGTGGTTATGGAATCAGAGACTCAAAGACTCAGCAGAGCACAGTCAGCTGGTCAAGTCAGGGCTGTGGGTTACACTAGGTAGGAGGGCATGGAGGGACCTCCCTCTATTCTGGTGGGGGGAGGGGGGCACGGCGAATTCGCTGCCCCCACCACCACCGTCATCAGCACGAGGCCACTGGCTCCAAGGATCCACAGGTTGCACGGTGGCAGGTGACCCAACAAACGTCTGCTACAGCTGCAACGTCACGTAGATAATCATACTGACCTCGGCCACCATTCGCTGACCGTAAGTATACCCCAAGACTGTGGGGGGAGAGGCGCCTCTCAGGCACAGCCTACTGAATCGTCTTAACAGCCTTATGGTTATTACCTCCATTTTACAGATGAGGAGACCGAGGCTCAGAGAGACAAAGTAACTTGACTAAGGTCCCACAGCCACTGGGTGGTGGTGGAACCCAGGACTGATGGACTCCACAGGCCGTATTTCTGACCAGTAGGACCGCTCACCTTCTTTGCCACGGTGCAGGGTGACCCCCGGCGAGTGACTCAGGCTCTTTGACCCTCAGTTTTCCCACCCGTAAAATGTGGATGGTAACGGCCTTCACAGTCGGTGCCTGGGAGTTTTGGGTCAGCTCTATGGGCTTAGGCAAGTCACTTTCGGTCCCGGGCCTCAGTTTGCTCATCTGTCAAAGGCGGAGATGGTGGAGGCCATGTCCAAGGGCACAGAAGCGTCGACATCCGATTTCAAGCGGGAAAATACCAGCGCTCACCTCCGGAAGGCATTCCACGCAGGCTACACAATGTCCTAAGAACCGGCCAAATGAATGCTGTAAATTTCCCCTTCTCCGAGGACCTCTCTCCTTCCACACCCTCCTTCCCGAAGGCTCACACTTTCTCTGCTTTCAGAGAGATGTTTTTCAAGCATCCCGTGTGGGGACCCAAGCGACAGCAGTGTGCAGAAGCCCAACCCTAGCGGTAATCCGGGGCGGAAAGTGAGCGGGAAGAAACGTGCAGGATAAAGGCACCAAGGAGGAGGCCTCGCCCTTGATTTTCCAGCTCGGGGTGGAGGCCAAGGACGGGGCCTTGGGGGAGTCCGGCAGGTCCTCTGAGAGGGCCTCACTGGGACTATCCATTGTGCAGGATCCTCAGCAGAACCCGGCAGGCAGGGGCAGGCACCAGAAGCGACCTTGCTTGCCTGTGACACGAACACGGGCTGAGTTGTTCACACTGCTCTTCCTACCACCCCCTCCCTCAGCCTCAGACTAAATGCCATCTGTCCCAGGGCCTCATTTGGTGACCAAGACCCAGAATGTGGACTGGGAACTGTGTGAAGTAGAACAAGCCCTGGATTTGGAGTAGAGGCTATATGGGCGGGATTTGGCAAGACACTGAAGAGGGCTGCCGTGTACGGTTGTACAGCTTGTGCACTGAACAAGGGCACCCGGGATGATGAGGTGAATCTATCAAGTGCTCTGCTTACCAAAGCCGTGATCACCCAGAAGGGCACATTCTTCTAGTACACCCAGAGGGACTCTATGGGCTAGCAGAGGTCCTGACCCTGAACCTGCATTTCTGTCCGTGTGATGACCCACCCGCAGGGATATGGTAAGGATACAGTCATATACCCTATATTAACACACCTAATAACTATTTGTAACGGATTATTATTATTTATTTAAACAAAGTCTTAATTCACAAAGGTTGAAAGCAAATTATGACATTACATATGGTTCAAGAGAAAATATGAATACACACAATTTTATACATTGAGTTAAAATCGGCCCAGGGTTGTGTCTTACCTTCTGCACAGTAGAATAAATGGAATAAACTTCCATACATGGAAGTCATTATAATTTGGAACCAGTGGAAGGGGGCAAGGAGAGTAAGCTGCATCAGGAAATCCTGAACTGCTGTGTATCAGTTCTAGCCCTGAGCTTCACGGAGGGCAAAACAAAGAAGTAACACGTTACATAAAATTAAACCAGTTTCTCAGACTTCGTGCAAATTGCCCACGCTGAATGCTGAGTGAATTTTTCCTGTGATTCAGACAACACCCCCAGTGGCAGCCTAGAAAAAGCACATGGGCAGGTTTGGACTGGTGACTCCACATAGAGAGAGCCCAGGGCATAAAATCCAAGCAGAGCCAGAGGAAAGCCCATGTGAGCCCCTGTCCCCACCCATCCCCAGCTTATGGGAAGGGTGCGGGGGGTGGGGGGGGGGTGGTAACAGGAGCCAAACCTCCTACTCGCTTTCTGGTATTGGGAAGTAGGCCTTCAAATGCCCTTGAGTCCTTCTCTCGATGAGGAAGCCGAGACGCTGAGGGATAGGGAGGAGGCCGGGGGCCCCACCTCCAAGCCCAGGAGCATTTCTGCTCCCCCACTGCCTCCCCAGTGGGATGACCATCTGGCAGCGTTTCCTGGTCCAGCTTAACCCATCAGCAGGCTAGATGGTCACCTCCAAGTCCACAGCCCAGCCCCCGCAAGGAACACCCACGGAGATGTGCACTTTGGAGAGTAAGGCTCTGGGCGGGGCTGCCCCAAGGAACCTCCTTGCCGATGCAAATTCTCATGGGAAACAGCGATCCAGAAGGTGGTCCTAAGGCTTGGTGGGGGTTAGGGGAACATTTGGGCAGACCTTCAGGGGTGGGCGCCTCCTGTCCCGTGGCTTGTCAGAACACACAAAGCGTGAGCTTTGGGATCAGGCAAACCCCAGTTCAAACCCCCAGCCTGCTGCTGGCTAGCTGTGTCTTTGGAAAAGTTATTTAGCCTCCCCCGAGCCTTATTTTGCCCATCTGTAAAATCACGTTATAACTGTACCCCTCATAGGGTTGTGGCGAGGACCGAGCGAGACGAAGCCCTTCACAAAGTGAGTGGTTTATCATTCACACCGTCTTTACCAAAGATGACTGACTGCTGGGTGGCTGGACAGAGTTCTGGCCTGGAGTCGACACTTCTGAGTCTGCATCCCGGCTCTGATGGTACTGGCCAAGTAACCTTCTGAGCCTCAGTTTCCCCATTCTTTCAATGGGAGGTGGGATTATTGCCAAGGCCGGCAGCCTGGAAGGATGCAATTCCACTTTGGGCCCCCCGGAGCCGGAAGCCCAGGGGAGCCCCTACCTCATATGGAGGGAGGCAGGCCCCGAGAGAGCTCACCGGCAGCCCCCCTCCTGGGTCTGGGCTGGGGGAATGTGTAGGAGGGAGGTCCGGGGAGGGGGCCCTGGAGGGAGGAACAGCCCTGGCAGGCGGGCAGCAGCGGTGACCCAGGAGGGAGGGAGAGCATTGCTCAGAGCTCGTCACTCAGCAAGCTGTCTCCCCCCCCGCCCCGGAACCCCGGCGGCCTGTCCTCCCCACTTCCTGCGTGCTGGGTCAATATTGTGATTTCCACCGTGCCGCCTGCCTGGGACGGCCTGGCCCTGCACACCGCCCAGGGTCACGGGGCTGGGGGGAGACAGGGGTATGGAGAGGTCACTCACTGCCCGGAAGATGACTCAGGTCCTGAAGGCTGCAGGCGGTGTGGCCGAGAGCCAGGAACCCCAATGCCGCCTTACCTCCACCATCCCCTCGCGGTCCACGAAGACAGGGGCTGCCTGCCGCAGGGGCTGGAGGCCCAGAAGCGCCAACGTGTCCGAACTAGGACGGCACCTTATCAAGACCTACGTGCTCCTCCCCCGGGAGTGGACCTGACCGAGGCTCGGAGAGGAACGGGGCTCGCCCCAGGTCATGTGGCGAGCGTGCTGCTGAAAACGGTCTGGATCCCATCTCCTGACTTCGGATCCAGACCAGACCCCTCTCCCACCTTCCCTTCCCACGTTGGTCCACTTACGGTCCTTCCCAGCAGCGTCCATGGCTTGCTTCCCCCTACACCTCCGGACGAGCACAGCACAGAGCACGGCACCGACTGGCCAAGGAACGTTGGTGAGCTTCTCCAGGGGCCAGCGGCCATCGAGAGGACACTGTTTGGGACACACACAGACTGGTAGTTATGGAGACAGTGGCTAGAGGGACTCGCTCTAAGAGCAGAGGACCTGTGGTTTCATTCCCACCTAGTGAGCTCATCCCACCAAGGCTCAGTGTGGCCTGCACCTCCTCCTGGAGCCCTCACTGCCCTCCAGAGCCACCAAGCTGCCCCCTCCCCCGTCCTGCCACCTCCCACTCTGACATCTGCCTCCCCTAGTAGAATAGGAATTCCTGGGGGAAGGGGCCGCGGCCATCTCATCTCCAAATCCTGTGGCCCAGCCTTGTACTGAGGCCGGCCCTGGAGCTCAGCTGACGCCAGCTGAATGAAGGGACAGAGGAAGGAACGGGTTCGTATCCTGTCTCCCCACATGACACGATCTCCGTGGGGCAGACGCTCTACTCCTCCCAAGATCACCTCTCCTGGAAGCTCTTCTTCTTCTTCCCCCGGCTACCTCCTGCTCTTCCATTAGTTCTCCACTCAGTTGTCACTTCCTCCCGGAAGCCCTCCCTGACTACCATGCCCAAACTACATTTAGCTGGCCCTGCTCTGAGTACCTTATACTCTGCTATCAGTGCTCATATCCCAGGGAAGTGTGATGGCTTAGTTATGTTCTTTCCCTCTAGGCTGAACTAAGAACCGAGTCCCCATCTGTGAGTGTGACAAGAGGCACTTACCTCATTGTATCTCTAGCATAGGGTGTGGTGCAGAGTTGGTCATGATGGATGGATGGATGGATGGATGGGTAGATTCCTCCTAGAATCTGGTCCATGCTAGGAATTCAGTAAATGTTGGCAGTCAGCGATGGTGGTGATGGTGATGGGGGCTGGGGTGGATGTCCGCTGTTCTTTTCTGTCCAGCAGTCCCTGTATCCCACCCTTTGTCCCATACCTGCCACCCTGTCTCCGTTGGGGAATGCTCCTCCTCCCCAACATGACTCCATCAATCACTGAGCCTCAGTGCCCTACTCACATGACCCAGACTTGGTCGATGATCCTGCCCCACTTCCCTGGTCCAAGAGTGGGCACGTGATCCAAACAAAGCCAGCTAAAGTCCCTCCTAGGGGCCCACATGGATCCCAAGAGAAAGCAGCTCTCTTGTTTCGGACTGGGGTTCCCGGGGCTGGGCTACTTCTGGCCAAGTTCCTCACCCCCTGGAGGGGGAGAGGGAGACCAACCTCAAAGGGAAGCAGAGACAAGCAGAGGCGAGTGATGGACAGACAATCCTGGTGGCCCTGAGCCCTGGTTCTAGCCCCCTGGCCCCCCACGACCAGGCCACTTCCTGAACCCTCAAGCTCCCTTTCTCACGACAGCTAAGTGACGCAGGCTTCTGTAACTTGCCGTGGAAAGAATTCTGACTGATACAAAATCAAGGGGGGGCTAGCAAGGGGAACAGGGTGAGTCCGAGCGGAGACACGGATGCTGGGCCGTGATCGGCCCGCAGACTCAGGGAGACGGACCTTCTGCCAAGGGCACAACAGAGACCCTGCAGCCCCCCATGGGCCAGGTTGAAGGGCAAAGGTTTGGCAGGGGAGGGTGGGTAGGCTGGGCTTGGTGCGTTCTCACTGCGAACGACAGCGGCCCGAGTCAGACTGGCTTCTGCAGTGGCAATGTCAGCTCACGTAACTAAAGCGACCTCGGGTCTCCGGCGGTGGGCATGGCTGCATCCAGGTGCCCAAAGCGTCTCCCCAGCTGTCCCCAGCTCTCCACCCTGCTGCCCTCGGGTTGGAGTCATCCTCAGGCAGGTTCTCCTCAAACAATGGCAGCTTTGGGCCTCCTTGGCCACAGCGACCTCAAGGCCACAGAGAGCGCCTTTCTCCCCGTTGCTACGGCAAAACTGCCAGAGTTTAACCTGACTGGCCTTGTGTCAGTCTCGTGCCCGCCCCTAAGCAACCTTGAGATGAGGGGACTATGGCCCTGTGACCGGCCAGGCCTAGGCCACAGGTGGGCCTGCCCAAAGCAAGTGAGGGAGAAGAGGCTCCCGGAGGGAGCACATGCCGGGCAGGCAGAAGTAAAGATAGCTACAGGCCTTGGGAAGAGGTCCTCGGTTGGAAGCTGCTCAAGTCCTGGGGGAGGGAGGAGGAGCTCTGTGGGGAAAAGATATCATTCCCCTTGGCGGGTTTAGTCTTGGAGGAGGGGGGATGTCCCCCTGAAGGCAAGAGGATGGATGGGAGGACTTCCCGGTAACTCCCAGCCCTGGAGGCCTCTGGTCTGCAGCTGTGACGCCAGCTGTCTGCAGCCAGACACATTCCTGGACTTGGCTGCAAGGGTGGAGGCCGGCATCCGGCACCTAGAGGCACCTCCGGTTCCCACGTCTGCACGCCCCAGGCGCGCACCTCGGGCTCCCACACCTGCACACTCCAAACACGGGCATTTGGGGAAAAGCGCAGCCGTGTCTGCCCAGGACACCTGAGCCTGGCAGTCTGTGGGACAGAGCTGGCGGCTCCTGGATGGTCAGTCGACAGCAACATCCCGGGAGGTGGTCGCCAGGGTCCCCTCGGGAGGAGGCTGCAGATGGGAGGCCCAGAAACCCTCTGCTCTGTGCTTGGAGGGAAATGCTCTCCTGTCACTTCAAAGCTGGACACACCGTTTCTCCAGCCTGGCTGCCCTTCCCCGGGCTCCCCCCCCCACAAAACTCCCTGCCTCCACTGCTCCTCTCATGTTTAAAGCCGAGAATGGACACTTCTCAAGGGAGCTTCATACCTCTTTGGGGCGGAGACACAATGCTTCTCTAAGACTCAGTTGCCTCAAGTGCACGAACCTTCCCTGTCAACCCCCGGGGACTTCAAGACCGTCAAACAGACTGGAGCTACCACCAGGCTTTGGAAATGCTAAAGCCTCTAACCAAGGTGCAATATCCCGCCCCCACATCATGGATTCCCCCGGGGGGGGGAGGTTTGGAGCGCCCCCCAACTCCCCCCTGTGCACCGTCTTTCGGAGTTGGGGTTTGGGGACATGGGGGGGACCTGTGTCTGGCCTGGGGGCAGAGGACGGACGAGATGATGTCTCGAATCCTCTCAAGCCTTCAGCTGTCTGGTCCGGCCTGGAGGTGATGTGATCAGACTTTAAATTCCCACCGGTCTAGTCCCCCAGCCCCCTGCTTGCCTCTCCAGCACGTGCTGAGCATATCACAGGAGCTCAGAAAACACATGGCCACTGAGCAAAAGGCCACAGGTGACACTTCCTCTTGCCTCCCCATCCAGTCCTTCTACCGGTCCCGCAGTCTCTCCTCCCCCATCCGCCTTGGAACCATCCACTTCTCCACAGCCATGGCTACCATCCCGGTCCAAGCCGCTCTCTCCCTCCTGCGCCACCGTCCAGCCTCCTTGGCCCGCCCGCATCCTCTCTCCACAGGGCAGCCAGAGTGAGTCCACAAAACAAGCAAACAAATAAACAAAAAATATGCGGAATAAACATCAGTCCCTCCCAATGGCTTCCTGCTGCTCAGAAAAACATCCAAACTCTTAACCAAGGGAAAATGATCTGCCGTTTCTTTTTCAGAACGTGGTAAAGTGCACATCACATACAATTCGCCCTCCTAACCGTTTCTAAGCGTGTAGCTCAGTCGTGTTAAGTACGTATTCACACTGTCGTGTTTCCGATCTTGAGAACATGTTCATCCCCCGCAACTGAAACCCCACACCCGTTAAACAAACAACAATTCCCCATCCCTCCCCCACCTCCAGCCCCTGGGTACCACCATTCTACACTTCAACTCTATGACTTTGGCTACGAGGTCCTCACAGAAGTGGCATCACACGTATTTGTCTTTCTGCGACTGGTTTGTTTTCATTTTGCACAATGTCTGTCCTCAAGGTCCGCCCATGGAGTAGCCCGTGTCAGAATCTTTCCTTTCGAACCTGAATAATATTCCATTTTGTGTATATTCCACATTTTGTTCATCCACGCATCCATTGATGGACATTTGGGGTTTTTCTAACCTTTTGGCTATTGTGAATAGCGCTGCTGTGAACGGGGCTGTGCTAATATCTCGTTGGGTGTCTCTCTCAATTCTTTTGGATCCATAGCCCGAAACGGAATCGGTGGGTCACGTGGTGGTTCTATTTTTAATGTTTTGGAGGAGCGGCCGTACCGTCTTCCATAGCTGCCGCATCGTTCTACATTCCCACCAGCGGTGCACAGGGTTCCGATTTCCCCACATCCTCACCAACTGCTGCTGATTTGGGGTTTTGTGTTTGTTTTTGTTTTTAATAGTAACCATCCTGAGGGGCTTGAGGTGGGATCTAATGGGTCTTGATAAAGGAAACCTCAGTATTGTGTGGGACCTCTGTGTGTTACAGGACACCTGTCATCCCTCCCAGCACTACATGCTAGTGGTAGTCCCCCGATCCTTGGGACAACAGAAAAGCATTTCCTGGGGACGGTGGTGCACCGCTGGCTGAGAACCATCAGCCCTCCTTACCTCCCTGCCTTGTCTCAGGCAGCACCCCCACCTTGCTCACCACCCCAGCCACTCTGGCCTTTCTTCTGTTCCTCAGTCATGCCAGCGTCAGTCCCACCTCAGGGCCTTTGCACGTGCCATCCTGCCTTACGTGCTCTTCTGCTAGATCCTCACACGATGGAGCTCAATCTTCAGATGTCAGTTTAAGCACCACCTCCTCAGGAAGCCCTTCTTGGACCACCCCACCTAAGGAGGCCCCCTTGCTCTCTCTCACATGACCCTGTGTGTTGTCACTTATAATCATCTGAAATCACCTTCTTCATTGTTCGCATGTTCACCGTCTCGCCATCAAAAATGCAAGTTCCTTAAGGGCAGACCTTCTCCTTCTCCTTCTCCTTCTCCTTCTCCTTCTCCTTCTCCTTCTCCTTCTCCTTCTCCTTCTCCTTCTCCTTCTCCCCAACAGCTAGAGCAGCACCTGGCCCAGAATGCCTGTTGACCGACTGCATGACCGGTCACACTCAGCGGTAGAGCTGGAAGGGAGGTCACCCACTCTTGCCACTGCTCTGTTCACCGAGGGGATCATGAGGCCCCGAAAAGGGAAGGGACTCGCTCAAGGTCATACAAGGTCAGTCTCTGGTTTTGTGACCGCAGCCTCGTGCTCCTTCTCCCGCATCTCGCACCCGGAGGAGCCTTGGGCCGAGGCTGGCACCCATCCAGTGAGGAGCACTGGCTGTTGGTCTGCGTGGGGTGCAGCCCCTGGATTTTCCCTGCCATGCGGTGTCTTTGGGGACCAGATGAAAGAGCTGGCTTGCTTGGAGGCTGAGCAGGAGGAAAACCCAACCTTCTCACTGCAGAAACTCTTCAGCTCGGGAGGCTCATGGGGGGCCACGCGGACCGAGGCTGCTCGCGGTCCTGCCAGTGCTCCCAGGTCCAAGCCCACACGCAGCGAGCGCAGACCGCAGAGTGGTCCTCCACGGAGGACTGCCCACCATCCAACCCCCTCTCCTCTCTCCTCCCATGCCCACCGCCCCCCACCTCTGCATCCTAAAGGGCTACACTTGCCTTTAGGTGTATAAACTATACAATCAATGTGCCTCCCTTTTGGGAAAGGCCACGGCCGCGCGCACGTGGCTTCCTTCAGATCTGTTCCAAGTTCAGTCCATGGAATAAAACTCTGGCCTCCTTGGTGGGTGGGACTGTCAACCAGCATTAACCCAGGGTGGGCCGGATGGCATTTCCCCAGCCAGACAGTTTAGGGCAGAGTCAGGCCGATCTGGGTTCACATCCCGGCGGAGTCCCCTGGGAGTCTGAACCAGGTTATCGGTCCCCGAGGCACAGGCTGCATCATCTGCAGGGTGGGGCTACCTGAGGGGTGTTTGGAGGACTGTGGGAGATAAAGGTACTCGCACAAGGCAGCACCGTCTGCCCTGGCACATAACTGACAGCTCGACTGGTCCCCGTTGGGTCCAGCAGTTGGAGACCGCAGGGCACTGTCCTCCCTCCCCAGTCTTGCCCACACTCCCTTAGGAAGCTCCTCCCATTTCCATTTCCAGAGGGTGGGACAAGACTCAAAGATCATTGCATCTAGAGGAGAGGAGATGTAAAAATAGGATAAATGCAGTAATGCTGACAACGAATCCGGCCCTGTTTCTGGAGCATCGATGATGTGCAAGGTGCCGTCCTGAGCCGTCTGCAAATGATAACAGATGGAGTGCCCGCAGCCGCCCTGGAAGCAGGTGCTATTTTATCCCCATTTAACAGAAGAGGAAACTGAGGCAAAGAAAGGCTTATCGAATTGTCCAAGGTCATAAGGTTACGAGTGGCTGAGTCCAAGTGGGCACAAAGGCCAGGGGGCACCGGGAGGATGCCCGGCCCAGCCCAGAGGGTTAGGCAGGTTTGCTCCCAGATCCTGAAAGGGGAGTTGACGCTTGGTTCTAGTGTCATCTTCCTAGGGAGGCCCCTCACTGACCACCCCGCCTGAAACAGTATTCCCTCCCCTCCAGCTCCCCCCCGCCTTTGCCCTGCTTCATTTCCCCCCCAGGACAGAGCATCAGCCGACGAAAGTCTACGGGGCTGGTGAAATGGACCGAGGCCAATCAGGAAGGGCCTAGTAAGATGGGATATAGAGTTTGGACTTTCCCCTTGGGTCCCAAGGAAGAATAGGGGGGATAACAGGAAGACACCCACAGGCGTGCACACACACACACACATGCACGCACACGCACAAACACGCACACACCTTACTCCAAACAAAGATTTTGGCAGTCGTCCAAAGGGGCGGCCTTCTGTCGATGTGAGCATCGGTTCCAGAGCCCGGTCCTCTGGGCCAGGGCATGCCTGGGCCATAGTGACAGCAAGGCAAGGGCAACAGGAGCCCTTCCGTGGGGTGCCCACGGTCCCGCAGGAAACACACAGGTGGATTCACAGGTACAATGGCCTTTTGTAGACAAGGTGGCTCACCTTCCAGTGATGCCAGACCCAAGGCATGCCTCCACGCCTCTGCTCATGCTGTCCCTGCCTCCTGGAACGCCATCCACCCATCTAGCAAACATTTATTAAGCTCCTGTTATGTACCGGGCATTGGGAAATCAGGGACAATCCAGGGCAGGTATGGTTCCTGCCTTCACAGAGCCCTGGAATGCCTAGGAAACTCCTGTTCGTTCTTTAAAACCCCATTCCAACACCCTCTCTTCAGCGGGAAGCGTTCCTTGTCTCCCCAAGAAGGACGTTGCTTATTCTCCAGTGTTTTTCTAGCATCCTATGACTTTAGCTGTCGTGGAAGGAGAAAGGGAACGGCCAGCCACTGAAAACTCACCGCGTGCCAGCCCCCAGGGCGGGCACGTCACAGGCAACATCCCGCTTCAGGCTCTCGGTGAATCTGCCAGGGAGGAAGCAGTCCCCCTTTTCACAGATGACAGAATGGGCTCAGAGAGGCCTAGGGTCACACAGTCAGCTGGTGGGTGAGCAAGCGGGGACACAGAGGCCCAAACAGTCGCGCTACAGGGTCGGCCACTGTCCATGCTGTGAACACCCTGGAGACAGGGGCGGGCCTGGCGGGCATCACACCTGTCCTCGGGCCCCAGCACAGGCAGGGCGCCCAGGGGTTGCTCCTCCAGGTGCGGAAGGGGCGGGCAGAAGCCGCCCTGGAGCCCGGCTGGGGCTGTGCTGCCATCCTCGGGGCCTAGGTGGCGATGTGCACCCTCCAACCCCCCGGCCCCTGCAGGCCTCCAGCGTCGGCTCCGGGCCCTGGCCTGGGGAGGCGCTCTCTCCCTGCCCCAGCTTCCTCCGCCTGGCAGCCTCTCGCACCAGGTCAGCCTCAGTCTCGACTGACTTGGGTCCCCTCCCCCAAGCTGATGCTTGTCACCACAGTAGGGCCTCAGGATGGGCCAGATGTCCCTCCCCGCGAATGTCGCCGAGATGAGAGAGGGACTTACTCATTCGTTGCCCCAGTCAGACCCAGGAAGCCCGCTGGCTCAGGTGCCAGAGCAGGGAGCCTGCCAGGGACCCACCCCTACCAGGTGTCCCCTTCCCTGTTGCTCCGGGGGGGGGGGGTCCTCCCCACACCCCGCAAGGCCAAGAAGACATCTGTGAAGTTTTAGAGACCAAAAGACAGAACATCTCAGTCACTCCCCGGGGTCCACCTGGGAGCCGGGGAGCAAGAGAGGACGGGGACACCACCTTGTCCCCAGCGCCCACAAGGCAGGCCAGGGCTGGGGTTGAGCCTGGATTGCCCGATTGGTAGGCTCAGCAGTTTCCAGCACAATCTGAAGCTGTTTCTACAGGGCCCCGGGGGCAACCGGAGAAAAATGCAGTCCGACCAGTTATCTGATGTAGTAATAATAAAAATAACAACAACTCCCATTTCTGCCCGGATTTCAGCCTTTCACCCACATTACCACATTTGTCCGCGTGCCTGCTGAGAACATGGGTGCCACTGCCCCTCATTGCACTGATGCCTGGAGAGGAAGGGGCTTGCCCGTCTCCTGGAGCCTTAACCCCAGGTCCCAGGTCCCAGGCCTGGGGTGCCATCAAAGGGAAGGATGGGAGTGTTGGGGAGGCACGAAGGGGGTCTGAGGGGAGGGCTGAGTTTGGGGAAGGGGCGACACAGCCAAGCTGCGAAGCGCAGCTGGGGGCCGCTCAGAGGGCTCCTCCTCCTACCAGACTGTTCTACGCAGCCTCCCCCCACCCCATCCCGGCAAAGTGGCAGCCAGGCTCTGCCCCAGGCCAGAATACCTCTCCTTGCTCCCTCCTCTCCACAGCTGCAGCCCCCAGAGAGCCACTGGGGCTCCACCGACCGTCAGATCTGGCTTACTCTGCCTGCACTTAGGCGAGCCCCTTCCCCCATCTTGGACTCAGTTTCCCCAACTGTATAACGAGTGAGTTGGGCTTTGGGTTCGGCCTGTCAGTTCTTACGGTCTGGCCTCTCAGAGGGAAAACGTAAGGTGAGATCAGGAATGGGAACGTCTGTATATGGGGTGCCTGCACCAAGTGCCGGCAAAAGCACATGCTGCCCAGGAGGCTCAGGGTCAAAGAACACTACTTCCCCACCTCCCTGTGCCTCTGTTTCCATATCTATCTCGTCAGCACAATGAACCCGCTTCACAGGGTTGGAAGGAGAGCCCAATGTGATAACATATATGACCTGCCTCAAACAGCACCCACCACATAAGCACTCAAATCACCACCACCATCGCCATCACCATCGTCACCATCTATCCTCTCCTGGTCTGGTCCCTCCCCTGCAGGGATCAGCTCCTGACCTGCACCAGACAAGCCCGAGCCTCTGCTCCCAACTCTGCCATTAACCTGCTGAGTCACTCAAGCCTCAGTTTCTTCCCCTGAAAGATGGGACAAATAAGATCGGGGTAGAAAGTATTAGGGACATACAGCAAGCTCACTCGCGGAAAGGCGCCTAGTACCGGGCACCGCCAATGGAAAGGGCGCGTTCGTCTGCTTCCTTCTTTATTGAATCAGAGTAAAATTTTATGACAAAGCAGAGCAAAGACACAATGAGGCCGCAGCTAGCGAGTTTTTGACGAGTGCTTACCATGTGCCTGACACTGGCCTAGGGATCTGGTTTATTTAATTTCCTTGATTCTCCTAAACAACACTGTGAGGTGGACGGAGATGTTATGCCCATTTTATAGAGAGAAACTGAGCCATAGAGAAGCAAAATGTCATTTTCTGGAAGCCTCCGATGTTGCTTAAAGCCCCCCCGGGAGTAAGCACTCACGTTTATTGAGTAGCTAGCCACCGTGTGCCAGGCAGCTCCTTCCCCGTGTCAGCTCTTCCAACGCTCCCAACAACGCTAAAATCCTTCCTATTTTATCGGTGAGAAACTGAGGCACAGAGAGGTGAAGTCATTCATCTAATGAGCAAATGACTGAGGCAGGCTTCATACCTAGGTCTGGATAATTCTTCTACCTGGTTCTCTCTTAATTACCGCACCAGGACCCGCCTGGAGTCTGGCACTCCCACGGGGCCTCAGCAAGCACCCAGGGGTACGGTCCAGACATCTGTGGCTCCAGGAGGCTGTGGGGAGGGGAGTCCTCATATTTGGCACCCTCAAGGAGCTGGGGGTCTCAGGGTAAAGCTACACTCTCTCAGGAGGGCAAATCTCCTCCCCCAGCCCCACCAGTGTTCCAGACGGGCAGGGAACAGGTGCACAGATCCCCGGCCCTGGGCTAGGTGAGGGGTGGGGGTGGGGGGGGGACTCATTTGGCAGCCAGAGCCCTGCGTGAACAAGAAGAAACCCAGCCTGCAGCCCCTTGGCCCTGGCAGGAGATTAACAAAACAAATACCCGAGCAATCTCAATTTCAACACTTGGGGAGGGGGGCCGAGTGTCAGGGCCCAGGGGGAGGGAGGGAAACGCAGAGACGTTTTACCAACTAAATAACTTTCCCTCTGTTTAGTTTCACACGAATGTACACTCAAGTGCACTCTTGCACGCTCTCTCTCCCTCTTTTTACATTTTTATTTTATTTTTACAAATGCTCAAACTTTCCTGCCACAAATTATTCTTGGCCAGGTTACAAGTAGAAAGGCTGTGTGTATCCTTTACTTGACAAAAAGAGAGGGTGGGGGGAAGGGGAGGGCTCTTATGAAATATTTTGGTTGTGGGTTTGAGGTGGGATTTCTTCCTTACTTTTCCCGACGGTGCCTTTGCCTGGGAGGGCAGGAGTGTTCGCCTCCTGGGCGTGAGCGGTCGTGAAGCTCGCTCGCAGGTCTCTCGATCCTTCCACTGCCCACCGCGGTGCTTGCTTACCTCCAGCTGCCCTAATGGGGCCTTGAGGCTCTGGTTTCACCAAGCTGATTTGGAACGGCATGTGGGAAGACACATTGGAGCTAGGGAGCGTGAGGGCCTCGCGCCTTGCCCAGGCCCTGCAGTTTCCCAAGCTAGAGGGTCCTGTCTGGAAGCCTGGGGGGCCAGGGCAGAGGTGCCCAAATCCCCAGGTGGACCTGTCCTGCTCTACCCAGGACCCAAGGAAGGGGCTGGCCGCGGGCCCTCCCCGGTTGCGCGGGAGGGGGTGAGCCGTCCAGTTCACCTCAATCCCGCCCCATCCCGCAGTCTCCCTGCTCCTGCAGATTTGGCCCTCGGCTCCCCTCGCCAGCCTCACCTCACCACTCTGCCCTCCCCCCGGCACTTCGCTCCAGCCACGTCATTTCTCAAACACTGAGCTTTTCCCACCTCGGGCCTTGGCCAGTGCTCTTTCCCCTTCCCAGAACTCCCGCCCTCCTCTCCCCTGCTTATCGTCCTGGTCTCAGTGGGACGGCCACCTCCTCAGAAAGGTTTTCCCGGGGCACCTGGGTGGCTCAGTCAATTAAGCATCCGACTCTTGATTTCAGCTCAGGTGATGATCTCACGGTTCTTGGGTTCAAACCCCGCATCGGGCCCTACGTTAGCAGCGTGCAGCCTGCTTAGGATTCTCTTTCTCCATCTCTCTCTCTGCCCTTCCCCTGCTGGAACTCTTTCTCTGTCAAAATAAATAAACATTAAAAATTAAGAAAGAAAGAAAGAAAGAAAGAAAGAAAGAAAGAAAGAAAGAGAAAGAAAGAGAGAGAGAGAAAGAGAGAGAGAGAGAGAGAGAAAGAAAGAAAGAAAGAAAGAGAAAGAAAGAAAGAGAGAGAGAGAGAAAGAAAGAAAAAGAAAGAGAGAGAAAGAAAGAAAGAAAGAGAGAGAAAGAAAGAAAGAAAGAGAGAGAAAGAAAGAAAGAAAGAAAGAAAGAAAGAAAGGGCTTTCCTGACAGCTCGTCCCAAGCAAGAACCTTGTTTATTTGCCATCTCGGCCCCTAGTTGGTTTTCCCCATAACGGGGAGTTTACTCAAGTTTTATTTGTCCATGTTCTTATTTTCTGCTGGTCCTACACGACTGGAGTGTATACACAGATGAGTGAATGAGTGAGTGAGCGAACGCATGAATGAGCAAATGAGTGAAAGGATGAGGAAGTGACTAATTGAATGGACCAGCAAGGTCCTGAAGGCTGGACCAGTACTCTGTTCCTTCCATTGACGTTAACTCCGGGTGGCCCAAGGCTGTCCTTTGCGAGGGCTGCTTGTCCACAGTCTGGTTTAAAGGTACATCTGGGGTCCACTAGTCTGACGGGGGTCTCCATTTAGGGTCTGGGCCCTCTTGGGACCCAACGGCCTCGCCGAAACCATTTCCCAGCCACGTCTCGTAAAAGCAAAATCACAAAGCCAGAACCACGTGAATGGGCGCTCACTTCCGGGCCCGGTGCCTCCAGGTCCGGCCACGCTCATTCAGACAGACGGGATTTACTGCAACGGTGCACATCAGGCAGATGGTGTTAGGAACTTCTCAACGTGCGCACACACTCTCAGAGGTGCTGTGGAGGCAGGGGTTCTGGATCCCATTTGACGGATGAGGAAGCCGAGGCTCAGCGAGGTGACCAGATGTGCACAGAGCTACCCGGCAGGTCTCGCCTTCGCCCCTCTGCACCGTGGCGCCCCGTCTCCTGCTCCGTGATGGCCGTTGTTGTCCGCCCTCCCCTCGCCGCGCAGGCCGGACGCGTGGGAGCCGGCCTCTCCGCCCCCCCAACGCGCATCCCAACAGCCCAAGTCCCGTGGGGCCTGCCTCCCAGGGCTCCACGCCTCTCCCATCCCATCAGCAGACGTGTCCCGGGATTACCGTTATCAGCCCGAACTTGTCCAGCCACAGACCAGCAGGCAAAATCTCGGCCCCCGACGCCGCCTCGGGAATCGTGTCATTTTATTAGTGATGAGGGAGTTTATGGAGCTCTGTGGTGTGTAATTATCCTCTCATTTTATTGATTAGCAGCTTGATGTTGGAACTTCCTTATCCCTTAATAGAAGCCCTGCTGTTCCTCTCCAGCAATTACAATGGAAATTACGTGCGATTGAGCTCATGAGCAGTAATTTGGGGGCCAATTACATGTGAACGGTGAGGAATAAAACCGTATCTCTTCAGACAGCGCGTCCAGCCAGCCTCCCGGCCGGCACCCACTCGCCCTCGTTAGGGCCCTCGGAGGGCTGCGTGCTTCCCGTGTGGGAGGAGCGGTATGTTGTCCTTGCTTGAACGGATTCGTCATACCCTTTTATCCGTCCCGGTTGGGGAAGGACAGAGATCAGTGGAGTGTGTGGGCTGTGGGGAGAGGGGCCAGAGGGGACTCCAAGCAGGACAGCAGGGGCCCCCGCACAGGAGGGAACCGTGCAGGGAGGGGGCAGAGGAGGCGAAGAGTGTCTTTGCCAGACCCTCTCTCAGTCTTGGGAGTCGAGGGCACACGTCCTGGAGCCTCATTCGACATGTGTGCCTCAAAATTCCCAGGCACCGGGCACCCGCTAAGTGCTGGGGCCACGGCGTGGAACGGAACAGACAGGAAAATCTGTCCTCAAGAAGCTTCTAATTCCCCTGGGCAGCAACGGGCAACAATAAGCAAACATATAATAACTGTGGGGGATGGGGTCAGGAACAGACAAAACAGATCAGTGGGATGGAAGGAGAGAAGCCAAACCTCAAGAAGAGACGTGTAAGCCCAAAGAGGAGCTACTTTCATGATCTTGGGTGGGAAGCCCTTTCTCAGCAAGTCACAAAATGCCGAAGGACAGAAGGGAGGAAGGGAGGGAGGAAAGGAGGGAGGAAAGGAGGGAGGAAAGGAGGGAGGGAGGGAAGGAAGAAAAGGGGGAGGAAGGGAAGGAAGGAGGGAGGGAAGGAGGGAAGGAAAGAAGGAAAGGAGGGAGGGAGGGAGGGAAGGAAGAAAAGGGGGAGGAAGGGAAGGAAGGAGGGAGGGAAGAAGGGAGGGAGGGAAGGAAGAAAAGGGGGAGGAAGGGAAGGAAGGAGGGAGGGAAGGAAGGAAGGAAGGAAGGAAGGAAGGAAGGAAGGAAAGGAGGGAGAGAGGGAAGGAGGGAGGGAAGGAGAGAGGGAGGAAGGCTGGGAAGGAAGGGAGGGAGGAAGGCTGGGAAGGAAGGAAGGGAGGAAGGGAGGGAGGAAGGGAGGAAAGGAGGGAGGGAGGGAAGGAAGGAAGGAAGGGGGGAAAGAAGGAAAGGAGGGAGGGAGGGAAGAAGGGGAGGAGGGAGGAAGGAAGGAAGGAAGAGAGAAAGAAATGGATGAATTTAAATACGTGAACATTAAGCCTTGAGGAATGCGAGGGTCTTGAGCACAAGGGGGCAAGGGCTTGGAGGGGTAAAAGTAATGTCCACCAGGCTCACAGTCAGGGGGCGCCCCTGGACCGGGGTGGGAGCAACAGGGGCACTTGTACACAGGCCCTGCCACCACCACCTCTCCTGTATTGCCTGTCCTGTTCCTGCCCCTGCCCGGGCCCAAGAGACACCTCAGGGGTGGCAGGCGAGGCCTCCCAGCCCCTTTCCCAGCCCCACCGCCCCACCAGGGGACCCTGAGTTCTGGCCACCCCTGGCCTGGGCAGCTACTCAGTGCCAACCCCTACACAATCTCCCACTGAGAGAGCAGGTGGAACTTGTCGCTTGGGCCCTGAGGAAGGCACCTGTCCCCATTCTGCCCCAGGTCTGCCCAGGGCCTCGCTCACTATGCTCGGGACTCCACCTCTCCCTCTCCCTGGCTACCTTCCCGGGGGGCCCCCCTGCACCCCCGAGGCCTCCTCGCAGACATGCCAGTGTCTTTGTCGTCCCTCGAGTGCTCTGCCAGAATCTGCCAGGAGGCCCAGCCTCAGGAGCTCGCTCACCCGTGGTCACAGAGCCAGGAGGTAGACTCAGCACTCAAACCCAGCTCTGCCTGGCGCTATGCCCCTTTTCCCTCTGCACCTGCCCACTGGTGACCAACCCACCGGCCATGCCCAGATCCTGCCCGAAAGCTGGACTTCTTCCATCTTGGAAGCAGAGACCAGTTGAAATTGCTGGGGCGCCCAGGTCCTTAAAACACCCGGAATGGGGTCGAGGCATAATAGGCAGGGAGGCAGGAAGGAGACGCCTGTGGGCTGAGGCAGAAAGAGGAGGGCAGAGGAACAGGAGACTTGACCCAGAGGAATGGAGGCAGAACCAGGGGCGGGGGGTGAGTGTGGGCCCAGAGCCCCAGCGGTGTGTCCCAGACCCTGCCCTGTCGCTGCACTTGTGGCACAGGGGAGCCGGGCCATTCAGCGACCTCGACAGGGAAGCAGGGGCCGGCAAGTCCACGTGGGGGAAAGAAGCTTCTTCCTGCACCCCAGGGTGACCCAACCCTGCTGCCCAGCCCAGCCTGAAGCCGCCCTGGCCAGGCCGCCCTCTGAAGCCCCCGGGTGTGGAGGAGGGAGTCTCTCCAGGGAAGCGAGGAGATCAAAGGGAGGAAAAGCCGCTAAATCACCAGCGTGGGCCTCCCTCCCTCTCTCCACGCACCAGGGAGCCTTCCCATAGCAGCCCCGATGTGGTTCAAGGACTCCCGGGAGGTCCTGGCCCAGCGTGGCTCCTTCCAGCCATGGCCCAGCCCCTCTGCCAGGCTCAGGCTTTCTTCCACACGGGGCTGACCCGCCCTTCCCACCCTGCGAACGCACACGTGCACGCACGATCACATGCAAGGGGCCCGCACACACCCACTGTCACCTTTCCTGCCCACGTGACGGCCATCTCAGAGGACGGTGTGCCTGGGGCCTTGTGCTGCGGGGATCATCCCCGTCCACTTTCTCCCCAGAAGCTGACAGCTGTCCTAGGGAAACTGGATTGAAATGAACACCAATGCCCCGGGAGAACGGGGAAATGTTGGGAGGCTACACCGCACCCCCCCCCCCACCGCCATCTTCACGCCCCCAGGCAGAGCCCCCTGGGCATGTGGGTCAGTCTTCAGGGCTCCCAACGCCTTCCACCTCCCTGCGGCTTCCTGGGCAGTGGCAGCCGGAAGCCATGGGGGGAACACAGCGTGGAGCTGGCTTCGATGCCAGCTGTGTGGCCTTGGGCAACTCACTTCACCTCTCTGAGCCTGGGATTCCTCATGTTAGTTGTAGAGGAGCCAGGCATCTAGGAAATACCACTTTCTTAAACCCCACCCAGAGGGAGAAGGTGAGTCATGCGGGAGGGCTCTCCCCACACCTCGGGGCCGATCAGGACAACAAGGACCCTGCCTGGTCGAAGTTCTGCGCATGCACGGTCTCATTCAGTCCTCACAGCTGCCCTGCGAGGGAGGTGCCGTTATCATTGCCGCCTCGCAGACGAGGGGGCACCACTCGGAGCGGTGGAGGCGGAGAGTGACCTTGGTCGTCCAAGGCCACCCCAAGACGCAAGCCCAGGTCTGTCTGACACTAACACCCACGTGCCCTCAGTCGACCTCTAGAACGGCTCATCCCTGCCCGCCTTCGCCTTACCCTTCGTGCCTCCCCCGGGGCATATGCCGTGCGCCTGGGGCCCCGTTGCTTAAGTCCTTCGGCCACATCAGGGGGTGTGCACACGTGGACATGCCCGAGCAAAGGCAGGACGTGGCTTCCGGCGAAGCCTGGCTCCAGATGCTCTCCAAATGCCAACGGCTCTGACGTTTGCGTCTCCAGCTCCAGGTGTGGCCTATCAAATCCCCTGAGGTCCAATAATCATGTCAAAGTCAGCATCTCTGAAACGTGCCTTCCCTTACCTACCAGTCCCTCACCCCTCAGCTCTCCCTCACCCAGGTACATGTCGCCTCTCAGTGGAGTTCTGCCTCGGCCTCCCCACCGGTCTCCCTGCCTCCCCCTTGCTCCCTAGTGATCCTGCTCAAAGTCCTGCAACGGTTCTCCTGTCACTCAGAGCAAAGGTCAAGGCTCCCCACACGTGCTCCTGTGGCCCCGTGACTTGGCCGACTCCTCTCCTCCCATTCCCTGTGCCCCAGCCATACGGGTTTCTTTGCTGTCCCTGGAACACCCTGAGTACACTCCCACCTCAGGGCCTTTGCACCCGCTACATCCTTGCCTGGGGTATCCTTCCTCCAGATGGCCATGCGTCTCCCTGGCCTCACTCCTCAGGTGTCCTGCCCCTCAAATGTCCTAGCAGCAAGGCCCTCATGCCCAGCCACTTACAATACCCCTCACCAGCCCCACGGTCCCTCTCCCCTCACCCTCTTTAACTGTTTTCCTAGCACTTGTCACCACCTGGCTTGTTACTAATGTGCGTATTTGTTTAATGCCTCTCTCCTCCCAGGAGGATGGGTAACTCCTGTGAGATCAGGAATCCCTTCGTCTCCTACTTACGCTCAGAGCCTAGCACGGCGCCTGGCACATAACAGACCCTCAATAAATATCTTGGCAGGCAGGCAGGCAGGAAGGAGGGAGGGAAGGAATGTTACCATGTGGAGGCTTAGGAAAGTAGGGTGGGGAGAGGAAGGGAAAAGAGGAGGAGAGGGACAAGCGTAGGAACAGACACGAAATAGATACACAGATGTGGTCAAGCATTCAGAGATGAGTGGATCACACACACACACACACACACATCCATGCACATCCACTCTTGCACACAGGCAGAGCCCGTCAGCAGCGCTCCGTTCTGGCCCCGCAGCCTTCTACCCGCTCCCCCCCATCCCTGCTTTACATCCCTTCCCAGGCAGGGAGAGACACTTCTCCAGGTGGCCTCACTGAGTGGGGCGTGAGACCACCGGCTCTTTTTCAAAGCTGCTTTGGCTCGGTCTCCCTCGTAATCTGCCCCCGGATCCGTGCTCGTGGACGCACTGGCCTTGGCCTGAAGGTGGGACCCTTCGCCTTCTCCCAGGAAGTCCCACCGAGTGCCCCCTCCCCGCCCCCACTCAGCTATGGCTCCTTCCCCTTCCCCTGACCAGTATAACCTGCTCAACTGAATTCTTGCTGGGCATTTTTCAAACAATTCTAGTTATTTGTGGCGGGGGGAGAGGAGTGAGACCACGACTCCCAGAAGGGGCTTGGGCGGAAGGTAGGGAGGAGAGGGGACCCCCTTCAAGACGGGGCCGCCTCTGAGTTGCCCGTCCTGCAACCGAGAGCCCCGGCCCCGCCCCCACCCCAGCCTCAGTTCTCCAAAAACAGCACAGACTCAAACCTCCAGGACTTGGAGCCAACCGCGCCTCCCGCTCCAAGTGTCCTGCCCGCACTTCCCCAAACCGGCAGACTCCACATCCTTCGAGGCCTCGGTCAGAGGTCTGTGACACCCTCTGCCTGTCCTCACCTCTCCCTTATCCTTGCCGCTTCCGGTGTCTGCCTCCCCAGCCGGATGGAGGAGTTTGAGGGCAGAAAGCATGAGGGTGTGTCCCCACCCAGTGCAGGTCCCAGCGCTGGCCTGGCACGGAGCACGGGCCCGGGAAATCTGCTCTCGGGACGTGAGGAAGGGGTGGGGAGGGCACGCGGGGGTCTGGACCAGTTGCCAGAGTCCTCGGCCACTCCCTGCCTGGCTCGTGAGCTCGGGCAGGTCGCCCACCCTCTCTGGTCTGCCATCCCTAGGAGTTCAAGTTCCCTGAGGCCAGTGAAGGGCTGTGAGGTGACCCTGACCTCAAAGGGAGAGGGTGGTGCCTTGAGGGAGCTGTCATGGCCAGGTGCGGTCAGGTGCTGCCCTCAGGGTCCAGGTTGTGGACTGACAGAAGGGAGACGGAGCAGGGGCTAGAGCCCCTTGCTCACCACGTCTCCCCGTGGCCAGCACCATCCCTGAGACCACTGTCACTGGCTCCAGGACCGCCACCTTCTCGTCCATTCTTGTGCCACCACCGCCAGCATCATGGTGGTGCCCCCCCCCCCCCCGGCCACCTTCAACATCAGCCCGTCTGCCTGCACGCAGGATTTCATTCTCCATCAGGACCGCACCTTGCCCCTCCCTGGACCCCTGCCCCTGAGCAGAGAACGCGGCACATTCCGGAAGCTCCATGTTGCGGAAGGAAGGAAGCACTCTGTGGTTGGGTCCCACTCCCTCGAGCCGGCATAAGCAGTAGAGAGAGCTGAAACAGGATGGAGCCCAAGGTCTAGGATGATCCCAGGGACCTTCTGATGTCACCGCCCCAGCCAGCCCTGGCTGCCTGGGACCAGCAGGGCCACCAAGCAAATGATTTCTCTCTGAGTCCCTACATTGTCCCGCGGGAGCTGGCGAGAACCTCTAGCCTGAATTCCCAGGACTCACAGAACATGTCAGAACACCCAAGTCACAATGAGAACTCAGAGTGAGGCCCCGGCCTCAGTTTCCCTGTCGGTAAAAGGGGGACCGTGTCCCTGCCTTTCAAGCCTGTTGGCAGAATAAAGTGAGTGACGGCAGGAAGCAGCCGGCCCAGGGCCTGGCATCTGACAGGTGACACCCCTCAATCCTGCCACCACCACCCCCAGCCCCCGCACTGCATGGCTGCTGGCAAGATGGCTGTTGATGCTTCTCCAGGGTTAGGGCTTTGGAGTGGGGGGGGACGGGGTGTCAAACCTTATATGGCATCACTCTTGTCCTAGGCCCAGTCCCTAGACGATCTCACTGACCCCCACACCAGCCCTATGACAGTGGGTCTGCACCCCCCGCCCCCTGCATCCCCATCAGAGAAGCTATCGGGGACTCACCCGCCCACAGTTGCCCAGCCAAGAGCAGAGATCCCAAGGTGATCGGCTCCCGTGGCCGCCTCAGCAGGGCAGATGGCTTGGGGGATGTTGTGAAACCTCCGCACCAGGTCAGACCCAGTGCTTGGACCTGATGCCACTGCCCTGCCGGATGGCAGGGGACCACAGCCAGGAAACATCCAGCTTGGTGCCCCCAGGAAAGAGGTCTGGACGACTCCTTGGACTGGTGAGCCTGGGCTGTGCAGGGAAGTTCTTCCCACCCGCTACTCTCAGTCAGGGCTCGGGCAGCTGTGTGCTTTGGGGGTCATCCCTGCTGTGCCCCACCCCCAAGCTCATCAGGGAGACAGGAAGACAGAGATGCCAAGCCAGGCCCCACCTCCTGGATCACTTCCTCTAGCAGATTAAAAAGCCTGGGTCGCCCCCATGCCCGCCTCTCCCAACGTCAGTGCAGGAGCAGCTTCCTGTTTGCAGGGATGGGCGCCCGTTGCTATGGAGGTGGCAGGAGGTGCCCCCTCCAGGTGGCTGATACCAGGCCCGGCCCCTCCCCGCCCCTCCTATCACTGTGGCAGCTTCTCCAGCAGCCAGGCCGGCAGAACCATCTGGTCTGCGATCAAAGGGGCCGCAGGCAGGCGCTGCCTTATCTCTCCCAGGCCTGGGGAACTTTCCAGACTCAGGACAGCAAGAGCCCAGTGGGGCAGGAGGGGCAGGCCGAGTGCACGGGAAAGATACTCCCTGGGAGTGGCGGGAGGGACTTGAAACTTGGCGGGAATGAGGCCTGAGACTGGAGACAGGCAGGACAGGTGGATGATTGGTCCCTGTGGGTCTCTATCCCCACCTGCTCCTCATCCTGCTGCAGCCCCACCTAGCTGTGTGACCCAGGGCACAGCACTCCACTTCTCTGAGCCACGGTCTCCTCTGCCACCAAGTGGGAGTCAAAGCAGTGGCTGCGAAGGTCCAAATGTGCGAGGCCTATGGGACGCTGGTGGGTACTCGGCTGGAAGAATGAAGATGTTGGTTACCGTTTATTGAGGATGAGCCCTGAAGGTGCACTAGTCTCATGTAATCCACGTGGCAACCTGAGATGTGGTCCCTACTATCACCCACGTTTTACAGAAGGAAACCCCGAAGGTCAAAGAGGTTGGGAAATTGGCCCAAATGGGTCCCCTTATAGGTGGCCGGTAAATGTTAGCTGCTAATACTGCTTTTTCCTCCCATTATATTTTGGCCGAGCTCACAGCCGCCCTGGCTGGTCCTTGACTTCATCTTCTCCCTCCGGTCCCTCCTACTAAGCCATCCACACAGTCCTCATCCGTTGGTTCATTTTTTAAATCCGCTTAATAATAATTATTATTAACGAATAGCAACTACGAAAGGCTGATGTTTGTTAGCCCTCGATAATAGCTAGAAAGTGCTGTGTAGCCTTTGTGACAGCCCTAGGAGGCTGGAACTGTAATAGGGAAGGAGGGATTAGAGGCCCAGAGAGGGGCGTGTGCACACACATACACACACACACACACGCTAATACACACACGTAATGCTCCAAAGGGACTGAACTTCCATATCTGCAATATTCCTCACCCTGCCTCACCTCTCGGTCTTTGCCTGGCTATTGGTCCCGCCTGGACCAACCCATCCGCACACATACACAGCGGATGTGTATGCTGTGTAGGCTCCTGGAGGACAAGGGTGAGGTCTTTGCTGTGCAACGTGCACAGATGCAGAACCTCAAGCAGATGGGGATTTGAGCACGGACGCACTACAGCACTGACTCGCGAGGGAATGACTGCTCAGGATCTTATTCAGACAAACCTGACACAACCTAAAAGACGGTAAGCAAACCCCTGTGTTTCCCAGGTTCTCTCCACATACAACACTCTCGGTCCCTCTAGCATTTCCATATGAGAACTCTGAGGACCCCGGGCTTCCAGGAGAGGAATAAGTGATGAATACGCGACTGGACTAATCCTTAAGCGGGTGTGTTAGTGAGCAGACAAGTCAGGGAGCGAGAGCCTGAACTGGAGATTTGTTGGAACAGTGAAGTAAGTGGGAGAATAGTAAGATGAATGAGAGTGAACGGATGGGATGGACGGAAGAGGAAATGAAAGAGAGGGACGCCTCCAGAAGGGTCAAGTACATGAGAACAGGGCGGTGGCCTCCAATCCACCAGCTTCCCAGAGGGACGCCCCAACCCCCTTCCAGAGACCCCAGAAGCACGGGCTCCATAGGGCTGGCAAGCGATGGCTCACGGGCCAAACCCGACCCACTTGTAAATAAAGTTTTATAGGAACACAGCCACATTCATTCTTCTATGTGATGTGAATGGTAACTTTGGTTCTACAATAGCAGAGTTGAGTAGATACACCCGTGACCATGGGACCCACAGAGCCCCAGATACTTTCTACCTGGCCCTTTACAGGCAAAGTTGGCCCATCTCTTTAGCAGACCTGAACGGGAGGGACCTGAACAGCCATCCTGCCTGGGATCCTCCCAGTGCTGACTGGGACCCTCCCTGCCTTCAGAGGGTCCTCGGGACCCCCACCTGCACACCTCTGGGCCCCGGCCCTCGCCGCCTCTCTAGGGCAGCTCGGGCCGTCAAGAGCGCGTCCTTCCGCTGAGTGGAAATGTTCTGTCCTCTTTCTTGTCCCCACCCTCATCCCGACCTCCCGCCTCGACCGCGGCTGTTTACCTGACCTCTGCCCTGTGTCTCGTTCCCCACCAGTCAGGATGGCTCAGGCCCGGCTGGATCCATTTCTCAACCAGGGAGGCGAGTGAGTCACCGAGTCCAGAAAGAGGACATCTGCTGGGCTCCAGCCTTCAGTTAATCTCAGTAATTCTGTGAAAGAGGCCCAAGCCACCCCTGCTGCTTCGTGTTTGCACTTGGACATGACATGGGAGCCAGCCGGCTTGAGAGGATATTCACTAGCCCAGAATGGTGGGGTGTTTGGGCCCCGAGTGTTTATTTCGTGTTTGCTTTTGTCTTCAGCTCCTGGGATGATTTCCCAAAAGAGCTGAGGAAATCTGGCCTCGACTGGGCATGTGCACAGGGAGGCCGAGGTATTCTCATTTGACCCCCACACAGATTCCTGGACCCACTTTACAGAAAAACACCCAAGTCGTCCAGTTACCGGTCCAGGGGGCCCGTTTTTCCCTTGTCTCTTTCATTCTGGAATCTTGTAGAATCATTTGAGAACCACTCGAGCCTTGATAGGTTGCTTTGGACCCATTGCGCCCCACTGACAGGAGGGAGCCCCGTTTCACAGGTGGGAGGCCAACAGGTGTGACGTGTTTGGGCTCAGGACTCACATTTCGGCGAGCAAGTCACAGATCGTGGGCACCCTGACAGAGGGGCAGGGTGTGGAGACACAAGCTGGGGCTTACAGAGCACAAGGCCTGAGTTCCTAAACCTAGTGAGAAGAAGGAGAGATTTGGGGGAGAAGAGGAGGGAGAGAGAGAGAAACAAATGGGGGCGAGCATAGCAGTTATGAACACGGGCTCTGGAATCAGACTGACTGGGCACAGGCCCGGCATCACCTCTTTTTAGCAGAGCCTCACTTGTCTCGTCTGTCCAATGGGGCTCATAATGCTGAGCTCACGGCTTTCTTCGGGCAAAATGAGGTAATGTGTGTCAAACGCTGGGGCCAGGGTCTGGCATGGGCCAGACGCTTGGCCAGCAGACACCCTTTCCTTCCCCCTGGACACAGCATGCTTATCGCTGGCTACTTGAATCTAGAGCTTACCTTGGGCCCCAGAGTGAGGTTACATCTAATCACCGTGGTGTGAACCCTCCATCACCACCAGCACGTTCTGGGAGGGGGCCGCGCCGCCGTGAGAACATACCTGGCCTGCGTCTGCCCCCGTCGTGTCACCTGCGCACATTAATGAAAAACTCACGGCACGGAGCAGAGCCAGGCCAGACCAGGAAATTGCAAAGTCGCGGGCGCCTTACCTCAGCCCCACTGCACACTCTCTGCTTTTATGGCTCCACGTGTAATAACATAAAAGCATAATTTATTAAAGTATCACTTTAAGTGGGGATGGCAGGAGGGGGTCCGTGCCCAAGGGGCCGTGAGTGCCACATTGACCGGAGATGCCAAGGGCGGGGGAAGGGAGGCTCAGCGCTCTCCAGCTGCCTGCCCATCACAGCTCACAGGACAGTGGGTGGAGGGCCGGGGCGGCGTCCAGGACCAGTGGGCAACAAAGGCAGCAGAGCCCAGAGACATGAGCCAGGCTGTGTGGGTCTGAATTCCAGCTGTGTGACCCTGGATGGATCAGTTGTCCCCTCTGAGCTACAGTTTCCTCATCTGTAAATGAAAGGGATTGCCAAGAGGTCCTGAGTCCCTCGTTAGCAGCTCTCCTACGAGGCCAGCTCCTCCCAGAGTGAAAGAGACTTCCAGGCACTGAGCCGTGCCAGGAAATGGCCCTGGGATTGCCTCATTAAACACGGAGGGGTATTTACACTGGGAGAAACAAATATTTATCTCTGGACCAAGGAGGAGGAAGGTCTTTGGAACCCCAGTCTTGTATCTGGCTCAGCCTTGCTCGGGAGGAAGGGACCAGGTGGGGAGGGAAGGAAGAAGGGGGTGGGAGGGAGGGCTGGGAGTCACACAAGCCTGGGTTCAAATCCCAGCTCTGCTCCACCCAGTGTTGGGACCCTGAGCACGGGTCCTCGTGCCTCTGTGCCTCCGTGGCCTCCCGGGAAACACGGCTCTAAGAACACGATAACCTTTCGGGGTGGGTGGAAATCTCAAGGAGACATCGTGTGCCCGAGACGGGGTAGGTGTTCGGTTATTACCGACTCTATGCCAGGCACTGTCCGGGCTCTCAGGATCCCGCAGGGAGAAAGGCACACAAATAGTAGGTATTTTTATCAGGAAAAAATGAGGTAGTGGGGGAAGGATCTCACACAGTGACCTACAACACTCTAAGCTGGGAGCACCAGGGGGATGGTGGCCCTTTAGCACGTGGACCACACAGTTTTTAAAAAGCAATATACACGAAATGACTAGACACACAACAGCCCCCTCCTGGCTGGCATTTGTCCGCCTTCCCAAAGGGAAGAGTGGACGGGCTGCCTCACAGGGACAGGATACAAATTTTTAGAGTGAAATTCAGGAGCCTTGGTTTGCCCAAAGAATCATATGGCGTTTCCTGCATGGGGTCTGGTTGGCGAGATGGGAGAACTTCTGGAATCTAGCTGGTTCCCTCCACCCGCACGGCTGCCCCCTGATCCAGACCAACATCCTCACCTGCCTGGCTGTATTAGTAGCATCCTGGCTGGTCCCCCTGCTTCTGCCCTCACCCCCAAAGTCTGTCCACAGCTGCAGGTGTTCTTGGACCTCGCCCCTTGGAGGTGGGTGAGGGTGGCTGGGGTTGGCTACGAAGATGTCCACAAAAGGGCTGAACTATGAGGCATGGACACGAGGCTGGACACCAGGTGCTTGGATGTGAGGAGAACCCTCCTTTAATGAACCCTCCGGAGAAGCTGCAGAGGGTTGAGCTTCCAGTCCCGCTGTGAGAGGGTCAGTTAGCTTCACAGTGGGGCCCAGATACAAGTGAGCCCAGAAGAGCCCAGAAAGCTGTGGACACCAGAATAGTGCCAGACTGGCCAGGCAGGAGCAAAACTCTTCCCTGAAACTCCTGGGGCTGAGCAGTCACCCCATCTACCAGACCTTATTTATTTAAAGTTGCGGTTGTTGAGTTTGGTGTTTGTTGAAATGACTCTGGGGCCCTCCTCCCATGGGCTCTGGGCCCCAAGTGAGAACTTGTAGGTGACCTTCTTCAGACCAGCTCAGAGGAGGGCAGGAGCCCAAGCCAGGGGAGAGAGAGAGTGAGGGAAGGGCCGGGCGCAGAGTTGGGGAGACAAAGCAGGGTCCTTGCAGAAAACAGAATCATGCAAAAGGAATGGGAGGAGTTCAGGGAACCCAGCAAGGGATGGGGTGGTGTCCAGGGACTGGCAACAGTGGAGAGCAGTTAGCAGCCTTAGGCCCGAGGGCAGAGGGAGGAGGCAGGTACTCGAACCCAGGCTGTGTGCCACGTTGCCATGCGGAGAGCTGAAGGGGAATAAGGCCAGCCCACGGAGACCCTGCAGAGAAGGAGCAGGCCCCCTTCTTTCCTACCCTCTCGGCGGCTGGACCCATCCAGAAACCAGAGAGCAAGGAGCCGAGTGACCCAGAGCAGAGTTATCGGGTCCCAGAGCCCAGAGCAGGCCCAGGAGGGGGTGGACGCAGTCTGGGGGCGGGGGCTGCTCTCACGGGCCATAGGGCTTCTCCTTCTGTAGAGTACAACTCGAACAGGGCCTACCGTGGGTTTGAAAGTTCTACTCCGCCTTGACCCCCCCAGTTCTGGGTCTTCCCCAAAGACCCCGGGCTCCGTTCCCTGGGAGAATAAATAAACGCCCTCCACGCACCACCACCCCCCCCCCCCACAGTAGATAAAAAACACAGGCTCTGAGAAAAGAAGACCCTTTCCCACCTCCCTGCTCTTGCCCAATCCATGCTGTCCCCTGGGTTCCCCGCTCCCCTCTGCTCCCCGTGGACCTGCTCCTCTTGTACAAACCAGCTCTGATCCCTCTCACTATTCATTGATAATAACAGCTATCTGTTCACCACAAACAGGTGCCTGGAACCAATTAATGGCTCAGATCACCTGAAGTCAGTCTCGGCTCTGCCTCTCTGAACTGCGTGCATTCAGGCAAGTGACCTCAGCTCCTGAGCCCCCGTTTCTTTATCTGCCCACCTCGGGGGCTGGGGGGGAGGGGGATGCAAGGACTAAATAAGGCCCTAAGCACCAACCTTGTGCTCGGAGCATAGGAGGAGCTCAGGACTGGTTGACGGTTGTTAATGCACTCACCTTCCTCCCAGGAAAGAAACCGAGGCTCAGAGAGGCCGGTGACTCACCCAGGGCACACAGGCCAAGGAACCAAGCTGCAGTCCCAATCCTGGTCTCACCCCAAGGCCAGCCTTCTCATCCTTGCACCAGGCTGCCGCCTTCTACAGGAAGCCCTCCTAGGTTGCTCAGGTGCGACGACATCTCTCCGTGTGGATGTAATTCCGATCATTAGAATAACGGCTATCACACACAAGGCCTTACTATGTTAGGCACTAACTCTTGATGCTAGGCATTTAGTCTTCGTGAGAACTCTCTAAGGTCATCCCTGCCGCCATCCCCATTGATGAGGACTCTGGGGCCCAGAGAGATTAAGTAACATAGCCGCTTGGATCAGCATTTGAACCCAGGCAGCTTAGCTCCCAAGAGTCTTTGTTTTTAACCTCAGCCCAGTCCTGTCTCCTTTTCAGGTTCGCTCCGACACGCCCGTCTCCCCACTAGACAGGAAGGAAGCTACCTGGGGTGACAGCAGCTCAGATGCAGGGCCTCTCCTGAGTGTGGTTGGGTTAAGACCTGTTTGTTAGGGGAAAGCTGAAGGGGGGGCGGTGAGAAGTGAGAAAGGCCAGAGTCGGGGTCGCCTCCACTTGGGAACCCTGTCCTCCCATCCCATCAAACCCACTCTTCTTGCCCAGATGAGGTAAGAGCCTCCTTGGTGGCCAACCGCTGCCCACCCCACAGAAGCCAGGCCCTCCTTCTGAAACACACATCTGCACCTGCCCCATCCCACCAGCCCCAGACCCCCTAACCCCTCCCAGTACCCCTCACAAGCAAACCAAGCTCCCTGCCCGGCAGTCTGGAGCCCCATGATGCAGGTTTCTCTGCTCCTCGCTGCTGCCCATCGTACACAAATACCTCCCCTTTCCCACGACGCCCTCTTATATCCCCTGGCTTTTCTAGAAGCACCTCTGGGTCAGGGACAGTTCTTTCCAGCCAACCACCCTCCGCCCTTTCGACTGACCCTTTGCCTGGCCCGCAGCAAGTGCTCAGAATTAGATGAATTGGAACCACTGGCCCAGGAGATCTGAATTCTGGCCCCAACCTGGTCCCAGTAATTTGTCCAGACACACCCTTCCCTACCCCCGAGTCTCAGTTTCTCCATTTGTACAGGAAGGATATGAACAGCATGTTCTTTGAGGGACTCAATGCTGTGGAACTCTCTCTCTCTCTCTCTCTCTCTCTCTCTCTCTCTCTCTCTCTCTCACACACACACACGTACGCACACACACGCACGCACACGGCCCATGCCAACCTCTCCCCAGGACACTGAGTCTCTCCGTGGATTGAATTACCAATATTTCATCAGTGGGAGGAAGGGAGGCGGGGCAGGGGAAGGAGCTGTGAATTCCGCACACCAAGCCTGTCCCCGAAAGGCCTGGAGCGAATGCCACAGAAAAGACACCCAGGGAACCTCACACAGACTCACACAGTTTCCTCACAGACACTCCTACACACTCACACATCCACACGTGTGTACACACACGCTTAAACACACACACACACGTATCTTATACACACATTTATGCCCAGAATGCCAGACTCTTTTACTCGGCAAATCTGCGAATATTCATTGAACCACTTTACTATGAAAACCTTGCTCTCCATCTCTCACTCTTCCGTGAAACACAACCTCACGCTTGGTTGCACCCTTTCGCACGCACACGCTGCCCACGCAAATTCACACATCCCGAGGTTGGGCTGCGGGCCCCCTCCGAGACCGTGCGAGGGCCTAGCAGTGCGCTCACACGATGGTCCAAGCCACAAAGAGGCAGGGAGATCAGCAGAAGTGTGCCAGGAAGTTCATTCGCAAAAATATTATGCTGTTTTCTGGGTTCGGTGGCGTTTGTGGTGTCTGTTAGCTTTAACGCCGATGTAATTCGTTGTGGCTTCTTTTCCCACGTTATAGCCTTTAGCGTTCACAAGTTTGTACTATTTTTCACAAAAGAAGTCTCCAAAACTAAGTACGTTTTCGGCCACACCGGGTCTGATCCTGCCCCCGCAAACGCCCAGATGTTGAAACGCTCACACCCACCCTCTCTCACACCCTCAGTGTTGCACGTGTATTCACATCCCCACGTGGTCTTTGAGTCAAAGCCAGTGACATACACACTCTGGACACGCCCCGTCTCTCACACCCGCCTTCCCGTCCTCACTTCAGACAGGTGGGCAACCCAGGGCACCTGCGGCCCACCTGGCCTCAGGACAGACCCCGTCGCTGCAGCCCTCCCAGGTCCCGTCTTGACCTGTGGGCACTTGGCGGTCCCTGGGCCACCCCCGGAGCTCACTAAAGCACACAAGATGCCAGCCACTCGCCCTCCCCAACCTTCCCCGGGACTCGACCATGCACACACCCCAACTCTGCCCCACACTGCTATGTGCTCCCTGCCACCTTTGCAGAAAACTGCCAAAACCCATGGAACATTCTGGAATTTTCTTGGAGACCTCCTCATTGTCCAAAGGCAGCTGGTATCCATAGCCGGACATGAGAATTGGAATAACACAGTCTTTCCTGGGTTCAAACCTGACTCTCACACCTGCTCTATGCTCACAGGCGAGTGAGTGAGCCTCCCAGAGGCTCAGTTTCCCCATCTGTAAAATGGAGGTAATAATCATACCTCATAGGCATGTTGTGAGGATTAACTAAGCAAACACAAGCAAAGCGCAGAGCAAGAACCCGACACGCGGTGGTAGTCACTCTATTTTCCTCTAGTGACGGCAGGAAAGCGGGATGGGAGCCCTGTCCCCTCTGGACCGGCCCCTCCTCCATCCGTCGGCCAGTCCACACCACCCCCCAGCCTGCTGCCTCAGCCACATCACCCTCTCGGCCACCCGAGTGTTGGGATCACCAGCGCACCTGCTTCCAAGGGCTCTAATTTCCTGTAAGTGTAAGAATTCAGGTCAGACACGGCCCACAGCCTGCGGCCCCCCTCCCAGCGGAAACCCATAAATAACCCAGCTCAGGCTGCCTGGCCCCGGGCACGAGACTTTCTCTCCTCACTCACCGTCACACCGGGCCTCAGCACGGCCCTGCCAGGCCCGGACGGAGATTCCCACTGACACATGGGGAAACTGAGGCTGTAGGGAGGAATCTGAGTCTGAGACCCCGACCTGCCATGCGCGAGAAGCAACGGCCTCTTGAAGATATGCCCTTCCCACCCACCCCACCCGCAAATAAATCCCCTTCCATCAGTCCCCCACCGGCCCATGACTTACACCTGAAACCCACCCATCACTGTGGCCTTTCCTATAAAGGGCCGGAGAGAAAATATTGGAGGTTCGAGGGCCAGACGGTGTCGCAGCCACACAACCATCCACGGAGCCACGGACAATACGTAAACGAACGGACATGGGCGCGTGCCAGTGACACGTTCTCCTAACCAGGCGACAGGCCCGAGTAGCCCGGCTTGCCCGCCCCTGCGGTGGTGAGCCAGGCCCCACACCACACCGTGCAGGCACGGGGTCTAGAAGCCTCGCTCGTGAAGCCCAGAGGGCCCGAGAGAGATTTTGGCTCCGCACCGGCCAGAGGATGAAACCCAGGCCCAAAGATGACACGGCTTATCCCGACGCCTTCCTCGACATCGCGGGTCCGTCTTTCAAGCACAAGACGCCTGCTGGCTTTCTCTCAGCTCCCTCGCTCTGGGGGACAGGACGGAGCCAGGTCCTCGCGCGTCTCCCACGCTGGACCCGGGTGGCCGAGCACCGGGAGCCGACGCGGGGCCAGCTCAGGGTCTCCGGCCACCGGCCCAGGGCTTAGCCACATGAGGCTTAAGGAGAAAACGCAGAACGGGGGCACCAAACTCCTGCTCTAGCCCTAGGCCTGGGTTTCTCAGTTTTGGGGTTGCTGACATTTGGGGCCAGATAATTCGCTGTTGTGGGGGGTATCCTGTTCGTTGTAGGAAGTTTAGCAACTGGCCTGTGCCCCTAGGTGCCAAGAGAATAGTGTGGGCACACACACACACACACACACACACACACACAGTACAACCCACCCACCACACCCCTGGCTGAGAATCGCTGCCCTAAGCCAAAGGTGAGGGCAAAGGCACACCCCACGTGAGAGCTTCTTCCTCCCTTTCCCTGACTCTGTCCTGGCACAGCACCCACCCCTCGGGGCCTCAGTCTCCACAGCCCGGGATGGGTCCGCACGATTCGCTGCAGCTCCAGCTACAGGGGGGAGGAGGGGAAGGAGGAATGTGGCCACAGCTGCAGGGTCCAAAAGTGCCGAGGAGACACGAAGACATTTCTCTGTGAGTCAGGAGCCAGGAATGTGTCACCCAGGGTGGCCACGAGCCAGAGCCCCCCACACGCCACCCCCTGGCCACCCCCCAGAGCATCCGCCTTTAATTAGAACAGAAAAGGCAGCAGGTGCCAGGTCCCCGAGAGCCCGTTAAGGACCCAATAAAGGCCGAGAGCACCAGGAGGGGGGCTGCTGGGCGGGTGGCGCCCCGAGGAGGAGAAGGATCGTGGGTGCAGGGATGGGGACCGCCAGATTCCGACTCCAGCTCTGTCCCGCCCCGGTCCGGGCCCTGCCACCCCAGGCCGGTCGCATCCATTCTCTGACCTGCGTGTCCTCCTTTTTAAAGGTATTGTTATTTGTCTTTATTTGGGGGGGGGGGGGTTAAATTTCACCGTTGCTCTAAGGAAGCCCAACGCACCACAAGCTAAGAAGTGTCAGGCCAAGACTCCACCCTCCCTGTCACTGTCAGGCAACAGGATGAGCGGCTGTTTCGTACCTGAGAAAGTGGGGATTACCGTCCTGCTCCCTGCTGCTGGACGACCCAGCAAGCCCGTCCTCCCGGCGGCCCCTACATCATCTCCCCGCCTCTCCCACTCAGCAACTCCTCGACCTCCCCGCCCAGGAGCCCACCGCCCCGGCTCCTCCTCTTGGTCTCGTTTCCACGGGCTCCCACCTGGACCCTCACTTATAACAGCTTCAAAGGCCACACCCCCCGGGGAAGCCTATCTGGATGGTTCCTTCCCAACACGGGTCACGTAAGAACTGCAGGAACCGTCTCCGAGGACCCTTGCCCTCGGCCGGGACATCGTCCACATGCCAAGGGGCAGGCCGGGCCCTTTGCAAACACTGCTTCCTAGAATCTCCACAGGAGAGGCAGGAACTACTCTCCCCAACTTCCAGATGTGGAAACTGAGGCTTAGAAAGGTGGAGTGACCTGCTCACAGTTCTTCCATCTCCCACAGTGCCAGGAGGCCCGATCCAGGTGTTTCCAAAGTCCCCAGGCACTATAGAAACTTTTTTTTTTCAACGTTGTATTTATTTTTGAGAGGCAGACAGAACATGAGTGGGGGAGGGGCAGAGAGAGAGAAGGAGACACAGAATCCGACGCAGGCTCCAGGCTCCGAGCTGTCAGCCCAGAGCCCGACGTGGGGCTCGAACCCACGAACCATGAGATCATAACCTGAGCGGAAGTCAGACGCTTAACCGACTGAGCCACCCAGGCGCCCCCGCACTATAGAAACTTCTGATAGATGTTGTTATATTATTCATTTGAATTATAAATATTCCTTACAGCTGCATCCAACCCTTTGTAAAGCCCAACAGATTAGATTGAAAGGAACTGTAGATAAGTGATAGGATAAGAATGATATGCAGTCAGTTAAGATAGCACTCCTGTGCGCGCGCGCACACACACACACACACACACACACACGTGTGCATCTGCAATAATGTGGCCTCAGGCCATCCTGGGGCTCACCAGCTCCCATATCACCCCCCACTTCCCAGGGGTCTCAATATCACTTGAAGAAACGCAAGTGTTTCCCCTGGTGGGTCTGCCCCAAGCCTCAGGACCTAGAATCATATCTTCAGTCGGCTTCTTACACCCAGCCCCACAGCCAGCTTCTCATTGACAGGTTAGTGGGGGGTTTTCATTTTTACAATTTCTGGAGCAAAGGGAAAAGGCAGCTGTGGGGCCTCTGGACTGACTCCCAACCCAGAAGGCAGGAGAGGCCCGGCCCTGCCACTGGGGGAGGCGCTGGGGGCCTCGGTTCTAAGGCACCTCAGCTGGCAAGTCCCTTCTTCCCTCCGGCCAGATTCCCATGTCTACCCTCAGACTCTCATGAACATTGGGTCTGCAAGGCACTGTCCGCTGTTCGGCTCACTTAATGCAGGAATGTCGTCCCCGTCCTACAGCTGAAGAAGCGGGGGTTCCAGAAGGGTCGTGCCATGTGCCCGGGGCATGGGACATGGGGGGAGGGGGGCAGCCTGGGAGCTTCTCCCACGTGCCGCCACCCTAGACCTTGCCCAGGCCAGACCCACTCTCGCCTTCTCCCCAGAAGCCCTGTCTCAACAAGGCTCCGGGACATCGTGTGCCCAAGGAAGCTTTTCCTAGGGTCTAAGCCACACCAGAAAGCCGGCCGGCACCCACCTGGAAGACTGCCAGGGAGGGGCAGGAGCCCAGTCATCCTTAGGGCCCCCCATGTACACGTTAACCCTCTAGGGTCTAGGAGGTCTGTTAGACCACCCTAGGGTGCAGAGACCCTCCTAGACCACCTAGTGACAGTAATAAGGCCAATGCCAGTACTTCCAGGGACCCAAGGAGCTCCCTTTCTTGAGTCTTATCTACCTGAGCATCCCTCCCTAAAACCCAAAATGCTTGAATCATTCTTATTCTTGGAGTCTTAGAAAGCTAGAATTCTTCCTTTAATCTTAAAATATTTGAACCACCCCCTTTGTCTCTAGAATCTTAGAGCATGAGGCTTTCCTCCTTTGCTGCCAAAGATGATGGAAGCTCACAGCTGGAAGGGACCTGAGGTCTCCAAATAATACAGATGAGCAAACTGAGGCCCAGAGAGGGAGAGGGACCTGCCCAAGGTCACACAGCGAGACGGTAGCAGGGTTGGGACCAAGACCCAGCTGTGTTGTTTCTCTCTCGATGCATACGGGGCCCCGGAACCACCAGCGCCTTGAGCGAGGAGCTCCCACTGAGCCCCGGGAGGAGGCTCCCACTCCCCGCCCTTGTCCCAACCCTCTGGAATGGCGCATGGGCCAGGGCCTACATCCTAAGCCTGCAGCAGGGGCAGGAGACACCCCTTCCCCTTGTCATGATGCCTGGGCCTCCGGTGCCACCCCCAAAATAGCCCAGCTCTCCGGCCCACAGATCAGGTTGCAGCCTCCCTGTCCAGATGGGGCGCCTGGCAGGGCGGGAAGGGCTCCCCCTCGCACTGCCCCCACCTGCTCCCCTCTCGCGCATCAGCGCTTGGGCCCAGCCTTAAATCACAGCTTCCCTCCATAGGACCAGCCTTTTCTGGAGGCTGTGGGGACCTGAGCAGTGGGAGTGGTGTCCACGGCGAGGGGAAAGGTGAGGAGCGGGTGTTTGACTACTAGCAACAGGAGAAATGGAGGCCGGGGATGTTCCAGAGAGAAAAGGGATTTAAAAGTCCTTTTGCTGCCGTGGATCTGCTGTGTGGTCTTGGGAAAGTCAGTCGCCCTCTCTGAACCATAGTTTCGCCATCTATAAAATGGGGAAAGTGCCTGGGGCTGTGATATAGCACTGAACAGACAGAAGGCCCCATCTTCGAGAAGTCCCCAGTCCATGATCGGCAAACTCTGGCCCAGGCAGTCAGATTCCAGAACCCGTGTTTGTAGCCCGTGCAACAATGTGCCGGTGGGAACTGGGGAGCCAGGAGGAGAAGGGGTGTGCTGTTTTATTTAGAGTGGTCCAGGAAAGATTTCCTGAGGATCTGAACAGAGATCCCCACCCTGGACCAGGAAGGTGGGGATTATGGGTGGGACCCTTGGAACCACACCCCCTCCCCCAAACGAACGCTTCGGGGGTGGAACTTTTTCTGTTGCAAGCCTGGGCTGGCTTCCCATCTTCCTGACATTCAGCAGTGTCCCTGGCCCCTGCTATTCAGGGGAACCCAGCTAGAAGGGGGCTGGAGAGGTCCGGGTCCGACGGACTAGAGAGGCCGAGAGTCCTGACTGTCCCTAAGACACCAGAAAGTGGTTGGAGTCCCAGGTGAGAAGGCCTGGGAAGTGAGCAGGAGGCCACAGGTGAAGACCACTAACGTTGAGGACACCCCTGCATTACAGGGCCAGGAGCCCAGAGCTTCAGGGGCGCAGGTGTCCGTGGAGGATGGGGGCTGTGAAGGTCCCATGGGGAAGAGCCTCTTCCTGCCACAGGCCTCACCCGCACTGTCCCAGGGGCTCGAGTGCGGAAATAATACTCCCAAGTTTGCAGTCATCGCCCCATTCAACCCTCGCAGCAAGGTTACAGATGGGGAGATTCACACTGTGGGAAGCAAAGTGACTTGCCCAAGGTCATACATCTGGCAGACAGTAGGGCTGGCTGTCCAAAATGTACATGCTTTATTTTCTAGGGGAAAACAGATGAATGCAACTTTTAGAAATCTCATACTGGAGGTTTTGGTTGTTAACATATTTGCTTATCTAACCTCTTTCTTATTTGAAGATTTTCTTATTTGCTTTTTCAAAACACAAAATAACAGGGGCACCCGGGTGGCTCAGTCGGTTGGGCGTCCGACTTTGGCTCGGGTCATGATCTCACGGTTTGTGAGTTCGAGCCCCACGTCGGGCTCTGTGCTGACAGCTCGGAGCCTGGAGCCTGCTGCGGATTCTGTGTCTCCCTCTCTCTGTGCCCCTCCCCGACTCGTGCTCTGTCTCTGTCTCCCAAAAATAAAAATAAATGTAAAAAATATATATTTTTAATACAAAATAACAGGTGCATTTGGGGACAAGTGACCCAGTGTCACCTCAGATGCATGAAGGCAAATTAGCTATCTCTTCCCCACCCCTGGTGTTAGCAGCCTGTGAGTCTCCTTCCCCACCCTGGTCTAGATGCAAACACCCTCCGTTCCACCTGCCTTCCAGATGGTTCTTTCCTTCCTCGGTAAGGAAACATTGCCTAAGAGCCAACTGGGTGCCAAGCTTTGTCGTGCGGGCTCGCAGCGAAACCCCACCTTCCTGGAGGCTGCGAGGACAAAGGCATGAGTAGAAGGAGCATTAGTCAGTCAACTCCACAAGGACCGGAGATCTAGGTCTATCTGTTGACTGATGTGCCCCAGGCACCCAGAGTAGGGTCTGGCACACAGTAGGTGGTCAGTAAATATTTGTTGAATGAATGAATTCGCTGAGCTATGAGCCAGCTTAGGGGGCTTGATATCGAACTTGAGATTCCCAAGGGCCATCTAGGGGATGGGGCGGTCGGGTATCTGCGGTGTTGCGTGTCGAAGTCTGGAGCTTGGCGAAGAAATGGAGCAGGGAGAAGTATCTGGCTCAAACTGTGCTTCCCTCGCCCACCTCCAACCCCCAACCCCGAGCCGTCCTCTCTCTCGTGGCCCGCACCTCCCTTCCCAGGGAACCAAGAGGGGCTTCTGAGCGCTGTGCCTCCCCCGTGGAGCCCCTCCAGCCCCGGACTGGCCAGTCCTGCCTCCCTCCCTCTCCTAAGCTGCCCCAACAAAAGCTGCTCTTGTAGGAGCCAAGATCATCGTAATTAAAAAGGAAACATAATAAAGCCTCGTTCTGAAGCCAAATCCCCATCCCTAGAGCAGACGCCTGGGCCAGCCCTGCGCTGCCCATGGAGGACACATGGCTCTTTTGTGAGCCCCCGGGGGTGAGGGCCACTCCTGCCCTGCCCCGCCCAGCCACTCCCCTCCCTCCCCTCCCTTCCCACACCCCGACCACGGATGGGCCTAGCTTCCCGGCTGAGAGAGCACAGCCTCCTCTTTTTCACAGGTAGGAAACCGAGGCCCAGAGAGGCCTGACTCTCCACTCAGCATCTACCCGGCAAGTGTCCTCCCTCCTGGGCCCCACACCCCAGAGCAGGGGACCCAGGTGGATAAGAAGGGGCCCAAATCGTGGAGCCCTTCTCACACAGCCAAGCTGAAGGTGGACCTCGGCAAGTAAGCGCCACCCACCCCTCGAGGGACAGGATGCTGAGGCCGCCCAGCGGGGAAGAGGAACACCTGGCACCAAACCCCCAGTGGCTGGCTCGTCCTCGGCACAGAAGCAGGGGGGCCGGGCTCCAGGCATCAGCATCAGGGCTCTGGCTGAAGAGGAGGGTAAGAGAGGAGAGCTTCCGGCCCTCTTCCCGTGGCTGGAGTCCGGACTCCTGCAGAAGGATACGGAATTTCCAGGGCCTCCGGAGCTGCGGGACAGGCCTCCCCACAGCAGCAGCCGTGGGGGCGGTTGACCATGAGCTTTCAGTGAAGACAGTCCTGTGTCATCCCCTCTGAACTCCCAGAAGCTAAGGAGTCCTTGCAGGGCCCAGCTCAGCACCTTCCCCCAAATGTGCCAACCCCAGCCACCCTGGCCACCTGAGTGACCTTACATATGGAGGTCAGAGCCACCTGGCCCTTTGGCCTCGTCTCAAGGGGTGCTCTCCCATCATCCCTGGGGCCACGGCTGGGAACAGCCCGTGGCAAAACGGTGCCACTGGCTAAGGCTGTCTGGGGTCCTCACCCCCTCCTGCCTCACCATCCCGACGCACCTAACATCCACACTCACATACTCCCTGGGCTGTCAGGGTCCCCACACACAGGTGATCACAGCCAGCCAAGGGGCACCATAGCCTTCAAGTGACCAGGGAACGAGCTCCCTCCCCCGTGGTGCAACGTTAGGGGTCTCTGGGGGCCGGTGCACATATGAAGACGTCCAGATAGGTGTCTGCCTCAGGTGCCTTCCTTTCGGGGAAAACACCCTCATTGTTCCCATTTTACAGGAAAGAAAACTGCTCAAGGTCACAGACCGGTGGGTGGGGGAGTTTGGATTTGGAGTCAGGTCTGTCGGACCCCCACCCCTGCAAGGGTTATTACACATGTTTGACAGGCACCACACCTGATCCGAGCAGATGTCATCAGTCCGGCCCTTTGTGCCGCTGACGCCTTCAGGACGAAGTGGTGGGGGGGGGGGGGGGGCGGGGACAGAGATACTAGCCATCCACCCGTTCCATTCGTGTCAGCCAACTCCATGAGCCCCAAGAAGTGTGTGCACGTGTGTGCTCAGGGAGGGGCTGGCCAGGCCTGGTACTCGGGAGCCCATCCACCCTCTGCGATTCCCATCTTGCCCCATGGTCCAGCCCCCTGGGCCGGAAGGAGTGAGGAGGGGACACCCCTGGGCACCCAGGGCCGGGAGCAGCCAGGAGGGGGGCAGCGTGGGCCCCACCCACTCCTGCCCCCACCCCCAGGGAGCCAGCCAGGGCGGGTAGGGATTAGATAGATAATGCCTCTTGTACGAACAAGGGATTGATGCAAAGGGGAAGCAAGAGTGGGGACCGGGGGGGGGGGGGGGACAGTTCAGATTTCTCCTGGGGTGAAAACCGAGCCCCCCGGGAGGAGGCGTCCCGCCTGCCAGGCCCTAATCCCTGTCGTTCTCACCGAAACCCCAAAGAAGTGGCTGTTCACAGGCAGCAGATTCCTGGGATTCATTAATTCGGGATTTGCGAGAGGGACGGCCGGGGTTCCTCCTGCAGGCACCAGCCTGAGCCGGGCAGGTGGGTGCTGCTGAGCGGGGGGAGGGACACCCTGGGAGCCATGGGGAAGGGCGCCAGGCCTGGAACTTCAGGCCCTCTGACAGAGCTGGGCCCTTCTGGGTTGTGGGGTGAGAGAGGTGCCTCAGGCGGCCCAAGAGAGCAGAGTCCACTCTACCCCTGGCCACCCCAGAGCTTTCTCTTTCCCAGCTACTGAGCCTGCTCTCCTCTCTTTACAAGCTAGAATTGACACCTGGGAAAACAGACCTGGGTCTTAAATGGACAGTTGGATGAGTTTTGACAAGTCTCTCTAGCCGGGCAACCACCATGATGAAGACAGGGAGGGACCATTTTCGTCCCCGTGGAAGGTTCCCGTCGATGCTCCCCGCCGGCACCCACAGACCCGCCTCCTGTCTCCACAGCCTGTGCTCCGCTGTTTGCACTCAGCCCGTCTGTGGATTCACCCACGTGGTTGCCGGAGATGTTGGGTTTCTGTGGCAGAGCTCACGTGAACAGAGGGTCCCCTGGATAAAATCGGTCTGCAAACCCTGGGATCTTCCCAGGCCCAAGGATTCTGGGCTCTTACATGTCCAATCCTGTGGAATCACTTCCTGGATTTTTCCAAATCTTCCACCCACTTCTTCCCCCACTCCAGGCACATGTCAACCCCTCCTCCTGCCACAGCCACCCCTGACCCACCCTACCCCGATGAGGAACCCCCACAACTCACCCCACCCCTGCCTCGGCTCTCTTCACTTCCACCCCAGGATAGCTTCTCCGATGCCTGCCACTCTCCCTTCTAGACTCCTCGGTGTCTCCCCGTGGTCCATAAAAGGTCAGTGCTTCTTTGCCGGGCATCCCAGGCCTTCGGGGTCCTGCCCCTCGGTCTCTAAATGTCACCCAACAGCACCTGAGCCCCGCCCACAGAACCACTCCAGGAGGCCAAGCTACTCTGTTCTTTCTTCCTCTTTCTCTTTTCCATGTCTCTGCCATGCTGTTCCCTCCGCCAGGAACACCTCCTAGAGGAGCCGTCCAGACCCAGTGAAGTCCTGCCATCCCAGAAGACGTGCCTTTACTCCCTCCCATCCCCACCCCCCTCACCAGGCCTTCTGTGCCAACCTGCCTTGGTCTGAACCCCTCCCCCAACTTGACTTCCAGCTTCTAGGGTCGATGTCTTGTTCAGATCTGGATCCTGGGGCCCGAGCCAGGGTTGGCACGTAATAAATCTCACTAATGTCCTGCCACCGTCTCTCCCCTTACCCTCCTTAGCTCTTCTGGCCTGGCACGCCCCTGGGCACAGAGGAATCGAATTGAATCGAATCGAATCGAATCGAATCAGTGATGTGGCCTTGGGGCAGAACTGAGACCTAAGGTGGTAAGAAGGGCAGGAAGGAGGGAATCATGGCCCATTCTCCAAGGACCAGACAGGCCTGGGTTCAACTTCTGCCCCAGTAGCTGCATGACTCAGAGAAGTCATTTTTTAACCCCCTGAGCCTCAGCTTCCTCATCTGTAAACTGGGTGTGCATATAGTACCCATTTCACTGTCTGGTTTTGTTTGTTCGCTTGCTTGTTTTAAGATCCATTGTTACTCAGTGTGCAAAGTCCTCGGCATAATGTTGCCTTTGACTGTCACTCTCAAGTGGATGGGGGGAGACAGGACAGGAGGGAAAGGAGGTATGTAGGCAGACGGCAACAGGTGAGGAAGACAGGCTGGTCCCCACCCCCTAGGCCAGCTACCTCCTCCCACCAGCTGCCAGAATCCCGTTGAGATGCGGAGTCCCTGCTTGACCAACTGTCCTCCAACATTGGCCTTCCTGCCTCCTGACTTGGTTCAGAGGCCAGAGACTAAACTGATCAAGTCAGGCAGAATCAATGGCAAGTAGGGCCTGAATATTCAGAACTGCACTATTCACGACGGCCAGAACATGGAAACAACCCAAATGTCCATCAACAGGCGAACAGACAAGTAAAACACGGTGCCTTCCCTCACATAGTCCCCGTGAGAAGGAAGCTCTGACAGGAGCTACACCGTGGATGAATCTCTGTGCAAGATGCCAGTCACGTAAGAGCACATATCATGTCAGTCCGCTTACACAACATGTCCAGCATAGGCGCATCTGCATCGACAGGAAGCAGATCAGTAGTTGCTCAGGGCCGGGGCTGGGGCTGGGGCCAGGGCTTGGGGGGATAGCGAGTGGAAGGAGACTGGGTTTCTCTTTACGGTGAGGAGAATGTCCTAAAACTGTGGTGGTGGCCGTGAGTGTACTGAAAGCTATTAAATGGTGCCCTCTAAGCAAGCGATTTGTACGTGAATTGCGTGTATGTGAATGATAGCTCAATAAAGCTGTTTTCGTTTCTCTATTTATTTATTTATTTATTTTGAGAGAGAGAGGGAGTGTGTGTGTGTGCGTGAGCAGAGGAGGGGCGGAGAGAGGGAGAGAGAGAATCCCAAGCAGGTCCATGCTGTCAGCACGGATTCCGACACGGGGCTTGAACTCAACGAACTGTGAGATCACGACCTGAGACGACACCAAGAGTCGATGCTTAACCGACTGACTCACCCAGGCGCCCCCCAAAAGGTTGTTTTTAAAAAGAACAGGTGAGGGCAGGTGAGGGAGTCAGCCTCCCGCTGCGGGAGGGAAGGACGTGGTGAGGCTCAGCAGGAAAGCCAAGCCCTGGACTTCGCAATGTCTCCTTTTGTTCTCCCTCCGACCACGCAGGGAAGGTTGTCATCACGCCCATTTCACAAAGAGGTAAGCTCAAGTTCAGAACATGCCACGCGGGACGGCACAGGAAACCAGGGCTCGAAATGGGAGAGACCGGCCTGGCCCGGGCCTGCCCGCTCGCCCCTCCTCGGGCTTCCCCAACCACTCCAGGAACGCGAGGCTGGTGTCCCCAGCGCGACAAGGGCCGCCCTCCCGCAGGCCGGGGGGCACAGGGAGCGGCCGTGGGGCTGGCGCCAGCCCCGGGCAGATCAGCCCAGGTGCGAGCTTCGTGGCTCAGCCCACACAGCTGCTGCCCAGCCCGGCACCCTGGGCAGGGCCGCGTCCCCACCCTCAGCCAAGCCCAAGCAGCTGGAGACACCTGCCCCGCCCGCCCAACGGGAAGCAGCCTGGGGCCTGAGCCGCTCGGGGCCGTGTGGGCGGTGGCCGTCACCGAGAGGGGTCCTGGGTTCCCGGGTGTGTGCCTCGGGAAGGGCCGCGGGCTGTGTGTGTGTGTCTCGGGGTGTGGACACAGGGGTGTGTGTGAACATGTGGGCGAGGACGGGTGTGCCGGCTGAGGGCAGGGGTGCAGCTGGTGTGGCAGGGCCTTGAGGAGAGGAGGGGAGGGGACGGAAGTGTGCACCCACGGGTGGGTGAGGTGTGAGTGCGGGCTACCAAGCGTGAGAATGCGTGAAGGTCTGAGGCTGCAGGTGTGCTAGGGGCGCCAGTGGACCAGGGACCAGTGAGCGTGGAGTGAGGCGCACCCTCAAAGATGCCTTGGGACCCCCATATTCACTAGAGTCCCCTCCTCCTCAAACTGCTGTCACCCTCCAGGGCCTGCCCAGCCGCCTCCCCCAGCTGTTTTCCTCTCCCTCCTGACTGCCCCTCAGGCTGTAAGCATTCAGAGGACAGAGCGTCCCTCCAGGCCCACCAACCCCCTCTTACAAACTGGGAGAGCACTTGCCCTTTAGGGCTTGGTTTACACATCTGTACAATGGAGATAAGACAGCTCCTTCCCCAGGAGGGTGCTTGAGACATCGACAAGAATTAACAGCAAAATGCACGTAAAGAATCCAGCAACCGAATGAGCAAACAGAAGAACAGAGGGGCCCGTCAGCAGCCAATTCCTGCCCTGATCTGGCCCTAGTCACCCACCTGCAGCCGAGGCTCCAGAACATTCGGGGCTCCAGCTCTCTCCTTGCCTAGACAGCTCGGGGAAGGAGGAGACATCTGGAGTCAGGACCTGCCCTCCTGGAGGGGGCAAGGACGGATCCTGCAGAGCCAGGGTTCTGGAGGGACAGGTAGGGGCCAGAGGACAGGGTAGGAGCTCATTCCCAACAGGCATTCATTCATTCAGCAAACCCCTCCCAGGCGGCAACTCTGTGCCAGGCACTGGGGATGCCCAAAACAGAGCTCCCACCCCTACCCTCAAGGGGTCTGGCAAGGGAGGATGCATGCAAATGGAGGTGTGAATCCACTGGGGTATGTGATGGGATCACAGGAGCCTAGAGGAGGGCCCGGCCCCAGCCTGGTGTGGTCCGGGGAAGGGTTCCGGAAGGAGACGACACTCCTGAATAGTAGGGAGCCAGGAGTTCTGGCTGAAGAGCTCCAACAAGGGCCTGCCACCACCTGAGCCTCTATCCCGGAGTGAGGGACGACAGGGGACCGAGGAGGCCTTTCAGGTCTGGTGCATGGGGCTAAGGCCCCAGGTTGGGTCCCAACCATGAGGTCAGACACTGTTAATAAGTGTCCCTCGTGCCCTCTCTTAACAGAGGTCTCGCGACCTGCAAAGTGTTTCCATAGGCAAGATCTTGCTTGGTCCTGCTAGGGATCCTATGATGGAAATAAGATAAAAAGCCCACTTGTCCCTTCTTACCTTGGCCTTGAGGGAGCTCAAAGACTAAATTGAGCATGTACTTGCAATACAAAAACATCCCAGAAGCCTCTTCTCTTTCTACACCCTCTCTGATGTCTCCTTTCTCTTTTACTTTGTTTCCCTGGAAATCTTTTGCGGACCAAGGGGGGTGAAGGAGGAGGCAAGAAAACTGTCAGCCGGCAGTACATTTCGCTGGGGTCAGGGAAGGAGGTGCACACGCCCAGGTACATGTATGATCACTCATCCGATCACGTGCATGCAGGGGAACTGCGTGGGGAACAGATGCACGCGTCTGCTCAATGGCTGTGCGCGTGCACTGGGGCAGCCACGTGACCGCAGACAGGTGCACCCGTGTGCAGGAGGGCCTGCCCAGAGCTAGATGAAGCTGAGTGTGCGTGTGACGGTGTCTGTGGGCCTGGCGGGGTCGAGGGACACACACCCACCCAGGCCCCCAAATCCCTCATGCCCTACCCCACCATTCCCTCCAGGAGCCCTCTTTCTAATATCTGCCTGGCACACGAGGGAAACTGAAGCCCAACGAGGGGATGTCACTTGCCCCAAATCCCTCAGCAAAGCCAGAGTGTGGGTCTGTGGAGCCCTGGTGTGGGGCTGTACCACCCTCCACCTACAGGACGAGCCCTTCCCGCTGTGTAACCAGACGCACGTCTCTTAACCTCTCTGAGCCTCTGCTCTGCACAGGCTTCCTCATGGACTGGAAGCCATTTAAAGAGCTTGGAGAGGAGGCTCGTCAAATGCTGGTGGACTATGAGAAATGAAGATCCCCTCCGTTGCTCCTCCGAAACAGTTCTGAGCCCCACAGCTGTGAGGAAGGTGTCTGAAATCTAGCATAGAAAGAGCCGTGGCCAGCGCGCCACATGACCTGGGGCCGTGGCTTCCATTCTCTGCGCCTCAGTTTCCCCATCCGCCAAGTGGGAAAGGGCAACCCTCTCTATGTGCACACGCACACTCCTTCCCGAACTTTGCGCGGGTGGCCCTCATTCCGTCCTCCCCCAAACAGCGGAAAGAGCTGCTACTGTGCCCCGATGAGGACCCTGGGAAGCTCAAAGAGGTAAAGTCACCAACCAGCCCAGGCCACACGGCTCTGGGTGAACCCACAGCCCACTCTCCTATACCACCTGTCAGAGTGTACACGCGGTAGGTGCTCCCTAAGGGTCAGAGATGCCTGGGTCCCCCCCACCCCAGAATCTCAGGAAGGGGGCCACTGGCCCCACTGGGGGTGCCCCTGGGCTGGGCACCATATCGGCTGAGCCCCATTAGGGACCCGTCACCCTTAGAATGTGCGAAGCAATTATACAGCCTAATGGGGGGAAGGTGCCAAAAACACATGTATTTACAAACCAGCCAAGCTGCAGCCCAGGGTGGTTGCAAAATACAGCCTGGCAGGCAGTCCTTGGAGGTGGCTCCCCCCTGGGCCAGCGCTGGAGTCCAGACCCGCACCATCTAAGCGAGGGAGGCCGAGAGCCGACCAGGGTCACGGCAGGCGGGCAGGTGACACTCAGAGGGCAGTGCCACAGGGAGGGCCAGGCACGGCCGTCCCCATGCCCTCGGGCTCCCGGGCCCCTCATCTCCCAGCTGTGAGGCCAGAGGCAGAGCTGGGTCAGAGGGAAGCCTCCTTTGTGGGGAGAAGGGGACAAGGGAAGGGTCGGGACCTGGAACATCCCCGACCACCCTCACCAGACACCCCTTATGCCAGGACCCCTCTGTTCTGCTGCTTGTTATATGACTGAGCAGATGACCTGACTCCCTGGATGCTAACAGGGACGAGCTCACAGGATGAGGCTGAGATGACACGAGCGTGCGGAGCCTGATGCAGGTATCCTGAGCCCACAGGAAGCTCTTGCTGAATGTTAGCCCGTAACGTCTGGTGAGCGACCAACAACACCCTCTGGCAGGAGGCTGGGCTTTGCGGCATGGGCGCATTTCCACGGTATATATATCCTCCAAGCTACCAGCATGGCTCCCTGCACACGAGGCTGGGCGGAGAAGGCAAGGAGCGCACCATTACGTGGCACTTATCCATGTGGACGTAGAGCAAATCGCCTTCGGGGGATAGATGGCCGCTAAATAACCAGGAAGTAATGAGCTTGGAAGTTTACTTTCGTCGGTACTGCGATTTCCTTAATTGTAAGTTTACATGATTCAATTTTGTTATGGCTACGCCTAACAACCAGTTTGCAAATTCCTGAGCATTTAACGATCAGTTCCTGCGAGCCGATGCAAGCCGCCTACAGCCCATCACCGATTTTACTACTTGTATCGTGTCGCCCCTCTCTGCCTCTACCTGAGCCCTTCCCTCTGCCCGGAACGCCTTTCCAGCATCCCTGTCCTCTTGGCAAACTCCCACCGTTTCCTCAATAATAGAATCCTCTGTGAAGACACCGTGTAAGGTTCATAGAAGCTCATGACTCTGCGAGGTAGATGTTTGTAGACCCATTTGGCAGATGAGGAAACTGAGGCTTGGCAAGGTCTGTCTGTTGAATGGTGTCCTTCCTGGGTAGGGATGGACTGTGCCCAGGAACTGCCTTGCACAGAGACCAGGGTGGCAGATGCCTTCCTGCCATGGTTTGAAGGACGTCCCCCTCGCCCATTTGCATTTTCCCCTCTTATGCCTTTGACTCCAGCATTGGGCATCCATTCCTCTGGGTTAAGCAGTGGGTACAAGAAGCTGGGGGAGGCCCCTGGAAGGGACCAGGGGAGTCCTGCAGACTCTCGATGGGACTGAGAAGCCAGTGGAGCCCTGGGACCCACTGCCAAGAGCTGACAGCAGAGCGGGAGGGGAGGGCTGTGCACAGGGAGGTGCTGACCCGCCCGCCAGCCTGGGGGAGAAGCTTCTGGAGGAATGCAAGCTATGAGGAAGGAGGGGCAGGCAGGCCCAGGCAGTCAGTCGTGCAGCATGACCCCCCTGGGGAAGGTGATGGGGGAGGGGGACAAAAGCCAGAGAAGACCCTGGCAGGGCCTTGGCCTTGGCAGCCAACCTGGAAGAAAACATCCCCAGACCCATCCATCATGGGGGCTGGGGACCCTGGCAGGCCCTGAGGGGAGACGTGCATTCAGCCGGCCCAGGGACGCCCAGCAAGGGTGGATCTGCCCTCCTTGGTCTCTGCTGAGGTGGGAGGTGGCCCCGGGAGGACAGCAGGCTGTAGCACACACCACTGGGTTTGAACCCAGCCCAGTCACCTCCGGGATGCGTGACCTTGAACGTGGTACCCCCCAGCCTCAGCTTCCCCCTCGGTAACTCACCTCCCAGAGTCACGGCGGAACACACAGGTGACGTCCAAAGTGGCCTCTCCCTGGCAGATGAGAATCACAAGCACATGAAGAGTCATAGCAGCCTCTCTGGAGAGCCTACCTGGGCACGGCACCATGCTGGGCGCTTCACACAGGCCCACAGCCTCACGGGGACCCTAGGAGGCCCTATCCCGACAACTGCACTGGGTAGGAGAGAACAGCGAGGCACGGAGGTCACGTGGGGTCCAGAGTCCCACGGCCCTGACCCCACACACAGCAATCTCCCCGAGGAGAGAAATGTCCCATTTCTGAGTCCTCAGCCCTGAGCCCAGGAGCTGGCAGAGAGCAGGGCTCAGCGGCTGTGGAATGAACAGATGTACCCCCTTCCCAAATATTATCCCTGGTGCCCACATTATTAGACCTCTGCCCCAGTGATCGCCAAGACTTGGGGCCAAATTTGTTTGGGACTCCCACCCAGCAGCCAGGCCTCCCTTTGCCAACACAGACCTAGCCTTTTGCCCCCAAAGCCCAGCCACGACGCGGAGGTGCTGTGCAACCTCGGGCCACCTCTCATCCTTCTCTGGGCCTTGCCTGTGGGTGTCGCGGGGGAAGATTTAGACAAGGTGGGAGCTCCAGGGGGCTGTAGTTGGAGAGAGAGCCAGAGGCGGGCAAAGGGACTTTCTGCCTGCCAGGGACTCCGACCTGAGAAATCCATCACTACCCGAAACCACCTGGCAGTTTCTATGTCATCGTGACAAAACCCAGAGATGACCCAAGCGTGCCCCGAGCCCCTGGGGGACAGCAGAAAGCAGGCTGAGGAAAGACAGCCCGGGAAAGGGGGAGGAAAGGACTGCAGGGAGCAGGAATGAGCGAGGAGCAACAGGGATACATCTTCCACATGCAGAGAACACTCGCTCACTCACGCACTCAGACTCAGGCCTGGGGAACCTTCTAATGCCCACCAAACCATCTCTCCTTTCCACACTTCCTTCCGACGACTGGGACCCCAGGAGTTCTTCCGTTGTGCGCCTTGGGACCTTGGGAGTCCTCACAAATTCCTTAGGGGCTGCCGATGAGGGGTAAGTGGGGGTCCGAGAAATGAAACAGACACCCAGCTCTTAGGGGACCAAGTCCGCTGTTAGCTGCTTCCCGTGTGGAAATCTGACATGTGGTTTTGCTTCGAGAAAGAAATCTGCGCCCCACACTCTGAAAGCTACCAGGCGAGGCTCAGAGGAGTCCCTCTGGGAAGGGAAGAGGCCACGTGATGATCAGACAACACTGGCTTCGTACTTAGTGCTGCCACATCTCCAGATGCACACCTGCAGTTTGAGTCTCTCTATTCCTCTCCACGTACTCAGGGAGCATCTCTGAGCCAAGCACGGGGTACGCGGCCCGCTGCACATTTTGTCAGAAAGGTGAGGTAACTTACCCAGCGTCACACAGCAAGGAAAAGAGCAAAGCTGAGACCAGAACCCAGGTCTGTCCTACTCCAAACTTGTGTTCCCTCTGCCAGCTGCCAGTCTGTGGCCTTTGGAGTTTACATACGCTTCCTCAGGAGGAGCCATTCAGCCCGTCTCGGTCTGGGTGATGGTGACTATGGTAACGAAGGATAGGGGGCAACTCTCAGTGAAGCCAGGGCCTGGGACAGCTGCGCCAGGTATGGAGTAACTAGAAAGACGCTGGGACTCAGGTCCGGGGCACCTGGACTCATTCCCGCACTGACACTCGGCAGCTGTGTGGCCTCGGGCAGGATGCTGCCCCTCTCTGAGCCTCAGTTTCCTTGCATGTATAGGAATCTTGGCGTGACACAAGGGTTCAGGAAAACCCACCGTGCAGACAGCCTGGCACCCAAGTAGGTGCTCAGTGATGGGTTTCTGCCCCTCCTCCCTCAGCAGGATGTGAACCCAGGACAAACTCTGTCTGTGCCAGTGGCTTCTCTGGGCACAAAGCAGAGAAGGAACCTGGTGCCGGTGGTCCAGTACTCAGCACTACTCAGCTTCTCAAGGCTGTCTAGCAAAGACCCACTGGACGTCCTTAGCCTGGACCAGGCGCACGTCCCCACCAGCTAGCCCGGCGGGAGAGCCAGGCACAGAGTCCCCCTCCCTCCCCTGCCTGGGACAGGAGAGAAGGGCTCTGGGGTTACCAGCAGCCAATCTGTGAAAGGGGGCTGTGTTTCCTCCAAGGGGCTTCCGGGAACGACAGAGGCACAAGCTATCTCTGGGAGCCTCCTTGTGCTGGGGGGCCATGAGTCCAGCCATCCTGGAATGAGAAAGCGGGGTGCCGGCGGCCACGGGAGCCAGCCTGCTCCCACTGTGTCTGTTACCATCAGAGCAACCACCAGAAAGGCAGCCCCTTTGGAGAGAAGGAGTGACTCTGGGATGCAGTTGTCTCTGAACCCCCAGAGCCTAGGACTGTGCATAGCACCCAAGAGGGCTCAGGGGCTGATGGATGGACGGATGGACGGATGGACGGATGGACGGACGTATGGATGGACGGACGTATGGACGGACGGACGGATGGACGGATGGACGGATGGACGGATGCATGGACAGACAGTTGAACAGATGGGTGCTGATTCTGAAAAGCCGAGTTATGATCACTTGTGCAGCACAGGCTGCCTGGGGCGCACCCGGGCCGCTTCAGGAGTTTACCATCTGGTGAGCTTCTCATCACCTGTGACACCACCTCCCCAGCCACAGGAGCACGCTGGGCCGGAAGCGCCTTCAGCCAGACAGACAGACGGGAGAAGGCCAGATACCCCGCCCCTCCCCCCTCGCTCCTTGCAGGGACAGCTCTGAGACACGCGGTCTACACTCCTCCAGGTGTCCCCAGTGGGACTGAGCCCCAACTGCCCACGGTGCCCACCTGCCTTCTGACATGCCCTCCGTTGGCTTCCTTCCCTTCTCCTCTCACTTCCCGATTTGTCCACCTGTGCTTCTGGAAGTCACCTCCCAGGTAAACTCTTTTCACACAAATCCTTGACTCGGCGTCTGCTTTTGGGAGACCCAGCATAGCAACCATTTCTGCCACCTGCCTGTTCTAGGACTTTGGACGAGCCATTCGGCGTTCTGTGCCTCGGTTTCCTCATCTGTAAATGGTGATGGTTATTTAACATTCACAGCAGACCCGTGTGGTTGGCACTGGGCAGGGTCCACCATGCACCATGTACCAGATGCTCAGGACCCAGAGGGAAGAGCTGCCACAGCCCCTGCCTGGAAGGACCCCTCCGAGACCATGGAGATGGTGGGTCTGAGTCCAGGCCGTGGGGGTGAAAGACCCAGAATCGAATCCTGGCGCTGCATACCCTTACCGAGTGCTCCTGGTCAGGCTACGTAGCCCCTCCGTGCCTCAGTTTACCTTTCTGTCAGGTGCCAGTAACAGAACCCATCTTGTGGGGCTCTCGTGGAAAGAAAGGAAGACGTTGCAAGCGAAGCAGGCGGTGCAGGGCCTGACATGCAGGGCCCAACACGGGGAAGGCGGGCTGTTACCCTCCACGAAATGTGTAAAGCAGCACAAAACGTATTGCTCAAACAGACGGAGACGCCTGGTGCCCGAGACGTCACAGGGGAAAGGAATCAGGTGGCCCAAGAGCGAGGCGGAGATAGAGAAAGCCCCTCAGGCCTTGAGCTGGACCCCCAAGAGGGCATCATGAGCCCGGAGGAAGACAGGGTGAGGCCCCTCACCACTTGCCCACATGCACCGTCCCGCCCTCCTTCCGGCAGCCCCCCCCCCCACCCCGCGGGGCTTCCTCCGCCTTCCCTCCCTCTGCTCGGGTGCCGTTCCCCCCACCTGGAGGGGAAAGACGCTCCTGAACCCCGCCCCTAGTGACCAGGTGCTGAGCCAGCCGCATCAGGTTCCCCACAAGGCTTGGCAAAAATGCCCCTCAGATGCTGCTTCCGTAGGTTTGCGACGGGGCCCAGCGAGATTGGGGACCCGCTCATTTGGTCCACGGCACACCCTCTGTTACATATGGGAACACTGAGGCCCAGAGAGTGGACACGTGGGCTTCGAGGTAACCCAGCAGAGTGCCCGGACCAGGCCTCCTAATCCCCCGCTCTCCTTCACCAAGCTCCCCCTCCCCTTCTGGACTACCCCTGCCTAGTGGGGCATCAGCACAGCCCCTCCGGGCACCTCTGCCGGCCCCCCGCCCTCGTCTAGGGTGACGCGGAGCTCTGGGAGGGGCCGCCAGGTACGCAGCCCCGAGATGCCTCCCGGAGGCCCTGCCAGCATTTGGCAGGTGGCACGTCCAGGGTGCGGGGGCAGAGAGGGCCTGCCTTGAGTATTTAAATATTTGCTTTCTTTCAGAATGACATTCTTTGGAATATTAGCCAATTTGTGTAGAATGAGCCGGTGCCTGCCCACCACCACCACCACCACAGGAAGATTCCAGGGAGGAGGAGCGTCCCTGCAGCCTTGCCTGATGCGGATGCCCCTGCAAGCCCCAGCACACGGTCCACGCCTGCCCGGGACAGGGAGGGCAGGCCGGCTCAGCTAGACGGGCGGGGACCCAGATGCACCTTGGGCAGCCTGCGCCCTGCACAAATCAGGAGCCGCAGCCGCCAGAAACCTTCTCCGGAGCAGCAGGGAGAGGCCGGCACCTTTTCCTTCATGTTTGTGCACACACGGCCTGGCTGAACCAGCTCAGGGCCAGCCCTGGGACCAATGTCCCCACGGACCTCCCAGGGGCTCCCCGGGAGGAGCACAGGAAAAGCCAAACTCTCGGCCAGATCAGGGCTATGTTCAAATCCCGACGCCGACTCTGAACTTACTGTGTGGCCTTGGACATGATACTTCACCTCTCGGGACCTCACTTTCTTTCCTTGTAAAGGAAATAACCGAAAGAATAAACGTGCCTACCTGCAGTCGTGTAAATGAACGTGCTTTTGGACACCGCGGAATGGCGTGTGCGTGCTGGCAGTCAAGGCAGTGTTACCCGAGGTTCGGCAAAAAAATCGTGCTCCCTCCGTCCAGAACATTGTGTTTGGGTTGATTCAATCAGCAAGCACCTGGTGAGTGCCTGTTGGGTGACTCTTTGAACCTCAGTATCTCCATTTATAAAATAGGCAGGTTAGAGCGCAGCCTCTGACCTTCCTTCTATAGACCCCATCTTTGGCGTCTGTGACTACCATTCACACAAGATTCTCTTGCTACTAAGAGAAAAGGTGAAGAGAAAGGAGGTGTTGAGAGGGCAATTTTAAGCAAAAGGAATGCATGTCTAAGAGTGAGATTTCGGGCACTAAGAATGTCAGTGTATGACTAACAGTGAAATCCGAGGCCAGCAGGATTCTTACCCTGCAAACCTGTCCTCTGTCCTGAAAGCCGTCATCACCGGCTGGGATACAATTAAAGGCTACAGGGCCTTGGTCAATTTATCAAACCTCTATAACCCTGGTCTCCTCATCTGTAAAAGTGGGGTAACTTTAAGCATTAAGGGAGATTTCCTAATACTCAGATTGAGCAGAATCACTTCTCTGCCAGGCTCTTCCCCTCACTCCTCCCCAATTAAGGGCCCTTTTCACATGTACTCATTCACTCACTCAGCACATATGCACTGAGAGCCCATGGTGCACTGAGCTTTATTCTGGAAGTAGCAATGGCCACGAGTGCAGCAGACGAGAGCCCTGCTCTCAAGGGTCTCACACCCTAGTGGAAGGAGACAGACCAAGGAAAGGCAACAAAGGAGACCAAGGCACAGAGTGATACGACACTGTGACTCTGGGACCTCTGGGAAGATCTCTTGGGGGAGGTGACATTTGAGCTGAGACCTGAGTAACAAGCAAGAACAGCCATGCAAGGATCAGAAGAGAAACATTCCAAGCAGAGGGAAAGCATGTGCAAAGGTCCTGAGGCAGGGATCTGGTAGCTGGAGCTTATCAAGTGCGCGATCAGGTTAAAGAGGAAACCCACATGGGACCTTGGAGGCCACGGCCCCCAGGCAGGTCTCCACTCTTTCCAGCACACCTTCACCCATTTCTGTATGTGACAGCACAACAAGGCTCAGGCCCAAGTGGGTGGAGACTATGCTTCCTTTGAGGGAGCAGACCAACCACTATGGAGTCTCACATGGCCATTTTAGCTTCTCCTGAACTTGGGAAACTGTCAAGTCTTTTTTCTCCAAGAGTGAGGAGCTCTATCTGGGGAGGGGTGAGGTCCTGATGAGTTCCCTCCTAGGAACAGGGATGCTGTGGGCAGGAATGTGGGCCCCTCTGGGAGCCTTTCAGGCCAAAGTCAGATCTTGAAAAGGCTCAGCCCCACGGGTGGGGATTAGACAGGCTACAAGGAAGGGCTGGGATTATGGCAAATCCCTCAGGCACAAAGCCAAGCAGGGCTCCCCCTGCCCTCACTGCTGCCCTGGAAAGCCCCCTCGGCTGACCCCAACCTCAGTTGGGGGCTGAGCCTTTGTCCCTTCCTGTCCATCAGCACAGGGAACTGTGGAGGTAAGACCCTAGGCCAAAACCCTGCGGGTGGAAGGTCCCCACAGAGCCATCCCGTTCCCTTTCCCCCCCAACCCCTTCTCTCCCCCCACCCCCCAAATGCTGGCCTTCCCTGCTCTGGCCTGCTGGGAGGTTTCCAGGCCTGTAGACTCCTAAGCAGTGCACACCCTACAGCCAGATGTGATGCTTGATATGCCCAGTTCCCATGCCCCACTCCAAACTGGTAGATTTTTTTTTTCTTTTTACTTTTGACTGTGGTCTAATATACAAAAACGCATTTAAGTCATAAAGGTACAGCTGAGCCAGATTTCAAAAACTGAATACATCCATGTAAGCAGCACCCATATGGAGAGATCTAAGCAGCCCCCCAAGAAATCCAATCTTCAGGGCGCCTGGGTGGCTCAGTCGGTTGAGCATCCAGCTTCGGCTCAGGTCATGATCTCACTGTTTGTGAGTTCAAGCCCCGCGTCGGGCTCTGTGCCGACAGCTGGGAGCCTGGAGCCTGCTTCGGATTCTGTGTCTCCCTCTCTCTCTGCCCCTCCCCCGCTCACACTCCACCTTTCTCTCTCTCAAAAATAAATAAACATTAAAAAAAATTAAAAGAAAAAAAAGAAATCCAATCTTCAAACCTCCCCCAGGTCACGCCCTCCCCCCTGCCCAACAGTAACCATTATCTTGACTTCTTTCACTGTAGATTAGTTTTGCCTGTTTTTGTACTTTGTATGAATGGGGCCACACGGTACCTGCTCTCTTTGGTCTGGCTTCTTTCACTCAACATGTCTGTGAGATCCATCCACATTATTGCCCACGATGAGGGTTCACTCCTTTGCATGACTATATAGTCTTCTATGGTGCAAATATACCGTCATCTACTCCTGATGGGTGCTGGAGCAGCTTCCACCAAGATAAGCGTATTGGTTATCTACTGCTGCGTAACAAATCGTCCATCAATGTAGCAGCTCAAAGTAACAATAAACATGTTACCTCATGGTTTCTGTGGGCCAGGAATTCAAAAGCAGCTTAGCTGAGTGACTCTAGCTGAAGATCTCTCACTCCGTACCAGTCTAGATGTCAGGCAGGGCTGCCCTCACCTGAAGGCTTGACTAGGGCCAAGAGATCCGGTTCCAAAATGGCACACTCACATCACATGGCTGTTGGCGGGAGGACTCAGTCCCCACAGGGTGGCTTGAGTATCCTCACGACATGGCAACTGGCTTCCTCCAGAGCGAGTGCTGTGGAAGAGAGCAAGGAGGAGGCTGCAGTGCCTTTCATGACCTCCTTAGAAGTCACACACTTCTCCCACATTCTATCCGCTAGAGGTTGTCTCTGTGCCCACACTCAAGGAGAGCAGAATTAAACACCTCTTGAAGGGAGAAATATCAAAGAACTTATGAGCATATCTTAAAACCATCATATCATACAACAATTCCTTTCTGCACTAAGTTCCATCTCCTCATTCCTAGGGAAGGAGGCCAACACTCCCCCTCCTTATTCCCTGCCCACCTCCCCTGCTCAGTCAGCACCCAGGAGACACAGTCAGAGCCAGGTTCTGGTCTTGGCTTGGTCAAGAGCCTCTCTGAGCTGGACATTCCTCCTGGGAAACACAGAGATAACAATAGTGCCCACTTTGGGGCCGTCCGAGGATTGAAATCCATCCGGAGAAGTCCCTTATCCTTGGATTTCATTCCCTCGTGGCACTTGTTTTCCAATTCTTGGTGTGAAATCGAGCCAAAGGCTTTTAGAAGGCCCCAGATAAGCCAGGCAAATCCTACAGAAACCTTGTTGTCTTCCCTCCTTCCCCCCATCCAGGGGCAGGGGTGCATACTGAGATGCTCACTGCCCCTGCCCCTTATCGCACTTCCTGTCAACTCACCTGCTGTGGACCTGAGACCCCAGGTACCTGGGACCCATACTCCCCTTGGGACTCTGCTTGGGCCCAGATGCCAGCCCGGCCATCCACCGCTCGGTTCCTCCTCTCGACGCCATGCCCGGCCCCGGGCAGATTCCACCGACGCGCAGCAGAAGCAACCTCCCAGTGCTTACCTGTTGACAGAGAAGACAAATGCAAACAACTCAGTTGTCATTCAGGGTTGTGAGAACCCCTTCGGTGGCCGTGAAAGCTGAACCCAGGGCACCTGGTCTTGCCAAGGTTGGGGGGACACCTGAGGCCAGGCTCTGAGGGGTGAAGCCCAGGGAGGGGAGCCTGGCACCGAGAGGAACCATCGTGGCTGGAATTCAGATAGCGAGGATCATTGGAGTGCCACCTGGGGCTGGAAGGGCGGCAGGGCCCAGACTCCAAGGGTGTCAGGTCAGGTGTTTGGGCTCTGTCCTGAGAGCAGCAGCGTCGGCTGCTGGGTTTCAAGCCAGGAAATAACACGATCCATTTTGTGTTTTTAAATATGTGAGGAACACATTCTTCAGTGTGTTCCTGGGTGTATGCAGAATCTTGGTCATATTCCTGCCCAGTCAGGGAGCCGTGGGCTCCAAGAGAACCTGTTTCTCAGGGCGCCTGGGTGGCTCAGTCAGTTAAGCATCTGACTTCGGCTCAGGTCATGATCTCACAGTTCACGGGCTCGAGCCCTGCGTCAGGCTCTGTGCTGACAGCTCAGAGCCTGGAGCCTGCTTCGGATTCTGTGTCTCCCTCTTTCTCTGCTCCTCCCCCGCTCACACTCCATCTCTCTCTCTCTCTCTCTCTCTCTCTTAAAATGAATAAACATTAAGAAAAATAAAAAACAAAACAATACACACACACAAAAAAAGAACCTGTTTCTTGACCATTTCCTGACTGTGGGACCTGAGGCAGTTTGCTTGCCTGCTCTGTGCCTCAGTTTGCCCAGTGGGTTAAGATCAACCCTTCAAGGTTTCAGGGTGACAGATGACGGAAGGACATCATGGGTGATGTCTTGGCAACACTCTCACCCCCACCTGTCTCCCTTGGCCCATCCCCAGAGGCCCTGGGCATCGAAATGGGCTACTCTTTCCCCATCTTGCCAGTGCCTTGGCAACGGGGGTCCTGCGCCCTTCCTGCACCCCTCACCCTATCGGTCTTCCTCGCCACCCAGCTCTCCGAGACTGACAATAAGAGAACACAATGTGAACTTCAACAAGTTGCCTCCAAACACTTTTGCCAAGTGGTGGAGGGAGGTCGTTACCCTGGCCTCCCTCGCTCTGGCCACACTCTGGCTACTTACTATTGCTATCGTGCTTTAGGACCCCTAGGTGGTGCCGGGCACGGTGCACACACTCTCTGTCTATATATATGATTACTTTTACCGCCACAATAACCTGGAGACCGGGGTATAATTTGACTCCATCTCTCAGGTGAAGAAACCGAGGCTCAGGGAGACAAATCATTTGCTCAAGGTCACATAATGAGACTCCAGCCCGGGTTTGTCTGCTTCAAAGCATCGATCTATCCCATACGCACATGCACACACACAAAGGCACACACGGACTTATTCGTGCAGCCACGTATGTTGCGGTCACCATCGCTTCAGTAGGCCACTATTTTATCAAGCCCTTACTACTTGCCTGATTTCTTTACTTTTTTTTTTAAAATATTTTATTTATGTTTGAGAGAGAGAGCACAAGCAGGGAAGGGGCAGAGACAGAAGGGGATAGAAGATCCAAAGCCGGCTCTGCACCGACAGCAGCAAGCCCAATGTGGGGCTCGAACTCGCAAACCGTGAGATCATGACCTGAGCTGAAGTCAGACGCTCAGCGACGGAGCCACCCGGGTGCCCTTTATGTGCCTGCTTTCAGGTAAGCCCCACCATAACCCTCTAAGGAAGGCACTGCCATGCTGCCATTTTGCAGACGGAGCAAGGAAGGCGCCGAGAGGTGGAGTCACGTGCCCGAGGTCACTTCTGACTCCGGTCCTTCTGACTGCCCTGGGAGACTGCTTACGGAGATGGGCTCCCTCAGCCGATGCCGCACTGCCAGGAGCCTTTGCACCCCTCCACAGCTACGCCACCCGTGGGGTCCATCAATACCTCCCCTCCAAGTCTTGCGGTGACTTGGCTGGGACCCCCAACGCCCCGGGCTTGGTTGACCCAGCCTTACCCTACCTGGCCTCCAGGGCTCTCGCTGCCCATGAGGCCCCCACCCTCAGGTCCCCGGGCCCCAGGCTCTTCTTCTTTTCTTCTTTCACTCTGAGCCAAGCAAGTTAAAAACATGCCAAAAATGAGCCCCCTCTCGCTTTAGTGCACTCACATAATGTGTGGCAAAGAAGGCTGCATTAATCGCTCGGGACCCACATTTTTCAGTGACATTAATCTCTAGCCGGAAAAGCCTCTCTGGACGGTTCTTTTCAGTCTGAAGGCACTTAACGTTGGCCAGGGGAGCGGGAGGGGCCCGCCTGGAATTCCTCTCTAACTCCCAAACACCACACCCACCGACCCAGCCTGGCCAGCTTCCCTGGTTATGATGGGGTGGGTGAGATGCCTGCAGGGGACGTGGGGGGACAGAGGGAGGGCAGGGTGGCGAGCGAGCCGTGGGTGCGCCGTGGTGCTTACGCGTGAAGGTGAGACAGGCTGGTTCCGTGAGCAGGGCGTCTGCGTTCACGCCCCCGCACCTGCTGGCTCGGAGAAGTGACCAGCGTCTGTGTGTGGCAGGACAGGCACAGCAGTGACGGAGACATTTGTGTGCAGGAGCACCAGCCAAGGGCGAGCACGGGTGCGTGCAGGAAAAACACAACTATGCACACGAGTAGAGCCGTGTGTCTCACGCTTCAGGTGGACGTGTGAGTTCTGTATGAACACGTCGACGCGTGCGAGGGTGCGTTTGCGGAGCGCAGGGGTGAATGTGCGCTGGCCAGGGTACGTCTGACTCTGTGAGCGTGCACCAGTGTGGGAGAACAGCGGTCAGGTCTGGGGGGAGTCGGTAGGACTCGGAGCCCCTCGCTGACGTCACACCGGCCACCGTGTCAGGCGGTGGGGAGACGGTGCTGAACGAGGGTGTGTGTCACTCCCCAGAGCTGACTGCACCCCTCTTCCCGACTCCACCTGCAGCAACATGGCACTGGTGGCTTGAAATTGATGGCGGGGGAAGAATTCACGCCCTGGAGATGGGCAAATGCTAACTCAGGCCTTCCTTTACCCGGAGAGCCTGTGGCTAAGCCTTTCCAGCACACCACCGAGTAAGACGCCGCACATCCCCAAGCTAACGGGATTCCACGCGTGCTGATGTTCTTGTACACAAAGGAGCACGTCTGCGTGTGTGCGTAGGCACTTGGGGGTACCTGCCCCAAGTAGCTCCGAAGCCGAGTGGGCCCAACACACGAAATTAGCAAATATTCGGAGAAGAGGGAGGAGGAGGAGGGTCCGGGGAGCGTGAAGAACGCCAGCCTGCAACATCCAGTGGAAGGATCCCTTTCTATCCCATGGGCGATTTGTGAAACTCCAGAAATAAAAGCCACCGCCAAGGGGCAAAAACCTTGAATTTATCAACATGAAACCTGCCATGATCCTCTCTCGACACTGGACACTGTCAAGCCAAACTGACAGGGCCACTTGGCTGTCAGTGATGACTCCTGAGTCCCAGCGGTCTGGCTCCAGAGCCCACGCTCGTTGCTCTACTGGCTACAAGTGGGTAAAGAAGACAGAAGGCATGGCCGGAAAGGCAGGAAGGAAACGGGAGTGTGCTGGGTCACCCAAGCCAAGAGGGGCAGTTTTGAGAAGGAAATGACCTTTAAGATCTGCAAGAGAAGGCCTTTTCCCCCATCTTACACAGGAGGGCGCAGAGACTCTGCGAAGTCAGTGTCACAGGTTCAAACCCAAGAAGGTCTCAGGCCAGGACACCCAGAAGAGGGCTGGGGCAAGAAGGGGGACTCCGGACCCTTCTTCTTAGCTTCCCAAAGCCCCGAACCACAAAACCAAGTTCTCTGGTGTCCCTGCACCTTGGTTACCCGCCCAGCTGCCCAGCTGCCCAGCCGCACTGACCATGACCCGCAGCCAGGCAGGACCTGAGCTCAGGAGGCCTCTTTGGGAACATCAGCCCCAGCCGGCTCCCAGGGAGCCGAGTACCAGGGGAGCCCGGTGGCCCAGGGGAGAGGCCACTGAAACCCCCATTCGCTGGCAGGCCCACTCCCCTCAGCCACCATTGATCTCCCTGGCGGGATGACATCAAGGGATGTTTTTAATAAGAGGGCAAGAGGCCTTGGGAGCTGACCGGGCCGAGGCAGTGCCGGGCAATTAATCACCCGGTTGAGAAGCCACAGCCATGGGTAACTGGATCCCCAGAGAGCTGTTAGGCACACCCTGCCTTTCATCTCTGCCCATGGCCACTCTGCGTGGGCTCTTGTGCATGTTCATTAACTCTGAGCCCGAGGGAACCAGGCAGGCGTGGGGGGGAGGGGGCGTCCGCGGACCCTTTTGAGTGTGCACGAATGCATGTGTACAGGTATACTGGCGCACACGTGTAGGCATGCACAGCTGTGTGTGTGTGTGTGCGTGTGTGTGTGTGTGGCTGCACGTGTGGGCATGGTTCCCTGTCCACATGTGTAAGACAGACCAGAGCATTGGCTTTGGAATCACACAGATCTGGCTTCAAGTTCAGGGCCCCCTGCTTTCTAACTGGGTCACCCTGAGCAAGTTCCTCATCCTTTATGAGGCTCCATTTCTTCCTCTGTAAGCTGAGGATAATGATAGTAGTAATGACTACCACACATGCTGGTGGGGATCAAGTAATACTATCCATATAGAACTGTCCGGAACTTAGTACATGTTTAATAACCATGCATTCTTCTCCCTATTACACATGGATGGGTGTAAACATCTGAGTGGTTGGCAGAATTCTAAGAATGATCCCCAATAACCCTTGCGGAATCCACCCCCTCTGAGTGTGGATAGGGTCTGTGAATATGATGAAATGTCAGGCCCGTGATTATGTTCCATCATACGGCAAAAGGGAGATTAGCCAAGTAGCCAAATCTAATCACACGAGCCCTTGAAAGCAGAGTGTGGCTCAGCTGCTAGGCAGGGGTCACAGCAGTTTGAATCATAAGAGCGACGGACACAGAGCAAACTTCTCTGTTGCTAAGTTGGAGGGGGCCACCCATGAGTGACCCCTAGGAGCTAAGAGTGACCCCCATCGATAGCTGGCCAAAACATGAGGGTCTCTGTCCTACAGCTGCAAGGTACTGAGTTCAGCCAAAAATCTGAACAAGTAGGAAAGCAGATTTTCTCAAGAGCCTCTAGATAGAAGCCCAACCCAGCTGACGCGGTGACTTCAGCCTCATGAGACTAGAGCGGAGAAGCCAGCCGAGCCCATGCCGCCCTGAGGGCTCAGGTCAAGGTGCCACAATAGGATCTTGTCAGCTCTGGGAGCATCCTGGGAGATTCCCGGGGGCCCTGGTAACTCACAGTGACACACACATGACTGCTCTGGGCTCTGGGGGACACCTGCGCTAGTCTCCAGTCCAAAGCTGTCAGGGACAGAGGGGACAAAAAGTGGGGTCTGGAGCAGGCTGAGAGGTACGCTGGGAGAGTGTGGCTGAGCTCTGCGGGGAGACTTTTACAAGTCACTTACCCCCTCTGGCCTCGGTTTGCTCGTCTGAACAACAGGACACCAGCCCCAGCACCACTCTCCTCACAAACGGATGGTGCGAAAGCACTCCCCTGAGTAAACTGTCAGGCTCAGGCCGGCTGGCCAACCTCAACCCACACCAGGGCCCCCGTGGGAGAAGCCCGAGCCTTACCCTGGCCAGCTTCCCCACCCCCGTGCCTCTTGCCCACTCAGCTCCATGACCGTCAGCTTCACTTCCCCAAACCTTTCCAAGTCACCTCCTCCTCACCACCCCTGCCTGTGGCCCCGTGCCTGAGTCTTGCCTGGACGACCGACCGCACGGCCTCCTCCCAGGGTCCCTGCCTCCAGCCTCAGCCCCTCTAACTCGGCCGCCACGGCCCTGCTCCCAGCCCACGCAGGGCTCCTAGTGTTCTTGAGGCAGAGCCTAAACTCCCCTCTGAAGATGAAGAATCATTTTCACTTTTGCCAAAACAAGAGAAAATACTTTTTTATTTCTCTGATTCTAGTAACTTCAAGCAGCTTTGCCTCCGTTTATTCCCCTCTTCCCTTCTTAGCCAGCTAGTTCCTACTCACTTTTCAGTATCCGAAGTATTCCAGTTTTTAAAAGGTACCACGTGTGCACGGGACCCAATGCACTGGGAGGTCAGTTTCCCTCCATCCACTGTCCCCAGCCATCAGTCCACGGCTCCAAAGAAAGTTGCGCTTACTAGCTTTCCGTGTGTGCACCCAGATTTACTACAGACATATACCAGCAAATAAACACACACGTTCTCTCTTAGGAAGCTGAGAGCATATCGTACCTGATTCCAGCTGACAATATGTGCTTACAGGTGCCCCCTTCGAGCATAGAGTTGCCTCCTTTCTTGTTAATGGCTGCGTAAGGTTCCCCTGGAACAGAACTATATAACCCCTCTCCTCCTGGTAGGCTCTTAGGCTGTTTCCCACCTCCTGCCACCGGAAATAATATGTCACTGAAATGTCATCTCACGCACACGTGTTGAGTTTATTTCTAAGAAAAGCTCCTAGAGGATTTTGGATCAGAGGCAAGGATGCTTTCCACCTCGCTTTCCTTCTTGCTTTGCCAAGTTGCTTTCCATGGGGGTTGCAAAACTTTGCATTTCTACCAGCATTTTATGAGCTCTCCTGTTCCTCTATACACTCACTAAGCCAGTGATTTATCCAATTCTGTAATTTTCATCTGGTGAGTGAGCAATACCATTACACTGTAGTTTTAATAAACGTGCAGTTTTCTTATTTTGCGTGGGGTTGACCATCTTTTCATAGTCTTTCCTAAAAACCATTGTTTTCCTTCTCTGTGAACGGTCTGTTCATATACTTCATCTATTTTTCCATTGAGCTGTCAGTCCTTTATTATTGATTTCCAAGAGCTCTTTGTATATAAAGGAAATTAGCCCCGGAGCAATTTAAACGATTTACATCACTTAAATAGTTCCCTAAATGTTGGCCCTTGTGAAACCATCTGGGCCTCGTGATTTTTTTAGGAGTCGGTATCTCTCTGTCTCCTATGATTACTGGTCTGTTTAGATTTTGTACCTAGATGTACTTCTAGGCACACTTTTACAGCTTGTATTTTCTTTAAGAACTATCCATTCATCCAAGTTCTTAAGTATTTTTGTATATTCTGTTGATTTCCTCTGAAATTAGGGCTAGTGCCCTGTAACCATTTCTTATTTTATGAATTTAATGCTTTTTCCATTTTTTCCCTCTAGATTAGATTACCTAACATTTTATCTACTTCACTTGGTTTTTTGAAACAATAAGCGTTATTAGTTGTAGTATTTTCCCGACTTACAATTCATTAACATCCACTTTTATCTTTATAAATTTCTCCTTGTTATTTCTTTAGGTTCATCTTATGGACCTATGGAACATGGCAATGTTCCAAATTTTGTGGGTTGGGTACTTAATTTATGAAATTTCAATCCTTGTTATTTTTTTTTCTTTTTAATGTTTATTCATTCATTTTTGAGGGAGAGACAGAGAGCACAAGTGGGGGGAAACATAGAAAGAGAGACACAGAATCTGAAGCAGGCTCCAGGCTCTGAGCTGTCAGCACAGAGCCTGATGCGGGGCTCAAGCCCATGATCCGGGAGATCATGACCAGAGCCGAAGTTGGACACTCAACCCACTGAGCTATCCAGGTGCCCCCTTGATTATTTCTTAATAAAAGTATTTAGAGTTAGGAACTTTTAGCTCTGCTTTAGCAGTCACAGTTCTGATATGGGCTGCTGTCATTCTCTCAGTTTTCTGGACTCATTGCAACCTGTTCTGATTTCCTTTTTGATGCAAGAGATGTTTCAGGGAGAGGAGGGAAAACATGGCTTGCTTAATACAATTTCTTGTATTACATTGTGAATGGTGACCATTATTAGGAATAATGATGGAATTAGTTTATTTTTATTCTTTCTGCTCCCCCTCCCTGACCTAAATCTATTATCTTACATTTCTTAATGTTTATCTTCATATCTGTAATATAATTATAACTATCATTTTATTGTTCATATTTAAATTATGTCTTTTGCCCTCCGGCGATGAAAGATGAGGAAATCTGGACATTTACGTTACTTCGTCCCTCCTTTCCCCCCCTTTCCCTCCCGGTATTTGTCAGTTACAATTTCTACGCAATTTCATTCATTTCTCCATGTTGCATTCTGTTCCATAATCATGACTTTCCCCTTAGTTTTAGTCTTAGACTTGGAGACGGATGAATTCTATTCCCTTTCAGTCTGTAGCCCTTTTGCCGTAGTGTTTCCTTTCCAAGTTCATCTCTAAGAGGGCATCCTGAATGTTTATCCCTGAGCTCTCACATAGTAAAAAACCGGGACTGATTTCTGTAGAGCCCAGCAGGTGAAGGGCTGTGTGGTCCGACTGCTTGATCATACAGATGGGGAAGCTGAGACCCAGCAGGAGCAGCAATGGCCCAAGCCACCAGGCCTGTGCCGGGGCCTGGGCCAGGACAAGGGGCCTTCCCCTCCAGCCTCTCTCACCCTCTGTGCTCTGGCTTTCTTGAATAGGGGATGGAAAGGTAGGTCGGAGGCCCCTGCCATGTCAGAGAGACCCCCATTTCCGTTAGTCCCCTGGAATCTCACCTGGGACTTGTGGGAAGTGGCTGGCAGGAGAATTCTTACCCCCCACTGAAGGATTAGCAGCCATGGGTGGGGGGGGGGGGGAGGGAGGCCCCTGGTGGCACAACCTCCCAGGAGAGGGGGAAAGTGTGAGCTCATCCTTGCTGCCGCCGCAGGGCAGAACGGGTGGGGCGAGGGGCTCCACCTGTTCCCGATAATCTCTCTAATCCAGCCCATAATTATTCTTTATTAACAGAGGCCGCTGCCTTCGTTACGCGCTGAAAGGAGGGCGTCAGGAGTGAAGACACGGGGATCAAAAGCCAGTCACATTTTCCAAAGGGGTTTGTTTGTCACGACCAAAATAACCTCACCGGGGAACGGCCGAGTTCCTGTCTCGCCCCATCCTGGTGCCCAGCGTGGGAGCTCCAGGCCCCCACGTCCCCCGGGGTGGGCCCAGAAGTCCCCGCCTGGCTCCACAGCCCACCGGTCTTCCTTCGCACACACACGCCCTGCGAGCGCAGTTTACACAGGCCTTGTACTGGGCTTTGCAGATATACCATAAATAACATGCGGCCCTGCCCTTCAGGCTCAGTGGCTATGAGGGAAGGGGACACGTACCGCAGTGATCACCGTGCAGGCTGCTGAGTGCCACGCTGGGGGAAGAGGTGGCTCCAGAACCAGGGCCGGTCCTGAGGTCAGCCTCAGGAACGGGGGTGGAAAGAGCCTGCCTGGAGAGAGAGACACCGAAACCCCATTTTTAAGTACAGCTAGAAGTTCCCCCAGTGGGCACACTGGGGCAAAGGCCACCCTGTAGAAGGAAAGACAAGCTAAGACAAAGTTGAACTGTGATTTGATGTGGCCGAAGCAAAAGTTTGAAAGGGAGAGGGGTCCGATTAGGGCTGGAGGTGGGGCAAGGCTGGGCCGCATAGGACGTGTGGGTACTAGGGAGTCATCAAAGGGTTTAGGCAGAGAGGCGACACGGTCAGAGTCTGCTTTAGGAAGATCTTTCTGGCTGCAGAGTAGAGACAGGACTGCGGGATGCTGCTGACTGCAGGGCATCGTTGGGGATGCTCGCAAGGGCCCAGGTGAGAAATGCCGAGTTTGGAACCTGAGAAGTACAACAGAGGTAGAGAAAGGAGGCGGAATGGGGGCATCGGGTGATGGGGACATGATCCCTCTGACTCTAAGGGCCATGTTGTCTGGGCTCGTGGTCAGACAAGAGATCAGGATGGTCCCCAGGCCATTTGTGCCCTCAACCCCTGTCACCATCACCCTATGTTCAGCCTGGCACTCGATCTGTGGGGGAACCAGAGGTGCGGGGGCCACACTCCCCACCCAGAGGCCCTCACAACCTGGGGAGATGGGGCACAGGGACTAAAGGCCATGAAGCCCAAACTCTCGGCTCTCTGGCCTTCTCACCCTACCTGCCCTACCTTGCCTCCACCCACCCACCCTCTCCTACAGACAAGGCCTGTTCCCTGCTTGTTCCATGTTCCTCCCAACCAGCCCATCCTGGCCCATATCCTGTCCGTGCCCAGGTCTTACTGAATAGCCTGGTGTGCGGCACCCTCCCCCCCCAAGCCAGGAAGTCCCGACCCCCAACCAGCAATGGCTGCTGTCTGCCTCCCGGTCTCCCTGCCTCTCCACGGGTCGCCGCGTCCCACTGTCCTTTCCTGCCTCCACCACCATCTAGGAAGATCCTAGACAACCATCGAGGTCGTCCTATGCATTCCCTCCATCTTGGTGTGAGTTCCAGCTTCAGCTTGGGGCCCCTCTCTCTGGTCCTCTCTGCCGGTTTCTCTGTCCCTCTCCAGCCTTCGTTTCTCACTCTGCACCTAATCGCCTCCACGGAACTCACATAGCTCACGACCCCTTCGTGTGGACCAGGGCTGGGCAGAGTCTGAGCCAGGCCCCGGGCTTGGCGCTGGGGGTCGCAGAGATGGACACGAGACTGCAGCCCTGGCCCTCGCTGTCCTCTGCCGCCCCCACTCCAGCAGACCAGACAGGGCAGCGCCAAGCCAGAAGCAAGGCTGGAAGGGAGATCAGAGAGGTAGGAACGGTATGCACCGGGTGCTGCGAGACAGCAGTCACATCTGAGCCCCAACGCTTCATGCCAACATCCAGCAAGTGTTGGGTGGCACTGGGGACCACGGTCAGAGAGGAGGGCAACTCTCTGTCCTCCGGGAGCTCAGGGCCAAGTTCGTGGGAAGTGAAAACTGTGTGGCCAAACTAAGGCTCCCCACGGGCTCTGTGGTGCCATCTCGCGTGGGGGACCGCGGGAGCCTGGGGGACATGGGAGTGGTCTGGAATCAGGCAGGCTGGGCGCAATCGCCCCAGCTGGCCTTGGCAAGCCACCCCGCTTCTCTCATCCTTAGCTTCAGCATCTGTACAATGGGTGTATCAATAGTTCCCCGAGGTTGATTCGTGAATATGGGCCAAAGTATACAAACGGGGCTTAGTGAAGAGCCAGGTGTGAGCACACGTTCAATAAATCACACTTATACTTTTCATTGTCATTATCCCACTTGGGCTGCGGAGGAGTAGTAAGGGCGCTCGGCCGGACGCCAAGACCCATTGCCGGCCCCGGTCTTGCCATCATCTGGCTGTTTAACCCTGAGCAAGGCCCTTCCTCTCCCACCACTGTTTCCTCGGAAAGGGAAATTCAGATGAAGCTTCCCGCCTGCCCTGACCCCTCAGATCTGATGGGAAGGAGCGGCCTCCCCATCTCCTCTCTCCTGCCACCGCAGTCTCTTCACTCTGGCCACTCCCACCTCCTTGCTCTTCCCCGAACTCCCCAGCCACGCTGTGACCTCGAAGCGTTTACACTCACTGCCCCCTCGGCCCCAAGTGGCCTCCCGCCTGCCTGCCCTGTGTGCACGGCTCCCTATCTCTGCAAACCCCACCTCCTCAGAGGGGCCCCTCCTGACCGCCCTCATCACTTTCTCCTTAACACGCTCCATCTTCCTTCACGGCACATATCCAGACCTGCCGTGTGTGATTTGTTGACTTTCCACCCCCCTCACTAGAATGCCAGCTCCAGGAGACAGGACGGTGTCTGCCTGGTCCACAGCTGTACCCCCCGGGCAGGTGTCTGGCCACAGCTGGCACTCGACACACGAATAAGGACTAGGGTGCTCCCCGAGCACCGGAGAAGCCGTGAGGGTGAGGTGGGGGTATGGGGGGCAGAGAATTCTCCAGAACCTCCTGGATGCCAGCTCCCGGCAGCCCCAACACACAGGACTCACCTGCTGAGCCTTCTCACAGCCTGAAAAAGCACAAAGGTCTCCCCACCCCTGCCGGGCACATGCCCTCTGCCCTTGGGGTCATGGACCTGAGACGACCACCCCCGCCCTGCTCCAAAGCCCTCAGATGTTTCCAGGTCAGGCAGTGGAGGAGGGGGTGGCAGTCTCTGGGCCCCGTCCTTTGTCCCGGGCCCCGGCAGAATTTAATTCCAAGGTTCAAAGCGCCTTTGCCCCTTCTCAGATAAAAGGCTGCTGAGCCGGAGAGAAGAACTGGTTAACGGAGGGCGGGAGGGGGGCTCTGGGCAGGGGGACCCACCACCGCCCTCTGCCCACACCCTCGGCGGTGAACGCCCTCAGCCCTCTGCCTCCGTTCCGGCCCGCTGCCCCACAAGAAAAGCCCATTAATTTAACACTAATAGGATTTTCAATTTGTCACAATCCTTGGAGATCCCGGGGAGGCGTGTGGGGGGAGACTCCTATCAAGTCTGTGTTACAGGACATCTTTGCAGCGAGGCTGGCCTGGCCCCTAGACAGTTCCCTACCACCCCAGGGCCTGCAGGCGAGCCACTGCCCCTCCCAGCCTCAGTTTCCTCAGCGGAGAGCAAGACCTACTTCGGCGGGAAGCTGCGAGGATTAAGTGAGATTAGGAAGGAATACCACCAGCAAATGCTGCCCGGCCGGTGGTGGGCGCTCTGGAGCTGCTGCCCTCCCCCCAGTCTCCCCTGGGGCCGCGCGGGCCGGGGACGGCGGTGTCTGGGAGCCCGTGGCCTTTTCATCCTCGGTGGGATCAGCGTCCTGAATTCCTCGTTGTTCGAGGAGAGCCGAGGATTTGGAGCTTCCAAACACAGCGGCCCAATCGGAAGGCCCCAGCCCGTGCCAACCAGCTGCATCTCGGTTACAGCTAAGAACACGGCACACCAGCTGCCCGCACCCTGCTCTCCGGGTGAATTCCTCCCGGGTCGGGAGATGCCAGACAGCGGGGACCGCGTCTGTGCCGCCCACCCCCCCCCCCCCGCCCCCCACGGGCCACGAGCTCAGCGAGGCACTTCCCGCGGTCTGAAAGCCAGGGGCACCCTCGCGCGGGGAGGGGGCTGGGGCTGGGGGCTTCCGCGGGGTGGGGGTGGGGGGACACGTCTGTCACCGCAGCTGAGGAGAGACGGAGGTGGACGCCGTGAAAGCACTGCCTCCGGGGCGCCCAAAGCCAGCGGACAAGCGCACCTGGCCGGGCCCCACGCCTGGCTCAGAGCCACGCACCCTGGGTTGGCTGCCGCCGCGGCCACCAAGGAGAGAGAGGAGGGGAAGGAGGACTCGGGAGCCCAACCCCCTCCCCAGCCCCACTCTGGGCAGCTGCTCCATCAGCAAAGCCCTCATTACCAGACGGGCCAGGCCTGGGGCCGCGGCCGCTGCAGCCGGCCCGGCCCACGGTCCCGGTTTGCCTCCGCCTCCAATCCGGCCCCAACCGTAATTTACAGCATCGCCATCCCTCAGCATCACGTGGTCCCAAACCAGACAGCGGTGGGAAGGAGACAGCAGGGAGACAAAACTGAGGGCGGTTTCGATCACTCTATGTTTCAGTCGCTACAGAACTACTCAGGTGCAAAGAGAACCATAGATCTTGTGAATAAAGAGAAACAGAAGCAGCAAACTGATGTTTGCCCTCCTTTTAATGGTCACAGGAGGAGGCCTGGCGGGGACCCCACACATGGGACCAGTAGTGAACCCTCACCAAACCAGCAAGAATTGACAGCTTACAGGTTCTCAGACCCAGGACCCAACGCCGGGCAAATGCCAGGGAGAGGAATCTAGAAGGGAACGCTGTCCAAGCGCCATGGTGGGAAGAAGGTAGAAAGTCATCGCGGGTCCCAGGTGGAATTCTGGAAGGGCCCGAGATCGGGCGGCAGCCTACCTGTACAGGGGCTTCAGGCGCTGCCCATGCAGCAGATGAGCAAGGGAAGCACCCTCCCCCCTGGCCCCAGGTGGCCCCACAAACTCTTCAATCTTTGCTTGGGCCTGGATCACGTCCTCGGCTTGAGCTCCGAGTGTCCAACTCTGCTCACAAGCGGGGTGTGGGGTCCCAGGGAGTTGGCGGCAGCACATGCCCAGGTAACAGAGGGACAATGTCACCGGAGCCCCCACTCCCATCCGGGCAGCGCTCACAGTCCCCGCCCACTCCTCACTCCTCTGCAGGGGCTCCCAGAATTGCCAGCTGTCACATCAAGAGTGGCCCCCGGGGATCCGCCCAGCTTCCAACTGCACTCCATTTGGGCTGGGTGAGCCTAGGTGAGTTGCTCGCTCTCTCTGTGCTTGTAGTTCACTGGGTGAAAAACGTGAAGGAGGAGGAGAACTAAGAAAGATTCGCCTACAGAGGTGAATGGCCTTTAGAAAAAAAGCTTGGGGAGCCATATTCAGGATGTCGAGAGCAGTCTATCACTGTAATGGAGAAGTGGTGGCATTTATTTCATTAGAGAGGATTCTAAGAAGGGATGAAAGTTGTGAATTCAGAGTGTGAGATCTGTCCTTCCTTCCCCACTATAACAGCTTTTTATTCAGTTTCTACCTTAAGTCAGACCCCACTCCAGGGACCCAGTGGAGAATCAAAGACAGACCCTTCCCTCAAGGATCCAGACGAGTAAACAGGAACCTATCAGGGTGATGCAGCCTCTGCCAGAGGCCACCCAGGGAGCTGAGAGGCCCAGAGGAGGGGGCCAATCTGGGCAGTCAGGGAGCCCTTTAGCAGAAGTGACCTCTGTGCCACAGCTTGAACGATGAGCAAGAGGCAGCCAAGCAAAGTAGGGGTGCTCAGAGAGATCGGGGTGGGCCTGACATCTGCAAAGACATGAGGCATCTTCCTCCTTGTCTCCCTCACTTCTTAAACACCATGCAATACCTCTGCACCTCTGCAAAGATGAATGAATGAATGAATAATTGAATGAATGAACGAACGAACAAACGAACGAAAAGCAGAGGGGACACAGATATATGTATTACCGTAAAAGCATCCAAATACCTAAAATGAAATCCGTGTAGACGGTGAGCAATTTCCAAAACATGGAGTCAACCGTCTGGTTATCTCAGCACCAAACGGAATGGCCCAGGACTTTGACTTCCGATCTTCAGCAAACCCTGGGAAGGAGACAATGGTTCTGTCCCCTCGGCCACCAGGGTGACCTCGGCTCCCACATTCAGTTCCCTTCCTTCAAAGACTGGGCATGTGCTCATCATTGGTTCATTCAGCCACACCTCTTCATCATCAGCCATGTGCCAGGCACGTGGAGTGGTCACCAATGCTAGAAGCCAGACTTGGTGCCGCCCCTTGGTATGCCCTCCACCTGCGCTGGTCCCCACGATCACAGCGGGAACCTGGCACCACCGGGGTAGATGTGGGGCCATCAGAGCCTTCCCAGTAAGTCACCGGTCAAGGGCAGGATCAGGCCTGTGAAGGAACATTCCTCCTCCGCTCTCCCACCCAAACTCATGGCCAAAGGCAAGGCACACGCACGGCTGAAATCCCATCAATGGCACCCAGCCAACTGGCTGCCACTTGCTTATTTGGCTTGGAACAGGAAATACATTTTTCTACTATTTATACTGCTGACCTCAGGAATAAACTAATTACTGCTGCAAAGCTGCATTCCCACACTGTCCGGCTCACATCTGTAACCCCTGGTGGAGACCAAGGCAGAGAGGTGCCAAGGGGCTGGTAGGTCTGGGGCCTCCGACCCTGCGGCCACTCCTGCCCTGCCCCCTCAGTCTTTGGGGGAGCAGAAATACGGCCCCCAAGTCACCCTTACTAGATCTTCAGCTCACACCAAGAAGAGGTCTGCCTGCTTCTTCCCTTGCCTCGAGCTCCTCCCACCTCCATGTCTCGGGTTCTTGATCGGCACAATGGAGGTGTGGTAACGCTGAGCTCGAGGGACTGTCATTTGGAGTAAATGATACCACGTCTGAGAAAAGCTTTGCGTAAATGGGATTACCCCAGAAGACCTACCCGCCTGAACAGCTGAGCCCTGGGAGGCAGCTTGGCTCAGGCCAGCCCCACACCTGGGCCAGCATGGCGGCAGCAGCAGCATCCAGATGTGCTACAGATTCCATGGCAGTCTTCGTGTCCTGAGATAGCTGCCTGCAGCAGCCAGACCACCCTCACGAGACAGCTATTTGGACACAGGCGGCGGGACACCATCAAGAGGGCCCAGGAAATAGAAGTGGAATGAATGAATGAATAGGTGAAAACAACGACGGCCTACGTCATCACACCATTTTAACCGGCTCTCTAAAAACCTTACTGAATTGAACAACCATTTGGCTCAGGAGTCAGCAAAGCTAACGCTAAAGGGCTGGACAATAAATATTTTAGGCTTTGAGGGTCATTCGGTTTCTGTCACGACTACTCAACAGCCATCAGAGTGCCAACCCAGCCACAGACAATACATACATAAATGGACAGAGCTGTATTCCCATAAAACCTTTCGCTTACAAAACAGATAACACACCAGATTCGGCAACCCCTCTGTCTGAACCAGCCAAATAAGTACTGTGTAACCTCAGCAGCATCCCCGATTCTTCCACATCACCCCTTTCTCCGATGGGTCACCAGGTCCTGTCGATTCTTGCTTCCAAACCAACCCTTCCTTCCCGCACCATAGCCACTGCCCTGGTCCAGCCCCATCACCCACCACCTAGACACTCCTACAGCTGCCCACGTTCAGCCTCTTGCCCCTCTGGTGAATCTGCTACTCAAAAGCAAAAGAGATCTATCTAAATCGCCAGTCTGACTGTACCAGTCCCCTTTCCTGGCTCCCGCTGTCCTGACCCCACAGTCATCCATGCTCTGGGTCTCACCATCGAGCCTCATCACTCACTGCCCCCCTCAACTCCCACTCTCAGCTCTAGCCAGACTGACTCTCTTTTAGTTCCTCCCCCACACACACCCTGCTCAGTCATTACCTGTACAAGGAAAACTTTTCTCCCTCCTCTTCCCCTGGTCAACTCCTACTCATCCTCCAGGCCTCAGGTCAGACGTCACCTACCCTGAGAAGCCTTCCTGAGGTGCTCCAGCTTACCCCCAACACAAAAGTGACCACACTTACAGCACAAAATTCCATGTGTTCAAACAAACCATGTTTCCCTTTCTTCCTGGGCACACAGCTAGACCACATTCCCCAGCCTCCTTTAAAATTAGATGGGCCATGTGATTGGGTTCTGGCCAATGAGAAGAGGGCAGAAGGCTTGGCCTTCACCTCCCACATGATCCTGCATGCCCGCTCTATTTCTCCATCTTCCAGATGAATGGAAAGGATGCTGAGGAGCTGTAAGAGGGCAGAGCCACAATATGGAAGGAACCTGGGTCCCTGAGTCACTGCCAGAATGAGAGCAGCTGAAGAGAAGTCGTCTGGGCAGGAATTCCATGTTGTATTAAGCCATTGACATTTTATGGTTTTTTGTTACAACAGTTGGACTAGTTGACTAGACCAATATTCAAATGGAACTAAATTATTTGTCTGCCTTCCCCACTAGGCTGTAGAGATGCATGAGGGCAGAGACTTGTCTATTTTACACAACACCATATTCCTGTAACTTAGCACTATGACCTACATTTAGTAGGACTTCAGTAACTATTTGTTGGTTGGATGAATAAATGAATGAATACAACCTTAGTGGATGGAGTAGGCTACTGTTATCACCATGGGATATCTTGGCAAGCCAGGTCCAGGGTGGGATGTTTTAGTTTAAAGCCTGTCCTAAAGCTTTAGAGAGAGCCTGTGCTGATTCCACTCCAGGGAGCTGAACTCAAGCAAAGCCAAGGCCAATGTCATCAACCAACAAGAGAGCTAAGGGCAGAGCACCCATCAGATGCTGACAATGGCAGTAATAGGAAGAGTCGGGAGGTTGGGATAAAGTGAGCACTGGACTAGGAGTCAGGAATCCCAGATTCTGGGGCTAGTCCTTCCCCCTGACTCACTGCATGACTTTGGTAAATAACGTCCTCTCTTGGAGACCCAGTTGCATCCTGCTGAAAAAGAAACAGGCTTGACTAGAAGACTCTCAAATGGTTCCAGGTGGTAGAACTCCCATATCAACCCACAGGAAAAAAAAAAAAAATGTCTCTGGAGTCTCAAAATATAGAACAGATATAAGTGGGATGGCTCTAATTAAAGATGGGGAAAGGTGTCAGAGCCAACTCCAACCAATATCCTGAGGCATCTTCTCAGAACCTTGAGGTCCATCCTCTCTCAGTTAGACTAAGACTTACCAGATTCTCAGCCTAGAGAGAAGCTTCCAGATAATCTAGCAAAACTCTCAGCTCCTATTTGAACACCTCTGGTGGTAGCGAGCTCACTACCTCCTGGGCAGCCCCTAAGGCAACCCTAATGGTTAGATTATCCATCAGCTGCAGTCTGCGTCCCTAGACCATGCGTTCCTGGGTCAATGTGGTTCAGCCACCAGAGGCTTTGAGCAACCTAGCTAGAGACTGGGTCTTGGAAAGATGGCCTCTGAAATAATAGTAACAGCTAACAGGTTTTGGCCATTTTCCTAAGCACTTTACATATATAACACATTTAATCCATCCAGTAACTTCCAGGAAGTAGCCACTATTGCAAATGAAAAAATCAAGGCATAAAGAGTTTGTCTTACATCTAATAGCTGATGAAGCTGGGACTCAAATCCAGACCATCTGACCATCCGTTCTTAAAAATAAAAGGAAAGGACCATACTTGTATAGTGCTTACTATACAAGTGCTAGGTGCTTTTATCGTAAGCATTTTACAAATACTCACTGATTTCATCCTTAGGCATTTCTGTGAAGGAGACACTGTTATCACCCCCTCTTACAGATGAAGAAATTGAGGCACAGAGAGATTAAGTAACTTGTTCAAGGTCAAACAGCTGATAAGTGGTGGAGTCAGGATTTGAACCAAGGCAATTTGGGTCTGGAGTCTGTCTGTTTCATGTGCAAGACTACCCTTCAATTACAACATGTACTGAGCACTTCCCACATGCTGACTCCTATGCTGGGTGCTCCAGATGCATTAGTTCACTTAACCTTCTCAAAACCCTACACGGGCAGGAAAAGCATGTGACAGAATCCAACATCCATTCATGATTAAAAAAAACAAACAAACTCTCAGCAAACTAGGAATCGAGGGAAACTTCCTCAACTTCATGAAGAGCTACAATATACCCACAGCTAACACCGTACTTAATGGTGGGAAACTAGATGTTTTCTCCCTGAGATGGTGAACAAGGCAAGGACATTCCCTCTCACAACTCCTTTTCAACACCTTACTGGAAGTTCCAGCCAATGTAATAAGAAAAGGAAATGAAGGGATGCAAACTGGGAAATAAGAAATAAAACTATCTTTGTTTGCAGATGACATGATTGTCAATGTTGAAAATCTCAAACAATCAACAACAACAAACTCCTGGAACTATTATGTCAATGGCTATAGCAAGGTTTCAGGATTCAAGGTCAAGACAAACGTCGATTGCTCTCCTATACACCATCAATGAACAATTGGTATTTGAAATTAGGAATGCAATACCATTTACATTTGCACCAAAAAATGAATACTTGGGTATAAACCTAACAAAAAAATATATAAGCCCTGTATGAGGAAAACTGCAAAACTCTGATGAAAGAAGTCAAAGAAGACCTAAATAAATCTCAGAGAGATAATCCACGTTCATGAATAATACACTCACTATTGTGAAAATGTCAGCTTTTTCCAAGATCATCTATTGATTCAATGCAATTTCAATTAAAAGTCAAGCAAGTTACTTGTGGATAGCAACAAACTGATTCTGAAATTTATGTGGAGAGGCAAAAGATCCAGAATAGCTAACACTGTACTGAATAAGAACAAAGTCTTAAGCCTGACACCACCTGACCTCAAGACTTCCTATAAAGTATTCAAGACAGTAATATTGGCAAAACAATAGGCAAACAGATCACTGGAGCAGAATGGAGAACCAAAAACGTGGACCCACATAAATATAATCAACTGATCTTCGACAAAGAAGCAAAGGCAATTCGATGGAGAGAAAAGATCGTCTTTCCAACAAATGGCGTTAGAACTACTGGACATCTGCATGCAAAATAAATAAGTTAACAAATAAATAAATAAAATCTAGACATAGACCTTATACTTCTCAAAAAAATTAACTCACAACAGATTATAGACCTAAATGTAAAATGCAAAACTAAAATACTTCTGGGAGACAACACAGGAGAAAATCTAGGTGACCTTGGGTTTGGCCATGAGTTTTAATGCAACAGCAAAAGCATGATCCCTGAATGAGAAACTTGATATGTGGGATTCCATTAAAATTAAAACTTCTGCTCTGTGAAAGACACTGTTAAGAGAATAAAGATGAGCCATGGACTAGGAGAAAATATTTGTAAATATCTGATAAAGGACTTGTACCCAAAACATACAAAGAACTTCTAAAATTCAATAATAAGAAAACAAAAAATCCAGTTAAAAAACGGGCACAGGATTTGAACAGATACCTCACCAAAAAGAAGATATACAACTGGCAAACATATGTGGAAGAGATGTTCAACATCATTAAGTTATGAGGGAATTGCAAAGTTAAAGAGACACCACTATGCATCTATTAGAACGGCTAAGTTCTGTTAAAGATGCGGAGCACCATTCACTGCTGGTGGCAGCGGAAAATTGTACAGCTACTTTGGAAGACAGTCGGGCAGTTTCTTTTTTTTTTTTTTTTTTAACATTTATTCACTTTTGAAAGACAAAGAGAGAGCGCAAATGGGGGAGGGCTAGAGAGAGAGGGAGACACAGAATCCGAAGCAGGCTCCAGGCTCTGAGGCATCAGCACAGAGCCCGATGCGGGGCTCGAACTCACAGACCGCGAGATCATGACCTGAGCCGAAGTCGACCGCTTAACCGACTGAGCCACCCAGAAGCCCCCAGTCTGGTGGTTTCTTAACAAAGATAACCACAGTTTATCATACAATCCAGCAATCACACTCCCGGGTATTTTTTTAAGTTTATTTATTTCGAGAGACAGAGAGAGAGCGTGCAAGCAGGGCAGAGGCAGAGAGAGAGAGGGAGAGAGAGAGAATCCCAAGCAGGTCCCACACTGTCAGCACAGAGCCCAGCGCAGGGCTTGATCTCATGAACTGTGAGATCATGACTTGACCTAAAATCAAGAGTCGGATGCTTAACCGATTGAGCCACCTAGGTATTTTTACCCAAATGAGATGAAAGCTTTTGTCTACACAAAAACTTGCACATAGATGTTTATAGCACCTTTACTCATAATTGTCAAAAAGTGGGAGCAACCAAGAAGTCCCTCAAAAGGTGAATGGATGATTTCTAGCTTTGAGAAGAATGCCGGTGCAATTTTGACGGGGATTGCGCCGAATGTGTATATTGCTTTGGGTGGTATTGACATTTTAACAACATTTATTCTTCCAATCCGTGAGCATGGAGTGTTTTTCCATTTCTTTGTCTTCTTCAATTTCCTTATATGTGGATCTTGAGAAACTAAACAGAAGACCATGGGGGAAGGGAAGGGGGGAAAAAGTTACAAACAGAGAGGGAGGGAGGCAAACCGTAAGAGACTCTTAAATACAGAGAACAAACTGAGGGTGGATAGGGGGGTGGGGGAGAGGGGAAAGGGGGAGGGGGATGGGCATGGAGGAGGGCACCTGTTGGGATGAGCGCTGGGTGTTGTATGGAAGCCAACTTGAGAATAAATTATATATTTTTTTAAAAAAGGTGAACGGATGAGCAAACCACTGTGGTGCCTCCGTTTGATGGAGTGTTGTTCAACTGTAAAAAGAAATGAGCATTAAGTCATGAAGAGACATGGGAAGCCAGTCATATGGCTCCAACTATATGACATTTTGGAAAAGGGCACAATTTTGGAGACAGTAAAAAGATGAGTGGTTGCCAGGGGTTATTATGGCGGGGGAGGAAGGGGGAGGATGAAAAAATGGAGCACGAGATTTTTAGGGCAGTGAAACTATTCTGTGCGACACTGTAATGGTTGCTACATGACATTATCCATTTATCAAAACCCATAGAACTGTCAACACAAAGAATGAGCCCTAATATAAACTGTACATGTGAGTTAAAAATAATGTATCAATTATAACAAGGGTACCGTACTATAACAAAACGTTAATAAAACAGGAAGTGTTTTACACTACTGCTCAATTTTTCTGTAAATCTAAAACCATTTTAAGAGATAGTCTAGAGGCGCCTGGGTGGCTCAGTCAGTTCAGCGTCCGACTGGATTTTGGCTCAGGTCATGATCTTGCAGTTCGTGAAATCGAGCCCCATGTTGAGCCCCACATCGGTCTCTGCACTGACAGGGTGGTGCCTGCTTGGGATTCTCTCTCTCCCTCTCTGTGCCCCTTCCCCACTCTCTTTTTCTCTCCCTCTCAAAATAAATAAATAAGTAAACAAACAAACATTAAAAAAAAGAAATAGTCCATTAAGTTAAAAGAAAAGCCCTATATGGGCAGATTACTATTACTCCTATTTTATAGAGATGATTATCACTCTCATTTTAGGGAGGAATATTTTATTCACGCCTTTTTACAAAAGAGAACATTACAGCTTAAGGAAGTTGCATGTGTCGTTCAAGTTCACACAGACGGCAAGGGGCAAGGTCAAGCTTTGATTAAGTGGACAGGCAGCCCGAAAACCCTCAGGGTGTGGTGCCCAGAACCTACCAGCACTTGGAAGAGACACACAGACATTTGAGTCCCTGCTCAGCTACTTCCCACCCATGTCCCCCCATCAGCTCTCCTGGGGGACCAGAGCAGGGACCTACAGCCCACATACTGAGCCTGCTGTGTGTGCAGAGTCATCGCTGGGCTCTTCCTGCTCCGGAATTCCTACTCACCATTCTTCACCATCTACATGCAGGAACCCAGCAGGTATTTGAGGAGCCTATCCCTGCCGGCTTGGTTCAGAACCAAGAGGTGAGTTGAAGTGCAGCACACAAAGACAGCTTCGGGTGAAGATCTGAGCTTTGCTCCAGTTGCCATGGCACCGCACAAACTAGAAATCCAGGGTGTGGTTATAAGTTGGGGCTGCCACCACCACTCCTTCCAGCCCCGGAAGCCCATCACTGAAGGGGACATCCAGTGGCATCAGGTCCAAGCATCACCTCCCATTATGATCAGGACTGAAGGGACCCCAATTCAGGGAGAGGTGACATCTGCCATGGGAACCACCAAGACGGCCCTTGGATGGGAATCAGGAGTGGAGTGGAGGGCAGTCATCCTGAGTGCTGACTGTGAAGCTAATCTCAGACGAGTGGGAAATGCCTACCTAGCACAGCTGGCAAGCCCCATCAAGCTGCTGACCTTGAACCCTGCTAGGGATCAAATGGGTCCCCCCAGAATATCTATGTTGAAGCCCTGATCCCAGTGTGACGGTATTTGGAGGTGGCGCCTTTGGGAGAGAATTAGGTCGTGAGAGCGGAACCCTCACAAAAGGAATTACTGTCCTTGTAAGAAGACACACGAAGAGATGATCTCTCTTTCTCGAGAGGACACAGCGAGAAGATGGCCGTCGCGAACCGGGCCCTCACCAGAACCTGAACACGCTGGCACCCTGATCTCAGACTTCCCAGCCTCCAGAACTGCAAGAAATACACTTCTGTTGCTTAAGCCACCCAGTCTATGGTATTTTTATTAGAGAAGCCTGAACTAAGACAGGCCTTAAGATTTGGGGAAGAAATCTGGATCAGAGAAGAAACAGCAAAGAATCTGAGGACGTGATAAGAGACTCCTCTGGCCGTAAGAAAGTTTTTCGCCCTGAATACCAACCTATGTTTGCGCTCCAGGCCCAAGCCACTTACAAAGGCCTTTCTTCCACACAATCTTGTTTAAAGACTCAACAGCCCTAGGGGTGTGGGGGATGGTGAAGGATGTATTTGTTCCCATTTCACAGATTAGGCAACCAAGGCCCAAAGAACTGAAATCATCACCTCGTGCTCACAGTCACGCAGGAGATAATGACCAGAACCTCTCAGGCCTCCTGACCCCACCCCTCCCGATGCTGCCCAGCACACGGAAGGTGTACAGGAAAGCCCGGAAGCATCTTACCGAGCTTTGGCCCCACAGCCACAGCGGCCCAGCAGGGGCTATCTTTTCCCACCCTGACCCCAACTGGCAAAGGAGGGCAGCTCCATCCGCCACCCTGGGTCACGGTTGCCCTCAGGCAAACCAGGGGTGGAGCCACAGAGAATGATCCCAGGCCAGAGAGAAGGAGGCCAGGTGTCCTCCACTGCCTGGAGGCCCAAAGGCCAGTGGACTGGGCCTTTGAAGGAGAGAACTGGTCAGGGCCAGGGCTGTGGCGTATCGTCCCGGCTCTGTCACTGGTTGGCTCCATAATAAGGATCTAGAGCCTTAAATTGTTCAGAGCTTTCACCCAATAATTCCATTTCTCAATTATGGATTAGATAAGGTACAAAACATCAACTCATAAATGACTTTCTAGTAACTGAAATTTATGTCTATAAAGATTTTGAAGTAATACAAGAACTTAATATTGTAATGTTAAGTATAAAGTGGGATACATAACTGTCTACTGACTATAACTCCAACTATGTCAAATCAAATGTGTAGAAAAGAAAACCAGAAAGAGACATACCATGATGGCAGCACTGAAAGGTAGGGGCCGCAAGTAAATCTAAAAGAAAGTGACAGAGTCTACAGGTCTGCATTTACAACTTTTCTGCCCCATCACTTCTGCAAAGGAAAATAGAACATCAACTTTATTTTTCAAACAAAACGGGCACCTGGGTGGCTCAGTTGGTTAAGCATCTGAATTCAGCTCAGGTCATGATCATGATCTCACAGCGTGTGAGTTCAAGCCCCACGTCGGGCTCTGTGCTGACGGCTCGGAGCCTGGAGCCAGCTTCAGATTCTGTGTCTCTCCCTCCCTCTGCCCCTCCCCAACTCATGCTTTGTCTCCTTCTCTCAAAAATAAGTATTAAAAAAATTTTTTTAATAATAAAAAGTAAAACAAAACATGATGGGTCAGAAGATTCAGTATCATAAGGATGTCAACTCTCTTCAAATTGATATGGAAATTCAATGAAATCACAATAAAAATCTCACCAGGTTATATATACATATGTAAATATATGTATATATATGTGGGTGTGTATATATATACGCATATGTGAAAGGGGACAAGCTGATTCTAAAATTTGTCTGGAAATGCGAAGAACTGAGAATAACCAAGTCAAATGTGAAGAAGACGAAACTAGAGAACTTACACTACTTGCTATAACTGAATGACTGTGTCCCCCAAAATTCATGTTGAAATCTTAATTTTTAGCGCGAGGACGGTATTAGGAGGTGGGGCCTTTGGGAGGTACTTAGGTCACCAGCACAGAGCCCTCATGATTAAGGTTGGTGCCCTTACAGAACAGCCCAGAGCGCTTCCTCATCTCCTGCAGGCAAGGACACAGTGAGAACAGAGCTGCCTATGAACCAGAAAGCGGGTTCTCACCAGACACCAATCTGCCAGCACCTTGATCTTGGATTTCCCAGCCCCCAGAAGTGAGAGAAACACATTTCTGTTGTTGATAAGCCACTGCGTCTGCGGTATAGACTGTTATAAAGCTTTAGGAACTAAGATGGGGTGATATTGGTGCCAGGATAGACAGACCGATAGAAAAGAGAGTCCAGAAACAGACCACACGTGTGGGACTCGATGTACAGCATAGGTGAAGTTCAGGGAGGAAGGTCTTTTCAATAAATGGATCAAGTGAGTATCCATATGAGGAAAAAGTCTTGACCCCTACTGAAGCGACATGAAAAAATTATTGCAGATAAAGTATTGACCTAAATGTAAAAGATAAAACAATGCTTTTAAATATAAGAGAATATCTTCGTGACTTTCAAGCTGGCAAAAATTTCTTAAACAGGACACAGACAGCACTAGCCGTGAAGGAAAACGATTGATAAATCTGGGCACACTGAGATGAAGAAAGAACTTCTGTTCCCTGAAAGCTGCCACTAAGAGAGTGTAAAGACACGTTATCGAGGGGATGGGCAGAAGAAATGGACAAACCCTTCACCACAGAGGCTGTCCGTGGTCACGTTAAAACCACAGGAGGATATTGTTTCAAGCCCGTAAGAATAGCTGGAATAAAAACACTGGCAATAAAGTGTGAGCAAGGATGTAGAGCAACGAGCCCTCTCCCTCACCGTCGGTGGAGTGTTGCAGTTTGGCAAAGTCTACTAAAGCGAGCACGTACCTACTCCATGACCCACGGGTCCCATCCGTGGGAGAAACCCAACAGAAATGAGTGGCCCTGTGTCCCAAAAGGCATATGCAAGAATTTCCTTAGCAGCATTAACAGCCAAAGACTAGAAAGAACTCACACGCCCATTAAAGGTAGAATAGATCAATAACCCGTGATATAGTCATACGAGGGAGACCACTCAGCAAGCAGAGTAAGCAATCTACAAAGGCACATATTACAGATGGCTCACAAATACGAGGCTGAGAGAAAGAAGCCAGACGCAAGAATGCATGCCTTGCGATGGCATTTATATAAAGTACAAAAATAGACAAAACTAATCTATGTTGATAGAAGTCAGGATGGGGATTCCTTTTGAGGGATGGCTGGAGAGAGGAATGGGGTACAGAGCACTCCTGGGGGTGTGGGGGATGCCCTTGACCTGGGTGGTAGGTGTTCAAGCAACAATGCTCACTCTCATCTGGTCTTCCTCCCCTGGGTGCCTCCCCTCTCCCAAGCCACAGCCCTCTCCGTGGACGGCCTCTTTCTAGAACATTCCAACCTCAGCCTGCAGACTCCATATCAACATTCTCAGACAACTTTCTCCAGCTGAAGACCCACCTCAAATACTCCTGTGATCTTCAGCAGTGCCCTCACCCTGTCCTTCTTCCTGGGCCCTCCTCCTCCTCCTCCCTGTTCCCTGAACTTCCCAGATCCACAGGGCCCCACTGCTCTCCATCTCTGCCACCATCCTCCTCTGGTCCTCCCATAGGCCTCCTGGCCCACTCCCTCCCTCCCACCCACTCTCCCCACTGCAGATGAGGAGACATGCTTCTTTTCTCCTGGTCCTTCCCATCTGCTTGGCCCTGTTCCTCCCGCTGCACCACCAGACAACTCTGCTCCCCCCCCCCCCCCCCGCTTCAGACTCAGCTTAAATATCATCTCACCAGAAAAGCCTTTCTCATCCCCTACTCCACCCCCGCCCCCACAGCTACCGCCCTCCTCCCCCAGTGTCCCCCAGGGCTGGCACACATAGGTGCTCAATAAGGACTTTAGAAAGGTCAGAATGAACGAATGAACTACATGACTATGTCCACAGCTACCACCATCTCCCCTATCATATGACCCTCACGAAGCCTCCTCCTTTGCCAAACTGCATTCTAGAAAGCATATATTTTGGCTTGTGCCTGGTCCAGTCCCCCCAAACCAGACACCTACCAGGCTTGTGGGGTCCTTGAATTGCCTTTCATCACTCGAGATCATTTTGATGACAAGCAACAGAAGTAGGCATAAGGAAAGATGACTGACTCGCACACAGGAGTGTGCTTTGGCTTCAGGCGAGCTGGCTGGGCAACATCAAGCCATTATACCAGCTTCAGGCTCCCTCTCTCCTCCTCCAGACAACCTAATCCTCAGCTGAACAGTCTCTCTCTCTTCATGGAGGCAGGATGGCCACCAGCAGGTCCAACTGTCATTAAGCCCGGCAGAAAGAGGGCCTCTCTTTCCCGATGCTCCCGAGAAAAGTCCCAGAACTTGGTTTCATTGGCCAAACTTGGGTCACATGTCTATCCCGGAGCCAATCTCTGTGAGCCAAGGGATGGAATGCTCCGATTGGCTACCTCTTGGGGAGCTAGACCCGGCTTGTTGGCCTAGCTGGTGAGAGCCCCTTGTATGAATTGTGATAACAGCAGCCGCCATTTATTCCAGGCTTCGAATGGTCCGGACCTCTCTCATTCAGTCCTACCTCTGTGGTCCTGTTTTCATCCTCACCTGTGTCCTGCCAACAGAATTACCATCTCTGTCTTAGAGACAAAGAAGTGAAGCTTTGGTCAGGGAAGTGACTTTCCCAAGGTCAGTGCTGGGAGTAGGATAAGAATCTGATTCCCGAGTCCACAGCTTTGGCCAGGCCAGCTTCTTCCTGCCTCCCCGATCCCAACCCCCGCACAAGCCCACTAGTCCCTGCTGTCATCCATGACCCAGCACCTCCCAGACAGCAACAGAGCCCCACAGTAAGCTCCTCCAGATGAGGAGGGCATGCCCTCTGTCTGCCCAACGCCCAGCACGCCTCCTGCTCAAACAAGCAGGTGAAGACTGACAGGAGCAAAGTCACTGTGGGTCAGCCTTGACCATTCCCCACTCCTTTGCTATTGCCCACCCCCCCCCCCCGCCACCTGTCCCAGAGCCAGCTGCCAAGGCAGGGGGCAGGGGGCGCTAAGCCCTGTGTGGGCAGCCAAGGGGCTCCCAGGGTCCCCACTCTGAGCAGAGACCAGTCCTCTTGGAAGGGGGGGGGGGGTCCCAGCTGCCCCCGGAAGTGTGGCCTGGATCCTGCCACCCTCACAGAAGAGTGCAGAAGAATGGCGAAGCCCAACGCCAGTCTGAGAACAAGACGGAAATAAATACCGTGTTTGAATTTGGTTCATGTCTTCAATGTATTTGCCCTTTCAAATCCTTGGTCAAGCTAAGATATTCCCCATGCCTCCTTTTCACATTCTTCCTTGAGTTCAGCCCTAGGAATGGGGTTCTAGCTCCAACCACACGTGTGGGTTTGCCTTTTAGTAATAAGTAATGATAATAATAAACAGCGGCTTTCTCTTCTGCTGCATCAGGTCCATGCCAAGTACTCTTCTGAGCCCTTAACATATTCAGTTAATCCTCTTGACAATCTATAAGGTAAATGTTACTTTATTCCCATTTTACAGATGAGGAACCTGAGACCCTCCCATGGAAGCCGTCAAGTCCCTCTGACTTCCCCACCAGTGCCTCCCGTAGCCCGGCCCCTGATGGCCGAGCCTGACACACCGGGCCTCCGCTGACTTCAGCGTGTTTTGCTGCATTTCCATCTTGGTCTGCTTGCATCGTGTTCTGTCCTACAAGCAATTCCCCAAACTTTCAGAAGTAGGTGCGGTATAAATCCTAAATGATTCTTAACACTAACGTCTTCGATTATCTGTACGCTTAATGAATTAATTCATCCAACAAATAACATCTCATAGCAAGGCTTCTGGAGACAGCGCAGGGGGGCAGACTGGAGGCCCCATACAGACAGGGGCCAGATCACACAGCACCCCCAGGGGTCACAGCAAGAAAGCTGGATTTCTATCCCGCGGGAAGGGGAAGGCTCACCATGAGGCTAGGAGCACGGGCTCTGGAGCCAGATGGTCTGGGTTTGAATCCCACCTCGATCACTCGCCAAATGCAGGGCCTTGGGTGAGCTACTCTCTGGGCCTCCATTTCCTCATCTGTGAAACGGGGCTTGAAATAGCACGAACCTCAAAGATAGCTGTAAGGACAAAATGAGCTCGCACGTGTGAAGTGTGAGAGCAGGGCCTGGCGCATAGTAAGTGCTCACCGTTAAGGTCGTTAAGCCGTGTCCGCTGGAAAGAGCCACGACCCCCGTTTCACCACGAGGAGACAGACCAGGTGACGTGGCCATCTCTAAGGCCGCATGGTAAAGCCGCTCGGTACCCATGTAAGAGGGCTTCCCGCGTGCCGGGGCCTGTGCAGAGTACCGGAGCGCCTCACCGCAGACCCCTTCCGAGAAGTGCTCGGCCAGGTGGGCCCTGGAGGTGAGGGGAGAAGCCAAGCCCCTGAGCCCTTGGGGAAGCGGGGGCTTTGGTCCGGCCGGCACTGGAGGTGGAGGGGGCTGTGGTCTGGGGTCAAACGCCTTCGCTGCTCTGATTCCTCCCTCCGATTGTTCGCCTCTGCGCCCTCAAGGGGTTGCAGTGACTCCACCCAAGCCAGCACCGCTCCCTAGGGTCCAACTGGCATGTCCTCCGGGCAGTGCCGACCTCAACAAGCACCCGCTCTGCGCCCGGCACTCTGAGCAGAGGCCAAGGGGCCGGATGTGGGACGACCTCCACGTCCCTCCTGGCTCCTCCTCCCAGACAACAGAAGCTAGATAATGTGTGTGTGAAAGCACCAGGCCAGGCGCCCGGCGCACAGTAGGCGCTTTGTGAATACTCACCTATTTGCTGTGAAAAATACCTCACTGGACAGGTACGAAGAACCGACTGCACCCATCCAGAGGGAAAAAGTCTGGAATACGATGGAGCCACAGGAGAACTCGGCAAGCCCGAGCACTGTCGCATCGGTGGCCTCTTACCATCCTGGGCTCGGGCTCTGACGTGACAGACTCTGAAATGGGATCCAGGCACTTGGAGCCAAGTCCTGGCTCTGCTGCTACTCCGTTTGAGACTCTGGGTCTCGAGGATCCCTGTTGGTAAAAACCGGTGATTTGGATTAGGTGTTTGTGAGCTCTTCCAGCCACTTGGCTTCAAGGGCACATTTACTGGTGCCCGACTCTGTGCCAGGCCCTGGGCTCAAGGATCCTGCCATGTTGGAAGGGAGCCTCTGTGCTAAGGAGCGCACAGAGCAGTCGCCTGCTCAATCTGGAGGACTTCCCGGGGGAGGTGATCCTGGACTGAGCCTCACGGGATGAGTAGGAGTTGGGCAGGTGAAAGAATTCGGATTCCACCCCGTGGTGCCGAGCGGTCACAGTCGGACAAGCGTGACGTAGAGAAGGAACTCTGTGGGGGAGGGCCTGGAGAGGATGCCTGGAATCCAGAGAACAGTTAGGCGCACGTGGTGGGATCCAGGTGGCCTGCGGACGTCCCAGCTAGAATTCACTGTAGAATGTTCTGGCCTGGGGGATGAAGACTCTTCAGGCCCCAGTTGGAGGCAAAGGCCAAGGGAGCAGACAGGACTGTCAAGAAAGGCTGCAGAGAGGTACTCGACAGACGCTTGGGTTTTTAAAAATCCTTTCAATTAGATTCAGGAAAGCAGGAGGGGCGGGGGGAAGTGAAGTCCAGGAGGAGGGAGCAAGCGGCCTCCGTGCCGCTGGGAGGTCAAGACCACTGGGCTGGGCTGCAGGGGGTTAAAAAGTGCCTGGCAAGTGAAGAATGGAGACGGTGACCGCAGAAAACTCTCTCTAGACCTTTTGATGGAAAACGGACAAGGAAGAGGGAGAGGTAGGGAGTGGAAGTGTGGCTCAAGGAGGGACGGGGGGGCAGGGGAAGGGGGCAGCACCTGGAGGGGTGTGGGGAGCCCAGGGAGGGTCTAAATCCCAGACTGGCTGCTTGCTGAGTGATCACAGGTGAGCCAAGTCACCTCTCTGAGCCTCAATTTCCTCACCCGTGAAATGAGGGAAACAGCCCCCCCTGGAAGGTAGGGGGAACATGAAGTGAGGTAGCCACACGAGGCATCTAGCATGGTGGCCGGCACGCCACCAGTCCCCGGAGAAGGCACCCTCGTCATCCTGTCACCTGAACCCCACTCTAGCTCTCCCATTTACACGTGAAGAAACTGAGTCACAGGCAGGTGGGCCGGCTGCCAGGGTCCCCCCAAACGCGCGGCGGGGCCGGCTCCTCATGGCCGTGGGGAGGGCCCCCGGCATAGGGACCCGCACGAGAAATATCTATTGGCTGAACGAATGCGAGGGACTGAGAGAGAAACCAGAGGAAGGCTGCCCTGGCCTGGTGCCGGCGGTGCTGCGGGGCAGATAAAGCGCGGCCCCAGAAGGCAGCCGATCGGAACCGGCCTCAGCCCCAGGAACCATCCTCTCCCGGCATCTCACACTGGAGTGTCCCTCAAGTTCACCTGGAGAGCCTGTTAAAACACAGATTTCTGGGCCCCACCCCAGACCCATGGAGTCCAAATATCAAGGGGAAGAGTTCACAAATGTGCGCTTTTTTTTTTTTTTTTTTTTTTTTTTTTTGAGAGACAGAGAAGCAGGAAGGGAGAGAATTTTAAGCAGGCTCCATGCCCAGAGCAGGGCCTGATGTGGGGCTCGATCTCACAGCCATGAGATCATGACCTGAGCTGAAATCAAGAGTTGGACGCTTACCCAACTCCGTCACCCAGGCCCCCCACGATGTGCACTTCTAACCTGCACCCAGGTGAGGCCAGAGTAGATGACCCGGGGGGCCACAATCTGAAAGGGACGAATGGCCATGCCCTGACTTTAGAGAGGAGAGAACCAAGGTCCAGAGAAGGGGAGACCTAAGAATGAGATCACAGGCAAAGCCGTTCCAGGCCCGACTGATAAGCTAGCGGGTTGTCCAGGCCCCAGACCACTGTCACTCTGGTGCCCGACGGTGCCCAGGAAGGCAAGGTGGAAGGCGGGGACAGGAACTGCGGAGGGAAAGAAGAAGGAGAAAGTACGGGGCAACAGCTCACATCTAAGGCAAGTACAATTCAAGAGGTAACGCCGATTGCCCAAGACCCCACAGCGGCCACGTGTCAGGACGAAAACTCGGATTTGTCTGATGCTAATCAGCCCCCTAACCACCTGTACACAGTGTCTCCCAGAGAAGCAAAAGGAGGGAGAAGAGAGGGGGAAGGGGCGGCAGCAGAGGGTCTGGCAGAGGCCCCAGGAGAGAGAGGAGGCCCGGCCCGTGTGGAGAGGGGGCAGTGTGCCCTCTGTGCCGCCCAGGTGGCCAAGCCAGGCTGGCTGCTGCAGGGGGGGGCCGGGAGCGCCTGCCCATCCTGGTGCCCCACGGTTGCCATGCCGACCCCCAGGCTGTGTTTTCGGATGTTGTATTTGATTTCACACGTTTGGAACTCCAATTACGTCATTTCGCAACACAGGGTTGCCATGACAGCCAGCCCCACGTTCCTTGTTCCCCGAGTGGCTCACACCTTGGGGTAGGGGGAGGGGCCAGCTGGCTCCCCCTTCCCACCCCCCCCCCCCCGGCCACCAAACGTCAACCCAGAACTCTTTGAGGGGAGGCCAGGAATGTGGGACTGGGAAGCACCTTAGGGATCGGTTAACATCTATATTTTGTGATGGAGAAACGGAGATCTGGGTGGCAAGGATACACTTCCTGACCCCCGCCCCTGGCCAACGCACTCCCCCCACCCTGTGCCGCACGCTCCTTAGGATGGAATCTTTGCGTACCTGGCTGCCCCTGGGCTGGGGGGCTGACAGCTGGCCCCCAGCAATGGCCTGGCCGCCTGCCCTGACCCTGCTCTCTGGGGCTTCAAAGCACCTGGTCGATACGCTACATTGAGAGACTCGCACACACACGGGCAAGTGCGGAGGTGGGACAGAGTGACTGAGAACACCAGCTCTGGTGTCGGCCCTGGGTTCAAAAGCTGGCTTCCCACTAAGCGAGCATGAGCTCTGGACAAGGGGGGGCCACCTCACTGAGCTACTTCGACACCTGCAAACGGTCACAGAGGTACTTAACCCTTCATAATCGCTTGGGGCGACTCTGCCTGACTACATACAGAACACCTATTACCCGGGCACTTGGGTGGCTCAGTTGGGTGAGCGTCCGACTTCAGCTCAGGTCACGATCTTGCAGTTAGTGGGTCGGAGCCCCGCGTCGGGCTCCGTGCTGACAGCTCAGAGCCTGGAGCCTGCTTCACATTCTGTGTCTCCCTCTCTCTCTGCCCCTCCCCTGCTCCCTACTCACACTCTGTGTGTGTGTGTGTGTCTCTCTCTCAAAAATAAATAAATGTAAAAAAAAATTTTTTTTTTTTAAGTAAGAACAGCTATTACCTAGTAGATGCAATAGTGTTCGTTGGGGCTTTTTTTTTTTTGTCATTCCCCTGTCATTGTAGCTAAGTTCTGGACTCAGCTCTGCTATGTGACCAACCTGCTCTGTGACTCTGGGCAACTGACTTTCCTCCTCTGGTCCTCTAAGCCGGTAACGTGATGACCTTCCTCCAGCGCTCGCTCCCTCACCATTGAACTCTCCCTTCCTTAGTCCTAACTTCCAATTATTTAGTCCCTTATCTGCGGGCTTCCATCTACTAGGTAAAGTCAGAAGGGCTGCTGGGCTTAGTTCAAAAACCTCCGCGTAGGTCCCACGTCCCGCTCACCACCTGCAGGAAGATGGCATATCTGTCCACGTCTTTCTTGTCCATCAGCTGGGGTTAGCAATCCTTCCCGCACCTGCGCCAGACGCCCCCGGAGAGGCCGCAAAGCCTGCGAAAGGGCACGGGACCTTTTCATCTTCGAGCCACTGTCGCAGCCATCCTTGCGAAGGACCCGTCTCCCAAAAACCTGAGGGAGAAACAACTATTTAAATTTCCATGGTTTGTTTTTAGATGAGGAAAACGAGAGCCAGAGAGGCGACAGGAGTTGCCCAATTTTGGCAAAAAGAAAAAAAAAAAATCCTGAAAAGTGTGAACTGTTACTGCAGAGGAGGCCGTGCCCCTCACCCTTTTCCACTGGGTTTTTTGGGGACTGGCTCATTCCACTTGGCATAACGTCTTCAGAGTCATTCATGCTGTAGCCGGTGTCGGAATCCCCTTCCTTCTCGAGGCTGAATAACGGTCCGTTGCACGGACGGCCCGCATTCCGGTCACCCGTTCGTCTGTCGGTGGCCACCTGGGTTGCCCCTCCCGCCGCCTGCGACGGCCGCCGCCGCTCTGAGCAGAGGGGTGCAAACATCTCTTCGAGGCCCTGCTTTCCGTTCTTTGGGGTTTATGCTCTGAAGCGGAACTGCAGGATCCTACGGCGATTCCAAGTTTCACTTTTTGAGGCCCTGCTACGTCTTCCCCGCTGGCTGCACCGCTCCCCACTCCCACCCAGCAGGGCACACGGGCTCCGATTCCTCCACATCCTCGCCAGCGCTCGTTATTTCTGGGTTTTGATAACAGCCGTCCTAAAGGGTGTGAAGCAGTAAATTGCTAGATCTCGGTGAATGGCAGCAGGGGAGGAGCGGAGGGGGTGGGAACCCCGGGGAAGGGGGAGAACGGCTCCGGGCTTGCAGCGCGGCCACCTGAGCGGATGAGGGCTCACCGGCTGAGCCGGGAGCCCCGGGAGGGGAAATGGGCACGAGGAAGAACGTGCAGGCCCCTGAGCCTGAGGCTTCCGTGGGACACCCTGGCTGAAGACCGGAGTCCGTAGGTCTGGGGGAGTCTGTGCTGCAGGGTGGAAGCCAGCAGCATCTGATGCGAAGCCGCAAGCCAGAACGAGATTCCTTAGGAAGTGTGGGATACGGAAAAGAGGGGGAGGGCCAAGAACGGAAACCTGGGGTCCCTACGTTTTAGGAGCGGAGCCACGAAGGCACCCACAAACGGACACAGGCGAGGAGCAGCCTGAGAGAGAGGAGGAAAGCCAGAAAACCGTCCTAAGGTTGCAGAGCCCGGGACTGGATTCTGCTGTAAGCGACAGGAAACCCAAATCGGTGGCTGACTCAAGACCCAGTTTCCGTTTTCTCCTGTGTGAAAGAGGTGTGGAGGGAGGCAGCCCATCACCATCGGAGACTCAGGCTTCTCTGTCTCTGGCTCCACTACTCTTAGCCCTGATTTCACACTCAAGGTCACTTCGTGGTCACAAGATGGCTGCTGCAGGTCTAGCCATCACGTTCACGTTCTGGCAGCAAGAAGGAAGAAGCAAAAGTCTCCTAGCTGAGACTGCCCAGATTCTTTCAAGGAGCTTTCCTGGAAGGCCCCTCCCACTCTCCCCCACAGCTCACACCTCACTGGCCAGCCCCAGGTGCCAGGGAGGTTAGGAAATGCGGCCTTTCGGCACAGCACCCTGCTTTCCTGGAGGTCTGGGTTCTGTCAGGAAGGACCCCGTGAGAACGGCTGTAGGGGAGGCCACTGGCAGGCTCTAACACAGAAGAAAGAACTCTCCAAAAGGAAAAAAAATAGCAAGATGCCTCAGCTAACATGTAAAAGGTTAACCACTGGATTTGGCAATGAGGTCTGCAGGAGGACAGGAGAGGGGAGACGACAGTGGCTTGTAGCATGAATGGGGGCGGGGGGGATGAAGACGTGCCGGCCGACCATACCTGGGACCCGCTTGGTACCCAGAGAGATGACAAATGGAGGGACGTTTGGGGTCCCTCATCGAGAGACGTGAGGACCAGGCCTAACAGGCTGTGAGGGCTGGGCCGAGAAGGGAGGGGAGGGGAGAGAACAGGGAGGTGTGAGGCCCCGGGGTGGGGAGCAAGGGTCAGAAGAGACACAGGCGGCTTCCACCTGGGGACTAGAGGACAGAGTATGGCTGGTGGGGGTGGATGGTTGGGCGTGGGAAACCAAGGATGTCCCCGCCAAGGCCTGGGTTCTTGCCTAGGGGGCAAGGGGCACAGTCACCTCTTGGGGAGCAGGGGGACTGAGGAGGGTAGTGAAGAGGGCCTGGAGGGAGGTCCACCTGCCACAAAAAAAAGGGCTTGAAGGGACTGCTGAGGGCCCACTGAGACTGGAAACCATCTCAGGAGCGGCAGTGAGCTTGGCGGTGAGTTTCTTCGGCAACTCTCAGGGGAGCGAGCCATGGAAAGAGAAAGGTGGGTGACGGGGACGGGGGCTTTGGCACAGATGGAGCCCCTGTGGAGGGAAAGGGGGTGCTCAGAAGAGCTGCACCGAGGTTCTTGGTGTCTACGTGCTGGGTCCAGCAGGGTGGGAAGTGGTCACCGTCAAGGTGGAGGGCTGGGAGTTTGAGCTTCAGAGGGGGCGGGGCTGAGGGGCAAGGCCCAGGGGCAGGGTGACAGTGGTGGTGGCACAGGGTGGAGGGAAGGGCGTGAGCCAAGTCTTCAAGGGACGTGGAGGGTGGCAGGCAGGTTGGTGGGGGGCAGAACTGAGGAGGACCCCAGCCTGACAGAAGATGACAGGCTTAGGAAGGAGTGTCCCCAAGGGAAGCAGGGTCCTAGAAGTGCTGGGGAAGAGGTGGCAGAGATCCTGTGAGCTATAAAGTCATCCAGGACCCGCACACAGGACCAAAGGCCTGGGGAAGGACGGAGTCGACGGGGAGGGGGAGGAAGGCAAGGAGCCAGAGGATGAGAGAAGATGGGCTTTTAGGGCAGACCTGGTTACCTCATTTTACCGATGAAGAAACAGAGGCCCGAGAGAAGAGACTCACCCACGGTCACAAAGAGTGACTGAACTTGACCCAGACCCGGGCCTTTGCTCCAGCCACTCAAGCCTGCACAGGTCCCTTCCCCTCTCTAGACCTCAGTTTCCCCATCTAGAAAACGAGATCGGCTGGTGTGGTCACGGGACGCTGGCTGTGACCCATGAAGATCTGGGAACTGCATAAAAGTTCTGGGGGTGAGAGATCCCGTTTCCCTGGCTCTGCCCTTTTCACTGAGTCGCCTCTGAAATCACAGAACTTCAAAAATTCCGAGTCTGTGTTGGGTCCTCAGAAGGGCTGAGTCACCAAAAAGCTGGAGGCTGGAGGAAGTTGGCAACCGTTACAGGTGAGGTCAGGCTGCCTCCAGGACCATGACCCAAGTGCCCGCTCGCGAGGGGCTGCATCGCATACCAGCCTGGTGACCACCTGCGCCTGAGTTGGTGTGGCCACAGCAAAACCCCTACGGTGAACTGTTCTCAACACCAAGTGCTCATTCCCCACTGCCTGCCTGTCTCCAGCCCACTCCGGTCCGTCCAAGACGTGCCGCTGGGGCCGTCTCCCCACGGCCAGCCTGCTCCTCGTCCCTCTCCTGCTCCAAAGTCCTCCGTGGCCCCCGTCACCTAAAGAAAAAGACCTAGCCTGCCAGGCCCTTTGGGACCCAAACCCAATGCCCTCTGCAGCGACACCCAAGCCCCAAGTCCCTGTCTCCAAACTCTTGCTCACCCACTCGCGGCCAGAGTCGCACCATCCCTCCCCTCACTTCCATCCAATGGGGAACGTCCACTCCTGTCTGCCAATCCAAGCCATACAAACACACAGCCATAACCCCAGTGTCTACGTGTCCTCTAGATTTGCCGTGGCCTTAATTTCAAAATATAACGTTCCAAGCCCCTGCCCCATACCGTGAGAAGTCCTGTACCCTTCTTGGTATCCCTGAGACCCCCTAGGAGGCTACGGTTCCCAGTTCCTGGTTCTGTTCTTGGCCTGAAGCACGTCTCCACTGCATCCTGCCATCTGCCAGCCTGCTCTGCTCCTGCGTGCAGCCTCTGCCCTGACCACCTCATCCCCAGAGCCTCGCAGACTCAAGGCTATGTGCACAATAGGCCTTGCTGAAGGTTCTGGGAAAGGAGAGGGCTCTGGACCCAGCCAGCAGCCACAGCAAAGCGAATGTGTCACTTACTGTCCGGAACATGCTGGGGCCCTCCCTGCCAGCCTGCTCCCTGGCTCTGGCTGCCCGCATGCTCCCAAGCCCCTCTCTGTCGAAAGCCCCTGTTCGTGTCGACCCTGGTCCCAGTCCAGGGCCTCCCAAAGTGTCCCTGCGGCAGCCGCCAGGTAACTCCCCAACTCCTGCTCCTCTTACACAGAGCCACATCCTTCACTCAGTGATGACCTTCTTCCAGACCATGCCCGACGAGGGTGCGACTGGGGACCTTCCTCTTTCACAACCAAATGGGCTTCTCGAGGGGTCTTCCAAAGCAAGAGCGCAGGCTCCTTCTGCGACAGCCCCTCCCAAGCAAGCAGCGGCTAGCTGCCTTCCGTCCTTTAAGTAGCGAGGTTTTCATTTTCACAGAATGGAATTTTACAGTCAGAAGCGGGACCACCAAGTCCAAGGTCACTTAACAGATGGGAGACCAACTGAGACCCAGAGGTCAGGATCCTACACAAAGAAAGCCCAGCAATTTAGTGGCAAGCCTGGGCCAGAACCTGGTTCTCTGACTCCACCACCTCCACGTCCAGTACAAAGGGGGAGGCGGTAAGGAGGGGGAACTGACATCTACTGAACACCTACTATGTGCCAAGCCTGGTGCTAAGCACTTTCTGTGAATGATGCCACTTAATCCTCACGTCTACTCTTGAAACATGAAGTGCTATTATCCCCATTTTACAGATGAGCAAACTGACACCCAAGGAAGATGCCCACAGCCAGTTGCCCCAAATCTGTCCGCTCAGAACTGGAATTACGGCCAAGCCCGGTTCCTTAAGGAATGTACCCAGCTTGGTCTGAAGTGGGCTTACTCTTCTTTACAATAAAAGCAAACATCAGTGGACCCCCTGCTTGTGCCAGGCACCCGTATGAACGTGTCACAGGTGAAAGCTGTTAGGATTATTCCCATTTTACAGACATGGAACCTGAGGCTCAGAGAGATGAGGCCACCTATCAGCAGACTGGTGGCAGAGGGAGACTCAAATCTAGAACCATCTAGCTCCAAGGCAATTTTCTTCCTGCTCCCCTTCTCCCTTTCTGCTCAGGAAGAACAGGCATGGGCTCCAAGGCCTGGGCCTGCCTCTCTCCCCCACCTCCTGCCAGCTTTAGGGCCTCATTTTTCCCCACTCACGGCTTCACTTCCGGGCACCTGGAATGCGGTTCCGGTCATTGTGCCAGCCTATAAGGGGCAGTCCCTCCCCCGACCCCACATAACCCCAAGCCCCGCAGAAAGGATTAGGCCTGTGACTAGGAGACCCCGCTATGCAAAGTCCGGGCCGCCTAGATTAGGCTGTCCCTCCCTGGCAGTTCACTCAGGGACTGAACTAACTGACCCTTGGGGTCCCATCTGGGCCGAGACGGAGCCTCCCCCTTCCTCCAGGCACCTTCACCACGGCCCTCCCCTCCGTCCAGCTGCCACAGAAGAGGCACTGGGCTCTCCTATCCCAGGATGGGGGAGGGGACAGCTGCAGATCTGAGGGACGTCTCCCCTAGGGACCCTCGATTGCCAGCAACAGAATCCAACTTAGCTTCCTTCTGCTGGAGGGGCATTCACCGGGAGGCTGCGGAGAGCTCACAGAGTAGAAGGCTGGTAGGAGAAGCAGGTGGAGACTGAAGTCCAGGAGAAGGAGGGCTTGCGTCCGTCCCGGCAGCCCCGGGACAGGAGTCACTCAGAGTCCCACCTGGCTTCTCACAGGTCACACGTTCCACCAGGGATCCTGGGACAGTCAAAACCCAACTGACTACCTCTGCACTAGGCCCCAAACCTTGCTTCTTCCATGCACGCAGACTAGAGGCTTCTCTGTCTTGGCGCTGTGCCTCTTACGTCATACTAGGATTCCGCTAGAGCTAAGAGGGCCATGCTTCCACGTACAGAGCGAGGAAAGTGTGCTTTTAAGCACCAGTTATGTGTTGAACCTGGTGCTGGGCTCTTTCACACAGGTTATCCCTGCAAGTAAGGAACAGGGATCCTGGGAGAGCAAATGGCCGGGAGGGACTGCTGAGTGGCAAGGCAAGTGGGGCACAGGGCAGGGGGCGGAGAGACTGGGAGGTGGGGGGTGGGGGCGGCGGACAAGGCAGGGCCCGACTGGAAAGTGTCCAAAGGTGCAAGACTAGCCTCTCGCTAAACACGGGGCAGCCACCTCCTCCCTCCCTACGACCACGCAGCCGACTCCCAGCCACCTGCTACCCAGCCTACTCCACGGAAGAGGACCCTCCTGGGAAATGGCCCTGCCTGGGCCCTGGGGGCTCTCCCAGGAAACTCCCCGGCACCCAGGTTCAGACCCTCCCCTTGGTGGGACCTTCCTCTGGACACGGCCTATGCCCATCCCCAGCAGGGCCCCCACACACGAGCAAAGAGAGTCAAGCAACAAAAACACCGGCCCCGATGCCACCTGGGGAGCCTGTCTGCAGAGGGCCAGGAAGGGGAGTTCTTAGCAGAGATGAAAAGACGACAATGTTGGTGTCTGAACTAGTTTTATGCAGCTAAAAATAAGCTGGAAAACAAAAGAAGCCGCTGCTCTTCAGCTAGATAAAAATAAATAAATAAATAAATAGAACTTTGTTCTTATTTTTAACTCAACCGAAATGATTCACTCTAGCGGCCACAGATCCATTCTATGATTCGAGGGTGTGTTAACAATGGCCAGCCCGAGTCTCTCCGCGACTCATCTGTACAAACACCCACGTCGCCATAGCCTTGTCATCTCTCCGTGGGGTTGTCCGAGCTGCCTGTGACCTGTGAACGTGCCACTGGGGTGTGCACAGCCCTGACCCATGAGGCCTTGGGGTCCCGAGTGAGTGGGATCTGGGATCCAGAACATATCTAGAGAAGGTGAACAGCCAGGGAACAACTTGGACTCAAACCCCAGTTCCGCCTACACGCCACAAGACCTTGGCCAACCATTTCACCTCTGAGCCTCGATCTCCTCACCTGTAAAATGGACAGAACAACCCTGGCTGACCGAATCCGTTCTCTTGCCTCACCCGGAATGCCCACCGGCCCCATCCTCAAAGCCTGCGGGAAGGTAACGTCTCCTTATAAGGTGATTCCAAGATCAGGGCTCACCGGGTGGGTCCCACCAGCCTCATACAGAGACACCCCCGGGGCCCAGCCTGGAGCCCACAAGGTGTGATAGCTGCTGTCAGGTGGTGACCCGCCCTGAGTCGCCACAACAAAGCCTGCAGCTTCCCGGCAACGGCCCCACCGCCAGGTGATCCCATTTATCAGCAGCATCTGGGCCCAGCCAGCGCCACCAGGGCATTTGATGAAGACCCAAGTCCGAACCTGCCAGGCCTTGCACGAAGCAGAGCGGCCGGGCTCCCCTCCCTGGGCAGGGCCACGTGGGGCTGCGGAGATGCCTGAGGCCATTACAGAAGGCAGAGGGCTCCATCTTCATTCATCGCATGAGCGTCTGATGGCAGCAGTCGGGGAGGTCTCCACCCTCTGGCCGCCGCTGCCGCCTTTCTCACCTCGGCCAGGACTCTGCCCCTGGACCGACTGAGATTCCCCAGGGACGGGCTCCAGCAATCCTAGGTCACAAAAGCCCCCCTGGTGGGTCCAGCGGGTAGCCGGGGTCCACGGCCCCTGCTTTGGGCAGACTCTGGACTTGCCAGTTGGCCATGGTGACATTTTCTCTTCATTATTTCCCAGCGGTTTATTTAAGAGAACAGTTCACTGGATCCCTGCCCTTTGAAAATTGGGAAATAGGAGCCCCAGAAGGACACAGGATCTTGCTCACACCTGAGCTCATTCACGGACCCACCTGGCCCCCCCAGAGCAGCAGCCTGTGGCCCTGGTCTCTGCCCTCTCTTTGGCCACCCTTGCCCACGTGTCACGTCCAGACCAGCAACTTCCAAGCCCTCACCTTTAATCCAACCGCTTCTCTCCCCGAACACAGCAGGAACCCTTGTTTCTCCGTGCCTTCCTCTCCAATGTCTTTCCTGCCTTCTTCCCCGGCAAACTTCTGCTCATCTTGCATGGCCCTGCTTAAGGGCCACCTTCTCCAGGAGGCCCCCCTCAGCTTGCCAGGAAAAGCCGAAGTCTCCTTCCTTTACGTCTCCCGCTAAACCGGGAGCTTCTCAAGAGTGAGGTCATCTCTGGAGCCCCAAGACCTAGTTGAGGACCTAGCTCCCCGACCTCACAGCCTCTGCATTCCCAGCTTCCCTCCCTCACCACATCCCTGTGCGCAGACCTCTCCTGGCCTCCCCAAACCCTCCATGTCTCCATCGAGCTTCCATTCCCACCGCCGACTGCGGCCTCTCCTCATCTCTAAGCTCAGGATGGTGTGTACTCAGGCCACGTCAGCTCTTGTCACTGAGTCAGGTCTGGCCCTGGATTGACTGCCTTTGGGTCAAGGGCCCATGCTTGTCCAGCTGTGGCTGGAGGGCCATAAGGTGCAAACACGAATTCCTTGAGCAGGGATGAGGACAGGAGAGCTTCTTCTTCAAGGGGGTCGTGGTCACTGCAGGCTCACTGACTGCCATGCCAGGTACGCCTCCCCTGCTGGGCCTCAGGGCCCTCACCGCTGACATCCTCAGCGACCCCACTCTTCTCCGTTCTCTTCCCTCGCCCCTTCTTCAGCTCCTCCCCAGTGGCCTCCCACATCTGCAGGCTTCCACTCCATCCAGAGACGGCTCACGTGCACCGTGCCTGCCTTCTCCTCCTTCACCTCGTGCGAACAAACCTGTCCAAGGCGACTTCTTTTTTTTTTTTTTTTTTAATTTTTTTTTTTTCAACGTTTTTTTATTTATTTTTGGGACAGAGAGAGACAGAGCATGAACAGGGGAGGGGCAGAGAGAGAGGGAGACACAGAATCGGAAACAGGCTCCAGGCTCCGAGCCATCAGCCCAGAGCCTGACGCGGGGCTCGAACTCACGGACCGCGAGATCGTGACCTGGCTGAAGTCGGACGCTCAACCGACTGCGCCACCCAGGCGCCCCTCCAAGGCGACTTCTTAGGAAGTCTGGGGAGGTCTGCCCCAAAAGACACGGGATGCTCAGTTCCTGAACTTCAGTATCTGAACTCAGGAAGTTCAGATACACAATGAATAATTAGTTAGTATAAGTATGTACCAAATATTACCTGAGACATACTTAGACTAAAAAAAAAAAAAAAAAAAAAAAAAAAAAAATTTAAAAAAAAAGAAAGAAAAGAAAAGAAAACCACCACCACCAACAAAAACCAGCTTATTGTTTACCTGAACTTCAAATTTAAGGAGAAGTCCTGTATTTTGTTTGCTAAATCTGGCAACTCTAAAATGAGTCCCCTCAGGGGGGCAGGGGCCAGTGGAACCCACACCCTACAAGGAAAGCAGGTCCCTGTTCCATCTTGGTTGAATTACACCGAATGTGTCTTTTCCAAGAAGCCAGTCTATCGGGGGTGATGACAACCGGATGCTTTGCTAAATGAGTCTCAGAATTCCAGCACCACCCCTCCCACGTGTCCCTTAGGGCCCGGGGGTGGCTTAAGAAGATGGGATTCTCTGGCTCCTGCAACCCAGGCGTCCAATCCGTGTTACCACGACCCAGCTCCTCTCTCTCCAGCTCACTCCCTCTCCTCTGCGCTGGCTCCAGTCATACGCAAGGCCCGTCGCAGAGCATCACCCTCACCTTGGGCCATTGCAGACCTTCGCCCCCCCTTCAGGTTTAAATGCTCCTTCCCAGCAGCCCCCGCTAAACGCTCGCTGCTTCTTATTGGCTCTGATTGGGTTATGTCCCCCTCCCTGAGCCAATCACTGTGGCCAGGAAAATCCAACGCTCTGATTGGCCAGACCTGCGTCACGTGTCACCTCTGGAGCCAGTAGGAGGAGCCAGGCCCCCAGAGCCCCATCAGGGTGCCGCGGTGGAGGGAGGGAAAGTGGATGCTGCGTGGCAGGAACGGTGGCTGGCCGCTGTGATCCTGCAGGACCCAGCCTTTGCGCGTCATACCCTTCCAGCTGTGATTCTAACATTTTTCACGCAGAGCCACCCTTTTCCGTGTGAATATTTTCCCAGATTTTACATTTAGTGTCGGTTAGATGATAAAATACCTAATAATTTTTTTTAATGTGATTTCAGGAATTCCTTGAAACTGATTTGTGTCTCATTCACCACTTCCACATCAATATATTTGCATGCATCCAGTCTGCAGACAATGCCTGATGCCTGACGATGCACTATGACCTTGAGGACCCTTCACAGTTATGCCAGTCGGCCTTCCCCAAAAACCACCCATCGCGTGATAACCAGAACCTGGTTCGAAATCACCCAGCCTGTGTTTGACAAGGCTTCTCAGTCACAGACCCCTCTGCAACCTTGTCACAGCCCCTTCTGCAGGCGTATCGGTGAGGACTCTTTGGTTGCAAGCAACAGAAATGAACCTTGCTTGCTTCGGCAAAAGGAAATATATTGGAAAGCTACTGAGAGCTCCCAGAATCTGTAGGGGGCTGGTACCCCAGTCTTGGGGACCAAGGATGTTGCAGAGGTTAAGCAGCAAAAGGTACAACATTGGGTTCGTGACCAGAATAATATGGTCGGGATCTGGACTCAGGGATGGATGGATCAGGCTCTTCAGTTCAAGATTCCATTCTGGTAAAGGAGCTTCTGTTAGCTTATCTTTAGCTAGGGAAGGTGAGACTCCTGCACCCCAGGAAAGAACCAGAGTGCTAGCCTACAGGGGAACTGATGCTGGCAGCCGGAAGCAACGAATATGCCCTACGAAGACGACACACCCTTCAGGTGGCTTAGATGGGGATACGCCCTCTTCCATCAGGAGGGTAGTGGTCAATTATTTTGCTATTAGAGAGTTGCCACCACTTTTTTTTTTTTTTTTAACTTTTTGGTTATTCTGGAAGCATTCACTTGGATTTTTCCCTGCTCTGGTTTTCTTTATGTTTCCATAATCTTTAGGCTCCTGGGTGGTCTGGTTTCCGACAGGCAGCAGCGTCAGCTGGTTCTCACAGAGTCCATGTGCTCATGGAGGAAATGTGGCCTGAGCCGATGTCACCCCACCCACAGAAAGGAAGTGACAGCTACACAAGGTGGAGAAATGTATGGGTTGTATCCGTAAGGATGATTTTGGTTACTAGGAACAGAAAACCCAATTCAAATAGCCATACATAATAAAGGCAATTTATTGGCTCACTTTTTTAAAAAAGTCCTTCAGGAAAAGCTTGATCCAGCAGCTTAACAGTGCCAGTAAGGGCCCAGTTTCTTTCTCTCACTCAACTTGTCTCTTTCAACACTGGCTTCCCTATCTATAGTCTCAAGACGTGTGCCAGCGGTTACCAAGACAAAGATCAACTCATTTGTGCTCAGCAGAGTATCAGAGAACCATCTTTGTCCCAGAATCCCCAGCAAAAGTCCTGAGGTTCACTCTAATGTGACATGTATGGGTTACACGCCCAACTGTAAACCAGTCACTGAGCCAGGGGGTTGAAATGCGCTTACTGACTTAGCCCCAGTTCTGCCTGGTACAGAAGCAGGGTCAGTCGCTGGAGATGCATGGCTCCCCAAATCAAAATCAAGGCTATCCAGAAGGGCAGGGGGCAGGGAGGAGAAAGATCCCGGGAAAGCCACCCACACAGGCCCACTGCACTGGGCAGCCGCATACATGGGAGTTAATCATTGATCATCATAATTACAGCTCCCATCGTGAACTGCATTAAACACTGCACACGCATGAGTTACATGATTTAGTGAATCATCACAGAACCCTGGGAGGTGGCCTTTTAATCCAATTTTGCAGAGAAGAAAGCAGATTAAGTGGAGCGACTTAAAGTATCATGCCTGTTATGAGTCAGAGGAAGGGTATGGACCCAAAATCTATCTGATCCCCAAAACCATCTTCCTAAGCTTTACCCCATCCTGAATCTCCGTCGCCTGCAAGGTGCTGCTGGGGACACCAAGAAGGGAAGTACGGTTCTTCAACAGGCCTTCACTGAGCACCGACTGTGTGTCAGGCATCCTTCCAGGCTCTGAGCACCAGAAGTCACGGAGGTATAATCCCTACCTTCCGTGAGGCTCCTGGCCTAGAAAGGGAGACAAACACAAATCTATGATGATAACCCATCAGGAAGCGCTCTTTATGGCTGTGTCAGGCATTTCACATGCATTACCTCATTGAATCCTTAAACACACTCCGGGAAAGATGGTCTTATCTCCTCTGGATCCCTGAGTTAACAGAGGGACAGTGAGGTTAAGTTACTCCAGGTCACTCAGCTGGTTGGGCAACTCTACTGAGTCTCACTTTCTGGGGGCCGAGTGGTCATTCGTGAAGGTCAGCTCAGCAAGAAGACAGCCTTGTCCACTGAGGTCCACCGAGCAATCAAGTCTGCAGGAACGCAGGAGCGCGTGGGTTGGGGTATGCTGGGGAGGCTTCCTGGAGAAGAACAAGTTTCCTGAGCCGTGGAGAATAAGGGTACCAGCTCAAGGTCCCCAGGCTAGCACTGGTCCCCACCACTTCTTCCATGTGCTCTGGGCATTTGTCGGCAGTATCCCCACCTCTGGGACTTCCCAGCCTAGAATCCCAGACAGGGAAACCTGCTTGACTCTCTCAGTACCACTCAAACCCCAAGGTTAGCATAGGAGAATTGTAACAGCTCCGATTTACGGACCCCTTCTCAGTTCCATGGCTTCGTCTCAGTCTTGCAATCACCCTACAAGTTAGGGATTGTAGACATCAGTTTACAAGCAAGGAAACTGAGTGTTTGAGACAGAGCTCAGAAGTCACGGGGCCAAGATTGAACCTCCAGGCCTGACTCCAGATTCTTTGCTTGTCCTGAGACACTGAGATTCCCCAGGCTAAACACACACACACACACACACACACACACACACACCCCTTTCTTTATAGGTCAAAGAGGCTAGTGTCCTTCCTGAGTCACCCTCCCCTAGGCTGTTCTCTGACCGGCCCTCTGACTTGGGCTCTTGGCTGTGGACTTTCTAGAACCCTCAAGCAACTCATTGTGGGTGTTCCCTTAGCAGGGGAGCTTGGGTTCCCCAAGCTTCTCTAAATCTGCCACTCGTTTCCCAAAGCCTTAATAGAAGAGACCTTAATGGCAGAGAGAGAATCATGGAGAAGAACATGGGGTTATTATTTTTTTTAGATTCCATTATAGTTAACACAGTGTTATATCTGCTTCAGGTGTACAACATAGTGATTCAACACGCCCACACAGTACTCGGTGCTCATCACGAGAAGTGTACTGTTAATCCCCTTCACCTGTTTCCCCCACCTCCCCACCCACCTCCCTGCTGGTAACCACCAGTTTGTTCTCTCCTGTTAAGAGTCTGCTTCTTGGTCTCTTTTTTCCCCTCTTGATTCGTTTGTTTTGCTTCTTAAATTCCACATACGACTGAGATCACTGTGATATTTGCCTTTCTCTGCATGACTTATTTTGCTTAGCATATTACTTTCTCACTCCATCCGCACCATTGCAAAGAGCAAGATTTCATTCTTTATAATGGCTGAATACTATCCCATTGTGTATATATGCCTCATCTTTTTTTCTTCATTCATCTATCACTGGGCTGCTTCCATAATTTAGCTATTGTAAATAATGTGGCAATAAACATGGGGGGGGTGCATGTACCCATTTGAATTAGTGTTTTCACATTCTTTGGGTAATACCCAGTAATGTGATTATTGGAACATAGGGTAATTCTATTTTTAATTTTTTAAGGAAACTCCATACCGTTTTCCAGAGAGGCTGCACCAGTTTGCGTTCCCACCAACAGTGCATGAGTGTTCCTTTTTCTCCACATCCTCGCCAACTCTTGTTGTTTCTTAAGGTTTTGATCTTGGCCATTCTGACAGGTGCAAGGTGGTATCTCCCTGTGGTTGTGATTTGTTTTTCCCTGATGATGAGTGACGTTGAGCATCTTCTCATGTGTCTGTTGGCCATCTGGATGTCTTCTTTGAGAAGCGTCTGTTCATGTCTCCTTCAAGAACATGGGTTTTGATGACAGACAGACCCGGGTTGGAATCTGGGCTCGGCCACCCACCTGCTGTACGACCTTGGGTAAGTCATCTCCTGCCTCAGAGCCTCGGCTTCCAGAGCTGTTAAATGAGAGCCAGAAATCCTCACTCCCCACTCTGTGGGTTGCTGTGCGAGCCAGAAAGCTGGAAACCATCCTTCAGGTGTTTCTCTCTCCCCATCACCCCCCACCCCCATCCACTCCGGTACCCAGTTCTATTCATTTTACTTCCAAAATGTATTTCAAACCCATGCACCTGACTCTGTTTCCTGTGTCGCTTTCCTCATTCAAGCCACCATCGTCTCCTGCCCGGACAACTAGGGTAGCCAACCAACTGGTCCCCTGGCCCCTTCAACCCGTTCTCCATGGTGCAGCCAGAGACGCTGTTACAGAATCAATGATGCCAGCCCCAGTTACAACTCTCCAGCGGCTTCCTGTTGCTCTCAAGGAAACTCCAAAATTGCTACTATCACCTGCACAAAGAGACCCATGTGGGCAGAACCCACCACCCTGTCCATCATCTTTTGCCCTCTCCCTGGGGCCGCCCAACCTCACACCTGCACTGTTCCCTCTGCTCAGCACTCTCTTCCCCATCCTTAGCCAGTTAACTCCTGCTTATGCACCCAATCCCTATTCAAAGGCTACTTCCTCAGGGAAGCCTTCCTTGATTTCTCCAACCAGATCAGACTCTCCCATTTACTGATCTCACCCTGTACTTCTTTGTGGCACCAGGTCACAATTATAATTACATTAGTATTGGCTGGATTGGCCTTTGAATACCTGTCTCCTGAGTCACGGGCACACTGTTTTTGCCTCTTCCTCAGGAGAACAATCCCTCTCCCCCATCTAATGATCCCAGAGGTGAATCCAGATTAAGATTGGGTATATGGGTGTCGATAGAAGAGAGGGAGTACGGGGACGCTGGTTGGGGCAGGCATCTTCAGTCCCCCGTGGAGAACGCCCAGATGCGAATGAAGCCCCAGCCAGAGTAGAACCAGGAGAGAGAGCCAGCAGCTCGTCCTGACAATGTTCTTTTGCCCCGGAGCCTGCAGTGCCTGAGAGTCCTCCCTATCGTGTGGTCCTCCCACCCCACTCCCGTGCTCTGTTGTGTTTTGCCGAACTGCCTTCACCTCACAAACGACAGATGAGAGCAGGCCAGGACAACGTTTCTAGACTGAAGTTCCGTGGAGGTGAGGGCTATGAGCTTGTCACACTCAGCGCTGCACCCCAAGGCCTCGCCCAGAGCCTGCTCGCTTACTCTTTGTTGGGTGGTGAATGAACTGGAAGGTGGACAGCGCACAGTACGGGACCAGAAAGGAGGAATGATTACTGAGACACGTGGTGCCCTCTTTCTCTCCCGTCGCGCAGACACGGCCAGCTTGGCCAAGCACGAGCCTCCCTGACGTCCTGACTCCAGGACCCTCCTCCCTGAAGAGGAGACTCTGGCCCGCTGCTGTGACTCCTCTGGGGCCCTCCAGCTCACGCCTTCCTCCTCACTCTGAGAACCCAAGGCCTCTGGTTGCTCTCCTCCACTTCCCGGAATATTCCAGGGCTGACCCGTCACCCCAGGTGCACACCCAAGAAGCCAAAGCGACTGTTTACCCTCTGCCCTTAGAAACCATGTCCGGCTTGTGGCAGCGGGCATCCCACACAGCTGCCCTCTGCCCACAGCCTAGCCAGGCAAGCGAAGGTGCTTCCTGCAAAGAGCTGGCATTGCCAGGCTGAGTTCCCTACCCTCGCCGCTCCCCGCCAACCCCAGTTCCCCGCAGCCCGGGCGGGCCACACACTCCCCTTCTGCTCTGTCTGGGAGCCACGGGGGAGCGGGAGTCAGATCTCACCTCTTCCTGTCCCTCCGGCCACACTGCCCAAGGTTTCTGGCCAACCCCGGATGGATGGGAGAGGACAAGCCCTCAGGCTCTGGAGTCAGAGAGACAAGAGGCCAACCCCACCCCCACCACTTGCAGCTCTGTGACCTCAAGCAAAACGCTTCATCCCTCTGAGCCTCGGTTTCTCCTTATGCAGCATGAGGATAATAACTGTCGCCACCTCTTTGTGCTGTTGTGACAACAAAGTTAGCGTGGTGCCTGGCACATGATTAAACGCTGACTTGAGGAGCCCAGGCCGGGGACGTGGCCCTTTCCCGAGGGGACACCGAGGGCTCAGCCCTTTCCTGAGGGGACTCTAGGCTACAAGAGCCCTGTCTCACCCAGTGGTGAGTCCTGCCTCTAGGGACCACCTGCTTTTAGTCACCTGGCTGGGAGGGAGCCCCGGGGGGTTGAGCTGAACTAGTCCAGCCAGCCCCTTTTACTAATTTGGTGTTTATTTGCAGAGGCTCTGGGAGGTCTGATGGTGGCTTTAGGGCCTGAAGGGCCCCCAAGTGTCCTTCGACCCTGCTGACATCTTCCTGTGTGACTGGGCCTGTCCCTGACCTGTGCAGTGCCCTCTGGAGCTATGCCCACACTTCTCCGCCCCCCACCCCTTCGCCATTCTAGAAACAGGCCTGCGGCGTCAGCACATGCACCCACCCGACTCCCCAGAGTTTTGCCGTTTCCTAAAACACAGGCTCCCCCAGCCTAGGAGCACTGGCTTTGGAGTCACCGACGGAGGGTGTTCTACCAGCTGTGTGGCCTCGGATGAGTCGCCTCACCTCTCTGAGCGTCACAGGCTGGGGAAAACATTACCTAACCCCCTGGACACCTTGAGGGTTAGGCATGGAAACTTGAGGCAGCCCTGGGCACGGCGGCAGGCCCTAATGATGAGCACACATGGGGAGGAAATGACGCATTTGCATCCTCCACCCCCAGTTCCCCGCTTGCTTTCTAAGGAGGCTGCAGCCCTGAAGCAGGGAGGCCGGGGGAGAAGGAAGGAAAGGCTGAGCCAGGCGCCAGGCCCCGCGTGGGCCCTGGCAATGGGACCAGGACAAGACCGAGGGCTGCAGCCCTCAGGCCTGTCCCCGTTTCCTCCCGCGCCGGGCTTCGCGCGTGGACCCCCAGCCCACACGTGCAACCTCTGTCCTTGCTCCCCGAGCATCTGCCCCGTGGCCGCCTGGGCCTGGCAGTGCTCACACCTGTGGTGACGTCCACCTCGGGAGCATCGGCCCAGGGAAGGGGCCCCGCATAGACCTGGGAGCGGGCTCAGGCCTCCGGGACAGGGCAGGGCGAGCGGCTTGTGGAAGGAAGATGGACTGTGAGGGGGTGTGGTCTGAGCTCCGGGTGCGCTCGTCCCCGTGGCCGCTGGGGTGGAGTGCAGGCCAAAGAGGACCAGAACAGGGCCCGGGGTCAAGGTCAGGGCCTCACCTGCCTCAGTCTCAGGGCAGTTAGGTACCGACTGGATCCCCTCCCTCCGGACCCTTACAGTCTAGCAGAGGGAAGAGATACCAAAGAATTATAAGAAGGTGAGATCCATGATACAAATGCCTGTGGGGAGAGAGGCTGGCTTCCCCTCGGCGTCCACCTTCTGATACCCGCACCTGAGGCCCCAAGGCCCCTCCTGCTGTCCGGCCCCCTCCCGAGACCCCCGGGGCAGGTGTTCAGAGAGCCGGACCCACAGCTCAGCACCAGCCCTGCCATGCTCTGGGCCCCATTGAGGCCCAGGCTTCCGGAGCCCGTATCGCCCAAGGGGTGGCCCCCGGACCAGCTGCAGAATCCTGCCTTCCCCGAACCCACTGAATCAGGTTCTCTGCGGCAGGGCCCCAAGTCAGCATCAGTCAGCAGGCGCCCTGGGGCTCTGATGCCCCTTGAAGTTGAGAACACTGTCGGAGGGAGCTACCTCCTTCCTATATTTACTCAGCCAACTTTTCTTGAGTACCTACTGTGTCCCTGGCACTGCTCTAGGTACTGAGGACGAATCTGTGATGAAGGCCACATCTTATGGGGACAGAGAGTGAGACAAGTGAACAGATGATGAGATAGTGGTAAATACTGTGAGGGGCAGAGTGGTCAGGGAAGGGCTCTGGGAGGAGGTGACATGTGAGCCGAGACCAAAAGGATTCAAAGCCAGGTGTGTGTGCGCCCAGCACCCTAACCCCCACGGCACTCCCTTACCTGGTCCTGTCAGCCTCCCTACTTTGAGGGCCCAGAAAGAGCAAGGGTGATGGTGGAGAGAAGGCCAGGCCTCTTCCCCCTGGAGAAAAACCTTCACAAACGAAGTGTAGGGAGAAGTGGTGATATAATGCCCACCACATATAAATAGGCCTGTCCACTCCAGAGTCGCCCTGGAAACCTGCGGTCAGCTTGGACTTTGCTTAAGGCCGAGCTCCCCGCCACCAGGAGCCCAAAACGGCTGAACAAACTTCAAGCTTCACATGGGGCCGGCCCTCGATGAGTTCAAGGCCGGAGCATTTCTCCAAAGTCCAAACCGCAACAGGAAGGCACAGAAACGGTCTTCTGAGGAGGCCCGGCCTGGTGCATGGGCTCTGGTCAGCTTCCTGAAGGCCATGATGGAGGAGGAAGGAGGGAAGCCAGAATGTCCTCGCGCTCCAAAGCCGCTACCCTGCCCAGGTGCCGCCGTACCTGATACGAGCGCTGGGCATTTGGGTTAAGCATGGTCCAGCGTCCCCGCTCCTGGAAGAAGCAACACGTGGTCCCTGACACAGAGAGTGAAGGAAGGAAGTCTCTGTGCGGTTGAGTTGTGCTGTGTGTCCGAAATTGTTCTGGACGGTTCTGATTTCAGATCATCGGTTCCCATTTCCCATGGAAACCAACTAGTGGGGCAATGGGATCCTCCTGGTAGTTCTGCAGAGGGAGGGACCCTGGGCAGGGGATCGGAGCCCATGTTCTTGGGTCTGGCTCTGCCAGTTGGCGGGTCTCCCTTCCCGGGCCTGGGGACTGTAGCCTAAATCAAGTGCAGGGTCCTCAGGCTGACTCTGTGCCCTGACAAGACCGAGAGATGTGCGCTCCAGAATGAAGGTGGCGGTGGCCCTGGTGAGGGGCTGAGAGAGAGAAAAGAGCCCTGTGGGGACAGATGAGGTGCTGGGAGCAGGCTGCCAGCTCCCCAGTGCCATTACCACCTGCTGCCCCCCGGCCCACTTCCTGCCTCCTTCCATCGGCCCTTGGGGGAGAATCTGCGCTCCACCTTTTATTTGCTGTATGACCTTGACCAATCCCTTGGCCTCTCTGAGCCTCAGTTGTACCATCTGTAGAATGGAGCTAATGATCCCTCTTAGAGCCTATGCAAGGCTCCCAAGGAATCATGCACATACTCTGCTCATCTCAGCACCTGGCACACAGTAGGAGTTTTAGAAAAGAATAATTCCCTTTCCCTAACAAATGTAAATTGAATTGTGCCCTTGATCCTGATCCCAACGTTTAACCCAGAGGCTAAGCTTCCTCCACAAGAGGGACTGGAGTTAATATAATCACCACCACCCTCATGCCTGACGTCAAATCCCTGTACATTAGTAAGCGAGGTTCAGTCCGGCCCCAGCATAGCACTGTTGGTGGTAACTACAATTTACTGCACACCTACTTTACGCCCAGTACCACACACATTTTCACTACCCCATCGTGTTCTGCACCAACCCTTTAAGCTGAGGAAATCCCCATTTTACAGATGTGAAAACTGAGGCTCAGAGATGTGATGTTTCTGCTCAGTCAGGGACCACGCAGAACCCCATTGCCTACCTGCAAAGTCCGGGCATTTGCTACCAGGCCATCTAAGGCAGTGCCATCGAAGGCAGTCTCTGCTCCCTTGGTACTTCATCGAGACCAGCCAGAGAGACCTGAGAAGAAATAGCAGAGGCCTAACTGGCTCCCCTAACCAACCGGCTCTTGACAATTTCACCAAAATCCAATTTCCCCTACATTGATGGCTCCTCCTCCTTTTTTGCAAAATAAGACCTGGGTTTCAAGGTTGATCCCAAGGCTGCTCTGAACTCTGGAGGAGCCCAGAGTGGGCCTGAGATTTGAGGAGCACGTTTCTAGGGTCATCACATGTGCCAAGCCCAAAATGGGCACACGAGGCCTACCAAGGATGAAGGTCCCTGGATATGTGAACTTGGGGCCATTTGGGGCAATCACGGTCCCAAGACCACTACCACTAGCAAATCCCATGATGCCTCAGTTCTCTCTGGGAGAAGTGCAGTTATGCCTCCAGAATGTGACTCGGTCAATACATCTATAGGCCAGCCCTGGTGATCGGGGCTCCGTGGGCCTTTGTAGCCCCCTGGACATCCTGACTATGACTGGAAGCAGGTCAGGGAAAGCTTCTTGGAAGAGGAAGAGTTGAGCAGATTCTGTGGACAGAGACAATTCGGGCAGATAGAAGGGTGTGTCTTCTCCAAAGAAGCATCTTGGCACAACAGAGAAGGTTGGTCTTCATGGTCAAACCGACATATGTTTGAATCTTTGGGTGGACAGATGGATGGACAGATGGATGAATAGATGAATGTATGGTAGTTGGACAGATGAGTGGATAGATGGTTGGATGGATGGATGGATGGATGGATGGATGGATGGTTGGATGGATTGTTGGATGGATGGTTGGATGGCTGGATGGTTGGATGGGTTGTTGGATGGATGGATGGATGCTTGGATGGATTGTTGGATGGATGGATGGATGGATGGATGGTTGGATGGATGGATGGACGAACAGACAGAAGGATGGCTGATGGATGGGCAGATGGTCAGACAGATGGATGGATGAATAAACATATGTAAAATAAAAGGAAGAAGGAAAGACCGATTAGTTAACCCCAAGGCTGCCATCTCTCTTGCTGTCCCATCCACCTGCCCTGCACTCTAGTCAGGATGTACTGGGTTATGGCACAGTAACAAACAACCCCCAAACCTCAGTGGCTTCGAGCAGCAAAGGTTTAGTTCTGGTTCACACTGCATGCTGGTGGTGGGGACTCTTCTCTACATCCTCACTCAGGGTCCAAGCCACCACCGCCCTGCCAGTTGCTGATTGCCATCACATTTCATTGGCCCAAGCCAGTCACATGGCCGTCCCCAGCTTCAAGGGAGAGGGCAGTGCATTCCCACCACAGATCTGGCAAGAGGAGAACCTGGATATTTGCGACCCTAATGCTGCCACATGTGCCATGCTTCCCTCTGGCAGCCTGGGAGCACTGTCCCAGAGTCAGTGGGATGGGGACTGGGTGGGGAGGGGAAACAGTAAAGGCCCTGGCTTCACCTCCTCAATCCAGGGTGCCCAGAGCCCAAGGGGACACGTTCACTCCTCAGCTCCCCGGCCCTGCTCACTCTGAGTGGACACTTTGGAATCAGCATGAGCCCAAGTCCCCCTGGGGGCTGTAGCGTAAGTCTTGCCTGGTCCTGTCTCAGTCAAACCCTTGCTCCCAACTACGCCCTCTTGGGCCCAAGGACAGGCCACGGGGCACCCTGGAGAAGTATGGGGTGTCTGAGCTGAAATGTTCTCTAGAGATTACCAAGTCCAACCCTTGCATTCACAGAGAGAAACTGAGGCTCAGGGATAATGAGTGGTTTCCCAGGGCCCAGCTTGTAAAGGACAGAGCTGGGTGTCCAGAAACTCTGTCCCCTCCACCTGCAGACTACAGGCAGGTGACTTCATAGTGGAACATGAGAGGCAAGGGTAAAATGCCTGCCCCTCTCTTGGCCGAAGCACCACTGCTGAGCTTGACATGCCGACGTGGGTCTGTAGGGCAGTTCAGGGCCCTTGAGACCTCTCTCCCACGGCCCAGGGCCCCTCCTTATCTACAGAGGAAGCACAGGCTTCGAAGTAGGGCAGTCCTGTGTTCTAGGCCCTGCCCTACCGCATCCTGGCTGAGTGTCCTTGGGAAAGTCACCTAACCTCACTGAACTTCAGCTCCCTAATCTGTAAAATGGGGGTGACCATTGCCCTGCCTAGTTCACTGGGCTCTGGGAAGGCATGGGAATGTTTTCCCCATCATGGCACGTCGTCCGGATGCGTACCAACGAGGCTTTCATGCACTTCTCCCCAGCCACCCGATCAGCCCGAGGCCCACCGAAGCTAGCACACGTCTTCACGGAGTAGTGTTCAGGCGATATTTTGGAGAACCGATTGATTTGTTCCTGATTCATTTCAGCAGGCAGCTGCCCCCTTCCGGGCCAGCGCTGCCGATGACTGGGTGACAGCAATCTCTCGGTCCTAGGAGGAGCCCGAACACAGCCACTAAAGATTCAGGAGAAAGGGAGGTCCCAGGCCATCCTAGATGCTAGATGCTTGCCTGCGTATCCCTCCTTAACTGATGGTTAGTCTGTTCTCCTCACTGGGCCGTGAGATCCATGGACACAGGGACCCACTAAATCCCCAGTAACTAGACTGGGCCCTGGCACGGGGCTGATCTTCACTGAATACATATTGGCTGGACGAAGGAGCTCATGGGCAACCCCTTCCCTCTGGGCCTTGGGTTCTTCACCTGTAGGATGGGGTGGCTGGGAAGATAACCTGCCACAACGAGCTTAGATAACCTAGTTTGCCAAGTCCCTGGATCATCACAGGCCAGCAGTGGGCATGGCTGGTACCATCACCCTCACCATTATTACGAAGTGCTACAGTGTTGTAAAGATGACAGAGGTCCCCGGGGGCTGCAGGGGACGGTGGGAGGGCTCCAGCCTGGCCCGCAGTTAGCTCTGAAATACTCTCGCGCTGCAGTCCATTCCCACAATTCCTTTTCAGCTTCCCAGACGCCCCCTCCCCTCTATTTTTGATGGGATGGAGACTCCGGGAGATGATAGAACTCACCCAGGTCACCCAGAAACTAAGAGGTTGGACCATGGACAGAGCACTTCCTGAGTATCTGGAGCCCATCGCGGGACCAGGAGTGACGCTCCCCTTGCCTCATATCCTCATCCACACCTCACAGGTGAGGAAACCGAGGCTCCTAGACTAATGGGGCTCACCAGACATCCACGGCCTGCTAGCAGTGAGGGAGCACCTCCCGCCCCCGCCCAGGGCCTCAGCCTCAGACCTCGGTGCCCACACCGCCTCCCGGGGGACTGAGATCTGAGCAGTGCCCTGGCCGCCCTCTGCTGCTCCCGGAAGTGCCCTGTGTCTGCACCTTGATCTCCACACCCACGATGCCAGGAAACCCCAGCAGGGGCGGCCAAACTGTGGGATATTTATAGCGGACATACAGAAAAGCTGCCACCCCCATCTGTTTACCCAACAACGCTCCTCTAGCGGGACACTTTCAGCCCCGCCAGCCACAGACAGACCCTCACCGCCGCCTCATCTATTTTTTCCTCCCCGCTTAATTTTGCATCATCCCAGCTTCCAAAATAAACTTCCCCAAACGAGCCAGGCTCATTCTGGCCCAGAATCCCTAATGGAGAGCCCCCCTTCAGCCCCAGCCCCCGTCAGCCCATACGGCAAAGCCACCAAACCCAAGCGGGCCCCTCGGCTGCCCCTGGCCTTGATTTAGAAGCAGCTGCTCTGGCCCTGGCGGGTTTCTGACACTCCAGTGCCGGGGTGTCTGCATGTGTGCGGGTGCCGGCCGGGCATCTGTGTGCATGGCTCCTGGCTGGAAGCCGAGGGTGCTGCCCCCTCACACACACGTATACACGTGCGCATACATGCACACACACGTGCACACACGTGCACACAGCATCCCCTGAGCTGCCCTGGCCCCTGCTGCCCTCCTCCAGCTTCGTCACAGGACCCACCCACCCCTGTTTCTCTGCCCACCCACCCCCCTGAACTTCTCTCATCCTCCTACGTGCCCAGCCACCTCGCCACCAGGCTGATGCAGACGTTGTGCCCTTAGGCTAGAATATTTTTCCTCTCATCCCTCGCCAAGCTAACCTGACCAACCCTTCAGGCCTGAACTTAGGTGTCCCCCTTCACCAGGAAGTCTCCTCTGAGCAGCGCAGGAGAACAGGTGCTCTGGGCCATCCCATCTGCCCCCGCAGAGCCCAAGGGAAGCTTAGAAGCCACTCCCAGGGTGGCATGGAACCCCCACAACTCTCCTGGGCTCCTCGGCCCAGCCCTGGGCCCTGCACCCCCAGGCAAAGCCGCTCTCTCATCCCCAGGAGAACGTGCTTCTCCACCCCAGGCCCTAAGGGAGTCATTTAGTTCATCCTGCGGCAGAAACCAGGCACATCTCAAACATTCCACAATTATAATTTCAATGCTATGTGTGCTCTCTTAAGTTACGGGGTTTTTAAAATTTTTTTTAATGTGTATTTATTTGAGAGAGAGAGAGACAGACAGACCGACAGAGTGAGAGTGGAGGAGGGGCAGAGAGAGGGAGACACAGAATCCGAAGCAGGATCCAGGCTCAGAGCTGTCAGCACAGAGTCTGACGCGGGGCTCGAACCCAAGAACAGAGAGATCACGACCTGAGCCGAAGTCGGACGCTTAACCGACTGAGCCATCCAGGCACCCCAAGTTACGGGTTTTTCAGGCTTAACAATTCAAAATAACATTTATTTCCTCTAAATTGTTCTTTTTTTTTTCTTTTGCAAGGAGTAAGGATAGGAAAGAAACTAATATTTGTCAGATGTATCTATTCCCATTCAAAAGAAAGATAGTCATAGGCCCATTTTTTGGATGAAGAAACTGAGGCTTGAAGAATTGCACTTCATTTCTTTATCCAACACTCTGTGGCGGTGGGAACACACCAGTGAAAAAAAGCATGATCTTTATCCTCTTGGAGATGATAAATCGTGGGAAGAGATACCACACAATTTGACAAATAACTCTTTAATAATCATTTTGATTAGGTTGATAGTGCTTCAAAGAAAAAGTCCAGAGGGCTGACAGACAATATGTAACCAGGAGCCCAAGGAAGTCTTCTTGGAAGTGATATGTAAGCTGAATCTTGAGGAAATTAGCTCAGTAAAGGACTGGTTGAGGTGCATTTCTACCGCCCCCCCCCCAGCCCCCGCAGGGGAAAACAGCACATGCAAAGGCCCAGAGGGGAGGTGGAGCAGAGACAGGGGGACAGATGAGAAGATTTGCTAAAAGCACAAGACCAATGAGGGATAGACCTGGGTCAGAGCCCAAGGCTAGCTGACCCCAGGGCCTTTGCTTGTGCCTCCCCAACATGAGGGCAGGTTGCTGCTGACAGAAAACAGCACTGGGAGCTTCCTGTATTATTTTCCTTCTTTGTCCTCCTTGGATTTCGGCTATAAGCATGAGAAATTAACAACAAATTAACATCACTAGTTCTAACCGGGAATGTTAAAGAAAATTAAGTCCTCTATTAAAGCAGTTTAACAACCCATTCTTTGAAGGTTCTGATAAAAACAAGTCAAGAAGATAAACGTTCAAGAGCAATCTGGTGCCGTATGCAGTCATTCTTCACCGCCGGTCAAAATCCTTGTTTCCACGAACTTAACAGAATGCCTCTTCTAACTTCCCTTGAATATTTTCTTACAGGTCAGGCTTTTTCTTTCTCTGAGACTGCAGCATCACAGGTGTCTGAGGCCTTGTATGTAAGTAACGCAAATTACCTCTGAGGAAAAGTCAAGTTCACACCGCCCACCCTCCTGCCTGGGTAAGGGATGGTCTGACAGGGCCTTGCCAGCCTGAAGAGCTCATTTCCTAGGTTGGGTCCTGACGGTGGCTTCAACACAGGCTCGGGCTCAAACTCCTGGCGTGAGGCATAGCACATAAGATGCTTCCGTGTTCCCCAGACACAGCTCCGCTTCCCAAAGGGAACCTCTTAGCTCAAGCCATCTTCAAGATTCAAGCAGAATGCTCAGCCACTGTTTGTGTCCACAGGTCCGTTTCTGGAAGGAAGGAGCAAGCTCCAAGCCGAGTCAGTGAGTGGAGTCAGGAGGAGATAAGAGGACAAAGGTAGAGGGGGACCAGCCTCCAGGATTCGATCCAGACAGGAAGGGCGGGAAGGATAGGCAAGAGCAGGAGCCCTGTCGGGGACCAAAGCCACAACCTGAGGCCGGTCAGTGCACAAGCCCCCGGACCTGCGAGCCAGGGTGCACAGAGGGACCCTAGGCCAGATGCCACGAGCCCTGTTCCGTGAGGACCCGCATCCCTCAGGGGGGTGGAGAAGAGATACACAGTGTCTCCTGGGGCTGGGGGTAGATAGAGTTTCGAACCACTGCAGGGTGAAATGATTAGCACATCAAGTATGGGATCCAGAACCTAGAACCACAGGATATTTGGGTTCGTTTTTCTCCTCGTGCTAGAAGAGATCTGAGAGAAGGGAGGTGAAGAAATGCCAAGGTTCCGGGCAGAGAAAGCAGGAGAGACTGAGGTTAGACACCAGGTAGGGGCATCTGACCATCCAAGTGACAGCATCGTGGCATGAACTCCCAAAGGACCAGAATGTAGAAAGACCTGCCCAGACTGGTGAGGCCCAATCAGAGGGGCCCAGCTTTCCTGAGTTGGACGGCCCTTCCTTCTAGCAAAAGATTTTCCGTGGTGGCTATACCTGTAGTGTATGTTGATGGTAACATAACAAAAGGCTGTGATAAATTTAAAAATGCTTTTCAATGACTTCGTATCTCATTTGTTGCAAATCATCTGCGGGCATTGAAAAGGTACACATACAAGGCAGCACCATCTCTGAAGCCTTCCGGCCCGCCTCTAACAAACAAGCAAACAAACACATCAAAAGTTGAACGGAACCTATTCAGACTTTAGAGACAGGAAATAAGGGAAAGAGGAACACATCAGCTGACAAACATACAGCCAACAGAACGGAGCAGCCAACCTGCTGTGGCCAGTAATCACGGGCACAAAAAAGCCACAGGTGGGCATGGAGGGATATACTCTAGATTTAAAAAAAATTAAGAGACATAACAACCAAATGTCAGAGGCGGATCTTGTCTGAGTCCTGATGAGACAAACCATCTGTAAACAGACAACTTTGAAACTGTCATAGACATTTGATTAGAATGGAAACATTAATTTCAGTAGTTGAGATGATCACACAGTGGTTATGTAAGAAAAGGTCCATGTGAGGGGCGCCTGGGTGGCTCAATCAGTGGAGCGTCAGACTTCAGCTCAGGTCATGATCTCACTCACGGTTTGTGGGTTCGAGCCCCACGTTGGGCTTTGCATTGACAGTATGGAGCTTGCTCTGGATTCTCTATCTCCCTCGCTCTCTGCCCCTCTCCCACTCATTCTCTTTCTCTGTCTCTGTCTCTGAAAAATAAACATAAAAAAATTTTTTTAAACGTCCACGTGTTTCCAACAGCGGCGCACTGATGAATGTAGAACCGCCCACTCTCTGGGGTGGAGAATTGTAGGGGAGCCCTGTTTTGTAGTGTTTGCTGATTTCTGGGGTGTAGATCTCCCACGGGGCAGATTTCAGGCTACCGACATGACATCACGGAACGCGGAATTGACAAGAGATGCCCACAGTCGGCTCTGAGCAGCCAGAACCAGCCGGCCCCAGCACGCCGCTGGCTTTAGAGACCTACACTGAGGTGTTCAGGTGACGCGATAAGATAGCTGCAATGCGTGTTGAAATAACTCAGTAAAGAAAAAGAGAAACAAAAAAAGAGTGGATGAAGCAAATGGAACCAAGTTTTGGTCATTGCTGAATCTGGATGATGCGTACCTGGGGGTTTACTATACTATTACTTTCTTCCACTGTATATATTTGAACATTTTCATAATAAATAAAAATGTTAAGCTACGATCATCTTATATGTAGGCAAGATGATTCCTGGACCCCGACGCTAACTCAACAGCCCCGGGGGTCTGAAGATAAAGGGGGGACCCATAGGCATTGACACCACATGCCTAAGTCCTTCTATCAGGTCATAACTAGGGTTTCTCCACAGACCCAGAGCGTGGCTGGGTGGAAAGAGAGCCCCAAAAGAGGAAAGTGACAGAGGTCCTCACTGGGAGTCCTGGCTTATCATCGTCTAACACCGTGACCTTGGTAACTCATCCCAACTCTCTGAGCCTCTATTTCCTCGCTGGCCAAATAAGGGTGTTCATAACTTATGGTAAGGATTCAATGCACTACGTAGGGGGTTGCAGGGACATGAATGAGCCATTAAAGATGTACAGAGGTCACCCTTCTTCACCAGAGAATGTGGGAACCCCTGTTGCCAAACCTCCCCACTTTTCAAGAGAAGCTGGGGATCCCAATCTATGAAACCTCCCAATCTCGGCATGTTGTCAACAGATTACATACACTTGGTCCCAGTGGTGGACCAAGCAAAACACACCCGCAGATCATTCGAGTGTGTCTTTGGGCTTAAACCAGGGAGCAGGATGAAGTGCCTTACTCGACACTCAGCGAAGCTGAGCCCCAGGCTTAGAATTCTTCACACACATCCCATTGATTCTTCACAGGATCTCTTATGACTCCCACTGCACAGATGAAAAAACTGAGGCTCGGATTGGGGAAGAGATCTGGCAGGGCTGGGAGCAAATACAGGCTTCCCGAGAAACTGACAGTCCATTTTACCCCCTCTCTAGATTCCTAGAAGGGAGTTTAGGGAGCAAATGGCAGGCCCAGAGAGGGGCAGGGAGGTGCCGGGGGCCCCACAAACGCGCGTGGCTGGCTGAGACTGATCAGGTATCCTGCCCCTTCTTGGTCAGGGCACCAGGTGGACAGCTCAGAGGAGACAGCTGTGTAGATCCGTCTAGCCAAGCTCGAGCTGGTGCAGGCCATGGGGTCAGCAGAGGAACCCTCTGCTTTTTACCTCCCTGATCAATGCATGCATAGGTTTAAAAATGTCCTAGACCCCAAGACTAGGCCCTCAGTTTTTCCACCTCGAAAATCTGGGGAGCTGGACTGGAAATCCTACTCACCTGTTGACCAGACACTCTGTTACTGGATGCTTCTAAGATTGGGCTGGAGAACAGCCAACCACGTTGCTTCAGACCCATTCATCGAGACCTGGCAATACTTTAGACGTGCTGTATGTGATTCTTTCTGATTAAAAACTTGGCCAGGTTTCCCTTCCTTGGTGAATTTTCTAGTAAGGAAAGATAACTCACTCCAAAACCGGACCACATGGAGAGTTAAAGAATTGTTCTCTTCAACCAAAGAAAAGGAAACGCCTAAGGTGTAGTCAGTGGGCGATTCCGTCCCCAGACCACCTGGGTCCAAACCCTGGCTGTGCCACTTCCTAACCGTGGAACTGTAGGGAGTCCGTCGGATCCCTCTGTGCCTCGGTTTCTCCATATGTAACACAAGAGTGCCTCCGTCGTAGGGTTGTTGATACATCTTAAAGCACTTTAGGCAGCCCCTGGGCCTCACCACCCATAAATGGGAATAGCGGTTTCTACATCCAAGGCTGGGGCCAGAATTAAATGAGTTACTACTATAAGCAAAGCCTCTGTGGCACAGTGGCTGTCATATCAGAAGCACCAGATACATGTTCACTATTATTATCACGTGCGATTATACATGACAGGGCTATATTGATGATTGAACTTTCTCAGTCACTTGTATGTAAATCCTCACCACTGGGCTGTTCTTAAAAGTTAGAAGAGCATTTCCTCAAAGAGACTTTCACATTAAGACTTTCCACTGACTCAGACCAGAGGACTCCTCCTCTCCCTTATCACAGTCAGGGCGGGCCTTTCTGGCCACGGGCCTCCGTTCCCACCCTCCCCGGCTCAGCTCCTTCCAGCTCCTAGGACTCACTCACTGCTTCGTGCGCGTCTCCCGGCAGCCCCAGGAGAAGGTGAGGCGGGTAATGTTGTCCCCACCTGACGGACACAGACACTGGGGGGTGCCAGCCCCTCCCCCAACGGTCAGGGGGCATGCGCTGCGGGACAGAGACTCAAGCCCAAACACCCGAGCCCAGGCACACGACATGGCTCTGGAGCCCCGGGTCCGCCACTTTCCTTGGGCAGGTCATTTACTTCTCTAACTGCCATTTCCTCACCTGTAAAATGGGGAAATAGCAGCACCTACTTCGTAGATTTGCTCTGAGGATTGAACAAATGACACCACGTAAAGCACTTAGAAGGATGCCTGGTAGATGAGCACTCAACATTTTAGCAGAACAAGGCATTCTAGTTTGCCAGGCACGGTCCTGCTTCCTGTTAGAGTCTTGAGCACTCTTAAAAATGTCTGGGTTTGGAAGGAACACATATGACCACCCTAAAATAGTTTGTCTGTTGCTGTTTATAGAACAATAATTATTCTTTTTTAATGTTTACTTATTTGAGAGAGAGAGTGTGTGTGTGCAGGTAAGGGGCAGAGAAAGAGGGAGAGAGAGAAAATCCCAAGCAGGCTCTGTGCCCTCAGCACAGAGACTGACACAAGGCTCAGTCTCACGAATCGTGAGATCACGACCTGAGCGGAGATCAAGAGGCAGACACTTAACCGACTGAGCCCCCCAGGCACCCCAGCAATAATTACTTATTCCTATTTCCCACCCTACCACGCTGAGACTCCAGGAAGCACTTCTGTCGGCTCAAAATGGTTCAGTAATTCAGTTCCGCCCTTAGGTAAGAGCGGATCCTGCCCTGGGGACCCTGAAACTCTGGTCCTCCGGCCAAGCTCTCATCACAGGGAGAAGAGATCACGGGGCCCAAAGAATATGCCCACTTGGAGCCTGTGCCCCCTTCTCTAGATCACACTGTAGGTACCCAGGCCTCTGGGATTCCCTGCCCAGACAGCCCTAAGCCCACTCCAGCACCTGGGTGGGTCTCTTCCCCAGGTCCACCCCGTGAGGACAGACCCCCACCACAGGCACGCCCAGCCCCCTGGGCCTGAGGGGTGGCCAAGGAGCAGCTCTCTGCAGGGAGAGGAGGTGTGGCCTGGGCTTGCACGTGCAGGCTGAGCTGTCCACATGTGCGGGGCAGACCAAAGGCAGATGTGGGAAAGAAGGGGTCTCCTCTCCCTGCACCACCGTGCCCCTCACAGGGTCTGAGGAGTCTGAGAATTCTCCATTCAAAGCTGGCCTTCCAGGTTGCTGGGAAAGTGTACTTGTCAAGGTAGGAGAATAGGACATATTTTATTTCACATTTTGTTAGCTTGATTTATAACTTGCAAATATTTAGACATATGGTACGTGAGCCTTCATCTGTACTCCTGCTCAGCCCCACAAATCCCCGCCACCTTCTGCCTACCCTCAGCACCAAATATTTACCGAGCCCGTCCTCGTGCTGAGCCCCAGAGACTCCATGGAGTGGAGGGCACCAGTCCCAGCATCCAAACAGGACCATCCACGTGACAGCAAGCCTCACGCTCCTAAAACAGTAAGAGCACAGGGTCAGAGGGGAGGGCGTAGGCCTGGTCTGTGGCTCTGTCCCCAGCTCCTACCGATGTGATTTTTCTCTGGTCCTTGGTTCTCCCATTGAGACAACAGGTCCCCCCAGCTCTCAGTAACCGTGGGACTCAAGCTGAGGCAGGGTGAGGGACACAGAATCAGATGCGAGACCTAGAGAGGGCATGACCTAGAGATGGGCGAGTAAGGCTTAGGAGTTAGCGTGCTGTGGAACTGAGCACTCTGCCCCAGCAAGGTACAGGCTGCAGCCCATGCCCCTTCATTCATTCATTCTGGAACGCTTCAGCCACCCACGCTGTGCCGGGCACTGAGCTGTCGGAATCTGCCAGATAGGAGAGGATGAATCAAAACAAGCGCACAGAAAACCAAAGCGCAAAGCAAGACTTGGCGAGTGTGCTAAAGAGAGACACCCCACCCCCCACCCCCCACCCCGAGTTTCTCCTATCCTCGCAGTCTCCAGCTCTTCTTCTCTCCGATCTTCTCTCTCACCCTTCTTTCTCGGGTGAGAAAACAGAGGCCCACAGAGGTTAAGGGGCTTGGTCAAGACCCTGCCGCTTAGGGCGCGCCCAGAACTTGAGGCTAGCCAGAAACGAGGTTTCGGATTCCCGCAGTCTCCGGCCACTGTCGCAAGCTGCCCGAAGCTCGAGAGGCCCCGTCCAGCTCCCGGAAGGCTGGAGGGAGGTGAGCGCCAGGGAAAGGCTGGGCCAGAGGACGAGCCGGCCGGGAGGCGGGGAGGGGCCTGGCGGGGGGCGGCCGGGTGGCTCCGGACTCCCGGGTGCGCGGCCCCGGGCGCCCGGAGCGCAAGCGGCTGGGTGCGCGCCAGGGGCCGCCGCGCTCGGGTCGGTCCGCCGCGCTCGGGCTGGGGTCGGGCTCCGAGGCGCCGGCGGGGGGCGAGGCGGGGCGGCCGGGGCGGTGCTGCAGTGCCCGAAGCGGCGGGCTGGGGGAGCTGTGCCCGCCTGTCCCCAAGGCCGGGGCTGGGACCGGGCAGCTGGGTCGCCGCGCCTCTAGCCCGGCCGCGCTAGGCGGCGCGCAGCCAGCCGTGCCCGGAGCGGGCTCCGGCCCTAAGTCCTCCGGGGGCGCCCGGCCGGGGAGGCCCCCGGAGAAGCCCAGTCCCGCGGGCCAGGGCGGCAGCCGCCGCCGCCGCCGCCGCCGCCGCTCCGGCCCGCCCCCGGGGGGGGGGGGGGGTGTCCCGGGCCGCTGGGCCCGCCCAGGTAACCCCATCCTCGGCCCGCCCCTGGCCCGCCCCCCCGGCCGCCCGCCCGCCCGCCCGCCCGCCTCCGCCGCCGCCGCCGCCGCCGCCGCCGCCGCATCCCGGCTCTGGGGCGGCGCTGACAGTCTGGTCCGCGCCGGGCAGCGGGCGCAGCAGCCGGCAGGGCTGACGGCAGGCACGGAGGCAGAGCCCCGCCGCGCGCGCGCCCCGGCCCGCGCCCCGGCGCCGCGCCCCAGCCCGCCCGCGGGGCGCCCACCTGCCGCCCCGACGGGAGGCCCCCCGCGGCCGCAGCCGCTGCCCGGGGCCGGGCGCCCGCGGCGGCACCATGAGTCCCCGCTCGTGCCTGCGTTCGCTGCGCCTCCTGGTCTTCGCCGTCTTCTCGGCCGCCGCGAGCAACTGGCTGTAAGTCGGGCCGGGACCCGGCTGGGCCGGGCGGGGCGGGGCGGGGCAGGCCCCGGGGGCAGCGGCCGGTGCCAGGCGGCGCGGGGCAGCGGGCGCGGGGGCGCCCGGCAGGTGTCTCGGCCGCGGGACGCGAGGCTCGCTCGCCCTCTCCGCTGCCGCTGCCGCCGCCGCCGCCGCCTGGGCCTCCCTCTGGGCACCGCTCCTGCCCGGGTGCGGCTCCCAGCCCAGAGGCGGCAGGGGTGGTGGCGGCATCCGCACCCATAGGCGGCCTGGGGCGCCCGAGAGCGCGAGGGTACGAGCGCGGGGCGGCGGCCGGGGTGGGGCGCCAGGCTCCGAGCGCAGACCGGGCTCGGCTGACAGGTCGCCGGGGAAGCCCATTACCGGGTAGGAGTCTGGGTCCTAATAGCAGGTTAATCCCGAGCAGTCCAGGAGCGAGCTCCCCGCGCCGAGCTGCGCCGAGCTGCGGGCTGGGCTGGAGGCGTGCAGGGACCTGTTTCTGCTTGGGGGGCGGGAGCCAGGAGTAGAAAGAGGGAAGGGATCGGGACACCCAGCCTCAGAGAGCCTGCGGCTGGAGGTGGCCTGCCTTTTCCTCCCTGGGGCAGGAAGAAACTCCGTCCAGCCCTTGAAGAAGACAACAGCCCAGCACCTCTCTGTGTTTCTACCTAAGGAGGAGGGTGGCCGGGGGTGACCGCTGGTGGCCTGTTTCTCTGTTGCTGGGCCTGGCTCAGGTGACTCCCTGGGAAGGGACAGAGGGCTCACTGAGGGGTCTCAGGTGGAGGAGGTGGGGGTTCTAAAGGGATGAGCTTTGGTGAGTAGATGAACAGGGAAGGGAGAAGACTCCGGAGCCCTTCTTCATCCCCCCATCAGTGATGGTTCCCCCGGCCCCAGGCTTAACTCTGGCCCCAGTTCCTTCTGCCCAGAGCTCTGCCCCCATCGGCTGTGGGCAGCCAGTGGGGAGCCAAGCTCCAATATTGATCTGAAAAGCATGAGGTGGGAAGGGGGATGGCCCACAGTGTAGCTGGGGTTTCCATGGAGACAGCGGGAGAGGAAAAAATTCCCTCTGCATCAAGACTAAAGAACAAATATCTCCCATGAAATTGCCCCGAGTGTCCAATGGCTGTTGCTATGAGGTCATTGCGGCCAGCCGGAGCCCTGCAGGCTGGAAGGAGTGTGTTCGTTGGGGTCAGAGCCACCCAGGGCTTGGGGGACCGAGGTGATGTGGAATTCTCCCAGCTGTTGGGAGAGCGAGCGACTCCAAGGCAGCCCGAAGTGGCTGCAGAGCTTTTGTTTTTCTTGGAGACTTAATTTGATTAACACTTCAGGGGCAGTGGCAAAGCTACAGGAACCAGGGCACTCTCACCTCCTCCCGTTACCCCCTGCGGGCCAGCCTCCTGAGTGGGGACTAGGTCCCAGAGATGAGGAGGAGGGAAGCTGATTTGGAACCGGGGGTTCTGGGGTCCCCAGAGCTGACCCTTGAAAGCAGGGGTTCAGAGCCAGGGTCTCCAAAGTGAGCATGAGCATCAGAAGAACAAGAACTGGGGCTGGCCCACCCAGTGCCAAGGGCTACAAAGAGGAGGACAACAAAGTGGCAGTTCCAGAATCGGACCCAGGCCTTCAGGGAAGAGAGCAGCATCCATAGGGAAAAGTCCCTCAAGAGCATCCAGTGTTTGAGCTCCTTTTACAGATGAGGAAACTGAGGCCCCAGGAGGGGAAGCTACTTGCCCAAACTCAGAGAACTGAACCCAGGTGCTGCTTCCCAGGCCTTGACATACCCCTTCCCTGAAGCCGTCCCAAAGTTGAGCCAATGTGGCCCAGGTGGTGTCACCAGCCACCCTCAGCCACGTCCAAACCCAAAATCCCAGCCAGGGAGGCAGTCCCAGCTTTGGGTCTCACAAAACCATGGGGGAATTCCAACAACTCCCTCGAGGGGGGCGGGGTGAGGAGGGGCGGCCTGGAGGGAGAAGAGAGGTTGGCAAACCTGTTCTCTGCGGTGGTGATGGCTCAGGTTGCCACGAAGCAGGTCTCTGGATGACCCAGCTCGCTCCTGCTCCACCCCGGGCTCTGAGCCAAGGGTCTCTGCACAGCCCAAGACGGAAAGCATAAGGGGCTTCCCGGGACCCCTATCAAACCAGAGGGGCAGTGATGGAGAAGAGATCTCTGGGCACATTCCAAGACGGGGTCGTTCGTCTTGTATTTATCAACCTCCATCCCTGAGACAGGGACTGAGCCCACTCACAGCCTGGTCTCCAAGGACCTTGGGGTCTAGAAAGACGGGACAGAAGTAAAAACACGAATGGGTGGGACAGTGTGCATGCTAGTGCCATCAGAGGAAAGGTTTGGTGCGAGCTGGAGCAGTCACAGAGGGGACTTGGCCTGGAGGTGGCAGAATCACGACAATAGTAGTAATCAGTATTGTAATAGCTCCCAGCGCATTATCTAAATCCTGACAACATCTGAATCTCGTTCCACAGATGGGAAGACTGGGGATCACAGAGGTCACTGCCCAAAGTCACCTAGTTAGTAAATGGCAGGGGCACCTGACCCAAAAGCTGCCTTTAGAAGGAAGAGCTGTGGGCAGGCAGATGTCCACCCAGGCAGGGTGGCTGGCACTATCTTTTTCAAGTGTGAGTCACGGTGGAGGTCTGGTCCCCAGAGGGTGGCCGGCAATGTTCTCAGAGGGGCAACGCCTGGGTGTCCGTTCCCGTTCAAGTACCTGGAGTCAGGCTTTAGTCCAGGGTCGGCTGGCTGGCCGGTTGCAAGAGACGATGCTGTCTGTTGTCTCAGAAGGGCGGCGGCCTGCCGGGGAGGCCAGGTGTCCCACTGCGTGCAGCTGTCGGGCAGGACGGAGCCTGGAGCTGGGAGGGCTCCCCAGCCTGAGGCCCGGGCAAGCCCAGAGAAGCTGAAAGCTGCCGATCAGACTCATGTCTGGCACCCCGGGCGAGCCGGCAGCTTGTGGCAGCTCCTAACCACCGAGGGAAGGATGGATAGATGAAAACAGTCTGTCGGTGAAAGGCCTGGCTCTGTCTCTGAAAGATGGGCTCAGAAATGGCCCTGAAAGTTCCCTCTGACACTGGGTGTGCTAGGAGTTGAGTCCGGGGTTCCAGTCCTGGCTCTGCCTCCCAAGCTGGCTGGTTCTGGGTGGGCCTCTCCTGCCCTCTGGGCCACAGTCCTCGGCGGATAGCTCTGAACTCCAAATGAAAGTACTAGGAAGAGTCAGGGAATAGCTTGGCGAGGGCTTCGTTATTGTGGATTTCCTGAAGAAAGGGCAGTGGTGCACCGGGCTGGGGCCCCAGCAGAGGCCCACCAGATGAGGGTGGGGGGGCCGTTCCACACTCAGAAATAGTCCAACAGAGTGGCTAAGAACCAGGTCTCCAAGACAGCTCGCAGGTCCATCCCAGGTCTGCCGCTGACTGGCTGAGTGACGACAGACAGGTTACTTAACCTTAAGTTCCTCGTCTGTATATAAGTGGCACCCACTCTTGGACGGTAGTGAGGCAAGTGTGAGCTCGTGCACATAGCACGAGCACAGTGCCAGGCACGCTCGCGCTGGGAATGGCCGGCATGGCTGCTGCTGGAGGTGGAGGGCGGCTGTTGGTGCGATGGGGGAGTCGTGTCCTTGTTTATAGGGACGATGGAGAGAATGAGCCTTCAGCCTGCTGCTCGCAAGCCCTGTTTACCCCAGACTGCTCTGTCGGGTCTTACTGCTCTCACACGGGTCACACAGGTAGGATCATCGGCTGCCACCTCCCTGCTCTTCAACCAGGGCTCCTGCAAGAGCCTCACAAAGCCAGGGAGGTCCGGCCCAGCTCACAGGCAAATCCTGGTGGCCAGAGGAGTTGTGTCTGGGAGCGCCCTTCAGGGCGGCTGGGGGAAGCATCTCACCCTCACTGCATCTGACTCCCCACAGGTGTGCATCTCTGGTCCAAGCTCCCGTGTGCCTATTTGCCCAGCAAGGGGGGGGCCACAGGCGGTGATCTCCTTGACCATGAGCAGACTGAGGCCTGACACTCTGGGTGCAACTCGCTGGGCCAGGTGTGGGCAGAGCCAGTCCCACAGGTGAAGGTGTGTGGCACATCTCCCCCAGGAAGAGCCTCCCGATCCCCAGCTATAAAGGATCCCTCCCTCCCTTCTAGATAGTAAACCCCCCTCCTTGGTGCTCCTCCCCTGACTCTGGGCGTCCGATCAATCACTCACGCATCCACAGCCCTTTATAGTTTATGCCAGGATTTCCCAAACTGCACCGTGGATATTTTGGGCCTGTCTTGTGCGTTGTATGATGTTCAGCAGCATCCCTGGCTTCTCCTACTAGATGCCAGTAGCATATCCCCAGGTGCTCTAGACATGGCCAAATGTCCCCTTGGGGGGCAAGATTACCCCCCATTGAGGATCAGTGGTTTATGAAAGCACTTTCACACCCGTGACCCTATTAGAACCATGTAACCTCTCCCTTCCCACTTTTGGAACAAGGGGTCTGTACTCTTTTCAATCTCGCTTCAGAGGCCCAGAGGTGCAGCTGCTTCCCCCAAGGACATTCTGCAAATCAGAATCAGGACTTGAGCTTGACGTGCTCTCGCATGTCCCCATCTCCTGGTTTTTATCCCCATGCCTATAGGACAGTTTCGTACTGTATGTAACTACAGTCCAGTAGGGTGGCTTTGTACTTCTACGAGGTTATAAAACCTGAATGTCAAGTGTGCTTAGGTGCTCAGTCAATATCCGATGGGTGAAAAGGGGAAAGGCTTGTTCGCTCCAGAGGGCTGTAAGTTTTTGTCAAATGGTGCCCGATCTTAGAGACCTCGAGTAGGAGGGAAGCTCCACTGTAACCCCCTGAGTCTCAGGTGATGCTAAGATGGGCCAACGTGAGTGTCAGGGAGTGTGGCTGTCTGTCACCCAGCAGATCTGCTACTCTGGCCCCCGCAGCTCCCCTGCCAGGGTGCACCCCCCCCCCCCCCAGATCCTGCCTAAGCACTTTCTCCCCCTCACCCTCCGTGGCAGGGCCCGGAGACCAGGCTCTGCCTGAGGGGTTTACTCAGGCGGCAGTCATCACCCAGCTGTCTGCTATGGCTTGACTTTCTTCCCTCAGCCTGGGATTAGCAATTGAGCAACTCAGCAAGCATCTGACAAGACAGTGTTCCCCAAACCTGTTGAAACTCGCCCAACTCAGGCCCTGTGGGTGCGTTTGCAAAGCTGAGCATTTACGCCAAGCCTCCTTTTCTTGTTCTTCCCTCTGGGAAGAAGGGCTTGGCCTGAGCCAACTGGGCACAGGGTTGGCCAGGGAGCCACGGACGGGGGTGACAGCTACCCCTCCGGCCCCTCCAGTCACCCCCACTGCAAACCAGCTTGCCAGAGCCGCTGCCGTTTGCTCAGCAAACTCAGCTGGAAGGCAAAGCCGCGACCCCATGGTTGCGGTCCAGATGGCCTCAGGAGTTGCCAGGTTTTATCTCTGAGTCCTGAACTGCGTCTTCTGTGATCCAGCCAAACCCAGGGGAAGGCTCGCTCCCTGCTGTGACCCCCACCAGCTCCCCCTTTCCCCATCCAAGCCCCTCCCCACCTCCCCCATCTCCTGGCACTTTAAACCAAACTACGTTCTAAAAGTTCCCCTGACCAAGTCATGAACCCCACCGTGGAGGGGACCTGGTCTAAGCAGAGAGGGGAGGAAGGTGGGTAGGAGGAGGGAGGCATGTGCTCAAGGAGGGAAGGAACCTCCCAACAGCTAGCAGCTCACAGCTCACAAGGGAACTTTGGAGAGGCCCATTAGAAGCAGCGGGAAATTTCTGCTGAGACTCCAGGGGCCTCTTCCTGCTGTGACTCCTGGATGGTTCTTTCAGACCCTATTTCTCACTCTGTTCACACACGGGACCTATCATGGCAAGGCTGGGTTCCAGGAACTCTTCCTCAAGGGCTGGTAACAGCAGGGCATTCCTCTCGAGTCGGGGTCCTGGCAGTCCTGGCACGCCAGGGAATCGAGGGCTAAGTCACGGCCATCAGAATTTGAAGGGTCCCGGGAGATTACCGGTTCAACCCTTGCAGGGACCCTGAATCTCCAAGCAGGGGCATGCCTGGAAAGCCCCATTCAGTCATGGCAAATGCTTGCTTGTCAAGACTCGCCCCACCAGGCACTGCGGTGGGCTCTTGGGGCCACAGAGCACCTTACTGATAGAGGTGGAACTGCATCCCAGGTCTCCTGACTATCTTCCCAGGACTTTCCCTGCAGCCCCACACCCTAGCCTGTCATCCTCTATGGGAGGTTATGAGCGACTGGAGCGAGGAAGGAACCAAAGTTGTCCTAGCTGCCTTGTTGGGATGGGGGCGCGGGTTTGGCCACAGGCTGTCCTGGAAACGGTGCCTTCAGAAGGGATCTGCCAAAGCCAAGGAACTCACTAGCAACCTGGAGCCACCAGAGCATGAGCCCCACTCTAGGAAGCCAGCTCCTGCCCTGGGCAGCTCAGCTGGGGTTTCAGCCACCCCTCCTCGCTCCCACCCCCTGGGCTCCCTCCGCCGAGCTAGAGAGGATGAATGCTTCAGTGGCTACAAAGGCGAGAGAGGCACTCGGGGGACAAGCGTCGGGTGGGTCTCTGCAAGGGAGAAGCTCTCTTCTGGCAAACAGGAGGCAAGGCAAGGTCAGGAAGTGCCCTAACTTTGATGCCCACTCACCCCCACAATCACAACTGCCCTGCGGAGAGAAGGAAAATTCCTACCTTCTGGTGCAGCTCTGGGGCCATCCAGCTAAGGTCTGAGTGGCTACTTGCCGGCCCTGAGTCAGCCACCGGCTCCCCAGGAACAAATACTGTGAGATGGTGAGTGGGAGGGGGGCTCCCACTCAGGAAGCCCTCAGGAATGAAATGTAGGAGCTGGGCTACCAGGTGTGGGAAAGCAATGGAAACTGGGAAGTGAAAAGACAAAAACGGGGGCTGCTGAGGCTTCTGAGGATGGAGAGCAAAGGAAGCGAGGGGTCCCAGGAGACAGGAGGAGGGGGAATAGTGCCCCGAGGTACAGGAGTAGGGGCTTGGGCTCCAGGAAAGGCCATCATCCCCCCCCCCCGCCCCAAACTGAGGAAAGGTACTTGGGACAAAGAGAACTTGACCTGGGCACTGAGGACTCCAGAGTTCTGCCAAGGCCGGGGAGAAGGTGGAGGGGAGGCTGTGCCCACCACCCCTACAACCACTGTGTCTCCAAGGCTGGCCCCTCCTTACTGGCTGCCCCTCCAGGACTTTCAGGCCAGTAGCAGCAGCCCCTTCCATGGCCCCAGAAGCCGTCCAGGCTGCCTAGTGACTGAGACACTTCCCTCCCCAGTATCCTTTGTTCCTAAAAGCAGAGCAGACGCCTTTGCTGTGGTCCCCAAAAGCCCTGGGACCGCAGAAGGACTCAGCAATGGAAGAATGAAGCCACCTTCCTCAAATCATTGTCACTACCCTACTCCATCTTTGGAGCCTGATCCGCCAACCCAGGCTTAGGAGCCAGAATGACCTGTGTTCAAATGCTGCCCAGCCCTGACTGGCTGCATGGCTTTGAACACATGCCTCCCGGAACCTCATCTGTAAAATGGAGGGGGATGATACCATCCTGGCCAACCCTGCGTGGCTGCACTAAGGATATATTAAAGCATGTGGCTGTTGTTTGAAGAGCACAGGTGACAGGGGACATGAGGTGCCTCCCTTCCTGTCAATCTTGTCCCGCAAAGGGCTCCCAAGTCCCCCAGGCACACAGCCTGCACTGGACCCCACTGTCCCTAGCCCCCTCACCGCGGTGCCCCAGCCTCTGATCTCCTAAAGCACCCACTTCTGTCCCACCTGTTGGACCCCTGGTCCCTGGAGGGTCCGACCAGTGGGCCCAGGTCACCGGCAAGCATCCTTCAGCTCTGCGTGCTCCATCGGAGCAAGCTGTGTCCAAGCTCTGCGGTGGGGATGGAGGCCGAAGTGTCCACCCTTCCCAGTGGGGGTGTGTCCTTCCCTCAGGCTGGTGAACCCCCGTCTAAAAGAGCCGAGCAAAAGAAGACCAGTGAACAGGACTGTTCTGCGGTCCAGCAGAGGGCCCAGCTCGAGGGACTGCGCGGGGGCTTTGAGGTGGCAGTGATGATGAAGGTGATGACGGTAAACACCTTAATGACCACAGTGATGATCAATAGGACTTGGTAATGTTGCCAACCGGGGAGCAGTGGCTACTATGTGAACATTTAATCCGTTGACGTCTCTTGAGGTGAGAACTATTATTCTCCCCATTCTACAGATGAAGACACTGAGGTTCAGAGATGCTCGCTAACTTGCCTCCGGGAACACAGAGCTGGGATTCTGACCCAGTCTGCCATCTCTCTCGCACACTGTGCCACCCTGTGGGCCGTGCGAAACGATAGGTCTCCAGGACAGGGCCTCGGGATTCGGAGACCGTGGGTGCAGAAACATCCGGAGGCCCGAGAACAGCTGAGGGGCGTGATGGGGACCCGGGGAGCCAAGTGCTGGCCACCCCCGGAGAGAACGTGGTCCTGGGTGGGTCCCGTGGCATGCTTGCCTTCACGCGGCCGTGTCTCCCCAGGCGGCTCACTGTTCGGCAGGCACTCCGGCTCCTTCCGGCTCCTCCTCCCGCCTGCTTGGCCTCCTTCCTCCCTGGTGTCCCAGGCACTGCCACTCCTGAGGAGGCTCTAAATGTGGCCCAGGCAGGCAGGGAGGCCAGAGGGAGGGGGCAGAGAGGCCTGGGCTGGCGTCCCAGCCCCCACCTGGATACCCGCGGGGCCAGGACCCACGACACTGATCTGCTTGGCCTCCCAAACGCTCCAGCTATTTCCCGTCTCCTCTCCTCTTGACGCGCAGAGTAAGAGCTGAGAGGAGGCGCAGAGGTGCGGATTTTTCTCTAGGAATTTGTATATTTTTTTTAAAAAGCAAGCAAACCTGGAAAAGCTTGGGACAAGCCCAGCTAATTTTAGTTTCTAATGAAAACAGCAGGTGGCCGAGAGGATCTGATCTCCCTGGCAGGGCCAGGGCCCTCCAGCCTCGCAGGCTTCGGCACGGGCCGGCGGGGAGGGCCTCCTGGGAGGGGCCTGTGGGACCCGCAGCCCCCGTTGGAGAAGATGGGGGCACGAGCTGGCTGGCAGCGGCAGCCGGGGCAGCCCGGGCTGCTGGGGTAACCTGATCGATGGCGGGGCTGTGGCTAGAGTCCTGGGTGGCTGGAGCAGCAGGTGGCAAATTGCTAAGCCTGTACTCAGCAGTGGCAGGAAGAAGCCTAAACTGGGGCAAGGCGACCAGAACGAGAGAAGGAGCAGAGATGGTTGAGGCCCTCCACGGGCCTGGCCAGCCTAGCCCAGCGGCAGCCAATACCGATCACTCCCAGACTCTCTGTGCCCCCCAGAAATGGCTTGTGCAGCCAACATTTGGGCCCGGCCCAGCTCCAGGGTCATCAAGTGGCACACATGTCTCCGGGGAAAAGGCTGAGCCACCTTAGGGTGCAGAGAGGGGATTCCTGAGGCCCCCAGAAAAAGTTGGGTTCTAGCCTCTCACAGCCTCCAGCCCTCAAAGGCAAAGACAGCCCCCATTTTACTCCCTCACCCCTGCTCTTCCCTACCCTGACGACTCTGCCAAGAGGTGAGCCGAGGGGGACAGAGCCCTCCATCATGCTGTAGGCATTTATTGAGCACCTTCTATGTGCCACAACCTGTGCCGGGCCCTGAGGAGGCCATGGGCCAGACACGACACTGAGGGTAGTGTCAGCCCCCAAGGCTGTCAAACAAGGCAGATCTACAACTGGGGTACAGGAGACACAGAGCTCCCAGCCACTCACTCACTGGCTGTGTGACTTTGGGTGAGTCCCTCCATGTCTTGGGGCCTCAGTTTGCTCCTCTGTAAAATGAGGCTGGGCACCAGAACAAGCGGGCTGTGAAGGCAAGGGCCTGTGATGCCCGGGGTCCCAACTCTCTCCGCCCTGTTCCCAGCTGCACATCCAGTCCTGGCAGCCAGGCCTTCCCAGGCAAGATTCTGGGACCCAGGAGAATCGCGGTGGGGTGGAGCTGTGTCTCCTGCATGGAAGGGGACAGCTGTTGAGCCAGATGAAGGCAGGGGCTGGGGGGTGGCACTGGTGCCAGCCGTGGGGAGGGGGGGGGACAGGCACACTCCTCAGCGGAAGAGGGTTCTCAGCTTCTTCCTGGAAGCTGTCCCAGTGACTCATGGCCATGGCCACCCAGCAGCCTGCCCCTAAAGCCGTAGGACGGTTATTTCAGGCTGCCTCCCCTCACTGAGTCTAGCCTAGGGGAGAGGGGTGGGGGGCTTCCCTGGTCTACTTTATTTCTCATTCAATGCAGGGGGTCCTGAGGCCTTTGAGGCTTGGACACCTCCATCCCCATCTGTAGAAGAGGGACTGTCACTCTGACAGAGGGAAAGGCCTCACAGACCCACCAGTTTAGTGTCCCCACGAGGACCCAAGCTCCGGGTAGGCAGGGACTTGCCCAAGGTCACACTGTGGGCTGGTAGCTCAGCCAGGCCTCCCCAGCCGGCATTCCCTACCCAGAGAAGCCCTGCCCTTGAACACCTCCCTCCACCAGGAGCCTGGAGCCTGTACAGCCTGACCTGGCCCATCGGCTGGATGCAAAGGGAACAGGGGCCAGCTCTGTGCCCCCATGCCCTTCAGGGAATAGGGGACCCCACCCTTATTCAAGAGGCCAGGTCTGGGTCTGAGCAGGAAAGGATTCAACTTGAGGCCCTACTCCTTGTCCCCTCACCGGTGGCCTCCCAAACATGGACCTGGCCCACAGCCAGTAGCTGGGCTCTTGGCGCCCCCTGCAGGCCAAGAGCACCAGGTGGGACCAGGGCCATCCATAGGGGACCTGGCCCAGGCAAGGGGAGCACCCAGACAGGGCTGAGGAGCCAGTGTGTCCCCTCCCCCTCCAGATGCACCCTGCCCTTGCCCCTCCACCACCTTCCCACCCGTGTCTCCCCTCTGGGAGTCTCAGGCTCCTGCCCCGACGCTGCTAGTCTCTGCATCCCTGAGGCAGGACCTGGCAGAGAAGACAGGGGGGTCCTCCAGGAAGCAAGGAATGTGGGGAGAGGAAGGGAAGGTTGGATGCCTCAGCCCAAGACCACCCACCTTCTACTCACCCGTGTGCTGCCAGGGAAGTTGGGGGGATCCTCGCAGCTACAGCACACCTCCCGTGGGCCCGGCTAAGAGCCGGCAGCACCAACCACATCAAATCACCTTAATTTCTCACAGCAGCCCTCTGGGATAGGAACCATTATCTCCATTTCTAGATAAAGACAGCTAGACTCAAGCTCCACAACCAGGAGGTCGGGGGCGGGGGGTGGGGGGGGCTGATGCAGCCGTGAGGCGGAAAGTGGGTCCCAGAATCAGATCTCCCTCGGGCATAGAAGGAAATATCCCCTGTGGTTGGCCAAGAGCTTCCCCTGAAGTGCCCTCCAGGGCCAGTCTGGCTTCACAGCTGCTCCTGGGATGTGTCAAAAGCCCAGATGCCCACCCAGCCTCGCCTGGAGCGAGGGCCCTGGCACCTGCACTTTCAACAAACTCCACAAACATTTTGATGCTCAGCCAGATTCGAGAACCGTTCCTCTGGGCCAGCCCCCATGCCTGACACACAGAACCCACCTGCTGCTCACACACCTCCGGGGGAGGAGAACTCGGCGACCGGTAGGCAGCCCGTCGTCTCCACCTTGACCAGCGTCCTTAGGTTGAGCGAACCTGGCTCCCAGCAGCTCCTGCCTGCTGGGGCCAGTTCTAGTCCTCGAGCCACTTAAAACAGCATTGTATCCACTTCAAAGGCTTTGAAGTTGGGCAAAACCGGGTTCAAGTCCCTGCTCCACCTCTCACGAGCTGGATGACCTTGCACACAAGGCAAACTACGTAACAGGTCTGTGCCTCCGTTTCCTCCTCTATAAAACAGGGGTCCGTTGGCTTTGCTGGGAGGATAAATGCAACAATGTAAGGGAAGTGCTTAGCCTGGTCCTAAGCTGCATGAAAGCTAACTGTGCTTATTACTGTAGTCATAAAAATGTCCCATATTTCAAGAGGGCTTTCTGTGTACTTCTTTGCTCATCATTTATTCCTTTACTTCATCGGCAAACAAATGGCAAGTTCCTGCCCTACTGCCTCAGACCCCTTGTCAGCCCACCTTTCACACACAGGACCCCCTTTTGCTCTGACCACAGTTCCTTGACTTAGCCAGAACCAGTGGTAACTTCCCCACGTTACAGATGAGAAAACTGAGTCCCATGGAGTGGGCCTTCCCCCTTGATCCTTCTATGGACAAGAAATTTGTGTGGCTTCATCACCTCCAAGCATCTCCACCTCCATGCCTAGAAAGCTCCCCCAGACCAGGGTGGCTGGCCAAGCTCCTGGTGGGGGACTGGCTCACTATAGAGTCGGGGGCAGCGGGATACTTGCTGTCTTTGTTTCGAGCCCCTGTTGTGTGACCGAGACTAAGGGTAGAGCCAGGCTCTGAGTTTCCTCCTGGGAGATGGTGGGAAGGCCCCTTTCCCTCACTCTGCTCACCTGTATAATGGACCAGACTATCTGTCAGGGAGCATTCTGGAAGTCTGCGATACTCTGTACTCTGTTGCTCCTCCAAGGACCTGGAAGGCAGCCCCTGCCAGCCCTGCCCTGGGAGGGGAGCAGATCATGTCCCACCAAACAGGTGGGAAGTGAGGGCAAGGAAAGGGAGAGGAGGCCTTCAGAGTTACCACTCAGCTCTCCTCCCAGCACTCAGCTCCCCCTTGTGCACCTACTATGTTCACTTGGCCCTGGCCAAGGATGCTAGAGGGGAGGGGGGGGTGCAGGCTGAGGGGCAACGCTTAGAACACAGTCATGGGGTTATGTGGACCTGGGCTCCAAACTAGTAGATCTGCCTCCAAACTAGACAAGCCAGGTGACCCCGAGCCAGTCACTTCACCTATCTGAAACATACCTGGCACTCAGTAGGTGTTCAGGCAACGCACACCTCTGTCCCTTGGGAGGGACCACTTCTTCCTGACAGGGCCTTTCCCTAGCTCTGCTCCCATCCTGGTGAGCATTCATGTGTCTTGCTTCCGGCTCTCTGGCCTCCTGGTCCCGATCACAGTGTCTGTCCTTAGGTGACACAGAGCCTCAACTTGCCCCTCAACTTGCCATGGAGGAGGACAGGCAGGGGGAAGACCCACAGGGTTTGAAGGGGTTTGAAGCTCAGCTCTGGCACTTGCTATCTGTGTCACCCTCTTAGCCTTCATTTTGGAATCCATAAAATGGGCATAACAATTACCACCTCATAGATGGGAGGCAAGGGTGCAGCAGAATATAGTGACTGCCACCGTGCATGACACGTAGTGGGTGTCCAATGAACAGCAGCACTCCCTCCTGTCCTCCCCTGGAGTAGACACTTTAGAGCCCCTTCTCCCCAAAGGCCGGGTCCCAGAGCTCCCTGACATAAGGTATCTAGCTTGTGATCCCACCATAATTCTATGAGATGGAACCAGCATTGTTGCCCCATCGTCAAGCCACAAAAACCCCAGGGGCTGAGGGAAGAGCACGGCACACTCTGTTTTTAAGCCCTCCTCCCCTGCCACCATCCACACACTCATCATCTCAAGTCCCCCAGCTGCAGTTGATGCTGGTCTCCGTCTGGTGCCCCGGGATGTGGCTGGCAGTGAGGGTCTGGGCCTTGCAGCCAGAATGCGGGCTTCGTTCACTGGGGTCCTCGCCTGGGGGTGGGGAAAGAGACACGAGTGCAGCGGTTCTAGCGTCCCAGCTAGAGGGACGTGAAGGGGTCAGAGCCCAGGGGCCAAGTCTGGCGTAACATCGGGGTACAGACGCTGGTGCAGGGGCCACCCTGGGCCAGGAGGGGTCCCGTGGGGGCCCCGTCAGCATCCCTCTCAGTGCTTTGGCCTGCTTTGGCCGGGGCGGAAGCCTTCTTATGATGAGACGGCACTTCCCCCGCTGGTCCCAAAAGCCAGGCAAGAGGGCCTGTCGCTGGATCCAGAGAGAAGGCTCAGCCACGAGCCACCACCGGGATGAGTCAGCTCCCAGGGACCTGGGCTGGGCACAGCCTCGTCCCGGCAGCAGAGAGAGGGGGAGGGATCGCCGCACCACACTCCACCCCGCCGCCTTCTCCCCAGGTACCTGGCCAAGCTGTCCTCCGTGGGGAGCATCTCGGAGGAGGAGACGTGCGAGAAGCTCAAGGGCCTGATCCAGAGGCAGGTGCAGATGTGCAAGCGGAACCTTGAGGTGATGGACTCGGTGCGCCGAGGTGCTCAGCTCGCCATCGAGGAGTGCCAGTACCAGTTCCGGAACCGGCGCTGGAACTGCTCCACGCTCGACTCCCTGCCTGTCTTCGGCAAGGTGGTGACTCAAGGTGAGGGAGGGGCTCGCGGGAGGTGCGGGGCAGGGGGAGAGCACTGCCTTGGCAGGGGAGCCACACGCTCATGAGTGGCCAGAGCCGTCTGTCACTTACCGGGCTAAACCAGCACGCTGCCAGAAGGTCACGAGGACGCCGATGGAGGCGGGCAGAGGGGCCAGAACGGGCGTTGGGGGGGGGGGCAGGGCCAGCAGAGGGGTGCTGTTCTCTGTGTGGGGCAACACTCTACGGTCTGCAGTGTTTTGGTCCCCGAGCTGCTGTCTCCATTTTACAGAGGAAGTAACTGAGGCTCAGGCAGGGGAAAGGATGGATTGGCCCAGACCCCCAGCCCCATGCTGTTTTTACCCGAACACTAGGCCTCCTGAGGGAGCCCACCTCATTCGTCTGTATCCTTGATGAGCCATGTGGGGAGCCTCAGCACGTCCTGCTCTGAGACCAGGAAAGAGCAGACCCCGCTTCTGTCCTCCTGGCATCAGGGCAAGCCCAGGAGGGGCAGTAGCTTACACACCAATAGCACAAACTAGGGACCAGACACTGTTTTCAGTAAATGCTAACTCATCTGGCCATGGAGATAAGGTTCCATGTTGCAAATGAAGAAACTGAGGCACGTGGAGGTTAAGCAACTCACCCAACGTCACAGAGCTGGCAAGTGGCAGAGCCAGGGCTTGAGCCCATGCAATCCAGCTCCAGGGTCTTGCTCTCAGCCACAGTGAGAGAATGCTGTGATGGGGGGAACACAGGAGGCTTGGGAGCACAAGGGCGGACTCCTCCCCTGGCCAGGGCCGGGTGCTCGGAGAAAGCTTTCCTGAGTTAGGCCCTCTGCGGAGATGAGAAATCTGAGAAGGCATTAAGCCAGAGGAAGGTGGGCAGGGCAGAGAACGTTCCATGCAACTGGAAGGCTCCTTGAGAGGTCACTGGGTCAAGCCACTGCCCTCGAGGAAGTGCTCTAAACCAGCTGCCTCTTTTTCTACTTCCTGAGCTTGAAACTGACACTCCGGAGCTGCTACCAGTCGACAGGGCCCTTTGACTCGCTAGGCAGCAGGAGGGCATTGCCTGGGCCAACCTTTGTCTTGGCACCTGTGGTCCTGGACAGCGAGGGCTGCCGGGCTTGTGGCAAACCGTTTGGATGTTGTTGGAAACCAACTGTGATAGAAATTTGGAAGCAATTCTCCTGGGAGCTGGCAGTGGCCGAAAAGCACCGTCGTGCTTGGCATTGCTAAATATCGCTGCTCTGGAGAAGCAGCAGAGACCTGGTGAGTGGCCTGGTAGCAGAGAATATCCTTGGTCGATGGTGCACTGCCAAGGCTCTGGGACCTGCTGTCTGAGGAGCCCCGAATTCTAGGCTCGAACGGCAGACCCCAAGCACAGGAAGGTCCTTGCATGCAGTAGGTGTTTGGTGTTTTAGGCGCAGTGGTGGACAGATCAGCAGAATGTCAGGCTCTTTCACAGCCCCGTGCTTTTGTACATGCTGTTTCCTCCACCCCAAATATTCACCCCTCTTTCTCCACCCGGCATTGTCCCAGCTCCTACAAACCAGTGGTTGCTTTTTCCTCTGAAGCTTTTTGCTTGTGCTGGGGGCTTTTTTGTGTCTTGTTCGTTTGTTTTTGTAATGTTTAAATTATTTTGTAATGTTTTATTTATTTTTAATTTATTTATTTTTTAAATTTCCATCCAAGTTAGTTAGCTTTTAGTGCAACAATGATTTCAGGACTGGATTCCTTAGTGCCCCTTACCCATTTAGCCCATCCCCCCTCCCACAACCCCTCCAGCAACCCTCAGTTTGTTCTCCATATTTATGAGTCTCTTCTCTTTTGTCCCCCTCCCTGTTTTTATATTATTTTTGTTTCCCTTCCCTTATGTTCATCTGTTTTGTCTCTTAAAGTCCTCATATGAGTGAAGTCATATGATATTTGTCTTTCTCTGACTAATTTCACTTAGCATAATGCCCTCCAGTTCCATCCACGTAGTTGCAAATGGCAAGATTTCGTTCTTTTTGATTGCCGAGTAATACTCCATTGTATGTATATACCACATCTTCTTTATCCATTCATCCATCGATGGACGTTTGGGGTCTTTCCATACTTTGGCTATTGTTGATAGCGCTGCTATAAACATGGGGGTGCATGTGCCCCTTCAAAACAGCGTACCTGTATCCCTTGGATAAATGCCTAGTAGTGCAATTGCTGGGTCATAGAGTAGTTCCATTTTTAATTTTTTGAGGAACCTCCATACTGTTTTCCAGAGTGGCTGCACCAGTTTGCATTCCCACCAGCAGTGCAAAGGAAATCCTCTTTCTCCGCACCCTCGCCAACATCTGTTGTTGCCTGAGTTGTTTATGTTAGCCATTCTGACAGGTGTTAAGAGCATAGCTCATGGTGGTTTTGATTTGTATTTCCTTGACGATGAGTGATGTTGAGCATTTTTTCATGTGTTGGTTGGCCATCTGGATGTCTTCTTTGGAGAAGTGTCTATTCATGTCTTTTGCCCATTTCTTCACTGGATTATTTGTTTTTTGGGTGTTGAGTTTGATAAGTTCTTTATAGATTTTGGATACTAACCCCTTATCTGATATGTCATTTGCAAACATCTCCCATTCCATCGTTTGCCTTTTAGCTTTGCTGATTGTTTCCTTCACTGTGCAGAAGCTTTTTATTTTGATGAGGTCCCAGTAGTTCATTTTTGCTTTTGTTTTCCTTGCCTCCGAAGACGTGTTGAGTAAGAAGTTGCTGCGGCCAAGGTCAAAGAGGTTTTTGCCTGCTTTTTCCTCGAGGATTTTGATGGCTTCCTGTCTTACATTGAGGTCTTTCATCCATTTTGAGTTTATTTTTGTGTCTGGTGTAAAAAAGTGGTCCAGGTTCATTCTTCTGCATGTCGCTGTCCAGTTTTCCCAGCACCACTTGCTGAAGAGACTGTCTTTATTCCATTGGATATTCTTTCCTGCTTTGTCAAAGATTAGTCAGCCATACGTTTGTGGGTCCATTTCTGGGTTCTCTATTCTGTTCCATTGATCTGAGTGTCTGTTTTTGTGCCAATATTTTTGTAATTTTTTTAAGTTTATTTATTTTTTGAGAGAGACAGAGAGAGCATGAGTGGGGGAGCAGCAAAGAGAGAGGGACAGAGAGAAGCCCAAGCAGGCTCAGCGCTGATAGAACAGACCCCGACACAGGGCTCGAACTCACCAACCTCATGACCTGATCCGGAATCGAAAGTCAGACGCTCAGCCAACTAAGCCACCCGGGCGCCCCTGTATTTTTTTCGTTTTGATCTAATTTCAAACCTACAGGCAAGTTACAAAACATTGTTTTCATCTCCAGGTGATGGATTTATTCAGTCAGCTACTTTTCTTATTGAGGTATAACTCACATACAACATTATATTCATTTCAGGTGTACAACATAATGACTCCACATGTGTATATATTACGAAATGATCATCCCAGTAGGTCTGATTAGCACTCATCACTACACATAGGTCCACCTTCCTTTTCTTATGAGAATTTTTAAGATCTACTCTCTTAGCAACTTTCAAATATGCAACACAGTATTCTTAACCATAGTCACCATGCTGTACATTACATCCTCGTGCCTTACTTATTTTGTAACTGGAGGTTTGTACCTTTTGACCCCCTTCACCCATTTCACTTACTTCCCCACCCCCTCCCCCACCTTTGGCAACCAACCAATCTGTTCCCTGTATGTACGAGCTTGGTTTTTCCTATGAGGAATTCCCATAATGCTCTTTACCTAGATTCAGCAACTGTTTACATTTTAACCCATCTGCCTTATCAATTTCTCTATCTCAATCTCTCTCTCCCTCTCCCTTAACACAGACATACAGACACACACATATGCACACGTCTAAACCATCTGTGTTCACACAGCTTTCATTACAACTTTTAGACTAAACTGTAATGCCTGTTCCCTCACCCCACCCCACCACTTTCCTAAACTTGAACTGTTCTGAGGCGAGGTGATGTCTCCTTTACCTGTTTCCCAGCACATGGCAGAGCCTGGCATGGAGGACACAGTCAATGGATGTCATCCAATGACAGAAAGCAAGTCGGGGCAAGGACTCAAAAGGGCAAAGAAAGGGAGGCATGGGTTCGGTGCTGGCCTGAAGCCAGTGAAGAACCCCATGGAAAAGTGCCTTCCTCACCTGTGTTTGCAGCAGGAACCAAGGGAGGGCTCATCCCTGGCTCAGCAAGTTTGGGGAAACACTGGGAATCCTACTGGGAATGCGGAAATCTGCTCCAGACTAAAGTCTGAGTGGCTTGGCTGAGTGACTCCCCCTCGAGGCGGAGTCAAGGCACCCACACACCAGGCAGACATCAGGGGCGTCTGGAGGAGTCTGATCTCTTCCTATTCATCTATATCCTCACTCTTGTATTTCTCATGTTCTTCCCTGGTAAGAGTCCTCTTGGAAAGGTCTTAATTTGTCTCCACTGCACAAGAGGAGGCACCTGCAGGGGAAGCATGGGCAGGCGTGACCTTGGAGGAGTGGCATCACTCCGAGTGGCACCTGTCAGTGAGATCAGCATGTGTGCTTACCTTATAGGGCCCCTCACGAAGGTCCCGTGACACGGGGGGTGGCAGCCCTGAGTGTCCACCCCGACCAAGAAAAGCCATCCTCATCACCAGCTGCTGTCACTGGGGACAGCTACAACAGCAGCAGCCAGTCTGGGCAGGCCTCTTTGGTGGCCACCAGCTTTTGGGGTGATGGCAAGGGTGAGCTTGATTTGGTGCCCACATTCATCAGCTGCCTGGCTGGGGTCATGGCCTCAGACATGGCAGAGGCCCAGGAGCCAAGCCATACTTGGAGAAGAAAAGGAAACCCTTTGCTGACGGCCGCCTGTGTGCCGTCTTGCCTCAGATTGCCCTCATGACAACTCTTGAATGTGTGGCGTGCCCCCACTCTACTGCCAAGAAGGGAGGTCCAGCAAGCAGAGGGTGGTGACACACACCCAGCTCCGGGACCTGCCAACCCTTGGCCCTGAGATCTCAGGCAGGGTCCGTTCCCTCTCCTAGCCTCATAAAGTGGGGGCAGTCTCAGCACCAACCTCCTGGGATTTCCATCAGGATTCAGAGATGATGCCTCTGAAGGGCTAGATGGCACTCGAGCCCCACAGGCAGACATTGCTGAGGTCTCGCAGTCTCCAACTCTGCACCCCAGCACCCCACCACCTCCACCCTGCTCCTGGCCTACTGAGGCGAGATGGGTGGTAAAATAATGGTGAGCAATGAGGACCGTGTAAGTGAGGGCCAAACTGTGCACTCCAGGCTAAAAATCCACCAGAAACCTGGGGAAATTAGCATCCGGGGTGGCCGGGAACGAGGGCAGGTGGCAGTATTTGGCCGAGGAGGCATTACGGCCAGGTGTGGGATGGCCTCTGTACGTTTTAGTCACTGTTTTGTCCCAGAGTCTAGAGTAAGCACCTGCACATAGTAGGCCACTGATAAATATGTGCTGAATGGATAAAAAAGGTTTGAGGACGGGAGGGAAAGCCACAGAGTCTGGCCAGGGTTCAAGGTCGCCATGAACGGGATACACTGGGGTCTCAGAGCAGGCTGGCCCAAGCATGGCAGGGAGAGGTGGACAAAGCAACGCAAACTCCTCTTCTCCTCTTCCCTCCTTCTGTGGGCAATGCCGTGCCTCTGCCTACCTCCCCGCATCTCATTCTGTGACCCTGACCAAGGGAGAGGGGACTCAATGAACCTTGAGGCCCTCCAGCCTCTGGCTGCCATGGTTGCGAGGTGATGGGGTGCACTGGCCAAAGCAAAGTGAAGACTCAAACCCAGGCCCACCTTCCCAACCTCTGCGTGTCTAACATCATCCAGACACCTTACTGACTGTAACATCAGACTAGAGTTAAGAAGTAAACACTTTTCAGTCCTAGGCTGTGACTTACCAAAACCTGTCTTCTCACCTTGATCCTCCATACTGGCATCGTGCTGAGCCCAGGGAAGGTGAGAACATGCCTTCTTTCTGGGTGACCTCCAGGCCAGCCTTTAGGTGCCCTCAGATTAAGTTATAGCGGGGCTGGGCTGGGTTCCCAGAGGACATTCCGCCACTGGGAGTTCCTTAAGGACAAATCCACCTCGTTTTCCCTGGAGTGTAGCATAGGACCGGGCTTGCAGTGGGTGATCAATAAATGTCTGGTGAGGGAGCAAGCAAGGGAGGAAGTGTCTCTGCCCTAAGGAAGCTTTTAGCCCAATGGCAAACACACAGTTGACTGCCTGGCCTTCAGGGTGTAAGCGCCCTAATGATCCCTGTTCACAAATGAATAAAATGGCATTCATCACGACAATAATCACAAAATATGTCTCAAGTGCCCATTATGTGCCAGGGACTAGACTAAGCATGTTCTGTATTTTACCTCATTAGGTTCCCATAACCACCTGTTGAGGTCAGTGCTTTCATCAGCCCCGTTCTATGGACAAGAAAATTAAAATCACACATCTAGGAAGTAGCAGGGCAAGGAACAGATCTCAGTCCTGCTGCCTGAGCATCCAGACTCTCCCAATACCCATCCCTATCTCCAAGGGCTGCTCTGTGCACTGCCCTATGCTGGGTGCTAGGGGGCAAAGGAGAAGTATGGGGACAGCCTGGCCAGGCAAACAAGCAAGACACTTAGATGATAAAACCACCTGCAGCCTGATTCTGATCCTGGGGGCAGGCAGGCCAGCGAGAGCACCAGGAGCCCTGGGCGGTCCAAGACAGAGGGCAGGAAATGTGGGAGAAGTGTGGGGTCTGGCCTGTCTGGGCAGCGCTATCCTGCCCTTGTTAGAGTTGGGATAATGAGGCTCAGAGAGGACAGTCACGCCGCTAGTAAGAGTCTTAATTTACTCTTTCCTCTGTGCTACATCATCTCTTAAATCCAAAGAGGCTTCCTAGAGGTGGTTTCAAGAAAAGGTGAGCTTTTGTAGCTAAGAGAACAAAGGAAACTGGGAGGGCAGGCTGGGGGCAGGGAACGGGAGAGCACAGGGCAGTGTCTTTCTCAAAGACCAGGGCCTGTCCTGCCCCACCTCCCAGGACTCCCTCCCTGGGTCTGCTTTGGAAACACGTGAGTTATGCTCGAATGGCCCTCCCACCAGGACCCCAGCCTGGTGCCCAGAGGCCACTATGTCCATGGCTTCTTTTAAGCCCAACTCGGCATCCACGGCTTCTTCTCCAAACACTTCTTCCTACTCGAATGTCCTTCCTTCCCACATTGGGGCAGGGGGGGCGGGGGGGCATCGCACATGACGTGCTCAGAAGAGTACAGGCTTTGACTCACCCAGGCTTCGGTTCTGGTTCCCGCTGAGCCGCTGACCGGCTGAGGGACCTGGACCCCAGGGCCTCACTCCTTCCTCCAGAACAGAACTGGAGAGAGCTGGGTGCCCCATTTGTTGTGAGCCATAGACAGCACTTGGAAAGGCCCTGGCACTTAGTAGGTCCTCAGAAAGGGGAGCTATTACTGGGTCCACAGGACCCCTCTGAATTCCCAACCCCAGGCAGCCCTGGCACCTTGAAAAGATGGCACTGAGGTGGGACCCAGCAGAGCCACTTCCGCTCCACACGCTGGAGCCCGGGGAGGAGGAAGAAAGGAGCTGGGTGTGGGGTGTGGCAAATGGCTTCATGGAAGCAAGCAGGTTGCAGGGCAGCTACTGGCACCGAGGGGTCTGCCTTACCACCAGCTCTGATGTCCCAGGAGGACAAAGCCAGATCTGTCTCCCTGCTGCAGCTGGAACAGGCAACCCTCCCCTCCCCACCCCCGCCCCCGCCCCGACCAGGGGGCAGCTATCTTCTATGACATGTGGGGATCTCCCTCTGCTAGGCTTGCAGGAACGCCACAGTCCCTTTCTGTCATGGCAGTCTCTGCCAGGTGCCCCGCTAGTGAGCAAGGCTCCAGCCTGGACAGCCAGGCAGAGGAGAGGAGCAAGGAGGGGCCGCAGCCCTGGAGTCAAAGGGCTGGGACCCAGAGCCAGTTAGAAAAGGCTGCTGGAGCCACTGCTATGGGCCTTAGGGGCATGGCGGCTTGGCCACATTCTCCAGGCCTTCTGGGGCCTCCGGTGTGGAGCACAGGCCAACCGCTCACCATCTCCCAGTAAGGAGCCCACAAATGGGACTGAACTTGTCCTACAGAACTTAAGATTTAGGGTAGACCCAAGAAAGCCCATCCTGGCTTCACACACAGGAGGTAGGAAGCGATCCACTGCAGGTGTATTCCTGCAGGCTCTGGGCTCCACGAGGACAATGTCAAGGTTGAAAGCTCTGCAGCCAAACTTCCTGAGTTCACATTCTAGTTCTGCCACTTCCTGACTGGGTATTGTTGGTCAAGTTGCTTCACTACTCGGTGCCTCAGTTTCTTCGTCTATAAAAAGAGGATGAAAAGTCTCCTCTCCATAGGGTTGGGGTGAAGAGTATATAAATTATGTGAAGTGCTTAGTCAGTGCCCAGCACAGAGGGAGCTCTCTATAAGCTTTAGCTCTTAAGATTTTCCCTCCACGATCTCTTCCTTCAGGCCCACTCCCAAGCTGAGAAAACCAGAGGGTCCTGTACCCAAGGCTGGGGCAAGGGGGACCTGGAGTCCCGGTAGATGGATGTTGGTTTGGGGAATGAGGCAGAGGTCTCCCTGAACAAATTGACAGGGAACCTTGCACACCAGGGCTACCAGCACTCAGGGGAGGAGAGGAGCCCAGATATCCAGGGAGGACCAGGGGCTGCCCGAGAGTCCGGAGAAGCAGGAGTAAGGACCAAGCCCAGCCGAGCGCTGGGGCCACCTTACCAGTCCCATTGGCCCTATCTCCCGCTTTCCCTTCCCCCTTGGTCTTTGGGGCGAAGATCTGTGCTGGTTCAGGCCTGGAAATACCAGAAATACCAGAAACTAAAGTCGTCCCTCTTTGGGCGGCCACAGCACAAAACCAACCAACATGATCCTGCTATTAGCCTCGATTAACTTGGAGAGGATTCCACCTCAGGCCGTCGAGGTCCCATGGCTCCGGCCAAGGCCCCCGACGCTGGCCCAGAATGGCCAAGCCAGGACAGAGGGTGGGCAGTGGAGAGTGGGTGGTGGGCGGTACCCCCAGTTCAAGGGCGGAACACAGAACAGGTTGTCCGGAGCCACCGGGGCCTGAGCCGCCCCCCACCCCAGCGCTCGGCTTCTGCTGCCTGTCCACAGACGTGGGCACAGAGGAGGTGATTGTTTCCATCTGACCACGGCAACTGCTCCCGGGGGCAGCCAAGAGCACAGGCCTGGGTGTCACGGTGGTAATTGCCAACCACGGGGCCAAAACCTGCCCCCTCCACTCCTGCGGACACAGACACTCCAGCAAGAGACAGAAGGACAGTCACGGGCACACAGAGGCCCTCACAGAACCCAGAAGAGGAGCAGGGCCTGTCTGGTCACACACCCAGCGAGCCACGCGCACGTGCACTACACGCACCACCAGCACCACCCACAGGCCCAGAAAGAGGCTCCGCAGCAGCTACACCCTGAGGCACAGTTCCTAGGAGGATAAAAACACCCATTCAGGCAGGGGGCGAGGAAAGGCACCAAGACAGGACTGCTAAGAAGTCAGAGGGCGGAAGGGGAAGAACAGGCAGCAGAGGCAGACGGACCTGCGTTTGAGTCCTGGTTCTGTCACCTCCTTGCTGGGTGACTGGGAACAAATCGCTTCCTCTCCCCAAAGCCGCACTTTACCATCTGTGAAATGGGCACAAATACGGCTCCCCAGTAGCAGGGGGCATCCTCTCCTCAGCACTGGTCCTGGTAAACAGTAGGGACTGTCACTATTACGATTTACTGTCACAGGGGTGGAAGGAAGCAAAACGGCCTCAGCAGAAAGGGCTGGGGCGGGTTGATAGTGCAGGGGGACCCCCTCGGGGCGCGGGGGGCAGCTGGGGGGTAGGCACGAATAGAATGCAGGTTTTAAAAGAAGCCAGACCTGGGCTGGTGGTCCGGCTCTGCTGTTTCAGGGCCCTGGCAGTCTCGGTAAGTCGGCTCAGCTCTGTGCACCTGTCCTGTCTCCCCTGATGATGTTAACCACGCGCCCTGGAGAGAGGCTGTGACCACGGTGTCCTCAGTCCAGTCGGGGCACTGCGGCTGGACTGTCTGCCTGCTCAGCCATGTGTTGTGTGACCCGGGACGAGGCGGCTGATCCATCCGTAGACTCCTTACCTCACGGGTGCTGTGCACACGAGCCGATTGGCGCATGTGCAACGGCGAGCAGCGCCTGGGACGCAGCAAGCGCACTCGGTGGCTGGTCCGGGCAGAACACACACACACGGCCGGGGTACCTCCTAGCCGTCGGGCAGGCCTGCCTCCCCGTCTCCACGGGCCTGCCTCGAGGGGCTCCCAGGTACCACTCCCCACGACAAAGGAAGGAGCCGGGCGGAGCCCCGGGACCCAGCCCTGCCCTCCCTCTGCCTCCCACAGGGACCCGGGAGGCGGCCTTCGTGTACGCCATCTCTTCAGCAGGTGTGGCCTTCGCGGTGACGCGGGCATGCAGCAGCGGGGAGTTGGAAAAGTGTGGCTGTGACCGGACGGTGCATGGAGTCAGCCCGCAGGGTAAGTGTGGGAGGTAGGGCGGGGCGGGCCCCTCCCCCCCCCCCCCCCCGCCCCGCCCCGCCCTCACTCACCACGGCCACTGTGCACCCCCTGCACAGGCTTCCAGTGGTCGGGATGCTCGGACAACATCGCCTATGGCGTGGCCTTCTCCCAGTCCTTCGTGGACGTGCGGGAGAGAAGCAAGGGGGCCTCATCCAGCCGCGCCCTCATGAACCTCCACAACAACGAGGCTGGCAGGAAGGTAGGGTGGCGCTTCTCCTGCCACTACCACCACCGGGGCGGGGGCGGGCTGGGCAGGGCACCTGGAACACTCTCCCACCCTCGCGCCACTCGGGAACATTTGTGCAGGCTCCCACCAGCACTTGCGTGGGCCGGAGGGGTACGGGGCGGCGGGTGGGGGAGCAGACAGGTGAGCAGGTGTCACAGAAGCGCGAACGACACACACACACACCCTTAATAAGCAGCAGAGCCAGGATCTGAACCTCGTGTCGATGCACAGATCGTGTGCGTTAACTACGATACTGGCTGCCTGCTCCTGCTCCTGCTCCTGCTCCCCGAGGTTCCCCTGCAGACTCAACGCACCTCTCCCGTCCTGCCCCCCATCGTGTCCCTCACCACGCAGTTCCAGAACGATGCCCTTCGGGAGGTTTCTCCTCCGTCACTGCAAGTGCCCCAAGGGCAGGGACAACGTCTCCCACCGTCCCCAACACAGCCCACCAGCCCACCCTGGCCGAAGGCAGGTGCTCACTCCGGAAGCAGGGCGCCCGTGCTCCCGTCCCCGGCCCCGCCCCAGCCTCCCCGCCGGCCGTCTCCTGATGGCCCCTCTCCCCTCCCCGCCCCCTGCAGGCTATCCTGACACACATGCGGGTGGAGTGCAAGTGCCACGGGGTGTCGGGCTCCTGTGAGGTAAAGACGTGCTGGCGAGCCGTGCCGCCCTTCCGCCAGGTGGGCCACGCACTCAAAGAGAAGTTCGACGGCGCCACCGAGGTGGAGCCACGCCGCGTGGGCTCCTCCAGGGCGCTGGTGCCGCGCAACGCACAGTTCAAGCCGCACACGGATGAGGACCTGGTGTATCTGGAGCCCAGCCCGGACTTCTGCGAGCAGGACGTGCGCAGCGGCGTGCTGGGCACGAGGGGCCGCACGTGCAACAAGACGTCCAAGGCCATCGACGGCTGCGAGCTGCTGTGCTGCGGCCGGGGCTTCCACACGGCCCAGGTGGAGCTGGCCGAGCGCTGCAGCTGCAAATTCCACTGGTGCTGCTTCGTCAAGTGCCGGCAGTGCCAGCGGCTGGTGGAGCTGCACACGTGCCGGTGACAGGCAGCGTCAGCCCCGCGCCAGCAACCAGCTCGTGGCCCGAGGGAGGCCGGTAATTTAAACAGCGCCCCCGCACCTACCCCAAGGGATACTGGCTGTACTTTTTGTTTTGGTTTGGTTTTTGGGTCCTCCTGTTATTTATTGCTGAAACCAGGCGGGCGGCCCCAAGGGCACCAGCCAGGGCCTCCTCGAAGCCTGGGCCTTTGTGGCCGCCACTGACCAAAGGGATCTCGCTCGTGCCTCTGGCTGTCCACATGTGGCCACTGCTGACCACTCGGTTGTTAACTGCATCTGTTTTTCTACTCACAGACTTAAGCTGGGTAATGAGGAGCGTTGGTCACATGCCTACTGACCCTGCCATGTAGGGAAGGAGGCAGCCCTATGGCAGGGGGAAATCAGTGCCATCTCGAGGGAAGCTGCACCCCTGCACGTACACACCGGCCCCTGGCAGCTTCAGCCTGGTCTCCCAAGCCCCTGGAAAGGGAACGGGCAGATACCAGCTCCAGGGCAAAGGGTTCGTTTGGCCCTCCATGGGCGGCCAGAGGTTCAGTCTCTGTGGGACCTTCCAGGCAGGAAGAGCAGGCGAGACAAGGGCAAGAGAAGGTGCTAGTCCCACCCTGGAGCCCAGCCCACCCAGCCTCCCCAAAGCCGCCACTCCCTGGTCGCTCCCAGACAGGAGCACCGGCTGCCATCTTGGACCAGAGGTCCCAGCCAGGCCTTTGCAGCGACACCTCTAGACGTGTCTCCTCACAGTGCCACTCGTCTGTGACACGAAGAATGGACATCACACATGCAGAGGAACCGGCCAGTGGAAAAGCCTTGTCCCACCCATTATTTCACTCACTGAACCAAATTTACTGAGCAAATACCATGGTCTGAGCCCTGTACTGGGCCATCCCATAGGACGATCACAACAGTCCTGGGAGGTGCACAAGACAGAGATGCTTGTGCCCCTTTTACAGCAGAGGGGGCACTGCTCAGCCAGGTCCCAGAGCACGCTAATCAGAAGCACAGCCAGAAGAGCCCTCCAGACAAGGTTCCTCCTGGGCGCCTTACCCAAAGGCCCAGGAACTGGAGGTCTCCTTGGGGAGGAAGTGGGGCCAGGAAGTAGCAGAAGCCACAGACCACAGGCTAGACGAGCGGCCACATGGCTCCAGGGCGCAGAAGATGGACAGCTAGAAGGCTGGCGAAGTGAGGTGTCCGCAGCTGAGGCGACCCTGCCCCCAGGTCCCCTGGGCACTGAAGAAGAGCCCCCCAGAGAAATCACCAGCAGCCTGGGCCTGGCCCTGCGCCCCAGCCAAACCAGCAGGAGCACAGTCCAAACTTCTGTGACCAGGACACGCACACAGCAAGACTCGGCCTGACCCCACTGCTGCTTCTCAGGTGGGCTCCCAACCACCATAGGAGCTCGCTGTCAGCTCAGTCTCCAAATTGCCCCCTTAATGGGGCCCCAGGCTCCTGGTTCGAGATCTTGAGCTCTGGGATCCCCAGCTGGAGATTCTCAGACCCCAAGCTCTTGGTTCCAGGGTTCCATGTCTGAATTCAAAGTCCCAGATTGAGAATATGGGTTCCGGCCTGTAGAAGCTCTCCTCCAGGCCTTGTGGTTTGTGCCTCCTGGTGCTGGCTTCCTCACGAAGAAAGGGTCAACACCCTTGGCCCCAAGCCAAACTCTCTGCTCAACGTCCATCCAAGAAGACCAAAACCAAGTGAGATGCTGCAGCCACACTGGAATGAGGGGTAATCTTGGGGCCGGCAGGCTCTGATGTGGATGAAAGCTGAGCCCACTAAGTGTCCCCACAGCGGCCCAGCTGGACTCACTGCTCCTCTGGCAGGCTCTGTTCAGCTGTCTGCTCAGTGCCAGGGAAAATGCTATCCCTCACTGGCAGAGGCCAGACCCAGACAAAGAAAGCATGGGAGACCCCTCCCCCTCCAGAGACAGGGCAGAGTCACTCCCCCCCAACCCCCAAATCCTGTCCTCAGAGCCAGAGGACTGGAAGGTCCAGGCTGGATGCTGGTATTATGGATACTGCCCCAGGAAAAAGTGAGAGGGTCTGTGTCCGCTCAAGGGCTTCACCTTTCCACCTGCCTGGGGGCTCTCTCAAAGCTGACCACCCTGGGGTTCTGAAGGGTATGGCCTCTGTAAAGCAGACTAGAATCTAGGAACCTCTGCCCAGTCCTACCATCACCAGCACCCCAAAGGCCAAAGGGACCCAAAGCTACATGAATATGGAGCTTCCTTGGAAACACCCAGCTCCCAACTGTCCCAAATAAAGAGGAGGAACCAGCCCATGCCTTACGTAGCCCACCCACTCTGGAAGCTGGCCAGAGGATCCAAGTCCTGCCCGAAACTCTCTCCATTAGTCTCCACAAGGCAAAGGTGATGTCCTCTGAGGCCAAGGGCTAGATAAGCCCCAGCTCTGGATGCTGCTACCCCTCTGCTGCCCATACCCCATCCTCTAATTTTTATACTAGGCCCCTTGCCATTGTGACACCCCCATGAAATAGTCTGATGCACGATAAAATGATTATTTCTTTATCTTGTAATTGTGAAAGTGACTTCTTTTGTAGAAAAGGGAGGAGAGAGACGTGGGGAAGGACACTGAAAAACACAGACAACTACTTAACGAATTCTAGATATGAGGACCCTCCTGGCCCTCTTTCCGTCTGAACTACTGGTTTGATGGCCACACAGAAAAAACCCACCTGCATGCTGTCTGGACTCCCCCTTTAACACATGAGGCTATACCTGCATTTCATCGAGCCACAATCAGCTATTTAAGCCTTGGCCTGAGCCAAGCAAGGCCTCAGAACCCTTCTTGAGAGTTGATATAGAGGATAAACAAATACAATGACAGAGGAGGGTCTGGTGAAGTGGGTGCCAACTGAGAAGGTAAAGACCAAATCGAAAAGAACTTAGTTCCCGCCAGGGATCCAAGGCCTGTGGCTGTGAGTCCACTCCAGAATTGGAGCCTGGTCAGGATGAGAAGTCTGGATGGAAAACTGCATGTAACTCAAGCCAGAGCTGATGGGAAGACCCAAGGTGGCTTCTCAGGAACCTCAGCCTAGTAAAGTGCTTACCAAGGGAGACATGCCCTGTTGTCCCCCCAGTCCCCGCCCCCTGCAGCAAATTCGCACCAGCCTGGAAGCAGTTAGGCTGCCATGTGCTTGGCTTTCCAAAAGTTTAGTGGGGTATAGAATGGCCGAAGCAAGTGCTTTTAAGACAGCAGAGGTGTACGCAGATTAGTGAAGAACTGGGGAAGGGGACAATGGAGGGAGAGAAGGTTCTGGAGGACGGGTGGAGAGAAAAGGACACCTCATCCTTAAATCAGGGCCAAGGCAAGAGTGGGAAACTGGTGACACAGAGGGTCAAAGATGGCTGAACAAAGAGGTGATGGTCTCCATACCCAACCATCTCCTAGAACTGGGAAAAGGACCCAGGTTTTACAATCGAACATTAGACTCCAGTGCTGCCACTTTTTCACTGTAGGGAAAATTGGGTAACGCATCATCCCTCTCTGGGACTCATTTTCTTCCTCTGATATTAATAGGGGGCTATTCCCCCTGCTCCAACTTCAAGTGGGGCTAAATAGTAATAGAACCTATTTCTTGGGGATGTTGAATAAAATACATAAAGCTCAACAAATGGCAGCTGCTATTATGAATGTTTCTATTCCCTTTTCAGGAATGTAGGAGGCAGTGAAGGTGGCTCTAAAATTGAGGAGGCCATAAGAAGGATGAAACAAGGAAGAAATCAGAGAGAGTTAGGAGCTAAAGACAGGTGATCCTACTTTGGCCCCATCCCCCAAATCAGACACCGACAGATGCCTCAGGACAGAAATCCCCAGGTCCTCAGAGACAAGAGAACCCAGGGGTCCGGATATCCAAGCAGCAGCAAGCAAGGCAATGGCAAAGCTGCCCCTAGGCACCAGCAGGAGAGGCTGAACCCAGGTCTCAATGTGGCTGAGAAGCAGGGCTAAGACAGGAAACAGGGGCCAAGGAGTGGAGGAAGGAGCTCCAGGGCTGTAGGAAGCACATGTAGTGGGGCCCAGGGGCTCTGCCTATGAGGATGGAAGGCTTTCAGGACTCCGAAGCAAGTCAGCTCATGGAGAGAGCCTGTGTCCAGATCCATTCTTGACAGCTGTCCTCACGAGTTAGGCCTGAAGGTCTCTGAGAAAGGCTGTGAGGCTGTGATAAAGCGAACGTCCTTCTCAGCCCCTGCTTGACAGCCAGTGGCCCAAGAGACATCTGGGGAGACCAGAGGCAGAGTCTGAGGTCTTGGGCCAAGAAAGGGGCAAGAACACAGGCAGACAGAGGGGTAGAAAGTACAGCGTTCCGGGCAACTGAGAGGGGCTGAGAAAGACTGAGAAAGACAGTAAGGAAAAGGCAGAAAGTTGGGAAGACTGGCACACAGGAACAGAGAGGGAAACACACAAGGAGAGAGAGAGGACAGTGCTGAGGGACCAGAGGGCATCTGGGCAGAGGAGCCCAGCAGCTTCCTGGCAAAAGGAGAGAGTGCCGAGCTTTAGGAGGCGTCTGACTCAAGAAAGGGGGAGGGGGTCTGAGGGGTGTGGGGGAAGGGGCGGAGCGTGGCCTGCCCTGGCCCAGGCAATGACTTCATAGGCATCTCCCCCCACTCCTTCCTGAGCCGCCAGCCCTGGTGACCCCCTGCCCGCATCTCAAGGGTCTAGGCCAAGCAGGCGCTGACAGGGGAGAGAAGGGGCCCTCCTGGGCCGGGCCCCCAAGCCTGGCATAGTGCCTGCCGGGGAGGAGGGGCCTAAAGGCCCAGCCCTTGTCAGCATCCCGGCCGGCACTTCGGAGGCAATTAGCAGCCCAGCTGAGCTAATCCCCCGCCTGGCGAGGCCAACACAAACAGGCCCAGGCCGGGTGCACACTCGCCTCCCTGTTTGCTGAGGGGCCCGGTGGTCCGCCAAGAATAACACCAATAACCCGGGGCCTTCTCTAGGTTAAGAGGAGGACCAGGGCTTGCTGAAGAGCCGACAGTGCCCGACAGAGCATACTCTGGCCAGGCTCCCTGGCTGCCCCAGAAAGGCAGCCACTGTTCCCAAGCCTTGGGCCAGCCAGGAAGAGGAAGCTGGACACAAGGAGCCATATACTCTGATTCAGCCCCCACCCCAACCCCTACCCATGCCACCTGTGAGGGAGAGGGGCCAGCTCAGGCTTGCGCTGCCTTGGCCAGACTAACAACTGAAGTCCAGAGGGGCCGGGCCCTCTGATCAGGACCCAAGGACTGCAAGCTCCACGCTGGACACAGGAGCCGAGAGACAATTCAGACCCAGACCCTGCCCTCAAGGGGTCCGTGGTCTAGTGGGAGACCAGACTGCATATGACCGTGGAGCAGGGCCAGTCTCTAGTCCCGTAAGCAACACGCCCAGACTTGGGAAGGCTAGGCAAGAAGCCCCACAACCAGGAAGACAAAGGGAGACCCTGGAGAAGATAAAACTTGAGATCCAGAGACTGACAAATTGGGTGGATGGCACCAAGGGAGGCAGGAAGGATCCAGAGCAAACTCTGGCACAGGCTGGTCCTGGACCAGGAATTATTGGACGTAATTAGTCCTATCTCGCAACCGCTGGGAGAGCCCAGGCCCTAAACAAGGCCCTACTCCTGCTCCCCACTTCTTGATTCCACCTACAACAGCCTTCAGCCGGGGACCATCTCCCTTTTGAGTCAAACCCTCTATCTTCAATCTGGTTCTTCATCTACCTAAGTACCTCTGGACTCTGCAACAACCTCAAGAACCGCAGCCTCCTTGGAGATTCCACTTGGGAAAGTGACACAGCCCCCCAGAATGAGCTGGGCTCCTCAGGATGCCGTGATCATCCATACGCGACAGTACCACATTTACTAAGCACCGACTGACTGTGGGGTCAGGCCCATGCTAATCACCACCTACCTGCGTTATCCTACTTAATGATCACAAGCAAGCAAGAGTACATAGGTATTTCCTACTGGGTAAACCAGCTGAGAGGCAGATTCACAGACAAGGTGACTGAGGCTCACAGAAAGGAAGAGACTTGACTACAGTCAGAGCCCATGTCTTCAGACTCCGAGTCAGGATGGAGTTTGTCACCAGGCCTCTCCTCCAGTCCAACAACCGTCTCCATTTTCCCTCACCCCACTGTTGGCCTAGACCTACCTTTGACAGTCCTGGGCCAAAGGGCCTTGAGGCCACCCCTCTCCACAAAGTAGCATTAGGTCCCTGGCTGGGCTAAGTCAACTCTGTCACTCTGCTGGGGACCCACGCATTGCTCTGTAGACAGCTTTCTCTAAGGCAGAGAGTGAGGAAGGCTGGAGTCACAGTGCTGGGGCTGACAAAGCCACAGCTGGAAATAGGAGCCCTGCCCACTGCCCACTGCCCCCTGCCCTGGCTAGCGTGGCAGAAGGTGGTGTAGGTCCAGTTCCAAGCCTGCCAGAAAGGCCGTTAGGCTCTCAACCCCAGCAGGAAGGGGCTGACGGTCCATGGCCTGAACTCTCTTTGGGCTGCTCCCACACTTGCTCTAGAACACCTAGCCTGCATCAAGGTATGGAGGAGTAGATGACTCCTTTTCCCTTTCAGTTCAACCAAAAAGGGAGTTATCTTTCAAAAAGATATTTTACTAAGAAACTGAAGAAAAGCAAGCTTATCGTTAAGTCCACAGAAACAAGCAGATTCCTAGGCAGGGCTTAAAGAGCACCTAACCAGTGTCCTGCCTCTCCCTTCCTTCCTCGTGAGGCCCCTTCCAGACAGCAGGACCTCGGGTCTCATTCTAACTTCACTGCTGACCACCTGTGGAATGGGAAGCAACCTAATAACCGCTAAATCCCATCAGAAAAAGAGAGATGAAGACAATGACAGAGCCAGAACCAGACCCAGTCCTCATTCCACAGCCTCTATTCTGGATGCCCCCCGACCCCTACCCCGTCTTCTCAGCTGTCAGAGAACCAACTGAAACACTGAACGGCGAAGTGCTTCGTGGACTGTAAGGGACGCTGATGGTTGTCGTCAGCCAGTACCTGGCTCTTTCGTTAAGAATGACGGAAATGGGTGCTAGCGTGAGGGGGCGGCACTGTAGGTTCCCGGCCCCATAAGGAATTTGCTGGGTCTCACTTCTCCCGGGAGTCTTTCCATCCCTCCTCCTCCCTCCTTCCAGCACCTCCTGCAGCCTGGGCCTCCTCCTCACACCCTTCCTGGACAGCGGCCGGAGCCACCTGGGAAGCTTCAGGAATGGCCGATGGTTACCGCGGCCAGGACAGGGCGAGTTGCTGCCCCTCTGATTCATCACAGAGCTGGAATAAATCCAGAGAAGTGACCAAGAGGAGGCAAGTCTGCTGCTAAGAACTCAGACTGCTTTGGTATGGAAAGAGGGAGAGAGAGGGCAGCTCCGTCATTCAAATGAAAAGGGGATAAGGGAGGGGACTTTAGACTCCTTCAAAAGAGCAGGCACAGCATTGGTGGGAGAAGCCTGAGGGCTGATGTTGCACCAATACGGAAACGAGCCTCTTCAGGCCTCTTGCTAGCTGGATGACCTCCTACGAATTAGCCCCCATGAGCGTCAGCTCACCCCCCACCGTAGCCATTTCAAAGGCTACTGTGCAAACTGAACCATAATCGAGGCGAGTGTCCAGTAAGTGGTCCCGTGTCCCAATCCCCTCACTCCTGCCCTGGGACACTCACGACCCTCCTCCCACTCCCCAGTTAGCACAGCCACGTCTGATGACCGCACCCCGCACACCCCCCACTCCTCAACTCAGCAACACAGCATAGGATTCCTGGTCCTCAAGCTGCTCAGGCACCCACCTGCAACCACAGCCTTAGTGCGACAGAATGGTGAGGAGAAAAGCAGGTCACTCCCCTCCAACTTGCCTTCGAGGGTCGGAACTCCATCCAGCTGCCCCCAGCAGAGGCATCAGCTCATTAGCAGGAAAGAGGCTCTCAACCTTTAACCTACACCCCTTGCCTTTAGAGACGAAACTTACTTTGTTAATGAACTCTGACGTCTCCACATAAATCTGGTATCTAAAATAAGCCTTTCAAATTGCACGTGCCGTTTGTCCACTGGCTATTCGAATGCTTCCCCAAGGGTGTCTAGTGCTTATGGGCTCTGGAATCAAATAGCCCCAGCTCTACCATGTCCTAGCTGTGTACCTTGGGTAAGTCGTTCAACCTGCCTCCTGGGTTAGAAACCGAGCTACTGTGAAGCTAAAGCACGAAAAGCACTTAGCACACTGCCTGTCACACCGCCGGTACGTGGCCATGAAGCCAGTACCGCTGCTGGTAACAGTGGAGAACGTTCCTGCTGCCACCCCTCGCCCGTGACCCTCAGCCCGGCCCAGCCGGTCGTTTCAGGATGGACTCCCCAGACTTCAGCTGGGCAGAGGACACCCGCCACAGGCAAATGGGCAGGCCCCTCCTTCTGCAGATCTGGGCACGTTGTGCCACACACACTACCGCACACGCTCTCATATCTGCCCTCTTAGACCAGGAGGTCTTTCAAGGCGGAATCTGGATCTTCTATTTTACATGGGCAAAGCGGGGGCGGGGAGGCCGTGGTCCAGAATCACCGACTAAATGCCAAATGAACCACTCCGGAAAATAACGCGATGCAGCCACCTGCTGAGCGCCAGACAGGACTGCCCACCTGACGAAGGGCTACGCAGGAGCGGACTCAAAGCTCTCTAACGGCACAGCTGTACGGCTGTTACTCTGGACTCCTTCTCCAGAACAGAGGAGGCAGGCAACCGTATCAAACCATCTTCACCCACTACTACGCCTGGAGGGCAGGACCCCATTCCCCTTTCAAGGCCCCAGAGAAGAGCTGCAGCCTGGGTCCACAGGCCTGGTCCCTGTGCAAGGCCTCCCCAGAGGGCCAGACCACATGGCTTCATTATAAATGATGCCCTGGACAGCCATCTGACCCACTGTCTCCTGGTCTCCTCATCTCGGCGTTCCTACAGCCTCAGCCAAATACAACAGTGTGGACTCATTTCTTCAGGGCCCAGAGTGGAAGGCTCCCCAGCACCTGGGAGCAGCTGGAAGTTGGAACTCAAGGACTCATCACTGCTGGTCTCCCCATCCTGTGCCAAGTGCATCTGTAAACAAGCCTTCACAGTGGCTCCCTGCAGCTGTTCCCAAGGGGACAAAAGGGAGAGAACCCAGCAAGAATCAGAGCAGCCCACAGCTTGCGAGCAAGAACTGAGCCAGGCAGAGCCTGGTCTGGAAGATGCTCCCTGGGTAGGGCCAGTCCTGCGCTCTGGCCCTGTGCCCAGAGCCTCAGATGGGTTCACCATCGCCCAGCGTTGCTGCCCTGTGCCAGGCCGCCGGGACCCCCAGAGGCATGGGGCCTGTGTCACGCTGCTGTAGGTCCCGATGTTTTACTGGCTGGCGGAGAGAAGAGCTTGCTGGGGCGGAGATGCTTGGATGCTGGGCTGTTGTTCGTGATCCTGTTTGCTATAAAACAGCCAGACATTCCTAGGACCTGGAATCGCGCCGAGGCCATGAAGCTAGCTTTCCCGGCCATATATCTCCAGGCGGGGGACAGGCCTGAGACATCTGAGCTAATAAAGACATGATTGTCTCAGCCCTGGGGCTTGTCTCCCCTTTGTCCCAGGGCCCAGCAGCCAACAAGAAGTTTAAAGACATCCTCCCCCTTCTCCTGGGAAAGTACAAATGCATCAGATTCTATCGCCCCTGGGGTGAGCTTCCCAAGAACCAGGCCTGAAATGCCTGCTCTCAGCTCACCACAGCAGAAGGCAATTGAGGGTTCATCCGGCAGCAGCACCCAGGAGAGACTGCACATAACTCGATACGTAACAGTCCCTTGGGGATGTGCCTTCTCTGTGTACACATCTCTACTTCTCACCAGCCCTACAGCATAGCAACTATGCCACTTTAGGATGAAGACACTGAGGCTGACGGAAGTGAACGGACTTGCCCAAAGTCACAGCTGTTCGATGCCACAGATGCTCTGAAACCTACATCTGTTCTGCTCCAAAGCCTGAGACCCTCTGTAGCAACTCTAAACTTCCACGCACATAGGCTTTCACATGTTCCTTCTTCCCTAATGTGCTGCTTCACAACCCCAAAGAAGGCGGCTTACCCTTTAATATCTGCAGGGAAAACTTCAGATGAGAGGAACAAAACGCACACTCCTTAACCTGGAAACCAAAGCCGCAACTGCCAGCCTGGCCTCCCGCAAGTCATCTCCACCCGCATCTGACCAAGTGATAGCAACAACCTGCCCCAAGGACGCGTGGCTTCACAGAAGGAAAATGGACATGAGAGGCGCTAAGGATGAACCTTACCCAGTTTGGGAATTAGCGGAATGCCAGTCCGAGCTTTCCTAAACACAGAAGCCACTGGGTAGAAAAAGGGGCATCATCTACACAGAGGTAAGGTGCTCGAGCAGACAGGCAGCATGGGACTCAGAACCAAAAACTCTGATTCAATCTGTGACATCTTGCAGAAGCTGAACTCTAAGTCCGTTTTCTCACTTGTAAAATAAACACCTGTTCTACTTGCCTCACAGGCTTTTTGGAAGATGAACATGAGACATTATGACCTATGCATGTTTTTTCCCCTGCTGGATTCTTTTGCGTTCCTGACTCCCCCTCTTTTCTCTGCCTCTCTTCTGTTCAGACATCTGAACTCACTATATGCTTAACAGCATACCGGATACGAGGAGAGGCTCGTACACAGGTTAAGAAACGATGACACAGACACAGAAAGATTAGACACTAGGGACCAGAACCAACCGCCTACCAGTGAACTGGTGAGGAATGGCCAGGGCCTGTTTAAGCCTCAGGCCTGACCAAGGCTCCTCAGCTCTGCAGCCTCAGGACTAGAGGGTTAGCTCCCCCCTAATTCAGACATTCATCGGCCCACAGGCAAGGATGTGGACGTGATCTTTCAAGCTTACCTTCCAGCCCAGGATCCCACCAATCTGCCCCTAACTCTCTCCTTTTTCCATCCTCTATTCATAGGCCCTCACAAATTAGGGAGCCTCAATTCTATTAGATATACAAGTTCCCCCTTGGGAGCAAGAAGGGGCTGGGAGAAACCAAGTCAGTTGGAAATCTTTCTAAACGACCCAGGAAAAAGCTGAAGATTCCCCTTACATACCCATTTCCGCCATCTAGGGCCAGAATTGTAAGAAAATGTTGGGGCGCCTGGGTGGCTCAGTCAGTTAAGTGTCTGACTTCGGCTCAGGTCATGATCTCACAGTTCGTTGAGTTTGAACCCCATGTCAGGCTCTGTGCTGACAGCTCAGAGCCTGGAGACTGCTTCGCATTCTGTGTCTCCCTCCCTCTCTGGCCCTTCCCCTCTCGAGCTCTGTCTCTCTGTCTCTCTGTCTCTCTCTGTCTCTCTCAAAAATAAACATTAAAAAAAAATTTTTTTTTAATTTTCCTAAGATGTGGAGATCATCTGGCCTAAGCACACCTTTAAGAGGATTTCTCTGCTCGCATACATTCCAACCAACCCAAACCTTCCCTACAGCCCTGAAATAAACCAATTCCAACTCCTATCCCACACATGGACATTTCACTCTTCCCGGGCAGCCTAAGCTCGATGCTGCTACACGTAGGGACACAACGTGTCTGTAACAAAAGAGGTCTTGGTCTACCAGCTCCCCAAACACAGAGTCTGTACCAGAGTTTGGTTCATGATCCAATTTTTTAAATGGGGAGAATAAAGGGCGCCTGGGTGGCTCAGTCGGTTAAGCGTCTGACTTCGGCTCAGGTCATGATCTCAAGGTCCGTGAGTTCGAGCCACGCCTCGGGCTCTGTGCTGACAGCTCAGAGCCTGCAACCTGCTTTGGATTCTGTGTCTCCCTCTCTCTCTGCACCTCCCCCGCTTGCACTCTGTAGCTATCTCTCAAAAATAAACAGACATTTAAAAAAATGTTAAATGGGGAGAATAAAGACTGATGCTTGGCTGCAGGACAACTGAAAGATACTCAATTACTTGAGAAATGGAAGTAAGATCACTGGCTCTAGAGGGTAATAACAGTTCTAAGAATTGTAGTACAGGCTACAGGTATGAGGGACAAGTGACTGTGAGCAGTGGGCTCTTTCCCCAGCAATCTGAGAGTTTGTACTCTTTTCCCGGGGGCAACGAGAAAGACAGAGAAACTTAAGAAACCTTGCTAAGCCCCAGGTGTACAACTGACCGGACTTTTCTTGCTATTTCTCTGCCATCTAGTGGCTCATCTGGAGCATTACAGGTCCATCTCTGCACATTCTCCTCTGCTCCTCCAGTATCTCCCTGAGTAATAGTACCATTTAGTCAACCAAGCATTATGCTGGGTTTACTGCTAGTATTCATAATCCTGCAAGATGGGCATTAATTCCATTTTTCAAATAGGAAAACAAAGGCTTACAGAAGGAAAGTCACCTGTCCAGGGCTGCCCTGAAGGTCAGCGGGAAATGTGATACCTAAGTCCATCTTCCTGCCTTTGCACTCTCATCACTCCTCCCGGAGAAACAGAAGACCCCAAAGCTAAAGACAATCTCAACTCGTCCATCAGTCTCCACACGCTTCAAGCTCCTGGCAGTTACCATTCTGGTCAAGCACATGATATCACAGCCTCCTCCAGCCCCAGGATACACTGGGCACAGCAGTGAGAATTGGACAAGTCGCCAGGGTCAACTTCTCCATCTGAAAACTGGGAGGGCCACACAAAAAACATGTACACCAATGTTCACATGGGCACTATGCATAATTGCCAGAAGATGGAAACAACTCAAGAATCGATCAACAGATAAATGAATTCGACAAAACGGTATGAATATCCATACAATGGAACATTTCAGCATAAAAAGGAACAAAGTTCTGATATATGCTACAATATGGATAAACCTTAAAAACTTTACGTTAAATGAAAGAAGTTAATCACAAAAGACCACACACTGCATGATTCCATTTATACGAATTTCCAGAACAGGCAAGAGAAAGTAGATTAGTTGTTGCTTAAGGATGGAGGGACTGGGGGCAGGGGGCGGAGGGTTAATGAGGTGGTAGCTGAAGGCGACAGGGTGGGCTTCTTTCTGAGGTAAAGATGATGTTCTGAAATATATGGTAATCATAGTTGCACAAATCAGTGAATATATTAAAAACACTGAATTATACACCTTAAGTAAGTAAACTGTGTGGTATGTTAATTACATCTAAATAAAACTATCGCACCTTGTCCCACCCCAAAAAAGTGAGAGTTTGGGGCTAAATAACCTCTAAGGGCCCTTCCAGTTGGCTTTTCTTTTTTTTTTTTTTTAAGTTTATTTATTTATTTTGAGAGAGGGAGGGAGAGAGAAAAGAAGGGCGGAGGGGCAGAAAGACAGGGAAAGACAGAATCCCAAGCAGGGTCCACGCTCTCAGCGCAGAGCCCACCATGGGGCTCAAACTCACAAACTGAGATCACGACCTGAGCCAAAATCAAAAGTCGGACGCTTAACCGACTAAGCCACCCAGGCGCCCCTCCAGTTGGCTTTTCGATGGACAGAGTCATCTGTTGTTGTCAGTCCCAGCCCTGGTGACTTGATCTGAACCAACTCAGACTGGTATTAAGACTACTCCCATCTCAGGCCACCTGAATTAACTCTGTTCCACACCCTCCCCTGGTAGGGGGAGCCTCTGGGAGTCCTGGGTAGCCTCTGCCTCCAAAAGGTGGCTACTCTGTCTTCCTACCTTAAGGAACCCATTCTGCAGGCACCCACACACCCACGGACTCTAGGAAAGAAAAACAGGAGAGACGCCGCCTGCCTCCAGTTCTGATCTTTTCTCTTTTTACAGAGGTCCTCCTACCCTTCTGGGAATATTCATTCACATTTTGAGGGGCAGCACAAATCGTGGGAAACACACCGGCTTTGGAATCAGATCGATCTCGAGCTGAATCAGGGTTTCATCATGGTGAAGCTTTGGCTTGGGCGAGTTACTCTGAGCCTCCATCTCCTGAAAAACGGGTATGAATAAGCTCTCACTACTATTATGGAAACAGCATGTGTATCACTTGGGGATAATGTCATCACAAGTCAGACCCACTGAACAAGACGACAGGAACACACACTCTGCGGCAAGCCCTGGCTCGATAACGGTTTCCCTGAAACAGCTCAAAAGCTGAAAGCGCTGCCCGACTGTTGCCCTCACTTACAGTCTTCCTTGTACTTAGGTAGAGTCTGATGGTCCACATCCTCTGGGAAAAACTCCCTCATGGCTACAGATTTCCTGTGTTCCTATAATGTAATAAATACTAAGTTCTGCTACTCTTCATACCAAGAACTGCAAATCCAGTCTTCTTAAAAAGTGAGCATCCTCTGTTGTGAAACAGGAACAAAGTCCTAGACTGTATACACCATCTAGATCGGTTCTGCCGCTAAATGTGTTGTACGCGACTTTGAGTAAGCACCCGCTTTAGCCTTAGATCTCTCCTAGGTTTACAAAACCTGCCCTGAAAACCTGCAATCGTGAACACTGATCTGTTTAACAAACAATCAAACAATGCACCCAAGTAAGGTAGAGAAGAGGTCTATGACCAGAAGTAGAAATACGCTGTTAGGGTCAGACTAGCTAGCCACTTGCTACATTTCTAGCTGTATCACTGGCACCATACTACCAGACCCTCTCTCTGACTGCGCTCTAACTTTTCTCCTTCTACAAGATTGAATATGGATTTTCCATCCTACTTTTAATAAACTCCAGAGGAGATAGGTATTACTATCATCCCCACAAGAAAAATATCAAAGTTAAAAAACTTGCCCAAGATCACAGAGCAGGTCAACAATGGAGCCAAGATTCAAACCCAGGCAGCCTGGCTCTAGAGTCCCTGTTCCTAATTATTACTCTATACTGCCTCATGCAAAATGGGCACAATATAAACAAATGTTCCCTGACATGAGCAAATACCAAAGAGTAAATCAACATGGGGTGATTTACCATTTTGCAACCACGAACATAAAATCGGATGCTTTTCTATCAAAAGAATCCCCTAATAGACCAATCTTTGTCCTTTCTAACTGTATGTTCACTGGGGGTTGAAGATACATGATCCCCTAATCCTTATGGCAATTCTGCAAAAAGTTAGTAGATATTACCGGCTCAATTTAAAGAGGTGGACTGAAAAGCCAAAGGAGTTTGCTCAAACACAGCTAGCTATTAACAGTCTAACTCAAATTTAGATCCCTCTACTCCAAAGTATGTTTTTCCCGTATTCAATATTCCTAGGTCTCTTATTATGAAACTGGCACTAGAATGATTCCCAAAACACAAACAACAGCAAATGTTCTATCTGCTTTATATAAACTGTAATGGAGAACGCCAGGATACTTATAAGAGAGGTATCTGTAAAAGGATCTAGCTTTGCTACTAAATTATATTAATTCTTGGATTGTACTGATATTCCCAGAGGGAAGTGATCCCTAAGAGAGGGAAATACGGTATCTGCCACTCTTAAGAACCATATTTATCCTACGAGCAAAAATTAAGTCAATCTTTACTGGATATGGCAATATATTAAAACATTACAGACTGAACCATATTTTAAAATCTCTCAAATATATCAATGAAAATCTAATTCTTCTTGAAAACTCAATAGTATACTTGTACATTTCATATAAAGGTTTGACAGATTTTTACCAACTACCTGTCAACAGTAAAAAATTCTTAGAGCTATAGAGATAATCCTGTACCAGTGACGTTCACACCTGTTGGCAGAGCCCTAGAAGTCCCACAGGGGGGCAGAGAGTGTGTGCATCTGTGTTTGGGACAAGGAAGCAGGAGGGGAACGACACTGCTGGGCTGGCTTCAATCACAGCATCTCTGTTCCATAGGACATCTTTTCTGTTTCCCTCATGGGTCCCTCTGTAAGATTTTATTTGGAAGAAAAGAGGTTTACTGCTAGAAAGACACAAACCGAAAAGGAAAAGAAAACCATTTTTATCTCCACATGAGGAAACTGAGGCTCAAAGAGGTACACCTAGTTGTCCAAGGAAACTAATGCCCCAACTAGAACCTGGGTTTCCAACTCCGAATCCAGAGAGCTATATTACTACCACGGGAGAAATGGGAGAGAACGCCGAACACCATAATGCAAGCCAAAAGCAAAACCAGGACTCCATTCAGTCACGCTACATTTACCAGGGGCCAAGATCCCTGCGGGCTAAGGAAAGACCAGTCTTAGAACAAACTGGCATCGAAGACAGGGAAATTTCTGCAAACTCAGCACCCCGGAGTGAAGTCATTCTGGCATGAGGCAAGTTGAGGAATTCACAGTGGCTGCCCACCTTCACAAGCTGCCAAGGGATGCACCAAACTCCCTAACATCAAAACAGGTGTGAAGTCCTCAAGTTAGGGAGGAAAGGGGACAGCTCTTCAGGGAGTAAGAGGTTCAGAATCAAGCCCAAACTCTCTCTCCCAGACCAACTGCAGACCTCACAAAGCTTTACAAAGGGGGTCCCGGAGGCTGACACTGCGGCTCCGTTGCGGGGTCTGGAGCTCCCAACAAATGGCCAGCCCTATCACAGAGCTGTGAGAGAGAGGAAGATAGACTCTCAAGCTCCCTGAAAGTCTCATCCTATTCCTGGCAGTGGGGCTGAGGGCCCCTCACTCGCACAGCAGCCTAAGACCCAGAAGCCAACAGAGCTCTCCAGCCCTGGTTTGAAGAGAGCTGATGAGGATGAGAATGGTGATGATAGTTTCCATCCATTCCATTTACTGCCTAGTACCTCCTACTTGCAAGCAGTGCATTTTGCATGCAGTTTACATTTAACCCTCCCAGCTCAAGGTAAAGTAGAGCTATTTCCATTTCACAGAGGAGAATGCAAGGCTCAGAAGGTTTTAAGTTACTTGCCTAAGGTCAAAGGTCAAGTTGGCGACAGAACCAAAACTCAAATCCAAAGCCAGGCTTGCATTTTCTATCACAATGACAAGCTGTTTAACCGCAGTCTTGCCATCGGACAAATGGTATCCTCTATCCCACCTTCCCTGCAGCGTTGTATTGAGCATCAAGTGAAATCACTAATCCTAACAGGATCTGAAGCTTCTGAGTCTACTACCTAAACTCAAAACAGTGTGGAGACCCCTGACCCCTGAGAAGATGGAGCTCCAGAAGCCCAACCACCTCCCTTTGTTTGGTTAAAGCTAATGAGATTTTGTTGCCTAATCATGAGGTTTCTTTCCCCTAATCAGGCCCATCTTAGATATATGGAATATACAATGGTGCCATTCTAAAGGCCATCCTGCGGGATGGTAAGGAGAAAACAGAAAGGATGCTCGGTTTCAGAACTGACACTCTCCTCATCCCCCTAGCCTCGAGTACTCACTGAGGTCCAGCGTTCTCATCAACAAACCCTGCTCTGCCAACTCAGAGCTAGGGCAGCTGAACAAAGACACTAGGGGCAGACTACCCAAATCCAAAGGCATCTCAGGATCCTCTAAAGCTACACAAAGGAAAAGGGCATCTTTCTCTCATGCTACAACTGCTCCTAAATTCACCTTCCCCAAAAAGCTCCTTCCCAATCACCCTGCCACTGTAGATGAAGACTTTTATACTGCTATACGTGCTCTGGGCATTATATGGTGCTTCAACTACAATTTCAGTATTGTAACTAGTCACATACATTTATTTTCACAAGATATAAACGGCTAAGCACACAGGTTCCAGAATCAGACAGATAGATCTGAGTTCCAGCTCTGGCTGGAGACTTGAAGCAATTATGGAGTCTCAGAGTCCTTATCTATAAAATGAAGATACTTGTAGTACCAATCTCAACAGACTGTTGTGAGGGCTAGATGTGACAATACTGAGGGTTTAACATGGTGCAAAGCACACAGTAAGTGCTCAATAAACACAGCTGTTCTTTCACCAGAGTGTGGACCGTTTCTTCACGATCCTCAGTAATTAGAACAGAGCCCTGAGTGTGATTAATGTTCTCTCCTTCTTTAGCTCACTCACTCATTTATAAGGGGCCCTTAAAAGCTACCTTCTTTCATATTATACCTATCCCACAGCAGGGCTCCTGGGTCCGCCATCAACATGCCAGGTGTCTCCCATCTCTGTTCACATTCCCTCCACCCAGAAACCGACACGCATCCACCTGTCCCCACCCCACCCCATGTATCTCTGCATGCCCGTGCCAGATCTTTGAAAGTACCACTAAAATGTCACCGTTCTCAAGAAGCCTTTCCTGAGTTGCTTTCATCTGTCCCCCACCTCCCACCAACAATATACACCATGAGATCTAATTTTTCTTCCTTCTGGTATATTCAGTTGCCCTCCTTTACTTTCATTCTTACTAGAACCAACCTCACCTACCTTGCTATCTAACAGAGGGCCTCAGTACTAAACAAACGTCTATCTGTGAAACTAACTTTACACAAAAGTCTTTGGGAGATTTGTGGTTCTTAACGTAGTATGTCTTCCGAACATTTCTTATCCCTTGATGTTCACAAACTGGTTTGAACCAGCAAGACTCCCATGCTAGCTTCAGAGATCTGGCCCACCTAAAACACCAGTCCTGGTAATTCTGGGACACAGGGGAAACTGCACAGCTGACCTGCTCTTCAGAGGACTGTTGCCTTGCCTCCCAGATGTCCTAAAAAGACAAAGCAATTTCAGAGGTGAAGCATCTAGAGTTCTTCGGATACTACAAACTGTGCACATGAAGTACTTCCATAACATTAAAAAGCTTGGGAGAGACACCATCTCTGGCTCTTTCTTTTTTTAAGTTTTTTTATTCTGAGAGACAGCAAGTGAGTGAGCACACGTGCGCGAGTGGGAGCAGCAGAGGGTCTTAGGTGCTTGTTGTTTATTTATTCGAGAGAAAGAGAGAGACACAGGGGGAGGGGCAGAGAGAGACACACACACACACACACACAGAATCTGAAGCAGGCTCCAGGCTCCACCCTATCAGCACAGAGCCTGATGCGGGGCTCGAATCCATAAACCATGAGTTCGTGACCTGAGCCGAAGTCAGATGCTTAACCGACTGAGCCACCCAAGCACCCCTGGGTCTTAGGTTCTTAAAGAAAGCTCTAAACTACCTTGAGCCCTAACACCCTAGTTCTATAAGTACTCAATCTACACCCCAAAATTTCTAAAACATAAAATCTCCAATATATACTCAGTAGCGTGTCAACAATGGTATCACACACAACGTAAATTCTTCCCACTGCAATGCGAATCTGGTGGCTGTTAGTATTTTCACAGCACTTTTGCATTTACAAAATATGTTCACCTATATGATCTCATTTAATCCTCACATTCACCCCTGAGATGGATATTACCATTATTCCTAATTTACAGAGGAAGCAAATGCAGCTCAGAGGCATTCACACAGACTTCTCCAAGATCACATGGCTAGTGAGGCCAGAGTCAAGACTCAGGGCAATTATTCCCCTATAGTAGACACCATCCTGAATTTTAAATTCTGATTAAGTATCTCTCCTAGATAATTCAGAGTCTCCCTAAGTCCATCAGTGTACTGACTTGGCCCCTACTGCCTTCTGCCTCACCACCACCTCCCCACTCTTCCGCCATCTATCAAAACTCCATAATGAGTAGTGTCCAGGTATTAGGTAGAAGGTACTGTAGATTCAACCACTAGAGTTTTAACTTAAGTCCACCACTAGGTGGAGCTAATCTCAACAATCCTGGAAGCTCCTGGGAAGAGCAGAGGGGCCAGAGTGAAAAGCGGCTCCCAGTAAGTTGTTTATAAGACGCAAGAAATAGATGGCATGGTACCGGCACAAGCTCTCCCGCCTTTTTGAGGCTATGATCAGGGAGTTAAAAAAGAACAGTGCTTATGGCTCAAAAGCACTGAATATCTGCAAACCTCTCTCTAGTTCCTGCCCCTGAGAAGACGGGCCATGTGACTGCACCAATTTACAGCCCAACCACAAAACGAGACACAGAAACTAAGACCTTACCCAATCGAATGTTAATTCATTAATATCAAGCCAGAATACAAAGGGAGCAGCTACCTGTTAAATCACTCAGACTTAGATCAACCCACCCGGAACTAAGCATTCACTGACAAAAGGGAGAAATAAAGCCACATAACACTGACCCACATCCTGCCCCAAAAAAGGGTCTGACAAATAAGGCAGAAGGGGGTCAGACATGGGACATCTGCAGCAGAGCAGAGGAACAAAGTGACCCTGACCTTGTTTTTAAGTTAACAAGAGACTTTATTTATCTCCTGGAAGTCCAATTTCATCTGCTGGAATAACTTCAAATTCCATCAATAACTTCAATACTCATTTCTAGTACTAACTTTACAGTATCTGGAATATGATCTAGTGTACTCTCCACAGAGGAACTGGAATATTCCTGAGGAGAACAAAAAAGATACCAGTCTCCAGTGAAACTACACTTGTCTTGAAATTATCAGGGAAATACAGCCACCTACATTCTAGCTTTGAGTTAGAAAACCCTAGCTGATCTCTACAACTCAAATATCTGCTCTCACATTGCTGCCTAAGAACTTTAATTACTTAGGAGTCTGCCCCAAACTATCTCAGTGCCCAGTTCACCAATAAATCATGTAACTATGAACTCTGTACACGTTCTTTTCTGGTTAAGGAGTCAAGAACCGAATGCTAGTTGGAACCACAAGTTTGGAAAATCTCTTTCCTCAAAGAACAGGTAAAACTGTAAAGGACTGTGGCCCAAAATTATTCTAAAATTCATGTCAGATATAAATAAACTTTAAGAGATCATTTAGTGACATCGTTCTCAAACCTGGTGGAACACTAAAACAATCTGGTGAGATTTAAAATATATAATTTGAAGAATTACAATCTGAAATAGATATTTCAAATATATGTATCTCAAAATATAATTTGAAAAAAATTTTAAGTAATAAATTGAAGTGACCCTATCTCCAGAGATCACCTAAAATGGCTTCAGGCATTATTTTCCCTTAAAAAACTAGCTCCCTAACTGACATGCACACAGCCAGAGTTAAGAACCTCTGAGGTGTGCACTGGTCCTAACATATCTAACCAAGGTTCTACAGTGGAAGCTTTCAGAAACTAAATTGATCCCCAGGCCCCCACTCCATAACTACTTTCAGAATCTCAGAGGAATTTTGTTTAAGTTTTCCATTTATTGTTGACCAACCAGGCACTTGACTTGCATCTGAGACCCCAATGATAACTAAATGCATAATTATCTTACAGTTAAGAGGCCAGGAGAGTGGAAGCTACCTGCTGAAGGGCATGCTGGCTTAGGGCTGTCCCGCCCCAGTAACTTCTCTGATGGATGTGTGCCAGGGGCACACGCACACAGGCAAGACTTTCACTGTCTTGATAGCCATTCTAAGGGCAATGAGACCAAATGCTTATTCAAAACAAACAAACAAACAAACAAAAGGCAGCTATCAAATTTGCAAGGAAAATTCCAACTAGAAGTCAGGATCCCACATCTATTTTATTCTCTGCTATATATTCAAAACCTTATTAAGTGCTTTTTAAAAAACTATTTTTGAATTTACTATATATAAATGAATGAATATATCAATAAATGAATAAGTGGCACAGACTTTGGGTCTGGCTATATTGAATCATCTGCACAATGAAGTATGAGAAATTAAATGTGTTTGACCTTGCACCCCTTCCGCTCACCAGGCTCACCATGAGAAGTGCACTCTTAGGCAGCTACTGCTCTCTGGAGTCAGGCTCCAGCAGGAGAGGCATGGACCCAGCGAAGCCCAATCTGAAAACGAAGCCTGGAGGCAAAGCCCAATTGACCCATTAGTGAGAGAAAAATAAATTTGTGGTAAGCCAGAGAATTATGGTGGTTTGTAATGTAACATTAGCAAAAGCTAATAAAATGGAGCTTCAAAAAAAAAGGTAGGGCACTTTGGGAAAAACTCAAAGTAATATACTATATAAAATTAAAAGTATTTAAACAGGGGCGTCTAGATGGCTCAGCTGGTTAAGTATCTGCCTCTTGATTTCAGCTCAGGTCATGATCTCACGATCTGTGAAATCGAGCCCCGAGCTGGGCTCCTTGCTGACAGCATGGAGCCTGCCTGGGATTCTCCCTCCCTCTCTGCCCCTTCCCCAAGCACACTCACACTCCCTCTCTCTCTCTCTCTCTCTCTCTCAAAATAAACTTTTAAAATAAGGGGGGGGTGGCACCCGGGTGGCTCAGTCAGTTAAGTATCTGACTCTCGGTTTTGCCTCAGATCATGATCTGTTTCCTGAATTTGAGCCCCATGTCAGGCTCCGCGTTGACAGTGCAGAGCCTGCTTGGGATTCTCTCTCTCTCTCTCTCTCTCTCTCTCTCTCTCTATCTCTCTCTCTCTCTCTCTCTCTCTTTCTCTCCCTGCCCTACTCACACTCTCTCTCAAAATAAATAAGCAAATAAGTAAAAATTTTAAAATCTTTAAAAAAAAATGAGGACAAATACATCTTAGAATAAAGGAAATATTGTAATTGGTGCTTTCATACCATTATCCTCTCCTCACCCTTGGAATATGTACCCTTCCTGGCATAAAATCCAGCTCAAAGGGTACAATTTTAACAAACTACAGAACATACTTCTGACACCTTTGGTAAAATACTGATATTTTGGAAAACCAGTGATGTATTAGTGTCATACTGGCCTAAATATTGTACACCTTGCCACAAGCTAAGTCTGCAAAGGACTGTTTTAGATAATCCTTTTCCAACATCTAGATCACACTCCCTGAGTAGTGTCAGTCACCAAACAAAGATAACATAGCAGACAAGTCAAACAGAAAACAGTATTTAAATAGAAAACAATGTTAGCTTCATCCATTCGCCACCCATTTCTTCTGATACGTGAAAGCCAAATTAAAAATATTTAATTAGAAAACAATGTTAGCTTCAATCAAACCCCTTGTCTTTTTTGTTTTGATGTACAGATATTTCACTGACACAATTACATGACCTGCTTTATTTCATTCACTCATTCATTTATGAAATCATGTACCATCCAGTGACTATTTTTAAAGCCATCTCTCATATGTCAAACACTACTCTCAGCCAGGGATACAGCAGGTATCAGGATGGATCTATATGCCACTGTACTAAGAACAAGAGACATACAGTCCCTGCTCCCTAGGGTCTCAGAGCACGATCCAGGTACCTCTCCCTAGCATGGTCGACATGGAATAAGTACGACACATTGGTTAAAACAGTAAAGCTTAGACCTGCCTCTTCCTAGCCCTTCCCAGCCAACCCACCCAGCCTCTCTCCAGAAGAGCATGGAATCAAGCCAAACATGACTTCACTTAGAAGACTACCAAAATGAGGTTACACTTTACTAACAGCTCTTAGTTTCGAAGATTCTCATACAGTTCAGCAGAACGCCCTTAAAGTAATGAATCATTCCTATCACTTAAAGAAAATGTGTCCCATGTTAAGATTCACAGTACAGGGGCGCCTGGGTGGCTCAGTCGGTTGAGCGTCCGACTTTGGCTCAGGTCACGATCTCACAGTTCTTGAGTTTGAGCCCCATGCCGGGCCCTGTGCCGACAGCTCGGAGCCTGGAGCCTGCTTCGGATTCTGTGTCTCCCTCTCTCTCTGCCCCTCCCTCACTTGCACTGTCTCTCTCTGTCTCTCTGTCTCTCTCTCAAAAATAAACATTAAAAATTAAAAAAAAAAAAAAAAAGATTCACAGTACAGATCTGGAATCTGATGGAAGCAGTTTGGGTAACAATCTAGGAGCAATGGGTTCTCCAACTCGGCCGCATTCTAGAAATACACGGAAGGCTTTTAAATACTCACTGCTCAAGGTGCACTCCAGTAAGTTAACAAGGTCTGAAAAGCACTAAAACGGAAAACTTGGGAAGAAAACTGGCTGCTTCCCAATTAATCGATGGATGAGAGACAGGTGTGCTGCCATTCCCTCCCGACAACACGAGCGGTGGGCTTCCTGAGCGTCACCCTCGCTAAGGGCCGCTATGCACCCACTTGGTTTTAAAGAGAAGGAATCTGCAGGGCACCTGCCAAACTCAGGGTAGAAGGCATCGACCTGGAGGCCAGAAAGGAAATTTTAAAAAGTACATAAAAATCAATAAATAAAACTTTAAAATCTCATCCCATAATTTGTTAGAAACTGATGTTACTAAGAGTCCAGTTCCCGCTCCTAAGTATCTAAAAAGAGGCGGAGGGAAAAGAACAACCCCCAGGCTGGCTTGTGAAGGGTTTTTTGTTTGTTTAATACATCTGAAAAGAACGCATGTACAAAGAATTGAGACATGTGAAAGCATTGGTTCGACACTAATGAATCTACAAGAATTAGGATTTGGGGAAGGCGGAGAAGATTACCTAAACATTTTTAAAAATTGGGAACTGCAACCAAAATAAGCAGATAAAATCCCCATTAACACTTATGAAGAGTCTTCATAAGACTCCATGATTTTTTTTTTACTAAACTAGAGAGCCGTAACTAGCTACTCTAGGGTTCCTCGTATGCAAAACAGAAGTAAGGGGATTCCCCTGACTGGTCCCCACGTTGTTAAATGTCCTCCCCACCCCCACACGCACCCCCAGCTTCTTCATGAAGCAGGTCTGTCTCCATCCTCCAACTTGAAAGAGGATGTGCATCATTCCACAGACATCTGTCTTCTAGCACCACCCCTCACACTTCCTCCATCTACCAGGTCTCCGGCTGTGTTCTAGGAACACCGTATCATACGCCATTAAGCTGGACATCTACGCTAAGCATGTAAGACAATGACTGACAGGGAAAAAAACGGTTTTTAATTACGTACTCAATCCATTTGGTGTATTTCAAAAGGTGCAATACTTTTCTTCATTTATCAGTGAACGAAGTTAGAAATTAACTTCAAAAAAAAAAAAAAATCAGCAAATGGCAAACAAATTTCCTTGAAAGTCACAGTCACATATAGAGTGCATCCTAGAAAAGAGGAGGGGCAAGACAGGTTCCACCCGCTTTCATGAGTTTCATCAAGTACTAGACCTACTCAAGGGTGGAGAGAAAGGCAACTTTCAAAAAGGAGTATGTTATTAAATGAGGCATTTACTATACTCCTTCCTAAGAGCACCAGGTGGGGGACAAGTGTTCTAAACTAGATCTAGGAAGTGGAATGTGGAGTCAATCCATCCTCCTCCCCTTAAGGGCTGTCCAATGGTTACTGAATTTAAAAAACATGACTAAATAAAAACAAACCCCACACACACTCCCCCCCCCCCCAAAAAAAGAAAAAAACAAAAACAAAAAGAACAAAAACAAAAACAAAACCCCTAAATGTCCCGGATTATTCTCCAGAGTGGATGGAGCCCCGGGAGCAGCTTCAACAGCCCAAATTAGTCTGTTACAGAGTCATCACAAGCATGCCTTGCTTTTAAACAAAAACAAAAACAAAAACAAAAAATTTTTTTTTTGAAACGACAGAACAAAAACTAGTACTAACCGCTTTTCTGACAATACACAATTACTCAAATTAACGAGTACTGAGAGGGGGACGGGGACCATACCTATGGGCCTTGTCTCACACGAGTGCATGTGGGTAGGTGCAGGGCATTTGTCATTATTGCAAAAACGAATTTTAATTTTCAATCTTTAGTTTGATTTAACATTGCTTTTAGTACGACGCTGACACCAGCTGTGCGGAAAGGGCTCTGGAGATGTTCATAGCAGCACACACCTGCGGGTCTTCTTCGGTTCTGGAGGCTCCAGGGCAGCCAATATCGCTTCGTCAAATACATTCTTTAGGCCTTTCTGAAAAGGGGCAGAAAGAAAAAAAAGGGGCAGTCTGATTTTCAGTATACTGAAGCCAAAGATCAAATTACAAACATTCAAAGCCCCGAGAGTTGGCAAAGAACGAAACGTTAAAAACAACCCTGAATCTCCACACAACCCCCCCACTTCACCAAGTTTTGTCCAGGCAGGACACTGGAAGGATCCAGCAATTCAGGAGCAGAGGAGCAGATATTCATGAATGAGACAGTGGTCCTTTGGGAAAGCTTTCTGCAGACCAATGTATGTCACGAGAAGCAAACAAGCCACATGTGTCATTTGCTCATTCAACGTGAGCTGTGTAATATGCCGCTACAACATTTCACATAAACACGAGTGAAGCAGCTCTGCATCCCAATGAAACAGCGGAGCATGGACCAGGACCGCGAGGGCTGGCAGTGGGCAGTGGGCAGCGGCATCCTTGTTACATGGAGGGCGCAGGCAGGGATGGAGGGAGAGCGGCTACTGCGGCTGCGTCAAAGACATTCACTCTGAACTCCCTGTATCCCACCAATCGCACAGAGCCAGGGGGCTAAGGAAGCAAAATGTGGGCACCCGATACATATGTAAAACTAGAACCAGTCGGTGCAACAGGAATAAAGCTTCATCAGGCATTTATACAAACAATTGTATATTTTTAATTTCAAAATTTGAAGGCAACCACAATTGTATGTTTCCCTCACAACAATAAAATCAGAAGCAGGAAAATATAAAGGCGGCAGCTTTACATCTCAACATTAACAAACCCTTAAGTCAACTGTTAAAATGGATGCTGTTCTTAAAAGATAGTGTAACAAATGGTTTCATAAAGCAGTAGCAGATACATTAATACCTTTCCCACCCCAGACCGACAAATACTCCACTACAGCACAGACAGCCAAAGCGATAGCAACACAAAGTTTCACTGCACAAAGGAAAACCAGACGAGAATCCTCCCTTCCCCGTTACACTCTACTAGTAGGCCACCCTTTTTCCATAGTTTGTCATGCAAGTACAATTACAATTGATCATAAGAGTAAAATGATGTTTGTGTTATTTTCTTCATCTAGAACTAAGAAGTGTTAAAACTCTTCTTATTTTTTCCAAGAGAACATTCTTATGCCAGACCAAGTTCCCTTTTGCAATAGTATTCCAAACCAAAAAGCTCTAAGCATCAGGCAACTCAAGAAGCAGAAAGTTAAGCAAGTCCAACTTGACTACTAATCACAAAAAATATTCTATAAGATATTGCATTCTTGATCAAAAACTAATACAGAGGTTGCTCTCAGGTGGTGAGTACAAAGACGCAGAGGCTTTCAAACAGGATGGTTTTATTCCTTTGTTTTTAAATGCTCTTTCTACAGTAGTGGGACAGGAAGCAGCAGCAAAGAGGGGAAGGAGAAAACAGTTTAGAATATACAGCACTTCCTTTTGGGTTGAGTTTCCGGAGGCTCGAGGGCAGCTAGGATAGCCTCATCAAACACATTCTTCAGACCTCTCTACAAGACAGAGGGGAGGAGAGAGAATAGCAGCCAGGTTAGAGGATTAGAAAGACTAGCAGATCCAATAGCAGTCCGGATTAAATGGGCTGAATTCACAGAAGCAATGCGCCTTGAGAAAAATAACTGCCACGAAGCTAAACCTCAAGCCCATTAATAGGAGAGTAGGTAACTAAATAGGAACTTCTTACATTTTAAAAAACGTTAACCAAGCAAGAAAGCAATTTTTATGGAAATGTTAGATGTTGACTTCTAAAACAATCACGCTTTGAAATCGAATCTTACAACGTGTTAATGAAAATGCCAGGAGAGAAAAACGCATTTGTAAACAAAAGACGGGGCGGGGCGCACTGGATAAGTAAGCCTTGTAGAATTCCCCAGTATTTCCAATGAGAAGAAGGACACACACATTCTGGAACTAAATCTAATACAGTTTCAGGCTTCTGTGAATTCAGCCCCTGAATAACTGAAGGACACGAACGGCAGACGCACAGGCATGCTACATGTTTCTAGATTCAATGACTTATCTGGATGGGATTAATCAGGATTTCAGAGTAAATCGGTTTCCCAGAACAGTAAGGTTCAGGCATTCAGAAAGAGTGTATTTAATTGTTCAACAGGACCAACTGGGAGAAATTTAAAGAACAGACTCTAGAAACAGCATACACCTCAGTTATTCAGTAATGTTATTGGAGCAAGTAACCACCACCCAAGTCATAGGAAAACAAAGAATGGGGTCTAGAAGGAGTTTCAGCAAGCAGTCCAATGCTTTAAGATGTCTGCATGGGTATCAGAGCATAAAGCATGGAGTGAAAACAAAGAACACTCTCAGATATACAGGGATTAAGACGCAGAAATACACTTACACCTCAGGCAGAACTCCAACGTGACAGTGTGACTCAGCAGCAATGGTTGGTACCTTGGGCCCAGGTCTACAGACTCACCTAAACTCACCTAAATCTGAAGCCACAGGTTTACCACCCAAAGAGGTTTCACGTGTTCTTTAAGTCAGTTTGATCCCAAATAAAAATTTCTCCAAACCCCGGAACACAGCTCCAGTAACGAGTGCCAGCCCCAGCCTACCCCAGGTATTTCCACCCCACCCTAGGCATCCCAGAGGACTGGCACCCACACACTCCACGAGGTACAAAAAAAGAATGAGAACATGAAGTACTTAAAAAGAAGCAAAGAGGTTTAAAAGTGTTCTTCCAGGTCTTTGACAAAGTAGGAACGGTAAACAAAAGTAAAGTTCCTATGAAATTCTTTCTACGTGTCTCAGAGCAAACTCTGATGGTCACATACAAAAGGAAACAGGGAGGGCAGAAAGGGCAATGCATTTTATAAGGGAGAAAAGAGGAGGACATCCATGAGAAACTAGGGCACCCCTTCCCAAAAAGCAAATCCTTTCTTGCTTATTGACAACATCAACTAATCCCTTACAAAACAAAACTAATTTTTGCTTTACCCACTATCTGATTACATGAAGAGGTCAGTCTTAGAGGAACCAACAAATGGAATCTGGAGTCCTGAGCTCTTATCTCCCAAACACAACCAGACACCCCATTTTCTATCTTCTCTTTTGACTTCTCCAATCTTCAAAATCTGGTAAGAAAAATGGAGTTGCTAAGGCCTTTTCAAATTCCTACTGTCCGCAGACTTATTATATAAACTTGTTCATAGTGTAAAAAATCTTAGATGGAAGCATCCAATTCTTTAAAATAAACTTCACCAGTGACCTAGAGTGGAGTCCACCTGGTCTATTTACCTCCATTTCTCCCCAAAAGCAACCCATATTTAGAGAACAGGGGTATGCAAATGATGCATATAGATTAGTTATAACCTGACACACATGTTCCACATAGATCCTTGCCCAACACACACACACACACACACACACACACACTTTTCTGATGGTATCAAAGCACAGAAGCATCAGGCTTTTTTTGTTTTTTAAATTTCAGTCGGTGCTACATGTGTAAGGGAAGGTAAAATCTTCTGACTTTAAAAGAACTGAACCGCCAAAGAAAACTGGGTTTGGGAGAATGATTTTTGACCTTGAAACTATCCTGTGGAACATCCAGCTAAGCGTAACAATTTTATCTTTAAATATCCAAACTAGCACTGAATTGGAGATTATTAAATTATGTCTAGGCCATCCATACTAAATGCCCAAGTACATGCATAATAAGTAATTATGTAGGTCATTTGCCTCAGTTACAGATCATCAAGAATCCAGTAGTGCTTTTTTAAAAACTTGAAAGTGCAATCACCTACAAATGTAAGCATGATAGATGTAACTGGACTTAACGTAATTACAGTAAATCTCTTCAGCCCTGCCCTGTTTTAATGAGACACATCTGCCCGCCGTTCCGATGTCAAAGCACCAGCACCACCAGAACTGAAGAGCTCTGTGCTATCTCCGGAACCTCTCCCTCTGCCTCCAGAACAGTACTCAGAAGGGACAGCCGGTCAGGCACACCTCGAAGGTGGAGAAGGCAAAAGCGCACAGGCCGGTCGCAACTCTCACTCTAAATATTCTAGCACCACTCCTACCCTCAGAATCTGATGCATCCCATCAAACTAGGAGAGAAGCTCCGGTTAGATTATTCAGACAGGGACAGAGGAGGGACCAAGGGGACCACATGAGGAAGGAATGTCTCTAAAAACCTAAGAACAACTAGGGCGCCTGGGTGGCTCGGTTGGTTAAGCGTTTGGCTCTTGGTCTCGACTCAGGTCACGATCTCACGGTTCGCAGGATGGAGCCCCTCATCAGGCTGTGCACTTGCGGCAGAGCCTGCTAGGGATTCTCTCTCTCCCTCTCTCTCTCTCTCTCTCTCTCTCTCTCTCTGCCTCTTCCCCACTTGTTCTTTCTCTCTCTCTCAAAATCAATAAATAAACTAAAAAAAGGCACGGACTCCCTACAACACATGCTTGAAAAATAGCCAAGGCAGCTTTCTCTGACACGAAAGTCTCAATTATTATGATTAATTCCCTATGTCAGTTGAATTACCCCAGAAACTGTGGCGTCAATGGTCAGAATTGATGAGAAAAGATCAAATACATTTAGATAAAAATTTAAGTGTCTGGGGGGAAAAAATCATTCATATCCTCTCTTGTAAGTCTGTGCTAACCTGGAACTTCCCCATAAAATTGGTTTTTTTTTAACACAATCCCTGACCACTACAAATGATTCAGTACAGTATGGAAGCTCACCAACACAAGAGTTTCACTGAGAGATTAACACTTCTCTCCATAAACACAGAACCTCTAGCAAAAGAATATGTACTGGGAAGCTGGTCCTAATGGGACCCGGGCAGCTTTCGTAAGCACTGCAGACCACTGTTAAAAATAACCCCCAAATCCTAATGCTCAGAAACTACCCAACTGTACACAAACATGGGGATGGCACAGTCCTCACCTGTGTGAGTGCAGAACACTCCACATACTTGACCGCCTTCAGGTCACGGGCCAGCTTTTCAGCAGTCTCTGGAGTGATAGGCTTCTGTTTGTTCTTGGCAAGTTTCTCAATCGTAGAGGGGTCATCTCGGAGATCAATTTGGGTCCCAACAAGCAAGAAAGGAGTCTTTGGACAGTGGTGAGTTATCTCAGGCACCCACTAGAGGAAAGGTATTTTAAAAAATACACCTGCATTAATCCACAAGCCTGTAAAGCTATTCAGGACAACTCAACAGAAGTTCTGTGACCACCTTTTTCAGGGCAAGAAAATCTGACCAACTCACCTTCTCCTTCACATTTTCAAATGAGGATGGAGAGACCACTGAAAAACAGACTAGAAATACATCTGTTTGTGGATAACTCAGCGGTCGTAATCTGTCATAATCCTCTTGCCCTGGGTGGGGGAAATTGGAGAAGTCAGCAACTGAATCTTGGCGTCCTCACAATTTCAAAATCACAAGTCAGTCAAAAGATTAAGCATGCGGCTAACAGTATACCGACCATTACTAAGAAAGCAACTTACTGATCTAATAAAATGTATGGTTTTTGTAAAATAATCTTTGATGAACATTCTTACTCAGCTAATTCTATTTAATATTTCAAGCCCTGAGAACAACAATGAATTCATTATACATTAGGTGTGTTTATTACCAATCTGTAGTTTTCAGTCTATGAGTCCATTAGCAACCCAACAACGATGTAATAAAAAAAAAATAAACTGTTGCTACAGAAATGGTTAAAATCAATCCTACTCAAATCTGGTTAAGAAATAATCACATTGAGGGGCGCCTGGGTGGCTCAGTCAGTTAAGCGTCCAACTCTTGGTTTCGGCTCTGGGCGTGATCTCATGTTTTGTGGGTTCAAGCCCTGTGTCAGGCTCCGTGCTGACAGTGCGGAGCCTACTTGGGATTCTTTCTCTCTCTCTCTGCCCATCCCCCGCTCGCTCGCTCGCTCTCTCTCTCGAAATGAATAAACTTAAAAAAAAAAGAAAAAGAATCACAGTGAAACCATCTAAGGAAACAAAAATCTCAGTGAAACCCAGAAGACAAAATTCACTGTCCATCATGATTACCAAAGCACGCTCACAGGCTTAGTTAACGTGTAAGACCATCATGTGAAACTGAGAACACCCAGAAAAGATAACTCAGCAAGAATCAGTGAAGGCAAAATCTACATGAGAAAAATCCAGTTGAAAAGAGAATATTTTTATGGTCTTAATCACCGCTGATAAACTGCAAGGGGAAAAAGAGAACTATCTTGTGAAGAAACTGGACATCACCTTGACTGAGTCATTAAAATTACCAACACCAATGAGTAGCAGATGAACACTGTGTGCCCCTAGATGTAGATCCTGAGAAAGACACATCACTAATGGACTATTCCAACCAAAACTGCATAATCTGAACCTAATCATGAGGAAACACAGACCAAACTCAAAAGTGAGGAACATTTTATAAGGGGAGGAGAGAGAGGGATGGGCCTGTATTCTATAAAAATAATGCCATTAAAGACCAAAAAGGCTGAAGAACTGATCCAAATTAAGAAACTAAAAAGACATGACAACTAAATGCAATACATGATCCATTACTGAAAGCAAAAAACACTGGACTCAGCTCAACTAACAAAGTTGGAATATAGATGTTGGATTCAAGTACTGTATCAATGCTAAATTTCCAGGAGCTATTTACTATTATACAAGAACATCTCCGTTCTTAGGAAGTACATACTTATTCAAGACTAAATGGCTATGTGTATGCAACTTACTCTCAAAAAATTCAGGGAAAAACAATTCCTGTGCATACTACATTGAAAGAGAATAATAAAGCAAATAGGGCAAAAAGCTAATTGTAAACCTGGTTAAAGGAGGCTCCTGGTACTATTTATACAACTGTTCTGCAGGCTTAAAAATTATTTCTAGATAAAAAGTTTTTAAAAACACCTATACACATTTCCAAAACTGAAGGGAGGGGAGGAGTTGCCAGACTGGGTTTAATATTCCAATTTCTAAAATGAGCTACAGCAGGGGCATCTGGGTGGCTCAGTGGGTTAAGCGTCCCACTTCGGCTCAGGTCATGATCTCACAGTTCGTGAGTTCGAGCCCTGCATCAGGCTCTGTACTGACAGCTTGGAGCCTGGAGCCTGCTTCGCATTCTGTCTCTCTCTCTCTCTCTCTCTCTCTCTGCTCCTTCCCTGTTCACATGCTGTCTCGTTGTCTCTCTCTCTGTCTCTCAAAAATAAGTAAGTAAATAAATAAATTTTAAAATGAGCTACAGCAATCCTGTGTTGTTGTTAATTTTTTTTTAACGTTTATTTATTTTTGAGAGAGAGAGAGAGACAGAGAATGAGTGCATGAGCAGGGGAGGGGCAGAGAGAGAGGGAGACACAGAATCCGAAGCAGGCTCCAGGACTGTCAGCACAGGGGCACACGGGGCTCGAACCCTCAAGCCATGAGGTCATGACCTAAGCTGAAATCAAAACACTTAACCGACTGGGCCACCCAGGTGCCCCAGCAATCCTGTGTATTAAAAGAACATTTAAGTACTTAGTGGCCAATGAACTTAAAAATGGCTAAAACAATAAATTCTATATTATGGATATTTTACCACAATAAAAACATTTTTAAGGGGAGGGAGGGGGGAAGGAAGTTAAATATTCTGTATTCCAGTAAAAACTTTTTTTTTTTTGCCAGCATTAAGAGAGAAGACAAGAATTTAGGGTAGCTAAAACATAATAATTAAAGATATTACTGCTATTGCCACTTAAGAAAGCAATACACTGTGAGTAGACAATAAAGGTATCTTCAGGACAATACAGAGATTCAATGAAGCTTAAGCAAAAAGGGATAAGGGAGGAGGTTACAAATAAATAAAATCACCATTAGCATGTCTAATATTTACTGAATACTGACTAACAATTTGCTAGGGTCAGAAGCAAAGGCTTTAAAGGTATGCACTTAGAAGTATAATTTTCACTTCTTTTTTTTTTCAACGTTTTTTATTTATTTTTTTTTTGGGACAGAGAGAGACAGAGCATGAACGGGGGAGGGGCAGAGAGAGAGGGAGACACAGAATCGGAAACAGGCTCCAGGCTCCGAGCCATCAGCCCAGAGCCTGACGCGGGGCTCGAACTCACGGACCGCGAGATCGTGACCTGGCTGAAGTCGGACGCTTAACCGACTGCGCCATCCAGGCGCCCCTAATTTTCACTTCTTAAATTACAATGTATAATATAAAATTACAGACATGGAAAAGCTTTAAAAAGAAAAGAATGGGCTTAAAACAAAATCAGCAAACTCCTTAATTCTATCTAAACTGCCTGAGCTTTAACACTGGCTGGAGCTTTGACACATCGCATATCAAAGCTCCAATAAAACAACAAAACAAAAAATAAATTTAAAAAATAAGACAAAACAATTAGCCAAGTCTTGTTTAAAAAAAAAAAAAAAAAAAAAAAAAGTACAGGGGCGCCTGGGTGGCTCAGTCGGTTAAGCATCCAACTTCAGCTCAGGTCATGATCTCGTGGTTTGTGAGTTCCGGTCCCGCATCAGGCTCTGTGCTGACAGCTCAGAGCCTGGAGCCTGTTTCCGATTCTGTGTCTCCCTCGCTCTCTGCCCCTCCCCCGCTCATGCTCTGTCTCTCTCTGTGTCAAAAATAAACATTAAAAAATAAATAAACAAAAAAGTACAGCTATTCATACACCTTTCCTTAGCTCTATTCCCTATTCAAAGGGAATGAATATATTTCAAAAAAATCAAGTCTAGCAAAGACTAAAAACGGCTTCATTTTTAGTCATGCAGCCACTGCAATCAATCCGTGTAAGTTCGGATTTAAAAAAAAAAAAAAAAAAAAAAGGTGCGCCTGGGTGGCTCAGTTAAGCATCTGACTATTGATTTCACCTCAGGTCATCATCTCAGTTTGTGACATCAAGCCCCACATGTGGCTCTGCGCCGACAGTGGGGAGCCCATTTGGAATTCTCTCTCTCCCTCTCTCTCCGCCCCTGCCCTGCTCATGCACACTCTCTCACTCTCCCTCTCTCTCAAAATAAATAAACATTAAAAAATATATAGATCCAACTCTATATTCCTGAGCACCAATAAGAGCATCTACATGAATGTCCAATGTGCTACACTACATGTGTTATGTGTAACCAACCTTCTGCTCAGATGGATTGTAACAAATATACCCATTCTTTTTGAATACTGGGTCCAAAGCAGTGTTGGTCAGTCCGTTTATTTGTGGGATGCCTTCGAAGCTACATATCTTTCTTTTCCCTTCCCCAAGAGCAAAAAAAAAAAAAACAAAAAAAAAATCAGAAATGAAACTGCCCAATAAACAAAAAGTAGGCTACCTTACCTCTACTTCTCCCACAAGTGCTACAATTAAGGAAACACAATGAACAGGATCCCTTAAGATGAGCAAGATCTTTCACTATCCAAGCATCATTTATCCAGCTAAAATGTATCCTGTATCCTCTCAGTATGTCACAAATAACTATAATGCATTCCACAGAGACAAAGTTATCATTCAGCATCCTTTAAGATACACAACATGATCAAGAAAATTTCACTCTTGGGGTGCGCCTGGGGTGGCTCAGTCAGTTGAGCATCCAACTCTGGCTCAGGTCATGAACTTGCAGTTTGTGAGTTCAAGCCCTGCATCGGACTCTGTGCTGACAGCTCAGAGCCTGGAGCCTACTTCAGATTCTGTGTCTCTCTCTCCTCTCCCTCTGTTCCCCTCTCTCTCCCTCTCTCTCTCTCTCTCTCTCTCTCACTCTCAAAAATAAAGATCAAAAAAAATTTTTTTAAAGAAAATTTCACTCTATGTGTAAGTCAGGTTCTGACTACAAGTCTTAAATTATACCTACTCTAACACCACACCAGCTCACTGCTCAATTTCCAACACTTGCCAAAAAGCAGGGATACATCTCACATGGATTGCTGATCTTCCTCTTGCTTAGAATCTCCTATTAAAATTTTAAATTCAAGAGAAATTAACTCGGTTTGCACTGAAGATTCTGACCTATATGAAAGTCTGAAAGAACCTCATGGTATGAAAAATAAGAATTTACTGCCAAAAGCAACATTTTTAGAGAGCTCCAGCAGGACACTATAAACACAAGAAAGCAAATTAAACATTTCACAGTATTCACCGCTACAGATTCAAACCTCAACATTTTTTTCTCCAACTGATTATTCAAAATTTAATGGCATTTAATGATCCTGCCTCATCTGTGACATGAGGCCCATTCCTAAATAATTTTAGAACATCTGCTGGAAAACAAACAAAAAAAAAATCTGAAAATAAATGGGGACACCCTGGAACCTGAGATTCCTACCATTTTATGTAGATCATCTGCAAAAATCTAGACTATTGCATGTTAATGCAGAATTTACTAAAAACTGAAATTTTAGTCAAAATGGCCCTCCGAAGATTCCATAATGGCACTAAACTAGAGACCGAGAAGTCTATACAAATCTCTGTGGAGAGCACAGTCTTCCTGCTGATGTAATTAATCAGTAAGTGCAGAAAGCTTTCAGATACTAGAAAATGCCTCAATGAAAGAAAGGAGTTTGTTTATATATTTTTTTAAGTTTATTTATTTATTTTGAGAGAGAACGCATGCACACAGGAGAGAGGCGGAGAGAGAGGGAGACAGAATCCCAAGCAGGCTCCACCACTGTGAGCGCAGAGCCTGATTCAGGGCTCAAACTCATGAACTGTGAGATCATGACCTGAGCCGAAATCAAAAGTCAGACACTTAACCGACTGAGCCACCCAGGCGCCCTAGAAAGGAGTTTATTTAAAAACAAAACAAAACAAAAACACAGAATCAGGTAAACCAGACCAAACTACTCTGACTTGTTCTGAGTATTATTCATCTGCTAAACAAAGAGAAAAATATTAGCTCTGCACCAAAAACATCCAAGTCACTATTCTGATTTTTTTAATATACAAAGTGTATGAATCATAAATATACAGCTCCTGAGTTTACATGTATATGTATACACTTTTTAACTATTTTTTTAATGTTCATTTATCGAGAGGGGGAGGGGGAGGGGGAGGGGGAGGGGGAGAGGGAGAGGGAGAGAGAGAGAGAGAGAGAGAGCGAGCGAGCGCGCACGAGCAGGGGAGGGGCAGAGAGAGAGAGACACAGCATCCACAGCAGGCTCCAGGCTCTGGGCTGTCAGCACAGAACCCAACGCGGGGCTCGAACTCACGAACCGTGAGATCACGGCCTGAGCTGAAGTCGGACGCTTAACCACCTGAGCCACCCAGGTGCCCCTACACTTTTTAAAATTGATTATTTATCATTCAGTCTCACAGAACCTCTAAGAGGAAACTACTTTAAACATTTTACATTTCAAGGTAATTAAGATCCAGTCAAGAAACTTGCCAGCTGTCTAGCTAACTGCTCTATCTAGCATCAAAGCCCAAGCTTTCTCTTTTTCATGGTAATGCCTGAAATGACTAATAGAATTACAATGATTAACGTTCAAAAGTGAAGAGATCTTCCCTGAAAACTGAACCTAAGAAAACAATTATAAAAATTGTATATAAAAATAAAATAAATGGGGATGTGGAAAAACAATGTAAAATTTAATGTAAAGATAAATCAAACTGACAAAGGAATTCCAGATAACATAAGCACACTAAAGAGGGGCAGGGTACAAATCCAAGTAGCTTCTGAACAGAAAACTTTGTCTGCTATCAGAGTAAGAAGGGGCGCCTGGGTGGCTCAGTCAGTTGAGCGTCTGACTTCGGCTCAGGTCACGATCTCACGGTCTGTGAGTTCGAGCCCCGCGTCAGGCTCTGGGCTGATGGCTCAGAGCCTGGAGCCCGCTTCCAATTCTGTGTCTCCCTCTCTCTCTGCCCCTCCCCCGTTCATGCTCTGTCTCTGTCTCAAAAATAAATAAATGTTAAAAAATTAAAAAAAAAAAAAAAAAAGAATAAGAAAAAAAGAACTGCAGGCAAATCCTGAACACTTGTCTTTCACAGCGGTGTGGTATACAGCAAGTCTGAAACTATTTTATGTGTAGTTTAGGACTGAAGATGAGAAAATATACTGAAACCCTTTCTAGGAACCAAGCTTCGGACTACAGAAGGAAAGGAGAGGAAAACAGGGAACTGGTGAAGGCCAAGAGGACTCCTAGAGTCAGTCTGAACTGAGGGTGTCACCAAAAGCTCGTTATCCAGATGCAATACGCTGCTGTTTTCCCCCAGCGGACGACCGATGCTCAGGACCAGATTCTGCACCGCGTCACATCTGTGTGCGCCGTCGCCTCTCTGGCCAGACCTCCACAGCAAGGAACACACTTACGCTCCCACTTTGCAACCACCGTAGGAAAAATTGGTTCTGGCAAGAATTGTCAATCATTATTAAATCTAGAGAGAGGCTCTTTAATAAGACCAGAATATTCACATGGTTTTAAAGTGTCTTCTCACCAATTACCAACTACAAAAAGAAAAATTCTAAACATATGGTAGAAAAACTGGACACCTTGACCAAATGATCAAAATTACTTTTAACAAAAAAGTAATACTTTAGGACAGACACAACATTACTCATTTGGTATTCCAACCAAAAATGCATATTCTGAATCCACTCGTAAGGAAATAGGCAAACTCAAACTGAGAAACATTATACAAAAGAACCGGCCTGTTTCCTTAAAAAATGCCGACGGCGTGAAGGGCTGAAGTTCCATACTAAAGGGCACTAAAGAAAGTAACCACTACATGCAACGTATGATGCTAGATCAGAACATGCTATAAGGCCATTATTAGGCATTGACTATTAAAATTTTAAATGTTATATAGAATGTTACATTTCCTGAATTTGGTAAGTATACCATAAGAGAATATCCTTGCTCTTAAGAAATACGTACACTGAAGCATTGAAAAGCAAAAGGGCATGATGTATGCAACCTACTCTCAAATGGCTTAGAAATAAAAACGAGGGGCGCCTGGGTGGCTCAGCCGGTTAAACATCCGACTTCACTCGGTCATGATCTCATGGTTCATGAGTCTGAGACCCATGTCAGGTTCTGTGCTGAAAGCTCAGAACCCAGAGCCTGCTTCAGATTCTGTGTATCCCTTTCTCTCTGCTCCTCTCCCGCTCATGCTCTCTCTCTCAAAAATAAATAAACATTAAAAAAAAAGAAAGAAAAACATTATTCATAGAGGGAGAGAAAGTCACAAATCATTAAGAACTGCTGAAACCGGAAAGGTGTTTTTGCTACTAGCAACTTTTCTGTAAGTCTAAAATTGAACTAGGAAAAAAGTGACAAAGAAGAATGGGTGTCAAAATATAAAAATGTTTGACCAGGAAAAGACCTTAATATAAAATACTGTAAATGGATTGCAAACATAACAGAGAAACTAAACTCTGCTGTGATCTGCCACACAACAGACTACTGTGTCACCATGAGGACTATGACATACAAGTACAACATTGAGAGATGTCCCCATATTGTTGTAAGAGAAAAAGGAAGGTACAGAGAGGGAGAAAAAAATAATAGTATCCCTTTTCCTTATGTATAAGTACAATGACTATATAGGAAGAACTCTGCTTAGGACATACACTAAGACGTGACTGTCTCTGAATACAGATGCTTTTTCATTTTCTCCTTTTGTTTGTCTGTATTTTTATTATTTTTTCCTATAATAAGTAAAACCTGCATCTTTGTAATAAAGAGTAAAATTTTAAATGCTGACACAGAAAGGAAATGACAGTGGGGTGAGGATTATTCAACATGGGAAGGAGCATACGATATAAACACGTTAAGTTAAAAAAAAGCTAAATATAGAACAAAATACACAACAGTACAACATGTGAAGAAAAAACAGGAGAAAACAACTGTGGGGGGAACTCATAAACAAGAATTTAGTGTTGTAACCACAGAGACAGAAATAAAAGCTGTGAGACAGAGAGAGAGAGCTCTGTCTCTTATCTTTTTTTTTTTTTTAAAGTAAAGCTCTACCCCAACCTGAGGCTTGAACTCACGACCCCAAGATCAAGAGTCGCACGCTCCACCAACTAAGCTGGCCAGGCGTCCCCCTATCTCTAACCTCAGATGGTATTAAATACATCTGTAAAAGGTGCACCCCAGTACCTCCCAAGCCCCTTATACATCACCCATTAGCTTTGTTTACAGACTCTGTATGAGAACTACAGTTCTCCTTTGTCACTTTGTGTTTCACACTTAGAGAATTGTAGCCAGAGGTGAGATAGGAATGCTATTAAAAAAACTGAGAACAGGGGCGCCTGGGTGGCTCAGTCGGTTAAGCGGCCGACTTCGGCTCAGGTCATGATCTCGCGGTCCGTGAGTTGGAACCCCGCGTCGGGCTCTGTGCTGACAGCTCAGAGCCTGGAGCCTGTTTCAGATTCTGTGTCTCCTTCTCTCTGACCCTCCCCTGTTCATGCTCTCTCTCTGTCTCAAAAAAATAAATAAACGTTAAAAAAAAAAATTTTAATTGAGAACAAAATGACCAAAAGTCAGCAGATTAAATGTAATCGAACAGTTAAAGGAAGTCAAAGGGCATCTCATGGTGATCAAAACTTTAGAAGAAAGAAAACTAAGCTAATGGCATGACTAGAATCAGGAACAGGGACTCTAAGATTAAGGCCTCTGCAGAAGAATAGCAAGTCTCCTCTTAAGTGTGTCAAAGACAGAGACTCATTGTGGATGCCTACAACCCCAGGTCTCCAATGTCTGTCCAAACACACACACACACACACACACACACACACACACACTCTCTCTCTCTCTCTCTCTCTCTCTCTCTCTCTCTCTCCCCCCCTCTGTCTCTCTCTCTGGCTTAAAGTGACCTTAACAGTGAAGTTGGAAACCCACAACTTGCCTGGGATGGTAAAAATCATTTCCTTAGTGAATTTTTTTTAACCCCCAGAAAGACTCAGAATCTAATATAAAGATGAAATAAGTCAAATACTATTATTGTTAATTTTCACTTACATTTAGGAATAATCTATATTTAACACCCAGTGCCTACAGTATGTAAAATAATCTGCCATATTAAAGGACATGATAGGACACCTGGGTGGCTCACTCGGTTAAGTGTCTGACTCTGGATCTCAACTCAGGTCTTGATCTCAGGGTTGTGAGTTCAAGCCCCGTGCCGGGTTCCATGCTGGACATGCAGCCTAATTAAAAATAAAGAAAGAACATGATAGATTTGTTCTGATTCCTGTTTAAAGTGTATAATTGGTCTATAACTGGTCTTAACCTTGGGATTTTTTGGTTGAAAAATGTTGTTTATAAGGTTATAAATAATGCTGTTTATGGGATGCCTAAGTGGCTCAGTCTGTTAAGCGTCTGACTCTTGATTTCAGCTCAGGTCATGATCTCACAATCATGAGATCAAGCCTCACATGGCTTAAAGATTCTCTTTCCCTCTCCCCCTGTCCCTCCCCCACAGGCATGTGCACGCTCCCTGAGAGAGAGAGAGAGAGAGAGAGAGAGAGAGGAAGGAAGGAAGGGAGGGAGGGAGGGAAAGTGAGCTGTGATAAGCTAAAACATAAATACAGGAAATCACAAGTTATCAGGTTTATTGAAGTTATGTATGTAAAAACTTGGGAATGTTTCACTTGTCAGGTCAGGCAAATTAAACTGATTAAAAGATAGCTTAAAACTGGAACCCAAACATCCATCAACTTGTAAATTGATAACCAAATTGTGCTATATTCACAATATGGATACTACTCAGCCAATTAAAAAAAAAAACTGATACAGATAGATGAACCTCAAAAACATTATGCTAAGCAAAAGAAGTCAAACACAAAAGACTACATATTAGCCGAGTGACAGAAAGCAGATCTGCGGCTGCCTGGGGCCAGATCAAGAGGGGACTGACTGTTACAGAGCATAAGGAAATTTTGTAGGTGATGGACCTTGATTATGGTGGAGGTTACATAACTATACAGTCAGCAAAATTAATCAAACACTTAAAGTGACTGAATTCTATTGTATTATACTTCACTAAAGGTAAAAACAAAAAAAAAAATACTGATCTGAAATTTGAAAATAAAATTTTAAACTAATTTTCAACCCCAAGGAGCCAAAAATTATCTTTTTTCTGTGTGCATATTGCCACCAACGGCAACATAAACGGAAAATTTCCTCACCTATCATGAGATATGGGTCATTATTTTATTTTTTCTATTATTTCCAAGTTTCTTCCAGTATACCATTACTCATACAATTTTTAACTTGTAAACATTTTAAAGGTCTAAAACACCACAGAAAGCCACTGATCTCGAAACTGAACTGCTTACTACGGTGTCTCCATTTCATCCTCCCAACTAAATCTAGACAGTCCCTCAAAGTGAGCAGTACAAGATACTCCTTAAGAGGAGTAGGTCAGCGGGCAGGCAGGGAGAGCGTAACTCAAAAAGCAAAGCACCGAGGGGCACCTGGGTGGCTCAGTCTGTTAAGTGTCTGCCTTAGGCTCAGGACATGATCTCACAGTTCCTGGGTTCGAGCCCTACATCGGGCTCTCTGCTGTCCGCACAGAGCCCACTTCGGATCCTCTGTCCCCTTCCCTGTCTGCCCCTCCCCCGCTTGCACACATGCTCTTTCTCTCAAAAATAAATAATTAAAACTTAAAAAAAAAAACAAAAAGCAAAGCACTCAGAATTCCTAAATATAAAAAGGTTACCTTTCTGAAATTTTTCTTTGGCTAACTAAGCTGATAACAACAGAGACTACAGAGACAGAAGTCAGAAATTAAGATGTGCAGCTACTGTTGAAACAAAGAGGAAACAGGAGCTCCTGTGTGGCTCAGTTGGTTAAGCATCTGATTCTTGATTTGGCTCAGGTCATGATCTCACAGTTTGTGAGATCGAGCCCTACATCAGGCTCCAAGCTGAGTGTGGAGCCTGCTTGGGATTCTTTCTCTCTCCCTCTCTCTCTCTGCCCCTGGCCTGCTTGTGCTCTCTCAAAATAAGCACATAAATGTAAAAAAAAAAAAAAAAAAAAAAAATTTAACATTAAAAAATACATGCAAAACATTTTAAAAATAAAATTAAAATAATAATTTAAAAAAAGAATAACACTGAGGAATTGGGTATACTAAAGAAAGAAAGCAATTTATTCCTTTAATTTAAAAAGGTAACCACGTCAATATCGTGAGCTACATATTGGCTCAACTTCAAAGTATTTTCAGATACAGTAAACAATAACAAGCTATCTCTATAAGAAGCTATCTTATCTGCATATTATACAGACAAAAATCCTAAATATGCCTTCAAATTTCAGAGGCTGATAATACAGCTTGCCTAATGTACCCTGCTCTTGCCCTACTCTCTCTCTCCACACCATCCACCCAGGGAACTCCAAACTCCTATTTGCCATTCCAGGTCTGGGACTGTCCCTTGAATCAAGCATCAACCATCACAATATTCAATCCTGCTAACTATTAACAAAAGACAAGTGGTTTGCTAATAAGCTAGTTTCCAAAAATGTCCACCAAAAAAGATAGACAACCAGCAACCGTTAATAGTTACAGACCAAAACATAAAAGACATCAAGTTTTCACCTGCAGTATCAAAAAGTCCAAGAGTATATGGCTCTCCACCAATCATAACTGTGACTGCATAGTTGTCAAAAACCTAAAAACACAAAAATACAACATTGTTAGTATGCAAGGGGATGGTCAAAACGGGACAGGACAACTCTTAAGTAAAGGCAGTATTTCCTTCCTGAGACTTCCCCTTCTCTTAGTCTATATAATTCTTAGGTAACCAATCTTGCCAACCAAACCCTTGCATGAACTAACTGGTTCTTGGAAAAAGTGACGGGATGTACTCTGGGATGTCTACTCTACCCCAGTAGCCTGGATTAAAAGTCACAGGAAGGCTAGAGGTGCCATAAAAACAGAGTCCTCTAGCTATACAAAACGATGCTGTTCAATTTGCTATTTTTGAGACAGTAAGTTTATAGTTTACCTTAATGTTTACTCCGATTTCTAAGAAATTCTTATAGACTATTTCATTTTGATCTAGAATTTAAATATCCTAGATCCATGATAATCTTTTTTCCTCTCAGGGTTCAAGACAAGAAGCACGTTGTTGTAAATAAGCCCATTAGAGAGAAATAAAGGTTCCCTCAAGGTCAAGGAAAATGTCCAAGAAAGGGCTAGCAGATTATTTGTTGAGACTTCATGAATAAAACTTATGTTACTGGGTACAAACCACATGACCTAAGAGATCTTCTGTGACTAGATGTTTTTATTTGCAAACAGACTGTACAACCCACGACAAACTCCGTATATACTAATATTGGTTGTACTAAATTATCTGTGAAAATGGGAGGTAATAGTGATAAATGGGAAAAGACCCAACACTAATTCATGGATTCCTCTGAATTGACAAATAAAAATCAATCTTTCCAACTAGAAGGATGTTACATTTTCAGATCACCCCTTCTTTTCTAACTCTTAACTTTCCAGTTCATGTTTTAATGGATTGTTGAAATGTAAAAAGGAGTGGAATCAAGGGCATAGGGGAGGTGGTAGTTAAAGGAAAGTTGGTTCTTGATAACAAGAACTAGGAAATATAATGAATGTGGTTAAGCTCTCCAACAACGCAGGTTATTTTTCTTAAGTCATACCTAACTCTCTTCCAGAGATCCAGAAACACATATATGAAAGCCCCTCTTAAATAGAACACTTCATGACCAAAGTCATAACAGACTCAGAAACTGTGTTTACAAGAAAATAACTTTAATGGACACTGAAACACCAAAATTCTGATAGCTGCCCTCATTCTGAAACAAGATGTATGTATCTCTGAAAGTCCCCTAAAAGTCTCCCTCAATCTCAGAATTTCTTTTACTTACCATGTCCCCAAATGGGCCAACCCCAAAGTATGATTTTTGTATTTAATTATACCTTCAAATTCTCCCATTCCAAGAACCCTAACATTTCTTCCCACAGCCTTGACCTACCTCAATCATTGTGTCTACCTCAGGACATTACAGATTGTCAATTCTATTAAACATAATTACCAAAACTTTAACCTGTATTCATTCACCCTCTTAACAATGCTCATGTCTCTCAAGATTAACCTGAAGTATTCAGACATTTTCTTCCCTTTTACTTCCAAACAAATCCCATATTAATCATGCATAGGTTCTTTATAACTCCTAAAATAGCTCACTTAACAGAGGTGGTCACTGCCAAGCCAGGCCAACCCTCGCTCACCCCCACCACTGAAGGAAAATCTGTGTTTAACATAATTATACCACTGGGTTGGGTCACCCAACCTGGGACAAACACTGGATCCCCAAACACATTCTTTCACAAGTATTACTCTAACTCTTCTCTCACGTCATGATCTTTATTATTCCCATTTTCCCTCTACTCTTCTAAGGAGCTGATAAAAAACATTTGTGGGAGAGGACCCCAAAGGCTTCTGTTAATGTCCTCATAACCAAAACAGTTCTCTGCCCTTAAATACCAGTTTGCAGCTCCATTATTGCTAAGCCAACAGCTCCGTGAGATTCTCTTCTATCCTCTAAGGAGAGTAAGTGGAGACACATACTTTCTCTGAAGTTACAAGACCCCAAAAAGCATCCCAGAAGACCTCCAAGCACTGACTACTCATTGGCCAAGTTATCAAAAAGAAAGTCACTTCATTCCAAGATACAGGGCATACTTCCCCAAACTGAGACCACCGCTCTTTAGAATCTTGTCTATTGGAGTTTTGCCTCCCAGAACTTCTTGCACACCCCTGTGTCACCTTTTCAGCATTTTCACTGATTTTTTTCAGCTATTAATTTTAAAGTGTATATAACATACCCATCAGAAGATCTTTAAAAACAGGGCACAAAGGCAGACAACAGAGAAATCTTGAGCACACACATAGTTTTCAAAAGATATCAAAAGAGATCGTATTTCACCAACAGATGATGGAAGCCTTCATACTTACAGTCGGTACATACTCCGATGGAAATTTATTTGTTGTGTAGGATATCAGGAGACAGGTTTTACCAACGGCACCATCGCCCACAACAACACACTTAATTGTCTGCATTGCTGAAACAGTTTCGTATCCACTTTAAATATTTCAAATTCAATGATGACCTACAAAAAAGAAGAAAAATATTTGTTTCATTTGTAGTTGTGTATTTTTTTTTCTTCAACTAGCAACAGGTTTGCTCATTCAGAGCAACAAGAGAACCAGCACCCCGCCGAAAGAGCCTAAAAAGAGAAACAGTGACTAGCTCAAAATCACAGTAATAAGTAAGAGTCAAATTTCTAAGTCTCTGATCCCTTTGTTTTCCATATAAGTGGGGTTTTTTTTTAAATCCAAAGTAGTATAAAGAGTAGCATATTTATTTCTATAATGAAAGAGAAGAGGCTATTTCAGAATGAATCCCACGTAGAGTGTGCCAACAAGTGTGATTGTGTGAAATTTTTCCTTCAGTTGTATGTGCACACAAATGCACGTACATGTGTGTGCATAAACATGATATGTGCCAGACTGCAATAGGAAATCACTGCTTTAAAGAATGGTCCGTTTATCCAACCTTAGAGCTATAACCAACGAGCTACAGAGTATCGCCACCAACCCCTTGTAAAAGAAGAGCAGAATGAGGAACTGAACAAAGATCACGATGATCCCCGGTCTCAGCACATATTTTAACACCAGGTGGCCTAGTTACTAATTCAATATTCATGGCATGAAGAGGCCAAAACCTACACTTTTATAATGAAGAGTCCGATCACTCTACAGAATACTGACTTATAAACAGATATAATTACTTTAGCTTCTCTTACTGTAGTCCTTTCTAAGAAGCTATCGATTACAAAAGTACCAAAGATTTATTATATTTCATCAATTCCGAGATGCTTGTTTTCACATTTAAACATCTCTAAAATCAGAACATGTCTTTACTGAAAGTTTCTTAAAATCACTGCCAGTCATTTTTTTCCCCACATTTTGACATCTAAGAAATTAGGATAAATGACATCTTAGAGTCAATGAAAACTTCTAAGTCTTTTTGGGAGAATAAAAAAGAAACTTCATGCCCTGTATACCTACATTTTAAGACAAAGTCCTATTTCAATTATAATCCTGAAGGGGATGCAATTTCTTGTTGGCTAGAGGTGCCACCTTACTAAACACAAAAACGTCAGAACCATCTAACTCTGGGTTGGATGCCATGCCTATGCAGTCAGTAAGCATCACAACTCTTGATCATGAGTTACAAATGCCTGTTAACATCTCTGTATACAAGGAGTAACTTACAGGAAATATACACTCTCCCATTCCTCATCAAAATCTTCCTGATTATATTTATCTTTATTTAACCTCCTTTTATCTTGTTCCTTCTCTTTTCCCTATAATGCACTAACGCAGTCATACTAGTACAGCATTACTAGTTAAAGATCTTAATCCCTAAACTAAATCAAGATTTACCAAAATAATCAAGCACATGGGAGTACTAATTACAGAGAATTACTCCTAAAGAATGTCTTTTACATAATAATAAAGCAGAGGAAATAGAAACAGCTATCATCTTATGGTTCCTGAATCCACCTCTGAAAAAAAGAATAATGTTCTGCTAAAAAAATAAGGTCTTCTGTAGAATTTCTTTTCAATTGACAGTGAAGGAAAGGTAAGCAGAGAGTTCTGTTCACTCTACAGACTATTTTCCAGGTGCCTACAAATATATTTCAAGTTCAGTTCTCAAATACCTTCTATTTCTCTTGACCATTATTACTGGGTGATCTTTTTTTTTTTTTTTTTTTGAGAGAGAGAGAGAGAGAGAGAGAGAGAGAGTGTGTGTGTGTGTGTGTGTATTTGCATGCACGCACAAGCAGGGGGAAGGACAGAAAAGACAGGGAGCGAGACTCCCAAGCAGGCTCCACGCTCAACGTGGGGCTGGATCCCAAGACCTGAGCAGAAATCAGATGCTCAACCACTAGGCCACCCAGGTGCCCTCAGGAGATTTTTTTTTTTTAATGTAGAGTTTAATCATAAACACTGGCAAAAAGTAATATTTGACAACTGTGGCAGAGACTTCTAGTGGTCTGCCAATTCTTCCTTTCTTCTTTAGTAATAGAATTTTTAATTAAGCACATGGTCCCCAGTAAAAGGACGACATTTCCTCAACTCCTCTGCAGCTCGAAGTGACCACTGTGATTAACGGGAGTGGAAATGACTGATGGATGCAACGTTCGAGACTAGCCCTAATACCAAGGGGCACAGTCTCCCTGTTGCAGCCTGCAGGCTAGAATGCAGATGTGATAACGAGGGCTGAAGCAGCCACGACGAACCACAAGACACAACTGAGATGTTAAGGATGAGTCACAAAATAGGAAGGGTCAGCCCTGGATTGCCTCCAGGACTTTTACACAAGAAAGGAAGAAACTTCTCTTTCGTTAAGTCCCTAGTATTCTGAATTTCTCTGTGACAGCAGCAGAACTGATATCCTAATTACTATATTTCACAGACTCTAAGAAGCCAATGATTTTTAAATACATCCTAAATTTAGAGGAGTTAAATGTGGGAGAAAATGTCTCAGAATCACTAATTTAGTAATATCTAGATTTATCAAGTAACTTTACAGTAAAGCTGACCACTTTTGAGACTTTGTCTCAAAAACATCTAAGAAAACTGCTCCTTGTAAATTTTAATTGTGGTTGAAATCAAATGAATTGTCATCCCTAAATATGAAGCTCCTCATCTTCATTCAATAGCTGGCATTCTCTTTTAAGACTTAAAACCCATACTAACAAACAAATACAAAATCAACAGGCCATTTATAAGCTTGAAACTTCTAGTGGAAGTTTCTTGAAGTTTTCATTAAGATTCCCTAGGGAGGGGCACTCAGTTGAGAATCATTATCTCGGTTCATGAGTCTGAGCCCCACCATCGGGGTCACTGGTGTCCGCGCAGAGCCCGCTTTGGACCTCTATCTCCCTTCTCTCTCTCTGCCCCTCCCCCACCTGCGCACACCCCCTCTCTCTCAAAAATATACATACTTACATATATACATACATAAATTTCCCAGGGAATAAGAAAGAAGAAAGTGAGAACAAGAAGTCCCCATGATTAGAGCCATGAATATGACTGCCACATGAGCTAAATCACAACTATCACAAGCTGCGACGGAGAAGGTCGCAGCTGGTCTAAAACATTCCAAAGAAGAGCTTTCATTAGTAACTGCATTTAAAAAGAATTTAAATCTGATCTGCACTGATTTCCTTTTTTGTATTATAAATTAACTATTTTCACAGCAGCCCATCACAAATAGATTACACAATAGATTGGTTCTTTCTATGGCAACCTATTAAATGCAGCACCTTTCTCTGATACCAGCAAGAATAAGAAAATGTTAAAAATGAGTTCATGATGGCCACCAGAAAACTTTCAACTGTAAAGTAAAACATATGAATACAACACAATTTGTAGTACAAGAAATCTACAATGTAAGTATAGGAACAAAGGTAGCAATATTTCAAACAGGCTCATAACTCTCTGCATTAAACACAAATTCATGAAAACTAATAACAAATTTTTTTTTGAAGTTTATTTTGAGAGAGACAGCACACATGAGAGAGGGCGGGGAAGAGAGAGGAGAAAGAGAGAATGCCAAGCAGGGTCCACACGGCCAACATATAGGCTTGAACTCAAGGAACCATGAGATCATGCATGACCTGAGCTGAAACCAAGAGTTGGATGGATGCTTAACCAACTAAGTTACCCAGGTGCCCCTAAATGACAAATTTTCTGAGGGTGATCTTTAAGATTTTCCAATGGAAGGTAATGGATCCATATAACAGAGATGTGCTCTGCACAGAGTTTGGCTCAATCATTAAACAAACAGTACTACTTTGAGAACTTTTAGAAGTGTGTATTTTTGCCTGTCCCAGCAGGAGAAACAGGCAAGCCAACTGGGACCTTTGTGTGTCCGGCCTAAAAAGCTAGAAGGAATATCCAAAATACATAAACTATAAATAACTATAAACTATACACTATATATATATATACTATAAACTATTTTTATAAACTATAAAATACATAGACACATAAATAATAATAATTTTCTTAACTTTGAAGTCACAAAAACCCTGGGTTTTAATCTCTGCTCTGCGCTTACTAGTGACCTGGGCAAGGTTCTTAATCTCTTTTGACTCAATGTTCTCATTTGTAAAACAGAACTCATTATGTCAACACCTTGCACAGTTGTTATGCAGATTAAAGAACATAAAAGGACCTCACAGCACATACTCAAAATACATGAGTTCATCTACCAAGTGCACTGGTTAAATCAATCCTACTTCACACCTATTTTCATCCAATGGGTCAAAACTTACACTGTAGTTTCTTCTCTCTTTAGCGATTACCTAATGAAAACTCTTCACACTTTGCACCCAGCAGGTACACCAAAAAACAGGTTAAAATGAACTGAATATACTTGCTACTTAGCTAATGACACACACACAAAAATTAAATGAGAAATCCACCCAAATGTTTCTTATTCACCTGAAGACTTCTGTATCATTTTTCTGTATTTCCTGTATCTTATTTCTATATTTTACAGAGTGGTTCCTAAAAATCAAGTTCTTTAACAGGTATTAACAAAATTATTTAGGTACAAGAACAGACCTGATCCCTATTGTGAATTGCCGAATAAAAAAATTTTTTTTTTTTTAGTTTACAAACCATCACTGTGTACATGTTTGAATTTAGTCTCTAAACTAGCAATTCCAAAATTAGCAGACCACCAGAATTACCTGGAATGGATTAACAATTCAGATTCTCGGACCCTCACTCCACATCTAATAACTCAGAACTCAATACTCCCTATGTAATTCCAATGTACAATGAAGTTTGAGAACTACTATCTTGTATGATAGCAAGATGAGGAATACCAGTAACACAAGAATCTAAGCTAAGATAAACATTACTGGCATTTTAGGTCACCTAGAAGTGAATTTCTTAAAGTAGGACGGGGACACCTGGGTGGCTCAGTCGCTTAAGCATCTGACATCAGCTTAGGTCAGATCATGATCTCATGGTTTGTGAGTTCGAGCCCCGCATTGGGATCTGTGCTGACGGGTCAGAGCCTGGAGCCTGCTTCAGAATATGTGTCTCCCTCTCTTTACTCCCATCCCTCGCTCTCTCTCTGTCTCAAAAATAAACGTTTTAGGGGCACCTGGATGGCTCAGTCGGTTAAGTATTCGACTTCGGCTCAGGTCATGATCTCATGGTTTGTGAGTTCGAGCCCCATGTTGGACTCTGTGCTGATAGCTCAGAGCCTGGAGCCTGTTTCAGACTCTGTGTCTCTCTCAATCTCTGCCCCTCCCCCGCTCATGCTCTGTCTCTGTCTCTCTCTCAAAAAATAAACATTAAGAAAATAAATAAATAAACGTTTTAAAAAAATGTTTAAGTAGAATAAAAATTACCAACATGAATTAACTGTATCAAACAGGCATTTTACATATTTAGTAATAAAAAACTCACATTAGATATTGAAAGATCATGAACCAAGATAGTTCAGAGGTGCTTCCAATTACTGCTTCAATCTAAAAAGTCTTCTCAAATAATAATGATAGGAGCAAACACTTATATATATAGCACTTACTATGTGCTATATACTGTTCTAAACACATTACACATTTTTGTACATTTCATCCTCCCAACAACCCTATGAGGTATGTACTATATTATCCCCATTTTGCAGGTAAGAAAAGTGAGTCTCAGTGAAGTGAAGTAGGCCAAGATTTCTCAGCCAGTAAATGGCAGAACTGGAATTTAAACCCAAACAGTATGACTGCCAAGTCCCTGCTCCAAGTCCCTCTCCTGAGAAATGACAGTGTTTTAAAAACAAACATGATCACTGCAAATGCAGTGGCAAGAATATACCTCTGATAGTTGCCAACACTGGGAAGAGGAAGGGAGAGGAGGAACCAAGAAACAGGAATTCAGTTCACTTCCTATTTCTTTACCCTACAGACAACTACCGAATTTTACTGGGGAGAAGGGAAGAAGAGAGAATCAGTAAGATTTTGCTCTTCCCCTTTCTATATACCCATAAATCTTCCATTTCTTAGGCTTTCTGACCTAAGCTCAGCAATCTGTTGGAAAATGGTTATGGGTCCCCTGTTGAAAGCACTGGATCAAGAGTCACCCTGGCTCTACCACTCCAGCTATGTGACCATAGGCGGGTTATTTAACTTCTCTGTGGCTATTTTCCCTTACCTAAAAATGAAAACAGTTAGAAGACCTTCTTCACAGGGTACATTGACTGAATAAGATAATACATGTAAAGAATTTAGAACAGTGCCTGGCATACAGTAAATGTTTACTAAATGTTAACTATTACTCTTGAATGATTAAAGGCACCTTTAAATCAATATAAATTTTAAAAGAGCAACAATTCCAACCTGCTTAGGAGCATATAATTTATTTTTATTTCCAAAGTAATTACAGTACTCATTGTTCTTACTACAAATGCAGTCAAATTTAGAGCTATACTGCAAAAGTGGTCACTTTAATGAGTAAAGTTGCAATTTAATTAAGACTATTCTACAAAGCATTTGACATGTATTACTAATAATTTCATTTATTAAAATGTCAGGGTGGTGCCTAGGTGACTCAGTCGGTTAAGTGTCCAACTTCGGCTCAGATCATGATCTCACGGTTTGTGGGTTCAAGCCCCACACGTCGGGCTCTGTCCTGACAGCTAGGAGTCTGAAGCCTGCTTCGGATTCTATGTCTCCCTCTCTCTGCCCCAATCCCGCTCACGTTCTCCCTCTCTTCCCTCCCCCTCTCTCTCTCGAAAATGAATAAAAAAAAGTTTAATATAATAATAATCATAAAATAGAATGTCAGCAGATGACCCAGAGATGGGGAAGGAGCAAGCAACCAGGGAAAAGAGTTTGGCTTTGCAGTACATACAACGCCAGCTTCAACGACATAGAAATAACTAGGTCAGACAATGTCTGTATATCCTACGTTAGCTTCCTTTTTAAAAGTATCAACTCACTATAACAGCAAAGAGGCTATGCGGTACCAATTACTGTTTTGCTATCCGGAGTGGCCAGAAAAGTTATTTTGCATCTTAAACACTCTACCTCTTTAATACTGAAGTTCAATCATACCAGCACTTAAAACTGGGGCTGGGCATAAAAAGTGATTCTGCCAGGGGTAACTGGGTGGCTCAGTCAGTTAAGCATCCAGCGTCAGCTCAGGTCATGATCTCACGGTTCATGGGTTCAAGCCCCCGCATGTCCAGCTCTGTGCTGACAGCTCAGAGCCTGGAGCCCGCTTCGGATTGTGTCTCCCTCTCTCACTCTGCTCCTCCCCTGCTCATGCTCTGTCTCTCAAAATTGAAAATATTAAAACAAAATTTTTTTTAATGTTTTTATTTATTTTTGAGACAGAGAGAGACAGAGCATGAGCAGGGGAGGGGCAGAGACAGAGAGGGAGACACAGAATCCGAAGCGGGCTCCAGGCTCCAAGCCGTCAGCACAGAGCCCGACGCGGGGCTCGAACTCACGGACCTTGAGATCATGACCTGAGCTGACGTCGGACGCTAAACCGACTGAGCCACCCGGGCGCCCCTAAAAATATTTTTTTAAGGTATTCTGCCAATCCTAAGAAAACTGAATTGTGAAATAAGGTGTATCTTCTACATTCCTTCCCAGTACCCACTGTTCCATCTGACAGTGACACTAACACCCAGATGCTTTGGTCCAATTCCCTCTTGAGAATCTCAGGACTATAACCCCTTTAAGTTTTCTGGAGTCCTTGAGCTCTAAGTTTAAAGAAGTTACAGAATCCTCTCTGTAGTATCATCATTGGCTGGTTGCCCAGCTGAACTCCATCAGACAATCCAATCCCAGGGAAAAGATCTGTATGGGGGAAGGCTCCTGGCTAGAGAAGCCCCGCACCCTGTGGTTCATTCTAGGCACAAAGCACAAAATAGTTGCACGAAAAGATTTGAAGAGTAAGTCTTGCAAAAATGAGTATTCTCAGTCAGATTAGAAAACTATGTCAAATATTAACAGTAAACAAAGTGAATGAAAAGCAAGTAAAACATAAATAAATAAACAAAATAAGTCAAGTAAAATTTTCGGTAATTTCACTGTGGTAAAAATAAGTATTTGGTCTTTCTCCTGGGTTCCTGGTACACAGCTCCTAAAACCCCTGGAATTTCCTAGATGACAGGAGTGTCTTTTATCTTTCATAATGACTCCTTCCAATCACACAAGAGTTTATGCTAATATAATTGAGGGCCACATCAGTTATAGTAGCATATGCAAAGCGTAATTTTTAAAACATCTGCCCACACGATTAAGTAATCCAAGGGACTCAAAACTACAAAGATGGATCCTATCCCATGCATTCACATGTATAAAGGTGTTCTAACGTATCACTTTGGTTTTGAGTCAGACCAAAAAGGATATAACTGACCGTATATGATGAATTAAAAATACAGTATTGTTTAGAAAGTCCTACTCAAAATCCTATTACACCTCCATCATAATTACCTTTCTCGCCCAAAACAATACACTGTTTTTAAACCTTGAAATAGGGGCGCCTGGGTGGCTCACTCGGATGAGCTTCCGACGTCGCCTCAGGTCATATCTCACGGTTCGTGACTTCCCCGCATCGGGCTCTGTGCTGACAGCTCAGAGCCTGGAGCCTGCTTCCGATTCTGTGTCCCCCTCTCTCTCTGCCCCACCCCTGCTTGTGCTCTGTCTCTCTCTGTCTTTCAAAAAAGAATAAACTTAAAAAAATTTTTTTAAATAAATAAAAAAATAAAATAAACCTTGAAATAAATGTTAAGCTCGAAATGAAACTTAAGAGAGCTCAATTATATGAGTGCACCCAATATTACATAAAAGCAAAATAAATAATTTTATTTAGGATTGAAATACCCTTTCATGAACTAACTTAACCCCATCATTTTGCAGATATTCTGGCCTAAAAGCAAAGGACTTACCCCAACGCCAGATTGTTAACACCCACGTATCTTGATATTCTTTTCCTGATATTCTTTGGACTTCAGGCAAATAAAGAACAAACCACATAAAAACAGTTCTTTTCGAACTTTAAAATTTGTTTTCAGAGTCCTCAGTAAACAGCAAATAATCTCACAAAACTTTGCCATTCAAAAAGTCAAAGTAATACAGCTACTGCTCAAAATCATTTGCCCTCATAAAAATCCCAAAGAAGCTTAATATGATCAGCAGTTTGCCTCAGTTCTCAGTAAGTGTATCCATTCCAATTTGAATTAGAATTCTGTAAAATATCTTTCAACTACTAAAAAGCAGACAACCTTGTATTGGAAAAGACAGTCCCCCATGGGTCTCTCGTGCTCCTATACATCTTACTGGGTATGCTAAAAATGCAAGGTCCTGACCACCCCACCCAGGCCATGCTGTAGGGTTATGTTAGCAGCAAAAGACCTTGAAGAATTACAGTAATGTCTCCCTCTAAGACAAAGAGTAGGCTTACCTCCTACTTGTTATTAAATAGCGGGTTCCCTAGGCTCAATGCTCCTCAGATGTGACACAAACCCCTTGCATCCCCCCACATGGAAGTCTTAGGGGCACAGGGAAGCAACACAGACATTGATCTGCTGCCGGCTGTGCCTTTACTATATATAAACGCTTTGTCTCTGACCCAGGAATCTCCTGTCTTCTGCCAGCATCCATAAAACAATACTGGGCTAACATATTAACATGTAAGGAAAGTAAGATAAAGTCCCAGACTTTGTTTACTTGATTGACCGAGCTTTGTGAGATATAACCATTTTGTTGTGAATTTCAGTTTTTGTATGTAAACAGCTTAGTTTCTTAGACTAATTACTAGAGTAGGGATGAAGTAAGAATGTGCGGTCTTAAATATGTTATTACTCAAAATTTTTCCTTATTGAAAATCCTCCTGAAACAATTTTAAAGATTTTTTTCCACCTTCTCCTCCTCACTCCCAAGCCAGGTAGCTAGCACATCTTCTCTAGAAATTGGTTGTTTTAGTTCATTTATGGTTCCGTCTTCTAGGTGTCTATCCTAACAGGAAGAAATTAGTGAAGGCCAGAATCCTACCATAAAGAAAGGTGGTAAGCAACATGACTCCCCACGGCGAGCATGTAAAAATGAGAGAAATTATGTATTATTAATTTCTTCTGCTTTAAAGTACTAAGGCTAATAAAAATCTTAACTTTTCAAAACATATTTTGTTCTATCCTTGAAAAGCTGTAGGTAACCTTATTTCCCCCCCCCCCCCAAAATTCTACTTATTTACCCCTAGAATTAAATCATAGCAGAAATTTAAAGGACAAGGTCTCCATGGTATGTGTCCAAGAGCCTTGTTGTTGCTTTTCTCTTGCTGATTTTTGAGACTGGTGAAATTCGTAGATATTTTACCAAAAGACAGTCAAAGAAATCAGAGAAGGAGGCCCAGGCAGAATGTAAGTGATAACAGCACTGCTACGGCTTTTGTACGTTTCAGATGCTGCATAAAACAAAAATATCTTTGGGTTTTTGACAAATACATAAGAGCATCTTGAGTTCTACATAGTTCTCTCACAGAATGGCTGCAAAACTCCTAATATCTCCAGCTTTCAATTAAATACATTATTAACACACTCATTAAAGCGAATTATTCAAATTCCTCCATTTTCTGCCGCTTAATGAAAAAAACTGATACATGTGAAATCACAAAGTACATGAGAGAGAAGGGGGGTATCAAACTAAGGTTCTATGGGTCCTCAAATGATAAAAAAGAAGCAACTGTCGGGGAAAAGTGCTAGCAGGCAGCACTCAAAGTCAAAGACTGCAAGTCTGTGTGGTTAACAGATATTTTCAACAGTGCTACAAGTGTGTTGTATCAGCTTCATTTCTGAAAATGACTTCATTCCAAAATGTCTGATCTGATAAGAATGTCAAGTCCTTACTTTTACTATAATGTTGAGTTTTCCTTCCTCAAATTGGCAAAAACAAAGGGATACTAGCCACAGTCATCCTTGTATACTGCACTTGGGACCAAAAAAATAACATTTAAAAATCCCATTAGTAAACAGTTAAATAAGATACGTAATTTTTAAATTTAACATTTCAAATAATTTGGTAAAACTGAAGAGTATGTAATAATGTATGAGTATTATTTTTTTTTTTTTTTTTTTGAGGGAGAGACACAAAGCAGAGGAAAGGGACCGAGAGAAACAGGATCTTAAGGAGAGGGACAAAGAGAAAGAGAGAGAGAGAGAGAATCTTTTTTTTTTAAGTTCATTTATTTATTTTTGAGAGAGAGAGAGAGAGAGAGAGAGAGAGAGAGAATGAGCGGGGGAGGGGCAGAGAAAGAGAGAGGGAGAGAGAGAATCCCAAGCAGGCTCCATGCTGTCAGCACGGAGCCCAATGCAGGGCTTGAACTCATAAACCATGAGATCATGACCTGAACCGAAACCAAGAGTCGGGCACTTAACCAACTGAGCCACCCAGGCACCGGGAGAGAGCGAATCTTAAACAGGTTCCACACTCAGTGTGACTCAGGGCTCGATCCCACAGCCCCAAGATCATGACCTGAACCGAAATCAAGAGTCAGCCACTCAACCCAGTGAGCCATCCAGGCACCCCAAGAGTATTCTCTCAGTTAGAAGAGAATAGAAATTGCAATAAGATTTTCCCTCAAAATAGTCAAAACTTGTCAATTTGGCGGGGGTGCGGGGGACATCCAAAATTTCTTCTCCAACAAGACAGACAGCATCAGCAGGTAAAACTACAGGGCTTTCTCCAGAGATCGCGTGTTCACAGGGCACTACCTGCTCCACAGTGAGAAAGTCTCCGGCGTGTTCTCCGGAACAGCAGCCACTTCACAGCGTAAACAGGCACCAGTAGTGTTGTGCTCAACTTGACTCCAAGAGGAAAGGCACAACTTGGCGAAAAAATAATTTTTGGATCTTAAAGTCAGGTGCAAGAACACAAACTTTTTAATGTTTATTTCTGAGAGAGAGAGAGAGAGAGAGAGAGAGAGAGAACGAGCAAGGGAGGGGCAGAGAGAGAGAGGGACAGAGGATCCGAAGCAGGCTCTGCACTGACAGCAGAGAGCCAGACGCGGGGCTCCAACTTACAAATCGTGAGATCATGATCTGAGCCGAAACTGGACACTTAACTGAGCCACACTCAGGTGCCCCCAAACTTACTTGAAAGGTGATTTTACATTTCTTCTTCAAATTTTTATTTAAATTCTAGTTAATTAACATACAATGCACAACACCCAGTGCTCATCACAAGTGTCCTCCTTCATCTCCATCACCCATCTAGCCCATCCCCCACCCACGGCCCCTCCATCAACCCTCAGTTTGTCCTCCATCGTTAAGGGTCTCTTACAGTTTGTTTCCCTCTCTCTTGTTCATCCCTCCCATATGTTCATCTGTTTTGTTTTTTAAATTCCACATATGAGTGAAATCATATGGTATCTGTCTTTCTCTGACTTATTTCGCTTAGTTGATAAGTCTTGATCTACTTTTCCACATAGGAAGTGACTTCTCCACTCAGAAAGTAAGGTTCAAGGGGCGCCTGGATGGCTCAGTCGGTTAAGCATCCGACCTCAGCTCAGGTCATGATCTCGCGGTTCGTGAGTTCGAGCCCCACATCAGGCTCTGTGCCAGACAGCTCAGAGCCTGGAGCCTGCTTTGGATTCTGTGTCTCCGTCTCCCTCTCTCTCTCTCTCTCTCTCTCTCTGCCCTTCCCCTGCCTGCACTGTCTTTCTCTCTCTCAAGAATAAATAATTTTTTTAACTTAGAAATTAAGGTTCAAGACTTGTAAATTTATTCATTCATTCAATAAACCTTTATTAAGCACCTAATATGTGCCAGCATTGTCCTATACATAGCCATATCCCCCCTGTGCCTGGAACAAAGTTCATGTCCTCTTGGGGCAAAATCCTAAGTGAAGTATCCATACAATAAACAAATAAGTAACACATACACCCCCCCCCCCCTCAAAACACACACAACCTTCCTTTTGTAACATTACTGACACCCTCATATGCAATTTTCCCATTCTGATGTCTTAATTGAGGGCAATATTAATTCTTTCCTCTTAATGAAGAAAAGACAAGGAGATATTAAACACATTCAAAGTTCCCCTCAGTTGCATGCAAAAGAGATAACTAAGGACACCTAGCTGGCTTAGTATGCAGAACACGACACTCTTGATCTCAAGGTTGTGAGTTTGAGCCCCACATTGGGTATAGAGATTACTTGAAAATAAAGACAAGAAAGAAAAAAGAAAAGCAAAGAAAAGAACAAGAAAGGGAGAGGGGGGAGGGAGGATTGATAACTAAAGATAAGGGCATTTTGCTTATCCCCAAGTCTCAAATCTGAATCTGCTACAGCTCTGAGGTCTAGACAACCTGGGGAAAAACAGGACCAAAATTGTTCAACTAGCTTCTATGCATCTTATTCTGCCCTAATTGCCAATTCCTGTTACTATTTAAAGTATCCAATACAGGAGGGGGAGACGCGAGGGACCGAGGGTGGCTCAGTTGGTTGAGCGTCTTGACTCCTGATTTCGACTCAGGTCATGATCCCAGAATCGTGCAATTGAGCCCCGCGTCCAGCTCTGCGCTGAATGTGGAGCCTGCCTGGGATTCTCTCTCTCTCCCTCTGCTCTCCCCCACCTGGCTTGCTCTCCCTCTGTCTAAAAAATAAAAATAAACAAAATAAAATAAAATAAAAATAAACTAAGTATCCAATATGGTTTGGTACTTATTTCAAAGCCTAAGCCTTTATTCATATCACCTCTCCACCAAAAGCTAGATGTCTGGCCTTACAACTCATCCTATTTCTATCCTAACTTTCCACCCCCGGATTCCTACCTTATCTGAGACACCTTCCCTAACTATTCAAACTATCAAAAACTGCCCCCACTCTCTGAACCTCCATGGCAAAGCCCTTCTTAGTTCTTAGTTCTCTGCTCTAATGACACAGGCTCCTTCTTTCTATTCCTCCAAGATGCCTTGTCCTTCCCGCAGGTCTCTATACTTGCTAGTACTGCCCCTCCTGCTCTTAAAGCTGCTGACTTCTTCAGATCTCAGCTCAAATAATCCTCTGCTCAGAAAACCCTCCCCTGAGCACACTATCCATAGCAATACCCAGCTTCCAACCTCCTTACTTCTCTCAAGTTACCCTGTTTATTTCCTTTATAGTATGGTCATAAGCTATTATTATCTTGTTTTAATGCAGTAAAGGAGATATAAAAAATAAGGAAATCTCTCCAAAGGCAGGGACTCTGCTTGCTGCATTGCCAGAAAACAATTCAACACTGAGCACACACCAGGCCCTCACTGAACAAATAAATCACACAACTGAGTACTTGATCATGCTGGCTTTATTCACGCGTGCTTATTCTAATAGATCTTAAGCTCTCTGAAAAACTAGGCTTATACTTCTTTACCTCCTTCCCAAGGTGCGTAATGCAGTATCAAGCATATATGAAGGGCAAGAAAAAAATAAAATTAAAAAAAAAACTTTTTAAAAGCCTTGCTAACTAAAGTTAATAATATGAAAAAGGCATGGGATTTTTAAAGACAGACAAATATGGGTTCAAATCTTAGCTCCACTTCAATGTGTGTGACCCCAGCAAGTTACTTCACTTCTACACCTTAAGTTTCTCATCTACACAAGAACATCTAACTTACAAAATTGCTAGAAAGAGAGATGACATCTAAAAAGCAACTAACCTATCGCCTGGCACAGAATAAACACCTAATATGGCATTCTCATCCCCAATTAAAACTTCCAAAAATCAAAATGGCCCTAAGATAAAGATCAGAACTACTACCGTTAAAATGAAAGCATCTAAACACTATAATAAATTCAGAAAAATCTTCGCTTCTACCTGACAGACTTATTTGCTAAAGTTAATCCTTTCTAAAATCCCCACACTCTGATCTCAAAGAACAGTTTAAGCTAAATGTCCTATTTGTAGTCAGAGGATTCAGAATATTACAGAAAGGGTTATAATCCACCTCTATTTTAAGAAGAGATAAATTAACATAACTGAAGTATGCAATTATTTATCGGGTCTCTAATATGCCCAAGGAAGACAACATAAGCACAGAAGTCAAGCACAGAAGCGTTCTAGTCAAGCAGTCCCATACTGATATCCCCATTCTTGTGCAACTTTGGGCAAGCTAGTCAACCTCTTTTAGACTTTGTCTCTCCATCAATAACACAGAAATAGTATTGACGTAGGTTGTAAGAATTAACGGAGTTACTCCTCTGTTCAGCACTTAACACTCAAATATGAGCTCTTTTTAATCGCTGTAAAGTAACCCAGATAATCGATTAATTTAGAATCTGATTATCTAGACAATCTTGTATAGGAGGCTGTGTTTATAACTCCATCAAAGTGCTACGTGAAAGCCAATCATGTTCTCTTCAAAACAAAATCTGGTTTTATGAGGCGCCTGGTCATGATCTCGCGGTTCGTGGGTTCAAGTCCCACGTCGGGCTCTCTGCTGACAGCTTGGAGCCTGGAGCCGGCTTGGGATTGTGTGTCTGCCCCTCTGCCCCTCCTCCACTCATGCACACCAGTGGAAGTGCGCTTGGGCGCGCTCTCTCTCTCTCTCAAAAATAAACATTAAAAAATTTTTGTTTTAATCTGGTTTTAGATTAGGACATAATACACAAGGCAAATTTTTGCTTTCAGAACAACAAAACAGTAAGAAACAAGGCTTCCACATCTACGCCAGCACCTATCATAATTTAACATGTACATTCTTTGGCCCAGTAACTCCATTTCTCCAAATATGCCAAGAGGTAAGCAAAGGATATTTACCAGAGACTTGCTTACAGGAGCAAAGACAGGAAACTACACGTGAACAGGGGGCTGTTAAGTGATAACACAAAGGAATATTATGCAACTATTAAAAAGAATGAACTATAGTGCCTGTTATGGACTAAACTGTGCCCCCCCCCCAAAACTTTGTATGTTGAAATCGCAACCCCCAGTATATCAGAATATGACTGTATTTGGAATAGGGCCTTTAGAGAATGAAGGTAAAATGAAATCATATTGGTGGACCCTAATCCAACATGACTGGTGTCTTTATAAGGAGATAAGTACACAAAGTGGGAAGGCCAAGTGACGACAGTAAAAATCAGCCACCTATAAACCAAGAAAGAAGCCCTCAGAAGAAACTAGCTCTGCCAACACCTTGATCTGAAGCTTCTAGTCTCCAGAACTGTCAGGAGATAAATTCTACTACTTAAATCACCTATTCTAGTCTTTGTTATGGCAGCCCTGGCAAACTAATACAGGGGAACATGGAAAACCTCCAAAACGTATTAAGTTTCTAAAACACAAAGTACAGGGCGCCTGGGTGGCTCAGTCGGTTAAGCGTCCGACTTCGGCTCAGGTCATGATCTCACGGTCTGTGAGTTCGAGCCCCGCGTCGGGCTCTGGGCTGATGGCTCGGAGCCTGGAGCCTGCTTCCGATTCTGTGTCTCCCTCTCTCTCTGACCCTCCGCCGTTCATGCTCTGTCTCTGTCTCAAAAATAAATCAACGTTAAAAAAAAATTAAAACACAAAGTACAGAACAATGTGTATAAGGTGTCAACTCATGTCTGAGTTTTTTTAATGGAGAGGAGATACATATATACTTATAGGTGCAAAGACACAAAAGACTATCTGCAAAGGCACATGCAGATGCAGAGACTATAATGATACATATGCTAGGTAACAGTGGTGGCTTCTGGGAAAGGGACAAGGGTAGCTGGAACAGGCAGACTCATTTTTCCCCCTGTTCTCTTTTGTACTGAAGTTTTCAGGTGCATGTATTATTTCTTTGGTTTTAAAAACGAAACCAGCTACTAAAATCAAAAGATCTCCAAGACATACTCAGTAATTAAGAAAAACACCATTCGAAAAAAAGGAAAAGAAAAACACCATCAGTAAACCTGGTCTAAGCAGTGAGCCCTGATAAACCAAACCCACCCAAATCCTCCATCTATTTTGAGCACAGGCAGTTTTTTTAAATGCCCTACACACGTATTTTAAGAGCCATACACATCATGTGTCTCAATAATTCCACTTCACGCCCTTAGTACTACAATGCCAAGCACTCAATTTGCCAATGTACTTCAACAATTAGAACATTTGTGTCCCCATTTAAAAAAAGTAATTCCAGTTCCGGGACACCAGGGTGGCTCAATCAGTTAAGCGTTTGACTCTTGGTTTCAGCTCAGGTCATGATCTTAAGGTTTCGTGGGTTCGAGCCCCAGGTTGGGCTCCGTGCTGGCAGCATGGAACCTGCTTGGTGTTCTCTCCCTCCCTCGCTCTGTGCCCCTCCCCTACTCAGGCTGTCTCTCTCAAAATAAACTTTTAAAATAAATATAGTTCCACTTCAGATAATCTACCCAAAATGAAGAAACTACTTTAACAAGAAACAATGGAATGCCAGAACATTAAAATAGCTAATGCAAGAGAAAAATGTTAAGTAACAATACAGCACAGGATGAAATGCTATACATATCAAAAATAGTTGTGAAAAGTACCGACATAGTAACACAATACTATTAAAAACATATATTACCACTAACTGTTAAAACATTGTGCTCTAATGTGGGTAAAACAAACAAAAAAAAAATGCAAAAAGAGTTAAATAGTAACTGTGTTGGCACATGTGTGGGGGGTCAGTTCAAGAACAGGACCCAAGCACCAAGCACGTAACAGATCTTATCCAATCTTCCCTGCATAAGGACTCAAGTAGGGACCCAGAGCATGTTACAATAGCCTTCTGTTCTTCCAAGAAAGGACTGTTAATTATAAAAGTCAGCAATATATTTAAGTGCCTGTTATAGCACTACACTGGGTAAAAAAGAAACCCTGCCTTTAAATGCCTTCAAAACATTTCAGTAATTTACTGAATGCCTACTCTGTGCCAAACATTACGCTAAATAGCTTTACATACATCATATATCACATTATATATTTTACTGGTTATAAGCAGAACAGGGGAACACAATGGCAATCGTCTGGCTGCTACAAAATTCCACTACAAACTGCAAGTGCCATGTATTTTTTAAAAAGTAGTAAATATGGCACAGTGATCTAAAACAATGTGAGAATAAATCTCTAGTTAAACGGAATTATCAACAGAAAGAGTAGAAGTAGTGTCAACCTGCAAAGTGGAAGAAACAAACAAAAACACCGGATAAGTCCAAGTCATACCAATTCTGAAAGCTAAGCAGGAGTTTTAATTTAACCTGGGTGGGACACGGGAGGCTACCATTTCTTACTCACGAAGAACAGGTTTGTTGTGTGCTATTAATCTTGTACCTATATTGCAAGGCGAATTGCCAAAGGTAACCAGATAAAGTAAACCAACTCAGCTAAGAAACTACTTTAGTAATGCAAGACTTAAATGAAGGATCTGCACCAGGGTAGTAGAATGGAAATAAATAAGAAATAGTTGATGGGTTTGGGGATGGAGGATGGGTTTAAGAAGATGGTAAATTATGATGAAGTTCTTCCGTTTGGGAAATTAGAGGACTGGTTTGTACCACGAATGGAGAAATGAGAAGAAATCTTAAGGTCAGGCTATATGTTCTTAAAGCTCTAAGAAAATATGCCAAAGAATAGCCTTTTCAGAATCAGTACACAGTAATTTGGTCCTAAATCCCTCAAGGATGAAATCATGTGCCAGCCTGTATCAGAAAGCCCACATACAAGCATACATTTTCAGCAAAAAATAAGTCACTACATTACCAAGGCAACAACATACACTGTAAATGAAAGACAAACTGAGAATCTTTCTTTTCAAAAATACCAAGGGGCTCCTGGGTCGTTCAGGAAAATCAAAACTCTTGATTTTCGTCTCAGGTCATGATCTCACAGTTCCATGAGTTCAAGCCCCATTATCAGACTCCATACTGACAGCACAGAGCCTGCTTAGCATTGTCTTTCCCCCTCTCTCTCTGCACCCACCCTCCCACCACTGGTGAGCACATACTCTCTCTCAAAATAAATAAACTTTAAAAATAAATAAAATAGGGGCACTTGGGTGGCTCAGTTGGTTAAGTGTCCAACTTTGTTCGGCTCAGGTAATGATCTCAACAGTTCATGAATTCAAGCCCCAAATCGGGCTCTCTGCTGTCAGCGTGGAGCCTGCTTGGGATCCTCTGTCCCCTCTCTCTCTCTGCCCCTCCCCTACTCCTTCTCTCTCTCTCAAAATAAGTAATCTTAAAAATAAAAATACATAATAAATAAATAAAATGATATAAAAAAATACCAAGCAAGATGCCAATTTCCTGTGTTACATCTGATGAGGCAGAGAGGTACGTTCATTTAAATTCTCATAAATCTGTCTTATAAACCACAACCTGTATTTTAAGCTTATTTATTTTTGAAAGAGAACGCGTAAGCACAGGAGGGGCGGGGAGAGGGAGAGACAGAGGCAGAGGGAGAGGGAGAGGGAGAGGGAGAGGGAGAGGGAGAGGGAGAGGGAGAGGGAGAGGGAGAGGGAGAGGGAGAGGGAGAGGGAGAGGGAGAGGGAGGGAGAGAGGGAGGGAGGGAGAGGGAGAGGGAGAGGGAGAGGGAGAGGGAGAGGGAGAGGGAGAGGGAGAGGGAGAGGGAGAGGGAGAGAGGGAGAGAGAGAGGGAGAGAGAGAGAGAATCCCAAGCAGGCTCCGAGCTGTCAATATGGAGCCCGACACAAGGCTCGATCTCACGAAAGGCGAGATCATGACCTGAGCCCAAATCAAGAGTCAGATGCTTAACCAAATGAACTACCCAGGCGCCCACAAGCCATATTTTAAAAGAACAAGATTAGCAAGACTCTGAATCCAATTTTGATGGAGAATTTATTGTTAACGGGGTGAACTACAAAAGCATTCAACCATCTACTTTAAGGCATAGTTTGACAAAGAATAATAAGATGCTGTAACATCTGCACCAAAGTCCACGTTGACGTAGCATAGCTGGCGTGACTGCACATGTTTCAGCCTGGTTACACTGCCGATGAACAGTGTAGTTTGTTTCAGTCTGGTTACACTGCAGATGAACACTGTAGTTTTATCCAGTAAAAGATCAAGAGAAATGACAACAAAGAGCTGCAAATACTCTGAAAAATAACCAAGATATGTTAGCAACAAATCTGCCTTTTCAAGCACACTTTGAAACTGAAAGCAACACCATCAAAGCTCAAACTTCTTCCTTGACCATCAATTGTTTCTATGGTTAATTACACGCACACACAGTATTTTGGGAAACTAAGCTACTAAAATGCTCCTCCAAATGCATTACAAAATACACTTGTTTAACTAAAGATTTCATATAAACTTTAGCATAACAGTACTTGTTGCGATTAAAAGTGATTACAGTTGCCCCCTCTATCTAGAATGCTCTTGCCTGGATGGCTCATTCAGTTACATCCCTACAGATCTTTGCTCAAATGTCATTCTGGAGTGAGAACTCCTCAATCTTATTTTAAACTGCAACCCCCTTGGCTCAGTCGGTTGAGCAACCGACTTCAGCTCAGGTCATGATCTCATGGTTTGTGAGTTCGAGCTGCGCATCGGGCTCTGTGCTGACAGCTCGGAGCCTGGAGCCTGCTTCAGATGCTGTGTCTCCTTCTTTCTCTGCCCATCCCCCACTTGTGCTCTGTCTCTGTCTCTCAAAAATAAATAAATGTAAAAAAAAATTTTTTTTAATTGCAACCCGAGTTCAACCCAACCCTGAACCACTTCACTGTACCCCACCCCTCTGCCCTCCCCTAATCTTCCTCCCCTGCTTCATTTTTCTCCAAACACTAATTCCAACTCACACACTATTATGTAAACCATGAGAGCAGAGATTTGTTGGGGCCTATTTTACTCACTGCTATATCCCCAGCCCCTTGAACTGTTACTGACACAGAGCAGGCACTAAAAGGATTGCTGAATTCATAAATTAATAAAATAGTATGGGTGAGAGATGCAGCAAGTCAAAAAAAGTGTTCTTTGCATTTAGAATATCCCCTTTAATGGATCCTCTAGGCTCCTAAACCTTCTTCTGTTACTATCTGGATAAAGAACAAAAATCAATTTAATTGCTACCCTTCTGAGAGGGGAAAATCATATTCCTAAAGCATAAGTCAAGTCCACAACTTGAACTAGCTGAAGAAGTTAATACTGAGTGTTTGAAGCCACCCAGTATCATTTCTAGGCAATACTCTGTCTTCTGTTCTGGGAATGCCCAATTCTACCAATTTTTTTTTTAAGTTGGCTCCACACGAGCACAGAGTCCGCTGCAGGGCTTGAAACTCACAACCCTGAGATCAAGACCTGAGCTAAGATCAAGAGCTAGACGCTTAACCAACTGAGTCACCCAGACACCCCTCTACCAACTTTTAAACTGGCAAGAAAATTAAAAAAAAAAATAAAATAAAAAAAAAAAAAATAATTAAAAAAAAAAAATGGGGCGCCTGGGTGGCTCAGTCGGTTAAGCGGCCGACTTCGGCTCAGGTCATGATCTCGCGGTCCGTGAGTTCGAGCCCCGCGTCAGGCTCTGTGCTGACTGCTCAGAGCCTGGAGCCTGTTTCGGATTCTGTGTCTCCCTCTCTCTGACCCTCCCCCGTTCATGCTCTGTCTCTCTCTGTCTCAAAAATAAATAAAACGTTAAAAAAAAATTTTTTTTAAATAAACTGGCAGAAAAAAAAAACTAAAAAAGCAGCATCTCTAAGAATTATACATTATCACTTTGTGTTTGCAAGTATACCACAGTGAAATAGTTAATGCACATCTTACACTCAGTAGTTTTAAATAATGAAAATATGTCTCTAGTTTTGGAACAATCCACTTAAATTTGAATTAATTGAAGTAGTATATAATGAACTTAAGGAATCACAAAACTGAATGAATCACCAAATCCCAAAAAAATTATCTCTAGAATTTAGGTCTTCACTAATCTTTATCAGTGATTAGTTCTAGGAGCACCTGGGTGGCTCAGTTGGTTAAACCTCCAACTTCAGCTCAGGTCACGATCTTGCGGTTCCTGAGTTTGAGCCCCATGTCAGGCTCTGTGCTGACAGCTCAGAGCCTGGAGCCTGCTTCGGATTCTGTGTCTCCCTCTCTCTCTGCCCCTCCCTCCCTCCCTCCCTCTCTCTCTCTCAAAAATAAACATTAAAAAATAATAAGAAAATAAAATAAAATTCCATTGACTGGTTCTATTTTAAAAGTTGCTTCTATGGGGATGCCTGGGTGGCTCAGTCAGTTAAGCGTCCAGCTCTTAGTTTCAGCTCAGATCATGATCTCATGGCTCCTGAGACTAAGCCCTGCATCAGGCTCTATGCTGACAGGTAGGAACCTGCTTGGGATTCTCTCTCCCTCTCTCTCTCTACCCCTATCCCACTGGCATGCACTCTCTCTTAAAAATAAAAATAAACATTTAAAAGCTACCTCTATAGGGGCACGTGGGTGGCTCAGTCGGTTAAGCGTCAGACTCTTGATTTCAGCTCACGTCATGAGCTCACGATTTTGTGGGTTCGAGCCCCACGTCAGGCTCTGTGCCAACAGTGCAGAGCCTGCTTGAGATATTCATTCTCTCTCTCTCTCTCTCTCTCTCTCTCACACACACACACACACACACACACACACACACCCTTTCTACTCCTCCCCCACTCATGCTGTCTCTCTCTCAAAATAAATAAACTTTATATAAATGAATGAATGAATGAATGAATGATAGGATCTGAGGTGGGAGGGTTTCTTGGGGGCAGAGATCTGCAGTATATGTGACAAGGATGGGAAAGCAAAAGAAATGTCAAATGGTAAAATACAAAGAATGTACAGATTACTGTACAAGCTCCTAAAATCTTAACTTCTCATATATGTGAAAAATTATTTTTTAAAAACTTCATAGAAATTCTTTGGATCACTGGAGCGCCTGGATGGGTCAGTAGGTTAAGCGTCTGATTTCAGCTCGGGTCATGATCTCACCGTTGGTGAGTTTGAGCCCCGCATCAGGCTCTGCGCTGACAGCTCAGAGCCTGGAGCCTGCTTCAGATTCTGTGTCTCCCTCTCTCTCTCTGCCCCTCCCATGCTCATCTCTGTCTCTCTCTGTCTCTCAATAATAAATAAACGTTAAAAAAAATTTTTTTTTTTAGTATTTAAAAATTAAAAAAATTCTTTGGATCACAAATAAAACAGTTAATGAATTCTGGGACTTTCAGAACATTAAAATGCTGGCTTTGAAATTACTGCAAGTTTTTCAGAATACTGGAAAACAATACAATACTCAAACTAGGAGGAAGTGACCCTGTTTCAGAAGTTTCCCTTGTAGCCATTGGACAATCACTTCCCTGGTCCCTAATATTGGTCTGTGTCTCCGTTCCAAAACCTTGTCCCAACATTAAGTTGAGATGGAGTTACTTGCCCATAGAGTCCCCAAAGATGTGTTGTATATATAACATGCTCAGTTCAATCCCATCCGCAATTTCTAAGCAGCACCTCTTAAGGGGGCTTAATACATCCTGAATGGGGCAAGAACATCACCCATGGCCTCTGTTGAAGTCGTCACTGTTCACCTGCCGCAGGAACTTAAGAAATGTGTTCTCATTTTTCTATCCATAGCAAGCACTGTTTGGCCACACCAACAGTCCTTGAATCTAATAGAGAACAATAAGCCACTGGACACCACATCTCCCAGTTCATTTTCTCAAAACTTTAAAGGATGTTCCATGGGAGGAGGAGGGGAAAAAAAGGCTCCATCAAACATGTTCAAGAAACACTGAATTAAACAGACTCCCAACTAACTTCTATGAACCTTTAATAAACTCATATACATTATGAATTTCCAAGATGGGGATATAATAACTAGGGTTTCCAACTTGACACCACCCCCACTGGAAACATCTCTCAGGTATTCTGAAACACACTAGAAAACAACACAAACCCTCAGAATGATCTAACATTCCCTTTGGGCCTGTGGTGAGCACAGCAAATAAATAATATGACCTAAAATAATTCAAACATTTCCAAAGCTTTTATTTTGTACGATTTATACTGTCTGGACACTTTCTGAAGCGAATAAGGGTATTAGATATTGATTTAAACCCCAGACTCTAATAGTCACAGGAATTCACTTTTTCCTAGTTATCTGATAAATGAAAATTTACATCCTAAAATCTAACAGTTTATTTAAAACATGTTAATCTTAAACTCCACAATAAAAATATGGCTTTCTGGGAAATTAATTAGTGATATATAAATGGTTTAATTCCACTTCAGAAAATTCTAAAATCAAGCTTTCAAATAACACAGAGCTAGTGAAATAAATACCAGCTGCTACAGTGAAGTTGTATAATGAAAATTCCTGAAATCACGAGTAACAACAATTGCTTATTAAGAAACTTTACTGAACTACTTCCCATTCCTCATCTGCTTTTAAACAAATTTTAAAAGAAAACCAAAATTACAAATATACTTTTTTTTAAATTTTTTTAATGTTTATTCAGTTTTGAGAGACGAGAGCAAGCAGGGGTGGGGCAGAGAGAGAGGGAGACACAGAATCCGACGCGGGCTCCAGGCTCTGAGCCGTCAGCAAAGAGCCCAACGCAGGGCTCGAACCCATGAACCCTAAGACCAAGACCTGAGCCGAAGTCAGACGCCCAACGGACTGAGCCACCCAGGCGCCCCCAAAATTGCAAATATCCTTAAACTGCCTATCAACAAAACAAATGGGATTGTAGCCGAAATCTTGCTTATGCTTTCTTCTACAGCCTATCTTCTTCTACTCCTTAACGCAAATTAACACAGCATTCTTGCGTTCTACCTCCATCTCTCCCCCTGGTTTTGTCTGCTCTTCATGTGGTCTGTTCTCAAGCTCTTCAGTTTCCACAAGGAACAGCCAACAGTGATAATGTATTTAGCTGAAAAGGTCGGCTGTGGCTTAAAATCCAACACTAGATGGTTTCACACTGCCACGTAAAACAGAATGGACACGGGTATGCCTGACACTGCTCCCCCAGCTCCATAGGGTCTGCAACAGATCTAGCCAGTCGAGAGCAGCCTCATCCATTCAATTCAGTGTGGCACACAAATACTTCTGTCTGCCTTGATTCGAAAAGAATTAGGAAACACTACAGTAAAGCATATACTACACAAGGATACTGCTGGTGAATTTCTCCTACAGCATATAGTTTAAGTTATTAGAGAAAAATTCCATCTAGTCCTTTAAAAAAAGCACTAATTTTTTCCAGGATGGCAACTAAATAAGACCACATTTTAGTTATTAATGTTTTCCCTTGAGATTAAAGATATGGTTTATTTTAGTAAAGACATTATTTCTTACATTTGACCAGCTAGATGCCAACTTTGTATTTCACCTGTTTTCATAACCAACAATTACATGAATTATCCTGATCATATGCTCTTCATTACAATGTTTTCAATAAAACCGCATTTCTTGAGTTCAAAAGTATAATTGATAAACCAAACTAGAATTTAAGATTTAGTTATTTCCAAGTGGACAATGGCACTTAAAAACTTTAAACTGTTGATAGCGAGCACAGAAACAAGGTGATTCTACACAACAGGCAAGAAACTATAATTTCTTTAAAAGCCAAACAGGTTTCACTCACTCTCAAGATTATGATCCTTGCAATAAATTCTGGTACACTGCCTAAGAGAAACCTGTTCAGGAGCCCCTGGGTGGTTCAGTTGCTTAGGCATCCAACTCTTGATCTCAGTTCAGGTCACGGTTGTGGGATTGAGCCCCTAGTCGGGCTCCAGGCTCTGCTTGGGATTTTCTCTCCCTCTCTCTCTGCCCCGCCCTTGCTGGCACTCGTTCTCACTTTCTCTCTCTCAAAATAAATACATAAACTTTAAAAATAAATAAAAGAAACCAGGGGCCTCTGGGTGGTTCAGTCAGTTAAGCATCTGACTCTTGGTTTCAGCTCAGGTCATGCTCTCAAGGGTTTCATGAGCTCAAGCCCCACATCGGGTTCTGTGCTGGCAGTGCAGAGCCTGCTTGGGATTTTCTCCCTCCCTCTCTCACTGCCCCTCCCCCACTCATTCTCTCTCAAAATAAATAAATAAACTTAAAAAGATTTCGAAAAAATAACAAAAGCAACCAATTTATACTTACGTAGGGGGAAAACAGAAATAAAGCACGCTACACTGTTTCTGAAATCCCTCAAGATATCACTCGAGCAGTCCTAAAGAGGATGCTCCAAACTTTAATGTGCATAAAAATCACGTGGGTATCTTGCTAAAATGCAGATTCTGATTCAGTAGGACTGGGATGGAGCTCCAGGTTGATCTTATGCTGCTGGTCCATAGTCCACACACTGTATTTAACTTTACACCCTTGTTTACATCACACTGATTAAGACAGTGGACAAAAACTTAAAACAGTCAACAATCTCCATTTAATAATTTTTATGGTTTGGGGGCACCTGTGTGGCTCAGTCCGTTGAGCAACCAACTCTTGATTTCGGCTCAGGTCATGAGATAGAGCCCAGAATCGGCTGTGAGCACAAGAGCCTGCTTGGGTTTCTTCTCTCTGCCCCTTCCCTGCTTGTCGTGCACACCGGTGCACTTCCTCTCGCTCTCCCTCTTTCTCTCAAAATAAACACTTAAAAATGGTAATAATAATAATTTGTATGGTTTCATGAGATTAATCTGGGGGAGGGATGGCTATTAAAATACTGATTTGGGGGAAAACTCAGCTTCTCAAATATGGAGCCTAAGAGACCTTGTAATAATAACAAGAACAAACACCTACAGAACACTCAGTATGTGCCACAGAATTGTCTCAAGTACTTCACACAGATTAACTGATTTGATTCTGGTAACAACTCTGTGAGGTAGGGATTATTACTGGACCTATTCTACAGAAGGTAAACCTGAGTCACAAAGACATTAGGTTGCACATAGATAATAACCCAGGATTAATTAATAACCCTGGATTTGAACCCGGGCAGTCTAGTTCCAGAGTCTAGACCTTTAATTATAACACTAGCAGTCTAGCTGAAGACTCAGCAGCAGAATTAAGATGGCAAATCAAAATGGCTTACTTTTGAAAAAAACAACGCAAGTGGTAAAGAACAGAGGAAGCAACAGAGGTGACAGCCAATTATTAGTGGACCCCAGGACTTAACAATACAGTTTTTTCCTATATTAGAAAATGTTCTGGACTTCATAACAGCTAAACATCTGAGAATATTTCTCTAAAATATTTTTTTAGAAGAAAACACCTGGTTTCATGGGGCACCTGACTGGCTCAGTCGGAGGAGTGTGCAACTCTTCATCTTGGGGTTGTGAGTTCGAGCCCGACGCGGTGTACAGAGATTACTTAAAAAGAAACCCTTTAAAAAAAAGTTTTAAATAAAAAAAATAAACAAGTCAACAACAACAACAACAAAAACCACCTGGTTTCACTTCACACAACAAGCATTTTGAGACCAATGTCCCAGGGGCAACTAGTGAAGAAGAGTTTTGATATCCGGGACTTACAATAGCACCAGCAGCCGACACAGCTGAAATAACAAGTAATGAAAATTGCTTTAGCAAAAATATTTTGGACTGAAAGGATGAGTAACTAAAAGTAGAAACTGGTAAGGGACAAAGCACAACATGACCAGGAATCTGATACTGTTGAGCAGAGTGGAAAAAGTGGCAAAAATAAGCTGCTATGCAAACAAAAGAAGCAGAGAAAAGAAGCGAACATTAAAGTCTAAATAATTTTTAGAAAAGTAAGAACCGGTCATTAGGAAAAAACTTTCTAAGCAATGGTGAACAGTCCACACAGTAGAGCTGCAGAAGATACTGGACTGAACAGATGGATAAGATCAAGCCAGAGCAGATTAGTAATCATCACTTCAATGGGCCCGACCATGGATATGGCTGACCAAGCACAAGTCTCAGGAAACACAGTAAACAAGTCTACGGAATATGCAGAAAATGAAAATGTTAACCCTCAGACATCTGAAATTCACTTGTTTGACAAGCATTTCTTGAGATCTGGTATACGTCTGGCACTATTCTAGGTGCTAAGGATATAGGGGTGACCATGCCAGCTCAGATCCTGCCCTCATGTCACTTACATTCTACTGGGGGCACTAAAAGATTTGAAAGAGAACACTGAATAAGGTATTATCATAAAAGCCTAGAGTGAAGCCTTTTAATATAGGAGGATATATGAAAACTATTGATGGGACATAAGTTAACAAAATAGTAATCCCTCCTGCCCCCACAGAGGAAGCCCTTATAGACCTCTCAAAAAGACCCTAAGAACACTAAATAAATGCATCTAAAATGTACCTACAAATAAAAGTACAATCTGACTTTTACTTCCAAGAACACCTATACATACCACTCCCAGACAGGCACAGTAAGTTGCACTTCAAAGTTTTCCAAATGGGACAGCTTTTGGACCAAAACATTTTATTAGTGTAACCATCTTAAAAATAACTAGAAGTACTTTTCTAATAGACCATAAAGTTCTAAACGGAAAAGTATCTGAATAAAAGAAAACAAATCTTGAAATTGCCAAAAAAAATTAATAAATAAAGATCTGGTCTTGGTGGGCTTTAAGAATTTCACTGAAGTTTAAGCCCCCTGACTACCCTAGCTATAACAATGGCCTTAGATTCCCAAAAAATTAGATTTAACTGAGTCTAGGTTTTTTTGTTTTAATTTTTTTTTTAAAACATCTTTATTTTTGAGTGACAGAAACGGAGCACAAGCGGGCGAGGGGCAGGGAGCAAGAGGGAGACCCAGAATCCGAAGCAGGCTCCAGGCTCTGGGCTGTCAGCAAAGCAGGACACAGGGCTCAAACCCACAAACAGTGAGATCATAACCTGAGCTGAAATCGGACGCTTAACCGACTGAGCCACCAAGGCGCCCCAACTATAGGTTTTGATTAGTATATAAAAACATCTCAAGAGGACGTGATACCTAATTTCTTGAAGAAATTACTGGAAAACAGCTCATTTTTAATACTCAGTTAACTATCCATCTCTCATCTCAGTCTAAAAACTGTAAAATCAGGGGCACCTGGGTGGCTCAGTCGGTTGAGCGTCCGACTTCGGCTCAGGTCATGATCTCACGGTTCGTGAGTTCGAGCCCCGCGTCGCGCTCTGTGCTGACAGGTCCAAGCCTGGAGCCTGCTTCGGATTCTGTGCCTCCCTCTCTCTCTGCCCTCCCCCTGCTCACGCTCTCTTTCTCTCTCTCTCTCAAAAATAAGTAAACATTAAAAAAAATTTTTTAACTGTAAATTCAAACTATTTTCCTATATTTAAAAAAAACGCAAATTGACGTATGTTTAAACTTCTTAAATGTAGAATTCTCAAGAAATAAGGCAGCAGAAGGTGTTTTTAAAACAAGATACCACATGACAAAGTGTTTCAGAAGATCCAAGTTCAGTACCTATTCAATCCTCTCCGACACCTACACACCACAAAAAGTTGATTTAAACCTACCACTTCTTTTAAGTGTTTCTTAACAAGCAATGTTCTCTCTACACACAAGAAACAATAGGAAAGTACTTGTTCCAACAAGAACTACCCTTACAACAATGCATTACACAATGGGATCTCATTTGCTTTACAATGCTAACATTTTTCTGTGCTGTATCTCTGTAGTCAATGAAAGACGTACAGTTGGGGATGTACCTAATATTCTGGGGAACAAATACTGCGATCCCAAAAGTCTGAACATGGTACTTAAGTGTTTTTGGGTTAAAAACCCAAAATTCGTTTTTAACTACAAAATTAAACTGTCTGGCAAGCAAAGGTAAGGCGTAAAATGAACTGATTCGCTTTCGGCCACAAAAAAGCGCACGTGAGCCGGCTTAGGTCTGTACCGTGCATCAGTTAAGTCAGGTGGGAGAAGTTAAACAGCCTGGAAGTCATTTTGGACCAGAGAAAAGCTCCCACAAATCCCTTCATTCGACTATAAAAGGATCTTCAAAGTTACTGCCTACACAAGTGGCTGTCGGTATTGTCTTACGCTTTACTCCCTGGCACAAGCTCATCTTGAGGTTTCAAACCTCCCCGGCTTTTAGAGGCCTTTGAGACGGCCGAAAGATTTCACAGCCCCGTCTATGAACATGATGCTTCGGGAAGCTGGCAGGATATGCCACTGAGTGCCCCAAACGAGGCTGCAAAAACGCTGTCTTCATTCGGTGAGTCCCTGACTTGTAGGAGTTAAAACTCTCACCCCTTATATTGCGATGACGTAATCCTCCACACTGCATTTCTCTTAGACTTAAAGGGGAGGAAAAAAACAAACGAACAAAGAAAATTTCACCCTAATAAGAGGAATTAAGCAAGCGGCAGAACGACAGTTTCGAGAGGTGGTTAGGTAACTCCCTGAAAGGGAAGCTTCAGCTGAATAAGCAGGGAGAGTTGGAGAAGCAAACGGAAATGGTGCTAGGAACTCAACCTAAGGCCGGAATAAAGGAACCTGGGGAAACAGCTCCCAGGCCCGCCCCGCCGGACGGGGAGTCGGGCCGCGGGGCTGCGGAGGAAAGGGCGTCGCAGGCACAGCCCCGGGGCGGTCCGCTGGCCGCCCCCTCCCCGGCCGCCACTTCCCCGCCGCGCTCGCGATTCCGCTCCCCTCCCCCCGCCCGCCGCAAAATGTCCGCGGCGGCGCCGGGCGAAGCAGGAAGTCCAAGCCCGGGCGCAGGGAGCACACCCGGCCCGAGAGCCCGAGCCACCGGCGGCCGCGAGCTGCTACGCGGTCCCGGCCGGCCGGCCGCCCACCCGCCCTCGGGGCCGGCGGAGCCGGACCGGGGGGGAGGGGAGGCCGGGATGGGTGTGACCCCTTCCTTCCGCCGCTGCCCGGTGACAGCCCGGCCCCGCCCGCGCCATCAGGCCCGCACCCCGCGCCCGGGCCGCGCACCTCTCGCGGCCGGGCTCCCCCGCCTGCCCCGCCGCCACCCTCTACCCTCCGCTCCCGGAGAGAACCCGGACCCGCGCTCGCCCGGACGGCGCCGCGCGAGCCAGGCACCCCTTCCCACGCCCCGCGCTCCCAGGGTTCCCGGGATCCCAGAAGGCGGGGTACCCCCGCGGACGGGGAGAAGCCGGGGGACGCGCGGCGGGGACGGGACAGTGGGGGAGCCGCTCCCGCGGGGAGCCTCGGGCCCCGCACTCACCTCAGCTTCTCCGCCGGGGCGTTGGCAGCACTGCGCGGGGTCTCCTCGGCTGCCGGACAGGGGCACGCGCCTGACGTCAACACGCAGGCGACGCAGGGTTGGGTGCCCGCGGAAGTGGGAGGGACCCGCAGGCGAGCCCTGGCCGCGCGGTTGGAGGCGGGGCCTGCATTCATCAGCCGCCCCGGCTCGGGCAGATCACCGCGCACGCGCGGGCCAGCGCGGCTGGCTAGCTGCTGGTTCCCTGCTAAGCTTTGCCCCTGTTTCTCCGATGGTCGTGTAGGTAATGGTACTATAAACAGTCGTTTGCAAAGCGCTGCCACTGACAATGCTTTTGATCTTTTCAACCTTCTGAAGCAAAGTATTTTTCCTATGTTGCAAAAAAGACGGAGGCTATGGCTTGCCTGAGGGGCAGTGTCTTGCCTGGGTGGTCTCCTGCCCACCTCCCTCCCAGGCCTGCATCAGGTCCTCCATGGCGCGCCCGCGCTTTCCATCTGACTATACCACACTGTCCCTCGTTCCAGCCACATCTGCAGTCTTTTGCCTTCGGGACTTCCTCCCTGACGCAAGGCCTCGAACTCCCTGTTTCCTGTGGTTGCCTCCTCTTCACCAGCCTTTGGTTGGTTGCCTCTCGGCCCTCGAATGTCACTGCCTTCCTGATCACCCCACCTGTTTGTCATCTGTCTTCCCTGCTAGTGTGCAAGCTGCAGGAGAATAGAAACTCTGTGTCTTAGTCTCAGATGTCTCCCAGTGTTAACGGGAAATCGCTTATGTTAATAATCGTTCATTTATCGGTGACCACCACAGCTATTTGGCCAAAAAAGACACCTATTTCCAATACGTCTGATATAATAGTCGTATTTTCTTTTGAGCCTTTCAGTTGCACAAGAATAACTAGATTTTTCAGTGTTTATGATAGGCATGGTGCTAACAGCTTTGCATGTAATAGTAGTTAATGTAATACACACAACTACTCTATGAGTTAGGAACTTACCCCCAGGGGTGCCTAGGTAGCTCAGTCGGTTGGGCATCCGAGTTCAGCTCAGGTCATGATCTCACAGTTGGGGCTCTGTGCTGACAGCTCGGGGCCTGGAGCTTGCTTCGGATTCTGTGTCTCCTCTATCTGCCCCTCTCCCAGCTCATGCTCACTCTGACTCTCTCAAAAATAAACATTAAAAAAAAAGAAGAAGAAGAAGAACCATTACCCCCATTTACTGATGCATGAACTGAGGCTCAGAAGTGTTAAGGGATTTGCCCAAGGTTGCCAAGCTAGGCAGTGGCAGAGCTGGGACTTGGACCCAAGAGACTGGCCCTAATTGATCACTACACTATCATACTACCCAGCAGGTTAGGCGAAATCAGAAGAGATAAGCTTCAGGTGTAGCCCTATCCCTACTGATACAAACTATTACCATTTTGGTGTATATCTTTCCAGATTTATAGAGATGGAGAGAGATGTACACACATTTATTGCACAAAACAGACTGTGCTCTGCCTTTCCCTTTCAAAACTACATTGTGAATATCTTTCCATCTCAAATGAAACATCATTTTTAAGGGCTGTATTCTCCTGTAAGGGCATTGCAATATATATCTAATCAATCTGCTATTGGAATTTAGGTTGTTTGGGGCTACTGTAACTTTTGACTGTTGGTAAATGCATAAGCTTAGTTTCATAAACTTGAGGAAAACTGGTTGTGTTTTCTCCCTCTGCAAGACTAGTTGGCGGTGACCTTTCCTTCATCCCATCTCACAATCCCATGAATGTCCCCAGACAATGTCTGCCCTTTCCATGAGCAGCAATATCTTGATGGGGTGTCACCCAACTGCTTGGCTTTTCCTGCCTCTATTCTGAGGACAAGAACTCACTTAGCGCTTTGTCTTTTGTGTTGTCAGGTTTTTGTTAAAATGACCCTCCCCAACCTTTTCACGGTCCCAAAAGGCAGTAGCATTTTTACTGGACCCCAGTCTATCCCTTCCCTTGCTGCCAGCCTAGACCCCAGCCTCTAGAGCCTCCTCCCTACCGCCCCACTGGCTACAGCCGCCCCATACTAACAAGAGGAGCAGCCTGGGGGGCTCTGGTTTCCCTTCCCCTGTGGTTACCAGCCCAGTGTCCATTCCTCCTTCTTCTGGCAACAGCACCGCCATTTCTGCAACAGCCCCTTCCCTGATTCTCAAATCCCTGTGGCTCTAGGGGAGAGGATTCTACCCCTAGTTGTGGGGAGAGACACATGACCTAGGCTTTGCCAATCAGAGAATTCTAGCAGCATTTTCAGGGACAGGCATGTGACCCAATGAGAACCAGTAAGACTCAATTCTGGGACTTTGGTCAGAACTGTCCGGTTGATGAATCTCTCTGCTGAGGGTAGGATGTAACCATGGCACTGCTGGCAACCATCTTCCCACTGCAAGGCCAGAAACTGCTTGAGAAGGAGACCACAAAAGAGGGGGAACACAGAGCAGGGAGATAGACAGTGAAACCAAGTCCCAGTGGCATTGTTTGAGCCCTTGGATCTAGCCTTACTTCAATTTTCGGTCACATTAGCCAAGAAATTCCCTCTACTGCCTGAGCCAAGTTGGGTAGGTTTCTGTCACTTGCAAGTACAAGATTCTGTCCCCCCACCACCACCACCACTCCCCCTTGTCTGCCCTGGTGTGGTAGTTGACACCATCTTCTAGATGATTCCCGAATCCCTGCCTCCTCCATCCCCTATTCCCATCCCTATTTCCAAATTTCCAGCTACTCAGAAGTCCCATTAGCACCACTGAAATCATCTCCAGTCCCCACCCGCTTCGGGTCCTACAGTGCCTCCATCCGCGTTGGACTCCTGAACCCTTGTACGCCCAGGGGCTCCCGACATTTCTGCAGCACTAGTCCTACACCCACAAAGGTAATATCCAATTTCTAGATGCTTCCTTTTGACAATCTCTGTTTTAATTCATTTTACACAGCACAACCTTCTTGTCTTCCTCAATCTCAGCTCCTTTTAAGTCACCTTCTGGCTCGGGAACCCTGGTGTTTTTTTCCTTTGCCTTCAAAATAAGATTCAAAGTTCTTTAGCCAGGCATTCTGTATCCTCTGTGATCTGGCACAGGCTTGCCTTTCCAAAGTTATTTCCCTTTCCCTTCTGTATTAGTCAGGGTTGCCCAGAGGAACAGAACCAACAGAAAAAGCAGGGGGAAGGGGAGAAGGAAAGGGAGACAGAGACTGATCTATATTGGTCTATATCTATCTATCTAAAAAGATTTATTCTAAGGAATTAACTTGCATAATTATGGAAATTGACGGGATGAGTTGATTGTAGGATGAGTCAACAAGCTGAGACTCAAGAGAACTGATGATGTAGGTCCAATCCAAGTCCTAAGGCCTGAGAACAAGAACTGCTGTTTCTGTGACAGTTCAACAGCCAGCCAGCTCAAGCCCCAGAAAAGGCCGATGTTTGAATTCAAAGCAGGAAAAATCTCTGTTACTTGAGGGAGGGTCAGCCTTTTTATTCTAGCCAGGCCTTCAATGGATTGGATAAGGCCCACCACATCAGGGAGGGCAATCTACTCAGTCTACGAATTCAAATGTTAATCCTACCCCAAAACACCCTGACAGACAGGTGCACCCAGAATAATGTTCAACCAAGTATCTGGGGCTCCAGGGCCCAGCCACGTTGACGTTTAAAATTAACCATCACGCCGTCAATCACACACCTTGTCTGTGTGTGGGCTGAAGCAAGACTGAATTACCTAGTATCATATGTGCAGGTATGATGATTTCTTGCCTCCGTGCTCCTGCTCATGCTGTTCCCCTTGCCTAGAACACCTTTCCCGCTCATCCACCCTACCTATCAAGTCCCACTCTCTTTCCCACCATGAACTGGACCTTTTGCCAACAGCGACCTTGTGTCCCTTCCCACCTCTGTGCTTCGGCAGATTCAGCAGTTCCCCTCCCCGTCTGCCAGACTCCTATCCTTCTCTCCTTCAAGGATCACCATTGACCTCAGCTCTTACACCTTCCCTGACAACCCCAGGCAACCAATCGTTCCTATTACACTTCGTATTTAAAGCATACTATATTAAAATCAGTTGTATCTGTGCTAACTAAACCATCAAGCCATGAGCAGGCAAGGATCTTAGCTTATTCATTTTTGTATCCTTTTACCTAATTTCCTGGCACACTGCCAGCCCCCAAAAATGTTTGATAAATAATGCACGAACGAGCACACTGCCACTTTCCACAGGGCCTGCCCTCCTTCGTGCTGCAAAACTGATGTCTGCTGCTTCTGAACCCCCGTAGCATTTCCCTGAGGATTTCTTCAGGCCTTCGCCCTGTTCTGTCATGTTCATTATCCGTGCTTTCTCTGCCCTACCGGAAGCTCCGGGGGCGCGCTCGGTTCTGGGTGCACTTTTGTGCCCCTCACGGTGCGCCTCAGGTGCCTTAAACGCAATGAGTGAGAGGAGTCTCGAAACTGCATTCTCAGCCAAATGCCGAAGACCGCAAATCCACCACCATCTCCCCGGGGCCTGCCAAGATTTACTCAAGAAGACGAGGATCCACATTAAAGAGGTTCTCCTTTGTGGTCTTCGGTCTTAGGATTTACATGAGAAAGTCCTAATTTAAGACTTTCCGTGTGATTCGTAGGTGATAAAACTATAAAGAAAAGTAAGGAAGTGATTATTATAAAAATTCGGCTGCTGGCTGCCTCGAAAGGAGGTTGTAATCTGGGAGGGATGGGGGCGGGCAGTGTTGGCAGTGGTCTATTTCATGACCTCGGTGATGATTACATGTGGATGTTTGCTTTGTAATTATTCATTGTACTATACATTTGTTTCACATGCTTTTCCTCACGTGTCATATTTCATAAAAAATGAAGGTTGGAAATAAACAAAACAAAAATGAAGTCTCACTACTGTTACCAAGGGGTAGATACCTATCCTTAAGACACAGGCCTACCCTTCCATTTCTGATTTACCGGTTGGTCTTCCCCTCATCTGGCTGGTCATGGCCATGGCTCAGGTCATGTCAGCAGCCCCACTCTGCTGCTAGGATTCTGCACGTGCTCCCCATCTGGCCTGCCACACCTCAAGGGGCCAGGGCTGCTGTACCTGAAGCCATAGTCCATCAGCACAGGGACCTAGACCCTTCTTGGAGTCAGAGAAAGGAGAGGAACTGACCAAACCTGTTTTCTATTTTCCTTTTCTCTAACTGGCCCAGGCTTGCCCTCTTCATCTCTGTTACACATCTCTGGTGGAGACAATCTGAGTCACTGAAGAAGGGTGCCTGAGATGGGATAGGGGAGAGAAAAGTCTAGAAATGACTGAGCAACTCCATCTGCATTGGTAGGGTTTAGTCAGAACCCAGAGGCCCATGGTACAGTGAAGCTTTAATTTCAAAACGATCGGAGAATCACTCACGTGAGCCAATTGGTTCACGTTGGCATGTTGGGACCAATATTCAACAGTCAGTGAATATTTTATGTGCTAGGCACCTTGCATGCAAAGATAACTGATATGCCCCTGCTTAACCTCTTCAATGCTTTCTCCTGGTTCTTGTCCACCTCTCCAATGTCCTCAGAACCATGCACTGACTCACTGGGCTCCAGCGATGCTGCCCTCTTTGAAACGTCTCAGACAGAACTGACCTTCCCGAGCCTGCCTTAGAGCCTTTGCACTTGCTGTCCTGAGCTCTCCTGCTCTGCACAAGCCTGCTCCTTTCCACCCTGCACATCTTTGCTCAAATATCACCTCTTTAAGAGGACCTGCTCCCCACGCAGCTTAGAGCAGCACTTCCAACCCATGACAACACCACGCTGCTTTATTTCCTTCATAGCCTCGTCACTATCCAAAACAATCTCACCCCTTTAGCATTCTTACTATCATTCTCTCCCCATTAAAAAGTAAATTCAAGGTCTTCTTTCCACCACTGGACCCTCGGTGCTAGAATGTAGTCTAATTACCTGTTGAAGAAACGCAATGAATGAAGACATAATCTCTACTCAAGGAGTTAAGGTCTCATAGCGGGACAAGCAATAATCAAAAGAAGTGCGAGGACAGAGGTATGCACAAGTATCTAGCAGAACAAGAAAAGCAGAATATTCAAAAGAGTTATACTTGGGGCGCCTGGGTGGCTCAGTTGGTTGAGCATCTGACTTTGGCTCAGGTCATGATCTCATAGCTCGTGAGTTCGAGCTCCATGTTGAACTCTGTGTTGACAGCTCAGAGCCTGGAGCCTGCTTCAGATTCTGTGTCCCTCTCTCTCTCTGCCCCTCTCTCGCTCATGCTCTCTCTCTCAAGAATAAATAAAAAACCATTAAAAAAAATTAAAAAAAAAAAGTTACATACTTAACAATTACTAAGTACTTCCTATGCTCCAGGCATTGTTCTAAGTATTTAATATGTATTAACTCACTGGAAATTCACAAGAACTCTGAAATATAGAAACTATTATCTTCAACAAAAACAAGACATGAAGAGGTTAGTAGCCCTTGCCTAAAGTTGTACAGCTGGCAGGTGAAAGAGCTGAGGTTCAAACCCAGAGCTGATAAAGGAAGGTTTCCCAAGGGAGCAAGGTTTGATCTCAATCTAAAGGGCCAGGGCAGGCCACGCTGATCACTGCCAGAAAGAACAGGCATGTGCAGGTACACAGGCATGGAAAAGCAGGATGTCAGGGGGGTAGATGAGTCTCATACACATAATGTTGAACACAAGAAGACAGACACAAAACGATATACACTGTAGGATTCCCCTTGGTTCAGAAACAGGCAATACTGCTCTATGCCAGTAGAAATCACAATAGCTTACCTTTCGGGGGATTACTGACTAGGAAAGGACCTAGGAAGTCTTCTGGGATGCTAGTTATTCTCTGTATCTTCATCTGCAAGGTGGTTATAGGGGTATGCTCACTTTGTACAAATTCATCCAGTGATACAATTTCCAGGATGCATGTTATATTTAAATTAAAAAAAATTAAAGGTCACTTCAGCAATAGTATTGACCTAAAAACCAAACCACTTGTGATTTTTTTTTTAAGAGGTGTAGAATTTTTGTGCGTCTTGATGATGAGATTTAATGGCTGCAGATAAGAAAAGCAGAAGGGCACCTGGTTGGCTCAGTCAGTTGAGGATCCAACTTCAGCTCAGGTCATGATCTCACAGCCCATGGGTTCGAGCCCCCTGTCAGGTTCTGTGCTGACAGCTCAGAGCGGTCATACTCCTTTGAATTCTGTGTCATCCTCTCTCTCTGCCCCTCCCCCCCTCAAAAATAAGTAAACATTAACAAAAAAAGAAAAATGAAAAAAAAAAAAAAAAAGAAGAGCAGAGAGGAGGGGCACCTGGCCGGTTCAGACGGTGGAACGCGTGACTCTTGACCTCAGGGTTGTGAATTCGAGCCCCACTTTTGGTGTAGAGATTATTTGAAAATTACTTTAAAATCATAATTACTTTAAAAAAAATAAATAAAATCATAATTACTTAAAAAAAAAAAAAAGCAGAAAAGAGAGATAGAAGGAACGAGAAGCTAAGACCAGGATTTAATGTGTAGACATTAGAAATGGAGGGTTCAAGAGAGGGGCTCAGAAGACAGAACAAGCTCAAAGGGACAGGGGAGAATCACGGACTGAATCTTCCCCTAACCTAGCAGATTCAGCCACAATAGCATGCATTGGATGTTTCTCTGCTTCTGGTGTTGGGAAGGGGTGAGCCTAGCTGGGACTAAGGCAGGAATGAGACAGGTGTGGGAACGGAAGCTCAGAGAGGTCTGAGATCACACACTTCATAAGTGCTGGAGTTATCTTTGCCAGAACCTCCAATTTGTGCTAAGACAGGGCCAACACTTAAGCACTGGCCCCACTTGAAGGCGGAGTTTTGGCTCAGAGGAAGTGAAAGCAGCCAGCTTTGGTGGTGTTGGTGGCTTCCTGCCCAGGGGACACACCCAGCTTCTAAATCACCATTCTGGACCGTCACGTTGTTGCTAGGCACCGGAGGGGCCCCACCAGCTTTCAAGCAGAGCCAGCCAAGGGCAGTTAACTTCGCCTCACTGCAAGGTCAGGTGCAGAACAGAGAGGGAAGCCAGCCACCCGGTGAAGGCTTTCCTTTTTTTGTTTTGTTTTATTTACTTCCATCCCCAGCCCTCCCACCTGCCCCCTCCCATTGTCTCCCATGAATTCTAGTTATCTGTGTTCACTAGAAGGAAGAGCCTTCAACCAGGCGGCAGTCATGTGTCTCCTACAAAAATCAAACTGTTCCTTGAGGATCCATCATGGGCAGGCCCTGGGTTGGAGGCCAAGAACATAGAGATTCCCTCTTGATGGAGCTCATGATCTGACTGGGGACAGAGTGGACGCTATAGCACAGTGATTCTTGGAATACAACATGACATATGGGGTACACAACATACATTTTCTGACTGAACGGGACTAAAGAACTAAAGCCAGAGTGTTAAAGGAGCTCACAGGAAGGAGGGCCTCTGATGTCAGTTCAAGACAGAAATCAAAGAAGGCTTCATGAAGGCGACCATGCCTATCTATGTCACAAAGAATGAGTAGGAGTAGGTTGGCAGATCGGGGGAGGCATGGGGAGAGGCATTCCAGACCAAGGGAAAATGTCCAATAAATGCCTGGCAGTGGGTGGAAAATGCTTAGCAAAATAGTTAAGCCATTGTCAAGTGCATTGAACTAAGCTGCCTGTGGAAACTGACCACACGTGATGCTCCTGGAAGGGCCAGTTACACTTGAATTCTCCAGCCAGCACCGCCATCACGGTGGACTCCTCATGGCCCCCCACACCTTGCAGAGTTGGCCTCCTCTCCAGCAGCCAGGCCCTGGCACCCACACGCTGCTCAGGGAGTAGCTGCCCAATAGAGGACATACTTTTCCATGGCACCAGCCAGTTGCTAGGAATCTCGAATTACCTTGTGGTCCCAACACTCGTTTTCACCAGCAGTCATCTGGCAGGAACACTTTTCTTTCTTTTAAAAAAAAAATTTTTTTTAATGTTTACTTACTTTGAGAGAGAGAGACAGAAGAAAGAGACAGCACGAGGCAGAGAGAGACGGAGACACAGAATCTGAAGCAACCTCCAGGCTCTGAGCTGTCAGCAAAGCCTGACACAGGGCTCGAATTCACGAGCGGAAAGATCATGACCTGAGCTGAAGTCCGACACTCAACCCACCGAGCCACCCAGGTGCCCCTGGCAGGAACATTTTCAATAACTAGATGAAATTATTCTTTTGTGGAACTCGGAGTCCAAATAATCCCAGTGGGAAAATTAGGCACAGGAGACAGTTTACAAGTATTTCCCTCTGGCTGCTCTGCATTTTCCTCCTCCTTCCTCTCACAGAATTAAAGTGTTCAGGGTTCTTTGGAACCTGGCTCTAAATGGACTCAAAGAAACTACAACGTCAGGCACTGGGGGTAGCTGGGTCGTGCCGCTGCACAGAGAACGCGTGGGGATCATCCTGGGGAGTGGCAGCGGAGATAGGGAGTTGCTGTCCTCTCCAATCCCCACAGAGCCCTTAACACACTGGACTCAGTCTGCTCTTTGATATCCGGGCAGCGTGACCTCATGGCAAGGGCGTGGGGCCGGAGCCAGATGAAACGGAGATGAACTGCAGCCTCTCCTCTTACTGGGTTTGTTTGGGGCAAAGAATCTCCTCTGTAAATTCGCTTCCATGGGAAAGAGCTGGTACCGCAGGGTTGCTGGGAGACAGTGCTGGGAAACTGTGAACTGTATCAGTCCCGGTTTCAGGACATGGAGGTTGAGTCATGGCTCTGTCACTTACCTCTCTCAACCTCTTCTGCTTTGGAGGTTAGACGACATACCTAAATCCCTGACCTTACATTTTTTTTTACTGACAGTGTAAGGCTAGGTTTTAGCCATACAAGGAACTACTCAGTGGCTGCTAAAATTAGTTTTAAATAAAGCCAATCTCTGTACGTTGATAGCAAAAGACCCCAAGACTTATTGGGTAAGAAAAATATATATAGCCTAAACGGACATGGTCTGCATTTTGTGTAAATAAAAAAAGGATGTATGTGTTTATGCACATACGTCTGGTATGTGCTTACATCTGTAGAATTCATATTTTTGGAAGGATACGTAACTGCTAATTTAGGGGAGAGACTTTAAGTTTTCCTTTTAGGGGTGCCTGGGTGGCTTAGTCAGCTAAGCATCCGACTCTTGATTTTGGCTCAGGTCACGATCCCAGGGTTGTGGGATCAAGCCCCAGGTCGGGCTCCACACTGGCTGTTTAAGATTCTCTCTCTCTCTCTCGCTCTCTCTTTCCCTCCCTCCCTCCCTCTGCCCCTCCTTCTCATGCTCTCTGGCACACGCAGGTGCTATCCAATCAAATCAAATTTCCTTTTGTCCCTTTCTACACTGTTGGACTTTTCTGTCCACATGCAAATATATCTTTTGCTTTGAAAAATGGGAATTCCCTGGGAAGTGAGATTATGGACCATTTTTGTTTTCATACTTTTCCTGCATCAAATGAAACTTAAAAAATGTTACTCTACCTTGTGAGATAAATTGAAAAGTCAAAGAAGAAACATCTTGCATGCAGGAGATTTTCAAGAGATGCTTGTTAAATTCACACTTGCAGACATGATGTAAAGAGCCCAAGACTAGGGGGACAGATATCCAAGGCTTAGATTCTAGCTCCACCATTTATCGGCCATATTGTGTTACTGGTGAATCTCAGTTCTCTCATCTATAAAGCAGGTGTATTTATACGAATTGATTAAATGAATCATGAACGCATCTAGTCCAGATCCTGGTACACAGTAAACCATGTTAGTAGCATGGCTGGGGTTGGAGGTGTAATATTAATCTTTGTACCAAAGAACTTAAGATTTGTCAGAGTAGGTGACCTTATCCAAACACACGCAGGGATACGAAACCCTGTTTTTTTAAAGTCGGCTCCACGTCCAACGTGAGACTTGAACTCAAGACCCTGAGATTAAGAGTCACATGCTCCACCAACCAAACCAGCCAGACACCCCAATATGAAACCAAATTTATACCACTCTTCCCACAGTTTCCTCAATTCAACATTAAGGGTCATCTGTGGCAAATCTGTGACGAACCGTCCTGTTAAACCGGTGGTTCTCAACTAGGGGCAAATTTGCCCCCAGGGAACATTTGGCAATGTCTGGAGACGTTTTTGGTTGTTTCATCAGTGGGGTGCTACTGGCATCTGGTGAGTAGACTAGGGATGCTGCTAAACATCTTATAATAAACAAGACAAGCCCCCACAAAAGAGAACCGTCTGGCCTCAAACTGCCAATGTTGAGAAAATCTGTGCTAAGGTCACTCAACTCAGGACACCTCAGGGCCATAAAATCCCTAAGGTGGTAACTTTTTGGGCCTCCTGTAAAGTCGGCTGCTTTACTTACACACTGTATTCTAGATCGAAGCAGCTGAGAAATTGGTACTGGCCAGGAAATTCTTAACATCGGGAGTCCCTGATCCCTGCAGACTAAAAGAAATACCTTCATGATGCTCCAAACAAACTGAAATATTGGAGATATTCTGACCCTGTCACGGTTACAAATTCCTTTGCCAACTTAGAGGTAGGAAAGCTTAACCTAAGGGGCACCCAGCTGGCTCAGTCAGCAGAGCGTGCGACTCTTGATCTCAGGGTTGTGCGTTCGAGCCCCACATTGGGTGTAGAGATTACTTTAAAAGTTTTAAAAAGAGAGAAAAGCTTAATTTAGTCAATAAAAGGCACAGCTCACTGTTCTGTATGTTCTCTACTCCCCAAGCATTTCCAGGCTTTTTTGCTCAAGGTGGGATTCCATCCAGTGATCTGCTTAAGTTCAGTTACAATCTCACTTCCCTAACTTGGCTATTTCCTCCCTCCTCTGCTGTTAGCGTATTTTTAAAATAGGAAACGTGTCTTCTTAGTGCTATCTCAAAACCAGATACCAAAAAGGGAAGACTAGTTTTACTTAAGCGACCCTACCAATATAGCTCGAGGTCTTCCTCTCCCCTCAAAAATTATACATTTCCTTAATTCTGGGTTTTATAGTTGTATCCTAGCTTCTAGACCAGTCCCATGGGCTCAGCAAGTTATTAAAACCCCAGCAGAATAAACAGGATTTCCAGCTTGGAGCTAACGGGTCCCTCGACCAAAGATTAGTTTCTGAATTGGCACCAAGTTGGTTCCAGGAGCAGATGTACAAATCCAAGAGCCAGGCCAGATGCAGAAAGGTTCCTCAAGACTGGGTCATGCTCAGGAAAAGCAACTGCCCTTTAATGTCTGCCTGTCCCAACCACAGTGACCGCTCTCTCAGTGGTCAGCTGGGGCACGGGTCTCCACACACACAAAGCCAGGATGCCCTGTTTCAGGAAGAGCAGAAGAGAACAGTCAAACGGCTGTAGAGTGAGTTCTGAGGGGAGACAAACTATAGAACAACAGTGACGGAAATGGATCAAGAACAAATCAAACAGATCCGTGTAAGAGTTACCTCTTAGGACCCTGTTTTATCCATTTTTTTTTAAAGTTTATTTATTTTTGAGAGAGAACATGAACAGGGGAGGGGCAGAGAGAGAGGGAGACACAGAATCCGAAGCAGGCTCCAGGCTCTGAGCTGTCAGCACAGAGCCCGACGTGGGGCTCGAACCCACAGACTGTGAGATCATGACCTGAGCCGAAGCCAGACGCTCAACGGACTGAGCCACCCAGGTGCCCCGATCCCTCAGTTTTAATTTAAATTCTGACTGGGGGTGCCTCGGTCCGGTAAGCGTCTTGACTCTTGATTTCAGCTCAGGTCATGATCTTGGGATTCTCTTTCTCCCTCTCTCTGCTCCCCACCCCCACTTGTGCACTCTCGGGCTCTCTCTCAAAATAAATAAACTTAAAAAAAATTCTGGGGTGCCTGGAGTCCCACGACGGGTAAGCACAAGCCCCGCTTTCTCTCTCTCCCCTTCCCTCTCTCTTTGTGCCCCTGGCTCACTCTCTCTAAGAAAAAAAAAAAAACAGAAAAAAAAATCTGAATAACACAAAGGCATGAGCTGTTCCTATCTTATGTCTAGCTCACATCTACTCCTGATAATTGTCTCACCTTTCTCAAATGCTGAGTAAGAGCTAAACTGGTAAATCACCACAGGACACTGTGATTAAGGACCAAACTTTAATATTTCAAGGGCGTCTCAAACGAGTTTACTGGATGGGGTTACAGAAGCTTCCATTCATGCCACCACAGCAAGAATCAAGAATTCTGAAAGTTGAAGCGATTAGCTCTTTGGATACATAACAATATATTAAAGCATGTCAGAAAGTGCAAAAAAGGAGGCATTCGGCAGAGCAAAAACAAGCAACAGGCTGATTGTCCTAACAGGAGGGTAGAGAAGCTCTTTCCGGAGCTCAGTCCCCGGAATTAGAGCTGCCTCAGCCAGAGGGAGGTCCAGACATGGGTTTTGACGGATTATTACAACTAGTCAAAGCCAAGCTCAAAAAAACCGAGGCTCCCATTTCCCCATGACCGCGACTGGCTCTTGCAACAACAACGAGCACCTCCGGTGACTTCTCACGCGCAGGCTGAGCAAGGACCCAGCGGCAGGACTCAGCCGGTGATTCTGACCCCAGGCTGACATCTCTGGGCCCGAGCTCGGAGCTCCTCGGGCAGGACAGCCTGGAACTGCTCCTGCACCAGCATCTCCACAATCTGCTCCTTTGTGTGAATATCGGGTCTCAGCCACTGTCCAGCAAGCTCCTGCAGATGTCGGAGGACCTCCCTGGGCCCGGCTGCATCCTCATAGCGGAATTTCCTGAACCTCTGCCTGGAGGCTGCAGCGTTGGGACGATTCCTTCGTGGCATGGTCTCAAGGTCTTCGGCGGAGTCTTCATCGAGGCTCTCTGGTGGAAGCCCGGAAGGCTCTCGCGGAACCTGGACCTGGGGAGCCGATATGAGGACAACTTCTGACTCCTCGGCCACCGTCTCATTTGACGGTGGCCTTATTTTATCATTCTGGACTTCTCTATTTCTTTGTGTCTCTAAGTACCCTTCAGTCTCCATTCTGGGACTCTGGAAAAGGATGTCTCCGACTCCTAAACACAGAGAAAAGACAGGCTGAGCGAAACAGACCCCAGAGACTGTTAAAACCACCTTGATCTCACGGATCTGGTCCAGATCCAGGTTCCATCCACTTTCCAATCTTAACAGGGTTTCTTAATAAAGGTCCTAGAAATTCTATTTTTGTTTCTTTTGGATCAATTGACACAACGGAGAAAAATATGTCAGTGGTTTACCAAAATGTAGATTCTCAAAGCACAAAGGATGGAGAACACTGGCCTCACTAGCTAGAGAACCTTCTAGACAATCTTTCATCCATTTTCCCCTCAATACAAAGTATTTTACATTATGTTAAAACAGAGAACTATGTATGCATATGTTTTATAGGGGGAAAAATCTTTAAAACCAGGGTGTTTGCGTCCTCCAATGTCTTTTATGGAGTTATGTTATGACTAAAAGCAAGTTATGAGAAAGGACTAAAATGTAAGAGATAAAAGTCTGTTCATGTATATCTACCCTTCATTTACATCTACTCTGCGGTCTTTTCTACCCCACCTCCCCATCTCTTTCATGATCAAAGAGTAACAAGGGTTTAAAAGCACTTTGGGAGCTACCCAGGATGGAGCCTAAGCCCCCTCTTCACAAAGAAAGAAAAGACTAGAAAAGAAAAGCCTCCACATTAAGATTAAGATCTTAAGTTCCTCTAATCAGTGTACAGGAAACTGACCTAGTCAGAATCCTGGTAGTGCAGACTCCCAACTCTTGGGATGCTTGTCAGCTCTACGATTAGCAAACCAGATGCAGTGGGGAAGGGGGGAGAGGCGCACCAAATACCTGTAAAATGCCAGGAAAAAAAAAGGCTTTGCTTCATTTGGGTTAGGGCCCCAGTCCAAGAGAAGGGTTATTTACAGGAAAACCGCAATCTATGTTATTTAAAGAGAGAGAGACTTCAAGTGACAGTACAGAAATGACCAAATTAATTTCTGTATCAGGGTATGTCCAATCACAGAGTGTAACTCCTAGAATAGTGGTCAGTTTTACCGTCTCTTTTTTCATGAACAAACTCCTTCACCCAAGAACGAATCCCTCCTTAGTCCACGTGGCAGAAGTGTCCATGTTTAAAATCCCTCCCACCTCAGTCTCTCAAACCAGTTTCCTGGGTAACAACTGACAGAGGCCAACAATCACCAACACTGACCAGCTGCTTCGCATTAACTAGTTCTCAGAGCCTAGTCACCTCTTCTCTAAACGTTCCATGACCCATTTTCTAGGAGCCTCGTACTGATTCTAGACCTTGCAGTTTGGATACTCCTGGAGGACACCTGTTCTTCCCGTATTATCTGGGTTTTTGTTCAATCAACAGAATGGACTCTCCCCAAAAGTAAGTTGTTACTAACCTAGAGTGAATGAGGATCAAAGCAAAGTATCCCCATAACTCAGGGGAGCCTTGGATAAAAAGGAAGTATTTAGTCAAAGAAAGGTTGGATGGAATGTGAGAAAGCAAAATCCTGGGAACAACCTAACTGACCATGAACAGGGAAATAATTAAAGTATCGTCAACCATTCAGCAGAAAATACAGTGCGGCCTTATAAAGAATGAAGTCAGCCTGTGAGTGCTGATACATCCACACGTCCACCACACGTCACCCAAGATGCAGATCACTACGTGTAATATGACCCCACCTGAGGAAGTTAAAATACATACACATAAGCATACATGGCCTGATCTATCCACAAACACCTTCAATTATATTTACTTCTTAGGGGCAGGGACAGAAGACAGAAACATTTTTCATTCCATAGCTTTCTATACTGCGTTCTTTTTAACTACAACCACGTCTTACTTTCATAACAACTCAAGAGGAAGCAAACATTCCCCTCCTGCCCAAAACCTTTCTGAGTAAAAAACCCCTAACCCACTTAGGAAAACACCCTTTTACTAATTCTTCTAGCTCTTAGCACCAGAGGTGTTTACGACCCGGACTTCTAAGAATAGTCTCAACTGTCAGGCCAGTTCCCAAGGCTGGCTCTGAAACATGGACCAACTCTACGCCTCACCCCGCTTATAAATCCTATCAGTTTTAGAAACCCAATGACCAGACACAATGCTTACCCTCATCAGTTAATAATTCCTATTCACTGAGCACTTACTTCCTAGCTGACACTATGCTGAGCATTTCACGTTCTCTTCTACGTGATCCTCTTAGCCACTCTCAACTCTCCACACGACTCTCTACTGCCCCGGCCGTCTCTGTTAGCAACAGCAGCAGCCGATGTTATTTGTTGAATTTTACAGGCCAAACGCTCTGCGGAAGCTGTCCCTCATCCAAGCAATCCTCCCGATAACCCAGGATGACATTTTCATTCGCAAGTAAACAAACGGAGGCTCGACAAGAAGGGATTTGCCCAAGATCACAAGGCCAGGAGGTGGCGGGGCTACTCAACCGCGTAGAAAATTCCCGGCTTCTAGGCGGGGAGCTGCGTCGGGCTCCTCCCACCATATGGGCGCGGCTCAGGGGGCCTAGGTGGGGCCGGAAAAGCGCTTCTGGGGCTCCAAACCAGGACCTCCTCCTCCCGGACTGCAGCGAGACCCTGAGCCACGCCAGCCCCGACAGCCCGCAGACCCGCAAAGCAGGGCTTCCCCTCTCCGAAAGCGGCGGCCGCCGCCGCCGCCGCGGCCCCCGGCTCCCCACAGATCGTGCGCCGGGGAAGGAGTGACGGGCGGGAGGGAAGAAGGGAGGGAGCGTTCACCTGCGCAGGTGCCACCTCGGAAGGCAGGGGGCAACGGGGGCGGGGGCGCCTGGCGACCAGACTCGAAGCCCGAAACCGACTCCGAGGAAAGGAAACCAACTACCCAGCGCAGAGCTTTGTAGCCCGCCGCCGGAACCGGAAGTGGCGGGCCGCCGGAAGTTGGAAGTGAAGCGGGGTCGGGGGGGGGGGGGCGGAATAGGGTAGAGGGGGTCTCTCTAGGGCCCGGTGGTGCGTGGTAGCTCCATGGTTTTAACCCGTGGTGGGCTTTGGGCCTTCCTCAATCCTCAGGCCTTCCTACTGCGTGGAGCTGTGGTACTGCCTAGGCAGCCTCTCGGCTTCTGGGAAGTTCTCTGCTTCTCTGAGCCCCAGTTTGCCCAGCTGCAAAATGAAAAGAAGTTGAACCGGGAATTGAGACACTCCAGGAGCCGGCCCGCAGCTGACTCAGCGCCCCACCCTGAGGTTACACCCTTGACTCTTTGCACCACCCAGAGGAAAGAAACCAACATAGAGGGCTGGGTGGCTGCTGTTTGGAAACCGCCATCCTGTGTGGCGCCCCGTGCAATCACTCCACGTGAGGCGGTGGGCACAGTCTAATAAGTACCCCTGCGTCCGTGTACCCAGACAGAAGTGGGCATGTGCCACGTGGGTTTGTCCTTCTGTCCAGGGGAAGATCCTGTGTATAGAAAGCTCGGTCTCAGCCCTGTGTCCCTCTTCCCCCCCAAGACTTTCCAATTGCTGACGGTTAAGAATTGAAGTTTTGAAGTCACACTTAGCTGGTTTGAGTCTGGGTTTAGCCTGGAGTTGAGTCGGGGGCACACATGTTAAAATAGCACCGCATGTAAGAGGAAGTGCAAAGATGCTAAGGCAGCCCTTCCACGGCGGTCTTAACCCTGAAGGGGAAGGGACTTGGCCAAGGACAAGGCACTCAGGTGGCCCAGCCGGCTCTCCTCCCATTTGCCCTATCCAAATGGGACATGCTAGGGAATTAAGAGGGGCACTCCAAAGACCCCTCCCGGGTTATCACCACCTCCCAACCCTCTCCACCCCTCTCCCTAACCTCTCACACCCCCCACCTCACCCCACTCCCAACCAATGTCACTGGGGAAGAGAAGATGTGCCTTTTGTCTACACTGCCACTGCTGGTTAGTAACCCCCTAGATTGCCAGGTTCTCCAGCTGGTGGTTGGATAGCCAGGCTCCTTGCTATGGCCCCACCCCTACCTCCACCACTGTGGGCCCTTCCCCCACTCCCCCCTACAGGGTAGTTTCCACGTTTCACTCCCTGTCAGCCTTGGTTTCCCCATCTGTAAAATGAGAGGGTTGGACTGCATTAAAGACTTCCAGTTGTACACCCCACCCCATCCCATTCTTAGGCTCCCGGGGAATGCTTCAGGAAACTGCTGGAGTGCAGTGGGGGTAGGGGATGGTTTAAATCCCAGAGCAGCTCTGATTTTAAAGGTTTATACATTTATATGAAAAGTTTATATGTTGTGGCTCCGTGTAAGATTATTGTATCACTCAGGATAAAATGTAAACTTTGCACTTTGCCCCACATTCCTCATCTTTCCCCATCCTCCTGTTCACTCACTGCTCCAGGCACAGCGGCCTTGTAGTTATTTTGCAAACCCAAGAAGTTCATCGTCACCTCTTTGGTGACTCTGCTTGTGGTGCTCTTTCCTGACATCTGTTCATCAAGGATCCAGTTCAAATGTTGCCTCTCTAGAGCAGCCTTTGCTATCCCCCCTCTTCTAAAGACACCTATGCAATCCCTTTATAGCCTGTCAATCTGTATTGTTATTATCTGTTTATTTTCTATTTTGCCCACTAGGCAGTGGCCACAAGGCCAAAGACCTTGACTGTCCTGTCCCCGTGTCTCCAGCACCTGAAGCTGAGCACAGGCTGGGTGGACATCTGTTGAATGACTCAATGAGTGAGTGAATGAACAGAGAAGGCTTGAATTTTATGATAAAGCCAGCCTGGTAAAGACCACCAGGGACACAGGTATAGTTTAACAAAGTTAAGTTTATTGACTTAATGCCACAAGCATCCAGAGAAACCATGGGGTGTCTCATGAAAGAAAGGAAGAAACAGGGTTAATATTGTAGGATTTGGGGGAACTTTGGAATTTAGGTGAAATTGAAATGAAGCAGTGTTGACAGGCTCAAGGCAAACTTGGTCTTGTAGAAAGAGGTTAACATCTAGCTTGAGACCAGAAGTAGATTCATAGCCGTGTTTCCTTGGACACTGCAAAGTTAAGATAAATATGGACCGTTGTGTCCAAAACCTCTTGTCTGAAGCTCTGCACCTGGGGTGGTAATCCATGCTGCTTCTCTGTGTCAAATCTGGCTCTGACCCACTAGACAAGAGTGGGATTCTTCATCTCACTGACCCGATCTCAAACAGCAAAGTTTCTCAGAACTATGTCTTTGGTGTTCATTGACAAAAGAAAGTTAGACAGATTCACATTTGACAGGAATGTCTTGATGTCTCAATCATCTGGATGTGAGGGCCATCCAGGGCTCCAGTCTTCCCATCCCAAGGTGACCCCAGCCCCCTGGGCTCCGCATCACTCTGAGCCTTCATTAGAACACTGAGTTAAGCCTCCAGCCCCGTTTGGGTGTACCTGTCAGATTCCCAGCCAGACTCTGGGCACATCAAGGGCCTGGCCCAAGTTTGGGTCATTTTCTTCTGCCCATGCTTGCCACAGAATACCCAAAGGTGCTCAATCTGTGCCCATTGAATCCAGCTGTTGATAAGTCTAATGAATGTAAAGAAAAAGAAATGGAAGGAAGCATACCAAAATGATAGCAGTAGCTGTGTAACGGGTGTGGGAATGTGAGTGGTTTTTTTTTAAATCTCCCAAAGGGGAAGTCCCTAACATGTAACCAAGATTAATGTTATGAAAAAGGAAAAGAAAATGGCATTGCTGACTCTTCTAAGAAAAAAGTATTGACATTTGAATGAGTTTTGAATGAGAACAAAATTGTTGACACATTTTGATTAAAGAGAAGGGAACGCAGCACCAATCCTTTATATTTTCCGAGGGAATTCAAGTATTGACATTGTGCTTTTTCAGAAAGTGGGTTTTCCTCGTGATTTAGAAAACACACACACACACACACACACACACAAAGTTGTTGGCATTGACACTCTAATCATTACTCAAAAAATTAAATTATTGGAGCGCCTAGGGTGGCTCGTCAGTTCAGCATCTTACTCTTGACTTTTGGCTCAGGTCATGATCTCATGGTTTGTGTGTGCGAGCCCTGTGTCGGGCTCTGTGCTGACAGCATGGAGCCTGCTTGGGATTCTCTCCCTCCCTCTCTCTGCCCCTCCCCAGCTCACTTGTTCTCTCTCTCTCTCTCTCTCTCTCAAAATCAGTAAACATTTAAAAAATGATTGATTATATGGTTTTTAAAGGACTTGAATTGTCAAGACTTGGAGATTAAAAAAAGAACATTAAATTATTGCTGAAACTGTTGGCACTTTTAGGCAAGATTTCCTGACTCCCCGTTGCCCACACATGAGAAGGGTGTTGGCAGTTCTCGGCCCCATCCTGAGGCGGGGTGGAGGGCCCGTGACGGCCTACTTCCCAGCCACAGAGTGGAATTTTCCAGGTCTGAATGCCCTTTGTCCTAGAACTACTTTGGAAAATTGTCCAAGGTCACGGAAGGACCCACTGGGAAGAAGTAGATACTCAGCTTTTGCGACCCCGTTGTGCCTTGACAGCATGTGACTATTGCATATGTCACCTGGCGCCATCTGTCTGACGCGACACAAATGATCACCACATGCCCCACTTTGCACCACTTTCTCCCCTCCTCCCCCCACACCCCTGTGATGCTGAGGTCTCTTCCCTGCTTGACTCCGTTCCTCCCTTGCCCTCATGCTGGCCTTGCCAGACCAGTTCTTAGGCTTTTGTGGGAGCTGGAGTGGGGGGTAAGGGCTGGAGGAGGAGAGTTTCTGTGGGAAAAGACTGAGGGTCCAAGAGTGGGTACGGAGAAAAGCAGGGGAGGGAGGGCAGTTGTCATGTGTGGGGACCGTGGGCGGGAAGAGAAAAAAAAAGAAAGACAATTTTAAGAAGTACTGTTGATACAGTTACTGTGGAGAGCAACTTGGCGATTGGTTAAATTGAAAATGAGCACCCCCTCCCACCCAGTAATTCCATTTCCTGGAATATACCCTAGAGAAACTCTTGCACATCGCACCTGGAGGTTTGTCCAAGGACGTTTGCTGAAGCGCTGTTTGTAATCGTGAAAATTGGCCCTGCTGTAAATGTCCATCTGGGGGGGGGGGGGGGGGGGCGGGAAGGATAATAGTGTTGTGCAATAGGCTCCTCTTCAAGACCAGCAGCAATGAACTAGAAATATATAAATTAGCATGGGCCTCAAGAAATAATGTTGGTGGGTGGGGGAAGGGCATTAAGGAGGGCACTTGTTGGGACAAGCACTGGGTGTTACATGTGAGTGATAAATCGCTGAATTCTACTCCTGAAACCATTATTACACTGTGTGTTAACTAATTTGGATTTAAAGAGAGAAAGAAAGAAAGAAACAATGTCGGGCGGAAGCACCAAGTTGCAGAATAATACGTACAGCATGAAGCTATGCCTGTATTTTTAAAAACCAAACAATGCAGTACACTGTATATAGATATTATATGGTTGGTGAAAAATACGTAGCAACGTGGAGTGGAAGGAGCGGAAGGATAAATACCCAATTCATTTCATCAGTAAGGATAAGTTAGGTCAATGCCACTGTAACCAACACCCCAAATCTTAGTGGCCTGTAACCACGGAGTTTATTTCCTGCCTGTGCTGCATATCCGTCAGGGGTCACTGCAGGCTTTGCTCCCCGTCTCCTCACTCTGGGACCAAGCTGACGTACAGCCACCAGCTGCCACGGCAGAGGGAAAGAGAGCTCAGCAAATCGTCCCACCTCTCAAAACCTCACCTCGGCCAGGGCAGGCCACATGGCCAAACCCACCTCCACAGGGCAGGCAAGAACTAGCCCACCGTGGGCCCCAAAGGAAAAACAGTGCTGGCTAGAGGACACATTATCACAGCCATGAGGATGATGTCCTCTGAGTACTCAGAGAACAATTAGTAATATTAAAGGGTACAAAGAGTAATATTAAAAATTATAAATATATGTCCTTGCTGGGCTCATGTTTGCTTTCATGGCATTCAGGAGGAACATGAATAAAGGAATTCAGTTGTGTGTGTGTGTGTGTGTGTGTGTGTGTGTGTGTTTCTGAAAGTTTATGTATTTGTTTTGAGAGAGAGAGAGTGGGGGAGGGACAGAGAGAGAGGAAGAGAGAGAGAATCCCAAGCAGGCTCCATGTTGACAGCAGAGAGCCCGATGTGGGGCTCAAACCCACACACCGTGAGATCATGCCTGAGACAAAGTCACACGCTGAACCGACTGAGCCCCCCCGCCGGGCGCCCCAGAAATTCAGTTGTCTGTATGTTGCCCTGGGCTGCAGGGCAGCAGCCTTTCGGACCTCAGCACCAGCACACTGGGCTCCGACCCCACTTGTGGCATCGTGCGTGCTTCTGCGTGGGCTTCTGCAGCAAGGGCTCCCAAAGTTGTTTTACTCACATCTGAATCCCCATCTCTGCCCTTGCCGCCAAAAAAGGTGCCTCGTAAATGTTTAATGAATGATTCTGATGTGCTCATTTCTATCTCAATAATGAGCTGTTTCAAGGCAGGAACCGTGTCGTCTTTCCCCCCCGAGCCCTCCTCAGGAACAGGAGGATGGCTCCTGTTGAGGCCATGAATGCTTGTTGAGCGAACGAATGAATGGATGACCACAGCCCTCCTTTCCTAGCCCACAGCGGGAGAAGAAAACACGTGGCCCATGCCACTCCTCCATGAGCCCCCCAAGGGCCTGCCAAGTTCACTTTTTCTGCAGATTCTACCATGTTTTTTTGCTGCATCGAAAAGCCAGTGTGTGGCTGTATAGGATGACCGACTTCTCGGGACTCTCCTCCTTTTACCACGGAAAGTTCTGTGCCCTGGGGACCCCCTCAGTCCAGGCAAACTGGGATGGCTGCTCACTCGACGGCAACTCCTTTCTTCTCTCTGGGCCTCATTTTTTTTTTTTTTCCTCATTCTCAAATGAGAGGGTTGTATCTGGTCTTGACTCTACATAACAGATCTAAGATTTTAGGGACAGCCTGGAAGGGAACAGATGAGTCAAAGAAGGAAGAAAGACTCACGTTGGGGTTTTCTGAGAGATCTTTATTTTTTACAAAGAACGTGCATTGCCACCAAGGCCTCGGTTCTAGTGGCTTGACATGACCTAGAAAAAAAAGCCATAGAAAAAGGGAGGAGATTCAGCATAGTCTAGTTAGGAGCACAGATTCTGAAGCCATATGGAACCGGGTTCAATTTCCAGCCATGCCACCATTAGCTGTGTGAGGAGAGTGACTTGACCTCTCTGAGCCTCAGTGTTTTCGTCTGTATAATGGGAGTAATCTTAGTACTCATCTCATGGGGGGGGGGGTTGATGAAACTACTAACTAAGGATGTTTAAGTAGTTTATAAATGTTATCATGAACATTATTAGCCCTCCCTGACCGCTCATTCCAGATAAGGTTTGTGCTTTCACTGGGGCCTGAACATCCAGTCACAGCTCTCCCCATGTTTCATGATGATTGCTCATGTGATCATTTCTTCACCGCAAGCAGCCCTTTGACACATCACTCTATCTTTCAGCACAAGCAAAGACCTGTATCTCACAAACACTTGTTGAGATAAGGAAGTTCATCTGTAGTTCAGAGACACTGAGGTCCTTGGGGCCACACCAGAGCAGAGAACATCCCCCAGGCCCTCTGGAATGTGCCCAGGGGCCCCTCCACTCCTGACCTTCTGGGATCCTTTCAGCCCCTCCTCAGGATCTGCTGTCCCCGCTCAGCCCCGGCACCTCTCAACATCTCAGAAGAGCCAGCATGGGGGCCCTCCTGCTCCGCCCGTCCCGCTCACCTCCTCGATCCAGTCATTGAAGGCCGAGACTCGTGTGAACACCGTGGGCTTCTTGATGGTGTTGCAGCCGAAGGCAGAAACGAAGCTGGTCACACCGTGGACCTGCCAGGAGCCGTCTGCTGTGGGGCAGTTAAGGGGTCCTCCAGAGTCACCCTGGAATTGCCAGAGAGCGGTGGGGAGTTGAGCCGCCATGTGTGGGATTGAAGGAATTGGTTGTGCCTCTGGGGATTCTGAGAAACCCCTGTGTTACTTGACCTCCCCAAGCCCCAGCTGGCCTGTTTGTAACAGACTAACATCTGTCCTACCGGATCTTGTAGGAATTAAGCGAGATGATAAATATATGATCTTAGCACAACCCCTAGCAGAGAGAAAGCAATCAACAAAGGGTAGTTCCCATAGTATTACCACGATAGATAGTTACCATAACAGTATTCATCCTCACTTATAACACAACGATAGGACTGATTTATCGTAACTTCAGGACCATGGAGTTGAAGGTGCCTTTAGAGATCACAGTGTCAATATCCCTTACCGGGCTGATGGGAAAGCCTGAGGACCGGGTCAAGTGATTTGCCCCAGGTCAAGACAGCGTGAGCTGGGACGGGAAGCCAGAGGCCAGGGTGGTGTGTCTGGCCCCCACTGACTTCCTCCAAGTCCTGCCTGGCCTGGAGGCGGAACGGGGCCAGCAGGTGGGATTTCTCCGCCCCTCCCCCCGGCAGATGGCAGAGACACCCCCGGGCCCCGCAGTTCGAGCTGACTCACGTTGCAGCCGGAGAGGATGTCCCCACCCGCACACACCATGGTCTTCTTCACGGAGCTGCCCCACCAGTCCAACTTGGAGCAGTGGTCATAGTCGACCACGGGCAGCAGCGCCTGCTGCAGCTTGTCCGGGAGGGGCCCACCAGCTGCGGGAGAGACCGCCCTGAGTGGGGTGGCGTGGGGTGCAGGGCTGGGGCTGGGGCCCGGGAGTCAGGGCTGGGAGCCCCGGGGTGGGGTGGGGGAGGTTGAGGGAGGCAACCCTTCTAGCCCGATGGGGACTCGCCTCCCACCAGAGGGTCCTGCCTGCTTTGTCCACCATAACACCCCCGGCACCTGGCACACAGGAGACGCTGGAAAATGCTCAGGTGAACACATTTGTGTTTGGGAGGATGGGGTGGAGGGGGGCAGGAGGGAGGTGCCCCCGAAGGAGGACAAGTGCAAGGATGTGTCGTGGTTGCCTTCGACCCCCGGCCCCCAGTCCCTGTGGCCAGTGGGAGGGTTCGGCACGCACTGTGGAGCCGGCCCCAGCCGCTGATGTAGCAGGGAGCCCCGTTGGGCAGGATGTCACCAGCGGGAGGGAGGCAGGCGAGCTGGACCGTGCCTCCCAGCTGGGCACTGCGCGACAGCTTGATGAGAGCGATGTCATTGCTGGGGAAGAGGAAAGAGTCAGGGGAGCCTGGTCCTCCAGCCAGACCAAGCCCCACCTCTCAGCCTTTGCAACAGAGAGTTCGCCTCCAGGATGCCCCCGCTGCTCCTTTTCCTCCAAATCACAGGCGTTCTTAGGGCTGAGCAACTTTAGGAGGCTCCCCGCCCCCCGCCCCCTGCTCCCGGCACCCATGCTGACCCTCGGCCTTCCTAGCTGTCCTCGGCTCTTATACCATGGTCCTTACACTTCAGCTGCACCAGGATCACGGAGGGCTTGTTAAAACATGGGTTGCTGGGGCCCACCCCAGGGTTCTTGAGGCAGTGGGTCCGGGGGTGGGGCCCAAGGACTCACATTGCCAACAAGTTCCCAGGCGATGCTGATGGCCTGGGGACCACCCTTCAAGAACCCCTGTTCTGGGTCTTCCTCTGCTTGCTTGTCACTCGAAGCATCGTACCTGGGGTCCCCTTTCCTCTCCACGTACCGCAGGAGTCCCGTGAGGATGGGTCGAGGTCACGATCATCATGGCCCTTCTCTCCTACACCGCACTTTCAAGGGTTCTGCCCCCTTCTTTGACCCTCACCAGAAAAATGCTGGGCCCCGCAGACACATGATTTTGTACGTGCTTGAGGGCCTTGGGAAGCCCTGCTTCAGTGTTCTCACCCGGTGATTGCCTCCCTGTCCTTCAAACCACTCAGGAAGCCAGGAAAGTCACCCTCAACATATGGTATAATTGAGGCCCAGAGAAGGGCAGTGACTTGCCCAAGGCACACGGCAACTTAGTGCTGGAGGCTGACTCTGGGTCCAGTGCTCCTCCTTTTTCCCACAGTGCTGGGAACCCAGGCTGCACTGGACAAATGTCTGTCGAACGGAGGAACCCTTAGATTTGGGAGCGGGGGTGCCAGAGGAGATCTGGGTTCAAGCCAACCAGCCAAGTGGCCTTGGGGGAGTTCCTGGCCCTCCCTGAGCCCTGCTGTCCTTCCGCAGGGAGAGGAGTTTCGGGCAGATGCTCCTTCGAGGCTCTCCTGGCTCTGACCCTCAGTGTGTGGGACGTGGGCCCAGGCTGCTGGACCCAGCCCCGCTGTCACTGGGGGTCTCTTCAGAATTATCTTTGGGTCACAGAGGGACCAGTAACCTCTGGGTCCCAGGCCTGAGAGTCCACTCACCCACAGGCTACGCAGTTGGGGTTCCAGAGTGGGTGCACGAAGAGGTCCCCAGCATTGATGGGGATCACCTGTTCGGAGCCTTCCTCCTCAGCCCGGTTATATTCGCCCAACACAACCTGGTAGGTCAAGGAGCTCCTGCCAGTGGAGGAGGTCAGGTCAGTCTGGGCCCGACTGGGCTCCTTCCCTCCCCTCCCACAGCTACGCACCACCTGCCCGGTTCTCATGCAGGGACGGGGGCAAGTAAAAACACTTACGAGATGCAGTGGCCCGCAGTCATGACCCAGTCGGGGGCGATAAGGCTGCCGCCACACGTGTGGTGGAAGGCTCCACTCTTCTCGTACTGCAGGGAGACCTGGCGACAAGGAGGGAGGAGCCTAAGTGGTCTGGGCCCTACAGTGAGGGCTGATATCCATGACTGTATAGGTTGTGCACTGGACAACTCTAGAGGGCATCACTCATGCAGAGTGGCCTCCTCCAGAAATGTGCAGTGTTCAACCCACATGACTGTATCATCTATGGCTGTTTTCATACCACAATGGCAGAATTAAGTCACTGCAATAGAAACCACATGGCTGACACAAGCTAAAATATTTTACTCCCTGGTTCTTCCCAGAACAAGTTAGCTGACGATGCTGTAGACCAGTGCCATCCAAGAGAACTTTCTGTGACGGTGGGAATGTTCTCTGCCTCGGCCGTCCAACGTGGTGGCCGCTAGCCATATGTGGCCGTTGAGAATTTGAATGTGGCTAGCATGGAACAACTGAATTTTTAACATTGTTTAATTGTAATTAATTTAAAATTAAATAAAGACATGTGGCTAGTGACTACCGTGTCACCGAAGCAGGTCTAGCCCTCTGTGCCTCACTGACCTCTCTAAAGCCCTTCCTTCCTTTAGTGCTCTCAGACCTTATAACCCTGCTGTGTAATTCGAGGAGTCTAGTAACGAGGACCCCAAAACCTCCATCCCTAAACACAGTGCCCGAAATTCCACTGTTAGTGCACCAACCCTTGGGCCAAACATTTCCTTCTCTCCAGATTCCACTTTTAACATGCAAACAGTCCAGGGAGGGTCACAGGTCGAATGGGCAAGACTTCCCCGCGAAGTGGACTGTCCAAGGGTTTCCTGGCCTTGGCGAGCTGAAGAGGTTACCGGAAGCAAAGCAGTGGGGTCGAGACCGAATGCCCCGCAATCAGAACAGAGTGCAGAGCCCACGGTGAGAAATAGCGCAGCTGGCATTGGTCTTACCTGCCAGGGCCAGCTGTAGGGGGCTGCGTCCTCACCGTTGACAACACGGGAGGAGGGCTGGTAGGAAGGTCGGCCACAGCCCGAGGCTGGAAAGGAGAGTGCAGGCATCAGTGAGCCAGAGAGTCCCCCAAAGCAAAGAGGCCCGGGTCCAGATTCTAGATGCACCACAAGCTGGCTGTGTGACCTGGTGTAAGTGCTTCCCCCTCTCTGGACCTCCATAGCCACCTATGAACAGTGAACATCTGGGCTAGAATAGGGGCCTCCAGAGTCCCAAGAGTCTAGGGATGGAGACGTGACCTCCTTCCATGGCACGATTGAAGGGGCTGATGCACTTAGAACAGTGCCTGGTGCCCAATGAACTCTTAAGAAGTGATAGCTTGTTGTCATGAAAAGTGGTGGCTTTGGAGTAAGACTGCCTGGGTTCAAAATGCAGCTCTGCTCCTAGTTCTGGGGGGGGGGGTTCTTTACTTCTCTGAGGGTCCATCTGTAAAATGGGGATAATAATAGAACTGATCACACGAGCCTGTTGTAAGGCTTATGGGAGATAATATGAGAAAAAATCCTTAGCATTCTCCCTGGTATATAGTAAGCGCTCAATAAACATTATCTGTCACTATTACTGTCAGTCAAGGGAGGCAGCTTGGAGGAGGTGGCCCTGAGCTGGAATATAATATGGCAGAGACATTAGGAAAAGGCTAGACCACAGGATACGGAGTGGGGTTGGGGGAGGGAGAGGAGAGTTGGAGGGCTAAGCAGAGGAACAGAAATTCCAACCCAAGCAGTCTAACCACAGAGTCCAAACTCCTCATGACTAGACTTTTTTACCGTCCCCCCTGATGAGTCCCACCACAGTGCTTTGGGTACACCAGTCTTTCTCCCGAGCTCATCTATCCATGGCTCCCCCTCCATTCTCCTGCCCCCCACCAAATTTGAAGCCCCTACAATCATACCCAGGTATAAGCGGAGACCCCCCCCCCCTCCTGTGGAACCAGGTGTTGGGTTCATGAGACCTGAGGTGAGTGACAGATTTCAAAGGCTCCTAGCCCAGTGCAGCACAGGCTGGGGTCTTACCAAGGGCCACAAGTAGGAGGGAACTCAGCAGCCGGAGCATCATGAGGTCTGAGATGATAGGAAAGACACGCTTAGCCTGGGGGCTCTAATATAGGGCAGAAAGGATACGTGGGAGGAAGGGCAGATTGGGCCCCATTCCTAGAACAGGTGGTAGAACGTCAGCTCTCTCATGGTCCAAGGCCATGGCCCCCACCTGCTGCACATGGGAAGTAACAGCCAACAGTAAGACCCAAGGTTCCCTCCAACCTGTGGCCACACAGGTGGCATTGAATGGCCAGCTGATAACAGGGGAGGGAGGAAGGAAAGTACTCATCAGAACAAGCCAACTTCTTCTAGGGAAGAATATGGGCTCTGGAACTGGTCAGACCTGGGTTCAAATCCCAGCTCTGCCACCTCCAGGCTCTTGATCCTTGGGCATATTAACCTCTCTGGGCCTCGGGTTTCTCATCTCTGAGTCAGGAGCCATATTAGTATCCACCTCAAAATTTTAAAAAATTGTTGAGTGCTTTTCTATATGAGGATGCTCTAGGGGATAGAGCCATGAACATGACATAGTCCCAGATCCCCTGGAGCTTGAGTCTAGTAAGGGAGACTATGACGAATCAACAAAAATAAATGAAGCCTACTTCGTGTGTGTGTGTGTGTGTATAGAACAATACTAAAACAAATGCCTTTATTCTCAGCATCTGGCTTCAGAAATAGAACATTATAATTCCTCTGTGTATCTCAACTCTATGACATTCCCTTGCTTTCATTAGATTTTCACATACATATGTATTCCTAAACAATACATTGGTTTTCCTTTTAGCCCTCTATGTGAGTAGAATCACAGTGATTATTCATTTGCGATGTCATTTTTACTTTGTGTTCAATATTGGTTCCTGAAATTCACCCATGTTGATGCATGCAATTGATTTGTTTTTAGTATTTAGCAATCCATCCTTCAAATATTCGAAAATCAAAAAAAATTTCAAAATCTATCCAATCTATTGTTAATGGATATTTGAGTGTTACTCATTCTTTGCTTTTATGGAAGTGGTTCACATTTATCTGCTCTATGCCTTGGATAAGAGTTAATGAAACATAGGATATGTAATGGTCCAGCTATACTATGTAACCACAAAGAGTTGATATTCTCATTAATAGGGAATGACGGTTCCTGTTGTTCCACAGCTGAGTCAACTTTTTAATTGTGTTTTTTAAAGTCTATTTATTTATTTTTGAGAGAGAGAGACAGAGAAAGACAGAGAGAGAGGGAGAGAGAAGGGGAGAGATCGGGAGACAGAGGATCTAAAGCAGGCTCTGTGCTGACGGCAGAGAGCCCGATGTGGAGCTCAAACTCATAGCAAGATCATGACCGGAGCTGAAGTTGGCCACTTAACCAACTGAGCCACACAGGTGCCCCTTTATTGCTGCTTTTAAGTTTGCCCAACTGTGAGGTGTGAAATGGTGTTGCATTGTGATTTTAATTTGCATTCAGTTTATCACAAATGAGACTGAGCATCTTTTAAAATGTTCATTGGACATCCATATTTCATCGTCCATACCTATTTATGTCTCTTTGCCATTCTTTTTGCCCCGGGTGGCTCAGTCGTTTAAGCATCTGACTTCGGCTCAGGTCATGATCTCGCCGTTCATGGGTTCGAGCCCTGCATTGGGCTCTGTGCTGAGAGCTGGGAGCCTGGAGCTTGCTTCAGGTTCTGTGTCTCCCTCTCTCTCTGCCCCTCCCCCACTTGTGCTCTGTCTCTCTCTCTCTCTCTCTCTCTCTCTCAAAAATAAACATAAAAAAAATAAAATAAAAATTTTAATTCAATTTATTTAAGTTAGAAAGAAAACTGTTCGGGGCGCCTGGGTGGCTCAGTCGGTTAAGCGTCCGACTTCGGCTCAGGTCACAATCTCGCGGTCCGCGAGTTCGAGCCCCGCGTCGGGCTCTGGGCTGACGGCTCGGAGCCTGGAGCCTGCTTCCGATTCTGTGTCTCCCTCTCTCTCTGCCCCTCCCCCATTCATGCTCTGTCTCTCTCTATCTCAAAAATAAATAATAAAACGTTAAAAAAAAATTAAAAAAAAAAAAAAAAAAGAAAGAAAGAAAACTATTCACCTATTTCTCCCATCCCCATCCCCCACCTCTTGCAACCAAGAGGTTGTATCATGACCCGAGCTGAAGTCAGACGCTTAACCGACTGAGCCACCCAGGTGCCCCAACACTTGTTATTTCTTATCTTTTTGATGATAGCTGTTCTAACAGGTGTCAGGTGATATCTCATTGTGGTTTGGGTTTGCATTTTGCTGACGATTCATGATATAGAGTCTCTTTACACGTGCCTGTCGGTCATCTGTAAGTCTTCTTTGGAAAAATGTCTATTCAGATCTGCCCGTTATTTAATGAGATTTTTGTTACTACTGAGTCGTGTGAGTTCCTTATGTAGTTTGGATTTCAGCCCCTTATCAGATGTAAGATATACAATTATTTTCTCCCATTCAGTAGGTTGACTTTTTCTTGAGGATCCACCATGCACAGGCCCCGTGTTGGAGGCCAAGTACATAAAGATTCCCTCTTGATGGTGTTCCCAATCTGCCTGGGGATCCAGACTGGACACTACACCACAGAGGGACACTTAGAACAGGGCATGGCATATTGAGTATACAATATATATTTGCCGAATGAACAGAGAGTGCGAGAGAACTAAAGCTAAGGCCTTAGAAGAGCTCACAGGAGAGCTTCAGATGCTGATATATAGTCGTACTGGTTTATTTCTGCTTTGTTGCTTTTGTTTGTGGTGTCAGATTCAGAAAAATCACCACCAAGACCTAGTCAAGATGCTTACTGCTTATGTCATCTTCTAGGACTTTTATGGCCTCAGGTGTTACATTCAAGTCTTTAATCCACTGCGAGTTAACTTTTGTGTCTGGTGTAAGATAGGGGTCCATTTTCATTCTTGTGTGTGTGTGGCTGTTCAATTTTCCCAGCACTATTTACTGAAAAAACTGTCCTTTCCCTATTGTATAGTCCTGTGTCATAAATTAGTTGACTGTATATGCGTGGATTTACTTCTGGGCTCTCCATTCTGTTCCATTGATCTGTGTGTTTGTATTTATGTCAAATCCATACTGTTTGGATTACTACAGTTCCGTAATACAGTTTGAAATCAGGGAGCGTGACGCCTTCAGCTTTGTTCTTCTTTCTCAAGAATGCTTCAGCTATTCGAGACTTTGGTGGTTCCACACAAATTTTAGGATTGTTTGTTCTATTTCTGTAAAAAAGATATATCATGGGAATTTTGATAGGGATTGCACTGAATCTGTACATTGCTTTGGGTAGGATGGACGTTTTAACAGTATTAATTCTTCCCATCTATGAGCATGGAACATCTTCCCATTTATTTGTTTTCTTCAATTTCTTTCGTTAATATCTTATAGCTGTCAATATACATGTCTTTCAACTCCTTGGTTAAATATATTCTTAGTATTTTATTCTTTTTGATGCAGTTTTAAATAGGATTGTTTTCTTAACTTTTCTTGCTGATAGTTTGTTATAAATATAAAGAAATGCAACAGATTTTTGTGTGCAAATTTTGTATCCTGTGGCTGTATTGTTTTTTGATAGAGTCTTTAAGGTTTTCTGTATGTAATTATGTTATCTGCAAATAGTGACAGTTTTACTTCTTCCTTTCCAATTTGGATGCCTTTTATTTCTTTTCCTTGCCTGATTTCTCTGGCAAAAACTTCCAACACAATGTTGAATAAAGGTGGTAAGAGTGGACATCCTTGTCTTGTTCCTGATCTCAGAGGAAAAGATTTCAGCTTTTTTACCATTGAGTATGATAACCACTGAGTTAGCTGTGGGCTTGCCATATATGGCCTTTATTATGTTGAGATATGTTCCCTCTATACCAGCTTTGTTGAGAGTCTTTATCATAAATGGATGTTGAGTTTTGTCAACTGCTTTTTTGCATCTATTGAGATGATCAATATTTTTGGAAGGATAAATTTTTATCCTTCATTTTATTAATGTGGTGTATCTCACTGACTGATTTGTGCATGTTGAGCCATTCTTGCATCCCTAGAATAAATCCCACTTGATCATGGTGTATGATCTTTTTAACGTATTGTTAAATTCAATTTGCTAATATTTTGTTGAGGATTTTTGCGTCTATGCTCATTGGGGATATTGACCTGTAATTTTCTTTTTTTGTGGCATCCTTGTCTGATTTTGGTATCAGGGTAATGTTAGTCTTGTAAGTGTTTGGAAGTCCCCCCCCCCCCCCGCCCCACCCGCTTCTATTTTTTCGAAGAGTTTGAGAAGGATTGGTATTGATTCTTCTTTGTGTGTTCAGAAGAATTCACCCATGACATCGTCTGGTCCTGGATTTTTGTTTGTTGGGAGGTTTTTGCTTACTGGTTCATTACTCTTGCTAGTAATTGATTTGTTCAGATTTTTAAATTTTTATCATGATTCAGTCTTGGTAAGTTACATGTTTTTATGAATTTATCCATTTCTTCTAGATTGTGCAATTTGTTGGCATATGATTGTTTATAGCAGTCTCTGATGATCCTGTATTTCTGTGGTACTGTTTTCACATCTCCTTTTTTATTTCTGATTTTATTTATTTGAGTCTTTCCTCTTCTTGTCTTGGTGAGTTTAGCTAAATGTTCGTCAACTTTGTTTATCTTTTCAAAGACTCAACTGTTTCATTGATCTTTTCTGTTGTCTTTTATTGTTTATTTTAAAAGTGTTAATCTTTTTTAATGTCTACTTGTTTATTTTGAGAGAGAGAACAGATGCACGCATGCTGGCGGTGGGGCAGAGAGAGAGAGAGGGAGAGAGAGAATCCCAAGCAGGTTCTATGCTCAGTGTGGAGACAGACCCAGGGCTCCATCCCATGACCCTGGGATCATGACCTGAGCCAAAATCAAGAGTCAGACGCTCAACTGACTGAGCCACCCAGGCGTCTCTTTTTTGTTGTCTTTTAAACCTCTATTTATTGATTTCTGCTCTCGTCTCTGTTATTTCCTTATTTCTACTAGCTTTGGGCTTTGTTGTGTTTTTTTTTTTCTGGTCCCTTGAGGTGTAAAGTTAGGTTGTTTACTTGAGACTTTTCTTGTTTCTTGAGGTAGTCATTTATTACTATGTACTTTCCTCTTCAAACTGCTTTTGCTGATTCCACAAATTTTGGTATGTTCCATTTCCATTTTCATTTGTCTCAAGGTTTTTTTTTTTTTTATTTCTCTTTTGATTTCTTCTTTGAATGAACCCATTGATTGTTCAGGAGCATGTCGTTTAATCTTTACGTATTTGTGAATTTAGCAGTTTTATTCTTGTAATCGATTTCTAGTTTCATACGTTGTGGTTGGAAAAGATGTTTTCTATAATTTCAACCTTCTTAAATTTATTACAACTTTTTTTGTGACCTAACATATGATCTATGTTCCATGTTCACTTAAGAATGCATGTTCTGTTGCTTTTGGATGGAATGTCCTGTAAATATCAGTTAAGACCATCTGATCTAACACGTCATTTAAAGCTGATGTTTCCTTTTGATTTTCTGTCTGGATGATCTATCCATCAAACTAAGGGTGGAACTGGGTCCCTCTACTATTATTGTATTGCCATCTATCTCACCCTCTATGTCCGTTAACATTTGCTTTATTTTTTTATAATTTAAAAAATGTTTAAATGTATATTTATTTTTGAGAGAGAGAGAGAGATTGAGTATGAGCAGGGGAGGGGCAGAGAGAGACGGAGACACAGAATCCCAAGCGGGCTCCAGGCTCCGAGCTGTCGGCACAGAGCCCGACGCGGGGCTCGAACCCACGAACTGCGAGATCCTGACCTGAGCTGAAGTCGGACACTCAACTGAATGAGCCACCCACGCGCCCCTGTTAACATTTGCTTTGTATATTTAGGTGCTCCTATGTGGGGCACATACATGTTTACAAGCGTTACATTCTCTTGTTGGATTGGCCCCTTTATCATTATGTAATGCCCTTCTTTGTCTGTTCTTACAGTCTTTGTCTTAAAGTCTGTTTTGTCTGATATAAATATAGCCATTTTATTTTTCTTTTGGTTTCCATTGGCACAGAATATCTTCTTCCATCCTTCTTCTGTCCAGTCTTTCCATCCATCAGACTTTCAGTCCGCATGTGTCCTTACATCTGAAGTGTGTCTTTTACAGGTAGTATAGATGTGGATCTTGTTTTTTGTTTTTGTTTTTATTCATTCATCCACTCTATGTCTTTTGACTGGGGAACTTAGTCTAATTACATCTACATCCCTATTTACTGATAAGGATGTACTTACTGCCATTTTGTTCATTGTTCTCTAGCTGCTTTTGTGGTTCCTCTTGTTCCTTTCTTCTTCTCCTGCTCTTTTCCTTTGTAGTTTGATTACTTTTTTTAGTAGTATCCTTATATCTCTTTCTCTTTATCTTTTGTGTATATACTCCAGGTTTTTATTTTGTGGTTAGCATGGGGCTTACATGTAATGGCTTGTATCCAAAACAGTGTATTTAAAAAAATTTTTTTAATGTTTATTTATTTTGGGGAGAGAAAGAGACAGAGCGTGTGAGCTGAGGAGGGGTAGACAGAGAGGGAGACACAGAATCTGAAGCAGGCTCCAGGCTCCCAGCTGTCAGCACAGAGCCCGACGCGGGGCTCGAACCTACGAACCGCGAGATCATGACCCGAGCCAAAGTTGGAGGCTCAACCGATTGACCCACCCAGGCGCCCCTATAACAGTCTATTTTAATTTGATAATAACTTAAGTTTGATTCCGTTCTAAAGCTCAACATTTTTGCTGATAGCAGCAAAATCATGAGTTTTGAGATGATAGGAAAGACATGCATAGTCCGGAGCTCTAATATAGGGCAGAAAGGAGATTGGTAGGAGTGGTGGGGGAGGAAGGGGCAGATTGGGCCCCATTCCCAGAACAGGTGGTGGAATGCCAGCTCTCTCATGGTCCAAGGCCACGGCCCCCCCCTGCTGCACATGGGAAGTAACAGCCAACAGTAAGACCCAAGGTTCCCTCCAACCTGTGGCCACACAGGTGGCATTGAATGGCCAGCTGATAACAGGGGAGGGGGGGGGAAGAAAGTTCTCATCAGAACACGTCATCCTCTTCCAGGAAAGAATATGGGCTCTGGAACTGGTCAGACCTGGGTTAAATCCTAGCTCTGCCACCTCCAGGCTCTTGATCCTTGGGCATATTACCCTCTCTGAGCCTCAGGTTTCTCACCTCTAAGTCAGGAGCCATATTAGCAACCACCTCAAAAAAAAAAAAAAAGTGTTGAGCTCTTTTTCTATATCAGGACGTTCTAAGGAATGGAGCCATGAACACGACATGGTCCCAGCTGCCCTGGAGCTTGAGTCTAGCAGGGGAGACTATGACAAATCAACGAAAATAAACAAAGGCCATGCCTGATTGTGGTGGTAGGTGCTCTGAGAACAAAATGCGGGAGGCTGGGACGGGAATGAGAATAACACATTTAAACGGGGGGCCAGGGAGAGGGAAGTTCTGGCTGAGGAGACAATGTCTAATTGGGTCTTAAAGGGGGAGTAAGAGGCAGCCATGGGAGGCCCTGAGGGCAAAGCATTCCAGGTAGAGAGAACAACAGTGCAACGTCTGGAGGCTGGACTGGTTTGTCTTGTTCAAGCAGAGGGAGGTCAGTCTGGCTGGAGCAGAGCAAAGTGGAGAGTGGCAGGGGACGAGGTCAAAAAAGAAATGACTCCTGAAGCTGAATTCACATGTGACCCAGCACTTCCACTCATGAGTATAGACCCCCAAGAAAATCCTGCACGCATGCCCCAGGAGGCATGCACAAGAGTGTTCCCAGCAGCCCTGTCCTCAAGCCTCAGTAAGAAAACCCTAGACGCAGCTCCAAAGTCCATTACAGCAAATGGATGAATATATGTAGGGCAGTCACCGGATGGAATATTACTCAGCAGTCAAAAAGAATGAATCATGGGAATGTAAGCCGGTGCAGCCACTCTGGAAAACAGTCTGGAGGTTCCTCAAAAAATTAAAAATAGAACTACCCTACGACCCAGCAATTGCTCTACTAGGTATTTATCCAAGGGATACAGGTGTGCTGTCTTGAAGGGACACATGCACCCCCATGTTTATAGCAGCATTATCAACAGCCAAAGTATGAAAAGAGCCCAAATGTCCATCGATGGATGAATGGATAAAGAAGATGTGGTATATACATACACAATGGAGTATTACTCAGCAATCAAAAGGAATGAAATCTTGCCATTTGCAACTACATGGATGGAACTAGGGGGTATTATGCTAAGTGAAATTAGTCAGTCAGAGAAAGACAAATATCATATGACTTCACTCATACAAGGGCTTTAAGAGACAAAACAGATGAACATAAGGGAAGGGAAGCAAAAATGATATAAAAACAGGGAGGGGGACAAAACATAAGAGACTCTTAAATATGGAGAACAAACAGAGGATTATTGGAGGGGTTGTGGGAGGGGGGATGGGCTAAATGGGTAAGGGGCATTAAGGAATTTTCTCCTGAAATCATTGTTTCACTATATGCTAACTAATTTGGATGTAAATTTAAAAAAATAAAATTAAGTGTTATGTTGAAAAAAAATAACATTTTATTACTACAACCTGGAGCTAGGTGGCTTCATGAGGGACTATAAAACCAATAAAGCATTCAGCATAGTATAATACGAAAGTGAAGGTAATACTATTTTAATAAACATTTAAGTCCATCATAAAAAAAAAAAAAGAATGAATCACAGTGACACGCCACAATGCAGGTAATTTCTAGGAATATCAATTAAAAAAAATAGTCCCAGAAAAGTAAATGCTGTTTAATATCCCTATTATAGAGTTAAAAACAACTAGAATTTAAAATACACGTTTTAAGGAATGCAAATATTGGGTGAATAAAACTATATAAAAAAGGAAGCAAAGGCGTGATGAGTGTGGGGTTTTGGATAATAGTTGACTCGAGTCCGTGGTGGGGATAAGGAGGATAGGTTAGATGTGCTCAGAGTTCTAGGCTTGCTTTGGTAGTTTTTGGTTTTGTTTTGGCTTTCTTGAAGGTTAATTTTCACACAATAAAGCTCACCAGCTTCAACTGCAAAATTTGCAACTTTTGTCGAACGTATGCATCCATGAAACCACCACCACAATCAGGATATAAAACATTTTTAGGGCTCCTGGGTGGCTCAGCCAGTTAAGCGTCTGACTCGATGTTGGCTCAGGTCGTGATCTCACAGTCGTGGGATCGAGCCCCACATTACAGAGCCTAGTTGGGATTCTCTCTCTCTCCTCTCTCTGCACCTCTCTCCGCTCACATACTCAATCTCTCCCTCTCAAAGTAAATACATAAGCTTTCCCCAAAAATCAAATACAAGAATTCAAAAAGAGGGAGAACATTTTCACTGCCCCAAACATTTCCCTTCCGCCCAGTTGCTTTCTACCATCCCCACACCTGGCCCCTGGCAACCAGTGGCCTGCTTTCTGTTTCTTCAGTCTCACCTTTTCTAGAGTTTCCATACAAACAGAAGCATACAGGATGCATCTTTTGTTTCTGCGTGCCTTTCATTTAGCGAAATAGCGAAATGCTTTCAAGACGCCTCCGCATCGGTATGCTAGATGAGCTAGGACAGCATTTAAAATCACTGTATGTCGAACTAAATTAAAGTAGCCCATGAGTGGCCTAATGAGACCTGAAAGTGTATGAGATTATGATGAGAGAATGTATAGACGGAGGATTATGATTAACCCAGCTCTGTTACCTGAAATCCAAATTGAGAGAGAAAGAGAGAATAAGAAAGAAAGAGGTGGGTAAGGGCCAGACTCTGTAGGATCTCTTAGCAGGTCCAGTAATAAAAGATTTGGATTTTTATTCTAAGCATAAAGAGCTGCAGGGGCGGGGGAGGTGATTAAGTAGGGCAAGGACCTGAGATCTCATTTATACTCTCAAAAAAAATCTCTTTCTGGGAGTTGCTGACAGTGGAGGATTATGGGGTAAGAGTGAAAGGGGCCAGTTGGAGCTATTTTGGTCATCCAGCGAAGCAGGTGGGGCCTGGGGCGGTAGAGACGGAAATGGAGAGACCTGGGTGGAATTCCGGGTATATTTTGGAAATAGATCCATACCTGAGATCAGATCGCTGAACGGAATCCACATTAATTTGCAGAAAAGACTTAGCACATCCTGGCTGGCTGTTGGAAACGGCCTCCCAGCCCCGGGCCAGCACTTTGTAGGTGCTCAGTAAATGTCTGCTGAATAAGGCCAACTGGCTCGGCCGACTTTCCTGAGTAATCCCTGACATTCCCCAACGCCCTGCTCTCTAAGGGTTGCCAGACTCCCTCCCGCTAGCATCACTGACTCAGCGTAGAGCCCTCCTTGGGGGCTCCTACACTTTGGAAGCATGCGAGAAGGGCAACGCCCGGCTGCTTTAGGGATTCCGAATGGTGGGAGGTCAGGGGTGAGCTGGGCAGGTTGTCATTGCCGCGTGCACCCCCGCCATCGCCCGCACAGCCGTGTCTGCCTGGAAAGAGTGTGGGAGCAACGGAAGCAGCTGTGAAAAATCCTTCAAACTGTGATAAAAATAGCCGTGGCCTCCCTTACTCCCTGTTCCCTATGAGCCTGGACATCTTTGTTTGCTCAGCTTTGAAGCTCAGAGCCATTCCCCAGACCCTGAGCTCAGGAAGAGAGAGGCAAAGAAGGGAGGCTGCTGGGGAGCCGGAGGGGCGGGGCAGATAATCCTGGATTCAGCCACAGAACGTCTAAAACAGCCTGCAAGACGATCTGACTCGTCTCTTCTATCTGGCAGATGGGGACATCGAGACCCGGAGAACAGCGAGGATGGCTCAAGGCCCCCGGTTGCTCACTGCTCGGCCTGGCAGAGGGTGACTGATGGATGGTCCAGGGAAGGCCCCCTGCCCCGCCCCCCCCCCAGCTTCACACGATAAACCGTCCAGCCTCGATGTTGCCAGCTTCGAGCGGCTCCCAGCCCCTCTGTGGGCTCTGTAGGCAGACGTGCGGCCACCCTGGCCCTCTGCTTGGTCCCGAGGGAGATGGGCCACCTCCCAGCACAAGCCCTGTCAGGACATCACACCTTCAGGGCCCTGTGGACGCTATTCACCGGTGCTGCTGCTGAACCTCTGGGGGTTTCTGGCCTCGGAGCAGCTGGAGCGAAATCCCAACAGATGAACCTCTTCCTGACCCCTGGGAAATGTCAGATCTGCATACATTAGGTGGTGGCAAGCCATGTCCTGAATGGGAGCGGGAGGTGCAGGTGTGCAGGAAAATATGGGAAACTGGGAGGGAGGTCGGGAAGGGGGAGGGGGCAGCTGAGACTGTTTCGTAGGGGGAAGCTGCTTCTGTCATTTTGGGTTCCTACCTGATGGGGAGTTCCATGAAGGGAAAACTTCCTCTTAGTCATCTTTGAAGTCCCAGAAAGGGGGACTTCTGGCCCATAGGAGGTCCGTGCCTGGCGCATGGTAAGTACTAAACGACGTGCGCATTACCTTAAAAGAGGCAAAGAATGAATGAATGAAGCTAAAAGACTCTCCACATGCCTGACTCTTCCTACCCGGAGAGCGCAGTTGACCCTGACATTCGTGAAGGGCGCACCTGGAGGTCATCCCTCTATGTGTCCCAGAGATGCTCAGCAGCAATGTGTGGATGATGGTTCTGATGACCAGCATTCTAGAGAATATTAATAGATGTTCCATGATAAATGAGCCCATGAGAATGGAGCCCCATGAGGCAGGGGCTTTTGTCTGATTTGTTCACTGTTACGGGCTCGGCTCTTAGGACAGAATCCAACGAGGACACAAAAAAGAATGAAAGATCAGATGGGATTGGGAAACATGAGATCAAACGAGGTTTAAATGGTTCTTTCCTGCGGGACTTTTCAGAGCCTTTAAGGTGCCGGTGTGTACTGTTAATCACACATAATGATCTTTTTTTTTAAATTTTTTAAATGTTTATTTCTTGAGAGAGAAAGAGAGACACAGAGTGCGAGTAGGGGAGGGAGGGAGAGGGGGAGGGAACCCAGAATCCGAAGCAGGCTCCAGGCTCTGAGCTGTCAGCACAGAGCCCGACGTGGGGCTCAAACCCACAAACCGTGAGATCATGATCTGAGCCAAGGTCGGACGTTTAACCGACTGAGCCGCCCAGGTGCCCCCACACATAATGATCTTAAGTCCAACTCTCTGGTGCCTCATTGCCCTGCAGTTCCTCAGTTGCCAGCCCCATCCCTCTAAGATGGGACAGCCTGAGGGAGGCCCAGGATCATGTAAGTGCCCCATGGCAATGGCACCAAGAAGCCACTGAGGGGACCCAGGACAGGAATGGCATGTAGGTGTCTCTTGCCCCAAGGAAGCCATTGCCTCGGCTGCTACCCGAGAAGATTGCTGGGCCATTGCACTGGTGAGGGCTGGGGAGCAAGGATAGCCTTCTTCCCACAGCCAGTGCTACGCCTTCCTGGGGCTGAGCGAGGGTGGGGTGGGGAAGTGGGGGGGGGGGTTGGTGAAGGGGAGACTGGAGGTGTCTCCTTCCCCTGCTCTTACCCCGTTGCCCTTCTGGCACATACACCTTCAACAGGTATTTGTGGAACACCTACTCTTTTCCAGGCACTGTCCTGGTCACCAGCAATCCTTCTGGAAGGATGACAGATCACGGCAGCAGGAATTGGGTGCCATTCTGCCGGATACTCTCCATCCGCTCTCCATCTGACCCCACCCTGCCCTGCCGGCTGGCCTGATGGATGGCATCGGCGGGCTCCTTTGTCCTCTGGGTTTGGTTCAGTTAGGGGAAGCCACCAGCGGAGATGGGAGGACAGGAAGAGAAAGCAGTTTGGGGATCTATTCGCCAGCGCCCTTTCTGCAGGGCCTCAGCTATGCAATGGCTGCATTCCTCCACCAGAGGCCCTGGCTCCTGGCGGGAGGCCTCGTTTCCCACAGCAACTACCTCTGGGCTCCTTTAACTACCTCCTCTCTCTGTCCCTTGGGGCCCAGGGATAGTATCAGCTTCCCATTCTTGCTAACCTTGGGATGCTTCACCATCCCTTGGGAGTTTCTTCAACACTGTCTGCACTTTGATTAAATATTCCTCTATTACCCCTTGGGGTTGACCTCTGTTCCCTTCCCGGACCTTAGTGTGGCTGAATGTGACAGAGACCCCTAATAGCAGTGCGTAAAATAAGATAGAGACGTACTCTCTTCTAACCGCAGAGTCCAACTGCTTTGCTCCGTGAAGCCATCTGTTCTTTCTATCCCGAGGTTTCCAGAGGGGGCCCTCCTCTGCGAGGCATTTGTTATGGGTTCAGCTGTGTCCCCCGCAATTCCGATGTTGAGTCCTAACTCCTAGTACCTCAGAATGTGACCTTATTTGGACATAAGGTCTTTGCAGATGCAGTTAGCTCAAATGAGGTCATTTGGGTGGGCCCTACTCCAACATGACTTGTCCTTATAAAAGGGAAATTTGGACACAGAGACAAACACACAGAGGGGAGACGGCCAGCCACAAGCCAGAGAGAGAGGGGCCTGAAGCAGCTCCTTCCATCATGGCCCCCGGAAGGAACCAACCCTGCTTACACTTTGATTTCAGACTTCTAGCCTCTAGAACTGTGAGCGTACATTTCTATGGTTCAAGCAACCCAGTTTGTGGCCTCAGGAGACTCACACAGTATGCAACGGCTCCTGTACCAAACTCACATTCCAGACAGAGAAAGGAAAGGGCAAGAATGTGCTCTCTCTTTAAGCACTTAACCTAGAATTTGCACACATCTCTTCTGACCAAGGTCACACATCAGCACGTGGCCTCCCCTGGCTGCCTAGGAGCCTAGACAATGCCCTGTGTGCAAGGAAAAGGTCTGTTATCGTGGGAGAAAGGGAGAATGGGCACCGGGGCAGCTACCAGTCTCTGGCACCAAATGCTATAGACATTTTCAGATGCAAGCAGCGAGAAGCCCTATCCAAACCGTTGGGAAATGTATTGTCTCACAGGGTGCGACTTCAAGTCCAGACGCAGGGGGAGCATGGGAAGATACACCAAAGTCCGGGGTCACTCCTCCGCCATGCCAGTGGCTCTGCCCTACACAGGCTGCTGGCCTCCTCCTCAGGCTGGAAGGCAGATGGCTGTCAGCATCTGTCAAGGTCAAGCCAGAAAACAGAAATCTCAATTTAATTCAGGGAATTGGTTACCCAGGTGAGAGAAGTGCCGAGAAGCCAACGGGGAAGGTAGAAGAACACAGAGATTAGCCAAGCTACTCCCAGGATGGACGGATAGAGGGAGGGGATGCTGTTAGCTGAAGCCCAGGAGCCGGGGTAGCCCAGCAACCCAGGCCTGTCCAATGGGAGCCATGTTGGAGATGTAGGGAGAGAAATACCCTGATTTCTCTCTTCCTCCAGTCCTCCTGTCTCCCACCAGTGCCTTCCATTGACTAAACCCAGCTGGAAGCCAGCTGTCCTGTGTGCCTGGGAAATCTAGCCTGCAGGACTCTGTCTGTCCATCCCCCTGCTCAACCTTGACACTGAGAAATAAACCCAAGGCTGGAGCTTCTGTGAGAGGGGAGGAGAGGGATGGAACTCGAGGCCTCTGCTGGGCGGGCACCTCAGAGCCCCAGTAGGCCTCTGAAGAGCCTTCAACAAGAGAACAACATGATCCAAGGTGTGTTTTCAAATTCTAGATCTTTCTGATTCTTGAGTGGAAAATATTCTCAAGAAGAACAAGAATACCTTCGGAGAGGCCAGCTGGTACTCTACAGAAGTTGTCCTGATAACCAGATGGGTGCTGTGGATAAGTAGATGGCCGAGGACACAGGCGGTGGCTCAAGAAAGACAAAGCTTGGGACTCACAGGAGAACCACACAGAACATGCACAAATATGCCAGGTGACCCAATTCAGTGTCCCAGATACACAGCCACTACACGGGGACTTGCACAGAGCAGGCACTCACTCAATGCATATGGAGTGCAGACGTGTCCACAGCGTGCACGCACACACACACACACAGCAGTGCCCCACCCACTATGGCTTGTCCTCACCTGTTTGCTGACCTGCCCTTCCCATGGAATATACCCTGGAGAGTGCATATTCTTAGAAGGCTTTCAGCCACACGTAACAGATGATGCCATCCAGAGACTTAAAGGGACTCCTGGGTGGCTGAGTCAGTTAAGCGTCCAACTCTTGATTTTGGCTCAGGTCATGATTCCAGGGTCGCGGGACTGAGCCCCGTGTTGGCGTCTGCACTGAGTGTGGAGCCTGCTTAAGATTTTCTTTCTCTCTTGGGACACCTGGTTGGCTCAGCCAGTTGAGTGTCCAATTCTCGGTCTAGGTTTGAGACCTGTGACGGGCTCTGCACTGGCAGCACGGAGCCTGCTTAGGATCCTCTCTCTTCCTCTCTCTCTGCCCCTCCCCCACTTGCACTGTCTCTGTCTCTCTCAAAATAAATAAACTTAAAAAAAAAGAAAGATTCTTTCTCTCTTTCCCTCTGCGCCTCTCTCCTGCTCCCGCTCTCTCTCTCTCTCTCTCTCTCTCTCCTAAATAAATAAATAAATAGGACTTGAATGTAGGGTTTTCTCACCTAACAGAAGGGGGTGGTGGGACAGTCACCACCAGTCGATTAACGCAGGGGCACAGTGATGACACAGGGGACCCAGGCTCTCGCAATCTCTGTGCTCTACCAGCCTCAGTGCATTGGCCCCTCCTCTGGGGCTGCCTCCTTCCTTGCCCCAGGAGCAGACGTGGAGACAAGGATTTGGGTGCGGGTAGTTGATGTCGGAGGTGATCCTGAGAAGCGTGTGTAGGGAGCAGGGAAGTAAGATGGGGAAGGGAAGGAGGCCAAGACAAGGTGCGATAGTGGACAACTGAGGCCCGGTCCCAAAGGGAACTCGGGGAGCCAGTGCCTTAGAGGCGTCCCATCTCCATACGAGGAGGCTGCGTCTTCCTACTCGTCTCCCCAGAGAGCACCTGGTGTGCCCAGGGTTGGAGTACTCGCTCGCACATCTCCAGCACGCATGTGCTCAGAATTTGAGCCTGTACACGCACCCTCCCCCCAACACACGTATGTGACTCATACGCACACTAGGGAGCACACCCCCCCCCCCTCCCCATTAAAACAAACATCTCCGCCTTAGTCTGCTTGGAATGCTGGAACAAAATACCGTAGACTGGGTGGCTTCAACAACAAATATTTATTTCGCACGGTTCTGGGGGCTGGGAAGTCCAAGGTCAAGGTGCCAGCAGATCCAGTGTCCTGGTTTGCAGGTGGCCATCTTCTCATACCCTCACGTGGCAGAGAGCGGAGAGCAAGGGAGCGAACTGCCATGTGTCTTCTTGTAGGAGCACCGATCCCATTCACAAGGGCTCCACCCTCACGACCCCCTGGCCTCTCAAAGGCTCCGCCTTCTAATATTATCACACACGCTTAAGATTTCAACATATGACCTTGGGGGAGACTAAGCATTCGGTTCATAACAATCTTTCACTGCTTCTTACTCTGGTCTCTGGTTGGGCCAGGCAAAGCCTAGAGCATCAAACATTTATGGGGCGCCTGGGTGGCTCAGTTGGTCGCGGGTCTGACTTCTGCTTAGGTCATGATCTCACCGTTTGTGGGTCTGAGCCTGGCGTCGGGCTCTGTGCTGACAGCTACTGTAGATTCTGTGTCTCCCTCTCTCTGTCCCTCCCCCGCTCACACTCTGTTTCTCTCTCTCAAAAATAAATAAGTGATAATAAAAGAACCATTTCTGACAAAAAGCCCACCCTTAGGAGCCTCACTTAAGGAGTGAATTCGGGGAGCCATGTCAGCCCCGCCCTCCGTCAGGCTGGGATTCCCTCTAGCCCCGGATGTAATCTCTCAAACTACCAGCAGGGGGCACCCAAGAGCCACGATCGCGTCTCAGGTTTTTTTCTTTTTTGTTTTTGTTTTTCTAGTAGGTTCCCTGGTTTGTGTAAGGGTATGTTTGCCTCTGGGTGTGGTGGAGAGAGAAGATAGGTCTCAGGAGTTCCTCACGAGAGTTTAGCTGAGTGTGATGGACGCACTCCTCACCAACGCTAGGGACTGCATCACCCGGGCTCCAGCGCTGCGGCTGACCTCACGATAGGCCAACAGATGAGTAAATGGATAGACGGATGATTGGGAGAATAGACAGAAAGAGGCTGACTCAAGAGAACAAGGTCAAAGAGGAGAATCAGGAAGAGGGATGGAAAGCAGACGGATAAGGGCAGAAATGGGGGAAAGGGAGAGATGCAGGGAAGGCGGGCAGGGGCGTCAAGGGGGGCGGTGCTAACATGAGGCCTTGGTGCTTTGGCCGGAAATATCTCTTCTCCCGGAGGCCCACCCCCCCGCCCCCGCTGCTGCCCACCAGACTGCTCCCCCTCTTTCCAGGGTGACTGGGGTTGGCATCTTGTGCAGGATCCCTCAGTGTGGATCCGTCCCTCTCGTCCTTATGCTCCCACAGTTCTGGGAGATGCTACTTGGGACCTCTCTGGTCTGGTTAAAATAGGGGCGGTGGAGTCAGACCCAGGTTTGGTTTGAACTCAAAGCTCAACCATAGCTGTGTGACCTTGGCCAAGAAACCCACCCTCTCACTCCTCAATTTCCTCAGCCAGGGTAATACCAGTGACTCCTTCACAGGGTTTTCATGAGTATTTGAGCTATAAAACCCTTAGCACCGGGCTTGGCATATAAGAACCATTGAATAGAAAGAAGGTGGAAACTATTGCTCTTGGTTCCGGAGAGTCCCATCCTCAAATGATCTGCCTTGTTGTTAAGTAGTTTTCCTCCACCTGGGTTCGGAAACTACTGTCATCAAAATGAATAGTGAGCTGCGCTGGTTAATGCATGTGAGCTCCCTAAAATGCTCATCTCTGCTTAATTCATTTGTTAACAAGATTATCTGTTGCAGGGCTGCTCGAAATAAAATATAACTGGAAACAACCTAAATGTACATTGACAGGAGAGTGGATGAATTGTGGTCTATTTGTAGAGTGGAATACTGAAGAGCGAAAATGATTGAGCTAGACCTACGTGTATCCATATGGATAGATCTCAAAAGCATTTCATTGAATTAAAAAAACAAATTATAGAATAATGCATTCAGTATACCATAATATATATAGCATTTGAAAACATGCAAATTGATGATATGCCATATGGCAACATGTAGGAACAGAATAAACAGGGAAAGCAACGATCGTCAGAAGTCAGGATGGTGGCACCCTCCCAGAAGGGAGGGAGTGGGGTTGGCAAGGTCTTCGTGTGGCTTTAACTGTATTTATACGCTCATCTTTGAGTCCCTTGAATATGGTACGAGTCCTTCTCTGTTTTGTTCTTCACAACAACCCTGAGCATGAAATATGAGGAAGAGGCTCAGGGCAGCAGAGGTGGGAATTGAACCTCTGAAGGGGTCTCCTGACCCCGGCTGCCCTCCCTATCCAGCAGGTTTTTACTGCTCCGGTTTTTACTGAACCACTCCTAGTGATCTCAGGGACAAAGAAAAGTGCCAAGGAGCTGGGGCAGAGCAGCTGAGCTCTGCTGGGCTGGATAAGGAAGGCAGGTACTGGCCCACTGGGTTCGGGGCTTGGCTCGTGCCTGGTAGGGGCTTGGGCCCAGGCCAACCCAGGGGAGGTTTCTCACCTTCCGGTCTTTCCTGGTACTCTCCTGGTTGGGTCAGAGGTCAGTGCTCAAGCCAGCAAGTTCTCTGGAGTAGGAGGTGGAGGCCTCCTTGTCTCTGAACTTGGCTCTCCTGCTCCTGTAGCCCCCCCACCCACTTCCCACCCCAGCACAAGCAACCCGGGGGCACAGGCAGGTGGAACACCACGGAGTGAGCTCTGGTCCTGAGGACACCTGAGGATGCCCAGCCAATCAGGTCCTCAACTGCAGACTCCAAAGCCTTCAGGGGAAGACATGTTCCAACTGTTCCAAGACATGGACTGGCATGCTTTCTTGCTTTCTTTCTTTCTTTCTTTCTTTCTTTCTTTCTTTCTTTCTCTTCCTTCCTTCCTTCCTTCCTTTCTCATTCTTTCTTTCTTTCTTTCTCTTTATTTCTTTTTCTTTCTTCCTTCCTCTTTCTTTCTTTCTTTCTTTCTTTATTTCTTTCTTTCCTTTCTTTCTTTTCTTCCTTCTGCAAACCTACTAAGTACTAGGGCCTGTACTGGTCACTGGGAGCCAAGGATGAGAGATAGCCCCTAACCTCCAGGGGCTCAGAGTCTGCTTGGGAGATCAGATGTGTAAATAGATGAGTGCCTAATAGACATTCAATACATGTTTGGATCAAAGTAAATGAAAACTGTCCAATAAAACATTAGCACTGGAAGAGCTGCTAGAGACTGGCCCATGTGGCCCAGAGAAGGGCAGTGACTTGTTCAAGAGTGGTCCAATGGCATAACCGAAACTAGGGCCCAGGACCCCAGGCTCCGTCTAAGCTCTTTCTACTGCATCCCACCCATGCTTTTTGCTTGTTTGTTTTTTTAAGTCGACTGTGAAATATTTCAAGTATAAAAAAAAGTTTAAAGAACAGTAGCATGTCGGGTTGCCTGGGTGGCTCAGTTGGGAGAGCACATGACTCTTGATCTTGGGGTTGTGAGTTTGAGCCCCATCTTGGGTGTGGAGATTACTTAAAAATAAAATCTTAAAGGAGTTCCTGGGTGGCTTAGTCGGTTGAGCCTCTGAGTCTTGATCTCAGCTCAGGTCATGATCTCAGGGTCCTGAGTTCAAGTCCTACATTGGGCTCTGTACTGGGTGGAGCCCACTTAAGCCTACTTAAAAAAAAGGAAGGGGGCGCCTGGGTGGCTCAGTCAGTTGAGCATCCGACTTCGGTCCAGGTCATGATCTCACAGCTTGTGAGTTCAAGCCCCATGTCGGGCTCTGTGCTGACAGCTCGGAGCCTGGAGCCTGCTTTGGATTCTGTGTCTCGCTCTGTCTCTGCCCCTAACCCACTCGCATCTTGTCTCTGTCTCTCTCAAAAATAAATAAACATTAAAAAAAATTTAAAAAAAAAGGAAGAAAGAAGAAAAAAAAAGTTAAAAAAGAAGAATAGTACTGTGCCCCTTAGGAACCTACCATCAAACTTTGTCACATTCCCAGTGACTACCAGTGCCTCTCTTTCCAGCTTGAATCAGATGCTCTCCCTACTTCCTAGGACATGTTCCTTTTGTGGACTCCATGTAAGAGCTTCTTTAAACAGAGACTGTGAGAAGTATTTTCTGACACCAACTGATTCTCTGACACCCACTGAGTGCCCAACAATTCAACTCATTTCTGGCACTATCGATCTGGTGTTAATTACCATCAGATCGCACAAGTTAAGGGGCTCCGTTCCATATGCTTGCCCGCACTTTAGACAAAAATCCCACCATCCTTTTCTCTCTGGTTTGGTAATTGGCTAGAATGTCTTGCAGAACTTAGAAAAACACTACTCATGTTTACTAGTGTATTATATAAAGGATTCAAATGAACAGCTACATGAAGAAATTGGATTCAAATGAACAGCTACATGAAGAAATTCACAGGGTGCATGACTAAAGACTCGCAGATGCCATTCATGAGAACGACAGGTCTGGAATGGCCTTTTTTTTTTTTTTTTTAATGTTTTATTTATTTTTGAGAGATAGAGAGAGACAGAACGTGAGTGGGGGAGGGGCAGAGAGAGGGAGACACAGAATCCGAAGCAGGCTCCAGGCTCTGAGCTGTCAGCACAGAGCCCGACGTGGGGCTCGAACTCGCAGACCGTGAGATCATGACCTGAGCCGAGGTCGGAAGCTTAACTGACTGAGCCACCCAGGTGCCCCTGGAATGGTCTTTAGAGACCGTTTAGTGCCCTCTTCTCCTTCTCCAGTTGGGCAAACTGAGGCCCAGGTCATGCAGCAAGCTAATAACACAGCTGGGCCTTGGGGTGCCTGGGTGGCTCAGTTGTTTAAGGGACTCTTGATTTCGGCTCAGGTAATGACCTTGAAGTTCGTGGGTTCGAGCCCCCATCGGGCTCTGTGCTGACAGTGCGGAGCCTGCTTGGGATTCTGTCTCCCTCTCTCTCTGCCCCTCCCCGCTTTCCCTCTCTCTTTCTCTCTCTCTCAAAATAAATAAACATTACACACACACACACACACACACACAGCTTGGGCCTAGAATTCAATTTCCTCATCCACCAAATAATGAACAGCTGGTATTTATTGAGAATTTACAGCATGCCAAGGGATCAGCCTTGTGGGGCAGGTATTCTTATTATCCCCAGTTTACAGATGAGGAATTTGAGGCTCAGCTAAGGGAAGCAACCCGCCTGGGGTCTTACAGCTGGTAGAACCAGGACGAGGCAGAATCTCACTGTGAAATTCCTCTCCGGGAGGACAAGGCTTTCACCTCGCTCTGTAAGTGAAAGGACCCGCTCATCTAAAGCTGCTTCCACATCTCTGTGGGGGAAAGTGGGAGCAAGACCCCTTCGCATGGAAGGTGACCTCCCCCAACCCCAGCTGAGAATCCAGGGCACGGTTTTGCGGTGTTCGGCCCCAAACCGGAAGTGCCGACCTTGTCATTGGCAGCCTGAGCGGGGAGGCCTGAGGGGGTAGTTGCCCCAGGATGGGGGGGAGGGGAAGGAGGTGAGATGAAGCCTCACAGCGAGAGGCCCGAACCTGAGGAGAGAGGAGGCCAAGAGACGCATCACATTTATACCAAGGTGGGGGGGGGGGGGGGGGCGCTGGCTTTCGTCCTGTGCTGTGCTGTCATCCCTCTGTCACCCTGTGCCTTTAGGAAAGTCTGTCACACACACTAGCTGCATGTCTCCGGTGGTTTACGGCACAGATGAGGGAATAGCGGTCACAGTGGCGGGACGTGGGGCACACCCGCAAAAAGGTGACAGTCGCAGAAGGTGGGGCAGTAAGAGGGCTCTGAGAATTGGTCCAGAAGCACGGACGCAGAGTGAGTGGTGACAAGAGGCCACAACAGGCCCCTGGGACTCCTCAGAAAAAGTGGTTCCAAACTTCCCAGAGCACGTGAAATGGTGCTTTGAGCTGTCTGATTTGATTATTAAAGGACAAGTCACCCCAGGAGGATGGAGGGGTTTGTGTAGACCCGTTCCAGGTGGAAAATGCTCAGCACAGTGTCTCCCCTCAGTAAATGCTTCATAAATGACCAAGTGACGGTGGCAGTAGGTACAGCAGTTAAGCAGAGAGATCGGAGCCAGATTGCTTGGGCTCCTAACCTTGTCCAGGTTCCTTTAGGTGAGTCACTTCACCTCCGTCCTTCAGTTTCGCCTCTGAAAAGTGGGGGTGCTGGCAACACCTACCTCATAAGGTTGCAACGAGGGATAAGCGAGCGAATGCGTATAATGCACTTAGCACGGTGTAGTAGCCAGATTCTCCAGAGAGACAGAACCAGTAAGAAATACAGATACGTCTTAGTCTGTGTTCAGATTGCAATAACAAAAATACCACGGGCTGGGTGGCTTCAATAACAACTATTTATTTCTCACAGTTCTGGAAGGCTGGGAGTCTAAGATCAAGGCACTGGCAGACTTAGTGTCTGGTAAGGGCTTTCTTTCTGGGTCACAGAGCGCTTTCTTGCCGTGTCCTCACATGACGGAAGGGACAAGGATGTTCTCTGGGGTCCCGCTTTTGTAGGGATACTAATTCCATGAGGGTTCCACTCCAATGACCTACTCACCTCCCGCAGACCCCACCTTCAAATACCACCCCATTGGGGGGTAGGTTTCAACATATGAATTTCGGGGGGATACAACCTTTTAGTCTCTCTCTCTCCATATATATATGTGGGGGGGCATATAAAGAAATTTATTATTAGGTATTAGCTCATGTAATTATGGAGGCTGAGACCCAAGAAAGCAGGTAGTGAGGTTCAAAAAGGGCTGAGAACAAGACAGCCAATCTGGGTCTCAGGGTCTAAGAACCAGGAGGATTGATGTTGGATTGATGGCCCAACTCAGGCAGTCAGAGAACAAATTCAACCTTTTTGTTCTATTCTGGCTTTCCACAAATTGGATGCTGCTGACCCACACTGGGGTTTGCTTTACTCAGCCCAACTCGAATGTTAATCTCTTCCAGAAACGCCTTCATAGACGTACCCAGAAATAAGCAGACGTGTAGGCACACCGGGACCCAGTCAAGTTCACACATAAAGTTGCACAGAGCAGCCGGGACACAGGAGGCATTGGGCACCTATTGGCCACTATTATTATGGTTTTTTGGAAAAGGAAACAGAAGTTCAAAAAGGCTAAGTCACGTGGCCGTAGTCGCAGGGTTGCAGTGGAATACTGGTGAGCTGGGTCTCAGAAAAGAAAACCAAACAAACGAAAACATCTGATTTGCTGCTTTGCCAATTCCTGTGGTGTAAATATCCCCACCATGGCTGATTTCAAGCCACCAGTGGTTTAACAACCTGGTCACCAAATTCCAGAGTATTTAACAATCGGCTGCCTCAGGCTCGCTGCTGCCGGTCCCCCGTGCCTGTAACATAGGGAGGGTTTCGTAAACATTAGTTATCGAGCCAGTCAGTCTGCAATGATCACTGGGTACCCTCCTTGCCCCTTTTACAGAACAGGAGATTGAGGTTTGCAGAAGTTCAACCACTTACTTACCCAAGGTCACAGCAAGAACCAGGTACCTGCTGTCCTACTTCCTACGTCTTCCCTCAGCAAGGTTGTAGATAAACCATTGTCCCCCCCCCGCCATGGGGCGAGGGAATTTCCCAGGCCCCATGAAGATAGGAGCCCTGTGCCCTGCCACCATTGGCTGTTCTACCCCACAATCCCCGAGGTGGCTTGGCAGGCGGGAAGTTCTTGCTGGCTGGGGCTCTTGCCAAGCCACGCCTGCCCCAGTGCTCCTGAGCTCAAATCTGTCCCGGCTTGTACCTGCCTCGTGTGGGCTTGGGGAAGGCTGTTTTGGCAGCCTGCGAGCAGAGGGCCCTTATCCTCGAGGGTGTTGGGGCATGAGGGTGTGTGACTCAGGGTGCTTGGGCGGGTAAGAGGCTGCAGCCAGGGGAGGGCCAGAACGCAGCCCAGGAGGGATTTTCAGCCCTGCAGACAGGCTGGCCCCGTGACAGGTAAGGGCTCAGGTGAGTCACACCAGTAATAGTCGCCCGAGGCTGGGCACAGATGTCCTCCAGCCAGGGTGGGACAGCCGAGAAAGTTCCAAGTGGCTTGGCTCTAGCTGTCTCCTGAACTGATGGGGGGGGGGGGGGTGGTCTCCCAGTTGCGGCTGCCGAAGTCAGCTTGCTCCTTATCTTTGGTACTTCCGGAACCAGGTGCTGAAAGGACAAGGGAACACCCCTCCTACCATCTCTGGCCCCAGGGGAAGGGAGTAACATAGCACGGGGTTGGGGGGGGTGGGCAGGAATAGGGGGTGGTTAACTAGCAGCATATGTGCTAATGAGGCAGGGTCCTAAGGTCTCCGGAGAAGGAGGCTATTCCCTCCATTCTGGGGGAGCCCAGAGGAACGGGATGCCCTCAAACTCCTCACGCCTGGGGTAGAGAAAGGGCCCCTGCTGGACCCGGTGGGGGCACAAGAGGGGACAGGTTACAGGTAGAACTGCTGGGGCGTGGGGGAGTTGGGGGGGGATGAGAAGGAGAGGGAGGGGCAAGGAATGATGGAAAGCCCAGCTGGTGTGGCAGCGGAGCTGAGGAGCCAACGGTTGGAGCTGGCCCCGGTTGGGCAAGGGAGGGGGCTGCTGTGGCTGGAGACTCTGCAGGGCACCCACCCAGGACATTCTGAGACTCTGGCATCCATCCTTGCAGTGCTAGGGAGGGAGAGGCAGCTGGGCTTGGCCGGGCGGTGGAGGATGGGGTTTGGTGGAAGACAGGGCTACAGCTGCCCACCCATCCATGTCTCCAGGCTAGACGCCTCCCAGTGCTGCTCGGTTCACGGGGTCACTTACTGAGTCCTCACTGGGTGAGCAGAGTGGCCCCCTCTGGATGGAGTCGTCGGAACACTGGGTTCTAATTCTGACTGCTGGGTGAGCTTGGGTAAGTCTGTTGCTCTCTCTGAGTCTCAATTACCCCATCTGGCAGACAAAATACCTACCTACCTCTTAGGGGCGCTGTGAGGATTCAATGAGAGGGTAGAAGGTCCTGGCGCGTGGTAGGTACTCCACCCATGTCAGTTTCTTGGGGATGGAGCTGGACAAGAGGTAGGGCAGGCAGCTTCTGCATACCTTTCTCCTTGCATGTCCTCATGCTTGGAGTCAGCTGGACCCTAACCAGCTGGAATGACTCAAGACGGGGCCCTGAGAGCCCGGGATCTGAGGACAGAACCTCCTCTCCCCCGACCCGGGGAAAGGGCTTATAGTCTCTCGACCCCCCTTCTGGCTCCCTGCCCCTTCTGGTTCTGAAGGCCTCTATGGTCCCCAGAGTACCTAGAGATCCCCTGGAGTTGGGGAGGCCAGAGAGGGGCATTCTTGATCTTCTGGGACACAGCCTGGCTTTCTGGTAGGATGGACGAATAGCACATTCCTCCTAAAATAATTGTCCTCGAGCTATTTCCAGAGGCTCTTGGTGCCCAGGCCAGAAATGGCCAGTGATCTCGATGCCTGGGTACCTTCAGGACAAGCGGTGCAGAGTCCCAGCCCTCTCGCTGGCTGGCTGCCCGCCTGCCCGGCCCCCAGCCCAGAGCAGAACCAGGCCAGGCCGAGGCCCCACAAGGAAACTGCTGATACTGCTGCTTCCCTGGTCCACTGAGTTCCCCCACACCCCTCTTCCTCCTTTTTTGGAGGGCCCTCTGATCCCTCCTCTGGGCTCCCTGTTTCAGCATCTATAACTACCCCACCCCAGGGCAAAAAGGCCTTTCACCCTCAGTGGCTGCCGGTTAAGGAGGGCCCACAGACGCTTCCGTGTTATAGCGCTTTATAATCCTGGGTCTGATCCTTCAGAAACATCAGACTAAGAACCTTCTCCGGAACAACGTGGCGGAGCTCTTCAAAAACGACCATCTCATAGGGGTGCCTGGGTGGCTCGGTTGGTTAACGTCCATCTCTTGACTTTGGCTGGCGTCATGATCTCACGTTTCGTGGGATCAAGCCCTGCCTCGGGCTCTGCACTGACAGTTTGGAGTCTGCTTGGGATTCTCTCTCTCTCCCTCTCTCTCTGCTCCTCCCCTGATTGCAGGCTCTCTTTCTCTCAGAATAAATTAATTCACTTTAAAAAAAATGTCCATCTCACAAAAGACAAAGGCTGAAGAATTGTTCCCAGCTGAAGGAAACCGAAGACTCCTGAGAACGAAAAGCCATGCTTGCTCCTGGGTTGGTTCCAGCGCCCGAAGAGTTGCCAAGAGGAACATCGGAGGGGCAGTCGGTGAAATGTACATTACATGATCAGACTCCACCGTTGCCGAATGTCCTGTACTTGGGTCATTGTAGTGTGGATGCGTAAGAAAATGTCCGAGATATCTGTTCATCCTTGGGTAGGGACTACTTAGTGCCAGGCCTTGTAGATTTGATCTTTCCTTCTCCTGGACCGGAGGCCTCTGCCACAGCCATGTTACAACAGATCCTCGGTCAGGCCAAGAAGCATCCAAGCTCGATCCCCCTCTTCGTATTTATTGGAGCAGGAGGTACGACAGCAGCCCCTGACATGGTCCAATCCAGATGTCAGTTAGGGTAGGAAGAATAACCCAGAACTGACTGGGTCCCAATGATCAACACGAGCTCTACTCACCGATTGTAGATTACAGCAAAATGAAGGAAGAAAGTTCCAGACTTGTAAATGAAATGTCTCGCTCTCAAGCCGCTTAGAATGAAGGTCTCCCAGAAGCCCTCCGTACAAAATTTTCCACTTATCCAGGAAATATTTCTCCTCTGAACTCACATCAGTGTTTTGTGTTAGGGTTTACACTGATTAATAAATATCTGAAATTTGAATTACAAAAAAAGAAAAGAAAATGTCCCCGTTCACCTGGCACGTGGGCGATACACGCCCACGTGTTCAAGGGGAAAAGATAGTGCTGTCTGCGACTTCCTCTCCAAATAATAATAATCAGAGTGTGTGTGTGTGTGTGTGTGTGTGTGTGTGGTGATAAACGTGGCAAAAGCGTTAATAAATTGTGGATTTGGATGAAGACTGCTTGGGAGTTCGTTGTCTTGTAAGTTTTCAGTAAGTTTGAAAATTTTTCAAAATCTAAAGTAAAACTGTATTTTCAATGTTTGAGAGAAAGCAATGATGGATGGAGCCTTTCCTTAGCAAATATGTACTGGATGCCCCCTAAGGACCAGGGCTGGGTCGGGGGCATACAGGTTCTGAGATTTGCTGGCTGAAGAATCTCAGGTTCTGGCCAGCTCTCATCAGGTACTCGACACTGGATCGCTGACTGCCGCGGGGAAGGAAAGACAGTTAGGCTCAAGAATGGGTCACTGGAAGGGAACAACACTCTGGGGAGACTCAATAAATGTTTGCTGAGCCAGTGAAGAAAGAGAAGTGATTGATGCTGATCACGGCCGATGGGAGTTATATCAGGGGCAGCTGAGAACTCCCTGACTCTCAGCATAATTAAACACTAGAAAAACAACAAGGAACACTGGAAAACATCCACCCCAGTCTCATTTTAAAAATAGGGCCCATCTGTCCTGGAGGGCTTAAAGCGGCGCGGGCCCTAAGGCAGGGGCCTGGCCAGGATGGCCTCTGGAGGCCCCTCCCAGCTGTAAGATTCCGTGATTCTATGACACGGCCAGCAGTCTGGAGTGGCGACATGAGGGTATCCCCAGTGGAGAGCAACAGGAGGGCTAAGTCATCTACCTCCTAAAGACAGAGTGAGCGTGGCAGAGGGCCCTTATGGCAGATAGGGCTTTGCCAGCCAGGAAGGGAAGGGTGGGGCTCTGTGGGGGTCAGTCCTCAGTCGCCTCCTGTATTTCTGGAGGAGGAGACAGGGTGGGGTTGGACCCGGAAGGGAAGAGGCAAGGGTCTGTGCATTCCACGCGATTCAGACCCAAAGGACAAGGGCAGCTGAGGGCCATGGGCTGGAAGAGGGGCAGGCAGCTGTTTTCTGGGTGGGACAGGCTCAAATATTGCTCTGTTCTCACTAGACGGAAGTGGAAAATTAGCATCAAACTGGCAGTACTGGGGGAGAGAAATCAGAACCTGCCTTCTAGCTGGGGAAGGAGAGTATTGGGGAACCGATGGACAATGGAGATGAGGAAGGGAGGACTACACTGCCCTTGGCCGGGACAGGAGGTGGGGTTAAATGGACTGGGCATTTCCTCGGCCTGGTCAGGTCTAGGTCTCGGCGAAGTGCCCACATTTGGACCACAAGGAGTAGGAATCCCAATTCCCCTCCTCCTGTGGAGTGGATGAGGAGACCTTCTACTACCCGAGAGGGTCAAGACTGAATATCCTGGAAGGCTGTGACCTTACAAGTCCAGTCCTATCAGTAGTCTTGCCATATGACCTTCCCCCCTCTCATTTGGGATTCCTAAAGTCAGGATCAACTTAGGTACGGGGTTAGCAAGCACCCCTGTCTCTCTGGTTCTCCCCAGTTGTGCCCCCATCCAGCAGGCAGAGCAGATGTGGTGAGAACTCTTTCTTAGGAGACTGCGAGGGAGGGCCAAAGTCACCCCAACAACATAGCATTGTCTTTCAGGGGTCATCAGACACGACCAAGACAGTACCTCGGCCCCCACCACTTCCAACCCCTGTAATCTGAGACGAGTCACGTCATCTGTCTGGGACTGAGTTTCTCCATCCATCAACCAGGAGTAGAATAGTGACCACCTCCTTGATTTGTAGCAAGAATTACATGTGAGACATAAGCAAGGGGCCAGGCACGGAGAGAGTACCTATAGCATTGCATCACTCCTAAGATGCATTTTTTTTTACTAACAGGTGCATTGCATAGTGGATGATTACACTCTGGAAAGGAGGTATCTCTCCGTGCTTGGGATTTCCCCATTAGAGATTCAGTCCTTGGCTTTTGTGGTCTTCTGGAGTCCTTGCTCCAAAGGCAAATGGGAATTTCAAAATATGGGCCGGAGCCAAAGGATCAAGGAGACTGCCCCACTTTTCCTAAGGGTCCTCTGGCCTTGAGTTGTTCTCAGGGTCCTGCCTTCCGCCTCGTCTCTCTCTCTCTTTTTTTTTTTAACTTTATTTTTGAGACAGAGAGAGACAGTGCATGAACGGGGGAGGGGCAGAGAGAGAGGGAGACACAGAACCGGAAGCAGGCTCTAGACTCTGAGCCGTCAGCCCAGAGCCCGACGCGGGGCTCGAACTCACGGTCCGTAAGATCGTGACCTGAGCTGAAGTCGGACGCTTAACCGACTGAGCCACCCAGGCGCCCCTTCCGCCTCGTCTCTTGCTTTCTGAAGAATAAGGTGTCTGTTTTCCAGTTTGAAAATCCCCAGGGCCTAGGAGGAGGTTGAGGAGTAGGAGAAGGGTGCTGTTGGCTCTCCGGAGCCAGAGGGAACCCACGGGGAGAAAGCGTGCAGGGAGGGGGCAGGCAGCCAAGAGGAGCTGACCCAACTGTCTTCACCAGGCCTGGTAGCCAGCCTCCAGGTGAGCTCACGGCAGGTCGGCGCCACGAAGCTGTATCTGCCCAGCCGGGACGATGTCCGGACGTCTGGTGAGCCGTTCCAACATCCACAGCCGCTTGAACCATCCCAACAACGTGTCCTTTTCGGCCCAGGCTCCAGGCTGGCCCCACGGCCCCGGGGTGAGCGGGGCTGATGGTGTCAAACGCCCCCGCACCCCGAGCGGCTCTGAGACCAGCAGCTGCAGCCCCTCCTCGGAGCAGCCCGACAGCCCCAGCTTCTTCAGACTCCCAGTGAGGAAAATCTGCATGGGCCGCCCCTACAACTCCAAGTTCGTAGAGACAAGCCACCTAGCGAACCACCCCAAGGTGGCCAGAAAACCCGCTTACCACGGCGGCCCCCGCTACCTGCTCTGTACAGAACGTCCCTCAGGCCCCTGTAGCCCCACCTTCCTGGACCAACTCATCAAAGGCATCAACTACCTTGACAGATCCACCAGTGCCTTCTGCTCCAAATCGTCACTGAGCCTGCCCAGGCTTGCAGCCAACTGCCTGGAGCGTGCGGCCACCTCCATCCACCTGGACCACCCAGACCACGCCTTCCCCCGTAGTTACTCCAACCCCGTCACCGTCACCGGCGTGGCTGCCTCCGACGACTACACCAACACCTGCATGGTGCCGTCCACCAGGGGCATCAACGCTTTGCAGTGTATGGATGGGCCTGCCAGCGCCAGATGCCCACCCCGGCTTCAGAGACGGAGCCTTACACCCGTGCTGCCGCAGAGGCCGGGGACGAAGCTGCCTGAGCTCCCCTTGTTCGGCAATGGGATCTTTTCCTTGGGTCACCTGCCCAAGTTCTGGGAGGCAATCCGCTCGGGCTGGAGAGCCCCCGAGCCCACCTCCAAACCCTGTAGCTGGTGGTAACATCGACCTCGAAATGGGTACGGGCGCATCGGGCTGCAGCGGTAGAAAATAAATGGTCTGTGGCAAAATGCTTCTTCCGAGGCTCTGTTGGAGGGGAGGGGGCGGAACAGCGATTGGGATTGGGGGTTATAAACTCAAGGACCTCCAGGGCCGGGAAGGTACAAGTTAATGGGTGAACTGGCCGAGGGGAGAGGAAATACCCGGTCTAAACCGAGCTCTCAGACGGGTTGTTGCTTTTTCCAAAAAAAAAAAAAAAAAAAAAAAAAAAGCCAGGAATCTCATGTTTATATGCTAACAACAAATTCAGAAATGTCCTAGTGCTCGGTGGGCCCAAGAAAAATACTTGCAGGTGGAATGTGAAGTCCACAGGCCACAGTTTGGAATCTCTGGTTTGTATCCTGAATGGATCCCTGGGGGGTTTCCCCATGGGAAGAGAAATAGACTAGCTATTCATTCCCGATCCCTATTCATGCTCTCCTGGTTTCAGGATTGTTGTGGATGTTGATTTTACCACTGCCCAATGTGAACAGAAATACTAATGACGACGGTGACTGGATGGTGGTGGTGGTGGTGACAGCAATAGCAAGACTTCACGGAGCACTTATCGTGGAGCAGGCACTATTCCAAGTGCCTCGTCTATATTCTCTTCAGGATGGGTTTTTAATGACCGGGGCTTAGGGTGGATGTAGAGGAAAACTTTCTGATGGCTAGTGGGAGAGGCAATCAGAGATCGTTGCCACTGGAGGGAATGCCCTTCCTAGGAAATCTCTGAAGAGTGGTTCTGTCCAGGCCAGATGAGGGCTGGAGGGTCAGAATGAGGAGGCCCCAAGTTTCTTGCTGGAAATGTCCGAGAAAATGTTCCCTGAGCCACCAAGGGCTCCCTCCAAACCTTCAGAGACTCAACTGATTTGAGTGCTGAGAAGTGAGACCCCACAAGGCATCCAGGGACTGAGGGATCGTAGAGACTGGGATTCCAGCCTCGTTCTGCCACTAGCCTGCCCTGGGACTTTGGGTACACATCACTTTGTCTCCCCAGACCTGTTTCCCCTTCTGTAAATGATTAGGGTAGCTTCGATGGCCCCTAAAGGCCCCCGATTCTGATATTTCCAAATCTGTCTTCCTAGTCCCAAGCCAGGCCTGGGCTGAGAATTGAGAGTGCCCCCCTCCCCCCACTTGCCCCTCAACTCAGGCCTCCAGAGTTCTGAGCCAACTTCCCATTTTTGGCCTTGGGACCATTTCTGTGTGACTCTGAACTTCAGGCCCAGGCCCTTCTTGCTGGAGCTTTCCTGTCTCCTTGGAAATACAAGGGCCAGTGGCAGGTCAGCGTGTGGAATGGGGCTGACCTTAAAATAATGCAGAACCTGCAGTTCTACAAGATTCCATGACTCTTGGAGGGAGTGGCCTGCTCTGGCCTACCTAGCTGCATGGTCAAACAGAGAATGGCCAAGCCTGAATATCCCTATCATGAGGGCTCCATGATGGTGTCGGGATAGGAGGAAGGATAGGGGGAAGGATAGGAGGAGGGAAGGGCGTACCAGACCCCAGTTTACTGAATTCACCCCCACTTCTATTTCATCTCTGAGAAACAAGGGATATCCTCCCTGGGTCTAAAGCTCAGCAGTCCAGCACACTCCTTTCCTTGTCTCTGGGATCCTTTCCCTCCTGAGGGAGAAGACTCAATTGTCCAGTGACCCATTCCCCAGGTGGACATTTGTAGGAATACAGCTTATTAGAATCCATTTTGGCACAACTCGAGATAGTTCAAGATGTCCTGATTCCCAAATCCTCTGTCTGGCCACTCAAAGCCATCCCCTTCCTGCCCTAGGTCCATATTTGCATAAGATTTGTCCCTGATTCTCCTGGAGATGCCTGACTCCAAATCGGTTTAATTTCCCCTAAGCAGAATGTAAGACCCTTGCCTACGACACTGCCCTTGAGGCCTCCAGTGTCTAGCCCAGTTCTGGCTCACAATAGGGGCTCAGTTATTTTTTATTTTTTATTTTTTTTAATGTTTATTTTTGACAGAGACAGAGACAGAATGCGAGTGGGTTAGGGGCAGAGAGAGAGGGAGACACAGAATCCGAAGCAGGCTCCAGGCTCTGAGCTGTCAGCACAGAGCCCAGCGCGGTGCTCGAACTCACAAACCATGAGATCATGACCTGAGCTGAAGTCGGATGCTCAACCGACTGAGCCGCCCAGGCACCCCAATAGGGGCTCAGTTATTAATATCGATTACAGATCAGTGTGCCCAATAGGCGCTCAGCAATGGTAATTACTATTGTCTGGAGAATAGAGTGTCTTATATGCAATGGATGTTCAATAACTATTAATTATGCCCAACATTTATTAAGCTCTTAGCTATATACCAGGCATTGTTTTAAGAGCTTTATACATAATAACTCATTTAATCCCCATATCAGTCCTTCGAGGATGTTACTATTGTCCCTATTGTATGGATGAGGAAACTGAGGCACAGAGAGGTCAGGCATAAATGATTATGATAAAGATGATTACAGTGCATACAACACAGCGGCTCTTCAAAAACTGGTTGGCATTGTCATTATAGAGTATTATGTGCACAGTAGGTGTTCAATCATAATAACAATTATCTTCATGATTATGACATCTTGCAGATAGTAGGTGCCCTGCAAACGTACACAGTGGATGCCCAATGAAAGGCAAATATCATTACAGAGCCCAATACATAGTAGGTGCTCAAATGAAGTTTGACCACTGGTGGCGGATTGGATTATATGTTAAAGGGACAGGATCTCTGTGCTTGGCCCGACTGCTGCTCGGATACTCACTGCTCACGAATCCCTTTTCACCAGGCACTTAGCCCAAGTGCAGAGAAAATAAGGCTCTTAGCTAGAGAAGGCTGGCTGTTCCATGTGGCCAAGCAGAGACCACAGGAAGTCTTCTGTGTCCACCGTTCAAGCCATGGATCTGCAAGGTCTATGTAAACAGGAAGCAGCATGCTGGCTATAGAACAATGCCACAGCCTGGTGTGCTGCCCAGCTTGTATACGGAAGAAGCTAGGTGTCACCACAGCTGGGCGGGGGGGGTTGGGGGGGGGTCAGGGAAAGCCCTTCACGCCTGTAGAAGTAACCTCAACATTTATTGAGCACCCACACTGTTCCAGGCATGTGTCCGATGCCTGAAACATAGGGTCTCAGCCCTCTGTACTCTCAACGAGGCTAAGTTTTAGTACCTCATTTTGCAGAGGGGGAAACTGAGGCTCAGAGAGAAAAAGTGCCATCCCTAAGCTCCTGCAGCTGGAATGGAGCAGAGCTGGGATTCCAACCCAGCGCTCTGACCCTCAGCCATTGCCCTTTCCATCCAAATTGCAGGGGTTTTTCCTTCGTATTTATTGAATAGATCCCAAGAGAAAGAGGGGTAAATCTTGGTATCCAAAATATGCAGTAAACTAGACAAAGCAAGATGGTGTTTAACTCTAGGGGTCTGGGACGCGCCTCAACACCAGTGTTCTGAACAGGGCTGTGTTAACCTGAAATATGCTGTTTCTGGGAAACAGGAAACAAAGAGAGAAATTTCCTCGGAGGTCACCTGTGGTCTCAGTTGCCCAATTCACCGGTCCCTGCATCATTGGGTAACACTGGGGATAGGTGCATGACATTAGAATTATTTTTGTATATTAACAAAATCTGACATAGCCCTTTTCAAACAAATAATGTGATATCACCGTTCTATGATTCTAGAAAGTAAATGCCACTTTTTGTATTGACCAGGCGCACGTTGGAGCGACACATCATCCTATTCCCAACCCTCCCTGTCCCACCAGCCTTTCCTCGTTTCTGAACCTAAGTCTCTAAACCTTAGCCCACCACGCCCCCCAACCCCATTCCCGAGGCCCACCTTACCCCTCACTGTCTTTTCTGTCTGCACACGGCTGGTTCTGCTTACTCTACACACAAAGCAGAAAACTAGGAGTGGGGGTACCCTGTCCTCACCCCAACTGCATGCACGTAGCCCTCTTTTCAGTTGAAATCTCAGTAGAAGCAAAGAGCCTCAGACATGAGCCATGTCTGAGTTGGTACCACCATTTTTGGCAAACTTAACAGCCTCCTGGGCCCCTCCCAACAGGGCAGGAATTTATCGTGAACAATTGAACAAAGCCGGGAACTCGGAGGGAGAAGGCACAGGACATTCCAAAAGGATTTCTCTCAAGCTCCAAAAGACAACATGTGGGAACACTGCAGAAACCTCATAACCTAGCAAAGAAAAGCAGGAAAGGGACGGAAAATCTGCCCAGTGGGAAGGGAAGTGCGGGCTGGAGGAAGGAACAAGGGGCCTCAGGTCAGGAGGCCAGGGTGGGAGGCCTGCCTCTGCCATTCATGACCCCTCAGAGGCCACTCCACCTTTCTGGCCTCAGATTCGTGGCCCTTAAACACTGAGGGAACTGGAGAAGCAAACACACGGATGCATACGTATGCGTTCACGGCAATGCTTTATTAATCACAACGACGCGGAAACAGCCCGAATATCCACCGACAGGACAGGGTTGATGAACTGTGGCGTGTTGATGAGACACAATACCAAATCGTGATCACAAGTGTCGTGTGCAAAGCCAATACAAGTGCCGTGCAAAGAAGCTGGCCCACAGATTCCTAACAGGTGACATTTGCAGCAAGGAGCAGATGAATGGTATGCACATCCGGGTGCTGCTTGCGATACGGAGCAAGTATGGCAGGAAAAGATCGTCAGCTGAGTTAAACAGAGTGCTCACCAGTACGGTTGATTTACACTCTGTGCGAGTTTCTTATCTCAGACCGGTCATACACAGTCTGGGGACTGGCACCGATCCACGGAGCCATTTTTAAGTAGCGCTGGCCTTTGCTGGACACGCAGAACTGTGTTTAGGAGGAGACCGGTAGGCAAGAAAAGCGAACGTGAAACTACGCACATGCGCTGATGACATAACGTAAAATGCGTGCGTGCACAGTAACAGAGGAAGGGACGTGAGCATTTATGGGGCTCCGAATACGGGCCCTGCACAGAAGTCTTCTCCTGCTGAAGCAGGAGTGCGTGGGCAGGAATGTGAGGGAGTGTATGGAAGCCATAAGAATTCCAACCGGGCTGGAGGGGAGGGGGGGGGGCGGGGGCGGGCATGAGTGACAAATTCAAATTATAGAGACCATTTATGGTCAGCTCAGGAGCCAGGCTCTGCCGCAGTATTTGCAAAGCGTGTTCTGAGAAACGGCAGTCTTGTGAAATGTTAAAAGATTTTCTCACAAAAACAAATGGGCTCCTTTCTCGAGTATCTTGAGGAATGCTGGATTCGATAGAGTTGGGCAGGCGACTTTACTGGAGGCCTGCTCAGAAACGTTCCTGTGTCGGTGTCCCTCGAGATGGCCAAAGTGTAGGAAAGAACGCAGAGTTCCCAAACTTTGTGAGCAGGGAACCGCTTCGTGAAGGAGCATCTCAGAGGGCAGGTGCTCCGTGAGGCACAGGCTGGGAACCTGGCCCCAGGCCTGGGACCCAGAATGGGAGCTCAGCAAGAAAGTGATTGGTAAGGACGGGGGTGGGGAGATTTCTGGAGGGGGCAGAAGGGTCAAATCCACTCTATTTTCAGAAAAGTCACACTTCTACCTAGGCAGAGTTGGGAACAACCCAGAGAGAGGCAGAATTGGATGTGGTAGAGAATGTGGGTTCTAGAGTCAGACAGATGTGGCTGTGAATCCTGGCCCTACCTCATACTGACCATGTGCGATCTGGGCAAGCCACTCCGTGCTTTGGAGCCTCAGTTTCCTTGTCTGGAAAAGGGCAGTAATAAAATACACTGTCATGGGGCACCCGGGTGAGCGTCCGACTTCGGTTCAGGTCATGATCTCGCGGTTTATGAGTTCAAGCCCCACGTCCGGCTCTGTGCTGACAGCTCAGAGCCTGGAGCCTGCTTCAGATTCTGTGTCTTCCTCTCTCTCTGCCCCTCCGTTGCTTGCACTCTGTCTCTCTCTCTCCTTCAAAAATAAATAAACATTAAAAAAAACTTCTAAAATAAATAAAATAAAATAAAATAAAATAAAATACACTGTCATGCCAACTACCCAGAACTGTGGTAATAATTAAATGAGATCCAGTGGGGTTTTTGGTTTTGTTTTTGTTTTTTGAGAGGGAGGGAGAGAGAGAGAGAATCCCAAGCAGGCTCCACGCTGAGCCCCAATGTGGGGCTTGATCCCATGACACTGGGATCAATCAATGGAGCCACCCGGGCACCTGAGATTCCGTGTTAATCAAACAGTGAGGGGAATGTATCTGCTCCAAGTACAGACTAGAACGGGGACATTTACCAATTTGTTCCTTCATTCAAGTGAAATCATCCAAGTGCCAGCTCCCTGCCAGGCACTGTGCCCTTCACAGGGGATACAGTTGGGAACAAGACAGAAATCAGACCATCACGCTCCCTGCCTTTATTATGCCTCATAATATTAAACGATCTTCCAAATTATTGCAACTGTAAAAATGTTGAGAGAGAAGCTTGGGGGAGGCAGGTTGTGGGAAAGTACAGCAGGGGACATGACCTAGCCTGGGAGGTCAGGCAAGGCTTCGATGGTGGCACGATCTTCAAGCTAAACGCTAAAAGAGAGTAGGATGAAGAGGAGGGGGTATTGGGTGGGAAATGCACTCGGGGAGAGGGAAAAGCATGCGTAGAGACCATGTTGGGGGAAGGAGGTAGCTAGAGAAATGGGCAGGACTGTATCTTGCCAGGCCTTGTAGGGTCCTCTCCTTCTCATGGGAACTTTTACTGCCTGCTTAGAACTGTGTCCTCTGTCCGCCTCCTCCTCTTCTTCACATCACCCCCAGGTTTCCTCTCCTCCATCTCCACTCCCTTTTAATATCAATTTTCCTGTTCTATGTTATCACCCAAGGACATATCCTTACCCTGCCAGCATCTGTTTTCCCACACAGGTACTGGAACCTTTGCACAAAATAGGTATTCATTTCATTATTGAATGAATGCAGGTCCACAGTTAGCCCATACGGTGCTTTTGCTCATATGAACAAAAGGTACCCTCTCTGGGCAGATCTAGCCCCCAAGCAGGGCCCACTTGGCTGCATACTCTTGTTCGGTGAACAACCTGCCCCACCATTCACTGTAGCTCTGAATGAATGAACGAATAAAGGATTGTGAAACAAGTGAGAAGCTCCGAGGCAGAGAAAAGATTTGGAGTGGAAGTGCAAGCCAAAAAAAGCTGAGTCCTGTCAATTTTGGAGTGGCAGACAGGTCACCCACAAACTCTGGCTGCTGGTTCCAGAAGGCACCCAACTCCTCTTTCTCAGAAGCCAGATTGTTTGGCTACTATTACCTATCCAAACTCTCAGAGTCTCTCCTTATCTAAGGCACCTTGTGCAAGACTTGAATTGTTTCTCTCCAAGAGTATGACGAGCACCCTGAGCTATGAGTGCACATGGTGCGATTACAGGCGCCTCCCGGACTCAGCAAAGCCCCAAAGTTCTGCCTCTGCTTCCCTTTTAAGCCATATGAGGAGATAGCCAGGCCCTAGACAAAGCAACTTGAGAACATTTACTAAAGATATCAAGGACTGCAAAGGAAAACAGAGCTGGCCAGATCCTTTAGTGGGAAGGAAAGGATACAGAATAAATCGGTGGATGACCAATCCTCAGGGTGGGTGGAGTTATTCTGGAAGACTTTCCGGACAGGCCGTATTTTCCTGCCCTCTGCGTCAGCCCTGCTCCTTCCAGCCTCCAGTCGGCTTTACCGTCTCTAGCACGACCCCTCTGAGCCAGCAAGACTTATAGCTCGGGTTTAGTCTTAACCACACATCTACAAAGGGTTGCTTGTTCCGCCCATGAGCAAATCATCCAAGAAGCCAAAGCTCCGGGACTTAAGGGGCCCGAGATGGGGAAAAGACACCGGGGCAGTTCACAAAATGTGATTTGTCACAGACGCTGACCCTCCACAGACAGCAAAGGCCTTGGAAAAATCCCGCCACCAAGGCTGGCCACCTGCCAACTCTGAAGTCAGTGGAGTTTTGTAACTTTCTTCATCAGAGAGGGAGTGCTCCAATGCAAGGCTGTGCTCATCCATCATGCCGGAGGTCCTGGGGGTGAAGGCTATACCTAGTTTTCAGATTAGGAGCAACACACTGGGTGCAACACTGCTCCTCCATCAGACTAGAGCCCCTGAGGGCGGAATTGTGTCTCCCTCTTCGGATTGGGAGCTCATCCAGAGACAGCGATCAGAGAAAGAGTTACCATTTATTTAGTGCTTACTATGTGCCTGAAGCTGTTCTTTTTTAAGAAATAGATTCATTCATTCATTTTGACCCCCAACAGCACTGTGAGAGAGGTCTTAGTATTAGTCTCCTTTTCCTAATTTCTTTTTTTTAATTTTTAAAAAATATTTTTAAAGTGTATTTATTTTGATAGAGTGAGTGGGGGAGGGGCAGAGAGAGAGAGAGGGAGAGAGAGAATTCCAAGCAGGCTCTGCACTGTCAGTGTGGAGCCCAGCACGGGGCTCGAACTCATCAACGGTGAGATCATGACCTGAGATGAAACCAAGAGTCAGATGCTCAACCAACAGAGCCATCCAGGTGCCCCCTTTCCCTATTTTCTAGATGATGAAACTGAGGCCTCAAAAGGTTGACTAATTTGCTCAGGATTGCACAGTGAGGCGGGAGGGGTGGGATTCTCTATCAGACTGAGAACAGCATGAGGACAGGGGACTATATCCTCTTGCTTCCTGCCACCAGATTAGGGATTCACCAAGGGCCAAGATCAGACATCCCTCCTCGGTCTACCTGTATCTCCCTGTTTGGAGCAGTAACAGTCCTTCCTCGGTGTTGTGCCTGGCATCTGGGTTGGGGCCAGGGAGTTGACCAAAGCACTGCAGATGTAGTGTTTGTCCTTTACAGCTCTGAGCTGGTCCCCCAGAAATAGGCCCCACAGGGTGAAGAACCCAATCTTTTGGGGATGGAGCATCTGTCTGGGATGGGGGTCGGGACGCCAGCATTTTCTCAATCCCCCAGGCGCCTAGATGGGAGGCCACAGAGTGACCGGGAGCCTGCAGGCCCCTATCACAGGGAACATGCCTTCCGGAGCCAGGCCTGGTGCCGCCCGGTTAGCTGGGCATTTCCTTCTGTCCACAGCTCACCTCACTCCTGGCTGCAAACCCAGCCATGAGTCTCTGGAACCTAGCAACTCTCACAGGAAACAATGGAAACTTCAGTTTTTATTCTCCTCCCTCTATCATTACTCAAAAGGTTTTCCTCTACGCTACATGCTCACACGCACACACAGGTCGGTTTTCTCTCCACCCATGAGCCTGGGTTGCCCTGGAAATTTTCAGGCAGAAAGGAGACCCGAGCCAGGCAGAGAGGCCCAGTGGCATGGCCGAGTGTGCTGTCTGTGGGTCTGTGTCAGAGGTGGATCATCGGGGACTGGGACTTACCACCCAAGCATCTGTGACTAGGGCTTTGACAGGGTCTGTGTCTGGGCCTGCGTGTGGGACTCGGGGGTCTGTGGCGCCGGGGGCTGAGATTTACGTCCACGCAAGTGGGTCTGTGAGTGGTTGGTGGGGAAAATGGTGCGTGCGAGGGGCAATTCAGTTCGCTCTCTAGGGCGCACTGTAAAGCGCTGCGGTTAGGGGCGCCTGGGTGGCTCAGTCTAAGCAACCGACTTCGGCTTGGGACGTGATCTCGCGGTTTGTGGGTTCGAGCCCCGCGTCCGGCTCTGTGCTGACAGCTCAGAGCCTGGAGCCTGCTTCCTATTCTGTGTCTCCCTCTGTCTCTGTTCCTCCCCTGCTCATTCTCGGTCTCTCCCTGTCTCCCAAAAATAAATAAACGTTAAAAAAAATTAATAAATCGCTGCAGTTAGCGTAGGAGAAAAGGTAAAAAAGACGGGCCAGCATGTGTGCGAGCAAAAGGCCTGTGTGGCATTTGTGTACGAAAACACGTCCTTACACTTCGGGTCTGGGGATTCCCTTGTGAGTCCGTGTAAATGTGTGAATAGGGACGTGAGCGGCTGAGTGTGTGAAAGTCGTGTCCGCTATGTCACCTGCAGAGGTGACAGTTCTGAAAAGACCATGTGTGCGTCTGAGCGCGTGAAGATAGTCGGCCGGGGGGCCAGGGCGTGAACGTGCGCGAGTGTGAAAGGTGGGGGGGGAGGCCAGCTTGGCGTGTGTGTGAACGTGCCCGGGTGCGCGTGTGCAGGCGGCGTGTGTGAGAGCGCGCGGACTTCTGGGCGCGCGAGTGAGGAGTCCCGGCGCCGGGTGCGAAAGGGGGGTGTGTGGTCCGTGCTGGGGTCGCGTGCGCGAGGAGCCGCGGCCGGTGTCGGCGCGCAGGGCCCCGTCCCATCCCGCACTCCAGGCCGGGTTTGGCGGGGAGCCGGGCTGGGCCGCGGCTCGCGCCGAGGGGGCTGGGGGCCCAGACAAAGGCCCAGTTGGCTGCGCCGGGGGCTCGGGCTCCAGCGAGCGGCGCCCGCAGTCCGGGGGCGGTCCGGGGGCGGTCCGGGGGCGGTCCGGGGGCGGTCCGGGGGCGGGGCCTGGAGCGGCGGGGCGGGGCGGTCCGGGGTGGGGCCTGGCGCCCGGGGGCGGGGCGGCCGGCCGCGGGGCGGGGCGGGGCGGGCGAGCGGCGGGAGGGGTGGGGGCGGCGGGAGCGGGCCGCGCCGTCCCGAGGACTCCGCAGGCTGGAGAGCGGGCGGCTTCGGGCGGGCGCCGAGCGAGAGAGCGAGCGGAGCCGGCCGGGCCATGGGACAGCGGGCGGCGGGCGCGCTGTTGCTGGCGCTGCTGCTGCACGGGCGGCTGCTCGCGGTGAGTGTGCGGGGCGGGGGGCGCCCCGGGCCCCGCTCGCCGCGCCCGCCAACTTGGCTGGGACTCTGGCTCGGGATTGCGGCGCCCGCCAGGGACCCCGGGCAGGCACAGGCCGGCGCCACCCTCCGCGGTGGGGCAGTCCCGAGGGGCGTCCAGGGAACCTTGCGTGGGGTCGGGGGCGGGGCCGGCCCGCGGGAGAGCCCATGGGTCGCCCGGCCACGTTGCCGAGTCTCCCAGTCGCTCTAGGCATGGCCCGGCCTGCCATTCCTGAGGACCAGGCGGAGAAACTTCGAGCAGGGCGGGAACTTGGCAGGGCAAGGGCACCCCTCTCTGTGCCAACTTGGAAAGGGGGCACTCTCTGGTGATGGGGAGCCTATCAATCCTCACTGGAACTTTACCAGGCCGTCTGGCCCGTTGGGGAGCTAGTAACCAGGCAGGCACAAGTAAAGAACCACTTCGGACACAGCTGAGGTTTGTGTGAAACACCCACAGGCCTTGGAGTCCTGCAGCCCAGGGCTTGAATCCATCCCTGTCCTTTTCTGGAGTAGCTGTGTGACCTCCGGCAAGCTAGTTAACCTTTCTGAGACCAGCCTACAAGGCCAAAGGGAACTCAAAATGCATGACTGGCAGGACTGGATGGAAGGCGCATGAAAGTGCCTGGTGCTTGGCCTGTTAACTGGCGGATATTCAGTGGGTCTGTTTCCCACTGTCCTCTTCCTGGGTCCTCAGGTGCAGGGGAGGCCTGCCATTACAGCCCGGTTCCCGGCTCTGAGCTTGGATGGGCCCATGCAGAGGGAAAGAATGCTTGGCCAGAAGACGCTCTGAGGACCTGAGTGAACTCGAGAAGGGTGGGGCAGGGGCAGTGGGCAGGCCGCTGGTGGCAGATGTGGGTGGGGGCACTTTTGGGGAACTGGGCCTGCCCTGGTGAACCACAGAGCCACCCCCACCCTCTTTGAGGTGATCTTAGGTGGTCCCTGTCCCTGCCACTGCCCTCTTCCCTCCCCTTCTCAGAGCCAAGAGAGGGGCTTTTCTAAGCCGGTGTTCACCCAGTGACTGTATCCCTGCCACCTCTATCTCATGTCTGTGCTCAGCCCTCACCCCAGACCTGACCCCTCAGCTCTCTTGCCCTGCCCACCTAGCAACTCTCCTCCCCCACTCCCTGTCTGCAGGGCTTCCTTAATCCCCTCTCTCAGCCTCTCACCCCTGCACATCCAGCAGGGCCCGACCAGTTGCTTCCCAGTCCCCATCTGAACTTGATCTTTACTTTTCCAAAAAAGTAGGCACCAACCTAGCACATGGGGTGTCTTCCTTTTCTGAAACTCCCCCAGCTCTGCCTCTGCGGAGGGGCTCCTGAATGCTGGGTTCTACAGTGGTCAGAGTGAGGAGGAGGGTGGAGCTATTTGCTGTGTGGGGGAGGAATTTCAACAGAAATTCCAGATTGCAGCCAATCATCTCATTCACTTGTTCATTCAACATATCTTCATTGAGCAGCGTTCCATGACAGTCAGTGGGGGTTCAAGGGTTCATTCATTCGGCAGATATTGCTAAGCACCTACTGCATACCAGCGCATCTGGCTGGGGTTTACGGGTGAGCAAGAATAGGTCCTGTCTTTGCTTTCCCAGAACTGAGATGGGTAAATAGGCAGTTCCAATCCTGTGGGATTATGGTCTTGTCAGCAACCACACCGAGGTCTTCAGTGTCCCACCCCCCGGCTGATGGTGGAGAGCTGGAAAGATCTTGGCTTCTGGAGTCTCATGGACCCACAAAAGCTGAATCCCAGCTCTGTCATTTTCTAGCCTGTGATCTGAGGCAGTTTCTTCTTCCTGAGCATTCAGTTTCCGCATCTGTAAAATGGGGTAAGGAGTTCGTGGTACATTTTTTAAATGACATCAGGCTCCTGACCCAGTGCCCCAGCAAACCTTGGGCTCTTCTTCGCCCACTGCCCTTTATCTTTTCCGCCCTTTGGTTCACATCCACAAGCCAACAGTGCATGGGTGAGGATAGGACACAAGCGAAGGTAAGGTGGTCCTTAGGGAGCTCAAGACCTCCCTGGGGGCAGGAGACAGGAAGCGGTGGTCTGTGATTAAGTGTGGGAGTAATTTCAGTTCAGAGGAGGTGGAGAGGCTTGCTGGGGGTGGGGGCCAGGCCCGGGTGACTCAGCGCCTGCCTTGGCCTGCTGACCCCTTTTCTTCCTGCTGGGACCTTAGCCTTTCCTTTCTTGGGGCCAGTCCTGCCAGGAGACCGGAATCTTGAGGGGGCTGCCGTGATTACGGTGTTTTCCAGGGCTGCGGAGGGAAGTCACTGAGATACCTGTTTCCTGCCTCGCCTGGGTTTCCTCACCAGGGAGACTGTGGGCGGGCAGGAAATGGAGGAGCCTCCCCTTCCCTCAGGGGTAGCACCATCTCAGACTCCCCTGGACATAACTGGCATGCTCTGCATGCCCCCTCCCCTTGCCCCAGACTTGCTGGTGGGAAGGGGTTGTAACGAGTGTGCCTTGGGGATTTCCAGAGGGAGGGCTATAGGTCATAGAGGGAGGCGGAGGCTGGAAGGGGCAGAGATGGCCCCGCTCCCTGTGTGTGGGGAGTAGTGGCCCCCGCCTGGCTTGGCCCGGGCCTGTTCTCAGGCTGAACACAGGCAAGTTGGGATCCGTGGGTCTGAGGCGCAGCCTGGAAGACAGGGTGAAAGGAAGGTGGCAGAAGGTGACTGGGTTGAGGGCTTGAGGTGGTAGGGAGGGAGGTGCTAGGGTGCCAGGTCATATGATAACAAAATAATATGGATAGTTAACACTTGTCGAGTGCCTACGGTTTGCCAGGCACAAAGTTTCTCAACAAATTCTCCCATGTCATTCCCCTGCTCAGAATCTCCCAGCATTCCCCGCGTTGCTCACCATCAGACCCACGCCCCTGACCTGATATAGTCCACAAGGCCCTTTGGGATCTGGCCTCCCCCACTCCCTCTACAATCTCTCCTCTTGCCAACTTTCCCCTTGCTTACTCACTCTAGTGACACTGGTCTTTGTTTCCCGAATATGCCAAACACACTGCCACCTCAGGGCCTTTGCATCTGCTGTTCCTTCTACCTAGAACATTTGTCCCTCAAATATTTACATGACCCTCTGCCTGTCTTCCTTCAAGTCTCTGACTATTCTGCCCAACATACTCTGTCCCCTTACACTGCTTTTTCTTTCTTGTCACTATCTGACATGTATTTGTTTACTTAGTTCTCTCTCTCCTCCCTGCCCCCCATCACCAATTTAAGCTCCATGACAGCAGGACCTTGTGCGTTTTTGTTCTGCTGCTCTGTCTTTAGCACCTGGCAGGTAGTAAGTGCTCAGTCAATATATCTGTTGAATGCATTAAACCATAGCTAGTAGTGTGGTCCCCATTCTCTAAGCAGAGGACATCGAGGCACAGAGAGGTTGCATAACTTGCCCAGTGGCTCACAGTACACACATACTCAGTGGTACCATGAGCCAGGCTTTGACGCCAGACAAAGCTCTCCTCGCCACTCTGAGTCCTATCTCACTTGTTTGTAGCAGGCAGTAGTTGTGAATCAAACCGTTGTCACCGATGTTGATAAAAGTAAGAACTCAGGTCTGAGGTAGTGCAGAGTCTCCCTCAGACAAGGAGTATTCAGGTCTGGCTTTGGGGACAGAGGTACTCAGGATGAGCATGCCTCAGTATCCTGGGGCCTCCTGGGGATGCCTATCCTGGCAGGAGCCTAGAGAGACTTAACTCCAGGGCAGTCATTTATGGGACTACCCGTTCGTTTGTAGGTTTCTTAATTAGTCTCCTCGTCAAGTTTTCCCTGAGATCCTATAAACTGTCGAATTACTCCCAAAGCTTGAAGGCCCAAGTGGGCCAGGCTGGGCCCTACCCTGTGTGGGGAGTGAGGGGGAAGAAGGCTAGGTGCCTTGCATGGAGCCCTCACTGGGTTCCCTGGTTGGCGCCTGGGGGCCCAAGGTTTAGGGCGAGTCTGCAGAGGTTCCCAGGCTGCTTGGCCTTGGGGCGAGAATCTCAGGAGAGTCAGAAAGGCTGCCCAAGATGTGGAAAGATACAGAGCCATGATTCAGAGGCCACTTGGAAGCCAGACGTAGATTCTGGACCCTCAAGCCACTTGGGAGGTGCAGGAAGGGCTCTCAGCTCTGGCCTTTTGCCCCCCACCCCAGTCCATCCCAGATGTGAGAGGTCAGGCTAGAAGAAGAATGGGCGAACTTGACCCCATCCCCCAGCAGCTTCCCAAGGATATGGTGAGCACAATGCCCCCTCCCCCCAGGGCCGACCCTGGTCTTGCCCCCATCTCCCTCCTGCCGGGAAGAGGGAGGCTGGGCTGAGGATCCTACCCAGCTGGCATGTTGCCCCAATCCAGGCCTTGGCCCCTTTGGCCCTGCTGCCCCCTCCTGCTCCCAGGGCCTGGCCCTGGCCTGCTGGCCGCCCCAGCGCCCAGAGCTGGCTGACTGAAACCTAGAAGAATGTGTGGAACTCGCTTTGCGGGGAGACGCCAGCCTCACTGCTGGTGTTGGGTCCGTGTCAATAGTGGCCTTGAGAGGGGAGCGGCTCGTGGCTGCTGGGGGTGGCTGGGCTAGGGGCACCATCACGTAAGCCCTGGGAACAAGGCGGCTCTTTGAGGCCTGGGAATGTGAGGCTTTCAAGTGTCGGCGGCCCCCAGAACCCACCCTCCCCACCTTTCCCCACGCCCACCTGTGCCAGAGTCGCAGGGACCTAGGAACATCCCTGTGGCCTCCCTGACGTGTCCTTAGGACCAGCTCCCGACTACCTCCCGGAGCCCTTTCCCTGAGGTGTGGGGGAGGGCACCCTGCTTCTCTGTTCTCTGGATTTTAGGGGGGCGTCTATCTGGTGCACAAAGGCTTGCAGTGTGTGTTGAATGAATGAACGGACCGCTGATGTATGTGATTAAATATCCCATGAACTAAAGTCCCCTACAGGTGTGTGGTAGATGTAGAATGTATTCAACAAGGATTATCGAGTATCTTCTAAGTACCTGATGGGGTTCTAGGCGCCGAGGTTACAGCAGAGAACAAAAAGTCAAATTCCCTCCCCTCGTGTTACTTGCATTATAGCTCGTGTGGGAAGACAGATAATAAATATAATATGTCGGAGGGCAGTAAGCGCTCAGATGAAAAAAATAAAGCCGGGAAGAGGGTACAGAGTGATGAGGGATCAGGAAAAGCCTCTGATAAGATGACGCTTGAACAGAAGCATGCAGGTACCTAGGGAAAGGGCCGAGGGAATAGCTGATGGAAAGGCCTGGATGCGTCCAGCATACCTGCGGAAAACAAGGAGGCCGATGTGGCATGGGTCGGGGGGAGCGTGGCTGATGTGCCGAGCCCGGGCCACGAGAAGGCCTTTGCTTCTGAGTGAGATGAGGGGTCACTCTAGTTGCCGCGCAGAGAAGAGAATGCGGAGGGTCAAGGGCAAAAGCAAACAAGCCGAGATCCAGGCCAGAGACCATGGGAACTCCTACCAGAGCGATGGAGTTGGGACGAGGCGGCCGAATCCCGAGTGTATCTGGAAGGTAGGGCTGACAGGAAATTGCTGATGGATTGGGGAAGGGGCGGGACAGAAAGAGAGGAGTCTGGGAAGTCTCCACGGTCTTTGGCGTGAGCATCTCCAGAAGGAGCAGCCACTAATTGAGATGGGAAAACTCCAGGGTGTGTTGGAGGGGGCGGGCATAGGGATGGGGGCAGCAGGGGGCGGACTCAGAGCGGGGGCAGTCAGCAGCACCCCACGCACACCCAGCCCAAGCTGGGGCCTCTGCACTGGCCTGTGGGGCAGGTGTGTGTGTGTGGTGGGGGGGGGGGCGTCTTGCTGAGGATGCATCTAAGGAGCTGCCGGCTGGTTCCTTAGAACCCCACGGCCTGAGCTCATGCTTAGGTATTTGTCCGTTTATTTAGAATTTACCGCCTTCCCCCCAGTTTAGCATGGACGCTCCATGAGGACATAGACTCAGATTTTATTCAGTGCAATTTGCCCAGTGCCCGGCAATAGTAGGTGAACATTTATCCAGTGAATAAATCAATGGCCTTGGGAGAAGCCGGCCAGTCAATAAGGCCCAGGCTCCTTGCAGAGGATTGAGAAGGGGCTGCTTTGGCCCATGGGCACAGGGCAGCTGTCCTTCCCTGCCACTGCACTGTGCTGAGACCCGGAGCATGTGGGGCAGGCTGGGGTGCCCACACTGCCATCTTCCACCTGTCTGTGTCCTCACTGGACTTGGAACCCCTTTCTCTTGGGTCCTATGATCGAGGGAAAGTGTGGGCTCAAAGGGCCCTGCCTTCAAGTCTTAGTGCGGCCCAACTGGCTGTGTGACCTTGGGCAAGTTCCTTCATCTCTCTGAGCCTCGGGTCAGAAGTAGGGATCATGATGCTTGTTTCCCTGGTGGACACGAGACCCTGCAGACGCCCCTGGCTTGCTGTGCGCAGTGGAATTGGTGTTTGACAAATGGAGCTGTTGTGTTAGTATCGTTCCTGCTGAGGGCTAAGCCGGAGCGACATTTGACTGCGGGTTCCCGGTGCCCAGCAGGGCACACTTTTCCTGATCAGAACTGCTGCCAGCTGTTGACCCAGACCCCGCACTGACCAAGCAGATGGAAGCCATTGCTCCTCTCCTCTTTCTCAGTCCAGGAGCCCTGGATGGAACTGCATCTGATCTGTCACTGCCCCCCTTCCCCCACTGAGGCCGCAGCTGCAGGACAGAGTCCACCCTTCCACCCTGATTGTTCCTTCCTGGTGGGGGAGCAGGAGGGGGGCACACCCCGGGGTGTGGCCTGGGAAAGGCTGGGGCCTGTGGACGCGTTGTCCCCTTCCCAGATGTGTGCAGTTGGGCTCTGAGCAACCAGAGGCGTGGCCGTGTGGCTCCCATGGGTGCAGAGAGGATGTCCATGCATCTTAAAGGGAGTGGCCAGGGGGCTTCCCGGGACCCTGTCCCAGCCCCACTCTCCTTTGGGCCCGCACTCGAGGAGATAAGACCTTGCCCGGGGAGCCCCGAGGGAGCCTGCAGCAGGTCACTTGCCAGGGTTGTGGGGCTGCACAGCCCTAGTTCTGACCCCTTTGGGCTAAGGGAAAGAGACTCACAAGTGCATGGTGACCTCTCCCTCCACCCTGTGCCTTGGGCTGCTGAGACCTGCCCCTTCCCCACTAGGGTGCCTCACGTCCAGGTGTCTCATTTTGTCACGTCTGGCGTCTTTCCCCATCTTTTCCCCAGTCCCAGTTTGGGGAGGGGGAAGCAGCCTGGGGCTGGGCAGGGGGAGGACTTGAGAGGTGGCCTCGGGTGACCCCACAGATGGTCTCCTGGCACGGGGCTGGGAATTCCCAGCTGCCTCTGGCCCCTTCCCAGCCCACCTCTGGGTCTCTGCCCCCGCCTCTCCCTTCCCTGCCTTCCCCATGCTCACCCCCAAGGAGCCAGCTCTGGCCCCACATCCTGCTGCCGCTGGCTTCCCCCCCCCTCACCCCAGCTGACTCATCCCCTCTCCTTGTTTGGCGGTTCCAGTTTTCAAATAGTTGCGAACTGGGATCATGCCTCTTCTTGGATGCCTCACTGGGCTGGATGGATTGAAATTCTGGCTTCATAAATCCTAGCCCCAGTGGCCTCTGTCACTTAACAGGCTTTTCTCCCTCCTCTGCTGTTTGCTTTCCTGTGACCCTTGGGCCAGAAGAACAGAGACCTAGGAGTTTCCTGAGGACAGACCAGTGTCTACTCTGCCCTGGGTCCTCCAAGTTCTCCTCCCCAGTGACCTCAGGCACCTAGATTGTCAGCTAGTGCTCAGTGAGCACACATGCCTTCTCTTGATTAAAAACCGCCACCCTCTCTGGGTGCTTGGGTGGCTCAGTCGGTTAAGCGTCCGACTTTGGCTCAGGTCATGATCTCGCGGCTCATGAGTTCGAGCCCTGTTTTGGGCTCTGTGCTGACAGCTCAGAGCTTGGAGCCTGCTTCAAGTTCTGTGTGTGTCTCTCAGCCCTTCCCCCACTTGCACTCTCTCTCTGTCTCTCAAAAATAAATAAACACTAAAAAAAAAAAAAAAGCCATCCTCTCTTGAAACAAGCCACACACGGAGCTCTCTCCCTCCAGGCATTGTTGCGTATGATGCTCCCAGCAATCTTGAGGTTGGCCTTCTTATCTCCATTTTGCAGAGGGAGAAACTGAGGCACAGCAGGGGAACGGCTGGCTCAATTCATCCATCTAGTACGTGTCACAGCTGGGAGGGGAGCCCAGGTTGTCTGCCTCCAAAGTCGTCATCCCTCTCCCAGTGGATCCAGCCTGTTGGGTCTAGAGAAGGGGCAGTCTGGGAGGGCTAGTGTAGTCACGACAGGCTACATGGAGGAGGTGAACCGGGCTGGTCTTGGCGGAGGGTACAGAAAACCACGTATCTGCCATGTGGGCTTATCCAGCTCCTACTTCACAGATTTGGGTGCCTTTTGCCCCTTGGCCTCCATCCCAACTTAATGATAACATTCCGTCGGGAAATGGATTTGGCTTTCCCTGGGATTGAGACCCTTGAGAACCTGGATCCTTCTCAGTCACATCCCAAGCTCCTTATGGGGCCTGCAGGTTTTGCCATTTGGAGTTAAGTGAATTTTTGCCAAGTGGGGCCTGCTCTGAGCCATCCGTGTGCCCTCCTCAGTCCTGGTGAAACACAGGGCACAGAACCTCGTGCCCCGGCTGGGAGCGTAATCTACGTGTGAGTCCCAAACTGTGTCGTTTGAGCATCCTTGTGCAGTGGAAGAGTCAGGAATTCATTCATTCATTCATTCATTCATTCATTCATTGCCTGAGGACCTACTGTGTGCTAGACATTGTGTTATAGGTGTTTTATCTGCATTGTCTACTCTCCCATGTAGTTGGGATCTACTCTCCCATGTAGTTGGGAATATACCTCCATTTCTCATGGGAAACAGCTCAGTAGAGAGCAGTGACTTGCCCAAGATCACACAGCCATGTACAGAGGAAGGTAGGAGCTGAATCCACCTCTGTCCGTCCTCCTGCAAGAAATTAGAGGCAGGGTCCCTTCTCTCCAGGATCTCTAGGTCTTGGGGAGGCAGGACCCATGAACCATAAGCACCCAGTGCAACTCGCAGTGCAGGCAGGAGCAGACTGCCAGGGAAGGGGAAGATCAGTTCGGCCTGAGGTATCTGGAAGGCTTTCTGGAGGAAGCGGGGCTCGCAGAGCAAGCAGAGGATTTGGCTGGTGGAGCAAGAAGGCGTCTGGGGCAAGGGTCCAGAAGTCGTGCGTCCCCGTCGTCTCTAGATTCGCATTGTTGTCAAGTGTGTGGGCAGGAAGGCCCTGGCCTGCTGCTGGAGTCATTAACACGGAGGAAAAGAATGAGAGGAAGCCACCGAGATAGCTGATATCCATCCCAGTCCCCCACCCTTTACCTGGCCAGACCAGGAGGCAGGAGGTCAGGGCCTGGGCCTCCACTTAGCTGCCAGCCAACTACTGACCATCTTTCCTGGGCTTTGATTTTTCTACCCACAAAATGGACTCTGCTCTTTCTCTTCGGCCTCCTGCCAACTCAGAGGAACAGAACGTCGAGTTCTTGGAGAAAGCTGGTAGCTTCCCCTCAAGAGATGGTGGCATTCCATTCTTTGGAGCCTGGGGAGGTAGCCACCTTGCACAGCCTACCATGTTGCCAATCCCATGCCTTCCTTCATGGTTGCTACCAGCCCACGGGTGCCAGGCCCTGCAGCGGGGAGCCAGATGGAGGACATGGCTGCCTGCTCCCTTACACCTCCTAACCTGTCCTCTCCTGTGGGCCCGGGATCACACCTGCAGGGGTTTGTCCGCATCGGTTCACCCCTGTGCCCCTTGGGTACCTGCTGCTGAGCTAACATCTGGGGTGCTGTCCACATTTAGTGAATGGGCATTAGGTTCAGGGCCACAGATTCCTGGACCCCTCCTGGCCCTGCCTGTGTGATCCGGGGCAAGTCCTGTAACTTCCCTGAGCTTAATTTTCTCCAGATGCAAAAGGGGACCATTCACTGATTCGTTCATTCAGCAAACATTTATGGAGTGTCAGCTCTGCGCCAGGCCCTGGGTTAGGTATAACCAGCCACGGATTCATGGAGCTTATAGTCTGACAGGGAGACCAGCTGGGTGGTGGCCTAGTCGATAAAAGGCATGGGTTGTGGGGGAGGAGGCTACAAGAGCAGGTTTTCAGGGCCACTCAATCTCTGGGAGATAGCTGGACTCTTTGTGACTCTGTCTTAGCCCCCATCTGTTATTCCAGTTACTTCAGTCTGTTCCCCTTGAAATTAGCTTGTGGGAAGAGGGGACTGGGGGACACAGCTCCCCCTGGACTGGGGCAGGTGAGAAGACCCACAGGGCTGGAGAGGAGAGCAGGCCAGTTTTGTCGTGAGCCTCAGATGAGCTCATGGATGTGGAAAAGCACAGGGGCTATTTATGCTGTGTCTGGTGACTTTTTTTTTTAACTTAAAAAAAAATTTTTTTTTTAATGTTTTTATTTATTTTTGAGACAGAGAGAGACAGAGCCTGAGCAGGGGAGGGGCAGAGAGAGAGGGAGACACAGAATCTGAAGCAGGCTCCAGGCTCCGAGCTGTCAGCACAGAGCCCGACACGGGGCTCGAACTCACGGAGCGTGAGATCGTGACCCGAGCTGAAGTCAGAGATGCTTAACCGACTGAGCCACCCAGGTGCCCCTGGTGATTTTAATTTAGGAGAAATGAGAGCTGCACACAGAGTTCAGGTTTGGGGCTCTGTGACATTGAATGAGGAGGGTGGGTCTGAAGCTCCTGCTTTCCTCCTTGGTCCTCTTTTGCCCCTCCCGGGAGAGAGGAAGGGAGGCAGAGACCAGCTCTGGCCTGGATTTGGTTTTAGGAAGTGGGATGAAAGAGTTAAGTCAGCCTGGTTTTCCACCTCCTGGATGGGGGGTGGGGGTGGGGGGAGGTGGGGAGAAGGGAAGGGGTGGCTGGGGCAGGAATGTGTGATAAGATCAAAGCTTTCAGCCTGCCTGGGCCTCACCTTCGTTTCACCTGAGCAACTGAAGGGAATTCTCTAAACAGAGGAGGATGGAGAACAACTGGGGGAGGGGGGTGCAGGTTCCACCCCTCCCCCTTCACTGCTCCAGAGCCTCCTCACCACCCCCCACCATCCCGCCTCCTGCTGGCCTCAGGTACCTTGTCCAGATCCCATCTTCCAGAAGGCTCAGCTCTTGCCCTGGCAGGACTCACGGCTATGCTATGCCTCCTGCCCTAGTTCCATCGCTGACTGCTCTATGATGCTGGGCCGGTGGCTTAACCTCTCTGAGCCTCATCTGTCAGCTGGGATTGGTAATACCGTCTTCCACAGGGTTTTGGTGAAGACTAGAGATCATATAACTCTCCTGCAGCCAGAAGAGACAGTTGACAAATGACAGGAACCATTAGTTTGAAAATTGCCTCTGGTCCTTGGTACTAGGTAAACCTGGGGGCTCCATTTTGTTCCGCCCCCACCCTTTCAGAAGGCCCCAAGCCCCAGGGTCCATCCTCCCGTCTACAGCTCTTCACTTAGGGGTCTTCATACTGTTGGGAGGGGAGCGGGGCAGGACAGGCTGTGAGTGAAGAGAGACCTCGGGCTTCTGTAAGTGCCCCCACGGCACTGGCTGGACTGCCTGCCCTGGTGATACCAGGTTGAGCTTTCGTGGCCAGCTGAGGAAGTCAGGTGGTCCAAGCCACCCCCTCGAGCACCAGGGGCCTCAGCACCCCAGCCGCCGCCTGGGCTCCTGCCTCGGCTCTGTCACGGTTAATGATTATTCTGGGCAGCCGGGGACGGGGAGGCCCGCCCTTGCAGCTCGTTAACCACCGGTTGCGCCCAAGGTATGTCAGCTTGGGTGTTCCCTGCTTTAATGTGGTAGCCCAGCTCAAAGGCACACGGCGGCACATGGCGGGACGGGTGGGGAGCAGGAGGCAGGGTCCCGGAGACAGATTGACAGGCAAGCCTGTGCCCCTGGGGCCCTGGGGACAGACTTAGGGCCCATAGGATCTGGGTGAAATGTGAACTAGGCATAATAGGCCCCCGTGGTTTGGTGTCAGCCACGTAAGCAGACCCTACAGTAATATACCGGGTGAGCAAGCTCCTTCTGGCACGTAAGAACACGTGTGCTCCTTCTCTCCGAGGCTCGGACCCTGCAGGGGAGTCCCAGCTAGAAGGTAGTATGATGGCTGGGCCTTCGGGGCCGCCGGGCTTGGCTTCTCACCCCAACTCTGGCACTTTTGGGCTGTGTGACCCTGGGCGAGTCGCTTCACCTTTCTGAGCACCCCTTTCGTGACCTGAAACAAAAGAACGCTAATCCCAGCTTCCCGGGTGTCAGCAGGCCAACGTGCGAAAAGTAGGTGAATACCCGGTAATGAATACCCGGGGAATGGAAGAAATGGTTACTATTGTAGTTTTTGTTATTAGGAGAAAGTGAAAGTTGAATCCCAGTCTTGGGCAAAACCAGGGCAGCAACGACCCATGGATTTTGGGCCCATGACTGGGGGATATGAGGGGAGGCGGGGCATGGGGAGATCCCAGGAACATGTTTGAAGAGGGCATACGAGAGAGCTGGGTGGATGGAGAGAACAGGGCTTTGGCAGGCTCTCTGGGTCTCCCCCCGGCCCCCTCAGTCTCCGAGCCGCTGGTTCCCCACTCCCAGGGGCTGGGTCCTGAGGTTGGTGCAGACTAAGTGGGGGAGGAGGGAGAATTGTTTATTTTGATAACATTAGGGCGTATTCCCCGCTGGCAGCTGCTATTTTGAGAGTCCCGGAGAGCAGGGGCTATGGTTAAATTAGGTAATGTTGCTCCAGAAGGAATGTGTGAAGCAATGAGGCTAAGGGTGCAGCGAGATGACAGTGGATTCAGTCCATATAAAATTAACTGCAACTTGGAGAGGAGCAGCTCTGGCCACTTTATAAGGCGATGGAGGGGGTGACTGCTGGAAGTTGTCTGGGGTTGGGGGGAGGGAAAGTGATGGCCCGGGGCCTCTTTTGGGGGAGCCTGGGGCCCTGCCCGGAAGCCTGGCTGGCCCAGCAGGGGCTGGCGATGCGGCTGAGGGGCAGGGCTGCTGTGTCCTCAGCTCTGTGTGTCTGGCCACTGCTTATGGGTGGGGCTTGGGATGGCGTGATGCCTGGGAAAGATGGATCCCCGGACTTGATTTCTGCCTCTTTCTTGCCTCGTGAGGTGAGTCACTCAGTCTCAATGGACCTCAGTGTCATCAGTGGCAAAATAACGGTCCCAGCTCCCTAGAGATGTTTCTTAAGGATTAAATCTCTAGAAGAAAGAGCAGAGCTAACTTTTATCATAACCTATGCAAGGTGCTGTTCTCACTCAAAGAATGGTGCATGCTCCAGCAGTCGGGGCCTCGCCCAAACCTTCTGAATCGGAGCGTGTGTGTAAACAGGATCGCCAAGAGATCCTTGAGGAGATCCTTGGGGACAGTAAAGCTGGAGAACCTCTGCTTTACACACGTGGTCTCACCTGATCTTGAGAACCACCCCTGCGATGTGAGAATTACTGTCATTTGACAGTTGTGAAAATTGAGGCACAGAGAGAGAGCCAGCGTGGAAACTCCATCCGTGTTCATTCCCTTCCCAAATTCTATTCCTTCTTGCCCTCTTTTGGGCTGGGCTGGAGCTGGGGAGAGGAATGTCAAAGCCCCTGGCAGGACTGGAGGAAGTCAAGAGTATTCTGTGCCCTTGAGACTTAATCAGACTCTCTTATCTCCATTCACCCATGGGATTAGCACAGCTAGACAGAGGTCACTCCAAAGTCATTACCTACTTCCCATCCTTGGAGAAAGAAAGGGGCGGGAAAGGGGTTCTCTGAGCACGGATGTGCTCTGATGGTAAAGACAGTGGCCACTGCCTGACAGGTCAAGGGCTTTAGTTAGGGTCGTCCTGACCATTATTGGTACATTTGAGACTGAGTTCATCTAAGCAGCAAATATTTATTTATTTTATTTTTTAATTTTTTTTAAATTTTTTTTTTTAACATTTATTTATTTTTGAGACAGAGAGAGACAGAGCATGAACAGGGGAGGGGCAGAGAGAGAGGGAGACACAGAATCGGAAGCAGGCTCCAGGCTTTGAGCCGTCAGCCCAGAGCCCGACGCAGGGCTCTAACTCACGGACCGCGAGATCGTGACCTGAGCCGAAGTCGGACGCTCAACCGACTGAGCCACCCAGGCGCCCCAAGCAGCAAATATTTAGAGGAACACTTACTATGTGCCTGGCCCTGAGGAAATACCCTACATTTCCCCTGATTCTGTAGACCCTTTATTATACAGAAATGAACGTGTTACTGCCATATATTTAGCACGTACCCTGGGCCACACGCTTGCATTATCTCTTTTATCTATTAAATTCTCCTGCCCGTTTCTTCCTCTTCTATGAAACAGAGATAGTAATTATAATACCTATCTCATGGGGTTGTTACGAAGATGATATTTGTCCAGTGCCTGGCACATAGTGTTTGTTAAATAAATATAAGAAGTTCAAATAATCCCCCAATGAAACAGATACTATCACTGCCTTCCATTTTACAGATGTGAAAATCGAGGTCCAGAGTAAGAAAGGGACTTGCCTGTGGGGATCACAGGAGATGAGGGCCGAGCCATAAGAAATTGAGTCCCCAGACTTCTAAGCCACTATTATAATTCAATATATTTTAGTAAATGTCTAATTAATATCCTAGCTGCTGCTCAGCATTGGGACGTGTCTAAAGGTTAAAATATACATAAGGGGGGGAAACTCAGGCTGGTTTTTGTCCTGAAGGAGCTTTGGTTCAAGCAGGAGAGTAGAGACATTTACTCTCTTGGCTATAATTAAGACCAAATCTCTAGTCCTCTACAAGGTAGAAATTAAGTCGTATGAATGTGTGGGAGAGAAAGATGTCTTCGTGGGGGGTCCCGGAAGACTTCAAAGCGGAGGTGGTAATTTAGCCTGGCCTTGAAGGATGGATGCGTAGATTAGACTGGGAGGCATAGGAACAGCATCCTAGGAGGAGGGAACAGCATTTATGAAGGCCTAGAGACAGGAAATGTGCCCTGAGAGAGGGAGTGGCATTCAGGAGCCTGGGGCTGCTGGGGTCTGTGGTGATAAGGTCAGGGAGGCCAAGCCCAGCTTTCTTGTCATTGAAGGTTCCCAGTTTTCTCAAAGACTGGCTCCTCAACCGGCTGGGATTATTCTGTCATCGTTTTGCCTTTCCTTCATGTCAAGAAATCAAGGACTTTTATAAATGGCCTGTCTGAGCTTCTGGTCAACGTGTGATAACGGGGATAGCTGACAGAATTCGGGCCAAAAGCAAGAGACTTGGTGTCCTGATTAATTGGGCAGCCTTATCGCCCACACATGTACAATTTCCGCGAGTCCCTTCCAGCGTTGACAATAATAGCCCTGGGTGGGGAGTGTCATGAAAGGGCCAGGCCTCGGTTCTGATTTCCCCTCTGCCGCTTGCCAGCCGTGTGGCCTTGAGCAGGCCTCAGTTTCCTCCTTTGTAGAGTGGAGACAGCTGTACCTCCAGCCTTGCGTTAAGGATTGGTTGGGGTGCCTGGGTGGCTCAGTCGGTTAAGCATCTGACTCTTGATTTTGGCTCAAGTCATGATCTCACTTCGTGAGATCGAGCCCCACGTCAGTCTCTGCACTGACATCACAGAACCTGCTTGGGGTTCTGTCTCTCTCTCTGCCCCTCCCCTGCTTCTGCGCCCTTTCTCTCCCTCAAAATAAATAAATAAACATTTTTAAAGAAAATTTATGGGTTGATGATGGTGTAACCTGCACTATCCAGTATGATAGCTCTGGCCACCAGTGACTATGTAGTAAATTTAAGATTTAATTAAACATAATAAAAGTTAAAGTTTTGAATAACAATTTAGCTTCTCAGTTGCCTCAGCCACACTGCAAGTGCTCAGTAGCCACAAGTGGCCAGTGGCTACCTTATTGGACGGCTGTAAACAGAACATTTCCATCCCTGCACAAAGTTCTGCTGGGTGGCCTTGCACACTCAGTAAGGGGTGGCTGCTGTCATTGTTACCGGTTCCCCTGTCCCAGTTTGGAACCCGTGTGGTGCTGTGCCTTCCCCACTTTTCCCTCAGCCCCTGGGGGGCTCCGACTCTCCCTCCCCGACTCCGCCCATAATGTTAAAAAGGCCTCCCTTCCCCCCTTAATTTCCCACCCACTCCCCTCAGCTGTCTCTGCAGCTTTGCCTGCTCAGCTGCTGCATCTGGAATCTCCATGTCCAGCCTCTGAGATTCCCACTGCCCATTCCTGGGGCGTGGGGGTGGGGGAGGAGGCCTCCCTGGCAGTCCCCTGCTCCCAGCGGAGGTGCCTGGGCCCCTCGCGGCAGGACGGAGGTGATGGCTTGTTGTGACGGGGGCAGTGGGCAGCCTGCCCGCTCTAACGCTCCCGTATCTGGGCGCCAAGCATGTTGTTTGCACTTGGCCGGGCCTCAGGGTCTGGCCCGGTGCCCTCACCGGCTGGCCTACTTTGGCACCCCTGGTTACAAAGGCTGATCACGGGCCTCTGCCTGGTCGGGACGCCGGGAGCTGAGGGTGAGGGGCATGTCTGACACCTGGGGCTGGAGTGCAGGACGGGTTCCCGGCTGTGGTTGGGCCCCAGGTGCTGAGTGGGGACCAGGCCCCGGGCAGGCATAGGCAGGGTGCACGCTCTTGGGGGCCAGGCAGGAGGTCACCCTGGGCGGTCCAAGTTGGTAGGGGCTGCATGCAACATTCATACCTGTCTGGTGAGGAGCCTTGGGTCTGAGATGCCAGAGAAGCTCAGGGTCACCTCTGAGCATCATGTTTTCCCCTCCTCCTCCCTTTGGCCCCCTCCCTCATTAACTGGGAGGTGGACAAACAGGCATTTCAGGTCCATGAGTGCTGAGGCCACTGAGGCCCAGCAAGGAGATGTGACACCTGAGACCACACAGCCAGTCGGAAGGAGTCAGAACTCCACCTCGGACACTTGGGTACTTTTCCCCATCCTGCCCCTCCCCGTGGGAGCTCTGGGGACAGTCGCCCCTGGACATCTTGCTGAGAAGGAGGGAGCTCTGGGGACGGTCTCCCCTGGACATCTTGCTGAGAAGGACGGTTGGAATACTGGCCCTGCCACTTTTTCCGTGACCTTGGGCAAGCCTCTCTGAGCCTCGTGAGCCTTTGCTGGTGAATGGGGATAATTATACCTCACTCTCAGGGCAGTTAGTTGTGAGGTTAGGTAACTGGCCTCCTAGCTGTTTTCGGAACATTCTAAGGATATTCCTGCCTTGGGGCCTTTACAGCTGCTATTCCCTGTGCCCAGGGTGCCGTTCCTCCCCGCATGCCCCAGCTTCCTTCCCATCTCTGCCCCCTTCCCTAATCGACCTGTGTAAAATGGCAGCTCCCCTCCCCAAAACAGCCCCTGTCCCCCTCACCCTGCCCTGTTTTCTCTATAATGCTCTCACCGTTTGGCAAGTATTAGTTTGTGGTCCAGCTGACTCCAAGGCTCATGTCGGCTCCGTGAGTGCAGAAAACCTACATGTTACCTGCATACCTGCGCACGTTAACAATTACTGGTTATTTCCCCTTTTCTTCCCAGTACTTCTGATGACCACCGTTTATTGGGTCCTGGCTCTGTGCCCAGCCGTGTGCTAAGCAACTCACTGTCAGCTCCGTGAATTTCACAGGGTCCCCGTCACAGCTTTGTCACTGGTCAGAGATGAGCGGCCAGAGGTGCAGTGAGTTCCCCAAAGCCACCCTGCTGGAATGTGGCAGAGCCAGGCTTCCAACCAGGTTAGTCCTGTCGCAAGGCTCCCACGTGCTACCTCCTGTGTTTGGGCCAATGAGAGCAGAATGTTCACCCAAATTTGGGGTTCAGAATCTACATTTGACAAGAGTGAATGGGTGGCTTTCAATCTTCTGGGGGTGTCCCTTCCAACCGTCTCTTCTATGATCGGTCAATTACAACCATCCCCACTGCCTCAGAATGACAGGTACGCTTTGGCTGGGGAGCCCCACAGGTCAACCGGAGACCCCAGGAGTAGGGTGGGGATCACAGGGTGGGCCCAGGTCCTGGGCTGTCCCTTGGCTCTCTGGGGGCAAGTGGACAGGATGTTCCCTCAGGCAGCAGACATTCCTGGTCGGAGGTAGCAGGCAGTGGGAGATTTACCATTTCCGGTAACCCGAGCCCCTGGGAGATTGAGTTCTCCCTGCCAAGGACACGCACCCCTGGCTTGCCAGCCCTTCCTGCCCCATCCTCAGCCTTGGTCTGCCTGGAGCTTAGGACCCGCTGGAGGGACTAGCCTTAAGTCCCAGAGGTGGAGACTGGGGTCTCAGGCCCTGATCAGTCCCTGACAAAGACCCAGCCTAAATGCCACCCTCCCAGAGTCCTCATCTGTGTAGTCCCACACCCCGTACCCCAGCCATGGGGAAGGAGGGGAAGGAGGTGACGTGATGGCAGGAGAAGGAGCCTGTGTTAGGAGCCAGAGACCCGGGTCCTGCGTCTGCCTCCACCATCTGCTTGCTAGGACTTCTCTTCGTGGAGCGGCCATGACCTCTCTGAGTCCCTGGTGCTACTCTGCACACACGATCCATCTCATCCATCTCATCTCATAAAGGATGTAAATCCTTTATGTACATGATCCAGCTGGTCCTTACAACAACACTCGGGGGCAGGGGAGGGTCACTAAAATGAAGCTCCAAGTGGGAAAGTCACCCAGTGGGCAGTGTCACAGAATGGGATTTGAACTCTGGCTCTTCAACCCTGATGGATCTTCCTTGATGGCTTCCTTTTCCCCTCTCTGGGCTTTTTTTTGTTGGCTTCCCCTTCTGATAAGTGAGGGCTTCCCTGATAGCCCAGGACCCAGGGATCTGTTGGAGACCTCTCAGGCAGCTTTGTCTTATCTCACTTGTGGGGGGGGGGGGGTGGCGGGTGGCGCATAGCAGGAATTATTCTCCCCGGGGAAGGGGGGGCCTTCTGGAGAGCTCGCTCTCTTGGCACGTGAACTCTTGGGTGGGTGGAGGTGGGAGGGGAAGAAAGTGAAGAAGTGACAGGTTGTCTTGTTGAATCTCCATAGCAGCCTTGGGAGGTGGCCATTTTTGTTCCTGTTTTACAGATTAGGACACAGGGGCTCATTGCCCTTCCCCCGATCACGCTCTGTGTCTCTCTCTCTCAAAAATAAACATGGTGGGGGGGAAGGGACGGGGCAGCGCCTGCGTAGTCAGTCGGTTAAGCGTCTGACTTCAGCTCAGGTCACCATCTCGCAGTTCGTGGGTTCAAGCCCCGCGTCGGGCTCTGTGCTGACAGCTCAGAGCCTGGAGCCTGCTTCGGATTCTGTGTCTCCCTCGCTCTCTGCCCCTCCCCTACTCGCGCTCTGTCTCTCAAAAATAAATAAACATTTTTTAAAAAAAGGAAAGAAAAAGGGAGAAAGAGGCTCAGAGGGGTCAAGTGATTTATCCAGGGATGTGGACTGGCATGTGACCAACACATATTTCCTAGGATGGCTTTGATTTATTAATAAAATAGAATAGTTGTCTTCCTGAAAAACTGTGAACATGCCCCAGACTTAATACCTCTTCGTCCAGACTACATCTCCCAGGCTGCCTCTGACCCCTGGAAGCGGCCCAGGGATCCTTTGTTAAACCGTTTCTCCACATTTGCCTCGGAAAATATGGCTAGTCGTAATTATAGGCGTGCAAGAGTTCAGAGGAGCAAGAGCCGCGTGGGCTGGAACGGACTGGTTTGGCACTGAACTTGGAGCAGGACTGTGGGGCCGAGAGGAGCCTGGGGTGGGTCCGGGCAAGGCCAGGTTCACAGGCTCCAAGGAGGCTCCGTGAAGGGCTTGCAACCCCGGCCATCTGCCAGGAACACCGCAAGGCCTCTCCCAAGACCCCTGCCCTCTCGACCCTGCCCATCCACCACCCTCCCGGGGTCTCCGGGGCGCCCAGGCTCCAGGCAAGGCGTCTTGGGCCCACAGACCTTTGCTCCAGCCCCACCCCCTCCCCCTAGAGTTCCCCAGAAACTGGGTAAAGGGCTGCAGCAGTGAGGCCAGGGAACCCTGGGATTTGAGCAGTTGGCAGCACAAGGACTGAGATGACCCCAGCCAGCCTGCTCCCACCCACCTCCTGCGGTGGGGCCCTTGGCCCTGAGGCCCCAGCAGCTGTCAGCAGGAAAGGGTGACAGAGGAGGGCCAGAGGTGACTTCTCAGCTCGCCCCTTCTCGCCGTGCTTGGACCAGACCCAGAATTCTTACCAGCTGTTGTCAGCAGCTGCTGAGCTCTGTTCCAGAGCCAGCAGCAGGCACCCCCCCTCCTCCCCAAGGACATCTTCCCACCGTCCTTCATGGCCGCTGCCCCTGGGGAGAGGTTGGGGCTAATATGGAGAGCGCAGTCACATTCCCAAGTTCCTTTGATCCCACAACACCACGAAGGAATAGGAACTAATGCCCCCATCTGTATGGACGAGAAAACCGATCCAGAGAGGTCAAGTGACTTGCTTGAAATCGCACAGCTACTGAGTGGCTGCATCCAGATTCCTGGCTCCTGGTTCAGTGTCCATCCCGCTGCCTTTCTTCAGAGTGTGCTGTGCGGGACGACAGAGACTTTGAGGTTCCTGAGTTCGACTGCCACCGTAGCCACTTAGTAGTTTTAGGACCCCAGGCGAACCTTTTTATTTTTTTTATTTAAGTAATCTTTACACCCAGCATGGGGCTCAAACTCACAACCCCGAGATCACAAGTCACACACCCTACAAACTGAGCCAGCCAAGTGCCCCCTCTACCCGCCCCCCCCCCCCCCCAGACAAGCTCCTCAACCACTTGGAGGAGAACTCTCATTTTCTTGCTTATAAAAGGAGATTAGTGCCCACCTCTTGGGATTGTTGAGCAAATTAAATGAGAGAATCAGTGTTAAGTACTCTACATAAGGCCTGGAGTGTTCTAAGTACCCAAAATGAGATCTGGCGATGTTACCGTCAAAGAGTATTCGTATTAGCCACCTGTGCACCCAGAACAGTGGATGGCTCTATGGGGGTTATAGCCACGTTCCACAAATATATGTATCAATCAGTGAATATTTATTTGGTACCTACTGTGTGCCAGGTGCTAGAAAAAGAGCAGTGACAAAGCAGACAAAATTCCCGTCCCTGCTTACATTCTACCCCACATGGTGACTGGAGAGACACAACTTCATCCTTTTTTTTTTTTTTTTTTTAACATTTATTCATTTTTGAGGGACAGAGCACGAGTAGGGGAGGGGCAGAGAGAGAGGGAGACACAGAATCCCAAACAGGCTCCAGGCTCTGAGCTGACGGCGCAGAGCCCAATGAGGGGCTCGAACCCACAAACCATGAGATCATGACCTGAGCTGAAGTCGGACACTTAACCGACTGAGCCACCCAGGCACCCCAAGATACAACTTCATCTTAACCACAGAAGCTGCCAAGCACTTTTACACACACTGCTGTACTATCCACGTTTTCAGATGAGAAAACTCCAGTGACGGAGCAGAGCCCAGGACCCAGCTCTTCTGAGGGTTTTAGGCCCTGAGGGCTTCCTAGAGGAGGTGACACTCCAGGCCTCAAGACCTGGCAGGAGAGGTTGGGAAGCAGCTACCACAGTCTGGGCAGCAACAATTTCAGGAAGGTCTTGCCCAGGTCAAGGCCTCTTGTTCCCCAGGGAGGAGGCCCAGCCAGAGCTTTAAATACCCCATGCAGCCCAGAATAGCCCCCATTGTCTTGGCCTGCAGCTGGGGGACCTGGGAGGATGCTGAGGGAGGTCGATGCTGGAGCGGGAGGAGGTCTTCCCTGTATGGAATGGGTGGTTTTCTGCGAAGACTTTTCCATTTGGCTCCTGCAAGAAAGCCTGCCCGTGGCAGAAGGGCGGAGCCCTGCCTGGTTCTTCGTGAGCGTGAGCGTCGTGCTGGCTGAAGCGGGGAGCTCTGTGGGTGGGGGACTCCCAGGGAGGGCTGTGTGCCTGAGTTGAAGGTGCTCCTTTGTGTGCCAGGGATGTGTGTGCATTGGCCTGCTGGGCCCTGCACCGTGGGCAGGCCTAGCCATGTCCCCTCCCCGAGGCCTCCTGGCACCCTCTGGTGCTCTGGCTATTTTGGGCACTGGCTGTGTTCAGGTTTGTGGAGGGATGGGTAATCCTGTCCGTGCCAGGGATGCTGGGGGCACACTCTGGATGGCCATTCCAGCCCCCTGGATCTTTGATGGCTTTAGCCTCTGCCCATGACTTCAGCCTCAAGGGGTCATGGTCAGTGGACTCCTAGGGGAGGCCAGTCCCACTAGCAAGGGCAAAGAAGGGCGCCAGACAAGCCTTGCCCTTGGGACATTCCCTGCTCTCAGTATCAGGAATAGTTGTGCTTCCTCTAAGCAACGAGTTTGTTTTGACCTCATTGGGTCACAGAATCCAGGGACTGGTCAGGTTTCCTTCCTCCCATTGGCCACTGGAAAGCTCAGAGCCAAACGAATTGTTGCTTTCCCGGACCTCCAGAATTCGGCATGTATTTCTATCTACTCACCTCACTCCAGGCTGTCCGTCTGCTTCTGTGAGCTTTTCTTATGTACGTTCAGTTAGTTTTCTCTCGCTATCATGCGTGCATCTTTCTTTTTTAATGTTTATTTTTGAGAAACAGAGAGGGAGAGAACGAGTAGGAGAGGGGCAGAGAGAGAGAGGATCAGAGGGTCCAGAGTGGGCTCTGCATTGACAGCAGAGAGCCGGATGTGGGGCTCAAACTCACAAACCGTGAGATCATCACCTGAGCCAAAGTTAGATGCTCAACCCACTGAGCCTCCCAGGCGCCCCTACGTGTGCACCGTTGTAAACTGCTTTGAGTTTTTCTGGGAGAAGGTGGCAGGGGAAGTATAAATAGATGATGATGATGATGATGATGATGATGGTGGTGGTGGTGACCCTGTGCTGGGCAGTCCCCCGCAGTCTTGAGGCTTGGTCCTCACTTTGTGATGACCTCTGCCAGCCCCTCCCTCTTTGCCGGTGGGAGTCATGGCCTAGAATTCTAGAATCTTCAGGTTGCAGGGTTTCAGTGTCCTAAAATGTCAAAGCCAGAAGGAACCTTTGGGATCTTCTAAGTTGAGAGCTTTCAAACTTACTGTTCAGCAGTGAAACCCTTATGTCAATCAAAAAAATAGTAGTTTGGTTAAATCCTACACTATTTTGATAAGGGACAGCAAACACAGACCATTCACCACGGGTTAGTGCTGTTTGTAACATTTTACACTTTTATTTAATCCTTACGACAATCCTGTGAGGCAGATACTATTAATGTGAACTACATGCCCATTTTGCAGAAACGGAACAGAAAGGCACAGAGGGGTAAAGCGAGCTGCTCATGGCCTCTCAGCTAACCTGGGGCTGCACCAGATGTATGATGTAGGTCATACAATGGGAAAAGGTGGATTTGTTTTCAGTGAAGCAAGTATTTGGGGGAGGGGGCCCAACATCTATTCATCCCCCCCCCCCACTCTCTCACCCACTCTCCCAAGTGGCCCCCGAGGCTGCTGAGGACAGACTGGAAACCAGTGATCTAGGCCTGTTTCATCATTTGACAGAGGGAGCCTGAGGCTAGAGAGGGGAAGGGGCTTCCCCAAGACAGTGGGGGAGCTAGAAACCTTTCTCAGTCCCTTGGCCCGCCAGCCTCCTGGAACAGCAAACAGCTCGACCTCCCCCTTGGAACGCTCAGCTCCCTCCATCTCGTGGGCGCTGGGACCCTCTGACCTTCTGCATGGTCCTAGGGGACCAGGAGCAACCAGGCGCTGGGCCACCCTCTCTGTCCCCTCTGACGGGACTCCTCACCTAAGAGGACAGGCTAGTGACCAGGGAGGAAAGAAAGGGGCAGCTTCCTTCTGGGTTTTCTCAGACTCTGGCGGCGTTTCCCCCCCGGGGAGAGAACGTGCCCCTCGTGTCACCCAGCCTGCCTTTCCTCCACAACGCCTTCATTGCATGGGGCCTTGGGGCTTTCTGTCTTCAAGAGCTCCCTCTTCAGAACCCCAGTGGTGCTGCTGGGCCATATCTTACCTCCAAAGCCCCGCCAAGGGAGAGCTAGCTGGCGGCCAGCCGAGGGAAAGGGGTAGGTTTGTTGTGGGTGTTCCCGGTATGTGCTCTATGAAGCTCTAATCTTATGAGGTCTGCATGAAGAAAGGGTTCCCAGTTAAGCAAGTTTGGGAAATACTAAATAGTTGCTCCCTTCCCCGATCATGGTGTTCAAGACGTCTAGGACTTAGGGAACCAGCTCAGCTTTGTGCCACCAGCCTTTCCCAGATGTGTTTGTTTGCAGGACACCCACCCTGTCCAGAGCTGCTGTGCCCAGGATATTACTCATGAGCAAAGGGGAGAGGGGCACTTCAAGAGGAAGGGGCCCTTCCTTTTATTTCCAGCTCTGTTACCTCCCCTTTGGTCCTGGGTTCGGCCCTGCCTGCCCCTTCCTCCCCCTCCAGGAAGCAGATGAGGAAAGCCCTGGGGGCAGGGGGGGAGCTGGCCTCCTTGGCCGCAGCTGTTGGACTGTCATCCCAGCCTGTTTTTTCCTGTTGCCGATGCCCACGGGAGCAAGCAGGAGCAGAGTGACCGCGGCCTGGTGGCCTGGCCGCCTTAAGCAAGGCCCTGGAGCCGGAGCTGCGGCCCTGCTCGCTGCTGAGACCCCCACCCACTCCCTGAGATGCCAGTCCGCGCAGGGAGCAGGTGACCAAGGGCAGCTTCTTGTCCCCTCAGAGACGGGGCTCCCTGGCCGAAAAGCCCCATTTCTGCCATCAGAAATGGCAGGAGGAGGCCTCAGGTAGTACGGAGTTCCTGGTTGGAAACCAAGGGTCTGGCTCCCAGTCTCAGCTCTTCCAGCTCTGTGACTCTGGGCAAGCCGTCTTTCTGAGACTCGATCTCTTCATTTGTAAACTCCTTCCATTCATTAACTTAAAAAGTGTTATCGAGCTGCTGCCACATAATTTGTAGGTATTGGGGGTACAGCAGTGAGCACAATGGACAAAGTCTCTATCTTTGCGGAGCTGATGCTCCAGTGGGGGCGACAGATGATAAACAGATGAGCACGTAAACATAAGGTAGAGTGTAGATGGTGAGATGCTATGAAGCAGGGTAAGGGAGGTGACAGAGAGCCAACTAAGAGATTCTGGACCTGGGATGTGGTCAGGGTGGGTCTCTGTAAAGGTGACACTTGAGCAGAAACGAGAGGAAGAGGAGGGGTGGGCACATCCCACCTGGGGCGGTGTCCCAGGCAGAGGATGCAGCAAGTACAAAGGTCCTGAGGTAGGCGAGAGCTAGGTGTATTTGAGAACTATTGAGATAAATGTGGCAGGGAGTGGGGAGAGCACGGTAGGAGAGGAGGATAGAGAATTGCGTGTGTGTGTGTGTGTGTGTGTGTGTGTGTGTGTGTGTAGGTATGTAGGTCACATAGGACTGGTTACCCATAATAAGGGCTTTTCTTTGCATCCTTTGGTGAGTCAAGAGTAGTGGAAAGGCCTAACCCAGTAGGTTCAGGCGGTGGTCATTGTTGTAAGTGATGTCTCACTTCAACAAAAATTTGTAGAACGTTCCCCCACACCCCCGTAAGCCCGGCACTGTGCTAGGGGCTTCATTCCTGAAATCTAGGGGCAGCGACCCCAGAGGGCATGGGCAGGCCCAGCCGGGTTGGTGGGGGCCATGAAAGCCCACAGATGCTCCAGCACTCCATGGTAGCGGGGCCACCTGGGCGCCAGAGAATCCGAGAACCAAGCCGGGCTGCGGGCAGGAGGCAGGCACGTGAACACCGCCGGTGCTGTTGGCATGAACAGTGTTTGGCAGCTAATATTCAAGCCCTGGGGACCTTCTTGCCGGGCGGCCCAGCCCGGAAGCCATGCCCACTTGGCCACCCCTGCCGCCTTGGCGTCACCTGGCACGTGGGTGGGGCAGAGGCATTTCCCAGTGACTTCCTGCTTCTTCCCTCTGAGCTGGCGGACAGCTCATTGAACGCCAGGGGAGGCCCATTCTTGGGGTGTCTGTGGGGCAGGGACTCTGGGGGAGCTGGGCAAACTGGGGCTCTGTGACCAGCACAGCCAAGAGAGACTGCTCTTTTGGTGAAGAAGCCCACTCGGGGCTGTGCACAATCCCACCTCTGGGCCTAACCACGTGCCCTCCCTTCTGCCCGGTGCAAGCACTTTGCCCCTTCTCCACCCAAGACCGTCTTTCAGACCCAGCTGAATTGTCCTTTCTGCCGGGAAGCCTTCGCCAAGCTCGGTTAGTGAGGGGACCCTCCCCTGGGCCCTCCCAGCCCCTTGCCCTTCCTCTGCAGAGTGCTCCATGCACTGTGCTCTCATCACTCGGTTTAATAGTCTGTCTCCCCTAGGAAGACAGAGCTCTGTGTCTACTTCCCAGTTTTATCCTCAGGACCCAGCGCATAGTAGGTGCTCAGTAAGTAAAGGTCAAAGCGGCTTGAATTGAACCTTTTATGGCAGGTCAGATTGATTATCCCCTTTTTACAGGTGAGGAAGCTGAGGCTACCCATCGGGAAGGTGGCCACGGTGGCCTGAAATCAGGAATCTCTGAGCAGAGTCCACCTTCTGCCCCACTGGCCACATCTCTGAGACCCATAAGGTGCTCTTAGGTGGCTATGCTGGTAAAAGACCCATTCAGGTGCAACCCAGCTACCTGTATAGACAGAGACCATGTCAGGCCCACCCGAGAAAGGGCCACGCCTCCCAGAACAAGCCAGCCCCCACTCCCCTTGCCTCTCCCAACAGCCCTGGGAAAGAGTCGAACAAAGCAGGATGTTTCTGCGCCTACATTATCATTGCGGAAACTGAGGCCTGGAGGGATCATTAACCATGTCAGTGATCATGTGATTCGGTAACGTTTTCCCCTGGGATGAGGTATTAGTGGCCTCAATTTTAATGATGGGAAACCGAGGTTCAGAGATCATTCTGGCACTTTCTTGCTCTGTGATCTTGAGCAAGTCTCTACTTTCTCTTTCTGAACTTCACTTTCTTCTTGTGTCAGATGGCCTAATTCCCACCTCAGGGTTGTTGGGCAAGTTCACTTGTTTATTCATTCATTCATTCATTCATTCATTCAGTTGGTCATTCAGTCGGTCTGTGTCAGCAGATATTAATTGAGCACCTAGTCTGTGTTTTCTGTTTTGAAGATGCAGCAACGATAAAAACAGGAAAATCACTGCCCTCCTGGTACTTTTGTTCACAGCAGAGATGGCTGGTGTGCGGAAGGGGAGCGCACGTAGTGGGGATTTGCTGCAGTTTGCGAGAAGGGAAGGGTGTCAAGGGGCTTCGGCCACATGGTGAGTTCTGGGGCAGAGCTGGGACGAGGGACCCCAGACGTCAGGTTCTCGCTCCGCTGTTCTCTGTTGAACACGGCCCTGGCTGGAATGCAGACTTTCCAGGTCACAGGACTTGGGGTCAGAAGCAGGGGCCTGCAGGCTGCTACGCCTCTAAGGTAGCAGAGTACAGAAGAGGGAGTCCTGCTGTCAAACTGGATCTCCACTGCCTTAGCTGTGTGACCTCGGGTAGGTGACTTCACGTCTCTGAACTTCCCTTATCTGTAAACTGGCGGGGGTGGGGGTGTGGGGAAGCACCAGTATCTGCCTTCTGGAGCTGTGGTCTTGCACGAGATAAGCCTTGTAAAAACCTTATCTTGGCACCTGCGTGCAGTGAGCTCTTGATGTGCCTCCAGCATTCTCCTTATCTGGGGCATCTGGCCAACTCAGGCTGGAGAAGGTCCTGCACCTTGGGAGCCTGAGTGTGGGAAGCTGGCAGGCCTCCCGAGTGGCACGGGCAGTGTAGGCATGCCAGAGGAGGCTGTGGCCACCTCCTTTCCGGCCCGGCGCCCCTCTTAGCCTGCCAGGGGATTAAAGGCCTTTTGGCCTTTGTGTCAGGCTCACCCGCCCCTGGCAGTTTGCACAACAAAGTGCTGCCCCGACAGATTCCTTCCCTGTTGCCGTCTGCTGCCCATGGACAGGGCACTGGGCAGCCTGGGGGTGGGGCAGGGCACCTTGACCCTGTGTCTGGGGCCTAGGGTGTAGCAGAGCTGGGAGCATGTGTTATGGGGTTACGTGGGAGCCTGTATCATAACAGAGTAGGAGCGTGTCCTTCCCTGGAGATTCGGGGGCCATGGGTGGGGGAGGGGGCCCTGAGGCAGTCTGTGCCGGCAGGAGGCAGGTGGGCAGGCAGGGGCTCGTTCGTCCCCCGCCCCCACGCAGGCTCTGGATTTTGATGGAGTGAGCTCACTCCGGCCCAGATGCCTGGAGCCTTGCCCTGGGCAGCTGCAGCCCCCCTGGGGACTGCGGTGCTCAGACCTTCCTGCCCAGCTGCGTGGGTTGTGGTGGGCTCGGCCCAGCCCTGGTCACGGGGAGGGGGTGATGGGCTGGCTTCCCACGTCGCGGGAATAATGGCTCTGGAGCAGCCCCGAGTCCCCCTGTCAGCCCTGAGTCAGCCTCGGAGGAGGCAGATAACTCGAGCCTCGGCACCAAGCTCTGCCATCACCTCGAGCCTGGGCGCCACCCCTCCAGCAAGCCCAGAGCTGAGGCAGCAGGGCCGGGCCCTGTCCTTCTTCCCAGACCTGGAGGCTGACCCTGGGCCTGAGCCCATGCCCCCCCCCCCACCCCATGCATCACCTCTTGCCCATACCCACCCCTCACCTCTACTCTGTGCCCCAAGCATGGGACTAACTCTAACTGACGCTCAGTGAGCACTTACTGTATACAAGCCTTCAAGCGGAGCGCGCCATGTGCTTTTAATTTCATTTACACCGGTGACCCTCGGTGAGCCTCAGTTTTCTCATCTGCAAAATGGAAATAAAACCCGGGAGTGAAATGTGCATCGGCTTTCAGAAGTTTTCAGATTCGAGAAGGGTGCCATCGAACGTGTGAGGGCACAACTCAGAGGAGTCTGGAGCAACACCCCGTAATGAAACACACTAACATTTGCTGGGGCAAAACACTCCCGCTCACCCTAGGTGAAGTAAATAGGATACTGACCGCTTCCTGTCAGTTCAGGTCAAGACTTGGCACCAAATGAGCTTGTTGTAAACTTATTTTAAAAAACAAAGAAGAGGAAACACTCTTAGTTTTCAGAGCTCTTTGCGTTTCCCCTGCTGCAGATGAGGAATAGCGGCCCAGTAGCGCCGGCCCTCCCACGGTGGCTGCGAGGGTTATTGGAGGGGGTCCCCACAGCGTCGAGGAGAGGGCCTGGTGCGGAGACAGCCGCCGATGGAGTCTTCCAGCTCCTATTGTCATCCCTTCGCCGTGCCGTCGTCCTCCTGCAGCTTTGCTTTTAGCAGAAAACGCCAATCCTTTGAAACCCCCAAACCCTGTATCCTGTATCTGTTTCTGCACCTTCCCCTGCACCTCAGACTTTCTCTGCCTTCTCTACCCCTCTCGAATGGCTCGACCTTTCACCTCCAGCCTGGGTTCTTCTCAGCTAGCCTTGGATCCCTCGGCATCCACACCCAGGCCGGGAAAGGAGGTTTCTGGCCTCTGTCCCTTGTCCCAGAGGATCTCTGCGGGACTTGAACCTGGAGCCTCATGTGCATGCTCACGCCTACCAGGAAGGCCTGGACGCATGCAGCCTCAGGGAGCTGTCTCGCAAAAGTTCCCCGCCTGTCTGGGTTCCCCCACCTCCTGCCACCCGTTGGGGGGCCATTATGCCCACACCCCTGCCCTAGCAATTGTTCCCAGCACACTAGAACAGTCCTCTGGCCTTGGCCTGTATGAGTCAGCTGCCTCCACTTCCCCCACCAGGAACCTGTTGTGTCTGGAAAATCCCCCTGTCTGCTTGACTCTTTCCTCTCTGGCCCAGGTCTGCCTTCTGGACCCCTCCTTTCCAGTCCCGCCATCCGGCTCCAATGCCTGCCTGAATACTGGGTTCCTCTGGGAGGAAGCCAAGCTTTCTTATAGCCGGAGATGGGCTGGAGGGCAGGAAACCTGAGTTCTATTTCTGCTTTTGACCTTGGAGCCACCGATGGCTCTCCTTGAGGTGTTAGGCATATACTGCATGGGCTCAGGCCGCTGGCAGCTCAGGTGTCCTGTGGGCCATCCTGGGAGCTGGTTGGGTTGGGGATGGGAACCGGCCAGCCCTGGGTGTCCTGGCCCTGCCCCCTGTGTAGGCCTCAAGGCCAGCCTGGAGGCCCAGCCTCAGCCCTGCCTCTTTTCCTGGTCAGCAGGTACAGAACCCAGAGGTCCCCTGTGATCTTGGGCAAGTTACTTGGGCGGGGGAGAGGGGGCTGCTGTTACCTCCTCTGTGAAAGGGGGCCATTCATACCTGCTCAGCCACCTCAGGCAGTCATTGTCAGGGTCTAATGACCCCAAGTTTGAGGAAATGCTCTGTAAACTGTAAAATAGCACTGTGGTTGAAAGGTTTTGTGGGAGTGACTCTCAGTGACCTCGGTCAGTTCTGGCTCAGTGGCAAAAGCTTAGACATTGGAACCAAACCACCAGAGGTCAAGTCCCAGCTCTGCCACCTGCTAGATCTTCAAGCAGATGATCCGACTGCCCCATTTTCCCATCCCTACAGTGGCCTATTGAACACCTGTAACCTGGGTTAACATTTATAAAAATCCTCAAAGAAGTGCCTGGTATGTAGTAGGTGCTCAATAAATGTTAGGTCTTTCTATTCTCAAGTAAAGCCCAGACTTCCCAGATCTGAATCCAAGTTCTCTTCTATGGTCAAGTCTCAGGCTCCTTTGGGCTCTTTCCGGGAGCCTCATTCCGGTCTGGTTCCATCTCCCCTCCCAGATGTGAAATACAGCTGCTAGAACCTTTTGATCTTCAGCTTTACACAAATGAAGTCTCTGCTCTTGTTGGCTCAGCCCTTGCTACAGGCCCTGATCTGACCCCAGAGCCTCGGGCCCTGGGGAGGGGGCTGAAAGCAAGGGCAGGCTGGCATGTGGAAGGGCCCATTCCCTGGAGTCCCTGGGGTGGGAGGGCTTCTCTCCAGGCCCCGACATGCTCTGGATTCTCTCACCCCTCTCACTGCAGATGTGTGTTCCTGGCATTTTTTCCAAGTTGAGTCTCACTTTGCTATTTCCTGTCCGGTCTCAAGTCACCTCCCCCCCACCACCCCCGCCCTGGCCTGGGAGAAGCTTTGGACCTTGCTCACCACCAGAGTTTTCCTTTCCAGACAGCAGTGTCTAGGGGATGCTGGGAATCTCTGTGCCCCGTGCATGCCCCCCCTCCCATGGCCTGGCTTGCATGGGGAGGGGAAGGGTGTGGCAATGACACAGAGAGAGAGATAGCCCTCCCCAGGTGGGGAGGATCCAAGCCTGCCCCCTCTAACCTCTTCTGCCCAGTGTCTGTGCCCCTATGCCAGCCTTAGCCTCACACTCCCCTGAAGTCAGTCAGGGCCTGCTCTGGACCCATCTCCCACCTGGTGGGAACATTACCTTCTACCCATAGCCAGGGAAGGAGGGGGAAGCCTTTCACGGACTGATCTTGTGGTTCTTAGCCAGTGAGTGCTAGAGTTCTCTAAGCACATGCCAGTTCATCCCTCCCACCTGGCTGAGAAGGGGCCCAGGAATCTGAATTTCTCACCAGCTCCTGGAGATTGTGAAGCTCATTCCTGGATGCAGACCCTGTGGGCATGGTCTAGAGGTCTCCTGGCCGCCTAGGACTGGGATGGGCATTTGTCTAGAGAGAAGGTAGGGAAGGAAGAGGAACAGGAGGAGGTGTTTGCCCATGGGTTGGAGGGGAAGGGGCATTGGGCCATGGCAGAGAGTAAGGTGTGGGCAACGTAGACCTTATACTACGCTTCGTGGCGCTGCAGACGTGAAGGTGACCAAATGGCAACCAGTCGAGGAGGGAGCTGCCAGCCTAGGAAGGGAGATTGCATATAGACTCTGTGGGGGCAGGTGGTACGTCCAAAGCGAGTCAAGTTCAGGAAGCAGCTAGAGTTAATAGGTGATGACATTTTTGACCATTCGCTCATCCGTTCATTCATTTATTACTTCAGGTAGGTATCGAACATGGGGTGCTGAGAAGGTAGAGGTGAATTCATCACAGTCCCTGCCTCCATTCCAATGGAGGTACAGATGATCACAGCGTGAGCCCAGAAGCACCCAGAACCCAGCCTGGGTGGGGACAGAGGTGACCGTAAAGGGCAAGAGTGAGGAAAAAGTCTCCCAGAGGAGATTTTCTTTGTCTTTTTAATTTTAATTTAATCTTATTGAGATTTTCTTTTTAGGCATCTCTATTGAGGTATAAGTTATATACAGTAAAATGCACCCATTTTAAGGGTACCATTCAATAATGATAAGATGTATATACCCAGGGAACAGTCACTCCAAAAGTTTCCCTTGTGTCCCTTCCCAGTCAGCCTACCCCATCCCCGGTCCCAGGCAACTAGTGACATTTCTGTAACTGTAGATTAGAATCTCCCCCCCCCCCCTAGAGTTTCCTATAAATGAGGTCACGCGGTATGTAGACTTTTGTGTCTGGCCTCTTTCGCTCACTGTACTGTGACTGAGTTTCATCCGTGTGGCTGTGAATATCAGTTATTTGTTCCTTTTTCTCATTGATCAGTTGGAGGAGGTGATGTTTACGCGAATTTTGGAGGATGACTTAGCCAGATAAACAAAGCAAGGAAGGGCATTCCAGCAGAGGGACTAGCGTGAGAAAAGGCCAAGAGCTCCAGGACACGGGCTGGGTAAAGTTGGGGGGTGTAGGGAGGGAGAGAGACTGACCGTCTCTTTGTTTTTCTTCTCCTCCTTGGGCCTCTCTCCTGCTGCCATCACCTTGTCTAGCCAGTGAAGGCTGGGTTTTGTTTTCAAAAGCGAGACCGTTTCCTTCTGGCTGGGCTGGGCTCTCCAGAGAGAGCTGAGGCCAGACAGGGCCTGAGACTCTCAGGCCAGGCCATCTGGGGCTGGACGTGCATTACAGGGCCACAGCAAATCCATGCACACTTGTGCTTAGGGGCTCTGGGGTTTCCTTGGTCTCCTCCGGGTTTGTTTTTTCTCTACGGTAGCTGATAAAACTCCTTTGGCAACATTTCCATCTTGTCTAAGAGGAAAGAGGCATTCACTGCCCGTAGCCCGCCCTGAGAAAGGCAGGTGTTGTGGCCACTGGGGCCCTGCTATTCTGGCCTGCAAGGTGCAGGGTCTCAGCAGGCCCTCTGTGGAATGGGAGCTCGGGGTAGAACTTGTGCTGGGCTCAGCATCAGCCTGAGGTCATACAGAGTTGACACCACGCCTGTCCTGCCCCCCATTCAGCCCAGCTGTTGGGTCCACCCCATCGGCTGTGTGCACAGATGAGCTTGTCCGTGTGGCCACAGATGCCAGAGCCAGCTCTCCAACATGGCTGGAATGTGTTCCCCGTGGCTTGGAGCTTTGGAAGCCAGGCGGAGGCAGAGAGAAGTGGTTGAGATCGTGTGCGAGGGAGCGGCTATCACAGACGGCAGCTTCAGTGGACTCACCTGTGATTACTGCCTCTGTCCCCCACCCGTGCTTCCTCCTGCCTCTGTCCCCCTCTTTGCTGCTCCAGGCCACCCTTTACCTGTCTGTGTCCCCCCGTCTACTGCTGCGTATTCCGGATGACCCTTGCCTTCTCCAAAGGAAGAGAGGAGTCAGTCATCAGTTACCAAAGTGATTGTAACTTTATCATCTGTTTGAGGATTCATTCAGACTCAGTGAATGCGCATGGTTGGGCGCCGAGGCCTCCGGGGGCGAATGGAGCTTTCTTTGGCAAAACTGAGTCAAAAATAGTGGTTCAGCCCCAGCCTGACTCTCACGGCCAAACCACATCTGACTTAACCACTACAGGGCTTCGGGGTAGGACTCTGGGTCCCCCTTGAAGTGAGGGGAGGGATCCTTTGCATGGTGGAGGCTGGAGAATGTGACGGTCGGCTGTGTGATCTCCCACAGGTGACTCATGGGCTGCGGGCGTATGATGGCTTATCTCTGCCCGAGGACTCAGAGACAGTCACGGTGGGCCGGGCCGGCAGGAGCTACTCAGACATCTCTGATGACGAAGACTTGCTGGCTGACGATGCCTCTGGAGGTGAGCAGAGGGTTCTGGTGGTGCGGAGTGGAGGAGGTCAGGGGTGGAGCCAGGGTTCTCCCCCCACCCCCATCCCCTTAAAGAGGCCCCAGGAAGCTTGCCCAAGGGGGTGCCTCAAGAGATGGGATGAGAGCTGTGTGCATCCTACGCCCTGGTCCCAGTGACCCCAAGATCCTCCACTTAGAACCTGTGTGACCCTGGTGGCTCACAGGGCCGGTGGCTGCTCCTCTGCCACTGCTGTGTCCTCGTAGCACAGGATGATCGGGACTCGCAGGGAGGCGGGAGACGAGGCACAGTAGAGGACAGTTCCCGCCTCCCCTTACCGCACCTCCTCCTGGCCCCGTGGCGAAGGCCAGTGTGACGGGGCCCCTTCCATCCCAGCACAGACAGACCGTCAAGGCCCCGCACCGTGCAGCCTTGACCCACACCCTCTCTGATGGAGGCTTCCATGCTGACTTTCACAAGCCAGCATCCCTGGGCAGTGGGGAGGACGCAACAGCTCTGTGCTTCCATGCCCTTCCGCACGGCATGCGAGGTGCCCCAAACGGTGCCAAGAACTTGTTGCTGCATAAGTCTCTCTTCTGCTTGCAGATGGCCTGGGTAGTGGGGAACCAGGCAGCGGGGACTTTCAGATGGGTAAGTTGCTGAGGGCCCCCATCCTGCCCCCTGGGCAAGGCCTTCCCCGCCGCAGGGGTCCCGTCTCTGGGGCTGAGGGCCTCGAGGGCTTCGTGGGCCTGCCGTGCAGGTGGTTTTATACTTGCTGAGCAACAGTCGTGTGGACTGGTTGGCAGGTCCCTGCAAGGTTGGGGACAGCCAAGCTCTGTGGTCGTCTGCGCCACAGGGACAGGGCTGAGCGCAGCAGGCAGGAAGCGCCCACGTGTAACAGGTACCCAGAATAGCAAAATTCCCGTCTCCCAGCACAGCTCAGCTGTGGGGTCCCTTCCTAGATCCCTTCTTGGGGGTGTTGAGCTGGGGACCCCAGGCAGGGGTGGGCAGATGGAGGCACTCTGTGGCATAGGACATGTGGGCAGGCCGACGGAGCTGGCAGAGGGTGGAAGTATAGCCTCACCTTGGACCTGGGAGGGACCCTGCCTTCAGGTTGGGTCACCTCTGGGAAGCCAAGGGTTCCTGGGTTGGGGAAGAGGGCTGGGCTTTGTGGACAGAAAGAACCAGGCCTCCAACAGCTGCTCCTTCCATTAGCACTTGGTGCACAGTGGAGCCGGGGCCAGGCCAGCACTGGGACTCAGTCCCTGCCTCCTCCCAGCCCAGGATTCTGGGTAGAGAAGGAACTACCCAGTGACAAGTCCCCGAAGCTCCATATGGTTCCTGCTGCCTTCTCTGGAAGCCAGCGCTGAGCACTCTGCCGTCAGGGCCAAGGATGGAGCTCGGCTCAGGAGGACCACTGGGTGGCCTCACTGCATCCAGGGCCGCCTACGGTGACGCGCCTGTACTTCTGCAGGGGTGGGGGTCGCCTCCCTGTGTGACTGGTGCATCAGGGGCATCCAAATGCGAGGGGGTCGTGTCCTTCCTGCCAACGTGCAGACAGGAGGGTTGGCCCCTAGGTGTCCTGGTCCTGACTGTGACCTCCCAGCACCCGGGACTCAGAGGCTGCCTGAAGCTTTTCCACATGTAGGTCTTTCCAGAGCTGCAGGATGCCTGGGAGCTGGGCGGGGCCTGTGCACACATCCCACACCCTAGAATGGACTGTGCTGATGCATCGCTGGGAGCTGCCTCTTGCTAAGCCAGGCCTGTCTGCTGAGGCCCTGGTCCGGTCCGTACTGTCCATTTGGAAACATCCACGGCCCCTCCCCTGTCCACCAAGGCAGCTCTGCCCTCTCTGAGGGGTTCTTGCCAGCCCGCCTCCCCTGTGAGATGCAGCTGTGAGGACGGGGGGGTCAGAGGTAGGGGAAGGGGTAGGGATGGGGGAGCAGCAGCTGGGAAGGGCCCGTGCTTGCGAGTGGGGCCTCTCCGTGGGAAGACACAGGGCCTTAGACCCTCCAGGCCCAGCCCTGGCGCTGGCCTGCTGCCCTTGGGGCAGGTCCAGGCAGCTGGGCTGAGTCTAAGCCCTGGAGACAGCAAGTGAGTTTCCCAGCCTCTCCATGTGCCCACTTTGGCCTTGCCCAAGGGTAGTGCCTTCCCTGCGCTGGGAAGCAAGGGCCATCCTGACCGAGATGGGGCCACACCTGGCTATGCCCCTTGCCTGGGCTCTGGCCCAGCCCCACACCCTGGATCCCAGCCTCTGAGATAGTACCCCCCCGCCACTTCCCTCACGTAAGGCTGTGGCTGCTGCAGGCTCGCCCCAGCCCTGCCCCATCACCCCCCTTTTGTGTGCCGGTACCCCCACCCGAAAGACAAGCCCCTGGCTCTGACTCCTCCCTGCGACCCCTGCCCACCTCCCCTCTCCCAGTTTTTTCCATCTTCTGACCCATCTCTCTGTTTCCACTCTTGTCTGGCCTATCTCCTCGTCTCCTGCTCCCCTCCTCCCCTGCCTTGGGCTATCTCTCTCCTCTTTGTATCTCTCTCATCTGTGCATCATCCTGTCTCATTCTGTATCTCTCTCTCTCTCTTTCCCTCTCTCCGTTCTGCCTCTGTTTCACCCTTGCCCTCGTTCTTCCTCTGCTTCCTCTCTGCTTCTCTGTCATTTTCTTCCTCTGTCTCTTTCTGTCTCTTCATGTCTCCGTCTCTCCCTTTGGTTCCCTCCACCTCCCTTGCAGTCTCTGTCCCTCCTGGCCCCTCTCACTGTGGCTCTGCTCTGCAGGCCCCGGCCAGGCCACCCTCCTGTGGCTGGTGAGGAATCTCCTCCCAGTAAGTGAGGCCAGACAGCCTGGGGGGAGGCTCCCTCTGCCCCCCCTCCCCCCCCATTCCCTCTCCCGGCTCTCACTGCGCTGTCCTTTCTCCCTCTCCTCTTCCTCCTTAGCTTGCACTTTGTCATACGTGAGGCTCAGAGGCAACTTTCTTTTTGGGAGTGGGGACCTGGTCGGCCCCCGCCCAGGACACAGCCAGGCCCCATCTGGGCTTCCAGGCCTAAACACGATGGGCGGGGACCCTGGGATTCTCCACCTCCCGCCCCACCAGGCACTGCTTGGGCTGGGACGGGTACAGCAACCCCTCAGGGAGCAAGGCCCTAGAGGCTGGAGGTGACGGGTACCCGCCTCAGGACTGGCTGATGCTGGGCCCACCCAAGGGACCCAGGGCTCCCGGGCGTGGGGTTCAGGGGCCTGGGTGTATGGCGGACGAGTTCCATTGAGCAGGGAGTTGGTGAGATAGTCTGCCGCGGGGCTGGCGTGGTCAGGTGTGCGTTCCTCACCCCCACCTGGGTGCAGGCACTTCCTGGCCCCCTGCCCCTCCAGCCTGTGGCTCCAAGCGGGCTGTCTGGATGAGGTCAGAATGAGGGCCAGGAGGGAGAGTGCTGGCCGGGGCAGGCACCCAGAGCACACCCATCCCCAGGCAGCTTCACTCACTGACGGTACCTTCGGTTCTGGGGGCTGTTCCTAGAACAGAGCGGGCTTTACCTTCTGCCCCAACCCTCAGGCTCTGGCCACAGGGAGGCAGTTCAGGGTGGAAGAGGGAGGGTGCTCGCCCTGACCCACCCCTGGTCTTGGAGAAGGCGGGGGTGGGGTCAGGCAGGAGGGTCCGAGCCCTTCCCAGGGCCTAGGAGAAAGGGGCTTTGTGGCATCCCGGCCCCCTCCCCCAGGAACGGGCACATTCCTGGGCAGAGGCCCGGCCTCCTCGCCCGCGCTGGGCCATGGGGCTGAGGCCAGGGGCTGGGCTGGGGGACTCTCAATGGGCCTCTGTGCCTGCTCACAAGGGGCCTCTGTGGCTGAGCCCTCGGCCTCCACGCTCGGGCCCACAGAGCCCCACCCACCCGGCACCCAGGAGCCCAGCCCAGCACAGGGCAGCGCTGCCTTCACAAGCACCCTCTCTCGGTGTAGGAGCCCACTCCTGCCCCTTGCTCAACACCCCACCCCGACCCCGCAGGGCTTGCTTAGCCCAAGCCACAGAGGGAGAACATTCTTGCTGGGGGGTGGGGGTCGTGTACCCACATGCACCCAAGAGAGTGAAGTGGGAGGAGGACAGGCCTTGTAGTCTTGCACGAGGTCACAGGGCTGTGAATGGCAATTTTACTCCAGAAGCTAAGCTTTTAACCACTAAGCCACACTGCCTCTCATATAGTAATGGCTCGTGTTTTATTACACACCTACTATGTGCCAAGCTCTGTTCTAAAGCACTTACATATTTAACTCATTTGTAACTCATTATCTTGGCGCTTATAATTACCACCTAAGTTCATGAACGTTATTAAGATTTAATGCGTTAAAAATCTCGTACAGGGTTCAAATCTTGGCTCAGTCGGTTAAGCGTCCGACTTCGGTTCAGGTCATGATCTCACGGTTCGTGGGTTCAAGCCCCATGTCGGGCTGTGTGCTGACAGCTCAGAGCCTGGAGCCTGCTCTGGATTCTGTGTCTTGTTCTCTCTCTGCCCCTCCCTGGCTCGCACTCTGTCTCTCTCTCTCTCTCTCTCTCTCAAAATTAAACACTAAAAAAATAACGATAACAGGGGCGCCTGGGTGGCTCAATCTGTTAAGCGTCTGACTTCGGCTCAGGTCATGATCTCGCGGCTTGTGAGTTTGAGCCCCGCGTCGGGCTCTGTGCTGACAGCCCGGAGCCTGGAGCCCAACTTCAGATTCTGTCTCTCGCTCTATCTCTCCCCTGCTCACGCTCTGTCTCTCTCAAAAATAAACATTAAAAAAATTTTTTTTTTTAAATCTTGTATATAATGCTCAGGAAACTGTGTGTGCACGTGTGTGTGTTTGTGCGTGTACACACTAGTCTGTTTGTATCATAAGCATATGATGTGGATTGATTCAGCCATCATTGGTTCCATATCTACCACATGCCAGGCTTTGTTCTAAGTAGTGTGTGTGTGTGTGTGTGTGTGTGTGTGTGTGTGACTCATTTGCAGCTTGCATTAACTTGTACAACTTCCATATGAACTCACGAACGTGGGATTTAATACATATAAAACATCTTTGTACGGTAGGTGCTTAAGAAACAGTTGTATGTGTATGCTCACACCAATCTGATATGTGTTTATTGTCTGTCATTTAATAGGCACCTGCTATGTGCCAGACTCTGTTCTAAACACTTATACATATTTAAACTTATTTGTAACTCATTAACTTGGCATTTATAATTAATACCTAAGTTCATGAATGTTCTAAAATTTAATACATTAAAAATCTTGTACAGGGTGCCGGGGTGGCTCAGTCGGTTAAGCATCTGACTCTTTTTTTTTTTTTTTTAAGCATCTGACTCTTGATTTTGGCTCAGGTCATGATCTCGTGGTTTGTAGGATCGAGCCCCGTGTCAGGCTCTGCGCTGAGAGCATGGAGCCTGCTTGGGATTCTCTGTCTCCCTCTCTCCCTGCCCCTCCCCTGCTCACACTCTCTCTCTCTCTTTCTCAAAATAAATATTTTTTTAAAAATCTTGTACATAATAGGTGCTCAAGAAACAGTTTCTTTGTGTACGTGTAGCACACTAGTCTATGTGTACCATAGGCATATGATATGAATTGAACTCGTGTTCATATGAACTCATGAACATTATGAGATTTAATGTGAATAAAATGTCTTGTATATAGTGGGTTCTTAAGAACAGTTGTGTGTGTATGCTCACATCAATCTGCTATCCATCCCTCGTTTATTAGGCACCCACTGTGGGCCAAGCACTAACTCTGGGGATACAGAGGTGAATGAGATGCAGGTTGCCCTCTCATCAGGTTTATTCTAGGGGGTAGCGGAAGCGACCACAGCTTCTGATTCTCCGGCACTTGCCCTGTGCCAGGTGTCGCAACACTGTGCATGGGGAGATGTGCGTGTAAGCACGATGTCATTTATTCCCTACAGCCACCCGGGGTGGTAAATGTAATTAGCATCCTCATTTGACCGAGGAGGAAACAGAAGCTCAGAGAGGTGAGGTCAGTGCCTGTGGTGTGGCTGACCTCAGAACCCCTGGTTTTCACATGATACTCTACAGTCCGTGCGTGACCAGGCAGGATCGACGCGATGCAGGAGGGAAGGTGTTCTGATGGAGGAAGCACGGGGTGGGGGGTGGGGGGCGGTGGTCCTGAGCAGGGGTCTCTAACCCAGCCGGGGTTGGAGGGTGGAGGCCAGTTCAAGTGCTCTTCTTGGAGGAGGTGATGGCTGAGCTGAGAGCCCTGAGGGATGACTAGAACCAGCCAGGGAGGAGTGGGAGACATGTCTCGGTCCCTTGTGGGTGACCCCTGTGCCAGGCCAGCCTCCTCTGGAAGCCAGTTCTTCTTGTCCAACCTTCCTCTGTGCCGCCGGGAGTCTCTTCTGCACCATCACTTAGTTTCTGCGTCAGGCTACTTTCCCGTTGGTTGAGGCCCCTCACTTATGGGTGGGGCCTCGGCTTTGACCCTGGGCAGGCCTGCCACAGCCACTGTGACCGGTGCTCGTATGGGCAGTGCTGGGCATGGCTGTGGGCCCACGGGCGCGGGCTGGGCCAGAGGCCGCTGGAGACCATCCCCAAATCTCCACCCCCTGGCCCAGCGGCCCGGGGCCGCCATATGCCAGGCCGGACCCCTCCTGGTGACGACAGCCCGCTCCTCTCTGCAGTTTATTTCCGGGCCCTGGTAAACTTCACTCGCTCCATCCGCTACAGCCCTCAGCTGGAGGATGCGGGCTCCGAGGAGTTCCGGGAAGTGTCCGAGGCTGTGGTCGACACGGTGAGGTGAAGGGGCTTGGGCGCTCCCCGAGGGTGGGGGGCGGGACAGGATGGGGTGAACGTATCTGGAGGCTGACGGTGCCGTGTCACTCTGCAGCTTGAGTCGGAGTACTTGAAGATTCCCGGAGACCAGGTTGTCAGTGTGGTGTTCATCAAGTGAGAAGGGTCCCCTGGGGGGCCGGTCAGGGAAGCGGGGGGCGGGGGGGTGGCCTGGAGGGAGGTGACAAGGAGGGGAAGTAAGAGAGGCCTAATGAGGTAGATCTCGGTCGGTGGAAGGTCAGGAATTTGGGGAGATGGTTGAGACCTTAAATTGCCCCGCTTGGGTTCCAGGCTGTCTGGGAACAGAGTCAGGAGATCGGGCCTGAGCCTCAGGCAGGGGGCGGAGGGAGGAGCCGAGGCTGCAGGTGTCTTTCTCATCCTGCTCCCCTGCCCCATCCCCATCCCTAGGGAGCTGGACGGCTGGGTCTTCGTGGAGCTGGACGTGGGCTCCGAAGGGAACGCAGACGGGGCTCAGATTCAGGAAGTGCTTCATACCGTCATTTCCAGCGGCTCTGTTGCCTCCTACATCACCTCTCCCCAGGGATTCCAGTTCCGGCGCCTGGGCACAGGTAAGCCCATCCTGGGACCCAGAGCGCTTCTTCGTTCCTCCCAGTGTCCCCTCCGTGGGCTCTTCTGGCTTGGGGCCTGTATACCACTAGGGACAGGGAGCTCACTACCTGAGTCCGCCCCATCAGTCTCTGTGCAGTCCTGGCTTGGGTTGAGTATAACCTGTTTGTCCTCTAGCGTGTACCAAATTATGTTTTTTAATTAAAAAAAAATATGTTTTAAGTTTATTTATTTATTTTGAGAGAGAGCGAGCGAGAGCACAGGCAGGTGAGGGGCAGAGAGAGAGAGGGAGAGAGAGAGAATCCCAAGCAGGCTCCGTGCTGTCAGCGCAGAGCCTGATGGCACAGGGCTCGATCTCACAAACCGTGAGGTCATGACCTGAGCCGAGATCAAGAGTCGGGTGCTTAACCAACTGTGCCACCCAGGCGCCCCTAACACGTACCCGGTTAGATTTAATCTCCGCTCACTCTCTCTGTCTCTAGACCTCTGTACACTGACAATAGGTAATGATTCCTTTCTGCATATAGAACTTTCAGATCCAAACGCGTTTGCATTTAATAATAACCAACAAATGTTTACCGAGAGCTGACTATGTGCTGGGCGCTCAGTAAAGCCCTTGTATCCAGCCTCCGTCCAGCCTTCATAATTCCTGGGAAGTAGATATTCCTCTTATTTTAGACGTGAGGGGGCTGAGGCCCAGGAAGGACAAGTGGCTTGTCCCAATTCACATAGACATTGGTGGAAAAGCCAGAACTTCCACAAAGCCCCATGTCTGTGCCAGTCTTGCCAGAACCCATGATGACATGAGATGAGCACAGCACCTGAGGCTCAGCGAGAACAAGAGAACAGCCCCCAGTCACACAGCTATCGGATGCAAAGGCCTGGCCTTTGAGCTCTCGGTCAGCTCAGGTTTCTTTGCACGGCACCCCCCTGCCCCCAGGCTCCTACTTTGACTCCCTGAGCCTTGGCTTCTCCAAGCCAGGCAGGCCCCATTCATTCCCCCACAGGCTCCGTTTCTCAGAGCCGTCACCATCCCTGAGTCAGGAGACCCAGAGCTGAACAAGCGCTTTCCCTGTCATGGTGTAGCCAGATCGGAAGAAGACAGTGTAGCCATCGCCTCTGTCATTCGGCACATAAATCCCCAAAGAACGCACCCAGAGATCAAGTTTGCTCTTCCCCGGGCCCAGACCGGAAGATGGCTGGGGGCCCAGCCCTCTCCTCCCCACTTTTCAGTGAGCCTTCCTGGTTAGGGATGGTGGGATGGGCCTGGCTCAGCCCTGCAGCCCACGGCTCCCAGGTCCCAGACGGGACGGTGCTGATCACACCTTCCTTTCCAGCACAGACACCCCCGCCCCCTCCGGCCGCCGTGGCGGCCGCAGTGACACCAGGTGAGAGTGTAAGCCAGACCTGGGCCCGGCCAGGTACCTGGAGAAGTTCATGGACGGAGGGAAAGGAAGGATGAGGGCGAGATGGCTGGGCGTGGCCCACAAGCCGCCCTCTCTCCCCTTCCCCTCTGTCCTCACTGGGCCAGGCTGTGGCCTGCACGTGTGTGATGTGGTGGTTGCATGCGTGTGGCTTGCTAACCGTGTGTGGGGTTTATGGAAGGGATGGCTGAGGCCACCGCCACCCGTCCCCTGTCCCACGTGTGCCGTGACGTGTCCACCGTGTGCCCTCTGCCTCACTCGAGTCTGCCGGACACAGGGCGCTGAAGCCCCCTGCCAGCCACGCGGTGCCTGTGCTGCCCACGACACCTCCCGCCCCCCTTCCCACCCTGCCCCTCTGACACCCTCCAACCCCCACAGTGCCCCAGTTCTCAAGAGTCTGCACAGAGGCCGAGTTCGCCTGCCACAGCCATAACGAGTGTGTGGCTCTGGAGTATCGCTGTGACCAGAGGCCCGACTGCAGGGACATGTCTGACGAGCTCAATTGCGGTGAGGGGCAGGCCGGGGCCACAAGTGGCCTGAGACACCGGGCAGGGCCGGGGTACCCCTGGGCTTCCGTGTCAACCGTGAGGGTTTGGTGCAGGAGGGGGCACTGAGGGAGGTGGGTGGGAGGACAGGGTGGGGGCACCGTGTGTGGCAGGGAGGTACAGGGAGGGCCTGGGCGGTGTGGGGGCCGGGGCCGAGGACCGTGCCAACACCAGGAGGGCTCTGTCCACAGAGGAGGCGGTCCCAGCGGTCAGCTCCGTGTCCCCCACTCTGGTGGAGACCCCACCGCCGGTGCCCTGGCTGGAGGCAACCACCATTCAGCAGCTGCCGGGCACCCCCGCTCCGCAGCCTCTGCTCCCCGGGATAGCCAGGCCTGTGCCCTGCGGGCCCCACGAGGCCATGTGCCACGACGGGCAGTGCGTCCCCAAGGACTACATCTGCGACGGGCAGGAGGACTGCAAGAACGGCAGCGATGAGCTGAACTGCGGTGAGGACCCAGGGTGTGGGAGTCGGGGGGCTGGCGGGGGGGCAGGGCCGCTAGCTGAACCCGGCTTGGTCCCCCAGGTCCCCCCCCGCCATGCGAGCCCAATGAGTTCGCCTGTGGGAACGGGCACTGCGCCCTGAAGCTGTGGCACTGTGACGGCGACTTTGACTGTGAGGACCGCACCGATGAGGCCAACTGCCGTGAGTGTCCTGGGGTCCATCCGGGCCCTATTCCCCCTGCTCTCTCTGGCTGAGTGTGAAGGCCCTGGGGACAGACTGGAGGGTTTTTCTCTCTCTGACCCCAGCAGTGAGGGGTCTCGGCTCTGAGCTGAGCTTGGTAGGGAATCACTGTGGCCAGACTGCCTGTGGCTGATGGCTCCTTGTTTCTTTTCTTTAGTTCAGTACCATTAATCTTCTCTTGGTTATTTATGCTTGGGTATAGGTCAGACAAGTGGCTGAGAGGGCTTCATACCCCAATGTCCCCTGATGATCGGACTCTTGGCAGGTGAGGGAGTCAAAGCCTTTCCCGGACAAGTATAGGGATTCTTCACATAGAGCTAGTTCTGAGTTTTTTGGACATCCATCTGCCCAGCTCTCTGTCATCTCCCCATTCAGCCATCCATCCATCGTTCATTGGTCCATCCATCCATTCCCCCAACTGTCTGTCCCATCGGCTGTCTGTTCTCATAGCTCTTCATCCACCTGTCCGCCCGTCGACCCAACATCCTTCCTTTCTCTTATCCATCCGTCCAACCAACTGTCGGACACCCAACTATCCACCCAGCTGACGTCCATCCACCTAGTCAATGTTAAGGACATTATAACAGCTGATGGGTGAAGCTGGAGAGACAAGCACCCTATCGGGTAGCATCTGAGCGTCCTGTCCTGCTGGAGATTGTTAGTCTGAGATTGACGATAATCTTCAAACCATTTCTCTGTGATCCCGGATCGCATGTGGACATTCCTACGGTCCTGTCCACTGGTAGCTCCTCGCCTTCCTCTCTACCTTCCCTGCCCCACAGTCCGCGCTGGAAAGAAGCGGCAGCAGGCCACTTGTTAGGATGTCCTTCCTGTGGCTCGAAGCGTGTCTGACGAGACAGCCCCTTGGGAAAGAGAAGTAATTGAGGGCTTTAGTTGAAAAGCACTTCTCACCTGGGGAAAAGTCCCAGGAGACCCAAGTCCTGATTGTCAGAGCCCCGAACAGAGAACGTGAAAGCTAAGTGGCCTTGGGGGCTCAGAGAGCGTTGGGACAGAAACCCCAAGGTGGTCGGTAGATAGCTGCCTCCTGGCCTTCTCTCACTTCCTTCTCTGCAGATGTGTGGCCTCCTCTCTTACGCCACTCTGCCTTCTCTGTCCCCGTCCGTGTGTCTATCTTAAGGTCAGTCTCCCTGAGGAAGAGTGTCAGTCCCCCCCTACTACAGATGCCTCGGGCCCAGCCCTGGTGCCAGGCCGACTTCAGGCCAATGGCCAGTCCACAGGTGGCCGCCTCAGGTCAGGGGCCACCCAGGGCCAATCAGAGGGGACAGAGCAGTGAGGTTCGGGCTGTGGCAGGGTCCCTTGCCAGGCCTTTCTGATAGAACTGCACCAGGTCTCACCTGGTGTCTGGGGATCCGGCCACTTTGCCTGTGCCTTTGACAGAGGTCTTGTGCTTGTGAGGGTGGCTGGATGTGGGAGTTGCTGAATGACTCCAACGTGCCAGGTATGTCTCTGTTTTGGGGAATGCAGGTGGAGTGAGTGGTGAGGACAGGGAACCGTGATGAGCCATTTGATGGCCGACTAGTGACGGTGGGCAGTGTCAGGGCAGCTGTGTGTCACGAGGATGAGATGAGGGAGTGACCCTGGGGACACCAGGGAAGGTGGGCAGGTAGGGAGTGGGAGTGGTCCCCCCCTGAGGGCGGGGCCTGCTGCCCACACCCCCTGGCTCTGTCCCCTAGCTGCCAAGCGCCCCGAGGATGTGTGCGGGCCCACGCAGTTCCGCTGTGTCTCCACAAACACGTGCATCCCAGCCAGCTTCCACTGTGATGAGGAGAGTGACTGTCCCGACCGCAGTGATGAATTTGGCTGCAGTGAGCAGGGGCAGGGGGGTGGAGCCGTGGGGGGGCGGGGGTTGTTGGTGAACCAACGGCCCCAGCGCCCGCCGTCCACAGTCTCAGCCCTTCTCTCCTCCCCCACTCCTCCTCCCTGTGCCCTTCATTACCCCTCACTCCTGCTCTGGTCTCCCCAGTGCCCCCACAGGTGGTGACCCCTCCCCAGGAGTCCATCCAGGCTTCCCGGGGCCAGACAGTGACCTTCACCTGTGTGGCCATTGGCGTCCCCACCCCCATCATCAACTGGAGGCTTAACTGGGGCCACATCCCCTCTCATCCCAGGTATGCCTCTGAGCCCGGGCAGGCGCTGGAGATGTGGGGGGCGCTGGGCCAGTGGCCCCGGCCTGACCCCACCTCTGTCTCGGGGCCCTCCAGGGTGACAGTGACCAGCGAAGGAGGCCGTGGCACACTGACCATCCGTGATGTGAAGGAGGCAGACCAGGGCGCCTATACCTGTGAGGCCATGAATGCCCGGGGCATGGTGTTCGGCATTCCCGACGGGGTCCTGGAGCTCATTCCAAAGCGAGGTATGGCCAGCGGGCACACGGGCCCTGGGGGGGCTGGTGGGGCCAGGGCTGCTTGCTGGTGACCAGCCGCAGCCGATTACCATGCCGCCCGGCAGGGCCCTGCCCCGACGGGCACTTCTACCTGGAGCCCAGCGCCTCCTGCCTGCCCTGCTTCTGCTTTGGGGTCACCAGCATTTGCCAGAGCAGCCGCCGCTTCCGAGACCAGATCCGGCTCCGCTTTGACCAGCCCAATGACTTCAAGGGTGCGTTGGCGGGCACTGTGGTGGGCTTGGGGCGGGAGGCAAGAGGGCGGATATGGGAGCACAGCACGTGCGGGCAGATGGGGCCGGGTTCACGGAGGGGCGCAGGGTCTCTGAAGAAAGGCTGAGGCCTGTAAGAACAGCACTTGAGGGAAAACAAACGTTTTAGGAAAAGCCACACCCACACTTGACGTCTGCCCGCTTTGGGTTATGAAGAGGATGGGCTCTGGGGCCAGATTCCTTGTTTAAATTCTGATACTCCCTTACGAGCCGTGTGCCTGTGGTCAAGTTGCTGTCTCGTGTCTCAATGTTCTCATCTACGAAACGGGGATAAAATAAGGACTATCTACACCGCGTTGCTGTAAGGACTTAACGGGTTGATACAGACAAGCCATGCTCATCCATGGTCAGTGCCCCGTCCATGTGCCCTGGTGTCATCGTCACTATCCTCGTCATCCTCACCCTGAGAGACTGAGAGGTGCCGGTGTCCCCAGAGCCGAAGAACCAGGCTTTGGCATCTTCTTAGCCTGGGGCTGACCTCCAGCTGCCCCAATTACTGTCTGTGTGACTGTTGGCTTCTCTAGGCCTGTTTTCCCAAACATAAAGGCAGGAACGCAGTTGGCCTGTGTTCTCTCTGGCAGAATGGCCCGGGCCCAGAAATCACAAGGACCTGGGTTCAAGTCCCAGCCCTCATTTACCGCCTGACATCAGGCTGCCTCCCATATCATTAATCACAAAGGATTAAATGCAAGGAGGGGCTTAGATGCCCACCTAGTAAGCACTCGGTCAGTGCTGTGGCTTGACAGTCATTGGACAGCCACTAGCCCTTGCGTGGTCAGAGCTGTTCTCACTCTCCTAAGATGACGACCCTGAGGTCCTCTGAGAGACGGTGGGACCTCCCTAGGGTTACACACAGCTGTTTAGAGGAGAACCGGAACCCAGGCCTGTCTGACTGGAATCAGAATGGTCAGGGTGGGCAGGGATTCCAGCGTGAGCAGGTTGGCCTGTGCGTGGATGGTGACTAGAGGGCAGGAGCTCTGAAAACATCCCTGGAAGGGAGAGAGGAAAGCAGGCCAGGGGGAAATGTGGTCTGGTCTTGAGGGTTATGTATGGTCATTCTGCAGGTAAGGGTCTGGATTCATCCGTGGGTACAGGGAGTTCATTTGTGATCGAGGGGAGAAGCTGCTTCCAGACAGATGTAGAGTTAGCACAAGGAAGGAATTTCTTTTCTTTTTTTTTAATTTTTTTTTTAACGTTTATTCATTGTCTGATAGAGAGAGAGAGAGAGAGAGACAGAGCGTGGGTGGGGGAGGGACAGAGAGAGAGAGAGACCCAGAATCCGAAGCAGGCTCCAGGCCCCGAGCTGTCAGCACAGAGCCCATCGCGGGGCTCGAACTCACGGACCGTGAGATCATGACCTGAGCCGAAGTTGGACGCCTGACCGACTGCGTCACCCAGGCGCCCCACAAGGAAGGGATTTCTAAGAGTCAGAACTGTCCAGGGTTGGGAGGGACTGCCTGTGGAGGTAATGAGCCCCCCATCCATTAGAGCTGCTCAATGTGGTAGTCACTAACAACATGTGGCTCTTTAAATTAAAATTAATTAATTCGCTTTCTCGGCCACACTCGCCACATTTCAAGTGCCCACAATGTACCATATTGGAGAATACAAGTGTAGAACATTTCTGTCCTCACAAAAATTTCTCTTGGATAGTTAGTGCTGCACTAGAGATCTGGAAGGATGCTGTAGAGAGAAATCGCACGTGTGTGTGTGGGGGGGGGGGGCAGGGGGGCAATTGGACTAGATGACCCATCATAATAGTAACAATAACAACAGCTAATTGTTTTTGAGAACTTCTTTTGTGCCACACTCTGTTTTATAAGCATTTCATATCAATTTGCTCAGTTTCTCTTCCTAATAACCTTATGAAGCAAACCAGTATTATGTCCATTTTACACATAAGGAAACTGAGGCCTTTTTTCAAACTCCTACATCTGGGGAGGGTGGTTGAACCAGGACTTGGCATCTGTTCTTCAGCCCCGGGTAACTCTCTACTGCCCCCTGAGGGCCGTTCCAACGCTGACAGTCCACGGATCTGTCCTCAAAACCAAAGGCTCTGAGAAGTCCTGCTACAAAGAATCCATTCCCTTGACCTTTTTCTGACCCTGTGGTTCCCAGCTGTCATTCTTCAGCATTGACTTTCCCCAGAGCATGCTTTAGGAAGCACTGCTCCAAAACTGTAGGGAAGAGAAAAACATTTTTAACTTGGCGAAAGCAACCGAAGTTCTCTTTAAATCAGCTCTCTCCCAGAACCTTCCCGTCTTTCTGGCTAACTGCCTTTCAGGGTGGGTATCGCTGGCAGGCATGTGCTGCAGCCCTCAGCCCTCCCTCTTGCCGCCCGCAGGCGTGAACGTAACAATGCCCGCACAGCCCGGCATGCCGCCCCTCTCCTCCACCCAGCTGCAGATCGACCCCGCTGTGCAGGAGTTCCAGCTGGTCGACCTGTCCCGACGCTTCCTGGTGCATGACTCTTTCTGGGCTCTGCCCGAGCAGTTCCTGGGCAACAAGGTGAGGGACCGGCCTGCTGCTCCGGATGGGGAAACGGCCAAGCCTCCCTCACAGGCCCACAACCTGCCTGGGCTCCGCTCCCTCTGAAGCCGGTGGGCAGCAGGACAGACTCAGCTCTGGAGACCGAGCGTCCCAAAGGCAGAGCCGAGCCCCACCCAGCTCTGCCTCCCTGTGCCCAGCTCTGTGCCAGGCATACGGCGAGCACTAGACACGGAGGGGCGGAGGAAGGGGTGACTGGACACGCAGCAGGCAGCAGGCGTGCCCCCTTCCCTGCCCTGACCGGCCCTGTATCGGCCAGGTGGACTCCTACGGTGGCTCCCTGCGCTACAAGGTGCACTACGAGCTGGCCCGAGGCATGCTGGAGCCAGTGCAGCGGCCAGACGTGGTCCTCGTGGGAGCCGGATATCGCCTCCTCTCCCGAGGGCACGTGCCCACCCAGCCTGGCACGCTGAACCAGCGCCAGGTTCAGTTCTCGGAGGTAGGTGGTGCCCGAGCTCTCGGGGCTGGGCGTGAAGGGGCCGCGGGCTGGGCAGGTGCTAATGCGTGATGCCCCCCACGCACCTCTGTTCGTATCTAGGAGCACTGGGTCCATGAGTCTGGCCGGCCAGTGCAGCGGGCCGAGATGTTGCAGGTGCTGCAGAGCCTGGAGGCTGTGCTCATCCAGACAGTGTACAATGCCAAGATGGCCAGCGTGGGACTGAGTGACATTGCCATGGATACCACCGTCAGCCACGCCACCAGCCACGGCCGGGCCCACAGCGTGGAGGAGTGCAGGTGCCTGAGCTGGCAGAGTCCCCAGCCAGGATAGGGGGGAAGCGGCAGGGCCCTCACGGTTCCTGTGACCACTCTCTTGGTCCTGTCCCCACAGATGCCCCATTGGCTACTCTGGCTTATCCTGCGAGAGCTGTGATGCCCATTTCACCCGGGTGCCTGGTGGGCCCTACCTGGGCACCTGCTCTGGCTGCAACTGCAACGGGCATGCCAGCTCTTGTGACCCTGTGTATGGCCACTGCCTGGTGAGTGGGGCCAGTTGACACTCGGATGCTGGCTAGGGCCAGGGAGCATAGATAGGTGGGAGGCCCAAGCTGAAGCCTTTTTGGGCCCATAAGCTTAGCATGAGCCTCTAGAATGGCTGTCTTGGCTGCTAGCTAAACTATCGTGACCTCTGGTTGCATTAACAGAGATAAAATGTCCAGATAAGGGAGGTGAAAGTCCTACTCTCTTCCACCCTGCTCAGAGCATTCCTGGAGAGTACTGTGTTAAAGATCATCCTTAGCAGGGCAGCCCTAAGGGGAAGAAGCCTGGAAATCATATGCATTCCTAAGGAATAGTGGAGGGGGCTGGGATTTTGGAGCTGACCGAAGAGAAGGCTCAAGCTACCATCTTCAGATACCTCAGGAGGTCCGCAAGATAGAAGAAACCGATTCCAGAGGGTTGAAATAGCCAGTGGGTGCAGATTAGAAGAGGGAGGCGGATTTAGGTCAGTATAAAGCAGGCGCTTAGAACCTTCTATGGAACAGGCTGCCCGTGTGAAGTGATGAATTCCCCATGAGGATGCATGCTGGATGCTCCAGCACGATGGAGGAGGCTAGGCCAGCCTCAAAGGGCGACCCTCAGAATCCAGGGTGGGACAGAGGGACTGCTCTGTAGAACCTGAACCACTTCCCCTTCCTCCCAGAATTGCCAGCACAACACAGAGGGGCCACAGTGCGACAAGTGCAAGGCTGGTTTCTTCGGGGACGCCACAAAGGCCACAGCCACTGCCTGCCGACCCTGCCCTTGCCCATACATTGACGCCTCCCGCAGGTCAGACCCAGCTCAGGGTGGGGCAGATATGGTGGGGGGAGTGGGCAGTACAGCAGGCCAGGGGCATATTCTGGGCGGGGAGGTGGGATACCCGGGTTCAAATCCTCACCTCGTCACTGACTTCTTCCATGCCCCTTGACCTCTCTGGGCCTCAGCTTCCTTCCCTATATTACGGGCCCATCTGTCTTTCTAGTATCGCTATGAGGCTGCAGATCGAGAATAGGTGGACAGGGCACCTAGGTGGCTCAGTCGGTAGAGCATGTGAGTCTTGATCCGAGGGTTGTACGTTCAAGCCCCGTGTTAGGTGTAGAGATGACGTAAAAATAAAAAATTTTTAAAAATCTAGGGGCGCCTGGGTGGCTTCGTCAGCTAAGCGGCTGACTTCCGCTCAGGTCATGATCTCAAGGTTCGTGGGTTCAAGCCCCGCATCGGGTTCTGTGCTGACAGCTCGGAGCCTGGAGCCTGCTTTGGGTTCTGTGTCTCCCCCTCTCTCTGCTCCTCCCCTGCTCGTGCTCTGTTTCTCTGTCTCTCAAAAATACATAAACGCTAAAAAAAAAAAAAAAAAAGAAAAAAATTAAACGGGCAGGGAAATGGTGGGCAGGGAGATGACCTCACGTCTCATGGCATACTGTGCCATGTGGGTAGCAATCATTTCTTGGGGTGGGAGTGTCAACCCCAGCCCATTGTTGCAGCCCTGCCCCATGTCCTGCCGCCGGATACCCACAGGTTCTCAGACACCTGCTTCCTGGACACGGATGGCCAAGCCACATGTGATGCGTGTGCCCCAGGCTACACGGGCCGCCGCTGTGAGAGGTGAGGGAGAGCCGACCGGGACCGGGGGGAGCAGGCTGTACGGGGTGGGAACATAGAAGTGCCACTGAGGACCCTCCCTCCCTCCACCAGCTGTGCCCCTGGATATGAGGGCAACCCCATCCAGCCAGGCGGGAAGTGCAGGCCCACCAGTGAGTATCACGGCCATCCCCTGGCACTCCCCCAGGCTGCCCACCAGCCCAAACCCCACGATCCCTGGGAAGGCATCCCACCCTGCCACCTGCCTGGCCAGACTGGGTCCATCCCATTCCCACCCGCCTTGCCAACACCCACTTTGTGCTTCCAGACCAGGAGATCGTGCGCTGTGACGAGCGAGGCAGCGTGGGGAGCTCTGGGGAGGCCTGCCGCTGTAAGGTACGCGTGCCCTCCCCTCCCCCACCCCAGGGGACTCCGGCGGGCACCCAGCTGGGAGGGGGGGTGGCCCCCACAGCCCCTTGGCTGCTGGGGGGTGGCCTAGCCAGAGGCTGATGGGCCTCGCTGACAAGTCTTCCCCTTGTGAGAGGTGGCCTGGCATCGGGAAGGAGCCTTGGCTGGAGAGTCGGGTAACCTGGGTTCAAGTCCCGGATCTTTTGCCAGTCCTTCTTCATGCGACTGTTGTATCTGTGTTTGTTTTTGCATTCTCACACTGACATGACGATGGGGGTATTAGCATCCCCAATTTGCAGATGAGCAAATGGAGGCTCAGAGGAGGGGCATTATTTGCATTAAGACCGGGAGAATCGAGTGGCAGTGGAAAGAAGAGCTGGACAAACTTTGGAGTTAAGCACTCCTGGTCTTAAGTCCCAGAGGAGATTAGCAAGCTGAGTGACCTTGCGTAAATCATTTCCCGTTTCTGAGCCTCCGTTTCCTCGTGTGAAGCATGGAGGTATCACATACTTCTCAAAGTACTTAGAAGGATTAAATGAGATGATGGCTGCACAGGAACTAGCACAGTGCATGAAACACTCCATAAAGAGCAGCAGTGACAGTTTTAACCAAGTTGCTATATTTCAAACCTAAATGTATTTGTGAGCCCCCTAGCACCCAAAAAGAAAAGGGAAAAAAGATTGGTTGCGTACGCTCCCATTAATTGAGGATCATGGTTCACATGGTGGCAACCCTGCTTACCTGTGCTCTTTCCATGGCTCTGCCAGCCTCGGGTCCCCTTTAGAATGTGGGCAGATTAGGCTGGAAGCTCCAGGCAGCCCCTCCCGTGGGCCATCCTGCAGCTCCCAGCTCTGTGCCTGCAGAACAACGTGGTGGGGCGTCTGTGCAATGAGTGTGTCGCCGGCTCTTTCCACCTGAGTGCCCGCAACCCTGACGGCTGCCTCAAGTGCTTCTGCATGGGCGTCAGTCGCCAGTGCACCAGCTCCTCCTGGAGCCGCGCCCAGGTACCTACGCAGGGTGGCTGGGCAGGGAGACCGGTGGGTCCGCTGAGTCCAGGGTGGGCCACGTGCCGGTCCCAGACCTCAGCCCCCGTTCCGGCCTCTTCTCCCCCTCCCAGGTGCGTGGGGCTTCCGAGGAGCCCACTCAGTTCAGCCTGACCAACGCCGCAGGCACCCACACCACCAGCGAGGGCATCTCATCACCCACATCCGGAGAACTGGTCTTCTCCTCCTTCCACAACCTCCTCTCCGGACCCTACTTCTGGAGCCTCCCCTCACGCTTTCGCGGGGACAAGGTGGGCAGCGGGGGGAGGAAGAGAAAAGGAATTCCAGGCTTGGAAGCAAGAATGTCCTGGTGCCCTTGGAGGAAAGGTGGGAGACGCGGCTGGAGCAGTGGCATGTCAGGACTGTGGGGCCTCGGCTGAGCACCTGTCCCCCTTGTGTCCCAGGTGACCTCCTATGGGGGAGAGCTGCGCTTCACGGTGACCCAGCGGCCCCAGCCTGGCTCCACACCTCTGCACGGGCAGCCGATGGTTGTATTGCAGGGCAATGGCATCGTCTTAGAGCATCACACTTCCCAGCAGCCCAGCCCCGGCCAGCCCAGCACCTTCACGGTGCCCTTCCGGGAGGTGAGCAGCACTCCCTGAAGCCTTGCGTGGGGAGGGGCGTCGATACCCCGAGATGTCAGGGCTTGCAGCACACGTGTCCTTTCCTTGGCAGCAAGCATGGCAACGGCCTGATGGGCAGCCGGCCACACGGGAACACCTGCTGATGGCCCTGGCGGGCATCGACACCCTCCTGATCCAGGCGTCCTTCAGCCAGCGGCCAGCTGAGAGCAGGTGTGTGGGGCCAGGGCTGGAGGACAGAGGGGCCAGCTCTACCACATACAGGCTGGGTGGCCTTTTGTGCCTCAGTTTCCCCATCTGTAAAATGGAAATTATAACAGCGACTCTCTCATGGGGCTTGTTCTCAGGTTGGATTCCTTAGAAGCCAAACGTGAGATGGAGATTGGAGTGCACACGATTCACAGTGAAAACCTGGGAGGGAGGCAGAGGGGAGGGCAGACGGACAAAGGAAAGGAAGTGGCCAGGCCAGGAAGTGGTTTCAGATGAAAACTAGCCTCAGCCTCACCCCCCCGGGAGCTCTGCAGAGCCATTCTGCTTTGAGGCAAAGGGGCTTTTGTACCCTAGGTCCATCTGTCATTGGTCACCCTGGGGGAGCAGGGTGGTATGTTCGATCCAGGAACGGAAGGCTCATTCTCTGGAGAAGGTTGCAGGTAGAAGCCATCCGCCACAGCTCTTGCACCAGCTGGGGGGCGGACACCCAGCTGGGGATCCAGACGGGGCCCCAACAACATCAGCAGCAGGGCTGTTGGGAGGGTTGTAATCGACATGATCCCACTCGGGACTCCGGGCATGCCTGGCACAGAATGTGTGCTCATTTATAGCGGGTCTTGTCATTTCCAGGGTCTCTGGTATCAGCATGGACGTGGCTGTGCCCGAGGACACCGGCCAGGACCCCGCGCTGGAAGTAGAACAGTGTACCTGCCCACCCGGGTACCGCGGCCCATCCTGCCAGGTGAGTGCCAGGCTCCACCTCCTTGTCCTCCTTGGTGCTTCCTGGCTCCTCCTCCTTTAGCTCTCCCTTCCTCCCCAGGCCCCCTCCCCCAGCCCCACCACCACTCAGTGGGCGCTGCCCTGAATGGGTGGTGCCGAGGACTCCCCTCCCACTCCCGTCTTCTTGCCCCCAGGACTGTGACACGGGCTACACACGCATGCCCAGCGGACTCTACCTGGGCACCTGTGAACGTTGCAGCTGCCACGGCCACTCGGAGATCTGTGAGCCCGAAACAGGTGCCTGCCAGGTGAGTCCCGCCCTCCTTCCTACCTACCCCAGGGGTCTGCGGCCTCCAGGGGCTCAGCCTCAGCCCACGCTTTGCCTCTCCAGGGCTGCCAACACCACACGGAGGGCCCTCAGTGCGAGCGGTGCCAACCAGGATACTATGGGGACGCCCAGCGGGGGACGTCACAGGACTGCCAGCCGTGCCCATGCTATGGAGCCCCCGCTGGTGGCCAGTGCGTCCATTTCCTGCCTGTACCTGCCCTTTCCTGAAATGTCCATTGCCCCCTTCCGGACTCTCTTCCTCCCGGGCCCTCCTGAGAGGCAGCGGTTAGATCCTGGCCTTGCCGCTTCCTCACTGTGTCACTTTGTATAAGCTACGTTTCCCTCTCTGGGCCTCAGCTTCCCTGTCTGTGAGATGGGGATAAGACAACGATACACCCCACCTTGACCACTCGTGTGAGAGGTGGCTGAGAACCCTTAGCGCGGTGCCTGGCACATGGTTCACATGCCCACTCTTCCTCTCCCTGCTGCCCTGGTCCTCAAGGAAGGGCTGCTGACCTAACTGTTTGCCCCCCACACCGTCAGGGCTACCCATACTTGCTTTCTGGACACGGACGGCCACCCCACCTGTGATGCGTGCTCCCCAGGCCACAGCGGGCGTCACTGTGAGAGGTGAGGCGGGTGGTGGGCAGGAGGGGGACGGTGCAGGAGGGCTGCCCCAGAAGCCTCCCGCTGTCCCCTCACACAGGCCCCAAGGAGACCACCAGCTCTCCTTCCTGTGTGATCTAGGCCTGCAGTTCACCTCCAACTGCCAGCACCCCCTACCCCAGCCAGGCCAGTGACTTCCCAGAAAGCCCCTCGTTCTTGCTAAAGGTCCTGGGTTCAAGGCCTGATGATGCTCACTCACTGGCTCTGTGGCCTAGGGCATGTCCCTGCTCTTCTTGTCCCACCTGTTTCCCTGTCTGTAAAATGGGTGAGTTAGGCTGATTCCTTCCAACACCATGAGGTCTGGTTCCACTCTGAGTCCGACACAGGGCCCCCGGCACAGTCCTGGGCTCACAGCAGGCTCTCCAGGATTCTGTGGTTCTGCCCTCCCTTCCTCTAATGCTTTCTCCCTAGGTGTGCCCCAGGTTACTATGGCAACCCCAGCCAGGGCCAGCCGTGCCAAAGTGAGTAGGGTTGGGGAGGCCTTTGGGGTCGGGCTACCCTGTCTCCCCCAGGGGTGGAGCTAGGACAGAGCCTTTGTTCTCCTTCGACTTGCGGCAAGTGACTTTTTCTGAGCCTCAGCTTCTTGATCTGTAAAATGGGCATAGTAAAAAGCCCACCCACTCCAGAGGGCTGGTATAAATGCCTATGATGCCTACATATGGTGGGTGTTCAGAAATTAACACTCTCTCCCTCTCTTGGTGGTGAGTGAGATGGCCAGAGGGTGGGAAGTGAGGGCGCATGGAGGCGGGTTTGGGCCTCCAGCTGCGGCTTCCCTCCATCTCAGGAGACGGCCAACTGCCAGAGCCGATCGGCTGTGGCTGTGACCCCAAGGGCAGCATCGGTAGCCAGTGTGACGCCGCTGGCCAGTGCTATTGCAAGGTCAGTCCCAACCCCTGCTCTCTGTGAGGCCCGACATCACGGCCGTACTTGTTGCCTGGCATTCCTTCTCACTGTACCCTTGGGGCTGTCCCCGAGCCCCCACCACCCTTCCCCTGAGGGACCGCCTCTGCCCCGCTGCCCAGAGCCTGGTGGGAAATCAGGCAACACCCGATGGGAGCCGGGCCTCGGCATGGGGGCTGTGGGATCTTCCCCGGGACTGCCAGAAGTGGCTGGGAGGCCGGCCTCAAAGGCTGCTGGAGGTACAAGAGACCGCCCCCCACAGTCTCCCCACACCCTCCCTTCCATCTGTCCTCCCAGGCCCAGGTGGAAGGCCTCACCTGCAGTCACTGCCGGCCCCACCACTTCTACCTGAGCGCCAGCAACCCCGACGGCTGCGTGCCTTGCTTCTGCATGGGTGTCACCCAGCAGTGTGCCAGCTCCTCCTACAGCCGCCACCTGGTAAGTGCCCGGGCACAGCCCCTCTGAGTCATCACTGGGGCAAGTCAGGAACCCAGCCCGGCGGCGTCCCCTCTGCCTGTGAGGACACCCACCCCCGTGACCTGGTTATTGCTCATAGAAGCACAGATGCGAGCAACCCTCGCCCCTACCCTAACACTCGCCCCTACCCTAACACCCTCCCCGTGGCCCCATTATCGCCTGTGTCAGCACTGAGCCCAGCACCCCTTTCCTTTCCCAAGTGTCCTTCCCGCTCCCCCCACTCCCGCCGCTGCTTCTGTCCTAGTCCTGCTCTCAGAAACCCCCCATAACCCACCCAAATGCCTTCCCACACCCCTCCCCAACCGAGGTGCCTGCCCCTGCCCCCCCCCTCTCGCCCAGCCCTCGCCCAAGCTGACATCCCGTCTTCTTTCTGCTGCCAGATCTCCACCCACTTTGCCCCTGGGGACTTCCAAGGCTTTGCCCTGGTGAACCCGCAACGGAACAGCCGCCTGACAGGAGGCTTCACCGTGGAGCCCGTGCCTGAGGGTGCCCAGCTCTCTTTCGGCACCTTCGCCCAGCTTGGCCATGAGTCCTTCTACTGGCAGCTTCCGGAGGCGTACCAGGGAGACAAGGTGTGATGTGCAGGGACGGCTGGCAGGCCCTCCCTAGTCACCGGTTCTGAGCCAGCCCCTGCGGAGCCCTGGGGCCAGTGGGGCTCAGACACAAGGTGGCCTCAGGGCAGGCGTCAGCCGCTCAGCGGTTAAGCGTGCAGCCTTTGGGGTCAGATAGGCCTCGGCCTGAGCCCAGTTCTGCCATTTCCCAGATGACTGCCTTTTGATAAACTTCAGCCCCAGGCTGGCTGGCAGGATGAGAAGTCGTGCCTGGCACATAAGCACTCTCCTGTTAGTGGTTTTCAGCTTTCATGCAACAAATAGGTCCTAGGAGAGGCTCTAGAAACTCAAGGACAGATGTGACAGTTTCAGTTTCATCCCTTTGCTTATTCAGAGTTCCCTCATCTGTGCGGTGCTCTGTGCTCGGTGTCAGGCATGAGACTAACTCTGATTGTAAGTCACGTTTACGGAGCTCGCGCCGTGCTGGGCACTGTTCCAAGCACTTGTATGTGTCATAAATCGCCAGTACTGCCCCATTTCCTTCGAGGGAACAGAGATGACACCCAGAAGGTGGCAGTGCTGGCATTCAGCCCCGGGTCAGAGGCTTCCCTTGAATCCTACACTGGTCAGATGAGCCATGGTTTGCTGGGGTGGTGATGGTCATGCTGATGGTGGTGGCGTGGGGTGCAGGGTCTTAGGGGTGGACTGCAGAGCAGCCTGCCCAGACGTGTTCCTCAAGGAGTCAGTGCCATCTAATGACACCCAAGGAAAGATGGTCTTGGTACAGGAGTCCCCTGCTGGCTGAGGTCAGTGAGCGAGCAGGTGTGTCCCCTCACGCAGGATCTCAGGGAGGTCAGGGACACAGAAGGGGGAGTGCCCAAGCTGCCATGTCCTTCTTCCTTGGACAGACCCAAGTATCCCAGGCTCCTCCCAAGGCTGACCTTCCGGTCCCTTCCCCCTTCTCTGGGTTCCACTTCTTCCACTCCTGGCTTCCCTGTCTTCCTCCCTACTGCCCTGGCCCGCAGTTCTCAGACTTCTCTCTCTGCTCCCTCTTTTGGCGTTTCCTGGCGCCCCACAGAGGGAGGCGTATTTTGCACGGATGCGCCGGGCTCACCAGGTAGGCCCGTGATCTGAGTGGTGTGAAATGGATGTGACACAGCCGTGGTGTTTTCCGATGCCATCAGTCCCGCATGGGGAAATGCCCAGTGCCCAAGGAAATGTGGTCCGCATGAACCCCGGCAGGTGCCCGATGGCCCCGCCCTGCAGTACCAGGAATTGGAGTTGGGACGACCTGTGCCCCATCTGCTCTGTGGTCTGGTCCTGCTGCCTGCTGTCTGTGGCCAGAATGGTGGCCGAGGTGGCAGGGAAACTAACTCGATGCTAAACCACATGACTATACCCAGCCCACCGGGTTACCCTAGCACTGCCTTCCGAGCAACCTCCACTAACCCTCTGTGTGCGTATGCCCCTTCAGCAGCCTGGCGCTAACCCCCGGGTGCCAGCCTGGAGGGCGGAGTATGCATCTTCCTCCCCAGTCAGCATGGGCCTTTCTGGCCACCATATCCACGGGGAGAGGACACTCCCCAGGGCTCCAATGCTGGGGCCCTGGGAGGTCTGAGCTGGGCTCTGCCCTCCACCCATCAGAACCGCACGTCCCTCTCAGAGGAGCAGTTGAGGGCAGCTGTGACAGCTGAGAGGACCATGGGGCCCCCAGAGGGCAGGGGCCGGGCACAGCGGCTATCGGAGGTAACTCAGCACTTGGCTGGGACAGGCTGTATCTGGGGCCCCATGCAGAGCAGAGAGTATAGTTCAAGCAAGAGCCTTGAGCTGAGGCCCTGGCCTTCCTGGGCCATTTTCCCCCAAGCTAGGCCCCAGTCTCACACCCAGTCCACTCCAGTGTTGCCCATGGGAAACATTCCAGAGCCATCAATGTTTTGGGCTGGCACCATGGGCATGCATGGTAAGTGAGGCCCAAGGAACGGCCTCCCCTACCACAAGTGCCCCGGGGACCTGAGCTCAACAGAGAGGTGTCTTCTGTATGGGCTTCTGCCCATAGTCATCTGGGCCCATCCCAGGATCGCCCCACCAGGGTCATGAGGAGCAAGAGGACATCGGGTGCGAGGGCCAGAAGGTCAAGCACTTGTGAACAGATAGCACAGAAGTAGGTGGCTCGTGGGGCCTCTTGCCGCCTGATTGGAGGCAGAGCCTCACGGCGTCTTTTCTGTCCCTCTCTGCTCCTTTCCTCTGTCCTCCCTCTCCCGGTCCCCCAGGTGGATGAGGCCCAGAGGCGGATGGATGCCGAGATCTGGCAGCTCCTTTCCAGCTTTGCTGCCCACCCCCATCCCCCTGCCCCGGGGCTCTTGCCCCATCCCCAGCCTGCAGCTGCCCTGCAAGCAGCTCTCCCTTCCTCCTCCTCCCCCTCCTCCCCCTCCTCCTCCTCCTCCTCCCCCTCCTCCTCCCCTTCTTCCTCCTCCTCTTCAGCTTCTGCACCTTCCTCAGCAGGCTCTCAGGTATGTGCCAAGGCACCTGCCAAGAGACCCCACCACCACCATGTTTTCCAGACTTTAGCTGTTTGTGAACCAACTTCACAAATTCTGCCATTTCTGCACACTACCTGGGCTATGATTTACTTCAAATTTCCCTTGATTTTATTATTATTTTTAGACGTTTTTAAGTAATCTTTACACCCAACATGGGGCTCAAACCCACAAGCCCAAGATCAAGAGTTGCCCGCTCCGCCGACTGAGCCAGCCAGGCGCCCCTCAAAGTTCCCTTTAAGTCTATCACACAGCAGCTCATTTGCGCTGGTAATACATTTTCCAGTACATGTTAAAATACCTACTAAATTTCAAAATGTTTTCTGGTGTGCTGCATAAGTCATCGTGGGGTCCTCAAGAGGCACACACCAGACATGAGGAGACACCAACCCAACCACGCCCAGTGAGAACAGTTGGGGTCTCTGGATCCAGGGATGGGGCACAAGTTGTCCCAAGAGCAGGGCTAGGACTTGAGCTTTGGGCTAGGGGCTTCTATCCCTCCACAGCCCCCACCCCAGCCTTCCCTCCAGGGTTTGCGTGTGTGTGCGCGTGTGCATGCGTGCAAATGTGTCCCCGCTGGGACTGTAGCTGTGCTCTGGATCCCCCACCCCCGACCCCCCAGCAGCTCTCATCGCCTGTCCTTCTGTCCTAGTTCTCTCTCTCCTACGAAGGCTTCTCTCTACTTCCTGGGAGCCTCTATTATTGGCAGCTGCCCCAAGCCTTCCTGGGGAACAAGGTAACAAGGAGTTGGGGGTTAACAGGGTGTCATCAAAACCTAAAATATTCCAGAGCCCTTTGTCAAAGTCCTTTATGACACAGATGGGTAGGTAGATCAAGGCCCGGAGAGGGGAAGGGACTTGCCTGGTGTCCCATCAGTGGCTACAGGCCCTGGCGGGGAGCTGTCTCACCCAGGAGGCTTTACCCCATATCCAGCTCACTCACCTAGCTTTTGGCTCTGCATTCGTTCCTTCAGGAAGCATTATTTTAGCACTTCCTGTGTGCTGCGTTGTATCTGGGCAGAGGACGACCCTGGCCCTGGTCGTTCCTGTCATTGCCAGCATCATCAACGTCATCATCACCGTTGGCATTACTGTTAGGATTGACGTCAGCTCCGTCTTGTTCCAAAAACTATTTAGAATGCCTCTTAAGAATATGCATAATATGCCATGAAATAGCATTCAGAGAGGCAGCTGGGACGGAATTGGCATGGTCCAGGGGGAATAGGGACAAGAAAGATCTGCCGAAGCCGAGAGCACAGCCAGGTGTGTGAGGAGCTGGCAGGCAAGGAGGCCGTGCACTCTGGGGGCACTCTGCTCAGGGCAGTATTTTACAGAGCCTTTGTTACTTAATCTTTGTGCTACCCTTCAAGGTACATATTATTTTTATTGCTATTTCCGTAAGAGGAAAGTAAGACTCAGGTTAGGTGCCTTGTCCGGGGCTGTCCAGCCAGTACAGTTGGACTTGAACTCCAGTCTTAGACTGCAGAGTCTGCTCCCTGAGCAGACTCCCTGAGCCACCCTGCTGCACACGGCCTGCAGCTTGATCTGGAAGCGGTGATGAACCTGCTGGCATCCAAAGCAAGCAGGAAACTAAGTTGTTTCATGGTTATCCAGTTATGCCTTGGAGTTCCTTCCCTCACCCTGAGCTTGTGGAAAACATCCTCAGGACGGTATAGCTCAATTCCAGCATGTAGTCAGTAGGCATTGAATCAATGCTCACCAGCTGAATGAACACAAAAACGAACAGATGGGCTAGGCCTGATGCAGTGTGGTATTGATCCGAACATCTGCTGTGGGGGCAGAGGAGAGAAAGGAAAGTCCTGGGACAGAGCTGGGGCCTTGGCTGCCCCCGTGAAAGCCCCCAGCAGGAAGCCTAAGGACTCTCTCAGTTGTGAGCGATGGAAAACCCAAGTACAGCCAGCTCCTACAACTACAAAGTCCGAGGAAGCTGGTGTCAGGCATGGCTGGGTTCAGGGGCTCATTAGGACTTTTATCTCCATTGGCATCGTTCTCCGGCTTCCAATCTGACTAGTAAAGGGGGTATCTCTGTTCGTGGAAGGAGCAGAAGTGCCAGGTTTACGTGTCCATCCCCGACAGAGTGGAAGAGAATGGTGGAAAATGCACATTGGCCAGACCTGGCTCACGTCTGTCCTCAAACCACCTGGCCCGCACGTAGGACATAGTTTCCTTTAAAGGAAACCAGGGCCGTAGTTTGCAAAAAACCAGGGAAATGGATTCTAAGCAGACAAAAACCACCTGCCCAAGGGACAAGGCCTCTGAAGGCGCACCCTCAGCCCTACCCCCACGGCCGGGAACTTGTAAACCTTCTGGGGCTCGTGATGATCACCGTCAGTACCCCTGTCTACTTTATGGGAAATTTCTTCAAAGGGAAAGGGACTTGAAGCTTGTTTGCTGAGCTGTCAAGGCTGCTCAGGGTCACCACCAGCAGGTCCAAGACAACAAAGGAACTGACAGGTGCCTGTCTCCTTGGCAACCAGGGGCCAAGCGCACTGGCCTCCGGTTGAACGGAGGGGACAGCGCGGGTACAGAAAAGCCTTGAGAAGCTCCGCCCACTCACCGGTAGGGTCACACGCACCGTGGAGGAAGGCAGAGTCGGGCCGTGACTGCAGGGCTTGCCTCTTTGCAGGTGGCAGCCTATGGCGGGAAGCTGCGATATACCCTTTCCTACACGGCGGGGGCTCATGGCAGTCCGCTCTCTGACCCTGACGTCCAGATCACGGTGAGCACGTGACTTCCAGCTGGGCGGGCAGAAGGGGAGGGTGGAAACCAGCAGCCACCCTCGGTGTCCTTGTCCTATCGGCGCAGGGCTCAGCTGGCCTGGCACGAGCTGGGGTCCCGAGGCCCATGGCCCCCCACCCAGTCAGGTTAGACACTAGCCAGGCAGAGGCCCAGCTGCTGAGAAAGAGGCAGTGAGCGTGGACCTGATTCCTTTGGGCACATGAGCCTGGGCAATCAGAGACTGGAGGCTGGTGTCACAGAGAGGCCGGGACTGGTGGAGGACTCCTCTGTCCCCGAGGGCCCCTTGATTCCCCTCCCAATCCTGCCGGTGTCTCTCCAGGGCAACAACATCATGCTGGTGGCCTCCCAGCCGGCGCTGCAGGGCCCAGAGAGGAAGAGCTTCGAGATCATTTTCCGAGAGGTGAGATCACACTGTGTCTGACCCTCCCCCACTACCCACCCTGCTCTGGAGCCTGGCCTCGACGGTGCTTCCCCTGCCCATCCCCCATCCTCACCTCACGGTCCTCGGCCAGTGCCTGGAGGCCAGGGGCTGGGGTAGCGGTGCTGCAGGACTAGCACACGGGGCCTCACACCCCTCACCCACACTTGCTGTTGTCCCCCCACCCAGGAATTCTGGCGCCGGCCTGATGGGCAGCCGGCCACGCGCGAGCACCTCCTGATGGCGCTGGCCGACCTGGATGAGCTCCTGGTCCGGGCCACGTTCTCCTCCATGCCACGGGCAGCCAGCATCAGCTCCGTCAGCCTGGAGGTCGCCCAGCCTGGGCCCTCAGAGGGACCCCGGGCCATGGAGGTGGAGGAATGCCGCTGTCCCCCGGGCTACGTTGGCTTGTCATGCCAGGTGAGTGTGGCCAGCCCAGACACATCTGCTCTGGTACAGCTGGTCAGCAAGCTGTTCAACTGCCATGTCCATGGCCTGTCATTACTGCCGTAACTTTAATTTTTTAAAAGCCTTTCTTGCATCTGAATAGCAACTTTCTTTTTTTTTTTTTAAGTTTATTTTGAGAGAGAGAGAGAGAGAGAGAGAGAGAGCGTGGGGGAGGGTCAGAGAGAAAGGGAAAGAAAGAATCCCAAGCAGACTCCACACTGCCGGCCTGGAGCCCTACACAGATTTGAACTCATGAACCGTGAGATCGTGACCTGAGGCAAAATCAGGAGTCGCATGCCCAACAGAGCTACCCAGTTGCCCCTGCCATAACTTTAATGTACTGTGCAGTATCTGATTTATTCTTCCTAACACCCGTGAAAGATGTGTAATTATCCCCTCTTAACAGATTTTTAAAAAATATTTATTTACTTTTGAGAGAGGGAGACACTAAGTGTGAGCAGGGGAGGGGCAGAGAGAGAGGGAGATAAAGAATCCGAAGCAGGTTCCAGGCTCTGAGCTGTTAGCACAGAGCCTGATGTGGGGCTCGAACTCATGAACTGTGAGATCATAACCTGAGCCAAAGTCGAAGTTGGAGGCTTAACCGACTGAGCCACCCAGGCACCCCTAACAGATTTTTTTTAATAGAGGCTCTGAAGGCTAAGTGGCTTTCCCAAGGGGATACAACTATGGTCTCCCAAGACTAAGACCCAGCTCGTGCTCCCAGGGTGCCCCCTAGAGACAGGGAGGCAATACGGATACACGTATTTTTCTGGGCCAAAGCAGAACATAGAAATGCCTCGGAGAGGTAAACAGCGCGGAGCAGGGTAGGATTCTGGGCAGCTCACAAGGAGGACTGTATGGGGAAATAGCCCATGATGCAGAAGGGTCACCCCGGAAAGCTGAGGGGGCAGGGGCCACTTCCTTAGGCCTGGAACGAGGTTCTGCTCAGTAGGGAATGCCAAGCCGTGAAGGGAGTGTTGTGGTCTGCGCTGGGCGTCAGGAAAAGTCCTCTCTGCCCTGGTGAATGAGACAGGTCGGGGAGAGACGGGGACCCCTATTTACAGGGAGGGCACTGGGGGTGGAACAGAGGGCTGGCCGTTGCAGAGAACCCAAGAGCATCCGGAGGGTTTGGCTGGAGACCGTGAACTCCCTGAGGGCAGCGCCTGAGCTGACTGTCCACCACTGAGTCTCCAGACACGTTGGCAGGCCGCCAGTCAACACTGGACGAACTTGGAACTGAGGAAGGGGGAGGATGAAGGAAGGGGAGGGGGCAGAGCTGCAATGCCAGGTGGGCGGCAGGGAGGTCAAGTGTGGGAACAGCCAGCACCCAGATGCAGGAACTCCCCTGTGCAAAGTGCACATCTCCGCAATTTTACATCCGTGCACCTTTGCTATGGCCACAGACTTTCAAATCCAAACACATGAACTTCACCTCCTTTGAAGTTATCAAATTTAATAACACATTTTGAAGGAGAAGCCCTGGGGAGGGCAGAATAATCCTGTGTGCGCGCTTTCTGCAGTGAAGCAAAACAGATTTGTAAACATCCCTTTGAAATGGTTGGGGGGCAGGAGGGGCCTGGAGAAGTTTCAAAGGAGGGGTAGTGAATAGAAACTCTTTGTTTTCCAAACCCATGATTACTCACTCAGAATGTGTAAAAACATCCTCGATTGTGTGTGAGATGCCTGCCTCTTTCACTTTATTTAGTGACTGTGAGGTAGTTGTAAAGATCTCCAAGGGCTCATTCCAAATCTGGGTCTCCTGAACCTTGTTTTTCCGTCTAGGAATTCAGTTTTTCAATAGAGACCCTACCAGAAGAATTTTCAGGAACGAAAATGGGAAATGGAGAAGCGTTCTCCTCCATTAAGGGTGAACTATGATTTCAGTAAATTCAGAGTGGCTGGAGATGCCAGGCAGGATGGGGACAGACACTGTCCCAGCTTCCACAGTATTGAGAAACTGAGCACAAAGACAGGGAGGAAGGTTCCAAGAGAGGATGCTGGGGAGGAGGGCCGGGCCTGGGATTTCCCAACCAAGAGCCAGTGGGAGTCTAGATTGTGGAGAGAGGCTGGAGAGAGAGGGTTCTGGTCTATTGGCTCCAGATGGGACCACTTTAGAGATAGAAACCAGCCCTCCTCTCTCCCCAGGACTGTGCCCCAGGCTATACACGCACTGGCAGTGGGCTCTACCTCGGCCACTGTGAGCTGTGTGAATGCAACGGCCACTCAGACCTGTGCCACCCAGAGACCGGGGCCTGCTCGGTAAGACGCAAACAGGGCAGGGTCAGGGGTCAATTTCTCGGGGCCTGGGTGGGGCACCGGGGCTGCCTGGGAGGCAGGGAGAGGTGGGCTTGGTAAGGTGGGCCTAGGTCCAGGGGCAAGGTGGCAGGGCACGGACTGTGGGACAAAGTGCCTGAACCAGCAGTGGGCACTGTAGGCATTGTGGGATGGCCAGAACGGTAGAATAACATCCTTCTCTTTTTATTAAGTTTATTGGTTTGGGGAGAGAGAGAGAGAGAGAGAGAGAGAGAGAGCGCGTGCCAGTGGGGGAGGAACAGAGAGAGCGAGGGAGAGAGAGAATCCCAAGCAGACTCCATACAGTCAGCTCAGAGCCCCATTCAGGTCTCGAACCTACAAATCATGAGATCATGACCTGAGCCGGAATCAAGAGTCGGATGCTTACCCAACGGAGCCACCCAGACGCCCCTTCTACAATTATTTAAGATAGGCTCACAGATACAGAATTTCCAGCTCAAGGGATTACAAAACCGTACAGTTTGGGGTAGATTTTGCCAAATGGCGGGTGGCTGACATCCTTGTGCCCCACAGCACTGCCAGCACAACGCCGCTGGGGAATTCTGTGAGCTGTGTGCCCCTGGCTATTATGGAGATGCTACTGCCGGGACACCTGAGGACTGCCAGCCCTGTGCCTGCCCCCTGACCAACCCGGAGAACATGTGGGTGTCCCCGTTCGGGGCCCAAGGAAGAAGTCCCACTTGGGAGTGGAGGGCACTGCAGAAGTGGAGGGCACCGGGTGGAGGGTGGGCGTCCCCCGGCCTGACCTCTGCCTCCCCCATCCCAGGTTCTCCCGCACCTGTGAGAGCCTGGGAGCTGGCGGGTACCGATGCACAGCCTGTGAACCTGGCTACACTGGCCAGTACTGTGAGCAGTAAGTTTGCAAACAGGATGGGGGGGAGGAAGGGGGCATATGGCAGACTCCTAGGTGAGAGTCCGGGGGGGGTGTTGCTCAGAAAGGTCTCTGCCAGGATCACATCTTTCCCCTGCCCAAAACCCTTCCCAGATTCCCCGTTGCCCTTGGGCCAAGCCCAAGCTCGTTCCCCTTTTAACACCCGAATCTACCATAGCCGGGCCTAACCTCTTGACTTCTTGACGTTCTGGTCTTTGCACACGCTGTTCCCTCTACATGGAACATTCTTCACCCCCAAACCTCCCCTTTCTCGCTGACTCCTGTTTAGCCTTCAAAGCTCAGCTTCATTCGCTCCTTCAGCACGTTTTCCTTGAGCACCTACTGTGCGCCATGTGGTGCGCCAAGGTGTTGGAGATAAAGGGGTGAACGAAACAGATTCAGTCTCAGCCCTTAGGGAGTCTACCACCTGTCATGGGAGACGGGGCAGCAAGTAATCGTACAAACACATAATTATGAAGAGTGGTGAGTTCTCTAGAGTACAATCCGCTCCAAGGGAATATAACAAGCCAGCAGTGCGGTCCTCTGGGGAGCTTCTTGACTCTCAGGCCTGGGTTAGTGCCCCTCATGTGCGTCCCTCTCGTTTACGTAGTTCCTCGTTGGTTTCCCGACAAGCCAGGTCTGTAAGGGCGAGAGCTGCGTCATGCTCACTGTCACGATTCCACAAGCTAACGTAGTAGTTGCTTAATAAATGCTTGTTGAATGAATGTTTCCCTGGAGACTAAAGACCTTATTACCCCCGTTGTCCAATCTGCTAACATCGCCGTTCTTAGCTCCGTGAGGCCGTGTTGAGGCCTCTTTGGTCTCCAAAGGCCTTCCAGAGTTGTGAGCCTCCTCACCCCGCACTGAGCCCACCCCCGCTGGACTTCTGGCTCCGCAAGTCCACCATGAGGCACCGAGTCCCCTGGGGCCTGGGTCCTGACAGAGCTGGTCTGTTCCTCCTTACAGATGTGCCCCAGGCTACGTGGGTAACCCCAATGTGCGGGGGGGCCGGTGCCTGCCCCAAGGTAAGTGGGATCGTGGCGGGTCAGGGTGATGGAGAAGGCAGTGAGCCTAGGGAGTTTGAGAGTCACTACATCCGGGGGGCAGGGCACACCAGGGTTTGGGAAGACAGAGATACCTGAGACAGTGCTGCATGCTGGGAGCTCCTGCCTGAATGGCCTCTCCTGTCGTTCCTCCAGCAGATGCAGCCCCACTGGTGGTCCAGGTGCATCCGGCTCGGAGCGTAGTACCCCAAGGTGGCTCCCACTCCCTGTGGTGCCAGGTCAGTGGGAGCCCACCCCACTACTTTTACTGGTCTCGTGAGGATGGGCGTCCCTTGCCTAGCAGCACCCAGCAGCGACATCAAGGTACCCATGACCCCGGGCCCCTCAGCCCCATGAGCCACCCCAGAGGGAGGGGAATCACAGGCCTGTTTGCTGCAATCCTGTCCTTACACGCAGGGCCGGGTGGGAGACGGGGTGCATCTGCGCTGACGAGCTCCTGTCCGCTTCCCACCAGGCTCTGAGCTCCACTTCCCTAGCGTCCAGCCATCAGATGCTGGCGTCTATATCTGCACCTGTCGTAATCTCCATCGCGCCAATACCAGCCGGGCAGAGCTGCTGGTCACTGGTGAGTCCCTGCTCCACTCCGTCCCCAGCCCGTCTGTGCTGGGCTGGACTGTGGACGCAGGCAGTGGGCACGTCCCTCCGCTGGAGAGGGTGGTGGGGCACGGGGATGCTGGCCACGGAGATGGAGAGATAGTGGGGTCAAGGCTAGTTTTAGAGGCAAAATTGGCAGGTCTTGATTGTGGTCACTGAGAGAGAAAGAAAGGCTAAAATAATGCCCACGGGTCTGGACCCCAGCAGGCAGGCAAATGAGGCGCCATTTACCGAGGTGAGCAGGCTCAGCAGGCGGGTGTTTTCATTGGGAACCCCCACCCCTGAAGCTGAGTCTGGGATGAGGATTTTCATGCCAGCGGTTTCTGTAGGAAGTGAAGTGAGGCAGGAAAGAGAAGACATCCCATAGAGGGCGTGTTACCGAGCACATTCCCACCGGGGACAGTTGTTCACCGCAGCCAAAGAAATTCTGGGAAACTCTAGATTAAAATGTGCACCTCGGAGTCCCCCATCCCAGGGCCAGTTGATTGAGGCCTGTGCTCTAGGATCACCAGGGCCCCTGCGTTATATACCACCTCGGGCGCAGGCACGGCAGTCCCCAGTGGCCCGAGAAGGACCTCAGGCACAGAAATGCGGCGGCTGGCAGAAGTCAGGCAGGCGGGCTCTGAAGTGACAGGGGAAGGGGATGCGGGCGGGGCACCCACAGCACCTGCTACACACAGGTCAGGGGGCATCACGAGTCTGTAGCTCCAGCTTGAACATGTCAAGGTGAAGAGGGAAGACAGCATGAGGGACTAAGTGAGGACAGCCATTGAGATAGGAGGAGAGCAGGAGAGCAGGTGTGTTGGGGGTCATGTGGGGAGGGGGCTTCCTGGAAGGAGTGGTTGGCCTCACCACATGCCCCGGGGTAGTCAGATACGGGCAGAGAAGGGACCCGTGGAGGTCATCATCTTTGATGAGAGCCATACAGTGGAGAGAAGGGGTAGAAACCAGACTGGAGAGAGGCAAAGAATGGAGGGGAAGGCCAGGCGTAGACAGCAAGGACAGACAGCTCTTTCAAAAGTCTTGGCTCTAGGGTGGCTGCCTGGCTCAGTTGGTAGAGCACGTGACTCTTAATCTCAGGGTCATGAGTTCGAGCCCCACGTTGGATGCGGAGCCTCCTTAAAATAAATAAATAAAGAGTCTTGGCTCTGAAGGAAGGCCGATACATGTAGCAATAGCTGGGGGGAGTATAAGGTCAAGGGGGTGTTTTTGAAGGTAGAAAATTCTAGAACACATTTGTCTGTGGAGTAGAATGATCCGTGCAGAGGGAGAGGAGGGACTGATGTAGCAAGCTAATGCACGGCCCTGGGAGGAAGTCCTTGGGAGGGGTGGGGCAGGGCAGGGCAGGGCTGCGGTGATGGGTTGTGGGGGAAGGGTCTCGTCCTGTGAGACCAGGAAGGAGGGAGGGCAGGTGGGTGGATTTGGGAAGATGGGCAAAGTCCTGACTGGTAGTCTCGATTTCTTCAGCAAGCGTGAGCTGAAGCCCTCGGCTGTGGAAACGGAAGTGGGGTGCGGGTGGGTGGAGAGGCTGGGAGGTGTGAAACTGTTGGGGAGGATGGAGACCCAAACCAGACAGAGAAGCCCAGTGGAGTGAAGTGCAAAGTGTTAAGGGCAATTTCGTGGTCTGTGACCATGAATGGACGCCAGGTGGACTCGTGGCAGCGTGATGCTCTTTGATTGCAGCCTGTGGCTCTCGGTGCCAGCAGGAAGAAGCCGTGGGGTTGAGCCAGCGTGAGGGAGGGAGGCACCAGGGCACGCAGTGGAATCTAAGCTAGCCTGGGAAGGAAGTGACACCCAGACAGGACGATGGAGAGAGAGAGAAAGTGGCCCCAGGACGGGGCCTGGCCAGCACCTGGCTCAGGGGGTGCCTCCTGTCACCACAGAGGCTCCAAGCAAGCCCATCACGGTGACCGTGGAGGAGCAGCGGAGCCAGAGCGTGCGCCCCGGGGCTGATGTCACCTTCATCTGCACAGCCAAGAGCAAGGTGGGCAGAGCCGTGCGCGGACATCAGGGGAGGGCAGCTCTGGCTTCTAGTGTCTCTGAAGTTCGCCTCTGACCGCCATCCCACCCTCCTTACCCCGCCTGCAGTCTCCCGCTTACACCCTGGTTTGGACCCGCCTGCACAATGGGAAACTGCCAGCCCGAGCCATGGATTTCAACGGCATCCTGACCATTCGCAACGTACAGCCGAGCGACGCGGGCACCTACGTCTGCACTGGCTCCAACATGTTCGCCATGGACCAGGGCACAGCCACACTGCACGTGCAAGGTACACCATTCACTTCCACACCTGGCCCGCCCACCCACGGCCTTCCCCCGTGCCCACCGGGACTGGCGACCATTTCTTCATTCAGCTGACGGTTTGTGAACGGTCTGTGTGCCTGGGCCTGACTAGACTCTGAAGAAATGGGGGGGAGGACAAACAGGGGCTCTGGCCTCCTGCACCACGTGTTCTAATAGGGAGACAATAAGCATGGGAACACCATTTGCACCTACGTGGCTGGAACTGGAGGGGATCGTGCTAAGTGAAGTTAGTCAGAGAAAGACAAAAATCATAGGACTTCACTCATATGAGGACTTTAAGAGACAAAACAGATGAACATAAGGGAAGGGAAACAAAAATAATGTAAAAAAGGGAGGGGGACAAAACAGAAGAGACTTTTAAATATAGAGAACAAACAGAGGGTTGCTGGAGGGGTTGTGGGAGGAGGGATGGGCTAAATGGGGAGGGGGCATTAAGGAACCTACTCCTGAAATCATTGTTGCACTATATGCTAACTAACTCGGATGTAAATTTAAAAAAATAAAAAATAAAACAAGTTAAGATAAAATAAAAAAAAGTAAGCATGGGAACAAATGAACAAACAACGGAATTTCACACGGTGATGAGGACCGGGATAGGAACAGACAGTGAGGTAGGTGAAGGCTGGCTACTTTCCATGGCGTGGTCAGGGAGGGCCTCCGTGGGGAGGTGACGTCTGGGCTGAAAGCTGAAGGAAGAGGATGTGTTCAGCCACTTGAAGAGCTGGCAGAGGGTGTTCTCGGCAAAGGAACCGACACGTGCAAAGGCCCTGCAGCAGGAGCATGTTGATGTGTTTGAGGATCGGCAGGGTTAGCGTGGCTGGAGCTGTGGGAAGGGGGTAGGTAAAGAACGTGAAGCTGTGGGCAGAGGTGGATCACAGCACAGCAAGGAGTTCGGATTTTATTCGGAAAGCCCTGGGGAGCCACCAACAGGCCTTAAATGGGGAAGTATCAAGAACCATGGACATTTTTAAAAGTATTTTTTTAATGTCTGTTTATTTTTGAGAGCGAGAGGAACAGAGTGTGAATGGGGGAGGGGCAGGGAGAGAGGGAGACACAGAATCGGACGCAGGCTCCAGGCTCTGTGCTGTCAGCACAGAGCCCGACGCGGGGCTCGAATTCACGAACCGTGAGATCGTGACCAGAGCCAAAGTTAGATGCTTAACCATCTGAGCCACCCAGACGCCCCTGGCACCCGGGGACATTTTCAAATCTCCCTCTGGCCTCTGGGAACACATGGCCATGAGGGGCTGGAGTAGAACAGGGACCAACAGCAAGGGGGCGCTCCTCACCCTGACCACATACTGCTTCTTCCTCCCCCTTCAGCCTCGGGCACCCCGTCCGCCCCCGTGGTCTCCATCCATCCGCCGCAGCTCACCGTGCAGCCCGGACAGCTGGCCGAGTTCCGCTGCAGTGCCACTGGGAACCCCACGCCCACCCTCGAGTGGACAGGTGAAGCCGTGGCAGGACTGACGGCAGGGCCTCCCTCCCCTGGATGTGGGGGGCCAGGGGCGGGACTCCAGGCTGTGGGACCTACCACCCACAGGGCCTGGCGGTGCCCGGTGGGTGCTGATGCCACCGCTTTCCGTCAGGGGGCCCTGGCGGCCAGCTCCCTCAGAAGGCACAGATCCACGGCGGCATCCTGCGCCTGCCAGCCGTCGAGCCCTCGGATCAAGCCCAGTACCTGTGTCGTGCCCTTAACAGTGCCGGGCAGCACGTGGCCAGGGCCGTGCTCCACGTGCATGGTGAGGGGACACGGCTGAGGGTGGTGCTTGGGAGCCCGCGGGCAGTCCAGAGAGATGTCCTCACAGGCCTCTGTGTGCAGGGGGCAGCGGGCCCAGGGTCCAGGTGAGCCCAGAGAGGACTCAGGTACACGAAGGTCGCACCGTCAGGCTGTACTGCAGGGCCGCAGGGGTGCCCAGCGCCACCATCACCTGGAGGAAGGAAGGGGGCAGCCTCCCCCCACAGGTGAGGAACTCTGTCTGGGCCGGCCCGCGGGCTCAACAGGGTCACGGCACCTACCGCCTTCCTTTCCCGTCTCCCCTTCCTACCAAGTCTTCTCCCCCTTCCGGTTTCCTTCACTTCCGAAACGGCGGCCTGCTCAGACGTCCTGTGCGGCGCACCCGGGCAGGTAGCGGCTGTTGGCCTCTTGCTTAGCCAGCCGCCTGGCTCTGCCCTCCCTCGTGTCCAACTACCCTTTCTGCCCCCTTCCCCCATCCTCGCTGGCTAGCCCTTGCCAGGCTGCCTCGCCCCCTCGGGCGGCTGACCCTTCCCCCCGTGCGGCAGGCCCGGTCCGAGCGCACAGACATCGCCACGCTGCTCATCCCGGCCATCACAGCTGCCGACGCCGGCTTCTACCTCTGCGTGGCCAGCAGCCCCGCGGGCACCGCGCAGGCCCGGATCCAAGTGGTTGTCCTTCCAGGTGCGGGGCCTCTGGGGACTAAAGGAGCGGGGAGGGCAAGCCAGGGCTCCCCGAGGCCTACTCAGTCCGCCGCTGGTACCCCCCAGGTGCCAGCTCCCCGCCAGTCAGGATCGAGTCCTCATCGCCTTCGGTGACTGAAGGCCAGACGCTGGACCTCAACTGTGTGGTGGCCGGCCTGGCCCACACCTCCATCACGTGGTACAAGCGAGGGGGCAGCCTGCCTCCCCACAGCCAGGTATGAGGGCCCTGGAGCCTGTGGTGAGGGACCCGGGAGTGATCCTCCTAGGCAGAGGCTTCACACGGCCCGGACGCCCTCCACGAGCGACGGCCGGCCCTTATTTCTCCCCCTGTCCAGCTTCTGTCATGGGGCAGCCCAGAGCGGAGCCAGTGAGAGCCTGATGAGTGACTCACTAAGGCTCAGAGGAAGTGGCGACCGCAGCCCCTCCTTACCCTCACACACCTGCGTCCCAACCTGTCCCAGGTGCATGGCTCCCGGTTACGGCTTCCCCACGTTTCTCCAGCTGATTCTGGAGAATACGTCTGTCGAGTGGAGAACGAGTCAGGCCCCAAGGAGGCCTCCATCGTCGTCTCTGTCTTCCACAACACCCACCCAGGCCCTGGCTACACCCCAGGTGAGGAGCCAAGTGGGCCCGGGCAGAGGCCAAGCCCTAGGATCTCCCCACTGATCCCAGGGAAGGTGCCGGTGGTCTCTTCCATGACAACCAGACAAGAGGGGGTGCTCTAGGGGGGCTTTGGGGATGTGAGGGGACTAAGGGTGGGGATAAGGTTGATCTGGCTTACCTGGGACCCTACGACGAGGATACTGTTTCAGATTTTGTCAGGAAGCAGCAGAGTCAGGATTAAACACTGAGTCGGGAGTCAGGCTGACCTGGGTTCAAATCATGCCTCTACCCCTTATCAGCTTTGAACTGGTTATTTATTCCACTGAACTGGTTATTTATTCCACATTTTAGGGACTCAGTTTTCTCATCTGTGGAAGGGGGACAAGACCACTACCCTGTGGTGTGAGCAGATGACAAACACTCTCCAGGAGAGACTTGTAACATTGTTGTCTGCATCCCTCGGCCTGGCCTGGGCACTGAAGGGCTCTGGTTGCCTGTAGGCCATAGCAGCTTATCCTAATCAGGAAGTCATGGGTGGGCAAATGGGCCTCGAGTCCAAAGTTGGAGGTGAGGGTGACAGAAGGAGGGGCCTGACTGACCATGCTGAGGTAGAAAAGCATGGTCCCAGCCTTAGAAAGGCCTCCCATCTGCCCTCCCAAGCCAGGCCCTGGTCATGTCCCTGGGTGCTCTGCCCCAGGGCTGCAGGACTGGGGCTCGGGAGCCCCGGCCCCTTACCAGTTCCTCTGTGCCAGCTCCTGGAGGAGCCCCAGCTCCGGGCAGCACCCAGCTCATCCGCATCGAGTCCTCCTCCTCTCACGTGGCTGAAGGACAGACCCTGGACCTGAACTGCGTGGTGCCCGGGCAGGCCCACGCGCAGGTCACATGGCACAGGCGTGGGGGCAGCCTCCCCGCCCGGCACCAGGTACAGCCGTCCTCGGGACCAGCCTTCTGGAGGGGTAGATGGGGCCCCTCTGGCCCCCTGCCAACCCTCCCGTTTGCATTCAGACCCATGGCTCGCTGCTGCGGCTGCACCAGGTGTCTCCAGCCGACTCGGGCGAGTACATATGCCGCGTGGTCCTTGGCTCTGGGCCCCTGGAGGCCTCCGTCCTGGTCGACATCAAGGCCTCCGGCTCCCCTCCGGGCTCCATCCCTGGTGAGTAACTGCCCAAGGGCAGGGCAAGCGGAAGGGGCTGAGGGCCTTCCAAGGTGCTGAGGTCCTAGCGGCTCCTGCTGCCATTGGTGGGGGGGGAGGAGCCCCACGCTGGAGCTGGAAGACGCCATCTTCCTCACTTTTCTCTGGCCACACAGTGCCTCGTGTTTCTGCTCCAGCCTCTTCCTCCTCTCTCCCAGCCTCAACTACCCAGTTCTCCCCCACTTCCTTGCTCCCTTCCGCAAGGCTTGCCCCTGCCCTGGCCCTCCACTCAAGGTGAACCAAACCCAGGCCAGCAACCCCCAAACATAGGAGCCTGGCCTCAGAAGACCAGGCCTGTGTGGCTCTGAGGTGGACCGTTCTTGCCCTCTCTGCTGGGGATCATCTGCTACCTTTGCTTCGTTCCCCACAGCCCCAGGACCTGTCCCCCCTGTCAGGATCGAGTCCACATCCCCCACAGTGGCCGAGGGGCAGACCCTAGATCTGAGCTGTGTGGTGGCAGGGCAGGCCCATGCCCAGGTCACGTGGTACAAGCGTGGGGGCAGCCTCCCCGCCCGGCACCAGGTACACAGGGGCAGAAAGGTGGGAGGGGCTGGCCAGGCCGAGCTCTGGGCAGTAGGTTGAGGGGGTCTTGGCCCCTGAGCTGGGCGGCTGGCAGTTCCCAGCTCAGAGGAGCAGAGCAGGTGGGCGTCTGCTAGGCTGTGGGAAGCCTCGCTCTCACACCCCTGCCCTGGCTGCCCAGGTCCGCGGCTCCCGCCTGTACATCTTCCAGGCCTCGCCAGCCGACGCAGGCGAGTACGTTTGCCGGGCCAGCAATGGTATGGAGGCCTCTATCACAGTCACCGTAACCAGGACCCAGGGGGCCAACTTTGCCTACCGTGAGTGACACCACCAGGTTGGGCCGGGATGGAAGACGGGGCTGGGCCGGGGCAGCCCTAGCGAACTGAGTGACTGGTGACCCTCCTGTCCCCCAGCTCCGGGCAGCACCCAGCCCATCCGCATCGAGTCCTCCTCCTCCCACGTGGCTGAAGGACAGACCCTGGATCTGAACTGCATAGTGCCTGGGCAAGCCCACGCCCAGGTCACGTGGCATAAGCGTGGGGGCAGCCTCCCTGCCCGGCACCAGGTACAGGCCTGGAAGATGGACAGGCCAAGAAGGAGACAGGAGGGAGGCCCTGGGTGGTGGAGGTCAAGGATGGGGAGGGCTGAAGTCTCCTTGGAGACAGGGGAAGGCTTGGACCCCATTGCACAGGTGGATAGATAGTACAATGATCAGGGCCCAAACTCTAGGACTGGCCAGCCTAGGTGTGAATGCTGCTTCCCCCACTTACTAGCCTATGACCTTGGGCAAGTTACTTAAACTCTCTGTGCCATAGCTTCAACATCTGTAAAATGGTATCTATCCTACAGAACTGTCTTAAGGATGAAGTGACTTAGCGTATGTGCCAAGTGCTCAGAGCTCTGGCACACAGAAATTGCCGAGCTGTTGTTACCATAGTATCCTTCGCGATGATTAATATTACTGTATTTTATAGACTTTAGGATGCTATCGATTACAAGATGGAATATTAGTTTTTGTACATCTAAGGACAAAAAGCTGCCCTTTATCATTGTAAAGTTATTGACTGTAGAATGTGTCTTGATTTCAGAAACATTAAAAAGTGTGTTAGGGCACCTGGGTGGCTCAGTCAGTTAAGCATCTGACTTGATATCAGCTCAGGTCTTGATCTCAGGGTTGTGAGTTCAAGCCCCACATTGGACCCCATGCCGGGTGTGATGCCTACTTTAAAAAAAAAAAAAAAAAAAAGATGTGTCTTAGACTTGATGGAAGGTGGTATCAGGGTTTGCTCAGTTCACCCTGGCTTCTCCTGACCACCCTCTACCCTTGGGACGAGGCCTCCCCTAAGCAGGACAAAGCTGATGGCCAGGACTCAGAGGTCAGAGAGTGAGGCAGGGGGGCAGGTGATAGGTGCAAGGGTCCCATGAGAGCCCCCTCTGAGCTCACCTCCATTCCGACCAGACCCACGGCTCACTGCTGAGACTACACCAGGTGTCCCCAGTTGACTCGGGCGAGTATGTGTGCCGCGTGGTGGGTGGCTCGGTGCCCCTGGAGGCCTCTGTCCTGGTGACCATTGAGCCTGCAGGCTCTGTACCTGGTAAGCAGCACTGGGGGTAGGGCAGGGCTAGGGGCCCAGCCGCGGGAGACACTGGCAGGATCCCATGAGACCCCCCACCTTCACTCACATCCACCTCACCTCCCCTCTTAGCCAGGGATTGAACCTCTGCCTTCTGTCCCCAGCGCTGGGGGTCACTCCCCCAGTCCGGATCGAGTCATCCTCCTCCCATGTGGCTGAAGGGCAGACCTTGGATCTGAACTGCCTGGTTGCTGGGCAGGCCCATGCCCAGATCACGTGGCACAAGCGAGGGGGCAGCCTCCCCGCTCGGCACCAGGTAGGAGGAAGGGAGCTAAGGGGGAGCCTGAAAGCCCCTCATGACTACAGAAGAAAGTATACAGGCTTTGACTTTAGGCATATCTGAGTTTAGACACTGTTCTGCCACTTTGCCTGCTGTGTGACTTTAGGCCAGTCATCTGACTTCCTTGATCTTTAGTTTCCTCCTCTGTCAAACGGGCTCACACTGCCTACCTCACCTGCCCCATAGCACATTGACAAATGTTGACTGCTCTCTTCTTCTCATTGGACCCAGTCCCGATGTTGGGGCAGGGGAATTGAAGGGTCATGAATGGTGGTTTTTCCAGAAAGAGCTTCTCTCAAGTCCACTTGGCTGGACTGGCCTGGGAGGGGCGCCAGGGAAGGGAACAGGAGCCTGGCTGTGAGCCCCACAGCCTGACCCTGAGCCTGCCTTCCTCCTGGCCCTTCCAGGTGCATGGCTCGAGGCTGCGGCTGCCCCAGGTGACCCCAGCCGACTCTGGGGAGTACATATGCCGTGTGGTCAGCAGCTCGGGCACCCAAGAAGCCTCAGTCCTTGTCACTATCCAGCAGCGCCTTGGCCCCTCCCACCGTGAGTGTCTCAAGGGTCCTAACAAACAGTGGGGGAGCCACTCCAAACTCAGCGGCTCCCACACCCTGCCTCCTGTCTCACCCTCCCAGCCCAGGGCGTGGTATACCCCGTCCGCATCGAGTCCTCCTCAGCCTCCCTGGCCAATGGACATGTCCTGGACCTCAACTGCCTGGTGGCCAGCCAAGCCCCGCACACCATCACCTGGTATAAGCGTGGAGGTAGCCTACCCAGCCGGCACCAGGTATGGAGGCATTGGGTGGTGGCGGGAACACTGGCGCTGATAGGATTCAGGAGGGGTTCTCGACACCTTTCCTGCGCTCATTCAGTCATTCAGCAAACATGGAGTGTTCTTACTGGATGGGCCCTGGACCGATGCCGACAAAATATGTAGATCTCACTGACCTCAGTTGGATCCTATTTCAATAGGACATTCTATGATTTACTCACTCACTGGATGCCCCTGAGAATAGCTCCGGGCCAAGTCTGCACCTGGCACCAAGGATTCCAAGTGGAGTGAGGCAGACGCCTGCCCTCAGGGGGCTCACAGGCTAGTGAATGGGGTGGACATGCCCTGTGACAGCAGTGTCATAGAAGCCACAGCAGGGCACTGGGGACTCACCAGGAATGGCCTCAGCAGTCTTTTGGCACAGGGGACAGGTGAGAACAGTCCGAGGCTAGAGACACTGTCCACCCCGGCCTAGAGCCTCAGGAGGGCTGCTGAGGGAGTTCTGAAGGACGTCCAGGGGGAGGCCAGCCCAGACGAGGCAGGGAGGCTCCTGGAGCCCAGGGCAGCGGCCCCGGAGACACTGACACGTGTTCCCCCTCAGATCGTGGGCTCCCGACTGCGGATCCCCCAGGTGACACCTGCGGACTCTGGCGAGTACGTGTGTCACGTCAGTAACGGTGCCGGGTCCCAGGAGACCTCACTCATTGTTACCATCGAGGGCAGCGGCTCCTCCCATGGTGAGAGGGCCCAGGGCAGGGGATCCAGGCAAGCGGGCGCAGGGGGAGGCAGAGCGGTCCCTGGAGCCATCGCTGTTGTCTGACTCTGGCTGTGTGGTCTGTCCTTCTCTGTCTCCAGTGCCCAGTGTCTCCCCACCAATCAAGATCGAGTCCTCGTCCCCCACCGTGGTCGAAGGACAGACCTTGGATCTGAACTGCGTGGTCGCTGGGCAGCCCCAGGCCACCATCACGTGGTACAAGCGTGGGGGCAGCCTTCCTGCCCAACACCAGGTATGGAGTGGAGCTGTGACAGTGAGGCCAGAACCCCTACCTGCTGGGGCAGGCACTGCAGGGACAGTCCCAGTGGGCAAAGGACCGGAAGGGAAGCACTAGCTGGCAGTCCCGGGGCGGCCCTCCCTCTTGCCCTTGGTTGACGGAGGGTAGCCTCAGCCAGTCTGACGAGGGAGGCCTGGAAGGAGGCCTGAGCTAGCTGGTGACTTCTTGGCCCCTCTCCTCCTCTCCTCCTCCTTCCCCCTCCCCGCCAGGCCCATGGCTCCCGCCTACGGCTGCACCGCATGTCTGTGGCTGACTCCGGCGAGTACGTGTGCCGGGCCAACAACAACATCGATGCCCAGGAGGCCTCCATCGTGGTCTCAGTGTCCCCCGGCACTGGCAGCCCCTCTGGTGAGTCTGAGAAAGGACTGGAGACTCGAAAAACAGTGCTCCCTGGGGAGTCAGCGGTCAGAGCTCTCGGCTGAGGGTGGCAGTCCAGGGCAAAGGCTCTGCAGAAAAGCGCCTGGGTTCAAATCCTGCCTGCACCACTAAGAGACTTGAGTGAAGTCCTCTCCTCTCTCAGCTTCGTGTCCTCATCAGCGAAACGGGGATGCCCGTCATTCCAGCCTCACGCTGCTGTCCAATATGGTGGCCGCTACAGTTAAAGTTCACCATTCAGGTCACCGTGTTTCGAGTGCTCAGTGGCCACACGTAACATGGCTAGTAGCACAGTACTGGATGGTACAGAAGATAGAGTGTTTCCATTCTCACAGAGAGTTCATGAATTTTGCGAAGAGTTAAATGAGTTCTCACACACGAAGTGCCTGGAACAGCGCCTGGTATGCTCCCGGTGCTTAATAGGTGTTAACTGTTATTATTACCTTGAGCAACAGGGATTTTTATGGCTGCGGCTCCTACCAACCCAGTTGTTCCCAAATCTGCTGTTTCTGTGCCCGCAGTCCCTGGCGGTACGATGCCCGTCCGAATCGAGTCGTCTTCCTCCCATGTGGCCGAAGGGCAGACCGTGGATCTGAACTGCGTGGTCCCTGGCCAGCCCCACGCCCAGGTCACGTGGCACAAGCGCGGGGGCAGCCTCCCCACTCACCACCAGGTATGGGAGTTGGGGGCAGGAAATGGTGGGAGGGTTGTTGGATGGGGGGGACCCTGGTCAGAGTCTCTGCCCGCCCCCCGCCGCCCAGATCTACTGAGGAAGGAGGTCCGGAGCCTCTGTGGAGCACAGTGCCTGCCTAGGTCAGAGGTCAGACCTTGCCTCCAGCCTTCCAGGACTCCCGACTGCCATCTCACTCTGCTGCTCTGTTTCCCCACCCTGTCCCCCGGCTCAGGCCCATGGCTCACGGCTGAGGCTGTACCAGGTGTCCCCGGCTGACTCGGGCGAGTACGTGTGCCAGGTGGTGAGCAGCTCGGGCCCCCTGGAGGCCTCAGTCCTGGTCAACATCGAGGCCTCTGGCTCCAGTGCTGTTCCTGTCCCTGGTAAGGGTCCCTGTGGTGGGGGCTGGGAGGCTGGAGGAGGGAGGAAGGGAGAGGAACCAGCAAGCAGAGGTTGGGAGCTAGGTCAAGTGGGATTTATCTCTAGTGCCTGAGGACCAGACTTGGGAATCTGGCATATGTGGGCTTGAGTCCCAGCTCCTCTGTCCATGCTCTGAGATGTTGTGCAAGGGACTCTCACCGTGCTTCCCTTTCCTTATCCGTAACATGGGGATGGCAGAACTCTTGCGACAATCACACGAGTTCCCTAAAGGCTGGAACTACACCTCTGGGGGTATGTGAGGGAGACTGGCGTGGTACCCCGACAAAAATCTTTTATATTAGAGAAAACAGCAACACATGAAACCTGTCACGATTTCGGGGAAATCATTGCCTACAACAGTGCTAAGTATATAAAGGGTTTTGTTAAGTGAATCAATTGACAAGAAAATGTAAAGTAATTAACAGCACAAGTTATATGTGGCTATAGCAGATGTGATGGCAGAACATGAATTGCTAAGTAAAGAACATGATCTGGCACTTAACTAGGTGCTGGGCCCTGTTCTGTTTACACATTAACTCATTTCATCCTCATAGAAACTGTTTGAGGTAGGCATGATTGTTCTGTTCATTTTTATAGATGGGGAAACTGAAACACAGAGAGATGAAGTCGCTTTCCAAAGGTCACACAGCTAATAAGTGTCAGGGCTGGGTTGTCTGTGTGCGTTTTTAAGTTTATTTATTTTAAGAGAGAGAGAACGTGCACCTGCGCATGAGCAGGGGAGGGGCAGAGAGAAAGAGACAGAGAGGGAGAATCCCAAACAGGCTCCATGCTGTCAGCACAGAGCCTGACACAGGGCTTGATCTCACGAACTGTGCGATATCAAGAATTGGTTGCTTAACTGACTGAGCCACCCAGGTGCCCCCAGAGCTGGGTTTTGAACCCGGGCAGTCTGGCCTCAGAGCCTGGGTTCTTAGCCACACATTGTTCAAGTTTGAGAAAAATGAGTGATCTGTGTGGAGGTGCCTGGCCCTGAGCCCTGGCCACCCATGGTGCTAGGAGCACAAGAGGAGAGAGTGGGGCCATTGTCTGGGGCGGGGCCAAGAGAGTGATGAGCCATTTCCCCCAGGCCAGCCTGGCTGCCCCAGGCCTCCGGGGAATGGGCAGTGGGAGGGGAAGGGAGCAGGGGGGATGGATGGAGGCCACCTCTCAATATGTGGTCTGGCCTCTGGTCTGAAAATCTGGGCACCCAGGGGTAGTAGGGGTTGAGGGCAAAGGGGTGGGAGTCCCAGCTCACTGACCTCTTCCTGTGCCTCAGCCCCAGGCGGAGCCCCACCCATCCGCATTGAGACCTCCTCCTCCCATGTGGCCGAGGGGCAGACCCTGGATCTGAACTGCATAGTCCCTGGACAGGCCCACGCCCAGGTCACATGGCACAGGCGCGGGGGCAGCCTTCCTGCCCGGCACCAGGTACAGGAGCTGGAGGAAGTGGGATGTGGGCACTCCTCACCCCACCGCACCCCACCCCTGCCCAACAGTCCTGCCTCGATCTAGCCAGGAGGGAAAATGGTTCCAACATCCTGGGCTTTGGGAAGACTGCAGCAGGAGACCGCTGGGAGTCAGGAGGTCAAGAATAGGCTGGGCACAGCAGAGCCACCGCCAGCCTCCGAGCACACTAGTGCAATTACAAAAGGGCACGTGTTACTCAGGACACTAGACCACCTCCTACCATGAAAAGTCGTGCTCTGCAGCGTCTAAGGTCTTGGGGTTGCCTTGCATAGGAAGCAGCCTTCATAGCTATAGTACATGTTGGTCCTGGGGTGCGTGTACCGGGACCTGCTGGCTCCCCAGCTCACTCTTGCCTTGCCCTGACCTTGGCCAGGTCCACGGACCCCTGCTAAGGCTGAATCAGGTGTCCCCGGCTGACTCCGGAGAATACTACTGTCAAGTGACCAGCAGCTCAGGCACCTTGGAGGCTTCTGTTCTAGTCACGATTGAGGCCTCCAGCCCAAGCCCCATTCCCGGTGAGTGACAGCAGCAGTGGGTGACGCTGGGGCACAGGCGTGGGGAATCCCTTCCTCTCCCTGCTCCTCCCTGCTTTTCCAGCAGGGCTCTGGCTCTCAGTTCCGTGAATGTCCTCCAGCCCCTCCCCACAGCCACCGGGGACCAGCCTGGGTCCTCACCATGGCATCTTGTCCTCCCCCAAGGAATGGAGACCCTTCTTAGGTCAGTGGCACTGAGTCCTGTCGGTGACTCAAGCCACTGCACCTGCAGGATTAGTGGCATTCACTGCCACCACCTTCAGTCCCTGCCTTCATCCCCGGGAGCCTCACCCTTCTCACCCGCCCATTGTGCCCACAGCCCCAGGACTGGCCCAGCCCATCTATATCGAGGCCTCCTCCTCCCACGTGGCCGAAGGACAGACCCTGGACCTGAACTGCGTGGTGCCGGGGCAGGCCCACGCCCAGGTCACATGGTACAAGCGTGGGGGCAGCCTCCCCGCCCGGCACCAGGTACAGGGGCCTGATGGGCAGGATTCCAGGGCAGGCGGCGTTCAACCTGCGTTTGCTTTCCGCACCCCAAACCTCATGCCAACCCTAGCCTCCTCTGGCACCCCGGGGGATAGAGTAGTTTTGGGAGCAGAGCATGGGAGCGAGGGGCCTGGGCGTTCTGGCCCTGCTGCTGACTTGCTTCCTGAGGCAGCTTTCTCCTCTATAAATTGGGTCGGTTGGACATGTAGGATCCAGTAAATGAAGTTCCCTCACCCCTCCCAGCTGGAGCCCCGGCTTCCTGAGACCCGAGGGAGAACTCGGGTGCTGGTACAGTGGGCCTGGGCACTTGCCCTGCCCCAAGTGCTATGGCCTGATGGCTGTGCCCTCCTCGCTCCGACAGACCCACGGCTCCCGGCTGCGGCTCCACCACGTGTCCCCTGCTGACTCCGGCGAGTACGTGTGCCGCGTGGTTGGCGGCTCAGGCCCTGAGCAGGAGGCTTCCTTCACAGTCACTGTCCCACCCAGTGCGGGGTCCTCCTACCGTGAGTGTGGCAGATGCCACGGGCAGGGGGAGGAGGGGAGACCGTGGAGCTGAGGCAGGGAGGTCAAGCCAACCCGGCCCTCCTGAGCCCAGCCCTCTGCCCGCCTCGTCCCCCAGGCCTTAGGAGCCCCGTCATCTCTATCGACCCGCCCAGCAGCACTGTGCAGCAGGGCCAAGATGCCAGCTTCAAGTGCCTCATCCATGACGGGGCAGCCCCCATCAGCCTCGAGTGGAAAACTCGGAACCAAGACCTGGAGGGTGAGCCCGGGGAGGGCTGCAGGGTGGGGCGGGTGTGTGTGTGTGTGTGTGTGTGTGTGTGTGTGTGTGTGTGCGTGCTGGAGTCAGGTGCAAAGGCGTGGTGATCACCATCGCGGGTGGGGCAAAGGCACCAAACTCACCGTGTGGCTCTGGGTGAGGCCCCTCCCCTCTGGGGCCTCACCGTCTCCATCTGGATGGTGAAGGGGCTGGACCCGGTAGTCTCCAAGGACTCTCCTATCTTCCACCTGGGACCCTGTGAGTCATATACACCCAGGCTGGAGGGGTCGGGGAAGTGGGGCAGAGCTACGCGCACTGGCAGCACCAAGGCACGAAGACGACCTCACTGACCGTGCCCTGCCCAATGCCGACCCCACAGACAATGTCCACATCAGCCCCAACGGCTCCATCATCACCATCGTGGGCACCCGACCCAGCAACCACGGTGCTTACCGCTGCGTGGCCTCCAACGCCTACGGCGTGGCCCAAAGTGTCGTCAACCTCAGTGTGCACGGTGAGTGGTGTCTACCCCCTGGGCTCTGCCTTCCTGTTTCTAGCCCTGATTCTGAGCTCACAACCTCCTAAGTTTAAATTCTGCTTCTGCCAATGCCCCTCCCTCTCAGGCATTCTCCCTCTCGGAGCCTCCTGTTCTCCACGTTGGTGTAGAATAGTGCCCACCTGGCCGCTACTAAGACAGGGGCTGTGACAGTGCGTGTGGTGGGCAAAGCCCTGCATGAGTAACAGTGATGTCCTTCCTCTGGGCAGGGCCCCCTACTGTGTCTGTGCTCCCTGAGGGTCCCGTGCGGGTGAAGGTAGGAAAGTCCATCACCCTGGAATGTGTCAGTGCTGGGGAGCCCCGCTCTTCGGCTCACTGGACCCGGATTGGCGCCCCCACCAACCTAGAACAGCGGATGTATGGGGTCGTGGACAGCCATACGGTGTTGCAGGTGAGGCGAATCTTCCCCTGGCCAGGGCCATTTCATCTCTGGGTCTGAGGCCCAGTCAGGGCTCATCCTTGAACAGATGCTCGGAGGAAAGAGTAGTAAATGGGAAGTTGGGTGATGAATGGATGGAGAGAGAAAGGGGGGGGGGCATGAGATAAGTGGTTGGTGGGTAGATTGGAAGATGGTCAGGAAGAAAGAAAGGAAAAGAAGGGAAGGAAGAAAGAATGGCTGGAAGGATGGATGGGTGGGTGGGTAGATGGGTAGATGAGTGGATGGGTGGGTAGATGGGTGGATGGGTGGGTAGATGGGTGGATGGTTAGGTAGATGGGTGGATGAATGGATGTAAAGTGGATGGGTGTATAGATGGGTCAGCGAGCGGGTGGATAGGTAGGTGGGTGGGTGGATAGAGGATGGATAGGTGGGTTCATGGACAAGTGGATGGATGGACTAATGGGATAGATGTTTGAGTGTGAGTCCTCAAGCAGCTAGTCGAACAGGAGAACTAAAAGTCAAGGGAAGGAGAGAGGGAAGAGGTAAAAGCAAGCCAGAGCTGGGGGCTGATGCCAAGGTGCCTATCAGTGCCCACATAACCAGCATCCTTGCTTTCTTCCAGATTTCATCAGCTAAACCATCGGATGCAGGCACCTATGTATGCCTGGCTCGGAACGCACTAGGCACAGCACAGAAGCGGGTGGAGGTGATTGTGGACACAGGCACTGTGGCCCCAGGGGCCCCCCAGGTTCAAGTTGAAGAAGCCGAGCTGACTGTAGAGGCTGGACACACAGCCACCCTGCGCTGCTCAGCCACAGGTATGGACGGGGCTGGCACACAGTACAGAGGGCAGTGCTGCCCTGGGGCCTGAACTGTAGACACAAGACACCTGGAGATGTTATCGCACCCAAGGAGGGGACTTTGCTGCTGCTGGCGTCACCCAGTGATGGCTGAAATGCCCACTCAGTGACTCCCGTGAAGGGACGGGATCACCCGGTCGCTTCCTCACCAGCCTCACCCCCAGCTCATCCCCAGGGCAGCCCGGTGACCCCTGTGGTCTTCCACTCCACAGGCAGCCCCACGCCCACCATCCACTGGTCCAAGCTGCGCTCCCCACTGCCCTGGCAGCACCGGCTGGAAGGTGACACACTGATCATCCCCCGGGTGGCCCAGCAGGACTCAGGCCAGTACATCTGCAACGCCACCAGCCCTACCGGGCATGCCGAGGCCACCATCGCCCTGCATGTGGAGAGTAAGGAGCTTATCCGCCCTCATTGGGCTGTCCTCTCTGCCCTGTATGGAGCCCTGAGCCAGGCTACACCCTGGACAGAGCCCCAGGAACGCCATCGAGAGGGCCCCGTGCAGCTCAGGCCCCCAGAACCTGCCCTAGCCTGAGACCTGCATCCCCTCTTGGGACCCTTGCTTCCTTCATCCCCAGTCCTCTGCTTCACCAAGCAGCTTCCCTGGCCCTTTGGCAAGTCACCTGGGTCCAACACCCGCTCACATCCTGACCGCTGCTCTCCCCTGCCCCGACCTATCCGTCCCCCACCCCAGGCCCACCGTATGCCACCACAGTCCCGGAGCACGCTTCGGTGCGGGCAGGAGAGACGGTGCAGATCCAGTGCCTGGCGCATGGGACACCCCCGCTCACCTTCCAGTGGAGCCGTGTGGGTGGCAGCCTCCCTAGGAGGGCGACTGCCAGGAACGAGATGCTGCGCTTTGAGCCCGTGGCCCCCGAGGACTCAGGCCACTACCGTTGCCGGGTCACCAACAAGGTGGGCTCGGCTGAGGCCTTCGCCCAGGTGCTCGTTCAAGGTGAGCGGGGCAGCCCTGGACCAGGCTGGGCAGAAGGGGCTCCTGGGAAAAGAGCATCCCTTGAATGTTAGGATGGAGGTTTTGGGTCCTGGGAGGTGGAGGCGTTGGGAGTAACACACACACACACACACACACACACACACACACAACCCCGTGCATGTCCCCACAGGCCCCTCTGGCTCTGTCCCGGCCACCGCCATCCCAGCAGGATCCGCGCCCACCGTTCAGGTCACACCTCAGCTGGAGACCAAGAGTGTAGGGGCCAGCGTCGAGTTCCACTGTGCCGTGCCCAGTGACCAGGGCACCCAGCTCCGTTGGGTCAAGGAAGGGGGTCAGCTGCCTCCTGGCCACAGTGTGCAGGATGGGGTGCTCCGGTGAGTTGGGGGACAGGCCATACTGAACTTGAGCACCAAGGTACACACGGGGGCTGTTAGGATACCTGTCCTGTGGGGCTCAGCATGAAACAGTATCCTCAGGCAAGTCACTTCCATTCTCTGAGCCTGAATGTCCTCAGCCACACAATGACTTACATGGGGCCAAATGACATTATCTAAAGCATGGGAAAGGTCTTCAGTAAACAGGAGCTCATATTTGCATCCTTATTATTAGGGGAAAGAGAACAGTCTCTGAGGCCAGATGTATACACATGACCCAGATCTCAGCTCTGCTACTCTGTGTGCTCTTGAGCTCTGACCGTAAGGTCTTGGCCTAAAATGGATGTGGTGACATCTACCTGCCTGCCTGTCTGCCTCACTTACCTGCCTACCTCACGTGGTTAGCGAGAGACCAGAAGCTTATGCCATGTGCTAATCTCCAGTGGCTTTGAACTCACATGCCATTGCAAAGCCTTCTTATCAATTGTTTGTATTCACCGATGTCTTATTATTTTTCTGTACAGAATCCAGAACTTGGACCAGAGCTGCCAAGGGACATATGTTTGCCAGGCCTATGGACCATGGGGACAGGCCCAGGCCAGTGCCCAGCTGGTTGTCCAAGGTAGAATGGTAGCTTCCTCTCCTAAGAGTAGAGGATAGTAGGGCGCCTGCGTGGCTCAGTCAGTTGAGCATCTGACTTCAGCTCAGGTCACGATCTCACGGCTCGTGGGTTCGAGCCCCATGTCAGGCTCTGTGCTGAGCACTCAGAGCCTGGAGCCTGCTTCAGATTCTGTGTCTCCCGTTCTCTCTCCCCTCCTCTGCTCATTCTCTCTCTCTCTCTCTCCCTCTCTCTCTCTCTCTCTCTCTCTCTCTCTCAAAACTAATAAACATTGGGGAGCCTGGGTGGCTCAGTCAGTTAAGTGTCCAACTTCAGCTCAGGTCATGGTCTTGCATTCATGAGTTTGAGCCCCACGTCGGGCTCTGTGCTCGGAGCCTAGAGCCTGCTTCGGATTCTGTGTCTCCCTTTCTCTCTCCCCTCCTCTGCTTATTCTCTCTCTCTCTCTCTCAAAACTAATAAGCATTGGGGAGCCTGGGTGGCTCAGTCAGGTAAGTGTCCAACTTCAGCTCAGGTCATGGTCTTGCATTCATGAGTTTGAGCCCCACGTCGGGCTCTGTGCTCGGAGCCTGGAGCCTGCTTCGGATTCTGTGTCTCCCTCTCTCTCTGCCCCTCCCCTACTTGTGCTTTGTCTCTGTCTCTCAAAAATGAATAAACGTCTTAAAAAATTAAAATAATAATAATGATGATAAACATTAACAAATTTTTTTAAAAGCCTACAACAGAAATGAGGGGCACAGGGACTATATTCCCTGGGAAGCCCCTGAAATGTCTATGAACAAAGAGAATTATTCGATTGTTTCTTGCTTGTGTCTAGCACACCATAAGGGGGCCTAACAAATACTGCAAGGGAGGGAAGAAGGGAGATGGATGGAGTGGTGGGTGCTCAGACCAGCCAATGAAAAATGACAGCAGACACGCAAATGAGTAACCCTGTAAACAAGGGCAAACGAGTGAGTGTGTGCGTGAGTGGATGCACGAGAAAGCAAATGAAGAAAGGGGTGGCTGCCAAGGGCCCCGGTGTTCACCTCCTCGGGCCAAGCCTGCAGCAGGCTGGCCTCACTCTCACTCTACCTTTGCTCCCTGCCTCCCCAGCCCTGCCCTCGGTGCTCATCAACATTCGGACCTCCGTGCAGACCGTGGTGGTCGGCCATGCCGTGGAGTTCGAGTGCCTGGCCCTGGGTGACCCCAAGCCTCAGGTGATGTGGAGCAAAGTCGGGGGGCGCCTGCGGCCTGGCATCGTGCAGAGCGGGGGCATCGTCAGGATCGCCCACGTGGAGCTGGCCGACGCGGGGCAGTACCGCTGCACAGCCACCAACGCCGCTGGCACCACCCAGTCCCACGTGCTGCTGCTCGTGCAAGGTGAAGGCCGGCAGGGACCTCCCCGGGGACAGGGGGCAGGAGGAGGGAAACGGATATGTAGTCCTCGCCCACTGGAGCACCTGCTCTGACAATAGAGACCCACAGCCCGATCCGATGGCAGTGACGACGTGAGCACAAAACAGACGTAAAAGAGAGTGAAAAAGGGCAGTGGGTGCAGGGCAGACACAAATCTGTGTTGTCTTCAGAGGCAGCTCCTTTTCACCCCAAACCCTATGACTTGCCCCCAGACTTACTGATGCAAGCTGCCCTGGTACCCCCGTCTCAAGTCCCCAGAGGGCTGCACCACTTTCTGCCGGGGTGTGTTGAAGACTGTCGGGCTGTGGAACCAAGTGGACCTGCCCCTGAGCCCTGACTGCCCAGTGAGCCTCACCTGTAAAATGGGGACGCAGTGCCTCCCTTCAGGGGCTAGAGTGAGGATGAAATGAGTCCGGACACAGGCTGGGCTCTCTGGTGGCGGCTGTCATCATGTTGATGGCCTGTGTCTCCTTGCCCACTCTTAGCCTTGCCCCAGATCTCCACGCCCCCAGAGGTCCGTGTGCCTGCTGGTTCTGCAGCCGCCTTCCCCTGCATGGTCTCTGGCTACCCCACTCCCAAGATCACCTGGAGCAAGGTAAATGCTGGACAGGGGACGAGCGGGCATGCCCGAGGGGCAAGGTCAGGCCTTCACCATCTCAGTGCCCGCAGGCCCAGGCCCAGGCTTGGCACACAGTACGAGCCCAGTGTCTGAGGGTGGGCCTGAGGCAAGATGGGAGACAGAGCCGTGGAGGTGTGGGCCAAGGCCAGGGTCCCAAGTGTGGGTACATTTGCAGCTGGACGGTAACCTGCCACCTGACAGCCGCGTGGAGAACACCATGCTGCTGCTGCCCTCGGTCCGACCTCAGGACGCAGGCACTTACGTCTGCACTGCTACTAATCACCAGGGCAAGGTCAAAGCCTTTGCCCATCTGCAGGTGCCGGGTAAGACAACACCCTCTGGACCGGGCAGTGCCCTGCCCGCTGCCTGCTGGACAGTGTCTCTAGCCACATTCTCTGCCCACAGAGCGGGTGGTGCCCTACTTCACACAGACCCCCCACTCCTTCCTGCCACTGCCCACCATCAAAGATGCCTACAGGAAGTTCGAGATCAAGATCACCTTCCGTCCTGACTCAGCCGATGGTGAGCAGGAGAGGGGCTGCTTTGGGGGGCCTGGGGCAGGGATCTCTTGGAGGAACCACCATTACTGTCTGAGCCCTGGTGGCCCCCAGTCCTACCCACCTCCCTCAGATCCCTGTCCTGGGACCCCCAGGCCTGACCTCTGGGTCCTCTCTCGTGCTTCCTCCTGTCTCCATCCCCCACTCCGCAGTACCTCCTACCTCTGCCATGGCCTTACCCCCACCCATCCTCCTGTCTTGGCTTCCTGTTCTGCCTCTCCTCCTCCTTCCCTCTTTTGTCTCCATTTCTCAGCCTTTCCTCCTCTCTCTCTCTCTCTCTCTCTCTTCTCCATCTCCTATGGGTCTCTGACTTTCACTGTCCAGGCCTCCTCCTCTACTCGGGTGAGTCTCTGCCTTCCTCTCCTCCTTCAGGTAGGCCCTCCAGTGTGAGTGAAGCAAGCTCTATTTCTTTGTAGGGGCTCTGAGCCAGTCTCTGTATAGGGCACATCCGGAGACAGTGGGAAGGCCCCGGCTGCACAGGGTGTCCGTACAGAGGGAGGGATGGGAGCTAGAGAGTGAAGGGTCACAGGCTGGGGTCACTCACCCCTGGGGCTGGGCAGACAGGGAGCCCATAGCTGGGGAGCTGGAGGGAGGGCCTTACATGGCTGTGCCCTCCCAGGGATGCTGCTGTATAATGGGCAGAAGCGGATCCCAGGGAGCCCCACCAACCTGGCCAACAGGCAGCCTGACTTCATCTCCTTCGGCCTCGTGGGTGGAAGGCCTGAGTTCCGGTGAGACCCTCACCCTTCCCATTTACAGGGGAAGGGGGCTGGGGGACTGCGGGCTTTGGTCAGGCACACACCACCCTGGCTTGAGTTGGACGAAGGAGGAGGGAGGAGATGTGCCCATTACCTTCGGTGACCACCTGATCTGCTCGAGTGGACACAGTGTGTCAACCAAGCGGAGGAGGAAGCAGCCTTAGACTTGCCCAAAACTGCGGCAGAAATGCTCAGTGATGCTGAGCATGTCTTTACCCGGTGGGACTCCTGCAGACCAGGCTCATTCATTCATCACTCGGTAGCTATTTGCTGAACGTGGTGCCAGGCACGGACACGGACAGACCACATTCTGGCCCTCGGGGGAAGATATATTCTAGCTGGGGAAGACCCAGCCATAAAGGGAGAGCAACAAGGTGTAAGGTTGAGGGCAGCTGGCGCCCCAGGGGCTGCTCCGGATAAGCTCTGGGGAGGCGGAGCAAGGAGAAGACCTGAGGAAGGGGCAGGGATGTGGCGAGCTAGGGGTGGGCGATAGGGCGGGAGGACAGGGCAGGGACAGGAACTAGATCAGAACTGCAGGAAACAGTGACATCACCTCTGCCCAGGCTGGGCCCACCGCCCAGCCCTTCTGACAAGCCGCTTAAGTGCTTTCCTCCTGCCCGGCCCCACTCGGCGGAGCAGGTTTGACGCAGGCTCAGGCATGGCCACCATCCGCCACCCCACTCCGCTGGCACTGGGCCAGTTCCACAACGTGACCCTGCTGCGCAGCCTTACCCAGGGCTCCCTGATTGTGGGCGGCCTGGCCCCGGTCAACGGGACCTCTCAGGTGAGGCCCCACCGGTCCCCCCGTTTCCGGCCCCCTCCCCACCTCTGCCCAGCCCCTGTCCACCATCCCTGACTTCTCCACTGCCCAGGGCAAGTTCCAGGGCCTGGACCTAAACGAGGAGCTCTACCTGGGTGGCTACCCCGACTACGGCGCCATCCCCAAGGCGGGGCTGAGCGGCGGCTTCGTAGGTGAGCCCCCTCCCCGCCTCCGTCCCTGGCCGAGCCTCATCTGGCCGGTGGGCAGAGCCCACGGGAGCCCCGAAGAGCCCTACAGGGTACGGGCTGGGCCCAGCACTGCCGCCCTTCTCACTGTGCCTGCTGCCGCCCAGGCTGTGTCCGGGAGCTGCGCATCCAGGGCGAGGAGATCATCTTCCACGACCTCAACCTTACGGCGCACGGCATCTCCCACTGCCCCACCTGTCGGGACCAGCCCTGCCAGGTAACCCCACACTAGCGCACTCACCACCTAGCTGCCCCTGCCGCTGCCCGTGGCCGGGGCAGACCCCCGTGGGAAGCGGGGGACAGGCAGGAGGTTCCTGGCCTGACTTCTGGGGGCAACTTCGCAGAACGGGGGCCAATGTCAGGATTCAGAGAGCAGCAGTTACGTGTGCATCTGCCCGGCTGGCTTCACCGGGAGCCGCTGTGAGCACTCCCAGGCCCTGCACTGCCACCCAGGTGTGTGACCCACCCTTCCCGTCGCTGCCACCCCTGGGTGCTGGCCTCCGCCCGTTGCCGCCCCTCCAGATCCACCCGCCCCACTGCTAGCTGTACTTAGTGACCCTCTGTCACTCGTCCAGGTACTCGCCCCTCCTCCTAGATACTGACTTCGTCTCTGCCACCCCAGTACCCACTCTGCGCCCATCTCTGCTCCCCGAGTTCTCACCCCCAACTACCCATCCTGCCCCCATCACGGCTCCTGGGCGCTCCCCCCAGCCCCTCACCACCACGGGCACCTACCGCCTTCCCATCTCCCACCAAGGCACACACCCCGTTACCTGCCCCCTCGGTACCACCGCCCCTGCACTGTCACCAGGTACAGTCCTTCAAGAACACCACACTCACTCATTCACTGCCCCCTCATGTGTCCCCTGTCCAGCCTTCTCAGCACTGCCCCCCACTTTACCCCAGCTGTAATCCACTCCTCCTGCCCAGTCTCGGAGGCAGCCCTCTCAGGCTAGCCAAGGCCCCCTGGGTGCAATAGATGGGGCTTTGGCATCAGGACCCCACCCTCTCCCAGTCCAGTTCAATGCCTCCTTGCCGGTCCCTGTGTCCCCCAGAGGCCTGTGGGCCCGACGCCACCTGTGTGAACCGGCCTGACGGTCGAGGCTACACCTGTCGCTGCCATCTGGGACGCTCAGGGATGAGATGCGAGGAAGGTGAGTGGAGCCAGACCCGAGACCCCAGGGAATCCCAGAAGGATGGGGGGAAGCTGGGCAGGGACACTCTGAGGCCACCAAGGGCTCTGTGGTTGATAAAATTACTCCAGAGCCATAGGGCCTCAAAGGCACCTGGCCAACCAAGCCTCTGCCCAGTCTGAGTCACTTGCATGAGGGTCCCCGAAGCTCCCCCCCTCTTACCGGAGATTCTTCCAGGCTGGTCTGCAGGGCCCACGGTCTGGCGCTCCTGTGCTGCAGCTGTGACCCAATTGGTCCTGAGCCCCTGGGTCTGGAGGGGGGCAGGCAAGGGCGCCAGTATCCCCACTGCCCCCGGCTGAGCTGTGGCTGCTGCAGGTGTGACGGTGACCACCCCCTCCATGTCGGGCACTGGCTCCTACCTGGCACTGCCCGCCCTCACCAACACGCACCATGAACTGCGCCTGGACATTGAGTTCAAGCCGCTGGCGCCTGATGGCATCCTGCTGTTCAGCGGGGGGAAGAGCGGGCCTGTGGAGGACTTCGTGTCCCTGGCGATGGTTGGCGGCCACCTGGAGTTCCGATATGAGCTAGGGTCAGGTGAGCACCGGACGTGAAACACTGATGGGCTCTAGATGCCAAGTGCTGTGCCCCCCTCAACTCCCCAAGCCCCATGGGGGCTTGGAGGAGTAACTTCAGAAGTCAGACCAACCCAAGTCCCCTGTTCATTCACGTTCCTTCTCTCTGCGTGTGACTCGAGGCAAGTCCCCTAGATCTCTCGCGGATTCCACCCCAGGCCCTGTGAGGGGCGGGGGGAGGGGGGGTGCTCCCCGTATGCCATCCATGCCCGGCGTCCTCCCCAGGGCTGGCCGTGCTGCGGACCCCCGAGCCGCTGGCCCTGGGCCACTGGCACCGAGTATCTGCGGAACGTCTTAACAAGGACGGCAGCCTGCGTGTGAACAGCAGACGCCCCGTGCTGCGCTCCTCCCCCGGCAAGAGCCAGGGCCTCAACCTGCACACCCTCCTCTACCTCGGAGGCGTGGAGCCCTCCGTGCGTCTGCCCCCGGCCACCAACGTTAGCGCTCACTTCCGTGGCTGTGTGGGCGAGGTGAGGAGCGGCCTCCAGAGGACAAGAGGGGAGGGGAGGGGAGGGGAGGGGAGGGTGCAGACGGGGCCCCTCTGCCTGCAGCGAGCCCAGATGCTTCCCCTTGGGCCTCACTTCCCTCCTCTGTGGATCAGGGACAATCATGCCTCCCGCGAAGGGCCTCACGGAGCAGTGACTGCACCGATGGCGGTCCCTGGCGCACAGGAGGCGTTGGGCTTAGGTTCCTCCCTCGCCTGCGCTAGAGTCCCACCTTACCACTCGTGCTCCCGCTTGGGTCCCCTGCTGTCCCCTGGGTCACTTTGCCTCTGCCTCCCGCATGCCCAGAGCCCCTCCCCGTCCCTGTGCCTGCAGGTGTCAGTGAACGGGAAGCGGCTAGACCTCACCTACAGCTTCCTGGGCAGCCGGGGCATCGGGCAGTGCTACACCAGCTCCCCGTGTGAGCGCCAGCCTTGCCAGAACCGTGCCACGTGCATGCCTACCGGCGAGTACGAGTTCCAGTGCCTGTGTCCCGATGGCTTCAAAGGTGTGGGAGCCCGGCAGGTCCCGGCAGGGGGCGGTACGAGGTGGTCGCGGCCACTCCCACCCGTGCCCGCTCACTGCGCCCTGGCCCACAGGAGACCTCTGTGAGCACGAGGAGAACCCCTGCCGGCTCCGTGAGCCCTGTCTGCACGGGGGCGTCTGCCAGGGCACCCGCTGCCTCTGTCCCCCCGGCTTCTCTGGCCCACGCTGCCAACAAGGTAACTGTCCTGGCCTCTCCCCACCTCCCTCTTGGGGCCCTCTGGGGCTGGACGTGGCACCCACAGTGTCTGTGCTCACCGACTGCACCCCGCCTTTCCTCGTAGGCTCTGGACAAGGCACAGCCGAGTCTGATTGGCATCTGGAAGGCAGCGGGGGCAACGGTATGTATTTCCTGTGGCCAGAGAGGCTTGGCTCTTCCCTGGCTTCCGGTCTCTCAGCCCCTCTTCCGGGTACCCCACACCCTCAATTCTGGCCTATAAGCAGGACGAGCATGTGGGAGGCTCACTGGGCACAGAGGGACAGAACAAAAAAGAGCACAGCAACACAGAGCCGGGTCCTGCCCTGTACTTACTGGCTAGGTGACCTGGGCCAGGTCCTTGAGCCACTCTGACCCCAGTTTTCTCCTCTACATTCAAGCATTCTGTCAACAAATTATCGTGTGCCCATCCTTGCTCTGGAAGCAGGACATATAAGATGAACAAGGCAAGACCTTCATTCTCAAGGATTCCACAATCTAGTTTTTTTTAATTTTTTTTTAATGTTTATTTATTTTTGCGACAGAGAGAGACAGAGCATGAGCAGTGGAGGGGCAGAGAGAGAGGGAGACACAGAATCTGAAGCAGGCTCCAGGCTCTGAGCTGTCAGCACAGAGCCTGACGCGGGGCTCGAACTCACAGACCGTGAGATCATGACCTGAGCCGAAGTTGGACACTCAACCGACTGAGCCACCCAGGCGCCCCTCCACAATCTATTTAAAAGCAATCATAATTTTTTAAAAAAAATCAGTGTTTATTGGCCGTTCACAGACCCTGGGCTAACCGCTTAGTCCACACCCATCTTCTTATCTGTCACTAACACAATAGGAGAGGTAGCAGTAGAGTGGCTAAGAGCATGCTCAGAATCCAGCCTGCCTGGATTCAAATCTTAGCCCTGCCACCTCCTAGCTGTGTAACTTCGGGTGAGTCACTCAACCTTTCTGTGCCTCGGTTTCTTTATGTGTAAAATAAAGAGAAGTAACATCCTCCCACAAGGGTTGGATAAAACTTTGTGTCAGGTAAAATTATCTAGTGTATGTAAAATGCTGAGAACAATGTCTGGTCCGCTGTGGGGACAGAATGTTAGCATTGTTAGCATTTTGTCGAAGTCCTAGGATTGTTACAGAGATCCATTGAAATGAAATGGTGCTTGCAGCTGCCCGTGAAGCTCCTGGCACAGCAACTGGGACACAGTAGGTGCTCGGTAAATGTTAGCTGTTATCATCGTTCGGCAGAGGGTGGCAAAGTGTCCCCCACCCTCATAGGCCCTCAGGGACCAGCGCCGGCCTGTGGGGATGCGTCTGAGAGGGTGGGGCTAGGGATGCTGGAGCCACACACAGTATGGACGTTGGGGCCAAAAGGGTCCAAAGCAGGCTTCCCACTTCCTGGGCACGTCACTCGCCCGCCTGAGCCTGTCTTCCCGCCTGCAAGAAGGAGGGAACACAAAGATCCTGAACCTTTTATGTGCCACTGACCTAGGTGACCAGCTGTCCCGGCTTGCTCAGGACTAAGGGGTCCCTCGGGATGTGGACTTTCAGAGCTAAAAGCAGGACAGGACTCCGCAAATAGGGAACGACTGGTCACCCTATCTGGACCCTACTGACCACATAAAACAAAACGCATAGGATTTCAGAACAAACCAATTGTACTGAAATAAGGTTATCAAAATACTTAGAACTTTCAGATTTGTAACACAGGTGCTTCTTTAGTAACACATTAAATAACAAGACCTGGTGGTGGTCCCGACAGCTACCGCAGTTCCAACAAGCACAGACAACGTTCTGAAATATTTGCAACTACTGAAATGCAGTAAGGGTGTCCGCTAGTGACACATCACAGGTCCCACTGCGGCTCCTTTGGTTGGCTGCCTACATGGATACGGGAAGGAATTGCTACATTTCAGTGAGAAGTGAGCGAAGGTAGAGCTACAGGGCTTCCCCATCCAAGTTCACAGGCCCCTGACTTCTGTTCACAGCCCCCTGGGGTCTCCAGAGACTGCAGGTTCAGGGCCCCCATAGTAGCGCACACACGGGTGGAGGCGGGGGTCCTGGAGCCCGTGTGGTCGGTGGCCGCTCCACGCAGGCCGGCAGGTGTCTCACCAGCCCCACGTTGTCCCGCAGATGCCCCTGGGCAGTACGGAGCCTATTTCCACGATGACGGCTTCCTAGCTCTCCCCGGCCGCGTTTTCTCCAGGAGGTGAGATGGGTGTTAGGGGAGCCTGTGGGTCCAGGGAGGGGAACAGGAATCTGGGACTTCCCCCTCACCCGCGTCTCCACTCCCAGCCTGCCCGAGGTGCCAGAGACCATCGAGCTGGAGGTTCGGACCGGCACGGCCAATGGTCTCCTGCTCTGGCAGGGTGTGGTGAGTGTGGGCATCTGGCCCGGGGTCACAGGGTTCTCAGCCTCCTGGCGGGCAGGGCCGTGAGAGGAGGAGGGTGAAGGCCACCGCCGTCAGGGGCCTTGGCTCTCCGGGCTGGGAACCCCAGTGACCCTGTGCTTCCCGGGCAGGATGTGGGAGAGGCCGGCCGCGGCAAGGACTTCATCAGTCTCGGGCTTCAGGACGGGCACCTTGTCTTCAGGTGGGTGCGGGCACCTGGCCCTTCCTCCCCCTCCCTGGCCTCCCTCACCCCCTCAGTGACCCTCTGCTCGGTGCTACGGCTCCTCCCACGAGAAGCTGCGGCCCACGGCACCCCAGCCACACACACCACCACCGCCTGCCCCAGCTCACACTGTCTTGGGCCTGTGTGACCACAGCTACCAGCTGGGCAGCGGGGAGGCCCGCCTCGTCTCTGAGGACCCCATCAATGATGGCGAGTGGCATCGGGTGACGGCACTGCGGTAAGGGAGTCCACCTGGGCACGAGGGTGAGGGGCGCAGAGTTCTAGACTGGGACGGGACACCGCCCACCGTGTGCAGGGAGGCAAGCTTTGAGCTCTGGGAGACAGAACTTGAAGCCAGGGTCGGGGGAGGGCCCGTGAGCCGGAACAAACTTCCAGGGCAGGACGGAACTCCCCGGGGGGTGGCAGGCAAGCACCCTAAGGGATGAATGAAAGCCGGGTGGGGTGCTGGGAAGCTGTGTTTGTGGGGCCGGATCTCATCCAGTGCGGAAAGGAAAGAGCTCCGAGCAGGGGGCAGGCAGGGAGGGGACTTGGAACTGGTGGTGAGGAGCCTGCCCCCCGTTGACCACAGAGAGGGCCGGAGAGGCTCCATCCAGGTGGACGGCGAGGAGCTGGTCAGTGGCCAGTCCCCAGGCCCTAACGTGGCCGTCAACACCAAGGGCAGCATCTACATCGGTAAGTCCGGGCTGGGCGAGGCCTAGGGCACCCTCCTCAGGGCCAGGGAGGGAATGGGGCTCCTGCAGACCTAGAGCCTGCAGCCTCCCCCCGCCCGCCGGGCTCCCGGAGCTGACAAGCCCCGTCGCCTCTCATCCCCGAAGGTGGAGCTCCCAACGTGAGCACGCTGACCGGGGGCAGGTTCTCCACGGGCATCACCGGCTGTATCAAGAACCTGGTGCTGCACTCTGCCCGGCCCGGCGCCCCGCCCCCACAGCCGCTGGACCTGGAGCACCGCGCCCAGGCGGGGGCCAGCACGCGCCCCTGCCCCTCGTAGGCAGCCGCCCGCCCCACACGGACTCCCGGGCAGCATCCCAGCCCCACGACGTCGAGTATATTGTTATTAATATTATTATTATGAATATTTTGTAAGGAACCGAGGCAATGCCACGCTTTGCTGCTACTGCCCTGGGCCGGCCTGGAGGGTGGGCACACCACCCCCCACGCACAAACACACCTGGGCAGAGCCGCAGGCTGGCAGGTAGGGCAGGTTGGATGGGAGCTGGTGCCTCAGAGGACCACCAGGACTTGGGGTCAGACACCGTGGTGGCCGATTGGGCTCAGAACTGTCACCACCAACAGAGCCCAGCCCCCAAGTAGAGCCAGGCCGTCCAGTTCTGCAGCCCTCGGGCAGCCCCCCAGTCCTACAAGAGCCAACCGCGGCCTCCAGCTGGTGCCTCACCAGCTGCCTGGGGCGGGGGGCATCGCAATTGCCTTTGCCACCCGCCTCCGGGCGGGGAAAGCTCTTTAGTGCCAACTGTGGAACAAAAGGCAGCTCACTCCTGGGCAGGCAACCCCACCCCCTGCCGGCCCGTGTCTCAGCCCCCTCCACCTCCTCCCGGCCAGCCGGGCCACCTGCCCCGGCAGCCTCCCCCTCCCACCGAGTCCTCCTGGATCACCGCCCCCCCCCCCCCGCCCCCAACACCCGACACCTGCCCAGGGCCCCCGCCCTCAGGGGCTGCAAGGGAAAGTCCACCCCACCTCTCACCAGGAGCTGCTAAGGGCAGAACCCAGCACTGAGAGGGTCTCCCTGCCCACAGCAGGCCACATCCCCCCACTGATCTGGAAGTGAAGGCCCAGGGGACATGGGGGGAGGAGGGCATCGGTGGTTGAAAAGACTTAGTGCCTTGCGTGGGGGATGCCGGGACTCATGGCTGGGAGGGACAGGAAGGGGACACGACAGCCCTGCCCCGTCTGTGGAGGCCTGAGGGCCCAAATGGGAGCACGTGCCCTCCCCTCCAGCAGTCCACAGATGTGGGGTCAGGACACCTGGCCTCTGTGTCCTAGAAGGGACCCTCCTGTGGTCTGTGTCTTGATCTTTCTTAATAAACGGTGCTATCCCCGCCAGAGCGGTCTGCTGCGCCTCTGACTAGGGCTTGACTCGGTGGCACCCGAGGGTGGGCCGGGGTGGGGCAAAGCCGGGCAGGTGAGGTCTGGGAGTGGAGTGAAGCGGCTTCAGGGGAGTGAGGCCCCCCTGCTCCTTGCCCTTCACGGATCCAGCAGAGGGCCCGCCGGTAGCTCCTCACAACAACCATGTGAGGCAGGAATCCTCCCATTTTCCAGAGGAGCAGCCTGAGTCTGAGGGTTAGGCAACCTGCCCAAGGTCAGACGGCCCTCCTGGGGATGGGGTAGAACCCTAGGTCCGTCTGACCCCAGAGCCGGCTCTCTTTTCTCTGAAGCCACAGCCTCTAGGGACGTCCTCCCTGTCCCTGGAAGGTCGGCCTGCTCGGCTGCGGCCCCCCAGGAGCCACCTGGCCAGGACACATGTGACAGATGGTGCAGCTGGGACAGAGGCCACGGGCACCAGCCCGCCAGGCCAGCCAGCTGGAGAAGCAGCAGCACCAGGCGAGGCCCACAAGGAGGCCAGTGGAGGCTAGGACCAGCGAAGGGACCGGTGCCACGGCCCGGAGCCGGGGACCTGCAGAAGGAAAGGGAGAGTCCACTCAGGCTTCGGCCTGGGCCTGCTGCCCTATCCCTGTCACCTAGAGAGGGACAGGTGTGACCTTGGTGGGAGGAATGGGATCAGGTGGGAACCAAGAGCTGCATACCTCCCGGAGGAGCTGCTGTATCCCCCTCTTCGAGGGCCTGGCCTGCCAGGGGGCTCCTCTCGGCCGCCATCTGGAGGGGGCCTGCAGACCTGAGAGCTGGGGAGGGCGTCAGGGGCTGGGAGGTATGGCCATCTGTAACCCTCGCCTGGCTGGGCACCAGAGAGGGACCTGCAGCGGGAAATGATAGAGTAACAGAGAACTTCTGAGGACTCGACTCGGTCTCACTGAATCCTCCCTAAACCTCTCTTGTTACTATTAGTATTTCCGTTTTACCGATAGGGGAAGTGAGGCACAGACAGGTTGAGTAGCTTGTCTAGATCACAGAGCAGTGATAGGGGAGGACTGGAGCTCCAGTGCCTGGGGTTGACGGATGGAGCCACTTCCCAAGAAAGAGGGCGTATCGGGGAGCTCGAGTGGCTCAGTCAGTTAAGCTGCTGACTTTGGCTCAGGTCATGATCTCTCGGTCCGTGAGTTCGAGCCCCACATAGGGCTCTGTGCTGACAGCTCAGAGCCTGAAGCCTGCTTTGCAAAGTTTTGTTTTTTTTTGTTTTTTTTTTTTTTTTTTAATTTTTTTTTTTTTCAACGTTTTTTTTTTATTTATTTTTGGGACAGAGAGAGACAGAGCATGAATGGGGGAGGGGCAGAGAGAGAGGGAGACACAGAATCGGAAACAGGCTCCAGGCTCCGAGCCATCAGCCCAGAGCCTGACGCGGGGCTCGAACTCACGGACCGCGAGATCGTGACCTGGCTGAAGTCGGACGCTTAACCGACTGCGCCACCCAGATTCTATATCTCCCTCTCTCTCTGCCCTTCCCCCACTCATATTCTCTCTCTGTCTCTCAAATATGAATAAATGTTAAAAAAAAATTTTTTTTAAAGGAGGAGGATGTATCTGTCTTGAGCATTTTCTGGGCACCAAGCGCTGTACTAGGCGCTGAGCTCTTTACCTGCAGTATTGCACTTGGTTCATGACAATTCTGAGACCTTAGGTTTATCATCCCCATGTTACAGATAAGGAAAGTGAGGCAGAGAGAGGGCCATTCTTCCACTCATTTGACTACTATTTCTTGAGCATCTACTGCCCCCCAGGCGTTGCCCTGGGGACAGGAGGAACCGGCAGTGTGTGAAATGGACAAACCCGGTTTAGGGTGCCGAGACGGAGCACAAATTCTGTCGTGTCACATGGAGAGGTGCTGTGGAGACAGTAAGAGGGGGAAGGGACAGGGCAGGTTGGCTAGGGTCAGCGTTCTCTCCTCTTTCACTGTGGTGAAATATATACCACCATGAACCATTTTAGCCATTTTTAAGCATACAGTTCAGTGGCGTTAGCACATTCACATGGTTGTCCGACCATCACCACCATCTCCAGACGGTGCAAAACCGCAACTCTGTCCCCACGGGAACGCTGACTCCCCGTCCCCCTCCCTCCAGCCCCTGACAACCACCATTCTTTCTGTGTGTACAATCTGGCTACTCAGGGTGCCTCGTGTAAGTGGAATCCTGGTATTTATCCTTTCACATGGGCTTATTTCATTTCACACCGTGTCCTCAAGGTTCATTGCTGTGTTGCATGTTCGTGCATGTGTCCGAATCTCCTTCCTTTTTAGGACGGAAGAATACTCCGTTGTGCAGACATGTCCTATTGTATTCATCCATTCACCTGTCGGTGGACAGAGGGTACTATGTCAAATAAAGGGGCCAGGAAGGAACTCACTAAGATACTTAAGTGGAAACCCACAGGAGGCCAAGGTAAACCCCCGAAAACAAGGTTCAGGGCAGCGACAGCTCAGCCCAGGCCAGAAGGCGGGACGGGAAGGGAAGGGGGGGCTGGCGTGGAGGCGGGGAGGAAGCAAAAGGGAGGTGGGGAAGGGCCAGAGGAGCCACAGGACAAAAGGAACAGCGACTGTGGGCTTCGCGGGGCTTTGCAGGGCTTTGCTTCTGCTGACAGATGAGGCATGTGGAGGGTTCTGAGCGCTGGAGACACGTGGGCTGTTTTCAAAGGCCCCTCTGGCGGGGAGTGCACTCCCCACTCCAACGTGTGCGACCCACGGGGTGACTTCTTCCAAAGAGGACAGTAGAGAAAGGGGAGGCAGCAAAGGTAACAGTGGAGAAACCTTACAAACACCACCTGGTGCTGGCAGTATGTGCTTTGGATACGGGGTGATGAACGGGACACTTGGCCCGGGGTCTTCCTGCCAGTGACCCATAACTCCAGTCTCATCCCGAGCAGAACATCAAATTCTGATGATGTGGATGGCCTGGCTATGGGCTGAGAGGAAAGGAGGGAAGGTGACAGCAGTTTTGGTGAGCAGGGGATGCCGGTGAAGAGCAGGATGGGGGAGGGCTGTGCATCAGGTGTTCAGTTTGGGGCAAGTTAAGTTTGAGACGCCACCTACACAGCCACATGGAGAGATTGAGTAAGGAGGTCGGTGTGTCACTAGAGTTCAAAGACGAGTCCAGATGGCAATGTCACATAAAGGAGAGCACCAGAGGAATGGGCATGGAGAGGCTGGAGGAAAGGAGGGTATAGGAATGGGGCCTCCGGCACAAAGCACAGAGTGTCAGGCAGATAATGGTGAACCTGCAAAGTAGACTGAGGAGTGGCCTGGCAGGTAAGTGTGTGGGGTCCTGGGAAGCTGGCCTTCACCCTTCAGCTAAGTGGCATTTTGCAGTAAACAACCTGTTCAACGGGGCATGCCAGCCCTGTTTGCAGGAGGCGGCATCTTAGATTTGCAGGAAGGATCTTCCCGAGTGATCTATTTTGGTCCCCGCTCTGTCCACAGAGCTCATTCCTGGTTATGTTACTCCCTGACTCTATGACTTTGGGCAAGTCATTTCTCCTCCCCAGGCCTCAGTTTCCCCATACATAAAATGTGTGAGTCAGACTGGATCCGTGGTGTCCAGAGTAAGTCTTGAAGGTCCAACTCAGGTCCCTTGGTGAAACATCAGTCAGCCAGGGCCTGGGCCTCCATGTCCAGTTAAATAGAGCATCTCTCCTTTTGAGGCTTGGGCCTCTGGGCGAAATTCCACTTAGGAAAAGCTTCCACCACTAAGCAGCTGGATTTTGGAAGCAGCTGAATTAGATCCTCTCCAGCATCATTCCGGCCCTCGCTTGCTCTGATCCTCAGGTCGTCCCGTCTACACAGATTCCTCCCTACTGTGCTTCACCTTATTCTCTCCTGCCATGCCCCTGCCTCCGACCTCCCCGCTGATGCCCTGCCCCAGGGAAGGGCAGTCAGCCCCGCTCCCCTCCTAGCTGTTCAGTGGGGCCTAGGCCTCACCCATGACTGACCTCTGCAGTCGGCCGGTGGCCAGGATGCCTGGTCACTACCATCGCCACAGTTGTCCACACCCCAGCGATCGCACACCAGGCTCCACGGGATGCACCTGCCGGTCCGACAGCGGAAGTAGGCACCACAGGATCCTGGGGCCAAGAGGGGAGGCAGGAGGTGAGGACCCTGAGGCAGCCCATGACTCAAAGGGATGTGCAGCCCTGCAGTGAGGGAACGTGGGAGCTTCGAGCAGGAGAGAGCACGGGTGGGCGTTTCATGGGAGACAGGCGCCCGGTCACAGGGACGATGCCGACGGCTAACATTTATCGAGTCCCCATTGCATGGCGGGCGTGGTTCTAAGTACCCCACTCACACCCCAGCCCGTCAGCTTTTCACAATTACCCCGTGGGAGAAACACTGTTATGAACCCCATTTTAGGAATGAGAAGACAGGCCCGGGGAGGCTAGGTCATGTGACCGAGGCGACACAGCCCGTATCTAAGTAGCAGAGTAGAAACTCAGTCCCATGCTCTTAAACACTGTGGCACACAGAGGGTGTGCAGGTGTGTCTGCACATGTGCGTGCACATAGCCTGCGTCGTCCCGGCGAACGTGTATGTACGGGGCTGAATTGTATGGTTCGATGCACGGGGCGTTCGGAGAGGTTGGCTCACCCAGCATCCCATTTTGTGGAGAAAAGCTGGTTCAGGTGGGACTGACCAGCACCATGGCTCAGGGATGGGCGTGGGAATCAGAGCATTCCATTTCCTGGCCATGGGAATGGACACATGATTCACACGACTAATCCGATTTGGCCCTGGAACTTTTGCTAGAACCATTAAGAAAAGATGCTCGCTATTTCATTGAAGTTAGAGCTGTTAATGGTGACCATGGACTTGGAGCTACAGGGTCATCTTGCTGCCATGTACAAAGAGAAGCTGCCTGAGATGGAGGCCAAACAGACTCCCACAAGGCAAAGACAGAGAAGAGACAGAACCCAGGTGCCATTACTTAAACTGCTGGATCCAGCTACACCTGAACCAACACCTTAATATCCTGGTTATAGCACCCCCCCCCCCATTCTCCTTAGGCTAAACAAAGTTGAGTTGGGTTTTTTTCACCTACAAATGAAGGTGAATAATATATAGATAGATAGTAGATGTAAGAGTGAATATAAAAGAAAACACAAATAGTGCGGTTGTGTATGGGTGAGTGTCAGTGTAAGAGTGTGTGCGTGAACCCGATAGGGTGTGCCTGCAGGCGTGAGTGACTGGGACTGCGTGTGTGGCCTGAAGATGTGCAATGAGCCTTTCTTCATTCTGATGACAAGACTGATCTAAGGAAGCCAAAGCTGTGATAAGGCTTCACCACTGCCACCTGCTTTTGGGAGTCCAATGAGCAGCGGCAGCATTCCTGGGTCCTTGGCTGACAGTTGCATCTTGCAAGAAGGCAAGGCCACAGGGAGAAAGGGAGAAGTGAGAGGTTAATTCTCAACCAGCCAGTGACTGCTGTTTACAAAACGTCATAGGCCCCTGGGCATGCTACAGTCTACAGGAGCCAGAAAGGGGACCCCAGGCACCACCGGTCTTGTCCCTGAGGATTTAGACTACAAATTTCAGCGCGTTCAACTTCGGCTCAAGTCACGATCTCAAGGCTCATGAGTTCAAGCCCTGCATCGGGCTCTTTGTTGTCAGCACAGAGCCTGTTTCAGATTCTCTGTCCCCCTCTCTCTGTCCCCACCCCCACTCTCTCTCTCAGAAATAAATGAACATTAAAAAAAAAACCAGAGTGCAAATTTCATATAGTTCCTCCCAGAGCCAGAAACTCTAATGGGGAAGAGAGAGAGAATTTAAAATCCAAAATCAGACCAGGCATAAGGCCAGGGAAGAAGGAGGTGGGCCTGGGGACACCCCCCGACCAACTCGGTGTTACAGGCCCTCCAGGGCCTAGCACACAGAGATCAAGTTCTCGGTGAACCTGCACAGGCCCTCAGAGACCGCCACACTCTTTACTCAAAGCGCTCACATCCCATGTTTCATCCTCCAACCTGGGGGCATCTGGGTGGCTCACTGACTCTTGGTTTGGGCTCGGGTCATGATCTCATGGTTTGTGAGTTCTAGCCCCCCGTCAGACTCTGTACTGACAGCGCAGAGCCTGCTTAGGATTCTCTGTCTCTGTCTCTCTGTCTCTCTCTCTCTCTCTCAAAATAAATAAATAAATAAACAAAAAAACAAAAAACAAAAAACCTTTGAAAATCAATCAATCCTCCAGCCTGGATATTTTGCCAGAATTGGCAGTAAAGCTTCTCTGTGGTTCTGGAATCCTGAGGTTTGGCAATTCACCTGCTCACCATCACTGGACACAGCCTCTGCTGCGACGTAAGTGAGTGTCTCCAATCCGGGGTGGCCTGTCGGGACTAAGGTCTTGAATTCAGTTTGAGCAAGAGGACGTACTCTAGCCATAAAGCCCCGTCGCTCCGTGTGTGAGCAGGGAGACCTGGGCACTTGCCTTAACTTCCCCGGGCCCGTTTCCCATCCATAAACATGAGGACAAGAAGACGGGCATGGTGTTGCCGGGAGAAACAGATCTGGCACGCAAGGGGCAAAGGCAATGCTTAACAAATTACTATTAATTAAGATCAGTTCCGGGGCGCCTGGGTGGCGCAGTCGGTTAAGCGTCCGACTTCGGCTCAGGTCACGATCTCGCGGTCCGTGAGTTCGAGCCCCGCGTCAGGCTCTGGGCTGATGGCTCGGAGCCTGGAGCCTGCTTCCGATTCTGTGTCTCCCTCTCTCTCTGCCCCTCCCCCGTTCATGCTCTGTCTCCGTTCATGCTCTGTCTCTCTCTGTCCCAAAAATAAATAAAAAACGTTGAAAAAAAAAAAATTAAAAAAAAAAAAAAAAAAAAAAAAAAAGATCAGTTCCCTCTCCTTGCTTAAGCGGCTGTCACTCAGTCACGAGAGTCCCAACTCGGCCCCTCTGCAATCATCTGAAGCGCTGACCCAGGACACAGGAGCCTCGTGTGAACTTGAGAGCGTGTGAGTGAGTCATATCTAAGCGTGCAAAGTGGTACTGTGTGTGTGAGGTGTGTATGAGGGGAGCCACATGTGTGAGTGTGCAGCATGTGAGGCACGTGGGTGGGTGAGGTGTGTAAACGAGTGCAAAGTTGTGGGTTATATGCACACGTACAATGTGCGAGAATGTGGGTGTTGGGTGTGAGGGGTGGGGGGTCGTGTGAATGAGTGTGCAGGAGAGGGTCGCGTGAATGAATGTTGTGAGTGAGTGTGCAGGGTGCGTGCGTGTGGGTGTTGGGCGTAAGGCGTATGCTTGTGGGTCAAGTGAATGAGTGTGCAGGGTATGCGAGTGTGGGTGTGAGGTGTGGGATGTGGGAGAGTATGGGAGCCCTGTGGGAGTGAGAATTGTGAGCGGGTCAGTGTGTGTGTGTGTGTGTGTGTGTGTGTGTGTGTCAGGGGCTGGTAGGAGGTCTGCTGCACAAGTCCCTGGAAGTCAGATTTCTGGGGGGGTTCTTTGGGTCTGGAGCCCCCCTTACGGTGCGGACGCGAGCCCAGCCGCCAGTCCTCCTCCCCACCCCACCCCACAGGCCCCGCCCTGCTCCTAGGCCCCGCCCTGCTCCTAGGCCCCGCCCTCATCTTCTAGCGCCAAGCGCGCTGCCCCGGGTAGCAAACCCCCCCCCACCCCCCCGCCTTCAGCTGCCCCCAGCTTGGAGGTCCGGGTCCCGGCCCACAGCCCCAACCCACCCAACCGGAAAGAGGTGACTTCGCCCACGAAGTCCACGCGGGGCTGGCGGCCTCTGGTGAGCAGGCGGAGGCCCAGGAAGGGCCCGGAGGACGCCACCGGGGCGGGGATGGTCAGGCCGCAGAGAGGGGCCCCCAGCGCCCGGGGCGCCCCCGGCGGGCCCTCGTAGAACTGCAGGTAGGACCCGGGGGCGCACGGGTCGGCGGGCTCCGGGGAGGAGGCGTTGGACGCCGGAGGCCCCGGGGGCGCCCGCGGCGCCGCGGCCAAGCTGTAGACCAGGAAGAAGCGGAACTGGAAGCGGATCCTGTCGCCGGGGGCCGCCGCCCGCATCCAGAGCCCGCAGTCGGTGTCCGGGGCCACGAAGTAGAACCTGCGCGAGGCGGCGTGCGAGCGCAGCAGCAGCCCGTCCCCCTGCCACGTCTGCCCGCAGAGGTCCACCAGGTCGGCTGCAGGGAAAAGCACGGATTCGGGAACCGCGCGGCCTGGTTCTGAGCCCTGCCCGCTGTGTGACCCCCAAGTAAGTCACTCACCCTCTCCGAACCTCCGTTTCCCCATCGGTAAAATGGAATGATTGCGCAATCTCAGAATTTTTGTGAGGATTAAATAATTAAATTCAGGTCCTCAAGCTCTTATTCTTTTTTTTTTTTTTAAGTTTATTTATTTTGAGAGAGAGACAGAGCACGAGCAGGGGAGGGGCAGAGAGAGAGGGAGACACAGAATCCGAAGCAGGCTCCAGGCTCCGAGCTGTCAGTGCAGAGCCCGACGACGCAGGGCTGGAAATCAGGAACTGCGAGATCATGATGTGAGTTTAACCAGCTGAGCCACCCAGGCGCCCCCCTCAATTTCTTATTCAAAAACTCTAGGATTCATTTCAGAATTTTCCAGAGTTTAGAAAGATAAGGTGGTGTATATGCAGGATATTGACCTCCATGATCAAACGCATTTGCTAGAGCAGGTGTAGGGATACATAACCCTAAGCAGGGCAAATGAAGACAAGAAACAGCCCCCTGTCGGTTCGAGTCAGGAAGTCTCAGTAAATTAGTTAAGAAGGAATTTCAGTTTTCAGAGCTTTTCATAGTTTGGAATTGAAACTAAAGGACTGTGGACATGTAAGCATTCGGTGCTCAGGACAGTGCTTGGCATTTAATGAGTGTCACCCACGTTAGCTACAATTAGCATCTTATTGGAGGAGGGAGCAAACACAGACTTTTCCTGTTGCTCCTTGCTAGAAGAATCTTAGTATCTCTCAGCTGCCAAGGAGCAACGTCACAGCCTTCCTGGCCATTGGCCTAAACCAGGTTTTGTGATCCTAATTCTATTTGCAGGGTTTAGGGATTGGTATGTGACCTGATTCTGGCCAATGAGATTGAAGGTTTGCTGAGGGCTCCTGAGAAAGGATTTCCTCTCTGATTAAACAAAAAGAAGAAGAAAGAAAAGGGGCACCTGGGTGACTCAGTTGGTTAAGCGTCTGACTTCGGCCCAGGTCATGATCTCATGGTTCGTGGGTTTGAACCCCCCACGTTGGGCTCTGTGCTGACAGCTTGGAGCCTGGAGCCTGCTTCAGATTCTGCGTCTCCCTCTCTCTCTGCCCCTCCCCCCACTCTCACTCTGTCTCTCTCTCTCTCAGAAATAAATAAACATTAAAAAAAGAAAAAAAAGGAAAAGAAAAGGGAGAGCTGTGCGATGAGGACCCTCTTTCTTCCTGCTTGTGAAAGTGGTTGACTGAGAATGCAATGGCCAGCGCTGCAGCAGCCATTTTGCAAAGATGAGGTCATGAGAATTCTGCAGCATCACTGACTCGGTTGAGCTGCTAAATTAACCATTTCTGGAATTATCTATGGCCCCATGAGTGAAATAATAAATGTCCTTTTAAGGGCATTAGTTTGGTGTCTGTTTACTTACATTCCAAAACATCCTCATTGGTACAGAGTTGCTGTGAGGATTAAATGAGATCATGCGTAAATAATCAAACTAGCTCTGAGTTTTTGCAAAGATAGAGAAGAGGAGGTGGCTTTTCTGGTGCATCGCAGGGGCATGAGTGGGTCTTGAGGACCAGCCAGGACGTGGGTCTTTGGGGAAGCAATTCACCAGCAGGGCTCAGGATATGGGAGCATTTTCTCAAATCTGCGGGGACCTAGTAAAGCCAGAACGTGCCCCGGAGGCACGCAGGAGAGGAGGGAGTTTTCAAGAGTGAGTGAATTGAGTGTTTTTTTCTATGTGCCAGGCGCTAAGTGTCTCGCACATTTATCTCATATGCACAATAATAAAAGTCCCCTAAGGGGCCCTTATTCCCATTTTACTGTAGACACTGAGAGGTGAAACAGTGATCTCAGGGGTGGAAATGTGAGAAGAGGCGTGAGAGTGTGAACACACAGTGTCTGACCTCAAAGCCCATGGTGTTGTCCATTGCCCCCCCCCCACACACACACCCCTGACCCCTGCTTCTGGTGATTTGGAGTTCCAGCCTTCCGGAGGGATTTGGGGTGGACTTGGGGGGTACTAAGCAAGACCAGGCACAGGGGTTCCCAACCTCCTCCAAGTCAAGGGGTCCCAGCCCATCTTGGGGAAATACAGTCTCTAAGGGTGGTAGGACCCACATCTCCTGCCCGTCTGAGCCAAGGCCCCTCATGCTCACCTGTCTCCAGAGCAGATGCAGCCAGGGCAGCTGCCCCCAACAGGAGCAGCCTTTGGGGCAGCTGCGGGAGACAAGCCTCCATCCAGGCCCTGCTGTGCCCAGCAGTGGGGCAGACCTGCAGAATCTTCGGTTTGGGGTCTTTGGGGAGACCAGGTTGTGGGGACCTGGCTGGCAGGACACGAGGAGCAAGGGAGGTAAGTCCACCAGCTCTCTGGTCCCTTCACAGTGATCTTTGTGCTCTAGATCCTTCTTCAGATCAGGATTGTGTCCAGAGTTGCCATGGAGATTTGGGGCTGAGGCTGGAGCCTGGGGAAAGAAGGCGGGGAAGATGTCTGCTTACCCCATGCCAGATGGGAACCAGGAAACTCAGATCCGGTTCGGCCACAAGGCTTCTGGGAGGGGCACCCACAGCCTCAGAGACCTGCTCTCTGGACAAATCGGCATCTTAGGGCTGAGCTTGAGAGAAGCCCAGGACATCCAAGGGCCGCTCTGAGGGCTCTAAAAAGGCAGCAAATGATGAAGGAGTTCATTCTATTACCAAAAAGTATTTCTACCTCAGGGCCTTTGTACTCACAGTTCCCTCCCACCTGGAATGCTCTTCTGCCATAGCATTCCATGGCTGGCTTCTTCAGGTCACTCAGGTGTCAGCTCACATGTCACCTCCTGAGACCACACTTCCTAGACCAGCTCTCAATCTGAATTAGTGTTCTCCCTCCTTATCACTCAGTCACATCTCCCCACCTTTATTATCTCAGCACTCGAATTATTTGGCTTACTTATATCTTGTGTATATAATCCATTGGCCCCCGACTAAGATTGTGTTCCACAAGGGTCTTGTTGATCTCTGAAGCCCTAGGACATACATAGCACAGCGCCTGGCGCAGAGCAGGAATCCAGAAAATGAGAATAGGTGGGTAGTATTGTGCATATGATTTCCCTTTTGCTGGGTTTAACTTCCCCAGGTGTAAAAGAAAGAGCTTGGACCATTTCAGGTTTTTCCAAAATTTGTCATTAGAACCGTTTTTTTCATGGGGTGCCTGGCTGGCTCAGTCAATAGAATATGTGACTCTTGATCTCAGGATTGTAGATTTGAGCCCCATGTTGGGTGTAGAGATTACTTAAAAATAAAATCTTAAAGAAAAACAATAAATTTTTTCAGAACGTATGTTACATGGAACATTAATATATAAAACTGGAACTTTTTGAGTCTGTTTCCTTACCTGTAAACTAGGGTAATGATAGTTCCAACTTCCTAGGTTTGTTGTAAGAGTTCAGTAAGTTGATACAGGGGGAGTACTTAGAATCGTGTCTGGGGGCGCCTGGGTGGCTCAGTCAGTCAATCATCCAACTTTGGCTCAGGTCATGATCCCACAGTTCATAAGTGTGAGTCCTGCATTGGGCTGTCTGCTGTCAGCCCACTTTGGATCCTTTGTCCCCCTCTGTCTGTGCCCCTCCCCTGCTTTCTCTCTCTCTCAAAAATAAATAAACTTAAAAAAAAAAAAAAAAAAAGAATAGTGTCTTTTACATAGTAAAGTGCCCAGTGCTGGGTGATGACGCTTAATGTCATTACTATTTAAACAAAGGTGCACCATGTTTGAAGAAGTCCCTAATTGAAGCCTTGAGACCCCACTTCAGAGTCCCAGGACTCTCTGAGAAAGTTAAAACCACTGTCCCCAAAGCTCTGTAACAGTTGTCCCTTCCAGAGCTGACATTCGATGCTACCTTTCTGCCCTACTGTGTATGTGCTGTCCAAGGCTGGGCCTGGGGGAGACTCTGAGAGGACCCAAGTCCACTTCAGCAGGAGCGGATGTACCACGAAGCCTGTGAAGCTGAAGATTTAGGACACATTATTTGCGTGGGGTTTTATGTTTTTGTAAAATTTGCAGAAGTAAGATGTTCTAACCGCAGTCAGTTCAGACCGCTCGCTGTCTCTTTCCACCCCATCTCCTCCATCACACCTCGCTTCAATGCCATGGGCATTTTTGTAATCTGGCTAAATGGAGGTTGGTTTGGGTTTGGGTTTGGAAGGATGTGTTAATGAGGTCCTAGCTTCTTCCAGGTAGGGTTGCATTATTTCTGGATGCTCGGAAGTAATTTCCAGGAATGCCCTTCACACCCGTTGTGCTGTCCCCCCCAGTGTTGTGATATGAAGGTACAGAATCAGAGGTCATTATCGTGCCTGGCCCGCCAGGTGTGAGGGTGTTAGAGGAGAAATCAGGTTTGAAATGTATGAAGCCAGAAGCTACTCTATGGAAAATCCTCCCAAATCTTTCAGCTCACAGTGGGTAGAGTTTATCCCAAGTTTGAGAGCAATCCTTAAGGGCACAAATAAGCATATCAATAATAAAATGCAAAGCTGAAGAAAAAAATGTAAATGATCACTAACAAAAACTAATTTTTTTGTTTATTTATTTTTAAACAGTCTGTATGCCCAACTTGGGGCTAGAACTTACAACTCCAAGATTGAGAGTCATATGCTCTTCTGAATGAGCCAGGCAGGTGCCCCAATAAAAAACTAACTTTGATCAATCATGCTAGAGGAAAGACTGAATTATCTTTCTAGTCCTGTTATAGAAAATATGGGGTGCCTGGGTGGCACACTGGGTTGAGCGCCTGACTTCAGCTCAGGTCATGATCTTACGGTTCATGGGTTCAAGACCCACATCGGGCTCTGTGCTGACAGCTGGGAGCCTGGAGGCTGCTTCAGATTCTGTGTCTCCCTCTCTCTCTGCCCCTTCCCTGCTCATGCTCTGTCTCTGTCTCAAAAATAAATAAAACATAAAAAAAAAAAGAAAGGGGCGCCTGGGTGGCTCAGTTGGTTAAGCGTCCGACTTCAGCTCAGGTCATGATCTCGCGGTCCGGGAGTTCGAGCCCCGCGTCGGGCTCTGTGCTGACAGCTCAGAGCCTGGAGCCTGTTTCGGATTCTGTGTCTCCCTCTCTCTGACCCTCCCCCGTTCATGCTTTGTCTCTCTCTGTCTCAAAAATAAATAAACGTTAAAAAAAAATTAAAAAAAAAAAAGAAAATGTCATACAGTTATCACACAAGTGACAAGAGTATGTAGCCAAAAAAGTAAAAGAGTATTACAGAACAGTGTTGGGCAGTCGATTAAGAAAAATTGTTACTGGGGCCTCTGGGTGGCTCAGTTGGTTAAGCGTCCGACTTTGGCTCAGGTCATGACCTCACGGTTCATGAGTTCAAGCCCCATGTCAGGCTCTGTGCTGACAGCTCGGAGCCTGGAGCCTGGAGCCTGCTTTGGATTCTGTGTCTCCCTCTCTCTGCCCCTCCCCCACTCATGCTCTGTCTCTCTCTGTCTTAAAAATAAACACTTAGGGGCACCTGGGTGGCTCAGTCGGCTAAGCGTCCGACTTCAGCTCAGGTCACAATCTCACAGTTCGTGGGTTCGAGCCCCGCGTCGGGCTCTGTGCTGACAGCTCAGAGCCTGGAGACTGTTTCAGATTCTGTGTCTCCCTCTCTTTCTGACCCTCCCCTGTTCATGCTCTATCTCTCTCTGTCTTAAAAATAAATAAACATTAAAAAAAAAAATTAAAAAAAAAAAGGACAAGAAAAATTATTATTGTTTTGGATTTATATTGTTTGTGCTATTTGTCAGTTATTTTAACCTTAAAAGTTGTCATGATTTTTTTCTCATTCTAAATATTCACTTTCAAATCTGGTTTTGTGTTTATAATTTATTTAAAAAAATTAACGTTTATTTTTGAGAAAGACAGAGACAGAACATGAGTGGGGGAGGGGCAGAAAGCAAGGCAGACACAGAATCCAAAGCAGGTTTCAGGCTCTGAGCTGTCAGCACAGGGCCCGACGTGGGGCTCGAACTCATGAACTGTGAGATCATGACCTGAGCCGAGATCAAGACGCTTAACCGCCTGAGCCACCCAGGCGCCCCTGTAAATTCCATATTTTTAAAGAGTGCCTTCAAATTTTCTATGCTTCAGCCCACAGAACCTGACCCTCAGGAATCTGATTGGTAGAGCCTTCAGATTAAGCACATCAATAAACAAACAAAAAGCAATCATTAAATAAGTTACAATCTTTACTACACCAGAATGTGAGGTACCTGGGGAAGTCAGGAAGGGCTTCCCAGAGGAGGGCATTCCCGAGTTGGGCCCTAAAGGACACAAAGGAGTTTCCATGCAGGAACTGTACTAAATATTCCAAGCAGAGGACTGAGTACATGTCATAGTCACAGGGAACTCGTTAGCTGGTGTGGCTAAGGCATGTTGCACAGAAAAACAGAGCGGAATGACCACAGTAGTGACATGTAACTTCCCAGGGCACCTGGGTGGCTCAGTAGGTTCGGCTTCCAACTCTTGATTTCTGTTCAGGTCAGGATCTCACATTTTCTGAGATCGAGCCCTGCATGGGGCTCTGTGATGACAGAGCGGAGCCTATTTGGGATTCTCTGTCTCCCTCCCTCTCTCTCTCTGCCCCTCTCCCACTAGCACGCACACACATGCACTCTGTCAAAAATAAATAAGCATTTAAAGCAAACAGGGGCGCCTGGGTGACTCAGTCGGTTAAACGTCAGACTTCAGGTCATGAACTTGTGGTTTGTGAGTTCAAGCCCCGTGTCGGGCTCTGTGCTGACAGCCTGGAGCCTGCTTTGGATTCTGTGTCTCCCTCTCTCTCCCTCCCTCCACCACTTGCGCTGTCTCCCTCTCTCTCTCTCAAAAATAAAGATTAAAAATTTTTTTTTAATTTAACAATTTTTTTTAAAATAAAGGAAACAAAAAAAAAAACAATGTAACTTCTCATCTCCTTGACCAGGCTTTGTGCAGAAAATATTCCTACCTTTCATGAACTAGGGACAAACTTAATGTAGGGACCACTTCTTAAGTGTTTACAACATTCCAGGTACTGGCTATAACCTTGTGGCACGCTTTATCACGCATAATCATCACAATGACCCCACAAAGAGGGCATTCTTATGGGCCTCATTTAAATGATGATAAATCTGAGTACAGATAATGGTCATAAATAAGGTTAGTAAGTAGAGAAGTAGAGTATTCCCCCTGGGTCCCACTTCCTAGCTCTGTGACCCTTGGGCAAGTGACTTAACCTCTCTGTGCCTCAGTTTTCTCATCTACAAAATGAAGACCATACTAAAGTATCTTATTGCCTATTGGGAAGACTAAATTAACAGAAAGACGTAAACTCCGTTTTCAAACATCACTAACCTCTATCTTAGGCATTGGAGATAGTTCAGAGAACAAAATAAACAAATAAGTTCTCTTGTGGAACTTGTACTCCAGTGGAGGATAAATGAGTAAAATGTGTGGTGTATGGAATAGTGATAAATATTAAGAAGAAAAAACAAAGCAAGACAGGGAAAAATGAAATGTCAGAGAGATGCTGAAATTTTGATAGAAAGGCTTCACAGAGGCCTCACAGAGAAGGGTCTTTTGAGTAAAGATCTGAAGGAAGTGAGGGAGCCAGCCATGTAGCCCTTTGAAGTAAGAAGATGCAAGGCAGAGGGAAGAGCAAGTGCAAAGGCCCTGAGGCAGGAGCATGCCTGACACAAGCAATAATAGCATGGAGTGAATGCCGTGATGGGGAGAGTGACAGGAGATGAGTTAGATCATTCAGGGCCCTAGTGACCATTGTAAGGACTTTGGCTTTCTCTCTGAGACAAGAACCACTGGGCAGGGCCAGATGCTGCAGGACCAGATAGGAGACTATTTTAATGAGTCTAGAAATGATGGTGGCTTGGACCACGATGGCAAGAGGTGGTCAAATTCTGGACATATTTTGAAGGTACAACCGATGGGATTTGCTGACATTGGATTTGGGTGTGAAGGAAAGAGGAGTTAAGGGTGGCATCCTGGGTTTCAGCCTGGCAGAGGGAAGGACGGCGTTGCCATAACTTGGGGATGGGGGAGGATGGGGAGATCAGCATTGGACACATCCCGATTGAGACCGTTAGAATTCCCCCCAGCGATGGCACGCGATTGTTGGATCTCTGAGTCTGGAGTTCGCTGGGGAAGTGTGGGTGGGGATATAATTTGGGGAGCAGTTGGCATGTGGATGTTATGTAAAGTCACAAGCCGGGGTGAGTGGACCATGGGAGTGAGCAGAGAGAAGAGGAGAGGGCCAGCAAGCTTGGACAGTACCCCAACCCTTTTGCTGGGGGAATGCAGCTGGTACCCAAGGATCTGGAGAAAAATGTCCCCTAGGGGGCAGTCAAAGCCAATATGAGCATGTGGAACCTTGCTGTGCATTCTAGAAACAGCCTCTGGGAGGCTCTGGGAGGCCCCTCAGCTTAGAGGCTGGAGATAGTGCAGCTCCTTGAAGAAGCCAAGCGTTTGCTGGGCATCTCAGCTCTGAGTCCTAGGTGTCTTCCCTACATGTTTGGGTAACTGGAGGAAACGACAGTTGTCCTACCCAGTTGATGTGCCTTTATTATTCTGTCCAATGGGTCAGCAGATTGGATCATCTCTAAGGGCTCTTTCCCTCAGACGCTCTCTGAGTCTGGAATATGGGCTGATGCTTCTGCACTTGGGGGTGTCACATCTCATCTGTCACATTCTTTCCTGCAACTTACAGTTTGATAAGCTACTGGTAAATAACTGTTCATGGATGCCAATTTCAAGCCTGGGGCCTTGAATACCTTCATTCCAGAAAAGCCCTGAGGCCGGTATGATCATCTCCTTTAATTTTTTTTATGAGATTTTTTAAAGTTTGTGTATTTTTGAGAGAGACAGAGACAGAGCAAGCAGGGAAGGGGCGGGGGGCGGGGAGAGAATCCCAAGCAGTCTCCACAGTATCAGCACAGAGCCCAATGTGGGGTTCAAACTCACGAACAGTGAGATCACGACCTGAGCCAAAATCAAGAGACAGTTGCTTAACTGACTGAGCCACCCAGGCGCCCCTAATCATCTCTTTTTAAAAATAAGTAAACATTAAAGACAAATGTCCTTTTTTTTTTTTTAACGTTTATTTATTTTTGAGAGAGAGAGAGCATGAGAGGGAGAGGGGCGGCGAGCCCAATGCAGGGCTCGAACCCATGAACTGTGAGTTAATGACCTGAGCCGAAGTCCGGTGCTCAACTGACTGAGCCACCCAGGTGCCCCCAAAGAACTTTTCTGATACAGAAAGTTAACCTGATAGAAAAAAAGGGGATGGGCACTTGGCTGGCTCAGTAGCCAGCAGCTCTTGATCTCGGGATTGTGAGTTCAATCCCCACCTTCGGTGTAGAAGTTACTTAAAAATGAAATCTTGGGGGCACCTGGGTGGCTCATACAGTTAAGCGCCTGACTTCGGCTCAGGTCATGATCTCATGGTTCTTGAGTTCAAACCTCACACCGGGTTCTTTGCTATCCTCACAAATCCCACTTCAGATCTTCTGTCCCACCCCCCACCCCTACCCCTCCCCAGCTTGCACACGCACGTTCTCTCTCTCAAAAATAAAAGAAATAAAAAATAAAATCTTTAAAAAAAGGAAAAAGGGGCATTGATTACATTCCTTGCATTACCAGACACAGAGGGACTGATGGGAGTCCCAAAACAAGAACCAAGTAACACGTCTTGGTATAAGCTAGATTCGGTGCAGACCACACAAAGTGGTCACCACAACATCTTATTCACCCAAATGGAAATGATATATAAGGGAAAGGACACGACAGCGTCCTCCATTGAGAAGGCAGTGTCTCAGTCTTTGCCAGACTTGCCCCATGAGCAAAGAGGGCATGGAAGACTTCATCCACCACCCTCCTGGTCTGAGCTGACACTAGGACACAGCTGATATGATGGCTCAAGGATAGGAGTGCCTCACTCATACCACAAGAGATCAAGGGCAAAGCAGCAGCCCTAAATACAACCACAGGAGGAACTCTGGTGGGTAGGGGACAGACAAGGCAGCTCAATATGATGAATTAAAATCAGTACCAGTGGGGCGCCTGGGTGGCTCAGTCGGTCAAGCATCTGACTTCGGCTCCAGTCATGATCTCATGGTTCGAAAGTTCGAGCCTGGCAGTGGGGTTCTCTGCTGTCAGCACAGAGCCTGCTTTGGATCTTTGTCCCTCTTGCTCTCTGCCCCTCCCACCCCCCTCAAAATTAAATAAACATGAAAATAAAATAAGTACAATTGCCAATAAGTCAGAACTTACACGAAGGAGATCCTGAAATTATCCTGAATTATGATCCATGGGCAGTAGCCAATGGCCTAATAATTTGGTGCTCCAAATGGAAAACAAATAATTGTCTCATGAATGGCTAATCAGTATGGAGAAAACCAATATGGGAGAACATACATCAGGTCTGACAGTCTGACACATTAGGAGATCATGTCTCAGCACCTAGAGAGGTAAAACTCAAGAAGCAAAATACAATCAAAAAGTAGATAAATTAACTGGAAAGATAACATCAAAAATGGTTAATTGACAAAATACTAGCTAGATGGGTCCCCAAGCAAATGGACAGATGGGGACAAACTTATCAATTAGATGATGATGGGAGAGAGTTAGTCCTAAAACAGCACATACTAAAACATTGCCAAATCTGCTAGTCTTTTCTATGTCACTTGACAATAGAAAAGGGGGCACACAATTTGAAGAGCTAGCAGAAAATGAATCTGGTAGATAGAACATGCTGGAGCCTTGATCGAGTCACTAGGAAAAAGGAAATGGCTGGGGTGGATACTTCCTCAGGACTGGGGTTTACATAGATGCGAAACCCATAATACCAGACATACAGACACTTAGTATCTGTGGAACCCCCTAGGCCACAGAATCAAGCCAGGAAACAAACATTACAATAATGACATGAGTCTAGGGCAGTAAGAAGAAAATCTTATGCCTCATAATCCTACAGAAGCAGGAATGGTAAGAAAGTTTAATGGGTTACTAAGGAAACACCTAAATCTAGCCTGGGGTGAAATAAATAGAAAATGGAACAGTGTTCTGGCAGAATAAATGGTCTAAATTACATAATAAGCAACTATCCTGACACCCTAGAGCTATTCAGACAACCAAAATACAGTCCTCTAGGGGCACCTGGCTGACTCAGTAGAGCACGCCACCCTTGATCTCAGGGTTGTGAAGTCAAACTCCACACTGGGTATGGAGCCTACTTAAAGAAAAAATATAGTCCTATAATCAAGCTGAAAGACATTAAAGATTATTGAGGAATAAAACTACAAGTACAAGATTCTTACGTTACCTCTTTCAGAATAAAAGCATTTACTTTGGGGCGCCTGAGTGGCTCAGTTGGTTAAGTGTGTGGCTCTTGATTTTGGCTCAGGTCATGATCTCATGGTTCGTGAGACTGAGCCCTGATTCCGGCTCTGCACTTACAGCATGGAACCTGCGTGGTATTCTCTCTCTCCCTCTCTCTCTGTCCTCCCCCTGCTCGTGCACGTGTGCACTCTCTGTCTTGCTCTCTCTCTCTCATAGTAAACTTAAAAACAACAAAGCATTTACACTGACCACCCTCAATGACTTCGTTATAACCATCCTATTTATCTGACACTGTGTACCCAGTTTACCTGTAAATAGACTGACCATAACCTATCAGATTGACTTCACAACTAATTGCTAAGGTGATGAACACCTCATTTGGATCAAACCAGGATCGGATATAGACCCATGGACATTTCACAATAACTAAAATACATCTTATTAGGGGCACCTGGATGGCTCAGTCCCTAGAGCATGCCAACTCTTGATCTTGGCATTGTGAGTTCAAGCCCCATGTTGGGTGTAGAGATTACTTTAAAAAATAAAATTAAAATACATCCTATTAGCCCAACTTCAGCCATCATGAGACAGAAATGGTCCAAGTCTGCATGGAAGTAAAGAAAGCTACACGACCCTTCAAGATGGCCCGAATGAGGCTGACATAATCACAAGGGATCTTGAATGGGGAGACTCACCCTATCAGAGAAATACCACCAAGAACAAAAGACCGGATATGGAGTTGGTGGGCCTGAGCCTCTGCTTAAAACCTCACCTCACCTGCATCTACGAAGAGTAGAGCCAACAGGAATGTTTATGCCTTCCTTAAGAGAGACAAGTGAACTAAGAGGTGAAGAAGATTTGTAGCAACATCATCAAAGGTTCCATGGGCCATTAGGAAGAACTGAAAACAGAACAGACGTAGGAGTGGGTATCACAAACGTTCATAGACACCGGGCATGGTACGTCGAAGAGAAACATGGTACAAAGACGCACTTGGGAGACCTGGCTGCTCAGTCAATGGAGCATGTGACTCTGGATCTTGGGGTAGTAAGTTGGAGCCACACGTCGGGTATAGAGATTAGTTAAAAATTAAAAAATAAAATGGGGGAGGTGCCTGGGTGGCTCAATTGGTTAAGAGTCTGACTTTTGATCTCTGTCTGGGTCATGATCCGGGGGTTGGGAGATTGAGCCCCGTGTGGGGCTCTGCTCTGAGTGTGGAGACTGCTTAAGATTCTCTCTCTCCCTCTAGCACTTGTGCACTCTCTCTCAAAAAAAAGTAAATAAATAAATCAAAATATAAATATAAATAAAATCTCTAATGATTAAATGGATGGAGCTTTCTCTCTCTCCCTGCGTGCCAAGACTCTGTGCTATGGACATTTTATGGGACTCTGGACATAACCTTGGGAATTGGATACATTGCAACATTAGCAAATACTTAAGGAATATGCTTGTTTGCTATGATTCTGTTTGTAATTTTTTTAAGCTTATTTATTTACTTTGAAAGAGAGAAAGAGTGAACTGGAGAGGGACAGAGAGAGGGAGAGAGAGACAATATCAAGCAGGCTCCACACTGCCAGCACAGAGCCCGATGCAGGGCTCAAACTCATGAACCATGAGATCATGACCTGAGCTGAAATCCAGAGGCAAACAGCTAACGAACTGAGCCACCCAGGCGCCCCGCTATGATTCTAATATTGGTTCAGGTCTGTTGTAAAGCATAACGGAGTCAGGGTGTGAACTGTAGAGCAACTATGTTTGTAAATTATGTCTCAGTTCTGGCCATAGCTTCTTTTTTGTTTATTTAAATATTTATTTAGTTTTGAGAGAGAGAGCGTGAGTGGGGAAGGAGCAGAGAGAGGATCCGAAGCAGGCTCTGCACTGACAGCAGAGAGCACGATGTGGGGCTCGAACCCACAAACCATGAGATCATGACCTGAGCCAAAGTCAGACGCCCAACTGACTGAGCTACCCAGGCACCCCTAGTCATTTTTTTAAGTAAACTCTATCCCCAATGTGGGGCTCAAACTCACGACCCCAAGATCAAGAGTTGCTCTATCTACTGAGCCAAGCAGGCACAGCTTTTTGTTTTATTTTATTTTATTATTTATTTTTATTTATTTTTTATTTTCTTATTTTATTTTATTTTTTTATAGCTTTTTATGAATTCCAGATGTCAAAGGCTGCCTGCATCCTGGTAAGGTCTAGCTCACATCTTAATAGTGTCAAAATAACCGTGTCACTTGCACTTCTCTAAAAACTTCTCTAAAACTTCTCTAAAACAGTCCAATGCTGAGGTGGCAAGAGCCAGTAGGTGCAGTAATCGTATCAAGGATCAACATATTCAGGTTTGCTAAATTGCCAATAACCAATCAGAGCCAAGAGTGTAAACAGCCACACACAAAGAGCACGATTATAAACAGCGTCGATTATAAACAGCGTCGTAAGTTGGACAGTGCCCACCCAAAAGTCATGCCCTCCCCCCGAATCTCAGAATCTGATTTTATTTGGAAATAAGATCTTGGGGCGCCTGGGTGGCTCAGTACACTAAGCATCTGACTTCGGCTTAGATCATGAGCTCACAGTTCCTGAGTTCGAGCCCTGCATCGGGCTCTGTGCTGACAGCTCATTATCTGGAGCTGCTTCGGATTCTGTCTCCCTCTCTCTCTGCCCCTCCCCTGCTCATGCTCTGTCTGTCTCTCTCAAAAAATAAATATTAAAAAAAAAAAAGGAAATTAGATCTTTCCAGATGTAATTAGTTAAGATGAGATACCGAATTAGGATGGGCCCTAAACCCAATGGCCAGTATCCATGTAAGAGGAGAAGGCCACACAGAGACATACACAGAGGGAAGATCCTGTGAAGGTGGAGGTGGAGAGTGGTGTTACCGCCACAAGCCAAGGAGCATCAGCAGTTACTTAAAGATGGGAAAGGCAAGGTCGACTTCGGAGACCTGAGCGGGGAGCGTGACCCTGCAGGGAGCTTGAATTTGGACTTCCAGACTCCAGAACGGTGAATGAGCAAATGTATTGTTTTTAAGACACTCAGTTGGTAGCAATTTATTATAACATCCTTAGTGGACGAACTACGTGCAGAAGCGGAGGTCTCCATTATAAGATTCCTGATCCTGGTGCCCCTTGCTCCCAAAGCAGGAGTACACACTGTCTGTCCTTCACTCTCCTAATGCTGGAGGGTCGGTCTCTAGGCAAAGGGTCATGCCGGATCCAATCCACTGTGACGGTCGAGGTAGTGGCCGAGGAGAAAGAGAAGGAACATTTGTACCGAGAAGGTGACCACCACTTACTACCTAGAATTTAAGGCACTGTGGCCTTTCACCCTACCTAGTGTGGTGTCTCTCCTGATTGGATGGGGGCCTCCAGATGTGGGGTGACTCCACTGGGTGGAAGCCAGTGGCGAGGACAGTGAAAGGATTCACCTGGGGTAGAACAAAAGCGATAGAAGTTTATTGGATACACCCATAAAGGGAGGCGCTGCAGGCAGGATGGCAAAGGAGAGACTCCGGGGCAGTGGAAGGAGGCTGTTTTTAAGGGGGGTGGAGGGGGGACGCAGAGTTGCCTGGGAGGCTCAGTCGGTTAAGGGTCCGACTTCGGCCCAGGTTATGATCTCACGGTTCACCAAGTTCGAGCCCTGCTTCAGGCTCTGCGCTGACAGCTTGGAATCTGGAGCCTGCTTTGGATTCTGTCTCTCCCTCTTTCTCAGCCCCTCCCCTGCTCTTACTCTGTCTCTCTCAAAAATAAAACATTTTAAAAAGGGGGAAGATGAGGAGATATTGGGACATACAGAATTTTCCCTTTTTTGGTAACTGTGCCTGGTTGTAAGTAGCCCATTGGTTGGTCAGGTCCTATAGATATTTTGAGGTGGGTTCCCCGATGGGCCTTGCTGTGTTTAGACAGATGGTCACTGTGGGCTCTTTCTACATTCCGTTGCTCAAGCCTGTTGACTAAAGGCAGCCTCTACACCCAGAAGGACTATGTGTGTGTGGGGGGGTGGTGTATTAATAGGGAGATTTATTCTAAGTGTCTAAGACATTGTATTAGGTAATCCCTTATTATATTAATTCTATAATAAATACGCTTTTCAGAAGGCTACCTGTGGTCAGATCCCACATTACATTTTAGCCAACGGAGTTCATGTGATATGGTTCACTGAAGGTCTCGTCTCCTCCCTCCACTATACTGGTCAGTGACTAACTCCTGGGTATGCCGATTCACACTGTAGATGTCAAAGGGAGACCCAACGCTAGAATGTGACCATATATGTTCAGATCCACAGTGGCGGCAAGGAAGCGTAGTAAAGCATCTTCAGTGTCCACATGAATGGTACTTCGTGGATGAGGCAGCCCTGACCCCACCCATCCTCAGGTGGTGACACATTCCACCCCTTCACTTCCCTTTTTGGCTTGGTGCTTTCCCCTTTCTTCCCGGTCTTGGAAAGATGGTGACATTAAAAATCTGCTTGTGCTTCATGCGTACTTTGTGAGTCTGCCCAGATTTCAAGCTCCTTTCATCTAGGCAAAAGAATCTACTTTCTGTTTGTTTATTTTGAGAGTGAGTGCGTGTGCACGCCCACATGAGCAGGGGAGGAGTGCAGAGAGAGAATCGCCAGCAGGCTCCTAACTATCAGTGTAGAGTGGGCTCGGGGCTCGATTCCATGACCCATGAGATCATGACCTGAGCTGAAATCAAAAGTCAGATGCTCAACCGACTGAGCCACCTAGGTGCCCCAGAAAAAGAATCTACTTTTAACCATACCTCTGGAACTAAAACGATAATCCTTATTCAGACTGATGCACATTCATTATTTAGCGATTTCTTTTTGCTGTTAAATTTGAGAGAGAAAGAGAGATTGAGCGTGAGAGTGGGGGAGAGGGGCAGAGGGAGAAGAGAATCTTAAGCAGGCTCCATGCCTAGTGTGGAGCCGGATGTGGGGCTCGATCCCATGACTCCGGGACTGTGACCTGAGCCGAAAACACCAAGCCAAAAAGAGTTGGCCGCTTAAGTGACTGAGCCTATAGTGTATTTTTTTTTAAGTTTATTTATTAAAAACGTTTTAAATTTTTATTTATTTTGAGAGAGAGAGAGAGCATGAGCAGGGTAGGGGCAGAGAGAGAGGGAGACACAGAATCCGAAGCAGGCTCCAGGCTCTGAGCTGTCAGCACAGAGCCGGATGCAGGGCTCGAACCCACGAGCCTTGAGGTCATGACCTGAGCCGAAGTCAGATGCTCAACCAACTGGAGCCACCCCGGCACCCCAATAAGTTTATTTATTTAAAGGGTGCTTGGGTGGCTCCGTCAGTGGTGAAATGAGAAAGTAATTTATTTCTGTGAAGCTGATGTCGGGAAGACTGCAGCCTGGCGTCTCCAAGACAGTCCCAAAGTGCTGAAAGTACTTGTATGTTTATACAAAGAAAATGTGAAACAAGGTCAGTGAGTACAGGCAGGTGGGCTGTGAAGGGCCAATCAGTCATTGCCTTGGGGTCAATCACTCCAGGTCTGGCTGGCTCAGGGCAGTCTTTGTTGCTTGAGGGGTAGTTTGGGCTCACGTCAGCGGATGCTTTGCCTGCGGGGTCTTTTGCCTAAATTGAGAGATAAGCTGGAAAGAAGAATTTAATCAAAAAAGTACAGACTGAGGTCAAAATGGAGGTAGTTGAAGTTCTCTTTCATTACTACTGTAACAAATCACCACACTCAGCAGCTTCAAACAATTTATAATTCTGGAGTTCAGATGTCTGGAGAGGGTTTCACTGAACCGAAATCAAGGTGTGGGCAGAGCTGCGTTCCTTGCGGAGAATCCAGGAGAGAATCCATTCTCCTTGCCTTTCCCAGCGTATAAGGGTGCCTACATTCCCTGGCTTGTGACTCCTTCCACTTTCAAGTCAGCAGGGTAACGTCGTTTCTGGCTCTGACCATTCTGTCTCCCACTTGGAAAGACCTTTGTGTTGGGGTGCCTGGGTGGCTCAGTTAAGCGTCCGACTTCGGCTCAGGTCATGATCTCATGGTCCGTGAGTTTGAGCCCCGCGTCGGGCTCTGTGCCGACAGCTCAGAGCCTGGAGCCTGCTTCAGATTCTGTGTCTCTCTCTCTCTGCCCCTCCCCTGCTCACGCTCTGTCTCTCTCAAAAAATAAACATTAAAAAAAAAAAAAGAAAGACCTTTGTGGTTACATTGGGTCTATTGAGGTAATCCAGGATAATATCCCCATTTTAAGATCTTTAATCAAATCACATCTGCAAAGCTACATCCTTTTGCTACATAACATATGCACAGATTTTGAGAATTAGGACATGGACATCTGTTTTAGTGTATTTGGGCTTCCATAACAAAAATACCATACTAAAATAAAATAAAAATTAAAAAAAATGCCATAGACTGGGTGGCTTATCAACAACAGAAATATTTCTTAGCAGTTCTAGAAGCTGGGAGGTTCAAGTTCAAAGTGCTCGCAGAAGCAGTGTCTGATGAGAACTTAGTCTCCTGGTTCATAGAAAGCTGTCTTTTCACTATGTCTTCATGTTGGTGGAAGAGGCAAGGGAGCTTTCTGGGGTCTCTTTTATGAGAGCACTAATCCTATTCATAAGGGCTCCACCCTCATGACCTAAGCACCCCCAAAGGCCCCACCTCCAAATACCATCACATTGGGCATTAGGATTTAACCTGTGAATTTCTGGGAAATGAGAACATTCAATCTATAGCAATATCTTCGGGGTGGGAGGGTGGGGCAATATTCTGCCTACCATAGCCCTATAGGTCATGAAAAGTAGTTTAGATTTTATTTAAAATGTGAAATGATGACAAAATGGAGTGACATAACCTAATTTATGTTTCTATTTCTTTTTTATTGACCTATATAAAAGAGGGCCCAGGATGAAGGCTGGCAAAACTTCAGCTGTGATGCTGTGATTTATAAAAAGCAATACATATTTGGGGGGTGCCTGGCTGGCTCCATCGGTTAAGCATCCGACTTCGGCTCAGGTCATGATCCTGCGGTTTGTGACTCCGAACCCCACGTTTGTCAGCAGGTCCGTGAGTCCAAACCCCGCATCTGCAGCATGGAGCCCACTGCAGATCCTCTGTCCCTCCTCCCCGCACCCCCCACCCTTACCACTCTGTGCACCTCCCCCGTTCACTCTCGCTCTCTCTCAAAAATAAACGTTAAAAAAATAAATACATACATGTTGGTCTTCCTTCATTCCTCCCAGAGTTCCTAAACCCTTGGAATTTCCTAAGTAACTGGAGTGATAAAGTTGTCTTTTGTTATAACAAGCCCCTTCCAACTACTCCAGGCTTTATGTTAATGAGATGACTTTTGGAAAGCCCCTGGGTAATTTAAGAATGGGGGCTAGTTGCCTGGAAAACCAATCATGATTAGAGGGCTGGAACTTTCAGCCTCAATCCCAGCCCCCGAACTCTGGGGAGTAGAGACTGAGATCAGTCATGAACAGTCGATGATTTAATCAACTCTGGCTGTGTAATGGAGCCTCCATAAAAACCTACAGGACTGGGGTTCAGAGAACTTCCAGGCTGGTGAACAGTGGGGTTGCTGGGAGTGTAGCGTGTCCAGAAAGGGCGTGTCCAGAAAGGCCATGAAAGCTCTGCGCCCCTTCTTACATTTCTTGCCCTACGCCCCTCTTCCGTCTGGTTGTTCCTAAGTTCCAGCCTTTCCTAATGAACCGTTCATTAGTAGGTAGAATGTTTTCCTGAGTTCTGTGAGCTGCTCTAGCGAATCAGTCAAACCTGAGGAAGAGGTGATGGGCGCCTCTGACTTGTAGCCAGTTGGTCAGAAACCTGGATTTGCAATTGACGTCCGAAGGAGTGTATGTGTGTGTGCAGTCTTGAAGGACTGAACCCTTAACTTGTGTGATCTGATAAGATCTCCAGGTAGATAGTGACAGAACTGAGTTAAATATGTAGGACATCTGGCTGGTGCCACAGAATTGCTGGCTGTATGGGAAACCCACACATCTGGCGTCAGAGTGAAGTGCAACTATAGTATAGAGGAGACACATAGGAGTGAGTTTTTATTTTAGACTAGCATTTAGGAAATCCGTGGAGGAGGAGGAAGAGGAGGAGGAGACAGCAAAGAAGACTGAGAAGGAGCAGTGACTGAGGGAAGTGGACAACCAGGAGCGGATACTGCCTAGAAACCAAGAGGACATTTCAAGATGGTAGGAGCAGTGACTGCAGCGAGCTGAGGGCTGAGAGAAGACTGCTGGGTTTGGTGACATGGGAGCCATGCGAACCTTGATGAGAGCAGCTGTAGGGGAATGAGAAGGTCGCAGGCCAGATTGGAGTTGTTTGAAGAGTGAACAGAAGATGAGTGGTAAGTCGAGAGAGTACAGACCTCGGCTGTCCACCGCGGTGGCACTCCCCACATGTGGCTAATGAGCACCTGAATAAGGCAAGTTTGAAATGTTTAAAAAAAAATTTTTTTTTTCTGAGAGAGAGAGAAAGGCAGAGCTTGAGCAGGGGAGGGGCAGAGAGAGAGGGAGACACAGAACCCAAAGCAGGCTCCGGGCTCTGAGCTGTCAGCACAGAGCCCGATGCCACACTTGAACTCATGAGCAGTGAGATCATGACCACAGCCAAAGTCAGAGGCTTAGCCAGCTGAGCCCCCGGGCGCCCCGAATGCGGCAAGTTTAAATTGAGATGACCTGCGAGTGTAAAACGCACACAGATTTCCAGAATATAGTGTGAAGAAAAGACGATCGAATATTTCGTTGATATTTTTTAAATATTGATTTCAGGTGGAAACGTACCCACTTTGGATATACTAGGTTAATTATATTGTTGAAATTAACTTCACCTGTTTCTTTTTACTTTTTAAAATGTGGCTACTAGAAAATTTTAAATTACCTATATGGCCTGTATTATATTTCTTTTGGAAAGTGCTAGGGATAGATAATTCTTTCGATAATTTTACTAAGGAGCTAAGAAATGGGGAGGAAAATAGATGGGAATTTAACATTGCTGACCATTCCCATCTTCTTGAAACTTTCCTCCCTAAGCTTCTCAGGTACCCAATTCTTCTGATTCTCCTTATATCTAACAATTGTTCCTTCTGGACCTTCTTTCTAGGGTCCTTCCCATTCCCGAAGCTTATTAGGTGAAGGAGCAAAACTGTACCATGTGGCTGTGCAGAAGAGTGTTCCAGGCAAAGGAAACCACAAATGCAAAGGCCCTGAGGCAGAAGTCGGCTTTGGTAGTTGTGCGCAGGGAGTAAGAAGATGGTGTTGCTGGCTCAAAATTGGGGGAAGGGAGAGTGATAGGAAATGAAGTCTAGGCAGTAAGGTGTCGGGGAGAGGGCCTTTGGAGGAAGACAGGAGACAGGAAGGAGGGAGAAAGGAAGTTTTTAGAGGTTTTTAAGGCAGGGAGTGTCCACTCAGTTTACATGCAGACTATAAAGAGACAAGGGTGAAACTTGGAGACCAGTTAGGAAGCTTTTGCAAAAATCCAGGTGGGATCAGGGTGGTGATGGTAACTGTAGGGTGGTTGTATTCTGCATATACTTTGAAGGCACAGTTGACAGGATTTGTTAGCTGTTTTTTTTTTTTTTAAGTTTTTATTTAATTATTTTGAGAGAGAGATTGCGCACACATGAGCGGGGAGGTCAGAGAAAGAGGGAGAGAGAGAATCCCAAGCAGTTTCTGCACTGTCACCACAGAGCCGGATGTGGGGCTCAAACTCACAAACCATATCATGACCTGAGCCGAGATCGAGAGTCAGACACTTAACCCACTGAGCCACCCGGGCACCCGACTGACAGGATTTGTAAAAGGACTGGATGGGGATGTAGGAGAAGGGTAGGTTAAACCTGCCTCTAAAGCTTCTGAAAGGATAGAGTTGCCATTTGTTGAGATGGCAAAGATTTAGAAGGATATTTGGGGGCAACTGGAAGTGGAATAAGGGTAGGTTTTGGACTTGTAAAGTGTATCGCACACCAGAGATGCCAGGTAAGCAGGACATACAAATCTGGCATCATAGGAGTGAGGTCAAGCCTGGAGATACGAATTTGGCAGTCAACACACAGCTGGTATTTAAAGCTACATAAGGAGATCAGATCACCCAGGGAGTAAATGTATTAGAGAAGGGTCCAGGGACAACCTTACGCCACTCAAGCTTACAAGTTAGAGATAAGAGCAAAGCAGCAAAGGGCACTAAAAAAGAATGGCCAGTGAATCGTGGGAAAAGCAGGAGAATGTGGTATCCTGCACCTTAAGAAAAGGAAGAGGTTCCAGAGAGAGATTGAATAATGGTTCAGATGCTTTGGATTGGTAGGACAAAATCAAGTGTGAGCTTACCAATGGATTTCACAGTGTGACCTTCATATGAGTGGTTTTGGGGGAGATAGAGACAAGAGCTTGATTTGGAATTAATTTAATGAGGATAGGAAGAGGGGAACTGGAGAAAACTATAGACAACTCTTTTCAGTTTTATTATAAAGAGGGAGCAGAAAAATGGGACAGTAGCTTGGGGTGGATGTGGGAGTCAAGAGAGAGTTTGTTGAACTTGGGAGAAATCAAATCACATTTGAATGCTGACGAGAATCATCCAGCATAGAATGAAAAATTAATGGTGCAGGACAATATATCCTGCAAGATTCAGATTCATGTCTGCTGTCTTGACATGTATGTCCCTTATGCATCTGAAACCACTTAAAAAACCAATAAAAATCAAAATGACTGCACCAACGCTTCAGCAAACCTGGATTTTAAAGTAACCTTTTCCCTCTCTTCAGCAAACTTGCCCTCCTCTCTTACCACCCTAAAGACAAGACTGGAAGCTGGTAGCACCACACAATGCCTGTCAAAACCAGCCAGATCCTGTATTTCCCTATAACCCTCCAGCCCCTTCCTCTGGGAGGGCTTGCAGTTTTGTTTTTTTTTAATATACGTATTAAAAAAATTTTTTTAATGTTTATTTACTTTTGAGAGGGGGAGGGGCAGAGAGAGAGGGAGAGACATAATCCAGAGCAGGCTCCAGGCGCTGAGCGGTCAGCACAGAGCCTGACGCGGGGCTTGAACTCATCAACTGTGAGATCATGACCTGAGCCGAAGTTGGACACTTAACTGATTGAGCCACCCAGGTGCCTACACACACACACACACACACACACACACACACACACACACACATATTTTAACTGTATTTGTAAGAGACAGCGAGCACAAGTAGGGGAGGGGAAGAGAGTGGGAGAAAGAAAATCTTAAGCAGGCTCCATGCTCAATGCAGACCCTGACGCGGGACTGGATCCCACGACCATGAGACCAGGACCTGAGCCAAAAACAAAGAGTTGAATGCTTAACTGAGCCATCCAGGTGTCCCAGGCCTTCAGGTTTTGAAGGTCAGCCTGCTGCAGCCTCCTTTGCCTGCAAAGCAATAAAGCTATTGTTCCTCCTTACCCCAAACTCTGTCTTCCTGTTATATTTTGGCTCTGAAGCATGGAAGCTGGTTTTCGACCGCACACCTAAAATGCAATACAGTCGACTCTTGAATAACACAGGCTCAGACTGTGTGGGCCCACTTGCACTTTTTCCGATATAGTACAGTACAGTAAATGTGTTTTTCTCTTCTTTATGATTTTCTTAGTAACATTTTCTTTAGCTTGCTTTAAGAATACAGTCTATAATACATAAAACATATAAAATGTGTTCATGGACTTATCGATAAGGCTCCTGCTCAACAGCAAGCTATCAGTAGCTAAGTTTTTGGGCAGTCAAGAATTATACCCAGACTTTCCATGCTGCTGGGGGTCAAGGTACAGCACATAGTTCAAGGGTCTACTGTATTTTAAAAATTGAAATCATCATCTCCCTTCTAAACTTGCTCCTTCTGTAATCCCTATCTCACTTGGTAGAAACTATTACCCAGGTTTGAAAACTGGCATATAGGGGCGCCTGGGTGGCTCAGTCGGTTGAGTGTCCGACTTCGGCTCAGGTCATTATCTCACCGTCCATGAGTTTGAGCCCCATGTCGGGCTCTGTGCTGACAGCTCAGAGCCTGGAGCCTGCTTCGGATTCTGTGTCTCCCTCTCTCTCTGACCCTCCCCCATTCATGCTCTGTCTCTCTCTGTCTCAAAAATAAATAAACATTAAAAAAAATTTTTTTTTAATTAAAAAAAAGAAAACTGGCATATAGCAGTGACAGCCTGGTGAATAATACAATTTCATCATTTGCTAAGTGAGACAATGGGTGGCACAGGGAGCTGTAAGCACCAAGGAAAGGGCTATGACCCAAACTTGAAGGTCAAATAACAGGTGAATAGACACTGGTTAGACCAACATCATCAAGTTGTAGCAATTCCACATCCTAGGTATCTTTCAAATTTGTCTCCTCAGGCGGTTATCTATTATGAAACAGGACAACCTCCATTTTGACCACATTATGTACTTTCTAATTGATTAAGTTCTTTCCAGCTTATCTCCTAATTCTGGCAAAAGACCCTGCAGGCAAAGCTTCCCCCCCCCCCCCCAATGTGAGCCAAAAGCACCCCCTGAAGCAACAAGGACTGCCCTGGGCCAGCCAGACCAGGAATGATTGAGGAAGACTGTCCTGACCTTCGCTGCTTACCTGCTAGTACCCAATGACCCTAGTCTCACATTTTCCTTATATAAATGTAAACGCATTTTCAGCCCTTTAGAGAAGTCTTTGAGATGCTAGTCCATGGTCTTCCCCGAGTCGGCCTCACGGAAATAAATTCCTTTCTCGTTTCACCACCACTACTGCCACTCATGCTCTGCCTTTGGATTTTGTCAGTGGCAAGTGGTTGAACCTGGTCTGTTTGGGAGCCCCAGGGCTGTGCTTTTATACCCCACCCCTGGTACAATTACATGGCCCCAGTTTAGGCCTTCATGATCTCTGGCCTGTTATTATTTCAGTAGTCTTCTAAGAGGTTTCTCTACTTTTGACCTTGACTCAAACTGAAAAAGCTATACAAAATGCAAATCTCCAATGTATGCCTCACCAGCTTTAAACATTTCAAGGAATCTCTGGGATAAAGGCAAAGTCGGCCTGCCTCTCAAGGCTTACCTCTAACCTAACCTCCCTCGGTCTCAGAATTTGTTTTCTCACACCAAGAAGTCTCTCTCTTCTGTGCCTTTGCTCCTTAGGGTTCCCTTTGTCTGTAATGGTGCCTTTTTTCTATCCTGGCTAAGTTCTACTGATTTTTTAAGATGTGTTTAGGAATTACCTCTTCTAGTAAGCCTTTTACCAAGTACTGCAAACCTTCCAAGGCTGGGAAGGGGATCTTTGTGTTTCTACCGCTCTCCCCTCACCGCCCCCAACCCACCCCCCCCCCCCCCCCCCCCCCCCCCGCCAAGGCCGGGACCACGTCTTATCTTCGTCTTGCTTTCAGCAAATGTTTATCTAATGAATGACTAGCACACTTTAAGCATCAAGTCCAAGGTTACCCAGCTGGTAAACTGCTGAGTCAGAAATTAGCGCTTAGACCCCTGGAGGGCTCTCATTCAAATGTAAAGTCCTCAAAACCTTCCCTCCAACAGTGCCCTTTACAGTTTGCAAAACATTATGATAAGGCTACTCTTTAGATCCTGGGGCAGGACTTGTAAAAAGGAAATGTTTTTAAACCCGGGAGCTAGAGAAGAGCCTCGGAAAAGGACTAAGTCCTCTAAAAGAGAGGACAGCAGTCAGGGGGTCAGCCAGCTGCCAGAAGACCCCCCCCCCAGCCAGAGAAACCCCACCCGAAGCCCACCTCACCCGAAGCCCCCCTCCACCTCGAGGACTACAAATCCCAGCATGCCTCGCATCCAGTGAGTGACAGCACGCTATGCATGCCGGGACATGTAGTCCAGTTCTACTTGAGGAAAGGCCCAGAACATCCCGTGACGTCGGGAGGGCTCGGGAAAGGAGTCGGAACCGGTCCAGGCTCAAGTTTAATCATCCTCTACAGAGCCGACCGTCGTTTTTTTGGTGACCTGGTTTCAGGTCCTACCCCGCAGTCCAGCGGCCCTATGATGTGCGTTGAGTAGCTTCTCGCGTGATTCCTTCAAGGTTAAGGGGAAGTACCAGAGAGCGAAAATAGGCAGCCTTTTGCCCTCGAGGTGCCAGCTTGTTAGGGTAGTGGCTCGCAGGACGCTACCCTGGACAGGTGCTCAGACGCTGCTTCCCCAGCAGCGCCGGTGAGGACGTGGCAACACTACCTCGAACAGGCTGCTTCCCCTTCCTCCACCCGTCGGGCTAGAGGCGCGGGGTGGCGCAAAGACTGCTGGGAACGCGCATGCGCCCACCGCGGCGGGGAGTATACCTCCAACGTCTGCGGGCGCGAGGGGTGTCGGGTGTCGGCGGCGGCGCTTTGCGGCTAGTCGTGCGGGTCGGGCGCGGGCGGGCGGGCGCGGCGGCAGTGGCGCGCACAGGTGATTGACTGGCCAGCTGGCTGAGGGATCGCCTGGTCCCCATTGCTGGCAGGTGGCGGAGCCCATTTGGGCGGCGGCAGCGGCAGCAGCAACAGCAGCGACGGCTCGGCTCGGGAGGCGCTCTTCGGGCCAAGGCCATGGCCCCGCGGCTGCAGCTGGAGAAGGCGGCCTGGCGCTGGGCGGAGACGGTGCGGCCCGAGGAGGTGTCGCAGGAGCACATCGAGACCGCGTACCGCATCTGGCTGGAGCCTTGCATCCGCGGCGTGTGCAGGTGAGGCCCGCGCACTGGGCCTTGCGCCCCCGGTTCGGACTTCGGAAAACCGGGCCGGGGGTCATATTGGGGGAAAGAGGACAGCAGCCAGCTGCGTGCATCTAGCAGGCGCGGAGAGGGGCAAGGTGGAGGCTTCCTCCTTAACGCCGTCTGGGCGACCTGAGTAACGCAGCCTTCCCGGGCTTTGCATGGAGGTGATGCTGCTGGAAGCCCTTTAGAAACGGTTCTAGGTTCTTATCTAGAAGATGGCGGTGGAAATGGTTGAAGGCAGGAGCTGAGAGCTTAGCAAACGTTTTTGGCTGTTGTATCTTGGCCACGGCTCGGCTTTTTCCATTGTAGAAAGGGAACTTCTTGGAAGTGAGTTTCATCACAGTATATCTTTTATTACTGGTGACGCTAAGCCTTGGTCATCTTAGTATTAGTTTCGGATAGGGCTGATTTAGAGAACCGTATGGGTAGTCTACGTCATCGACACCTTCACCCCCAGTTGACCTACCCTCTCGTTCATCTGTTTTAGCTTTTTCCCCCTCTTTTTTGGGGGGTCGTTTCGACCGTACCACTTTACCAAGTGCGAAGTTTGAGCTGTATAAGTTCTGTCCTTCACTTCTGCTTAGCCCTTGAATCTTGACTTTCCTTTTAGTTCGAATTCTTAGGCATTGTTCCTGTCTCTTCTGTTTTTCCACCTTTTAACGCGGGAACTATAGTTTTTGTTCTGGAATGTTGTTGAATTGAGTTGGCCAAACCGGGCATGCTCAGTAGCTTTACTTCAGCAGGCATTTAGTAAAGGCTTTCTGGAGTTTTTAAGCGGCGGGACCCGGAAGGAATGGAAGTCAAGGTCTCACTTTGGAATTTAAGTCTAGGTTGAGAAGTGATTCAGGTTAGGGAGCTTCCATAAGGCTAACGAATAATTCCAAGTTCTAGGGCATCTGGCTTGCAAGGAGGGGACATCTGACTCCAACAGTAAGCCCTGGAATGACAGAGGCTGTGTATAACAGAATTTATTAAGCTTCAGTTAGTTTCCCAAAATAATTAGATTCTAGAGAAGCAAAACAAAAACAAAAAAAAAAACCCACCACTCTTTCACTGTTAGAATTCTGATTTTAACGCAAATTAGGGAGTAGAAATTGACTGCGATCCTTATAAGGGGAATGTCCTAAGAGTTTTAAGTTGCAGGTAGCCTGGGTGGCTCAGTCCGTTAAGTTCCTGAGTTCAAGCCCTGCACCCAGCTCTTTGCTGACAGCTCAGAGCCTGGAGCCTGCTTCTGATTCTGTGTCTGCCTCTCTCTGCCCCTCCCCCACTCGTGCTCTCTATCTCTCTCTCAAAAACATTAAAAAAGTTCTTTTTAAGTTGCAATTGCAAGGTTTATATCCAGACAGGTGTTTTGTTTTGTTTTGTTTTTTTTAAAGCATCGAGATATAATTCACATATTGTATGATTCACCTATTTAAAATGTACTATTCAGTGGTTTCTGTTTGTATATTCAGGGCTGTTTAGCAATGCCCACAGTCTTGACTTTAGAACATTTTGCCCACCTCCCCACCTAGCCCTTTAGCCATTGGATTGGCACTCAGTCCTCTGTACATCACCACCCAAGCTCCAGGCAACCACCCATCAACTTTTCTGCTTCTAAATTTGCCTATCTTGGACATGTCATGTGAATAGAACCACAAAATATGTGGACTTTGTGACTGACTCCTTTCACTTAGTGTAATGTTTTCAGGAGTCATCATGTTGTAGCATGTGTCAGTATTTCATTTTAAAAAGTGTGCAAAAGACAACAAAATGTATTCTTTTAAAGTATACAGGGGTCCCTGGGTGGCTCAGCTGATTAAGCATTCGGCTCAGGTCATGATCTCACAGTTTGTGATTTTGAGACCAGCATCGGGCTCTCTGCAGTCACCAAGAGCTGGCTTCCGATCCTCTGTTTCCCTCTCTATCTGCCTCTTCCCTCCCACTACCTCCCCACATGTGTGCTCTCTTTCAAAAATAAGTAAACATAAAAAAAAAAAAAAATAAGTAAACATTAAAAAAAAATAGTATACAATTAAGTTGTACAACCATCACCATTGTCTAGTTCCTGAATCAAAGGGAGGCTTAACTGAATGAGCCACCCAGGAGTCCCCCCGCGTGTCCCCTGCCCCTGCCTTTTTTAATTTTAATTTTTAAAGTAGGCTCTACCCTCAATGTGGGGCTTGAACTCAAAACCCCAGTGATTGAGTCATGTGCTCTACCTACTGAGCCTGCCAGGTGCCCCCAGCTTTTTTCTGTTACCTTAAAAGGAGACTCCATATCCTTTAAACAGTCACTTCCCGTTTCCCCTTCATGCCACCTTCTGGCAACCACTGAACTTCCTGTCTTGTAGGTGTCTCTTCTAAATATTTCATGTAAATGGAATCAGACGATATGTGGCCTTTTTTTGTGTGGCTTTCAGGTAGCATGTTTTTCCAGTGTCTTCCATGTTGTAGCGTATATCAGTCCGTTATTCCTTTTTGTGGGCTGAATAATATTCCTTTGTTTGGATATATCATATTGTTGATGACCTTAGAAAATTTCCCCCCGACTTTATTGACAAATAATTGACAAATAGAATAACCTGTATTTGAAGTTTACAACGTGATGATTTGATAAACATGGTGGAATGATTACCAAGATCAAGGTAGTTAACACATCCGTCACTTCACCTAGCGTAGTTAACTTGATAAACGTTTTTGTTCTATCCACTTTTTGGCTGTTAGGAATAGTGCTGCTATGAACATTTGGGTACAGGTTTTTGTTAGAATACATGCTTTCAGTTCTTTTGAGTGTATACCTAGGAGTGAAATTGCTGGGTCATGGTAATTATGTTTAACGCACTGAGGAACCGCCACAGTTTTCTACAGCTGCTGTGCCGTTCATTTTACATTCCCACCAGGAATGCAGGAGGGTTTCGATTTCTTTCCATGCTTGTCAACACTTGCTACTTTCTGTTTGTTTTTATGCCATCCTAGTGTGTTTGAAGTGGCATCTTGTACTTTTGGTTTGCATTTTTGTAATGACTAATGAATTGAGCATCTTTTTCCATGTTTGTTGGCCAGTTTTCTTTTTGTTTGTTACTGAATAATATTCCATTTTATATGTACTACACGCTTATATATCCGCTCATCAGCTGACAGACATTTGGGTTTCTACTTTTTGGCTGCTACCAAGAACGTTTGTGTAGGGTTTTTGTGCAGTTGTATTCTTTTATCTTGGGTATATATGTAGGAGTGGAATTGCTGGGTCATAAAACTCTGTTTAACATTTTGAGGAGCTGACAAATTATTTTCCAAAGTGGCTGTGGGATTTTACATATTCATGGTTTAGATGAAGATTTCTCCACGTCCTTAACTCTTGTTTTTGGTTGTCTTTTTTTCTTCACAGCCATCCTAGTAGGTATAAATGGTATCCCTGTAGTCTTGATTTGCATTTCCCTGATGACTAAGGTTGAGCCTCTTTTCATATGCTTCTTGGCCATTCCTGTATCTTTGGAGAAATGTCTATTCACGTCCTTTGCCCATTTTAAAATTGGGTTATGTATTTTTTTATTGAGTTGGAAGAGTTCTTTATTGGATACACATCCCTTATATTGGCAAAAATTTTCTCATTTCTGTGGGTTTTCACATTTTTGATGTTATTTGTAGTGCAAAAGCAATAATGATGCAGTCCAGATCTTTCTTTCTCTTTCTTTCTTTCTTTCTTTCTTTCTTTCTTTCTTTCTTTCTTTCTTTCTTTGCTTGTGCTTTTGAGACCATGTATAATCTGAGGTCCAAGCATTTTTTATATAAATATCAAGTTTCTTTTCCACTAGGTGTCTCCTTTTTTTCTTTCCTTCTTTAAAGTTCATTTATTTTGAGAGAGCATGAGCTGGGGGAGGAGCAGAGAAAGAGAGAAAATCCCTGGTAGGCTCTACACCTCAGCACAGGGTCTGACGTGGGGCTCGAACCCACAAACTGCAAGACCATGACCTAAGCCGAAATCAAGAGTACAACACTTAAACCAACTGAGCTACGCAGGTGCTCCCATTTTCTCCTTTTGTTTAAGCGTTTCTTCGGACTCTTAGCAAGAATATTTTAAAGGATTAAACTAATGGTATCAATATCCTTTCTTTAAATGTTTATTTAAAGAGAGAAAACAAATGAGCAGGGGCAGAGTGAGAGGGAGAGAGAATCACAAGCAAGCTCCATCCTGTTAGGCTCACAACCCTGAGATCACGGCCTGAGCCAAAATATAGAGTGGGATGCTTTCTTTACCAGTTGAGCCACCTGGGTGCCCCATCAATATACTTTTTTTTTTTTTTTTTAAGTACTTTACACGATTGTTAGAGGAGATTCCAGAGCTGAAGCAGTGTTTAGATCTACTCAAAGACTAGGTGAATCAAGACTTTTATTTACATTTCTGAAACCGCTTAGTACAATCACAGATGAAAGCAATCTATAGTAAATCCTATATCCACAGAATTCTGAAAATACTGTGTCTTAATTCTTACAAGCAGAGGTTTTGCTAACAATGAGGGTGATAGTTAAGTTCCTTGCAGTAAATTGGTTGGGTGGGAGCTGTGGATTTTTCATTGTGATCCATATTGCCCATCAGAATGATGGTTCCACTTTACAGTCCTGTGTAAGAATGTCTCGTTTCCTCACACCATTCACTAACACAATGTTAATCATACTTTTTGATCTGATAGGTCTTGTGTGTTAATTTGTGCGTGTGTGTGTGTGTGTGTGTGTGTAACAGTTAAAATTTTGATATGGGTTTTCAGTCTGGACTAGTTTTATCCTTCTAGCTGTGTATATAGAAGTACAGTGTCCACTCTGTTCTCCTTAGAGAAACAGTACTGATGACTGTTACAAAATTAAAGCATTCTAGTAGGTCAGTATCATGCCAGTTTCAAAAACATTTCAATGACTTCTCATAGCTCTAGTCCAAAAACAAAGGTTTTATTTGTTAGTAATCTCTATACCCAACATGGCGCTCAAACTCACAACTCCGAGTAAGAGTTACATGTTCCTCCAACCAAGCAGCCTGGTGCCCCTGTAAGTTGTTGGTTTAAATAGGTGTCTGTGTTCCATGAAACACGTGTCCTTGTCTATTCTTGTTCATTGTTTTGCATCTTTCTGCTGTCTAGCCCTTGAACACTCAGAACACTTAATCCTTACCCAGTTTTTGTGTGAAAGCTCAGCTCCTCCTTAATTTCAGGCTCATAGCTACCCACCATTAACGTTGTATACATATCCTCTTTTTCTCTTTCTGCATATTTTTTAAATATGATACATATATTTAAACATGGTAAATACTTATTGAGTACCTGTTCTGTGCCTTGCTGGGGTAATATTCATTCTTTCATTCAACAGATGTTTTTGGTATCTACTATGTGAGCTTGGTGTAGTATTCTAGAGAGGCTCTGGGATAAAGCCCCAGAAGGTGAAGTTCCTTTCTTCATGTGCCATATGTTTTATAAATTTTTAAAGTTTTTTTTCTTTTTAAATTTATTTTTAGTTAATTAATTTTTTTTTTTAATTTTTTTTTTCAACATTTTTTATTTATTTATTTTTGGGACAGAGAGAGACAGAGCATGAACGGGGGAGGGGCAGAGAGAGAGGGAGACACAGAATCGGAAACAGGCTCCAGGCTCCGAGCCATCAGCCCAGAGCCTGACGCGGGGCTCGAACCCACGGACCGCGAGATCGTGACCTGGCTGAAGTCGGACGCTTAACCGACTGCGCCACCCAGGCGCCCCTTTAGTTAATTAATTTTTAACTTTACATCCAAGTTAGCATATAGTGCACCAATGATTTCAGGAACAGATTCCAGTGATTCATCCCCTCTAACACCCAGTGCCCATCCCACCAAGTGTTTTCCTTAATGCCCTTTGCCCGTTTAGCCCATCCTTCCTCCAGCAACCCTCTGTTTGTTCTCTATATTTAAGAGTCCTTGTGTTTTGTCCCCCTCCCTGTTTTTATTTTTGTTTCCCTTCCCTTATGTTCATCTGTTTTGAATCTTAAATTCCACATATGAGTGAAGTCCTAGATTTGTCTTTTTCTGACTAATTTCGCTTAGCATAATACCCTAGAGGGAACTAGAGTTCTATCCAGGTTGTTGCAAATGGCAAGATTTCGTTCTTTCCGATTGCCGAGCAATGCCCCAGTGCGTGCATGCGTGTGTGTATACCACATATATATACCACATCTTTATCCGTTTATCTGTCGATGGACATTTGGGCTCTTTCCATACTTTGGCTATTGTTGATAGTACTGCTATAAACATTGGGGATTTAAAGTTTTTATTTATTTATTTTGGAGAGAGAGAGACCCAGTGGGGAAGGGCAGAGAGAGGGAGAGAGAATCTCAAGCAGGCTCCGCACTGCCAGCACAGAGCCCTGATGTGAACCCTGAGATCTTGAGAGATGTTGACCCGAACCAAAATCAAGAGTCGGACTCTTAACCTACTGAGCCACCCAGGCACCCCTCATGTGCCATATATTTTACAGGTGAGACAGAATATAATCAAACAGCATGACTGTTATTTTAGAAGAAAAAGGGAGCAGCTCCTGGGTGGCTTAGTTGATTAGGCATCCAAGTCTTGGTTTCTGATAAGGTCAAGATCTCAGGGTCTTGTGATCTAGCCCTGCCACCTGTTCAGTGCTGGGTGGCACTTGGGGGCAGAACCTGCTTAAGAGTCTCTCCCTTGCTCTTCCCCTCCCTTCCTCCCTAGCTCACTATTTATTTATTTATTTATTTATTTATTTCCCTCCCTAGCTCTTTCTAAAATAAAAATAAATCAAAAAAAATTTTTAAAAGGGGAGGAATGTCCCACTGCATACTTTTTGCCAGTTATTTTTATTTGATAATGTACCTTTTTCCATATTAGTGCATCTAGAAAACTTACCTTACTCTTTTTAATAGCTATGTGATACTTCATTGTGTAGAGGTAGATGTGTTATAATTTAGCCATTTGCCTCCTGAAGGACCTTTGGGTTTCTGGGTTTTGCTGCTGTATAGATCCTGCTTCTGTAAACATCCCTCTATATGTATCTGGGTTGAGTGAGTGTTTTCACTTAGGTTGCAAGTTGAGAAACTGCTGAGTAGAGGGCATGATGACCATTTAAAATTTTGATTGGTGGTAAAAGTTCATACTATTTAATACTGCATCCTGTATTCACCCTATTTCACCCTGGGAAATAGGCATTCTTATTTCAAACATCAACGTCATTAGTGAAAAATACCATCTTATTTTCATATGCCTTTTTTTTTTTTTTTTTGCTAGTGGCTTTGGGCATCTTGTTATATATGGGTGTTCTGGATTGTTGATCATTTTCTTACTGATTTTCAAGAGCTCTTTGAGTATTTCTGCTGAAGGTACTTTGCCCCCAATTTTTTTTTTTTTTTGACTTTGTGGGTTTTGTTTCTCTTTTGGTACATTCAAACTCATGATATTTTTATGTGGTCATATTATCAATGCTTATCTTTATGGCTTCTGGATTTCCCAATTCCAATATTGTAGAAATATTCACCCATGTTTTGTTTTAGTACTGATGGTCTCATTTTATGTATTCAGTCTTTTTTTTTTTTTTTTTTTTTTTGTGTGTGTGTATTCATTCTTTGTCCTCTTCAGTTTCATTTGATTGAGGGAGTGAGATAAGGATCCATCTTTATTTTACTTTTTACCAAATGGCTACTCAATTTTTTCAAACCATTTATTGAGTAATCTAGTCTTTTCCTCCACGAGTTCAAAAGGCTACCTTTATTATATGACAAATTATTGGGTATACTTGGATTTATTTCTCATCCCTGTTCTAATGATTTGATTCATTGTATCTCTTAGGATCGCCGTTCCACTTACTGGGTAACAATTAAAAAATACCTGATAGGGTGAATCCTTCTTAATTACTCTTAGAATTTTTCTAGTGTTCTTTTTTAATTAAAATTTATTTTTTTACATACAGGAAAGTACACGAATCCTAAAAATTACACAGGATGAATTACCACAAAGGGAACATACCTATGTATCTGCCACCAATATTAAAATGGCACTAGCATTCCAGAACACACCCATGTTTCATTTGCTGCCTCTTAATTGGTCATTAGCCTCTTCCTGCTCCTTAAACGTAACCAAGCACTGCCCTTACTTTGGACACCACAGATTGTTTTGCCTATTTTGAACTTTGTGTATAATTAGTTATACCTTGTAGTTCTTTTTGTGTCTGGCTTCTTTTGTTCAGCATTGTGTGATTTGTCCACATTGTGGGTAATGGTAGTGTGTTCATTTTTAATGTGCAGTATTTCATTGTGTTACAATATACTTTATCCTTTCTGCTGCTAATGGTCATCTGGAATTTTTCCAGTATTTGGCTGTTATGAACAAAGCTGCAGTGAAAACTTTTGTATGTATCTTTTGGTGCCATACATACGCTTTTTTTCGTGTGTGTGTGTGTGTGTGTGTGTGTGTGTGTGTGTGTTTTATTTATTTATTTATTTATTGAGAGTGTGTGAGCCCGGGAGGTGCAGAAAGAGGCGGGCAGAGGATTCAAAGCGGGCTCCTTGCTGCAGGGAGCTCGATGTGGGGCTCAAACCCATGAACTGTGAGGTCATGACCTGAGCTGAAGTTGGAGCTTCAATCCATTGAGCCACCCACGTGCCCCTTTATGTATACATTTTTGATAAAAGGACTTGCTGGGTCATAGAAGTTTATTTACCTTACTAGATGATGCCAGAGACTGTTTTCCAAAATGGTCATACCACATTCTACTCTCATGAGTGCTCTGTGAGAGAATTCATTTGCTATATATCCTCACCATAATCATTTTAATTTTAGCCATTATGATGGATGTGTCATGACATCGAACTGTGGTTTTATTTTATTTTTTGGTTCATTGAGAGAGAGAAGCGGGGCTTGTGTTTTACCTGAAGTGGGACAGAAGCTCACCCAAGGTGGGGCTCGAGCTCACTCAGTGTGGGACTCGAACTCTCGAACTCCCAAATGGAGTTTAGCCTGAGCTGAAGTCTGGTGCTTAACAACTGAGCCACACCCAGGAGCCCTTATTTTACTTTTTTAAAGTTTATTTATTTTAGGGGTGCCTGGGTGGCTCACTTGGTTAAGCATCCGACTTCCCACTCAGGTCATGATCTCACAGTTTGTGAGTTCAAGTCTCATGTTGGGTTCTGTGCTGACAGCTCAGAGCCTGGAGCCTGCTTCCGATTCTGTCTCCCCCTCTCTCTCTGCCCCTCCCCTGCTTATGCTCATGCTCTGTCTCTCTCTCAAGAATAAATAAACATTTAAAAAAATTTTTAAAATAAAGTTTATTTATTTTGTGAGAGGGAGAGACCTGGCAAGGGGCGGAGAGAGAGAGAGACAGATCGACTGAGCCAGCCAGACACCCCAGGCCCCATTTTTCTATTTGGTTATTGTGTTGATTTGTAGTTCTTTATTTTGGATAAAATAAAGCTTTGTTGGGGTGTGTCTGGCTGGCACAGAGGAGCATGCAACTCTTGATCTCAGGGTCATTAGTTTGAGTCCTATGTTGAGTGTAGAAAACACTTGAAAGAAAGGTTTGAATATATAGCAAAAATCTTCCACTCTTGCCTTTTTATACTTTAAAAAAAAATCTTTTCATTTTTCAGAAATGTTTATTTTTGAGAGACAGCGAGAGAGAGCGCGCAAGTAGGGAAGGGGGGCCAGAGAGAAGGGAATGGAGGATCCAAAGCCGGTCTGCACCGACAGCAGAGCCTGATGCAGGGCTCAGACTCATGAACCATGAGATCATGACCTGAGCCAAAGTCGGAAGTCCACCACTGACCCACCCAGGTGGCCTTACTTTTTTTGTTTGTTTGTTTTAAGATTTTATTTTTAAGTAATCTCTGTCCCCAACCGGGGGCTTGAACTTAAAACCCTGAGATCAAAAGTCACATGCTCTAATGACCGAGCCACCCAGGTGCACCTACTTTTTACTGTCAGTAGCGTTTTTTAATGAACAGAAACACTAATTTCATTATAGCCCAATTTATCAATATTTTTCTTTATGGTTGTTACTTTCTTGTGTGTATTTAGTTTAAGAACTCTTCATCTTCCCTCAGGTCCTAAAGGTATTATCTTTACTGTCCTCTACAAGCTCTCTTCTATTGTCTTTCAGAATGAGATCTAGGTCCACATGGCGTTGATAACTTATTTTATTCTTGTGATTAGGGAAGTAAGGGCCTGGAAGAATTTAAGGGTTTCCTGTTTTTGTGACCTTGGCAATGTAGAAGAGAGTTGAATGACTGTCAGTGGTAAATAGCTTTGATGATAGAAGAAGGTTTAGAAGAGAGGGAGAGAGGGAGGGAGGGGGAAGGAGAGAAGGAGAGAGGGAGAGAGAGGACATACATGGGGGGGGGAATAAAAATTAGCTAAATGGGGCTTTCTTTTACAAATCCTCTGTACCTCATGTCTTTCTTGGCTTCCAAGGCAATGATCTAATTATTAAGAAAAAGTTATTCTTATATTTGGGACAATCTTACAAAGAAATGAATAAAAGAAAAATTCCTATTTGATCTAAAATTCTTTCCTGTGTAATATTAAAAAAAAAAAAAACACTCTTTCAACTTTGTGTAATAAAACTAATTGAAATTTAGATTCCAAGATGGCACAAGATGTTTTTCTTGTGGCTTTATTTATTATATATTCTTCTATGTGCACTCCAATTTGAGTACTGATGAGCTAAAGTGGAATGTAGTGACATTAGGCTTCTAAGGAGTCTGAGCTCGCTGGTGACTTGATGAAGTCATCAAAAATAAAGCTACCCCTCAGACAACAGGTTGTAATATTTTTGTACTATTCCTTCTGATTTTTTTATTCTTATTTTTTTAACGTTTTATTTATTTTTGAGACAGGGAGAGACAGCATGAACAGGGGAGGGTCAGAGAGAGGGAGACACAGAATCTGAAACAGGCTCCAGGCTCTGAGCTGTCAGCACAGAGCCTGATGCGGGGCTTGAACTCACGGACCGCGAGATCATGACCTGAGCCGAAGTTGGCTGCTTAACCGACTGAGCCACCCAGGCGCCCTTGGAAAGGTATTTTTTAAGTTAGTACTAAGAATGTATCCACAGGATGTTACAGAGTTTATAAAAGTACTAATTTCTAATCACTGCATCATAGTCCATTTTACATGCCCCAAAGTATTGAACTATTTTCTTACTGGGCATTTGTCTGCCTGCCTGCCTGCCTTTTACTGGCCTCCCCCACCCCTTCTTCTTTTGTTAAGGTCTTTTTTTGTTGTGCTCCTTCTGAGCATCCTTGTAAATAAATATTATCTACCTTTTTGATTATTTTCTTAGAAAAAAGTTGTAAACGTTACATGAACATTCTTAAGGCTTTTGAAATACATTATTATTGCAAGATTTGCTCCCGCTGTCTGTACAATACGTGAAATCTGTGTCTCTGTGTCCTTGACATCAACTGAGTATGAAATTTAAAAAATTTTTGCCAGTTTTATCAGTGAATGATGGTATCTTTTATGAGTGAAGTTGGAAGGTATTTTATTTAAGCACGAAGCCATTATTTCCCAAATCGTATAAAGCTTGAGAAATGTTTCAAATCCTCCTCCTTGGAGAACTGAGTCCCACTGTAGGAGGGAAAAAGAAAAAAATTCCAAGTCTTAAATAAGCCTATCCACACAGGGAAAGACTTTTGACTTGCCAGTTAGCACCTCCCTCCTACCTCCCACCTCCCAACATCTTTCCTTTAATACCAATTTGGTATTAGAAAGGAATTCACGTATTTCCCAGTAGGCTCACTTTTTAAATCCTTTTTGCTTGGTTAATCCCTTTCTCTAATAGAAATTTGAATTTCAGGCCAAGTGATTTAATATGCTAATTACAAGAGTTGGATATATTGATCATTTTTATGAGCTGCAGGTTTTGAATCTGGACTTAATGGGGCATAACTTGAGGTTTGGAAAAAGGAAGATATTTCACTTTTGCTAGGCGGCAGAACCTCAAAGGTTGATTGGATTCTTCAGCTTAAAAACATATACTTAACATTTTTTAAATATCCAATAAACTAAAGGATTGCCAACACTTTAGGATGGCGTCCATCCATGATATTTAACAAATTTGGTGTTTAATTTTATTGACTTTGTCAGCTGCTTCTCATATTTCTTTTGCGTAAAACTTTGTATGGCAGAAATCCTAGGAGAAGGGAAGGGGGGCATACATGTTAAGGGATCTGTTTGTTGCTGTTTTGTTTTTATGTCTGATTATATCTTGCATATCTAATACCTGAGACCTTGATACAATGAAGTTATGAAGAAAAACACTAGAATTTTCAATGACTAGAACCTAGAGTTCAGATCATCTTATTTCTCCTTTATGTTCACTTCTTCAGGAAAATAGGTGCTTTAGTAACTTAACAAGTTTCCTTTTCTTTAAAAAAAATTTATTTATTTATTTATTATTTTTTTTTTACATTTATTTCTTTTTGAGACAGAGAGACAGAGCATGAACGGGGGAGGGGCAGAGCCAGAGGGAGACACAGAATCTGAAGCAGGCTCCAGGCTCTGAGCTGTCAGCACAGAGCCCGACGTGGGGCTCGAACTCGCGCACCGCGAGATCGTGACCTGAGCCGAAGTCGGCCGCTTAACCGACAGAGCCACCCAGGCTCCCCTAAAAAAAATTTTTTTTAAATGTTTATTTATTTTTGAGAGAGAAAGAGAGACAGCATGAGTTGGGGAGGGGCAGAGAGAGAGGGAGACACAGAATCCAAAGCAGGTTCCAGGCTCTTGAGCTGTCAGTACAGAGCCCGATGCGGGGCTCAAACCCACAGACCATGGGATCATGACCTGAGCTGAAGCCGGACGCTTAACCAACTGAGCCACCCAGGTGCCCCAACAAGTTTCCTTTTCAATGAAAACTTAAATAGTTAAGGGTGAATAGTTGATAGTTATATGTTTTAAGTAGGGAAATGGTTTTTGTTTTTATTTGTATGTGTATATGTATATATATATGAAAATTATTTTTAAAAAGTATGCATTGAGAACATGTATTCCCACCTCTGCTCCCATTTCTTTCACATCCTCTGTAAAAACAACTTTTATATTCTTTAAAAAAATTTTTTTTGAATGTTTATTATTTATTTTTGAGAGAGAGAGACAGAGTGCCAGCTGGGGAAGGGCAGAGAGAAGGAGACATAGAATTTGAAACAGGCTCCAGGCTCTGAGCTGTTAGCACGGAGCCCGATGCGAGGCTTGAACTCACGAATGGCGGGATCGGGACCTGAGTTGAATTAAGTAGGATGCTTAACTGAGAGAGCACCCAGGAACCCCTATGCTTTTTTTCTGTTTAATTTTTTTAATGTTTATATTTGAAACAGAGAGAGAGACAGCACAAACAGGGGAGGGACAGAGAGAGAGACAGAGACAGAATCCAAGGCAGGCTGTAGGCTCTGAGTTGTCAGCACAGAGCCCAACGCGGGCTCCAACCCATGGAACTTCATGAGATCGTGACCTGAGTCAAGTCAGACACTTAACCCACTGAGCCACCAGGCACCTCTTTTCTATTCTAAGTTTATTTTGAGAGAGAGCCTGTGAAGTGGAGCAGGGGAGGGGCCAAGAGAATTCCAAGCAGGCTCTTAGCTCCACACAGGGCTTAAATCCAGGAACCACCCATGAACCTCGAGATGATGCCCTTGCATACGAGGGGCGGGGGTGCACTGAGAGAGAGAGAGAGGGAGAGAATCTTAAGCAGGCTCCACGCTCAGCGTGGAGCCCAACACAGGGCTCGAAATCACAATGGTGAGATCATGACCTGAGCCGAAAGTCTGAGTCTGACTTTGAACTGAGTCACCCTGGCACCCTAAGGAACAACTTTCATTACTTTCTGCAAGCACATTTTCTTATTCCTCCCCTTTCTGACACAGTGTTGCATACCGCATACAGTGTTTTCTTTGTTTAGTTTTGTTTTTAATGTGTGTTTATTTTGTGAGAGAGAGAGACATGGAGCCAGAATCCCAAGCAGGCTCTGCTCCGTCAGAGGAGAGCCTGAGGTGGGGCCGAACTTACGAACTGTGAGATCATGACCTGAGCCGAAATCAAGAGTCTGGTGCTGAACCAACTGAGCCACCCAGGCACCCCATTCCCCATACACTGTTTTATACCTGTAGACGTTTCTATGTCAGTAGTTAAAAGCTTCCTGGTTGGTTTTGTTTTTGAGAAGTCAAAAGCTTTAAAAAATTGAGGTAAAATTATATACATTGAAAGGTCCTGTTCATTTAGACTTTTTTCAGTAGATTTCATTTTTAGATTTTATATTTGGGTGCTGCTATTTGTTTTTTTGTTTGTTTTTTTAAGTAGGCTCCAAGCCCAATGTGGGGCTTGAACTCAAGATCTTACCCCAAGATGAAGAGTCCCCTGCTCCGCCCACTGAGCCAGTCAGGTGCCCCCTAGATTTTATTTTATGGAGTAGCTTTAGGGTCACAGCAAAATTGAGTACAAATCTGGAGGTTTCCCATGTACCTCTGAGCCCACATATGCATAGCCTTTCCCACTATCGCACCCCCCACCAGAGGATTACATCTGTTAACAGTCTCCATTCACACATCATTATCATCCAGTAGCTATAGTTTGTTTTTTGTTTTTAATTTAGGTTGATGTTCTTTTTCTCCTAAGAGGTTATTATTTATTTATAGCAACCTCTGTGCTCAAAGTGAGGCTGGAACTCACGACCCCAAGATCAAGAGTCACGTGCTCTTACCCGATGACCAGTCAGGTGCCCGTTTTTTTTTTTGGTTTTTTTTTTTTAAGTTTTAATTTAAATTCCATTTAGTGTAATATTAGTTTCAGGTGTATAATATAGTGAAACAAGTGTGCTCCTTAATCCCCATCACCCATTCTGCGCATCCCCCCACCCCCCTTCCCTCCTTTCTGGTAACCATCATAATGTTTATAGTTTACATTAGAGTTTGGATTCTGTGGGTTTGGACAAATGTATAATGACATATTCACCATTATAGTATCATATGGAATAATTCACTGGTTAAAAATCCTCTGCCCTGCCTATTCATCCTTCCACCCCTCCTAACATCCCCCCCAACTATACTTTTTACTATTTCCGTAGTTTTGTCTTTTTCAAAATGTAATATAATTAGAAATAGTACATGGCCTTTTCATATTGGCTTCTTTTTTTTTTTTTAATTTTTTAGTGTTTATTTTTGAGAGAGAGAGAGAGAGACAGAGTGTGAGTGGGGGAGGGGCAGAGAGACAGGGAGACACAGAATCTGAAAGCAGGCTCCAGGCTCTGAGCTGTCAGCACAGAGCCCGACGCAGGGCTCGAACTCGGGAACCATGAGATCATGACCTGAGCCAAAGTCAGATACTTGACCCACTGAGCCACCCAAGCTCCCCACACATTGGCTTCTTTTGATTAGTAGTATGTATTTAAGCTTTTTTCATCACTTGGTAGCTCATTTCTTTTTAGTGCTGTATAATATTTCATGTTTGGATATACCATGTATGGTTTATCCGTTCTTTATCACCTACTTATCCTTTATCAACTATTACCTACTTAAGGGCTTCTTAGTTGCTTCCAAGTTTTGGCAAATAAGTGCACAGCTGCTTTGTAAACATTTGTGTGCAGGGTTTTGTGTGGACAAGTTTTCAGCTGCTTTGGATACATGCTTAGGAGCCCAATGAGCATGATTGTTGTATGGTATAAGAGTATGTTTAATTTTGTAAAACAAAACACCAGACTGTCTTCCAAAGTGGCTGTAACCACTTTGAATTCCCACCAGCAACGAGAGTTCCTGTTGTTCCAGTCTCCAGTCTCACCATCATTTGTTATTATCAGACTTCTGGATTTTGGCTATTCTAATAAGTGTGTGGTGGTATTTCATTGTGGTTTTAATTTGCATTTCCCTGATGACATATGATGTGGAACATCTTTTCATATGCTCATATCTTTGATGATGTGTCTGTTGAGGGCTTTGGCTCATTTTTAAACACTGAGGTTGTTTTTCTTATTTTTGAGTTTTAAGAGTTCTCTGTAGGGGTACCTGAGTGGCTCAGTGTGTTAATAAGCCTCTGACTTCAGCTCAGGTCATGATCTTGCAGTTGGTGGGTTTCAGGCCCCACTGCAGGCTGCTTGGGAGTCTGTGTCTCCCTCTCTCTCTGATGCGTGCGTGCGCTCTCCCTCTTTCTCTCTCAACTTAAAAAAGAGTTCTGTATATATTTATTTATTTTTTAAAGTTCTTATTTTCAGAGAGAAAGCACAAGTTGGGGAGGGGGCAGCGAGAGAGAGGAGAAAGTGAGGACCTCAATGAGACTCTGAGCTGCCAGTCTGAGCCCAGTGCAGGGTTCGAACTCACAAACCCATGAGATCATGACCTGAGTTGAATTCAGATGCCCAACCGACTGAGACATACAGGTGCCCCTCTTTGTATATTTTAAAAGACAGCCCTTTATCAGTTGTCTTTTGCAAATATGTTTCTCCCAGTCTGAGGCTGGTCTTTTTATTCTCTTTACAGTGCCTTTCATAGCAGAAATTTTAATTTTAATGAAGTCCAGTTTATCAGTTCTTATCTTCATGGATTGTGTATTGTTGTATCGAAAAAGTCATCATTAAATCCAAGATCATTTAGATTTTTCTCCTAAGTTATCTTTGAGGAGTTTTATTGTCTTGTGTTGTTTTATATTTAGGTCTGTGATCCATTCTGAGTTAATTTCTGTGAAGGGAGTTCACTAAGTTTTTATAGGTAATCACCACCCCAGTCAATGTAGAGAACATTTCCAACATCCCAGAAAGTTCCTTCATACCCTCTTCCGCTTAGTTCCCATCTCCCTATAGGTAACCACTATTCTGATTTCTTTCTACATAGATTAGTTTTGTCTTTTCTTGAACTTTATATTAATGGACTGCTAACAGTCCATTATTTTTTTGTGTCTGGATTCTTTCGCTTTACATCATGCTTTTGAGAACCATCTATGTTGCATGTATCAGTTTTTTGGGGGGAGGCGGACTGAGTAGTAGTCTGTGGTATGAATTTACCCTAATTTGTTTATTCTATTGATGGATATTTGGATCATTTACAGCTTGTAAATAAAAATTTCCTATTAGCTTTCATGTACAGTCTTTGGATATTTGTATTCATTTCTCTTCTATATGGTTATATTTTATAGTACTGTATGGATTTTCCTTAGGTTATTCAACCAGTTCCCTGTAAATTAATTGATACTGGGCTTATTTTCAGTCTTTTGCTGTTACTAACAATGTTTCAAAATATAACATTTATTTTATTTATTTTTAATGTTTATTATTATTTTTTTAATGTTTGTTTATTTTTGAGAGAGAGGGAGACACAGAATCCAAAGCAGGCTGCAGGCTCCAGGCTCCAAGCTGTTAGCACAGAACCTGACACGGGGCTTGAGCCCGTGAGCCCATGAGATCGTGACCTGAGCCGTAGTTGGAGGCTTAACCAACTGAACCACTCAGGCTCCCCAAGAAGACTTAATGACATTGTTTGGTTTTATTTTATTTTTTTAACAACTGCTAATCAGTTTATTAAAAAGGTTGATTTAAGCATCTGCAATGGTGACTTCAGCCTTGACTCTCAGCTCAATACTGATGGAAGTAATCTGCTTACCAATCTTAGAAGGACTGTGCAAATCAATGAGTCACTTGTGGATCCTCATCTGAAAACGAGCCCACGTCTTAGAACCCTCACCACAAGGAGTTTTTTGATAGTGATTCTCATAGTCTTGGTAGGCTTCCCAACTGGTCCTTTCACTTTGAGACTCTTCCTTTGTGCCTCTGATCAAGTCATTCTAATCGAGGGAATCCCCACCTCTGGTTCCACCAGTGTCTTCCTGGTGTATTTAAAATTCTGACTGCAGCAAGATTTCCTGACCCCAACGCAGGGCTTGATCTCACAAACCATCAGATCCTGACCTCAACCAAAATCAAGTCAGAGGCTCAACAAACTGAGTCACCCAGGAGCCCCTTAAAGAGTGTTATTGACATTGTTTTGTTTTTCTTTAAAAAAATTTTTTTAATGTTTATTTTATTTTTGAGAGAGACAGAGTATGAGCGGGGGAGGGGCAGAGAGAGAGAGGGAGACACAATCTGAAGCAGGCTCCAGGTTCTGAGCTAGTCGGCATAGAGCCTGATGTGGGGCTCGAACTCACAAACTGTGAGATCATGACCTGAGCTGAAGTTGGGGACACTTAACCGACTGAGCCACGCAGGCGCCCCTGTTTTTCTTTTTTAAATGCTTATTTATTTAAGTACCTGAGACAGAGCACAGGTGGGGGAGGGGCAGAGAGAATGAGAGAGAGAGAGAGAGAGAGAGAGAGAGAGGGAGAGAGAGGGAGGGAGACACAGAATCTGAAACAGGCTCCAGGCTCTGAGCTGTCAGCACAGAGCCTGATGCAGGGCTCAAACCCATGAGCTGTGAGATCCTGACCTGAAGTCGGGCACTCAACCAAGGGCCACCCAGGTGCCCCTGACATTGTTTTAATAGTTAATTTGCTTTGGGGATTTTTTTTTTTTAACCTGACCTGAGAAATGGAAAACTTTAGATGGTCGTGCTTATTTTAACACTGCCAATGTTTCCGAGCAGGTTGGGTCTTAGAAGGATGGATGAAAAGATCCAACCTTGGAATCCCCTCAAAGAAGGCTGCTGTAGGGCCAGTCACCCTGCCTCAGAATGGTAACTGCACATTGTGAAACATGGTTAGCCAGGATCCTGAGGCCTCATCTGTCCCAAAGGCTACGTGCTGATGTTCTTTTGGATCCTCTTGGGCAGAATGCAGAATTTCAGATGAAATCAGGTTGTTGGATGAATGAACATTTTATGAATTTCTAGATGTATTTTCAAGGCATCTATTTTTTTGTGATTTCCAACCTTTAAAGAACATTTTTTAAAATGTCATTTCCACCCTTTAAAAAACATTTTTTTTAAAAAATGTTTTATGTATTTTTGAGAGAGCACAAGGGGGGGAGGGACAGAGGGGGGGGGGTGGACAGAGGATCTGAAGCTGGCTCTGGGCTGACAGCAGAGAGCCCAACTCAGGGGCTCGAACTCACCGCTTGAACTTCGAACTCCTGAACTGTGAGATCATGACCTGAGCTGAAGGTGATGCTTAGCTGACTGAGCCACCCAGGTGCACCAAAAAAATATTTTAAATGGAACCACATACATAAAAACCTGACTTCTTTTCCCCCCTCACTCACCACAAAAGTGATAATTAGTAAGTGCTGTTGATTTGAACTTGGTGCCAGCGGCATCTTCTGATCCTCATTTCTTGTCTCTTCGAACAGCATCCCTTTTAAATTTCACTGTCATTTCACTGTCATTCCCCTCCCCCGCCCCAACACACACACACACACACACACACACACACACACACACACACACACACACACACACAAACAAGAAGAGCCAGGATTTATTCTTTGAAAAATCTCCCATTAAAAAAACAAAAACAAAAACAAAAAAACCCTTAGAGGCTTAAAACTTGTCTTATTGAGAAGCAGGAGGAGCTTTATAAGAATGGCATTTGTTGAAAAAGCAAAACTTGTGGAATCTTCAGGTGATTCTTATAAGGCACTCTGGTAGAGAAGCACAATTAGAGGCTCTTTCTAAAGTGTAAATCCGATTATTTTTCTTTTAAATAGCTTATGGTGGCTCGTTGTTGTTGTTGTTGTTGTTGTTGTTGCTGCTGCTGCTTCTTGGATGAAGTCCAAGCTCTTATCTGTTCTGTGAGCTGATGTGGCCCCTGACTTCCCTGCAAAGCCTCCAGCTGTGCTGAGCTGGAAGGCCTCCTCCCCTCCGTAGCTTGGTGGAGCTGGGCGGGCTGCATTGATTTCCTCCTGCTTGATTCTCCAGCCTTCCGTCTCCATTTGCTCCCCTCTGCCTGGAATGCTCTGGAGTTTTCCCTCCCCCATGGAGTGAGTTCCTGAGCACCCTTGGAGACTCTCACCTCCACAGCACCGTGCCTCCCTTCCTGTGAGATCTCTGCTGTGGAGTCCAGAGTCCCTGCTTCATGCCATCACTGCATTGATGTCTCTGAAGTTATCCTTTTGCTTGCCCGTCGCCTCATGTGCTGCGAGCCCGTCTTTGATGCCTAGGACCTTGTCATTCCTTTCAGTATCCTCAGGTCACCCTTTGAAGTCTAGTTGCTTTTATAAGATGCTAGGTTCGGGTTACACAAAATGATACTGTTTACTGTTATGTGCGTGTTGTGATCTGTCTAGTGGACATGTATTGATTGATAGCAGTGTTGATAGTAGGCACCCTGAGGCTTTTTATATGTGTGTGTGTGTGTGTGTGTGTGTGTGTGTATAAACATATATATATGAACATTTAATGCTATAAATTCCCCTCTAAGCACTTAATTTAGTTCCATCTCACAACTTCTGGTATGCTTTATTCAATTCAAAGTATTTTCTTATTTTCCTTGTGATTTCTTCTCTTTTCAAAAGCTTTCTTTTGTGAAAAATATGTAAGGAACATCACGCCCTCCCCATTAGAAAAATTAGAGTCATAATGGGGCATCTAGGTGGTTTAGTCAGTTAAGCGTCCAGCTCTTGATTTCTGCTCAGGTTATGATCTCATGGTTCGTGAATTTGATCCCTGCATTTGGGCTCTGTGCTGATGGCATGGAAGGAGCCTGCTTGGGATTCCTGTCTCCCTCTCTCTCTCTGCCCCTCCCCTGCTCACCCTTTCTCTCTCTCTTTCTCAAAAGTAAATAAATACAGAGAAAAATTAGAGTCATAATGGATAACTTTGTATCCTGTTTATTGAGAATTCTGTTTGAGCATGGTCACATATCATTAAAGTATTGCTTGAAAAGAGTTTTAATGGCTGCATAATACTCCATGTCACTACCACAGTTCAACATCGTCCCTGTGTGGTTGGGCCAGTAGCTTGTTTCTAAACAGTTTTCTGGTATAAGCAACTCTGATTTTCCTGTGGTTGGGCAGGTAGCTTGTTGCTAAGTAGTGATGATAATCTTTGAAAGTATTTGTTGACATCTGTGTGTGCTTAAGATACGATCTGGTGGTTCTGAGTCAAAGTACCAGTAAGTCTTTATAATAATAATAATAATAATAATAATAATAATAATAATAAATAAATATATATATATGTATATATAAACATAATATACATATAGTCAAGTTGCTTTTCAGAAAAAGGCTGCATTAGGCGAAGCTTCAGTGTAGTCAGATTTTCACCAGGAGCAGGAAAGTTGGCATGCTGTCCTTCCTTCATTGACTTATGCCTGGGCCGTCTGTGACATGGTGTCCTAAGAGCTAAGAAGCAAAGATGATGAGAAAAACAAAGCAGTAATCCTTTTAATGACCATTCACAGGGACTGAGAGCTCCACCCCATTTCCCATCAAGCAGTGAATTTTCTTCCAAGTGCATAGCAACTATGAAATCATTGGCTATAAATTTTTGTTCGTTGTGTTGGAAGATACTCTTAAATGGCAGATCCTTGGAGATCTGTCGGAACAGCTGAAACTTCATCTCTTACCTGTGGCCAGTATCGAAGGCACTAGACATACGTAGCCTATTGTTTTTCCACTCTGCAGCCGAGCAGGTTTTGATCTGCGGAAAATTGATTTCCTTCTTCACAGTTTTGGGCACTATGCAGACATCTCTGTTCCCTTCTTACCTCGCTGTCTACGTGGTCCCCAAGTCCTGTTGATTCCCTCGCATCGATAAACTTGAATTCAGCTTTCCTGCGTTCCTGCTGCCACTAAACTGGTTTAGGACTTGATCCTCCATTAGGATTGCTGCCGAGGTGTTCTGCTGGCTTAAAATCACAGCAAGTCATGTCACAGCTGCTTAGCGAGTCAAACCAAACGTTTTGGAACCTATCCCCCGTCTACCACTTCAGCCACTTGGTGTCTTTCTGTCGCACAGTTCTGGAGAAAGTACCTATTGGGATTCATCGTTATGTTTCGTTGTCGCAGTGTTGTTGCATATTCTGTGGACCTGTGCACAGGGGTAGAATCCTTGAAACAAAATGTTGGTGTCATTTTATATTTGAGACATTTTCTCAAGTTTTCCCAAAAGAGTTGTGTTTGAGCTCCCGTTGCACAGCGGCTTGTGCTTGATACTGCTTCATCGTTGGGAACTTTTTGCTGATTGGGTAAGAGAAGACATCTTTCGTGGCTGTTTTAAGTTTGCATTTCCCTGGATTTGAGTATTTTCTCCTGTGTTTGTTAACTAGCTTTATAAGAAAGTTTAGAGACAGAGAGGCAACCCGTGTTTAAGAATTAGGTCTGTCAGAGACTGAAGTGGCTTTTAGAATGGTAATAACAGGAATAGCTTTATTTAGTTAGTTCATATTTGTTAGCACTCCTAGACACAGGTGAAAGAGCCTTGAAACTAGCTAGCCAGAAGGAAAATGACTAGGGAGGGCTTCTGTCTGTTAATTCAGGGAAATTTGGACAAATCACAGATAAGGCAGGGAGCCTTTTCATGAACCACCTGTTTCTGCTTCTCAGACAAATCAGCATGTTGGTTCCTCCCTAGGCCGCCAAGCTTTCCAGGTCCCATGCCATCCAGAAGTCTCTTGCCACCTCAGAGGGACGAATGTTTCTCCCCCTGTTCCTCACTTTGCCATTTGAAACATCTTGTGGGATTTTTGTGTTTCAGTGATGGATTGGAGCTGCATCTCAGCAGCTCTTGGTAGTGTAGCCGGGGTGCCTGAGCCTCTGGCTCCCGGGGTCCCACACGGACCAGGTTTGCCTGCTCACTGACAAACTCCAAAGGCAGAGACGCGAGTGGTAGTAAAACAAGAAAGGAATTTATTTCTGTTGACACCCTGGACTGGCATCTCCCAAGACTGTCTCCCAAGTGCCAAAAATACTTCCAGGTTTATGTAAGGAAAATGTGAGGCAAAGGCTGGTGGGTACATGCAGGGAAGCAGTGAAGGTCATTGTCCTGGGTGGGGTCTTGCTGGCTCTGGGCCGTTCTTATTGCTTGGGGTGGGTGGGGGAATGGCTCACGTCAGGGGACCTTTTGTCTGAGTTCAGAGATAAGCTGGAAAGAAGAATTTAATCAGTTAGAAAGTTCAAGGTCAAAATGGTGATCATTGAGGTCCTTTCATTAGAACTACAAGACCCAAGGAACAGTTTGTTCTCAGAAAAAAAGGCCTTATAGGGCAGCGGTAGATGAAGAAACTTGGCACATGCAGTTATACAGTAATAGATATCAGCCATACGAACAAAAGTAATGTCTTTAATCTCTAGACCCAACCTGGGGCACGAACTCATGACCCTGAGGTCAGGAGTCTCATGCTGTACCAACTGAGCCAGCCAGGTGCCCCCACAAACCTATTCTTAAGCCAGCTGATGTAGAAGTAAATGAGATGGGAGAGTAGGAAAGAACCAGGTTGACTGTTTTCTCATGCTGGGTTTTTGTGGTTTGGTTCTCTGATCACCCTGGAGACAGAAGGAAGGATTTCTGAAGTTAGTTATAAGGTTTGTAGAAGTTTATATTCAGAGAAGGTGAGTGGCATCACCCTGATTAAATCAGGGCTACTTGTGACCTTGAAAAGGTTACTTGATTTCTAAGCCAGCTTTAGCAAATCCTGCTTTCTAGGGCCAAGTAAGTAATATAAATGGGTCAAACTGGCTAGGGTGTTTACACAGTAGTAAACCAGTCTTTCCTGGAAAACATGTGTGCCTGTCTCCTATCTTGAGACACTCAGCCTTCTTGATCTCTTTTTACACTTTGATAGAAACAGGTATGCAAAAATATTTTTCTGCTATAAGAAAATTGGTACACATGTGATGATAAATGCTACGTGACACCCGTGGCCTACTCTTCCCGTGGATAAAATGAACTTCCAGGGCACTGGAGACTGAATGGAGAGGTTTCATCTGTAGGCATTCTAGCCTCTGATATTGGTATTCTGTTGTGCTGCTTAGGGTGGCTTGGGAGTAATCGCTTGTAGTTAGAAATGGTTTTACCATTTATGCTTTTTAAATAGATTCTCCACTTCTCCAAACAAGACAACAAACAAACCCAGAAAAGCCCCCACAAGACTGGGTTCATGGAGAAATGGTAGCCCCTATTTGGAAATCTTTATAATCTGTTAGCATAACTGCTTTTATTACTGCAAAGCGCTGCCATTGGCTTTTTGAGTTCTTACCTGCAGGTGTGGCCCTAGGGGCCCATAAGCCATAGGTTCTGCCTGGGGGTGGTGCTTCATCACTGCTTCAGCTCTGTGGTGATGGTGTTCTAGCTGATTGAACGCTTTGTCAGTAATACCTAGCCAGCAATTAATTTAAGAAGATGTGTACAAACAAAAAAAACAATACCAACACTCTAGGGCCAAATAATGCAAGTTGCTTTCAACTTCTCACATCTGTTTTGAAAGTTTTTTCAAAGTTCAACCGTGTTTCATCTAATTATCAGGCTGCAGCAAGGACCCAACTTTGGACCTGGTTGAAGAGTACAAGATTGCCCGGGGTGGTGGTGGGGGGGGGGGGGGGGGCTGGCAGTGAGGACAAGGATAGACTCTACTTTTTTTTTTTTTTTAAGTTTATTTATTTTGAGAGACTGCATGCACACATGTGTAAACCAGGGGAGAGGGGCAGAGAAAGAGGGAGAGAGAATCCTAAGCAGGCTCTGTGCTGTCAGCGCAGAGCTCAGACGTGGGGCTCAATCTCATGAACCATGAGATTATGACCTCAACCAGGGCACCCCTCTCCTCCATCATTCTTTTAGTACATCCCTACTTCTGGGTCACAGCAAGATGTTCCACGTTCCTCTTGTACTCTGTCCAGACTTGGAATCAGTCATTTCTCCAAGGAGCCGTGGGGAAGACTTAGAAATCAAGACCTGGTTGCTAGGAGTCTCACCTTATTGCTTCTACACCCTCAGCTGACAAAAGGCCATGTAGTTGGCCTGCCCAATTACATTTCGGATAAGACAACAGATGTTTTTTAATTTAAACATGTCATTTATCGGAAATTCAAATAACTACTGTTCTGTAGTTTATCTGGCAACCTTAATCTTCCTTCAAGTTTACACTTATTATTCCTGATCCAGTACTGCGGGGTTCATTTTATTCTTCCTCCCTTTTCTTATTTGTAACTTTCCAAAACTTGGTTTCCTTTATCCCCAGTATATTTACTTATTTATTCAAATAGAGAATATACGGAAAGTAGTTTTAGAATTGTTAACCTCTCTGTGAAAAGGAAGTCATTAAGATTTGGTATTTGTTCCTTTTTAGCCTGAAGACACCACTAAATGAGCTCGCTAATGAATGACCTTATTCAAGTTACTTGGGTTAGTTCCCCCTTCCCTTCATTGTGGATGTTATTTAGTTGGAATGTGTTTATGTTAGATTTAGGGTTCTCCCCATCCTTACTGATTTCTGTGTGTAACCCACACACAGCCCCCCAGTTCAGCAGTGTATTATAGAACAGTATGTTCAGAAAAGGGTCACATACCCCGCCATTTTTGTTTACCCTAAACCCACTCATATTCTAACCACTTTTATTAGTCTCTGGTTTATCCTTTTTGTATTTTTCTGTTCAAATAGATACATGTATATTTTCTTATTTCCCTATCTTTCTTACACAAGAAAGTGAATTCTATAGGTACTGTTTTGCACATTGCTTTCTTTACTCGCTAATATATCCTGGAAATTACTCCACATCCGTTCACAGAGGTTTGTTATGTGTTTTTCATTTTACAGTTGAATAGTACTCCATTGTGCAGATGTACAGTATCCCCTACGTTTGGCCGTTTGGGTTCCCAGTATTTCACAAACAGTGCTATAATGAATACCTGAGGTGGTGTTCGTGCTGGGTTTTCTTGCACTGTTGGGGCTGTATCTTCAGGGTGAATCCTTAGAAATGAATTACTGGGTCAAAAGGTAGCTATATGTATAGTTTTGTCAGATTGCAAAATTCCTCTCCCTCAAAGTCCTACTACCAGTTTGTATTTCTCAGCAGTAAAGGAGTTCTGTTTCAGCCTTACAAATTGAGTGTGGGGTTTATACCTTCTAAGTTTTCCTAATTTTTATAGAGGAGAGATATGATAAAATACTGTATAGCATTATAGTTTTAATCTGCATGTGTAATATGGAGCTGTGACATTTCTTAATTAAAAATAATATATTTATTATTACTTTTTTTTCTGTTAGACGAAACTGCAAAGGAAATCCGAATTGCTTGGTTGGGATTGGTGAGCATATTTGGTTAGGAGAAATAGATGAAAATAGTTTCCATAACATTGATGATCCCAACTGTGAGAGGAGAAAAAAGGTAAGCCATCATTTTTTAAGTTACTGCTATGTGGTATCCCTCTGGGTTTTTGTTGTTTTGTTTTGCATCTATGATCAGAAACTATAACGGACTTTATGGGAGCCTATGCAGCTTTAAGATGTAATGGAACTAAAAACCCTATAACTGCTTGAATTGCAACAGTTCTTATTGGTAGTAATACTTTAAAACAGGTGGCCATGTAATCCAGCAAGTCTTAAATGATAGTTTTAGTTTAAATGCTGATTCTGTGTTTGCTTTAATATTGTATATTTCATTTCAAACTCATTTTTAAGCCTCTTTAAAGAAAGTGGTGAATCCAGGGAACAAACTCACATAATGATTCTACCTCGCTTTTCTTGGGTTCATTGTGTTAGATATTACACGTGTAGCAGATAGTTTTACTTTTTTAAAAATACCCATTAATGTTTTCTAAACCCTAAAGCCCGGCATTCACAAAATAGTCAGCTGTATGGATACTCTGTTAAGAATGAATCTTCGTTAAGTTCAGGAATTCTCAGTCTTAGAAGAAGTTGTAATCAACTCTCCTTGTTCCACTTCTCCCAGATCTATAGGATTTCTGGAAGTTTAATTTCCTAAACATTTTACTCCTAAATGTTGACAGTTTAGGAATAGAGCAAATGAACAAACAGCCTATGTACACATGTTCAGAACAGACCTGTCCTTGAGCCCACCACTTTAATTTTAGATTGAAGGGGGCCAAAGAAGACCAGAAGACTGGAGTTGAGCTGTCCTAAGTCTTTTCCACTCCAGTAGCCACCCCAGAAGTGTCTTTCATGAAATTATGTCCTCGCCCTGGCCAAGAGAGCCTTATGGTGGTTATACCATGTTGACCTGGGTAGTTTTAGCAAATTTTTAATCTGAAATTAAATAGTTCCTCTTATAATTTTTGTGTGTGTGAAAGGAAATTGACTCTATGATTATAAATTTTGCATTTTTGTAGAACTCATTTGTGGGCCTCACTAACCTTGGAGCTACTTGTTATGTCAACACGTTTCTTCAAGTGTGGTTTCTCAACTTGGAGCTTCGGCAGGCACTATACTTATGTCCAAGTACCTGTAGCGACTACGTGATGGGAGATAGTATCCAAGAGGAGAAAGGTTAGTGGGGCGCATGTGGGGAGGGCTCACTTCGCAGATATTGCCAGCCAGAAAACCTTCCAAATGCAGGGAACTAATTTCTTAGTGCTCCGTATGTGCCGGGCGTGGTGGTATGTCCATAAACATTGTCAGGATTCAAAATAGTTTTCACTTTTCCGGTAAATTTGTTAATGGTGCACTGAAATTGTTCATATCCAAGTGAAGGAAATACATTTGATTGTTATTATATAGCTTACATCAATAATTGCTCTAGGTAATACACTGTGATTGTAGTTCATTGATTTTTAGTGATTGATGGAAATCAGTCAGTAAAGCAGACAAGATTACTCTCTTTAGTTTGAGAGATTTAATATTTCATTGTGACCACAGTCTTTTGTCCTGATTCCCAAATAGGCTGACTTAGATGATACCCCTAAGATTATCGTTAAATTCACTAACCTTGGCAAAATGAATTACCATTAGCAACTACTCACATTGTAAATTTAGAATCATTTTTTTTTGTGTTTTACACAGGTTCAGTTTCAAACTGTTTCTACTGGAATTATTTTATTTCATGAATAGCGTGTCGATTATTATTCTTGATTGATATGACTTTCTATTAGAGATTATTCTCTTTGAGAGGGAACTTTTCATGGAACAAACCAGATTTTTCTCTTTCTCAAAGCTGGGGGATGGAAGAAAATCACATGGGTCTGGGAGCTCCAAGTTGGGAACTTTGACTTTTGCTCCCATCTACATCCTGTGCCGTGTTTTGGATGCTCTTGGTTGGGCACATGGCTCGTGTCTTTGGCTCTGAGAGAGAAAAAATAGGATTTATAAGCCCCACCACTTCTGACAGCCCCGTCACATAACAGTAACACTTTTAGAGTCTCGATCTTTGTTAATTGTAATTTGTGCTTCAAAACACAGTGCTTAAGGGGTGCCTGGCTGGCCCAGTCCATAGACCATGAGACTCTTGATCTTGGGGTCCTTCACGAGTTCGACCCCCATGTTGGGCATGGAGCCTACTTAAAACAACCCCCTGCCCCAAAACATAGTGCTTAAAAACTCTTCGGATTATTTCTCCAAAGCTTTATTTTCATAGTTCTGAATATTTAAATCTAGATTAATAGTATACTGGGTGTTTTATTTTATTTTATTTGTTATTTTTTTTAAGTTTATTTTTGAGAGAGAGAGGGAGAGAGAGAGAGAGAGATAGCATGAGTTGGGGGAGGGGCAGAGAGAGAGGGAGACAGAAAATCTGAAGCAAGCTCCAGACTCGGAGCTGTCAGCCCAGAGCCTGATGCAGGGCTCAAACCAACAAACCATGAGATCGTGACCTGAGCCGAAGTCAGATGCTTAACCAACTGAGCCACCATGGATGGCATCCCAGGATATTGAGTGTTTAATAATGTATGGGACATCTGGGTGGCTTAGTCAGTTAAGCGTCCAACTCTTGATTTTTGCTCAGGTCATGATCTTATGGTTCATTAGATCAAGCCCTGCCTCTGCTCTGTTCTGACAGCACACAGACCCTGCTTAGGATTCTCTCTCTCTCTCTCTCTCTCTCTCTCTCTCTCTCCCTCCCTCCCTCCCTATCTCCCTATTTTTCTGCCCACCCCCCCCCCCGCCCCGTGTTGTGTGTGTGTGTGCTCTTTCTTCTCTCTCAAAATAAATTAAAAAAAAATAGGAATGTATGCAAAGGATGAGTAATGTTAAATGGATCCTTTTTGATAGTATTAGTTTGCTGAAATATAAATTTACCAGTGAGAGGTCAGTTAAATAACAAATGAAAACTAAATTTCTGTTTTATAAAATGATGTGTCATGGCCTTTAATGTGGCTTCAATGTGTATCTTCAAAAAAAAATTTTTTTTTTAAATTTCTAAGCACAGGAATTTTTATTTCACCAAAGTCTTCCCTGACCTTGTTTTCTGATAAGACTGTACATTTGTGGTACTGTCCTAGCTGATACAGTGCAGTGGAGTGCAAAGGCTTTACTTTGGAAATGATGGGATCTGGGTTCTGCTCCCAACTCAGCCATTCCCTCATTTTACAGATAAGAAAGCCAGCAGAGTATGAGTTATTTATGGAGTTATACAGATGGAGTACCTAACCTATAAAATAGGAGAGTTGGAGTATACACACACTTAACTTGAATCGCTTTTAACAGCCTTCAAAGCATTTGCACCCCAGGCACCCCAGGAAGTGAGATTTTTATCTTTGTTTTACAAATGAAACATTGACTTCCTGAGAGTCACAAGTGGTAGTAAAGAGATAAATTATTCAGGGTCCAAAGTAAAAGAAAGTACACAATAATTTGAATAGGGAAAGAATAAGGAATTATTGTTATATATATAATTTTTATGATATTTATTTTATGTAATCTCTGCACCCAATGTGGGGCTTGAACCCCAAGATCAAGAGTTGCACAGTCTACTGACTGAGCCAGCCAGGCACCCCGAATTATTATTATTATACAAGATAGACTTAATTTTTTTAATTTTCAAAGCATATTTTACTGGAAGGGTTTTTTGGAAGGGATTTTTTAATAGTTGACATTTTAGTTTCAGGTGTGCAGTGTAGTTATTTGACAATTCTATATGTTATGAAATGCACCCCAAGAATAGGGAATTAGTAACAGGAAATTAGAGTAATGGGGGAATTGGTTGGTAAGAATTAAAGAGGACTTAAAAAATATAAGAATAGCAGATACACAGAGCAGCCACTACTCCCAGGGCAAAAGAGAACACCTAGGGAGGGTGTCACCCCCCACTGCTCAGGCCCGAAATCTGGACCTCTGGACAACTCCCTGCGCGCGCTCACTAGGTGCCTGAGAAGGTGCTGAGCTGCTGCTTCAGTATGAACCCCTGCTTGAAACTGACCACAGGGAGGTCCTGGGCCTCAGAAACCCCTGCTAAGTCACCTGAGAGGGTGCCCAAGGGGTTGTTCAAGAGGAAGTCCCTCACTAGAGGCAGCCCCCTGTGACACACCAGAGGAGACACTGGGGGAAGCTGTTGGAAGCCATTTGGTGCTGGTTTGGCTGCAGGAGCCTGGTCGGATGCTTAACCAACCGAGCCACAGGTGGGTTGGGGGCAACTGAACCCTCCAGTACCTTCTGCTGACAAGACCTTGTGCAGGCTGGTAAAGGAGAGTTGTTTGCCAGGCTCATCTGTGTTATCACAGAGGAGGCAAAGAGGGTGGCAACTGGCACCCAAGATCATACTCACATCTTTCGGGGCTCTTGTTTTCTATTTACATACCTTCCCCAGATTCATTAAAACTAGCAACTCTAGGGGTGCTTGAGTGTCAGTCCGACTTCTACTCAGCATCCGAATTCTCAGTTCGTGATCTCACAGTTCCGTGGGTTCAAGCCCCATGTCTGGCCCTGTACCAACAGCTCAGAGCCTGGAGCCTCGACCCTGCTTTGGATTCTGTGTGTGTGTGTCTCTCTGCTCCTCCCCACCCCCCTCTTTCTTTCAAACAAAATGAAAAAACATCTTTGACAAAACCTAGCAACTCCAAAATTGTAAGATTTTTAAATACTACATCATTCATTGAAGTTTGAATCTTGTCACTTGCTTCACCTATGGCAAGTAAACATTAATGAGATTACAGTAAAGTGTTTGGCCATCTTATGCGAATGGTGAATATAGTCCATGGTTTTTATTACTGGAATGAACGTTTCAGTGTGATTTGACCGTTTGGAAAACTGTAGTCATGAATGCTGTTGTCATAATGCACATACAGTCCTTGCCTTTGGGGGCTGTATATGGATAGCTGTGGCTACCTCATTACTTCCAGAACAATTGTTTCTGTTAAAGTTGTAAAACTGTAATAAAACACTAATATACTTCGGATATAAGGGCGTTTAATCACATTCTCATGTGAAGAAGTACATATTTTAAAACAGGAAAGGAGTAGTTTTTAAAAGACAAACGTGTGTTTTTAATAGATTATGAACCTCAGACAATTTGTGAGCATCTCCAGTACCTGTTTGCCTTGTTGCAAAACAGTAACAGGCGATACATCGATCCATCGGGATTTGTTAAAGCCTTGGGCTTGGACACAGGACAACAGCAGGTAAATGTTTTTTAAATGTTTTTTTATTAAGTGAAACAATATGATATCTTTTTATTTTTTAAATTTTTTTTTATTAAGTGAAACAATATGATATCTTATTTTTTATTTATGTTGGTTTTTTTAGAAGAATGGCAAAAATAAATTTTCTTTTATGATAAATATATATTAATCCAAAATTCTCAACCATTGAGTAAGATGGAAGCTGGGAAGAAAAAGACTGCTTCCTAACAAGTTCCCCAATCCCACTCCCAGAAAATAACAAAGAACCTTAAAATTTTTTTTAATATGAAAAGGTACCCAGGTGTTCTTTAGAATGTTTGTAGGGGGAAATGAATTGAAATCCTTTTTAGAAATTAAGTGTTTTTGTTTTTGTTTTTTTTTCCTATTTGGAATTCCAGCATTTATTAGCTGTCCTGCATATTACACATTTTCCTTGATCTCATTTCTGAAAATTCATGCATGGGTACAAATTGATTCAACATAGCTCTAGTCCTTAGTTGAAAATGCTAACTTCAAAAATAGAGGTAGTTTCTGGAACATTTCACTTGTTGCTGCTTGTATCAGAAATTGAAAATCAAGATAATGATTTTTCTTTCGTTTTCATTTTCTGTTTCTTTTTCTTTTTTCTTTGTTTTTATTTTTTAAATTAACCCAAACTTGTGTTGTAGGATGCCCAAGAATTTTCAAAGCTATTTATGTCTCTTTTGGAAGATACTTTGTCTAAACAAAAGAATCCAGATGTGCGGAACATTGTCCAGCAGCAATTCTGTGGAGAATATGCTTATGTAACTGTGTAAGTGTGTTTCATCTTTCCCAGGGTACATTTTATTCTAAGACAGTTGCTCGTATGTGATGTGATTTTCAGTTCAGTTCCAAGTTATAGCCTTCGTGGGTTATCGCGGGACCTGAAATATTTCTAGTAATACATTTCCAGGGGGAACATGAAAGCAACTCACTTGGTAAATTCAGTTGGACTCATTCAGGTGTTGAGACCTACGTGTGGTCAAGCTCTTGCCATGGACTTTGTGGCTGTGGTGTGAGTTGAAAGAGTAAGATTGGAGCCACTCTTAAGAGTAAATGCAAAATGCCTCTGAAAATTTTTCCTAAGCATAAAATCCATGCTTCACCAATCACTTTCTGTTTTTATTTTTAACATACAGTGTAAATAATTTCTGTGAAAGAGAACCAAGGAAATAAGGTGGTAAATGCTTCTCTCCATGGTTCTAGAATGTAATACAATGGAACTTTATTGTTTTCCAACTCTGATCTTAACTTTCACTCTGTTTTATTATAGTTGCAACCAGTGTGGCAGAGAGTCTAAGCTTTTATCAAAGTTTTATGAACTGGAGTTAAATATCCAAGGCCATAAACAGTTAACAGATTGTATCTCGGAATTTTTGAAGGTATATAGTTGTTTCTGCTCATTAACAGTTAAATATTATTCTGAATTTGTAAAAATTTAATGGCTAAATTCATTACTTCAGACTTTTCCACATATGAAGTGTCTGTTTATGTCATAATCTATAAGAAACTTTATGAATTTTTGTTTCAATTTTTTTAAGTTTATCTATCCCCAGAGATATGAGAGCCTGAGCGGGGGAGAGGCACAGGGCAGGGGGCGGGGTGGGGGGTATTGGAGAGGGAGAGAGAGAATCGTAAGCAGGTACTCCGTACAGATGGAACACGAGGCAGGGCTTGAACGCACAAACCGCAAGATCGTGACCTGAGCCGAAGTCGGATGCTTAACCAACCGAGCCACTCAGTTGCCCTGAAACTTTGTAAATTTTAAGGTGTCAAAGCAGATTGTGTATTAAAATAATTTTTGGATATTTTCAGGTTATTTTACGTGTAAAGTTATGTGTAAAAACTTGTACGTTTCAGAGTGGTAGAGTGTTTTAAGGGAATCTAAGCTCTGTTACTACCAGGTTAGTTTGTCCTTTCATTTAATGAGAACTACAATGTGTGGAATACAGTTTTCTTTTTAAAATCACTGTGGTCATTCTTAAATCCCTCCACTGCGTATCTCTCCTTTCTGTATGTTTTGATTTATGTGGGAAAATGGAAGTGGGTCTCTTTTGCTCAGAGTTGAAAAGCTGCTAAGAGGAATCCTTTGTTACCAAGGAACAAGCGCTTAACATAGTAGATGAGCTGATCATATAGCTTCACATCTTAAAACGTTTTTGTGCCTTTCCTCCTTTTTAGCACAACCGTTAGCCTGCTTCAAACACTCATTTATTGAATTCATTCAGCTAAATATTGATCAAGCGATTACTGCTTTCACACACTGTTTTCAGCAGTTGGGGATAACCATAGTGAGCAAAAGAGACAACAGAGTTTTGCCTTATAATGTAGTGGTTTTGGGACCAGAGAAGGACAATTAAAATAAGGATAAGTATAATATATAGTGTGTCAACTATAATAGGTATTGTGGTGAAGAATAAATCAGGGAAGAGGGATGGAGAATGTGGTAGGAAGGAGGGTAGGTTGGTTGCAGTTCTAAATAAAATGATGGAACGTGAAGGAAGGAGCCATGTAGGAAAGAAGGAGGTGTAGAATGCGCCTGGTGGTTTGAGGAACAGCAGGTCAGTGTGCCTGAAGTGGATGAGCAAGGGGAGAAAGTTGGAAGTTGCGGAGATAACTAAGCATCGCCTAGGATACGCCTTTGCCAGAGGCTTGGACTGTCACTGTGAGTGCAGTGAGATGCCACCAGGGGGTGCTAGTCATAGGAGAGTCCTGATGTGTTTGAATCCTTAGCTCTGGGTGCCGTCTTGAGAACTGGCTGAAGGTGGGGCCGGGGAGACAGAAAGAGTTGACCGTGGCTTTGACCGAGGGTTAGGTGAAGAGGTGAGAAGTAGTGTTTGGATTTTCAGTGTGTTTTCAAAGTAGAGCTACCACAGTTGCAGACTGGATACGGAGAAGAGAGGAGTCCACGATGACTGAGGTTTTGGCCTGAGCTCCAGGAAGCATGGAGCTGCTAGAACCGCTGTGACAAGGGCTGTGGGAGGAGTAGGCTTGGGAGAGGAATTGGGAGTTTGCTTTGGGGTATGTTCAGGGGAGGGCATTGGGGGCTGGATAAAACTAACAAGGGGTTGAGAGAGATGAGGACATTCAGACATAGGGGATCAGGGAGGTAGGTGCAGCTGGCCAAGGATGCTGAGGAGGGGCACTGGACAGGGAGTTACGAGGACATGCGGGAACAATTTAAAAAGAAACCAGCATTAGCTATAACACTGAATTTCCTGCATTATTCTTTTCGCTTAATGTCATCAGTGTGGTTCAGTAATTTTAAGTGTGTGTGTGTGTGTGTGTGTGTATTCTGATGCCCATATGTAATTCCCACCCATTTCCCACTCTTATTAAATTAATTTTGTTGTATCAAAGTACATAGGATTTTTTTTAACTTAGAACCTACTTCCTTGGGGGCACCTGGGAGGCTCAGTGGGTTAGGCATCTTGGGTTTGGCCCAGGTCATGATCTCGCAGTTTTTGGGTTTGAGCCCTGCATCGAGCTCTGTGCCTGGAGTCTGCTTCAGATTCTGTGTCTCCCTTTCTCTCTGCCCCTCCCTCCCTCCCTCTTTCTTTCTCTCTCAAAAATAAATGAACATTAAAAACTTTTTTAAAAATCATACATTTTGGAAAGAGCCACATCAATTTTAAATTGTTGTATGCAAGTAAATAATATTCCTGCCGAGTAGTACCTTTTATTGTAGGTGTCCTTTTTTGTTACTTGTAGTGGCTTGACCTTCAACAGCTTGGGGGGGGGGGGGGGGACTGTTAATGAACATGAAATTATGCTTTCCATCAGAGATTTGATCAGTTTTTAAAAAAAACCTTTCCACCCTCTACTTTTTTTTTTTTTTTTAACTAATATGTCTTATTTCTGAGCAGGAAGAAAAATTAGAAGGAGACAATCGATACTTTTGTGAAAACTGTCAAAGTAAACAGAACGCAACAAGGAAGATCAGACTCCTCAGCCTTCCCTGCACCCTGAACTTACAGCTGATGCGCTTTGTCTTTGACAGGTAAGCATGTGCAGAGTAGCAGTGTTGGTTGTTCATTGTGGCCTGATGGGGACAGATTCTACCATAGACAGAGAAGGTAATACAATGCTTACAATTTGAAACTCTAGATTTGGGGGTGAAAGTTGTAGGTGGGGCCCGTCCTTTTGACTTGCAAATAATTCATGGTTTGATCACAAAATTCTTAGGTAAGCTGGACATATATGAGTTAAAGCTAGAAAGGTAGGGAGTCCTTATTTTTTATTCTATTATTAATTATTAAAAATTAGAAAAGGAAAACAAACATTTAGGTAAGGAGTGAATTGTCTTGCTGTTCCTGTATTTCTGTATAAGAAGTAGAGTAAATTTATAGTTAACGGTGCTCCAGCCCCCACGGGAATATATCTTTGATTTTATAATTACAATAAAGGCAGTGTTTGCGTATGCACATTACTTCTGTGCAGGAGCTTCGGTGGCTCTGTTGTGATTAAATTAAAACTTCCGGAAATAAGTTTAGAATCACCACTTTAAACTCATAATTTCAATCTATTATTTTACACCGATTACAAGACAGCATTATGTCGACTTCTAATCGTACAGGTTTTTGAGCAAGATTGCTAAATGAAGCCTACCTAGCTACCAATGCGTTTTTTATTAAACTAGGTGATAGAGCTTATACATTGTTTTATGATTGTTTTAAATATAAATATAATTAGCTTTCCTCTTGGTTAGGCAAACTGGACATAAGAAAAAGCTGAATACCTACATTGGCTTCTCAGAAATTTTGGATATGGAGCCTTATGTGGAACATAAAGGTAATATTTTTACCGAGCAGTGATAATTTTAATGCTCAGAGAATGTAACTTGTGATCTGCTTGTGATGAATACAGAACAGCAGTTGATTACTAAATTTTATTTGCTAACGTTAACGTCTGTCTGGGAACAAAGGCTTTTTAGGCAAGCCGAGATGTGTTACTTCCATTTTTCCGTGAGTAAGTACACAGCAAAGGTTAGATGGTTCGTCAAGATCTACATAATTAAGTGTACAAAAGAATAAAAACATGAGAAGGTGTTTTACTGTCTGAACCCACAAAGTGGTCCCTTAGTGTCAGAACTGTATCTCTAATCTTCATAAAGTGAAGTCTGTCTGAGCTGCCTCCATTCGTGTTTTATTTTTTTAACTTTTCATCAAAAACTTTAGGTGGCGTAATTTCAATATGTATGCTCTGATTCATATCAGTGATGAGTTCTATGATGATATGCCAAACGGTTTCCTACCCTTTTGTTTTGGTGGTCTTCACCTTACATACAGGGTGATTATTGATAGAGGAAGACTTCTTGCCCTTTTGTCCCTCTTGCCCTGACCTGACCGGAAGGACTGTTGCACTTCTCAGATCGATCTTCCTGTCCATTAAATTTTTAATAAAGAAATTAATATCATGAACTTTCTCTTTCCATAAAAAGCTTCTGGAGGCAACTTACAATAGAAACAAGCCATAAAATAAAACCTTTGAAAAAAACCATTGGATAGGTTGGGGAATGATGTATTAAATACTTAAACTTTAAAATGTGTGATGCTCTGTCACTGTTGCGGGTTTGAAATTTGCACCTTGGTGCAGGAAGAAAACAGCTGCAGACTTTGCACCTGGACTTTGTTACTTTTATATTTGGCTGAATGAGTAACTTAACTGTAGTCCACTTTGGTTAGTGGTTTGCTTCCTGCCTCCTTTGTTCCAGGTAGTTGTTTAAAATTAGAGATGTCTGATAGCCTGGTGGTTTCTCTGAGTCCAGAAACTTAGATGTAAAATTGGCACTTTCCTTGTCTCCACTGTATGATTTTGATAGTTTTTCTTACTAATGTTACTAAATATATTATGTATTTGTCTAATTTGTACTGTAAGGAGCACAAGATGATTATGAAATAGACTTGACGTGTCAAAAACTCTGTAGAAATATTTAAATTTAGTGTGTGCATTGACTAATCTTAGTATTTAAATAGAAGAATAAAAATTATTTCCTTATTTTAGAATTGTTAGCTAAGACTAGTAAAATTAATCCAGTAGTTTGTAGCTATAGACCTGTCTTTCACAGGCTCTTGTACTATTTGCTGTACAAACACACAACCTTCTAAATACTGAAAACATTACTTTTTGTTAAAATTGCACAGGGTTGGGTTCATTCTTGGTAATTTGGAAAATTTAGAAGGCATAAAGAATAAAAACTACCTGCAATTCTATAACTATATCACCAGTATTTGTTTTCCTGTATTATTTATATGTGTCTATGCATACCTATCCATATGAAGCTGAAAAAGTAGGTCTAAAAGATGGTCTTTTTAAGAGGAGAATTCACTTGTTTCCTTAAATAGTGGGCCCGCAGATGTGCAGAGATCTGTAAACCAAGGGGTCTCCATTCCTTGAACCTTTAGCCCTTGACTCTCTAACTGAACTTTTGCCATATTTCTTAGAGATTTTAACATACCTGTAGACCACCTTGAGGGTCTGGGGGCTGAATAAAATTCATAGAATTTCAGAAGTAACCAGTTACATTTCAATACAGTTAGCTGGGCACCTGGGGGGGCTCAGTCTGTTGAGTGACCAACTTCGGCTCAGGTCATGGTCTCACGGTTCGTGGGTTTGAGCTCTACGTCAGGCTCTCTGCTGTCAGTGCAGAGCCTGCTTCGGATCCTCTGTCCCCCTCTCTCTGCCTCTCCTGGCTCACACTCTCTCTTCTCAAAAATAAGTAAACATTTTAAGTAAACTAGTACAGTTAGCAAAACACGAAGACAGACTTGAGATCCAGTAATAAAGGTGCCCATTAAAGAACAGATTCCACTGGCTGTCCACAACTACCAGAATTCTGAAGCTGTTGAGAGCAATGAGTTGGTAAGTATAAATTCAGGCTGACAACGGTAATGTGATATGAAAATTTTTGTGTTGTTGTCTCTCGGTCACACAGTCATAGTTACTGCTTCTACTTGTATGGTGTATCATGATGATTTAATTTAGGGAATACTATGTGGAACTCCTATTAGAGGCGATCTCTCCCACTTCTCTCCCTCAGCCACCCTGAGGGGCACACCCTCCCTTGTCCTGCTGTTGTGTGCACCATACACGTCACTCTATTGACTTTCCTACCTTTTTAGAATAAAATATAACACATTCATAAAAGTCCAAAATACACGTTTGGCTTGAAGAATTGTCACAAAGTGGACATCTGCACGAGCAACATCCAGGCCAAGAAATAAAGCTTCCCAGTACTCTAGAGTCTTTTTTGTTGCCCCTCCCAGTAACACCCCCTTCTGTCCCCTCAAATCATAGGCACTGATCTGGCTTTTATGGTGCTTCATTTATTTTTTTACTTTTAATTTTTTAAATGTTTGTTTATTTGGGGAGAGAGCATGCATGCACGGAAGTGAGAGAGAATCCCAAGCGAGCTCTGGCCTGACGCCGGGCTCAGTATCACGAACCGTGAGCTTATGACCTGTGCCCGGATCACGAGACAGATGCTTAACTGACTGAGCACCCCAAGCACCCCTATTTTTTATTTTTATTTTTATTTTGCTTCAGTGCTTCACGATGTAAGTTTGCATCCCTGGACATTAGGCTTTAGTTTACCTTTTTTCCTCCTGGGATATTGCCAGGTGAAACCCAACCCATGATGAAATCTTGCACTGCCTGCCTCCCTGGCTCCTTTATCTGGGCTGTGGTTGAAGGTGGCTGGAGAAAAACACTGTCATAGCTGTGTGTCTGTCTGCGTCTCAACCCTTTTAATTTGGGGAATTGCAAGCTTATATGAAAAAACGGAATCCCAATCTGGATCTTTAAAAAAAAAAAAAAATTTTTTTTAATGTTTTTATTTTATTTTTGAGAGAGAGAGAGAGACACAATGCAAGCGGGGGAGGGGCAGAGAGAGAGGGAGACACAGAATCTGAAGCAGGCTCCAGGCTCTGAGCTGTCAAGGCAGAGCCCAATGCAGGGTTTAAACTCAAGGAGTGTAAGATCATGACCTGAGCCGAAGTCAGATGCCCAACCGACTGAACCACCCAGGCGCCCCCCAATCTGGATCTTTAACTGCATCGGTCCACTTACCCTTGTCCCCCCCACCCCCCACTTACCCTTAAGTACTGATCTTTCCTCTGGTTCAAATCTGTACCACGTTTTATGGCTCCCCGTTACTTGAATATGTTTTAAAGCTTCTCATTTCTTGAAACATAGCCTACTTTTATAGTCCATGACTGACTCTTAGAATGTTGTGCAGGCTTATTTTGGGGGTATCGGTAGGTTCTTTTGTTGTTGTCACGTTTCTTTTGTACTCGGTTATCTTTGATTGCATGCTGGTTATTGCACATGGAAAATCTGTGGGGATTCCCTTAGGGCTGGCATGACGCCACATCCTCCAGTGAGACCTTATTTCTGCCAGGCATCTGGAATCCCTGCTAGTTAGGTACCAGCACAACCTGAGTTCAATGCTGAGGTCCCCTTGTTCACCCAAGCTATAAGAACCTGATACAAAGGCCAGACTAACACCATGACATTCCCTTCCCACCCCACGTTCTCTTTCTCTTGCTCTCCTCAGGGGTAGTGGGTTTACTTTATGGTTTCCTGAGGTTGGGGAGATGGAGAGGCTTTTTCTGGTTCACTTTTACCATGAAGTAATGGGAGAGGGCAGTGTGGTAGAAAGAACAGTAGGTGGGGGAGTCCAGGTAAGCCCTAAAATATGGAGTGTGGACCAGCACACCAGGTAGACACAGCCTGAGCTGTCTGATATCACTATTCTCTACTTCCGTTAGTTAACACAGAAAATAACATGTGCACTTAACTCTGGACATAGTGTCTTTACCTCTGTAATCAGTACAAGTACCTTGGGGTGCCTGGCTGGCTCAGTTGGAAGAATGTAACTGTTGATCTTAGGATTACTTAAATAAAAATAACAAAAACCAAAAACACATTACAAGGACCTTAAACCATTAAGAAGTCGATCCTCTCTTAAATTGCTTATTTCTTGTGTTTGTTTTTTTTTTTTTTTAGTAATTTTTCCAAGTTTGTTTGTTTGTTTATTTATTTATTTATTTATTTTGAGAGAGAGAGAGAGAGAGCAAGCATGAACAGGAAAAGGACAGAGAGAGCAGGAGAGAGAGAATCCCAAGCAGACTCCACATTGTTAGCCTGGAACCCAGTGCGGGGCTCAAACTTATGAAATGTGAGATCATGACCTGAGCTGAAATCGAGAGTCAGACCCTTAACCACCTCAACCACCCAGGGGCTCCTGTTTTCTGTATGTATTTTAGTTCTGCTTTTTAAAAAACTCAAAGGGTGCCTTATTGTGTGTAGGACTGTTGGTGTTTTGTTTACCACTGTCTTTGGTTTATCATTCATTCCCTTCTGCATTCTAGACCTCCCCTCTGCAGTGGCTTTTTTTTTTTTTTTTTTTAATATGGAATAGAGCTTATAAAATTCCTTTTGAAACGGTCTGTCGATGGCAAATTGTTTTCACATATCATTGTCTGAAAATTGTCTGTATTTTGTTCTTGTGACATTTATTTTCCCTAACGTGGGCCGTTCTGTTCACGTGCAGTGCTTGTGTTGCCGGTGAGGGGTTGGGGCCTGTTTTGTCATCGTTAAGAGTTTTTTCTTTGGTTTGGGCATTCTGCAGTGTCACTGTGACCTGTTGGGCTAGATTCTAAGTGTATTTATCCTCCCTGCAAAAGGTATCAAACAATTCCTCAACCATCGTGTCTTAAAATGTCTCATCCCCACTCTTTCTTCTCCCCTCGAATCCCAATAGGTGTTTGTTAAGGTGTTCCCTGACTCTTCCATTGCTTTGTGCTGCGTGTCCCAGAATTTCTTTAGCCCCACCTTCTACTTTACTGATTCTCTGTTCAGGTGAACCTAATCCACCGTTAAGCCTTTCTGTAGAGTTTTGACTTTGAGTTATTATAATTTTCATTTCTAGAAGTTCAGTTTGGTTCTTTATCATATCTGATTTTTTTTTAATGTTTATTTTTTTTGAGAGAGACAGGAGCATGAGCAGGGGAGGGGCAGAGAGCGAGGGAGAGAGGGAGAGTCCTAAGCAGGCTCCATGCAGAACTCACGAAACCCTGAGATGACCTGAGCTGAAATCAAGAGTCAAGAACGCTTACCCGACTGAGATACCCAGGTGCCACTACAATGAGTTTTACGATGTTTAATGATATAGAAAGATGTTAATGATATATTTGTTAGAAAAAACTGCAGGTCTCAGTGTCAGTAGTGGTTCTGTCTGTATTATGGAGTTGCTAATTAGTTTTTTGTTTTCTAATTTTTAATAAAATAGATAGAAGTGATTTTTTTTTCCCCAGTACATATGTATTTCTCCCCATGATTGGTTTAAAAGATTTTCTTTAAAAAAAGCTTTAGAATATTGTATCTGAAAATGGCAATGTTCATTTGCCGATATTTGGATAAATGGGTAAAGCCTTCTCTTGCATAAACCATGTGCATAATATGCTTTTGTTTGTCTATTTATTGGTTTTCTTTAAAGTGAAATAGGAATTTAAAAATACTTCTGAAGAAACCTCAGTGCAGAATCATTTTGCATTTTTATTTATTTGAAGTTTTATTTATTTAAGTCATCTCTGCACTCAACATGGGGTTCAGATTCAGAACTTCGATTGAGAGTCGCACGCTCTTCTGTGATAGCCACATGCCCCTCATTCTAGATTTTTTAATTTAATTTTTTAACGTTTATTCATTTGTGAGAGACGGGGGGCGGGTGGTGGCAGGGGGAGAGAAAGAGAGAGTGAGATTCTAAAGTAGCCTCCAGGCTCTGGGCTGTCAGCACAGAGCCCGACGTGGGGCTTGAACCCGTGAACTGTGAGATCATGGCCTGAGCCGAAGTCAGCCGCTCAACCGACTGAGCCACCCAGGTGCCCCACCTCATTCTAAATTTTAATGTTTTCTCTCCTGTTTCCAGTTATCTTGGCCTATGCCTGTTTTGACAGCAGTTTTTCTTTTTTTTAATGTTTATTTATTCTTGAGACAGAGACAGAGCATGAACGGGGGAGGGTCAGAGAGAGGGAGACACAGAATCTGAAACAGGCTCTGGGCTCCGAGCTGTCAGCACAGAGCCCGATGCAGGGCTCGAACCCACGGACCGCGAGATCATGACCTGGGCCGAAGTCGGACGCTCAACCGACTGAGCCACCCAGGAGCCCCAACAGCAATTTTTCTTAATGGCTTATCTCTAATTTTTTCTAAAACATTTTTTCTTCTTGAAAAAAAATTTTTTGAATTTCACACTCCCATCTCATTAGTTTGTATAAGTAATTTGTGAGAAGAATATGATCACCTGATTCTTGGTAAGTATATAGGTGAGCCAATTCATGCAGAATAGCAAAGTGTACTACAGAATAGCTTTGTAACCCTGACCTGGGTGCCCAGAGTGCGATAGCTTTCCATCTGTATATTTTGCAAGGGAAATGGAGAGTCAGTACAGTCAGGTGCTTAAGATAGCATCTGCTATATTACTTTGTAAAACTAAATTTTTTGTAAAAAAAAAAAAAAAAAAAAAAAAAAGGTGCCATGTTTTGAATTCTATCAGATAGGAAAACAATTTTAATCATTACCGTTAAGGCTCAGGATATAAGAAGAAATATTGTTGTCCAAAACGTTTTTTACTTTCTCCCTTTCTCTTTCTCCAGGTGGGTCCTATGTGTATGAACTGAGTGCAGTCCTTATACACAGAGGAGTGAGTGCTTATTCTGGCCACTACATTGCCCATGTGAAAGATCCACAGTCCGGTGAATGGTATAAGTTTAATGACGAAGACATAGAAAAGATGGAGGGGAAGAAATTACAACTAGGGATTGAGGAAGATCTAGGTAAAACCTTTAAGTTGTGAGTGCCCTTTTAAAATATAAATTTTTTTTTACTGGAAATATTTTGATAAATTTTTATGGCCCAAGATTGGTATGGGTTATTAAGGGTATTTGCATGTCTTAAACACACGTAAAATCTCTGAACATCTTTTGTTAGCAATGCCTGAATTAAAAAAAAAAAAAAAAAAGATTTTCCTCCAGAGATGGTTTCCATGATGTTTTTCTTTGTGTTGGGAGATGTATGTTGGAGAAATAACTCTAGCAGGGGACCTTTGCTCTGAGAACAGTGCCTGCTCCTCCCTGTTAAGTATCTTATGCCATCCCCAGAGTGTGATGCAATGCCTCTGGGGAGTAAGCTGCTTGCGATTTTGTAGTGATGAGGTCTGCCTTCACAGTGCTTTGTGAATAGCACCTTACTCTGGAGCTGTCATCCTGTCCATTTTCTTGGGCCAGAAGACCCATCCCTTCCTAACGAAGTGCACAGTTTTTCCAGTAGAAGCCATCTCAGCTGAACTTTTCATTCCTCTGTCTCCGTGTTTGTCATTCTTGGATGCGGCTTGGACTTGGGAGTCTAAATAAGAGAAAAGGAATGGGAATGGGTGTGTGTCTCCTCCACAGTTCTTCGTGGATCAGAACCACTTGCCCAAGGTGTCAGGGAGGAGCATGGCCATTGGAGTTGGCTTTCCAGGCATGTGGGTAGATCTTTCTGCAGATATTTAAGTGGCAACGATATTCTTGTAATTGAGAGAGGTATTTTCTGCTTTTAAATAACAGGTGTTTATAGATATTCAGCAATGTTATTCCCATCCCATCTTAGTAACACTCAAGGTCTTAACCTTTGCTTATAATTTTTCTTTTTGTGAGAGTCTTTCTGGGAACAAAACTGAGATGTAGCTTTAAATTATGAATAATTGTGTCGTGGTTTTATTTGACTGTTCTTCACTGAAGTTTATTCGATTTGTCTTCATTTTAGTCAGAATTGTAGGAATAAAAGCATTGGTAAGGCTGTCCTATCTACTGTTTCTAAGCAGCCCTAAATTTTAGAGTAGTTCAAGAGAAAGAGACTCCACACCTATCAGGATTCCATTCCAGTGTTTTTTTGTTTGTTTCTAATGTTTATTTTTGAGAGATAGAGGGGGAGGTACAGAATCCAGAGCAGTCTCTAGCCTCTGAGCTGTCAGCACAGAGCCCGACCCCACAAACCGTGAGATCATGACCTGAACCGAAGTCAGGTGCTTAACCGACTGAGCCACCCAGGCGCCCCTCCATTCCAGTGTTTTAATGCCACTATGCAATGTTCGTTACAGCTTTCATCTGTTGTTTTCTTTTCATCAAAAACAGAAAATCCTTGTTTGTTAAATTCCACAAGTCATTTTCACCTGTGTTCTATTATGAACTTTTACGAATTGTTTTATATTCCCATCTTCTACAAAGAATTGAACATGTTAAATCATAATACTTTCTGGTTAGAAGTGCCCAACTGCCTCTTTACTGTATATGCTCCTGATGTTTTTAATTTACTGTTATGGTGGTCTTCAAACTTTTTGTTCCTGTATTCTCTATAAGAATATTGAACGAATTTGCGTTCCTTGCATGTTTTAAAACCCGACATTTTCGTCATAATTTTAAGTGCTCCAAATAATGTGATTTTCTGACATAGTGAAACTGGAACATCACTTTTAAGAGCGTCCAAATGAAATTAGTTAACAGTCAATACCCACTATTTCAGAGACATATGAATTGGTCTTTGTTTATAGCAGGACACTTTCAACCCTCCCCCTTTCTCCCATACTAGTATTTCCATCATTTCCATCTGACCCTGCAGAATTTTATTCTAATGGAATATACTTCAGATTTCTTTAACCATAAGGCTCTAAATAGTTAAAGTTCTTTTTGATTGAACTTTTTCTTTTTTCCCCCCAATATCCTTCTCCCTTTCCCCTTCTCCCTCCTGCCCGCCCCCCCTTGCCTCAGGATCTAGCTTTATCTTTTAAATTATAAATATCACCACATTGGTCAATCCCATATGAGTATGTTATAGAATACTCCTGAATCAAATAAAAAGCAAAATTTTATTGTAAACACATCTTTTAATGACATGGCTGAGAAATTTTTTTTAATCCCTGGGTGAGGTTATATCTTTCCTTTGTAAAGTGGGAGAGGGATGACTGAGAAAGGAGAGGCAGGAGCTATCAGTGGGACCTCAGCTTTGAGGCAGCTCGATTCTACAAAAGTATATAGTGAATTGGAGATCTGGTCATTGATTTCCTGAGAAGTAAGCATGATCTCATACCACCGGAAGGTTACCCCTGGATCCTAGGCACCAATCTGAAGATCACTTTCATGTGATCCACTTGCCATGCAGAACACTTAGGAATGAATGCCATGCTACTGAATTTGTAGAGATTAGTGGCTAATCTTTATGCTCATTAGCATTTCACTATTTTGAACATGCTGTTTTATTTCTTTGGGCAATTAAATCTGCGTATTTTTTTTTTTTTATAACTTATTGAATTTTGATTTTAATTCCAGTTAACATATAGTGAGTCAACAATTCATCTGCCAGTGTACTCCCTAATCCCCGTCATCTGTTTCACCCAGCTGCCTGCCCTCCTCTGCTCTGGGAACCATCAGTGTGTTCTCTGTCATAATCTGTATTTACTGTATTTTTTTTTTAATCCTTCAAAGAATATTCATTTTGGAGAGAGCTCGAGTGCGCAAATTGGGGGAGGGATGAGAGAGGGTGTGATCAGAGGATCCAAAGCTGTCTCTACACTGACAGCAGCAAGCCCAATGCAGGGCTCAAACTCCCGAACCCTGAGATCATGACCTGAGCTGAAGTCGGATGCCCAACTGACTGAGCCACCCAGGCGCCCTGATTTTTAAAATCTTTTTAAGTTTACTTATTTATTCTGAGGGAGAGGGAGAGAGAATCCCAAGCAGGCTCTGCGCTGTCAGCACAGAGCCTGACATCGGGCTCGATCTCACTAACTGCACCATCATGACCTAAGCCAAAATCAAGAGTCAGACTCTTTACCGATTGAGCCACCTAGGCGCCCCTGGACTTACTTTTGTAATTTAAGATCGACATTAAAATAAACTCATAGCAGTAGTACTTTTTATTTGGTTCTAGGTTTTTCTTCCTGAAAAATAGTACTTTCTTACCATCTTATAGAAATGGAATATGGCAGGCAAAGGGGGTAGGGTAGTAAGCTTGTTTAAATACTCAAGCATCTAAAGAGCATGCTGACTTTGTATTGCCTTTTAATGTTTCAGATCCCTGTTAAAGTATCTTGAATGTGTATTATAGAAATTTGTTTTCTGTGGCCCTCCTCCTTCCCCTCCCCTACAAAAGGATGAACATACTAGAGGCATTCTAATTTAGTTATCTTTTATCTCTCGACCTCAGCAGAACCTTCTAAGTCCCAGACACGTAAACCCAAGTGTGGCAAAGGAACTCACTGCTCTCGAAATGCATACATGTTGGTGTATAGACTACAAACTCAAGAAAAACCCAACACAATTGTTCAGGTACCAGGTAAGCAGTTTTCCAGGGTTACATAAGGCAAATATGTTAGAATACTGTGCTCAAAGGTCAGTGACAAGAACTTACTGCTTTAGCGGCATCTGGGTGGCTCAGTCGTTTGAGCGTCTGACTTCAGCTCAGGTCATGATCTCGTGGTTTGTGAGTTTGAGCCCCTCATCAGGCTTGCTGTGCTCATCACAGAGCCCGCTTCAAATCTTCTGTTCCCCCCTCTCTGTCCCTCGCCCGCTCACACTCTCCCTCAAGAATAAATAAAACATTTAAAGATAATTACAAAAATAAAAACTTCCTGTTTTAATTTATTAAGATAGGTTGATTGCAGATAGTAAGTGTTGGTGAAAGTAAATGTAATCACAAATTTGCTTTTAAAGTAGTGAATCTTGGGGGTGCCTGTCTGGCTCATTTGGTGGAGTGTGTGACTCGATCTCATGAGTAGTGGGTTTGAGCCCCGTGTTGGGTGTAGAGATTACTTAAAAATTACAAAATTTTGGGGTGCCTGGGTGGCTCAGTCGGTTGAATGCCCAACTTTGGCTCATGTCATGATCTCATGGGTCGTGGGTGGAGCCCCGGGTTGGGCTTCTGCTGTCAGCACAGAGCCCGCTTCAGATCCATAATAAAATCTTAATAAATAAATAAATAAAGTAGTGAGTTTTTTAAAATAAAGGTACCATTAAAAAAAAAGTTTATTTTGAGAGAGCAAGAATGAGAGATAGCCTGCACGAGTCAGGGAGAGCCAGAGAGAGAATCCCAGGGAGGCTCTGAGCACAGAGCCCGACATGGGGCTCAGTCTCAGGAACCCCAGGATTGTGACCTGAGCCGACATCAAGACTCGGAGGCCTAACTGAGCTACCCAAGCACCCAAAAAATAAAGGAACTTTTAACAGAACTGTTCCACTGACCCCTTCCCTCCCAAAGAAAACCACAAACAATTTTAAAAATTTTATAGGTAAGAAAACATGTATTTAAGGAACCATTTGGTTTAATTTGTAAAGCATACAAGTGGGTTTTACCCACTTAGCAAGGTGCCCGGCTGGCTCGGTTGGTAGAGTATGCAACTCTTGATCTCAGGGTCATGAGTTGAAGCCTCACCATGGGCATGGGCTTAGAGTTTACTTAATTAAGAAGGGGTGGGGGGTGGGGAAGAGTTGCTACAGGCCTGAGGGCAGTCTTAAATTGTCATCTTACCTACTACTGGACTGTGGTCTGTGGCATCATCTGTTTTTAAGTGGTATTTGTGAGCCATTTGATGGCTCCAGTTGTCTGGTGACATCATAGAGAACCAGATTGGGAATTACCTAGTATCATTCAAGTGGCTGTTTCCATTTTCACTCTTGTCTGCAGGTTATAGATCTCTTACAGAAAGGGAGACCGCAGTAGGAAGTTCCCGCTAGAATCCTAACCGATATTTGCTGTAATTTCGAGATTGGCATGGTTCTGTGTCTTTAAAAACAGGAAAACATTAGTTTTTGTCTTTCTGTTTTGAATAGCCTTTCTTCAAGAGCTGGTAGATCGGGATAATTCCAAGTTTGAGGAGTGGTGTATTGAAATGGCCGAGATGCGTAAGCAAAGTGTGGATAAAGGAAAAGCAAAGCACGAAGAGGTTAAGGAGCTGTACCAAAGGTTACCTGCTGGAGCTGGTCTGTAAGATATTCTGGGACAGCACTGCTGCCATTATGTGCCTTGTTTCTTTCGTGTTCACAAATGTATATGAACAAATTTTCCCCTGCCCTTTCTTATAACCCGCTAACGCCAGCTTAAGCACTATAAAATTACTATGTAAACGAGCAATAATTTGATGCATAGCATTCCATATAGTTTTCATTATCATGTACTTTTAAGAATGGGAAGCTCTTAACAAATTAAAAGGTTTAGGTCAGCATTCTGCATATGTATGAGTCTTACAGGCATTTCTATTTTGTGAGATACTAATTTGTTCTTAAAAATCTGATTGGGTTATGGAAGCAACTCACTGCCCTGACAGTCTTAACAGGCAGTCTTGTCTGTGTGCTATTTTTAATGATACTGTTATACTAATTTGAAATTTAATATCAAACATTATGCTAAGAATGGAGAGCTTTCTGCTGACCCTTAATTTTTTAAGAATTATCCCACACAAGCCAGCTCATCCCTTTACTGTGTATGTTTATTCAAGTTTACCTAGTGCCTTAGAAAATCCCAACTTTTTAAGCCTTCAGTACCATTGGTAACGATGTGTCTTTAACGTTTCCTAGGCAGACTTCCCCATGTCCAATTCCTACGTAAAGAAGAGAGGCAATTTAATCCTAAATTTTGAAGATAAATACTCAAGTATAATTGTACTTGTGGTTTTGTCTTTTTCATATCTTATTTTTCCATTACTGGTATACTCTTTTAAACAAAAGATGAATATAAATTGCTAAATCTGTAAGAGGGACTCTGAACAGTTCTTTCTAAACCACATCTTTATTTGATTCTGACTTTTTTTTGTAATGCGTTGGTCTCACTCTGTCCCAAGGGTTGGGATTATTCTAAAGAATGAGACTGACCCTGATGTTACTGAAAATGATTTGGACGTGAATATGATTCAAATACCGAAATTTATTCAAAGGAGTTGAGACCTAGAAATCTATTTTTTGAACTGTATTCCTAGTTTTCTGCATTCACTGGACAAGAGAATGGTTCAAAACTGCATTTTATGTTAGATGCAGTTAAGTCCCTCTCTTTTAAAACCACATTGTCCAAAGGCAGGATGTGTCTGGTTAGCACATACTTGGGCATCTCCTGGCTGTTTTCAGTCTCTAAGAAACTGCTCTTGTGTTCTTAGAATATCTCTCCGTTATCAATACTTTTACCAGTTAGGAACATCTTCCTCCCATTTGCAGTAAACATACATAGTAGAATATCTATGTCGTGTTAAGTGTTGAAAATCCAAAATCAGATGAATGTGGTTTTGTGCTGCCAATCCTAGTCTTTGTTATGCATTTTCTAACTCTTACTTGTGTTTGTGAACATTTATATAAAAGAAGAGTCATTTATCCTAAAACATATGCCTCATTGGGAACACAGACACTTTTGGCCCTTTTTATTGAAATTTAAATAAGGTATCTGCAAATAATGGTAAAGTATGTCTAGGTGAAGTGTTGCAAATATTTTTGAGGCCACAGTCTTTGTAGACTTTTATAATAACCCCCAAGGGATTTCCTTACGTTCAAAATTCAGGCATTAAAAAGAAAAAAAAAGTTACACATAACTTTAACCAAAATGTACATTTCTCTCTGGTAAATACTGTCACAAGTGCTTTCCTGTTTTGTGAAGTGGTGAGATGATAGACCGTTCAGTATTTCCACCTTGGCGATTAGAGTGCGCATTCCTTTTTCGGTGCTTGATTACCCATGCCTTCGGAAGACAGTGCTGAGCCGGTTTGCTAGATCACAAATCATAGGGAATCTGCCATGAGTCTTTCTCTAGGACAGAAACGTCAGTAGTGTAAAAACTCTCCAGAAGCAGATCTGCCTTAACTCTTGAGACTTGAGCTCGTCCCTGATTGTCTGGGAACTCTTGGCAGAGACTGATCCAACTCTTTATGGTAATCGAGATTGGGAATGGAAAGACAGACAGACCTATGTGAACCACAGCCCCTCTTCCTTCCATGGGTCCTCCAGCACACTAAAACTAGCACCCTGAATCTAGAAAATCAGTAGAATTAATAATACAGAATTCCATCAGAACCCCAGAACTGCTCTCTGCTCTCTCCCTTCCTCCTCTTACTGTAAAATCAGATGTGATTTTTCTGATCTTCATGACTTACTTTTAATTTGTATGTAACTGCTCAAAACCAAAACAATAACCTTCACTTGGAAGTTTTCTGTGGGATTCGAGTAGGGGATTGGGAAATCTTGTCTGAAGCAGATTGCCTTTGAGTCACATTATCATACGGGTCCGGGGTACAGCCACCCTGGGCTTTCAAATCCAGCAGCCGGCCCTTGGCACAGAGTGTTTTCTGTACTTCCTGGACTCCTTTTCTCGTGAGGGTCGGGATCCTTATGGTTTGTTTGCAGTTAGCAATAGTGGGCATTGTCTGCTCTTCCCTCCCCAGCACCTGGGGACATGAGAACACCTGGTGAATGGTTCTTGAATGTTCCTCTGTGTCACAGTTCAGTTTTCCCTCCTTTGATGGTCTTCAGATTAGTAAAAATTTTAATCTATGTGACTGTATTTGAGAAAGGATTAGATATGCCAAGAGTTTCATTTTGCTTTCTTGGACAGAGATCATGTATCTTAGTAAAATTCTGAAGATAACCAGGTGTACTCTGTCCCTGGCAGATTAAACTCGATAAATGCCAAATAAAATTGGGAAGTATTTTGAATTTAATTAGCTGTATCATTATATATTGTAGAGTGTCACAACCATGTTACCTATACTGAATCTTAAGGTCTCCACTTTATATATTGTGTGAATGTATGATTAACTTTTCTATATCTCTTTTCTTCCAAAAAGCTCAAAATGCTTCACATATCTTATCTTTTACATTCAACAACATCCCTGTGAGGTAGGTAGAAGGCAGGTATTATTACCTTCATTTTACAAATAAAAGACCTGAAGCATAGAGAGTTCAAGTGACTTGCTCAAGTTCAGTTTCTTGGTGGCAGAACTTGGATTAGACCTTGGTCTCAACTTGGCAGTCATGAGCTCTTTCTCCGCAGCTGCATTAGGGCTGACCAATCCATCAGAAAGCTCTCAGTTGACGATGTACAGTCTTAGAACAAATAATGGGATGCGATCATGCTGAATTTTGTTTTTGTAAAAATTGAAGTGTTTCACACTGAACTTAAATGGAAAGTAGTTTTCTAGACTTGTCACTAACTCTAAGAGAGGTATACAATTGGTCAAAATGGGCTTTGCATTAAATTGTCTATCCCTCAGATCTCATCAGAAGTAGTACATGATACAAATACGTAAATTCAATCTCTGTATGTTTTCTTCTATGTTTTATGCTGGGACTCACTGGAGATCTTTGTAAGTAATCAAAGCTGGCCCTTTGTCCTTAATTTTGACTTTTAGGGAACTCTGGGACTCTTGTTTTCCCAAATGAAAACTCATTTCGAGGTGGTTCAGTTTTGTCTAAATTTTTGCAACGTCAAAGTCGCTAACAATTCAATTCTAGTGTAATTCATACTGGAATTTGTATAAAATAGCTTACTTTCTTGATATACGTTATATAACAAGTAGCTCATGATACGGACTGGGGTGGGGAAATCAAATACGTTTTAAGTGACACCAGTATCCTCTCGGACGAAGAAAAAAAGTTCAGTGGTTAAAACTGGCTTATAAAAGTGTGGTTATGGCTGATGAGGTTAATTTGTAAAATTTTTTCTGAGGTTAATTTATAACTTGGAACTCAGTCTCTTCATTTTCATTTCCAGATGTATTTCACATTGGTGAGAAGTGTTTATGAAAATCGTTTATGAAATGAACATAGTAGGGAATGAGGGTATATGATTTGCGTGCCAATGTGTGGAGCATGGCTTCTAGTCGACAGTCATGGGTGTCCTGATCAGAACTCTGCTGTGCTGTCAAGCAAGACACTTCTCTCTGTGGATGCCTCTTTTGTAGAATGTGGTTAATAATACCAGCCGCTCTCATAGGGAACTGTGCAGTCTCCTATCGTGCACAGCTCCTTGACCTAGAAGAGGGTTAGTTAAATGGAGTTTTATGTCAAACTCCTCAACATTTTCCCTGAAGAGTGATTCTTCTGATTCTGCTAACTTTGGACAGAGTTTGTATTGTCTTTAGAGGAAAATGAGTATCACTTAGTCAAAAAGCTGTGAAAATACATAGATGCTTTCTTTTGCTTTTTCCCTCAGAGCCCTATGAATTTGTCTCTCTCGAGTGGCTACAGAAATGGTTGGATGAATCGACACCCACCAAGCCTATCGATAATCACGCTTGCCTGTGTTCCCATGACAAGCTTCATCCTGATAAGATATCAATTATGAAGAGAATATCTGAATATGCGGCTGACATTTTCTATAGTAGATATGGAGGAGGACCAAGACTAACTGGTAATTCGAGGTGTTTTCTCTGCTGAAAAAGTAATGCCTTAAGTCCTCAGCTTGTGGTCTCTGATCATCTCACCCAAACTGTGACAGCCAGAGCAAATGCTCCTTACGCTTTGCAGAAAGGGTTTGCTAATGAGAGAAGTTATGCAGCATTAGACCTTATAAGCTATTTTTATTTTATTTTTAAGGTTTATTTATTTATGTTTGAGAGAGAGAGAGCACACAAACGGGGGAAGGGCGGAGAGAGAGAGAATGAATGAATGAATGAATGAATGAATGAATCCCAAGCAGGCTCCGCACTGGCAGCACAGGATTTCCGACAGAGGGCTCCAACTCACGAACCGTGAGATCGTGACTTGAACCGAGATCAAGAGTTGGACGCTTACCCAGTGGAGTCACCCAGGTGCTCCTAGACCTCATATATTTGTAACGTTAGAATCTAAGAAACTGACACTTTTCTTTGAGTTTTAACGATGGATTTTGCCCTCTCAAAGACAAAATTTTCCTCTTTTGAGGAAACCACGTGGTAGTCTTTTATTAGTTTGTACAGTAGTCTTCAGAGTACTTGAACCTTGGTCTGGTAGATTGGACATCTGATTTGACTTCCGTAGATTGTTCACTTAGCTTATGAATGGAAGCTACTTGATGCCACCTTGAATGCAGAGGTATTTATAACCACGTAGTGTCCGTAGTCCGTTTGCTTCCGGTTGTCTCTCCTCAAAACACTTTCCTTTTAATGAGCTACTGGCCACACAAGGCCTCCCTCCAGTCTGTCGGTGAATCTAATAAAATTGTGCAACCACGTTCCCCCTTTCCGAAAACAGCATTTAATTTAGTAGAAAGGGGGAGCGTGGTCGTACAACTTACTGCATAAAAACTGGCATTTAACTGCAAGATTCAGACCTTCTCTTGTACACATCTGGAGTTTTGCTTTCCCAATTTGTTTTTGATTCACGATCAGTGAACTAAGCAGTGATTATATCATTCCAAGAATCACATTTCCGGGCTGCCTGGGTGGCTCAGTTGAGCCCCACGTCGGGCTCTGCACTGACAGTGCAGAGCTTGCTTGGGATTCTCTCTCCTCCTCTCTCTGCCCCTCTCCACCCTCCTCAACGTAAATAAATAAAGTAAAAAAACCAAAATCACATTTCGTGATTCCTGGAGCTGTGAGTTTGGGGCCTTGGTGGTGTTTTTCCCTGTAGTGTTCTGTGCTTTCTGTGCTTTGAAGTGTTCCAATATTTCATACCCCCACGAAGCTCTCATTTAACATTACGTTTATAGTTGTCAGATATGTTGACACTCCTCTGTGCCCTCCCCCCCCACCTGAGAGCCTCCATTATTAACTACAGTCTTGTAAAATAGGCATCTAAATCTTGTAAAATAGTAGATAGCATAGGTAGTTGTAGCGAATGGTGACATCTCGCCTCGCATTGTTCTTTATGTACAGAACAATATTGGTGTTTTGAAATCTGTATCGCCTAAGCAACGTAGGATATATGCTAATCTGCTCTGCTATCAAAACATGCAACTTTGATTGAGAATTCTGTGTTCTGTGTAGTACTGACACTTCCCTATCAGGAAATTAGTATGTGAATGAACCGTTTCCTTTCATTCCCTCTAGTGAAAGCCCTGTGTAAGGAGTGTGTGGTAGAACGTTGTCGTGTGTTACGTCTGAAGAATCAACTAAATGAAGACTATAAAACTGTCAATAATCTGCTAAAAGCAACAGTAAAGGGGTATGTTACACAGCGCATGCTGTTTATGACGAGCTGCAACAGTTGTAGAGGAAATCACGAAGCGGCTTATTAGTTCCAGACCATAGGAGTTAGGATGTTTTGAGGAAAGGGTGATGCGGTGGTTGACAGCTAGATTAAATGTCGCAATGGTTGCCACTGCGGCAAAGATAAGGAAAGCCAAGTGACACAGCCTTTGTGACTGCACTCCCTCTGTTAGAAAAGTAGAAGCAGAGGTGTGGGTCTGCAGTCCGACCAAACCAAGCAGCATGTTAGTGCGTTCGGGAGTGGAATTGTCAGTACTCCTGGCAGGCGTGGGGGTGCCCCCTTTAGAGAGCATGACGTGTATTAACAAATGGTCCCCCGTGGAGGGCCCTTGTCGAAAATACCCAGGGTACTTGTAGTATGTCGAGCATCACTCCACAGAGTATCTTGCACCCAGGAACCAACAAAATCAGGTGGCATTTAGTATGGCACCTGTTATGTCTGGGTTTAATTGAAGGTGCGTGTTTTCCAAATAAATATTATTCACTGTTTTTGATCATTCTGTAAACAGCCTAATGAGTTCTCAGATGTGTGTTTGCATATAGACGTGGATGTGTGTGAGAGTACCTACAGATGTCCTTGAAGGCACAGCTATATGTAGTTGTGCCTGGTAGTCACGTGAGAGAAAGTAGCCAGCTGAGTCGGGTCAAGCTTGAACGTAACTGAGGAAGCCGGACGAGATTTGGGATGGAACCAGAATGAATATGAGATCTGTGCTATTCAGTAGTGATGAGGAAAAATGGCCAGGATGCAGGAGGGGGATAAAAATGGTGTGGACAACAGAGTTTGAATGTTAGTAATTCGCTCTAGTTGTGGCCTTTACAGGTAAAGAGGGGATGGGGGCCTCAGGAAATACTACTTGCGTGACGTCACGTGCTCTCTGTTCCACAGCAATGACGGGTTTTGGGTAGGGAAATCTTCCTTGCGCAGCTGGCGCCAGCTGGCTCTCGAGCAATTAGACGAACAAGATGGGGACGTCGACCAAAGCAACGGGAAGATGAACGGCAACACCTTAAATAAAGGTAATGTTGAAAACTAGTGTGTCAGTGGTCATAAACTATACCGTGACACACCCATACGGAATTGCCATGTACCGACTCGTATTGGTAAATTTCCTTCAGAAAGTATGTTGGGGGCTTGTTTTCCAGTGCTTTTGTCAACATAAAGAGTATACCATTCACATCAGTTTTTACTAGTCTGATAGATGAAAAATGATAGAGCAGTGTCAAGACTGTGCCTTTCAAAATTATCACTGAGATTAACCATGGCCATTTATTTGAGAAGTTCATTGTGTTTGTGATGGGATGAGGAGACAGTTACCTGGTCAGTGTCCTTTCTTTTTCATTTTTTTACTGATTTGAGAGAGAAATCGCACACACGTGCACAAGTGAGGGAGGGGGGCAGAGAGGGAGACAGAATCTGAAGCAGGCTCCATGCTTGACTGCAGGACCCTGGGATCATGACCTGAGCTGAAACCAAGGTGTTCGACCAACTGAACCAACCAGGTGCCCTTCCACTTGAGTTTTTTAATGATTAATAAATATTCTTTACATATTATCTTAAGCGTATTAAAAATGTATACTTAACATAAAACCCCTACGTAGTTATTCTAATCTCCTTATGCTTAAGGATTGTGTTCCTGGTATACACAACTACAAATTCATGGTGACACAATGCAGACAAATAGTAAAAGCAGATGTTAGAAGAGAAATGTTAACAGGAAACGCACAGTTCTTATTATACGTTTTTGATGTTATCGGTTAAGTCCTTATTTCTCATTAGCCTTTTCTGAAGTTTTCCGTTCAACCCCTAAAAGAAGAGGTAGGTGAAAATAACGTGACATGTGGATGATTAACTTGGTTTAAGATCCTGTATTCTGAATAGCTTGACTAGAATTAATGGAAGGAGATGTAAAGTATTTTTCAACTTGAAAAAAAAAAAAAAAGAACATTTTCTTGCATAATCTAAATCTTTAAAAAGTAAAACTGCCATTCAGATATTTTTCTTTCCTTTTAAGGGAAAGAAACATAGCGCTTCTTAGCATAACCATGTACGAATCACTTGGGTCTAATTTTTGGAATGTTTCAAGTTTCCTTTGTTCGGAATTGTGCTCAGCGGTACTGCTGCTTTGACCTTCAAATATAACAGCTAGAATGATTATTATCTGTGTTTCTTTTGATTAGAGGAATCAAAAGAAGAAAGGAAAGAAGAGGAGGAGGAATTAAATTTTAATGAAGACATTCTGTGCCCACATGGTAAGCTAGAAGCATACATCTTTTTTTCTTAATGTTTTATTTTATTTTTGAGAGAGGGAGAGACAGAGAGACAGTGTGCGGGCAGTGGAGGGGAAAAGAGAGAGGGAGACACAGAATCCGAAAGCAGGCTCTGGGCTCTGAGCTGTCGGCACAGAGCCCGGCATGGGGCTCGAACTCTCGAACCACGAGATCATGACCTGAGCCAAAGTCGGATGCTCAACCGGCTGAGCCGTCCAGGCGCCCTAGAAGCATACATCTTGTGTTGTTAGTCTGACGTTAGTGTATCACAGATGTTTTGTTAAGTATTCTCCCCGGGTTTCTGAGAGAAGTAGGCCCTGATGTGGCTGTCATGGTGCAGTAAACCGGCTTTCTAATGTGCTTGACTTTTCCTATTTCTGTTCTCCCGTCCTTTTCCCCAGTTAACTTCTTACCGCCTGCTTTCGTGCCAGGGCCTCTCATATGTTCTTTCCTTGCAAACAATTTTTTTAAAAAAATACAAAATAGGATTTTACCATATTTAGAAAAGAAACTTTGTCGTGTGTCAATTGAAAGACTGAGTTTGAAGGCAGGAATGTCCGTTATGTCCCATGAGTGAGAGTCTTTGTTTGACTTGAATACTCTCAGAACAAAATTCATATATTTCTTATTCTTAGGGCTACTTCTGGTTTCATTTCTGAGATATCCATTGAGTAGCTACTGTGTGCTATGTTCTCTTAATGATAATTTCCAATTTTTTTAAATCAATCCTGTGTATTTGATTATCTCTTACTTGGTCTTAGTGCTCACTTCTAATAAGTAACTTTTTGCAAGGGACTCCTTGTATATGGCACACAGTTTCCCATTCTGTTAGCTGTCTGCACATCAAAGAGGCATCAACTAACTTCTCAAAGGCACTTACTGCATAAGTCTCCTTCCTCCTCTCTCATTTCTAACTGTATCCAATTCTTTTTTTTTTTTTTTCCTTTTTAAACATTGTTATTCAGTTATTCAGGGACAGAGAGAGACCGAGCATGAGCCGGGGAGGGGCAAAGAGGGAAAGAAGGAGACACAGAATCTGAGGCAGGCTCCAGGTTCTGAGCTGTGAGCCCAGATCTTGATGCGGGGCTCGAACCCATGAACCGTGAGATCGCGACCTGAGCCAAAGTCGGCCACTTAACCACCTGAGCCACCCGGGAGCCCCCTAACTGTATCCAATTCTTAATTCATTAGTTCATTCCGAATCAGCGCACGATAATCTCATATTTACCCTCATGCACCTTAGTGCTTTTGTATCAAGACTCCTTGAAGACACTAGTGACAGTAATTGTCAGGTGAGTGATGCTTGGCATGGTGATGTTGCTGACCATTATCACGCTGTGCTTTAGCTTGCTAGCTGAGTGGCTGAGCTCACTCGTTTGCTGACCATACCACGTGGAGGGGGTGTCATCGTGGGATGTGGATTTGGGTGTTTGTGGGTCATGGGTCCCAAGCCCATCTGTCTTTCCTGTCACATCACCCTTTCTCCCATTTTGCCCTTCCTTACACTAGGAACACACATGCGGGTTAGACATGCCCTCTGGAGTGCTTGACAGAACAAGCAGATAAAGGTGAAGCGAATAGCCAAGAGTGGATCAGTTTTTTTCCTCCTGCTGTGGTGTCAGCTTTTTTTTTTTTTTTTTTTTTTTTAAATCCATCATGGCATGGGTGTGGACAGTGGGGTAATTGTCTCCCTTTCGAGAGTTGAGGATTCTGTGGCTCATTGCTACTTTCCCTCGAGGTGCTGCCCAACTGCTGGAAAACGCGTCGCAAGTCGGATGTCATCTTAATCCTTAGCTCACTGACTTTTGCTCTGCCTTCCCACTTCTTGTCTCATCTTGTCATTTCAGGATTACAGTTTTGACAGAAAGCATGGCAGACCTGAGTGTGATTTCAGAACTTGGGCTGCACTCTTCAGCAGAAATTGAGCACAAGAGCTGGGGTTTTGTTTTGTTAAGATCTTTGGCTTGATCTCAGCTTCGTGGCATTTTGTTGCTGTACATTATCTAGTTTTGTTTTTGTTTTTTACTTTAACGCTTATTTATTTTGAGAGAGAGAGAGAGAGAGCATGAGCTGGGGACAGGCAGAGAGCAAAGGAGAGAATCCCAAGCAGGCTCCACCAGTGCAGAGTTCGATGCAGGGCCCGAGCCCACGAACTGTGAGATCATGACCTAAGCTGAAACCAAGAGTCGGACACTTAACCAACTGAGCCACCCAGGTGCTCTGAGATTAAGAGTGAGTGCTCCACTGATTGAGGCGGCCTGGCACCCCTATTTTACCTCATATTTCAAAAGTATGGTTCTCAACGACTGGATTTTGTGGACCTCACTTGTCAGTGTACTGTCTGCCCATGGATGCCAGGGTTTACAGGTGCAGCATATTGTACCTTAGAAACCCACTTCACTCATTAGATTTATATTAAAACTCCTTCCTGAGCTGTGGTGGTGGTGGTGGTGGTAATCGCACTAATAATAGTAAGATGATAGTGGACATTTATTGAATGTTTACCATGTGCCCAGTCGTTTTCTAAGCGTATAGGTATTAGCTCCTTTAATCTCTACAACAACGCTGAGAGGTATTACTGTCTTATCTGTCTTACTGATGAATAAGTAAAGTGAGGCACACAGAGGTGAGAATCACCTCAAGTTCACCACACTAGAAGGGTAGTTTTGCCAAGCGCGGGAAGAGTTGCTCTTTCAATGTACCATTTGTCCAGAGCCATTCTTTATAGGTATTTTTTTCCCTTCCATTTCTGGTAGCTTGTCAGATTTTTGTCCCCAGTGTTGTGACATCTCACCCGGGCCTGTCTTGGCGCAGGCCCTACCTCACGTACTGTGCAAGATGCTCTCTGGTTGCCGGGTGTGTGTGGCAGCAGCTGATGATGACGAGCTTTGCTGTTAGGGTGCTGTGGCTGGGCTGTTGTGCTCGGGAGTTCTCCTTGTTGGTGTCTGTTCTTGGGTGCTCGGATCTCTCCATCAGCATTTTCCATTTTCATGCCTGGACAATGCTGACTGCGCTGTCGCTGCTCTGGGGTTGTAAGAGAGAAGAGTGCTTGGGAGCCTTTGCCTTCTGTGTGAAACATTTACTGGTCCCCCTCTCAGCTCATGACCGCATTCATGTCTGCACTTTCTGTCCTCCAGTGCAGGGGGAAGCCTGTGGTCTTTTGTGGGTAGAGTGGCTTTTATCTGTAGGGCATTGAGGAAGGGCGTGAGAATTTTAACTGCCTCCTAAATAGAGACTTTTGGTCTATTCTCCTGTTTTGCAATCTCATCCCTACTTCTGTGTGCTTCTGATTCCTGGGTCGATGGGGGCTGTTCTGCTGTGTAGTAAATCTGGTTACTTCCTGACCTACACCACATTTAAATTAATTTTTCTTCTGTCTCATCCATTTGCTCTTAAGCTTCAGACATTTTTGTTGGCATTGCTCCCTCTGTGTTCTCTTTGTCACCATGATTTTATAAATTTTTTTAAAAATCCCTTTCCTCTGGTGTAATGATATTTGAGGAGGCACTGAAAGTACAGTTATAAATGTCATTTTTATCTGGAAGTCCTTCTTTTGAATTTGCATATTTGTATAGTAAAATCCTGATGTATTTCTAAAGCCCCGTGTATATTTAATACATCAGAGATTTATGTGAATTAATCACCAGATTATACTCCATTAGGAGATCGATTACTACCATAGAGTTCAGTATTTATTGCAGATACTTTCTATGTATTAAGTGTTCTTACCCAGTTCATTGTATATTCATTTAAGTGGATAACCTTCCCGTAACTTAAACCTCTTTTGTTATACAGATTGGTTAATAGTTGGACAGCATTGCGTTTTATTTTTATGTGTTTTTCAGGTGTTCTATGCCCCAAGTTACTGTAGTTTAACCTAGATTTTGTGGGTGAGGGTATTTACACACAATGTGTGAACTCATTGTTTACTACTAGATTTCTGTGTTTGTCAGAAGAATCTTTGGGAATTAGGCCATCCAAATGTGTTTGGTGAATTTAATCTTTCATGACTGGTTTGATCTGTATTGGGAGATGTTGGTCAAGAGTGAACTTAGTTGATAGGCTTTTTCCTTTCACGTTTTAGGAAACTTATTGCAGAATACAAGTCTAAAAAAAGTTGTTTATGACCTCATAATAACTCATATTCGGATACATTAAATCATCACAGCAGTTATTAAAATGATTTGTACCTAAGTATAGACACATCACAAGGAGCACAGGGGACAGTTAAACTGCAGCAAAATGAATGATTCATATACTCTTCTGACTTCAAAATAAATTTAGGTTGTTCTTTATACCCATCCCACATTAAAGTAAGTCATTACGTAAAAATAACCTCTTATTGGGGCTCCTGAGTGGCTCAGTCGGTTAAGCGTCTGACTTCAGGTCGGGTCATGATGTCACGATTTGTGAGTTCAAGCCCCACATCGGGCTCTGTGCTGACAGCTCAGAGCCTGGAGCCTGCTTGGGATTCCGTGTCTCCCTCTCTCTCTGCCCCTCCCCCACTTGTGCTCTGTCTTTCAAAAATAAATAAATGTAAAAAAAAATTCAAAATATATTAAAAAAAAATAATAACCTCTTATTAAAACAAGGGCAACACATCCATGGTTAACATGACATGCTATTAATGTGTGTGTGTGTTTGTATTATTTACTTTATTCACACTGCTTTTCTGAACCACACCGTGCGATACCATGCGCGTATATACATAGCATGTACGTCCTCTTTAGTCCTTTTTTGGGAGAAAGGAAAGAAACCCCTTTAAAATTGTAACTGCCTTGGAGTTTTTTTTCTAAATCGGTTGTGAAAACCTACTGTAATCTTTTTGATGGCTGCATCGTATTTCACCAAAAAAAGATGCACTAAATTAACATCTGATAAACCAGTTAACTTAAAAAAAATTCCCTGGTTGTGTCTGGGGATAGACATGTTGGAGTGGATCTTCATAGCCTCAGGAAATTTAACAGCCTGCTCAGAAAGTTAATTTTTGCAGTGTGACCTATTTTCTCTGGTCATGTTTTTTTAATGCAAAATAACCTTTTCTTGAGTATTCAAAGCTCAATAAGAGGTGTAAGGTAAGAAGATGCATTTTGAGGTGTTAGAAATTGTGGAGTTTGGATGAGACAGATCTGGGGTCATATCCCAGCTTCCTTGTAAACAACCTACAGTGAGTCTGTATACCAATTTCTCTGATTCTCCATTTATTTATTACATAGAATATGTAAAGCCAAAATGACAACACAGTATTTAGAAAGGTCACTGGCTTAATTACTCTTAGTTATGGGGGTAGAAGCAAATGTATGGCTTTCAGAACTTAACGGTAGTTTTTTTGGGTAATGACTAAAATGCAGTTTACTAATTTATCAACCGGGAGCAGCCAAACAATAGAAATTGGAACCACAGGGGCATCCGAGTGGCTCAGTCTGTTAAATTCCTGTTGATTTCAGCTCAGGTCATGATCTCGAGGTTTGTGGGTTCAAGCCCCACGCCGGGCTCTGCACTGACAGCGGGAAGCCTGTTTGGGATTCACTCTCCCTGTCTCTCTTCCCCTCCCTCTCACTCTCTGTAAATAAACATTAAAAATAAAAGCAAAGAAAAAACCTGTAGGGAAGCGTGGCATTTAACTGTGGGTGGAGATGCGTTTCTCTTGAACACCCTGCCTTGTCACAGGGGCACCAGGGTCCCTGCAGGCCCTATTAGTGCTTTCTTGCCCCGCCCTGGTCTCATCTATGTGATTTTATCACCTAATTTTTCAACCGCAGACCTAGATGAAGCATATACCGGAAAGGCTACCACCTTTAGAATTAAATGACCTTGAAGATGAAATCTACAGATTTTTGAAACGAGGGAAAGAGGGTGCAAATTACAGAAAATAAGGAAAAGAATACATACAAATTTTCCTAAAGTTTAAGTAATAGAAGATAGATTTGTTGAAGGGTGTGTATATTGACCTTTTAAAGCTGTTTTCCCCCAAATATAATTTTTTCATTTTTTTAACTCAGGGGAGTTATGCATATCTGAAAACGAAAGACGACTTGTTTCTAAAGACGCTTGGAACAAACTGCAACAGTACTTTCCAAAGGCTCCTGAGTTTCCAAGTTACAGAGAATGCTGCTCACAGTGCAAGGTACTGAATGTTGTGCTGGCATCTGTGGGGATCGCATGCCGCCTCCCTGGATTGACTTTTCAGAGCTGACATTGTACTTCTGATGGGGGTGTAGGGAGGAGGCAAGCCCTGTGCCGTCAGCAGGAGGTGGTTGATTACCTCTTGCTTCGTTCTCTTTTTTCAGATTTTAGAAAGAGAAGGGGAAGAAAATGAAGCCTTACATAAGATGATTGCAAACGAGCAAAAGACTTCTCTTCCGAATTTGTTCCAGGACAAAAACAGACCATGTCTCAGTAACTGGCCAGAGGTATAATGATCCCCACAAAGGATGGAATTCTTACCTTTTCAAAGCTCTTGACAAATTCCCAGTGAACTGTTTCAGAACAACCCAGGTTCTCATTTTTTGGTAGTCTAATCAGTGGGTTTATTCTAGCTTACGGTTCCTTGGCAGAGGGCTGTATTTACATTTTAGTTATAAAACTTGAGGAAGGAGAACCACAGTACATGGAAAAACATTATCCCTAAAGGGTTTCGGTTACGTGCGCACCGAGTTAACAGGCATTTGTGTGTGCTTCTCTGTTCCAGGATACAGATGTCCTGTACATTGTGTCACAGTTCTTTGTAGAAGAATGGCGGAAATTTGTCAGGTAGAACCCAACATTTTCTATTTCCTTTTGTTGTTGTTCACTTTAGTATTTTAAGAATAATGGATTCTAGGGGCGCCTGGGTGGCTCAAATCGGTTAAGGATCCGACTTTGGCTCAGGTCATGACCTCACAGTTCGTGGGTTCAAGCCCCGCGTCAGGCTCTGTGCTGACAGTTAAGCCTGCTTCAGATTGTGTCTCCCTCTCTTTCTGCCCACCACCCCCCACCCCCTTGTGCTCTGTCTCTTAAAAATAAATGTCAAAATTCCAATGACATTGAAAAAAAAAAAAAAAGAATTATGGGTTCTAGGGGTACCCGGCATGCTCCTACAGTAGAGTATGTGACTCTTGATCTCAGGGCCATGAGTTGAAGCCCCATGTTGGGCATAGAGCCTACTTAAAAAAGAAAATAAAAATTAAGAAGTATGAATTCTGATCATGGTACCATTGATGGTTACTTTTTTTTTTTTTTTTACACATATTAAAAGCTTTCTTTTGTTTAAGTTAAATAATCTTAAGAAAACATTTATTTAACTAGTATCCTTTTAAATGTGTGTCTAATTTTAAAATAATTACTTTAAAAATCTGAAGTCATTGCCATAGTGAAGTATGTTGATCCTCCTTGTCTCCTTTGAATAGAAAACCCACAAGATGTAGTCCCGTGTCATCAATTGGAAACAGTGCTCTTCTGTGCCCCCATGGGGGACTCATGTTTACATTTGCTTCCATGACCAAAGAAGATTCTAAACTGTGAGTTTCTTCTCTTCATGTGATTTTTATTTTTCTTTTCTTTTCTTTTTTTTAATGTTTATTTCTTTTTGAGAGAGAGAGAGAGAGAGAGACAGTGTGAATGGGGGAAGGGCAGAGAGAGAGGGAGACACAGAATCTGAAACAGTCTCCAGGCTCTGAGCAGTCAGCACAGCCTAACGCAGGGCTCGAACTCACAAACCGCGAGATCATGACCTGAGTCAAAGTTGGATGCTTAACCGACTGAGCCACCAAGGCACCTCCATGTGATTTTCTAACGACTAATAAAGTATATTTAGGTTATTTTTCCTCTGACATAAGCAGTCTGTTTGAAGAATCTGGGCCTTTGCTGAATTGTGGGGAGTGTTGTTTCATAAACTCCACCAGAGTGAGCACTTAACTTTTTTTTTTTTTTTTTTTTTAAAGAAAGCAAGACTGTCCTCCCTAACAGGCGAGAAGCCCCCTGAGGCTACCTTGTTCTTTTTCTGTGCTTTGTCCTTCCTGAAGCCCTGCCGCCTTCTTCCAGAAGCTTCGGGTACCAATACAGCCTCTCTAGCAGATGTCTTCCAGCATCCCAGAATCACCAGGGATCTTGATTGTAGTTGTTTTTCCTGCGGCCCCCAGGCTTCAGGAAACAGATGAGGAGGAGGAAGGCAGCATCGGGGCCACTGAACTGGTCGTCAGGAATTCTGGGGTCTTAAAATGGAAATTTTTGTGCCACCTGCCAAGTGCTTCCATAAGGGCTCTTAATATGAAACTCACTCCTGATGTTGCCATTTGATCTTTTCAAATAATTTTTAACTGTGTAAGAAAAGATAGAATGCCTCTGATATTCCTTATAAACCGTGAAAATTAGAACACACAAATAACAATTTCTTTGGCAGTAAGCTAGAGGCGGGGAGTTTGTTATTCGTGTTAATACTTTACCATCATTTATGGAAGCTTAGAGTTAATCTGTTTCTTCTTTTTCCTTCCTTCTTTTTCCTTCCTTCCTCTTTGCGGGGTGGGTGCTATAAATGTTGGACATCTGGAAAATGTCTGTAATAATAAAAGAAACGTGTGTATTAGCCAGCTTAAAAGTTAAACAATTCAGGAGTGCCTGTGTGGCTCTGTCAGTTGAGCGTTTGACTCTTGATTTCAGCTCAGGTCATGCATGTTACCAGGGTCGTGGGATCGAGCCTTGTTTTGAGCTTTGTGCTGATCATGGAACCTGCTTAAGAATCTCTGTCTCCCTCTGCTCCTTTGCCCCACTTGCCCCTTCTCTCTCTTTTAAATTGAAAATAAATAAATAAAATTGACTTTAAAAAAAAAAGAAAAACAGTTCAAATAAAATCTAAGGTCCCTCGGTACTTATCGTTTCTTCCATTCCCCCTTTTCTCTCTCTCTTCCTCCCTTGCGGTAACCACAGGCCTGATGCTGAGGGTTATCATCCTCAGAAATACTACTTAAACACACACACACACACACACACACACACACACACACACACACTAATATTTTGCATATTTAAAAATGTTTTATATAAATGGGCATTATATGATATCCCTCTGTAACTAACTTGTGTATTCAGTTTCAGGTTTTGAAATGTTGCCATATTGCTTTCTGTAACTATAGTCCCTTTACTTTCATTGCTGTAACACCATTGTTTTGTATGAGGAAATCTAGTGTTCATTGTTGAGGAAGATGTATCTTTTCCTTTTTAACTTCTTTGTATTAAATATTGCTTTTGATGTTTTGGTTTTGGGAGACTAATGGATTATGTTAGTTCCCTTCATTTCCATGTGTCTTAAGGCATGTTGGGTTCTTTTGCACAGTATAGCTCTCATATGGCCCGGCGAGTGGCAAATGATTCAAAAGCTCTTTGTCGTGGATCATGTAATTAAAATCACAAGAACTGAAGTGGGAGATGTAAACCCTTCAGAAACACAGTATATTTCTGAGCCAAGTAAGTTTTCATATTCATCTGTTTATGTTTCGTGTAGTTAAAATTTGACATTTTAAGAGGGAAGGAGGGGATGTCACTGCTGTATTCCCTACTTAAAATTAAAGAGCATGTGTTGGTCCAAACTAATACGCCCCAGGTGAGAATTATCCTATTCCCATTCCATTATTTGTGTCTTTATTTATTTGTTTATAGTAAATGCATTCAATGGAATACATTAATAGAAAATATGAGTAATAGTTATTTAATGAATGCTCCCTGGTAGCTTTGATGTTTGTTTTTATATTTTTTTTTTCTTTGACATTAATTCCTCAGCCACTTCTGATTTACTTTGTTTCTTTAGAACTCTGTCCAGAATGCAGAGAGGGCTTATTATGTCAACAGCAGAGGGACCTACGTGAATACACTCAAGCCACCATCTACGTCCATAAAGTTGTGGATAATAAAAAGGTACCAGTCCCTCTTGTGGCCATGACCAGTAATGATCAAGCTTGCTTTTTGACTTGCGGTTGGATTTTCACTGAGGCCTGCCTAGGATCACATTTTTCTTTCCTTGGAGCTATTTGGCATAAGAATAGAAATCGGATAAGGAGTGAAAATGAATAGTTACTTTGATTGTATGTGGATTTTGTTATTAATTTGTTCCACAAATAATTATTGGATGTCAGCTGTGTACCAGGAATGGTCTTGGCATGGAGGGAATACATGGTGAAAAAGACAGACAAGGTGTCTGCCCTCAAGAATATTTGTATCTCTTGTGGTGCCTGGGTGGCTCAGTCAGTTAGGCATCTGACTCTAGATCTCAGGTTTGTGAGTTCAAGTCCCGCCTTGGGCTCTGTGCTGGGGGTGAACAAAGAACATTTGTACCTCATGCAGAAGATCAGGACCAAACCCAGAAAGGGAGGAGGTTCAAGATGGAAGCATAGGAAGATCCTAAACTTAGCCTCCTCCTACAGATACAGCAAATATCCAGCTACATGTGGAATAATTCCCTTTGAAAGGAACTTGAGAACTAGGTGAACAGATGCTTCACAAAAGATAAAGGGGACACATCAAGATGGGTAGCAGAGATACCGTCTCCCCCAAAACACCACCTCCTTGCACAGCAACCCACTATGGGGGACGAATCTCACACATATGGAACTCCTCCCTGAGGAAAGAAGGACTTTGACCCACAGGTACCTCAGCCTTTGAGAACCATAAAGCTATGGGGAATGGATCCACAGAGGATGCCTGTTGGGCACTGGGCTCTCATGGCCAGAGGGGACTGCCTTTCTGTGCCCCCCAGTTCTGAAACAGTTTGACAAACTAGAAGTAAGAGAAAGTTAAATAGTAATACGCTTCAGTGTTAATGCAGGGCCACTCTTTCAAGACCAGGAGAGATAGTTCCACTTAACCCATAGAAACAGTCCTGCAAAATGAGGACACAGAAGAGTGGGTTCCAAATGAAAGAACAAGGTAAAACTCCCAAACAAAGAAGCAAAAAAACCTGTAACAAAACAGATAAGTAATTTACCTAAGAAAGTGTTCAAAGTAAAGGTCATAAAGATGCTCACAGAATTTGGGAGAATAATTGATGAACACAGAATTTCATTCAACCAAGAGGTAGAAAATACAAGAAAGTAACAAGTCACAGAGCCAAAGAATGCAATAACTCATCTGAAAAATATACTAGAAGATTTCCATAGGAGATTACATCAAATACAAGAAAGGTCAGTGATCTGGAAGACACTGCAGAATTCACCCAGAGCAGTTAAAAATTTTTTTTAAATATGAAGATAGCTTAAGGGGCCTATGGTACAACATGCAGCAGAAAAACATACGCATTGTAGAGGTCCCAGAAGACGGGAGATAGAGAAATGGGCAGAAAACTTCTCTGAAGAAATAACAGCTGAAAATTACCCTAATGTGGACAGGAAACATACACCTGAATCTAGGAAGCCCAGAGAATTCCAAGTAAATAAACCCAGAAAGTTCCACGCTATGATACATTAATGAAGATTTTCTCAAATGTTAGAGAATCTTAAATGCAGCAAGAGAAAAACAACTTGTTACATACAAGGGAATCTCCATAAGACTTACCAACAGATCTTGTCATGTCAGGAGTAACATGACCTATGCAAAGGGCTGAAGGAAAAACACTTTCAACCAAAAACACTATTCCTGGCAAGGATATCATTCAAAATTAAAGGAGAGATCAACAGTTTTCCTGGTAAGTACAAACTAAAAGTTTATCACCACTAAACCAGCCCTGTGAGAAATTAGAGGGACTTCTTTAAGCTGAAAGGAAGGAGACTAATTAGTTATAAGAAAATGTGAAAGTAAAAATCTCAGTGATAAGTATATAGTAAAGGAAGTGGATTAATCACTTGATAGAGCTAGTGTGAAGGTTAAAAGTAGTAGCAATTATAACTATCTGCAATAATTAAGGGATACAAAAAATAAAAAGATGTAGAAAATTGTATTAAAAACATAAAACATTGGGGGTGTTAAAAAACAGTTTTAGAATATGATTAAATTTAAGTTGCTGTATACCAGTATATTTTAAGTGTGACTCTTGTGTTAACCACAAAGCAAAAACCTATTGTAGATACACAAAACATAATGAGAAAAGAATCAAAGCATAGCACTAAACAAAGTCATCAGTGGACAGAAGAGGTGAGCAGGAGAAGAGAGGAACTAGAAAACAACAAATTGGCAATAAGTAAATGCCTATTAATAGTTAATTTAAATGTAAATGGATTAAATTCCCCAATGAAAAGACACAGAGTAGCTGAATGGACACAAAAAACAAGGCGAATCAGCCACTTATATGTTGCCTATAAGAGACTCATCTCAGATGTAAGGATACACAGAGACTGAACGTGAAGGGGTAGGAAAAGCTCTTTCGTGCAAATGGAAACCAAAAGAAGGCTATTTGTATCAGAGAAAATAGATTTTAAAACAAAGTGTAGTAAGACAAAGATGGTCATTACATAAGGATAAGTCAATCCAACAAGAACATAAACGTATATAACATTTGCCAATATGTACCCAACATAGTACCTAAGTATGTAAGGCAGATGTTAACAGAGCTAAAGGAGAAGTTGACAGCAATGCACTGACAGTGGGACATCAATGAATAGATCATCTAGACAAAAAAATCAATAAAGAAACATGGGCTTAAATGACCTGTAAGACCACATGAACTTAATAGATATATATATATATATCTATAGATGTAGAACACTCCATCCAACAACAGAAGAATGCACTGTCTCCTCAAATGGACATAGACCGTTCTCCAGCATAGGTCATGTGTTGTGCCACAAAATAAGTCAATAAATTGAAGGAGACGGAAATCATTATCAGGCATCTATTCCAATCACAATATATGAAACTGGAAATCAATTACAAGAAAACTAGAGAACTTTCAAGAAGTAGATGTATTTCTGGAAACATAATTTTCCAAGACTGAATCATGAAATAACAAACAAAAGTCCAAGACCTGATAGCTTCATTAGTGAATTCTACCAAACAAAGATTTAATACCTGTCCTTCTTAAATTCTTCCAAAAAGTAGAAGATGAGAGAATGCTCTCAGTTTTCAAGGCCAGCAAGGATGCCACATAAAAAGAAAATTAGAGGCAAGTATCTCTTGTGAACATTGGTGTGGAAACCCTCAACAAAATATTAGCAAACCAAATTTCACAGTATGTTAAAAGGAACCTACCCTGTGATCAAGTGGGGTTTATTCTAGGGAAGCAAGGATGATTCATCTGCAAATCAGTCAACATGAAATACCTCATTAATGAAAGGAAGGATAAAATAATATCACCTCAATGAATGCAGAAAAGCACTTGACAGAGTGTATTATCCATTTATAAGAAAAACTCAATAAAGTGGATAGAGTTGGATCATACTTCAACTTGATAGAGGTCGTGTATGACCAGCCCACAGCCAGTAGTAAAAAGGTGAAAGCTTTTCCCTTTAGATCAGGAACAAGGATGTCAATTGTCACCAATTTTATTCAACATAGTATTTGAAATCCTGGCAAGAGCAGTTAGGCAGGAAAGAGAAATAAAAACATGTCCAAACTGTAAAGGAAGAAGTAAACTATCACTCTTGACACATGACATGATTTTATATGTGGAAAACCCTAAAGGCTTCACCAAATAACTGTTAGAACTTACAAACAAATTTAATTATATTGCAAGGTGCAAAATCAATATAAAATCAGTTGATTCCAGGGCTATGAGTTCAAGCCCCATGTTGGGCGTAGAGCTTACTTAAAATCAGTTGCATTTTTTATACATCTAGCAACAAACTATCAGAAATTAAAGAAACCATCCCATTTACACTTCCATGAAAAGGAAAATAGAAATAAATTTAACCAATTGGGTAAATGATCTGTGCACTGAAAACTGTAAGATTGATGAAGTTGAAGAAGACACAAAATGAAGGCTATTCCTTGGTAATGAATTGGAACAATTAGTATCGTCAAAATAACGACATTACTCAAAGCCATCTACAGGTTGAGCGGAACCCCTATCAAAATTGAAATGGCATTTTTCCCAGAAGTAAAAACCAAGCAATCCTAAAATTTGTATGGAACCGCAGAACATTTTCAATAGCCCAAGCAATCTTGAGAAAGAAAAAAGCTGGAGGCAGCCCTCTTTGTGATTTCAATCTATATTACAAAACTACAATTACCTTGGGTCTCCTGGGTGGCTTAGTCAGTTAAGCGTCTGCCTCTTGACTTCGGCTCAGATCATGGTCTCCGGGTTTGAGCCCTGCTTCAGGCTCTGGGCTGACAGCATGAAGCCTGCTTGGGATTCTCTCCCTCTCTCCTTGTCTCCCCCTCCCTCTCTCTCCCTCTCTCTCCCCCTCCCCCTCCCCCCCCCCACTTGCGCTCTTGCTCTCTTCTCTCAAAATGATAAATCCGTAAATTAAAAAAAAAAAAAAAATGGGTGAAGGAGCACATGGGTGGCTCAGTCAGTTAAGCATCATGGTTTGTGAGTTCGAGCCCCCTGTCAGGCTCTGTGTGGACAGCTTGGGGTGGGGGTGGGCTGAAGCCTGCTTGGGATTCTGTGCCTCCCTCTCTCTCTCTGCCCCACCCCACTCACGCTCTGTCTCTCTCTTTCTCTCAAAAATGAATGAATGTTAAAAAAAATTAAATAAAAATAATTTAAAAAATTTTTAAATGGTTAAAGAAGGAGTGCAGTGGGTGAAGGGAATTAAGAGATCCAAACCTCTGGTTATGAAATAATGAAGTCACGGCTACCTAGAGTGTATAATGTATGTAGTGGTAACTGTAGTCAATGTTATATTGGAAATTTGTAATTTGCCAAAAAAGTAAATCTCAAACATACGATGGCAAAGGGAACGAGCGTTCTTGGACATTTCACAGTGTAATAAAAGTAATATAGTGTTGTATATCAAACATTTCAATTTAAAAAAAGATCTAGAACCCACAAATTAATAAGATAACGCAGGAACGAGTGTTTTTGAAGAAAATCGAGCAGGGTAAAGGGGGAAGTGGCAGGAGGTGGAGGTGGCGGTGTTAGATGGGAAATGGACGGGAAACCCATCTTGGTGGAGCACAGAGATCCAGCCTGTGAAGGGAGGAGCTTCAGGCAGAGGGTAAGCCTAATGTGCTTAAGCTGCAGAGTGAGTCATGTGTAGAGATTACTGCAGCGATAGAAACATTCTGTGTCGGTGCCGTATGTTTGCTATGGTAGCCACTATTCACATGTGACTGTGGCGGCTGTGGAACTGAATTTTTAATACATTTATATTTAAAGAGCCACATGTAGCCAGCCAGTGACTACCATAGTGGACAGGATGGGTCTAAAGTGAGGTTTCCTCTATCAATGTATAGTGGTATGGAGTGGGGGAGCAAATCCTATCACATTTTATACTTCCTACCAGGGATTTGGGATTTCATTCCAGGTATAGATGTAAGCTACTGGAGAGTTGTAAGCAAGGTCATAGTGTGATATGATTTATGCTTTAAAAAGGTTGCCGTGGCCATGGTCTTTGGAATTCGCAAGGGCAGAACGGGAATAAGGAGGGTCCATTTAGAGCCCCTTGCATTTATCTCTAAGAGAATGAAGTAGACAGATTGAGGTGTGTTTTGGGAACAGGAGTGTGAAAACTTGCTGTGCATTGGATTTGGAACATTTTTATTATATTAGGGATAGCTCTTAGGTAGATCCTGTCCCAGATCTCTGTGCATGTCATTAAGTTGATTGCAGGATTGCTGGAATTAAAGATGAAACTACTTTTTATTTGATGATAGCTACCAAACACATTGTTTTAGGAGGATACATTTACAAATTATGCTCTTTAGTTCTTGGGTTCTCCTTTACAAGTTGAACTAAGGCCTTTATTTCCTCATTTTGCTGAGAAAATGAAGTTAATGAGGGTAAATGTCTCTGGGTTCGTGCCTATTAGTCCCTGTATACAATTGTATCTACAGTAGTATCCATTTGGGGCGCCTGGGTGGCTCAGTGGGTTAAGCATCTGACTTAGGTTCACGTCAAGATCTCACGGTTCCTGAGTTTCAGCCTCTTAACGGGTTTGGGGCAGTCAGGGCATAATCTGTTTGGGATTTTTTCTCTCTGCTCCTCCCCCATGCTCTCTGTCTCTTTCAAAATAAATACATTAGAAAAAATGGTATCCAGTTTATCTAAAGCTTTATTGTTTGTTTGGAGTTTCACAACAGTATTTCACAATACAGAGGAGCACTTGCCCTTCCATCCTTCCCTCTCTCAATTGTAAGGAATATTGTCTGAGTGGTTTGACAGTCCCTGTGCTAGGGTCCAGGATAAGCTTAGAGCCTCTTTGAACTTCTGCAAAATCACATCATTGTAAAAGCCCGATAGTAGTAACTCTTGCAGATACTGCTTACTTACATTTATGATGAGCGCGTTATACAGAAGAGAGTAAGTCCTAGGATACAAACTAACATGTTAAAAGAGCACAAGAAACTTGAGTCTTGATCCTCTGCTTGGTCTGTTATCCCACTGTTGATAAAGCCCCCATACCATCCAAGGCTTGCCCTGCAAGGTTCTGACCATCTCTCTCTCTCTCTCTCTCTCTCTCTCTCTCTCTCTCTCTCTCCCCCCCCCCCCCCCCCCCCCCTTCTCTTCTCTTCTCTTCTCTTCTCTTCTCTTCTCTTCTCTCTCTCTCTTTCTGTGTTTGCATTCAGGTGATGAAGGATTCAGTTCCGGAGCTGAATGTGAGTAGTTCTGAAACAGAGGAGGATAAGGAAGAAGCTAAACCAGATGGAGAAAAAGATCCTGATTTTAATCAAGTACGTGTTGAAGCTGCTTTTCATTGTCCTACCTTCAGCTTTTCTGAAAGCAGCCTCTCCCTGCCCCTGGACATATGTCTGTACCCCGTGTGGGACATTGGTTTCTTGGCCTCCTTTTTTGCCCTCTTTTCCTCACTTTTGGTGGCACACAGTAGTGGCCCTGATTTCTCTCAAAATCCCATGAACTGCATTATTCCAGAATTAATGTATTTGTTGCTATTAAGTAACACAGGCTAAGATATAATGATCAAATCGTTAGCTGGAAAAGAAGACTAAAACAAGACACATATCTTGGTGTGTTGCTTAATCATCGAATCTTTAAGTATGAAAAAAATTAACTCCATTTCCCTCATTACAAACAAAATCAACCATGGTCTTAGTAATTGAATTTATAGAAGAGATTTCTGGGTTTCTAATTAAGGTGTTAGTAAAATGACCAGATCAGCGTTAGTCTTTCTTATTTCCTTGTGACGAATTTAATGTTTTTCTTTTAAAGTTTCCTGTTTTGTGTGTATTCTGTTATAATGTTCTATCCTGCTTATATTCTGCATGTTCATAGTGACATTGGAGAAAAGGGTATTAAGAACGGGGAATAACTTGGGAATATGGTTGATATAAGGTGTGGGTAAGTTTCAGCTTCCCAAAAAGTCAAGACTACTGAGTTCCAGGGTATTCTACAGATACCTTAAATTCATGGAATTTCTCCTTAATTACAATTAGTTGTATCAGCTGAGATATTCATTTTTATTTGTTTATTTTTTGCTGCTAAAATAGAGTAGCCAAACTATGTTTAACCTTCTCCCTAAAGGAATACAAGTGTTAGACTCTCCATCAGCTACATCTGCTAACAGAGTAGAAATATCTGGACACACTGATACTTAACTTCATTTTCACCATAAGAAAGTCAGAAAAGCCCTGTTGGCTGGAATTTTGGTCTCTTGCAGGGAATGTTACTTGTAGTTTTCCACCCGGCACAGAGAGAGATCCACATTTCCCCCTCCTTGCTCCCGCTCCTGAAATGCCGTCAATACCTGTCAGAGAACCGTACCGGGACCTTGGGTCCCACCCTGCTCACCTCGGTTAGCCATTCTGTGAGGCCAGTTTGTGTTTCATTCGGTCCACATCAGAGGGCCCCTTGCTTCAGAAGGAGCCAGACCCATACATTTTACAGGAACGCCGATTTGTTTTGTTTTGACGGGACATTGTAAACACTGTGCTTACTCGTATCTTTGTCGATGTAGGTCTTCTGTTTCTTGGGATGGCTTTTGAGATTATCTCTTGATTGGAGTTTGCAGACCTATCTTTGTGGTTAACTCCTAACCGTGTTTGTCATCAACTCTTCTCATGTCCCCATCGCCTCGTAGAATCCATCTTGCAAATCCCACACCCACAAACTAGTTTGTTTGCTCACTTTAGTTGATACATTAAAATTGCATGCTTGTGGAGGGCAGTGAACATCTCGATCCAGCCTTAGGACTCTAGTTTCTTTCATTGCTTGGCTGGCAGTACTATATCGTTTTAATGATTGTCTCTTGGAAGTGTGGTTTTCTAATCAGTTGGGAATCTCCTTCTTTCCCAAATCTGTTGTCGCAGACTCATTTTCTGAATAAAGAGATAAACTTTGTCAATTAGTTTGTAAAGATAGATATGTAAGTTCATATTGTCTTTAGTTTCTGTTATTTCAAGCTTTGCTCTTCAGCCTGAGTTAATTTCGAAATCTCTTTACATTTTCAAGTGATTTAGAATTTTGGGAAGCCAATGTTTCTGAATGTCTAGTTTTATTCATTGTGGTTGTAACCACAGCACTTTCTAAAGAGTGGATGTGGAATTACTCTTCTTAGTTGTGGATGACAGCGGATTTCGTATTTACAAATATGACAGAGAATGCTGGGAAACATCACTTTTTACGCTATAATTTTTTTTTATGTATACATTATAATTTTCTTCTGTCTTCCCTCTCCTTGTTTGGATATTGTCATACTCTAGAATGTTTTAAATATTTTTGACCCTCAAAAAAATGTAGCCTTCCTTTTGAAAAGAGGAGATGGTCCCAGAAGAATGGCAAGCTTTTCCAGACCTTCAGGGTCCTCAGACATTTTCTTTGTAATGTATTACAGTTCAGTACAGATAGCTTCTGTAATTACGGTTTTAAATCCCTGTAATAGGAAATGATGTATCTCTACTTGTCCTTAATGGGGAGGAACAAATCCTCTTTTTTCCCTCTCTAAGCTAGATCAACCCAGTCCCTTTGACTCTGACCTTTTCTACAGTTCAGGTTAATAATGCACCCAGTGTCAGATATCGCTTAGGTAATTGAAAGCCATCTAAAACCAGTGGGCTGGTTTTTGTCACATAGTTGGATTTAGACTCTTTTTTTTTTTTTTTTTTTTTTTTTTTTAAATAATTCTGGGAAAAGCTTTTGGACCCATTTAAAATCAGAGCCATTAAAAAATATATCTTGCCTAATGCCGAGGGATTTGTAATTTGGTTGTGTTTTGTATTTCTAAAGTAAAATTGGATACGTTGTAGATATTTTTATCCTTCCTAATTTGGAGAATTTAGGTCCACCTTCATCTTTCATTTCTGCGGATGAGATTAAGGAAAATGTTTCATCAACTTTTAAGTTATTATCTTTCAGTGTTTTTATTTATTTTGAGAGAGAGCATGTGCACACGTGAGCAGGGGAGGGCAGAGGGAAAGAGAGACAGAGACCCAAGCAGCCTCCGCACCGGCAGCACAGAGCCCCAGACACAGGGCTCGATCTCCGCAACCCTGAGACCATGACCTGAGCCAAAATCAAGAGTCAGATGCTTAGCCAACTGAGACGTCCCGGTGCTCCTCTTTTTCCTTAACTCCACTTGCCACATAACTTAAATGAACACTAGAAAACATTTTTTTTTTTTTTTTTTTGAGAGCCACAGAGCGTGTGCAGGGGAGGGGCAGAGACAGAAGGAGACGCAGAATCGGAAGCAGGCTCCAGGCTCTGAACTGTCAGCACAGAGCCCACCGCAGGGCTTGAACCCAGAACCGTGAGATCCTGACCTGAGCCAAAGTCAGACACTTAACCAGGCGTCCCCCACATAACTTGTTAACGAATGTTAGAACCACCTGTGTATCTCTGTAGCCTCGGGGCTAGAGCGAAACCTGGCTTTGCGTGGAGCCCAGCCAGCAGGTGTCACCCTGAGCCAGTGCTCTTATTTGCTTTGTAAATCCCTGGATCTCTGTTAGTAATGAGTGTGTGGCATCTGTGTCCATAATGGCCCCTGATCCACTCTGCTCATGCGCAGCTAACACTCAGTGACAACTGCAGAAACCAGAGCCAGGGCCTGGGGCTTACCTCATCCGCATTTAATTAAAGCGGGGGGAAAACTGTCTGAGGAATCTTGTGCCTCTCACTCCTTGGCCTGGTTAACAGAAGACTGTTGACTCTTAGCCTCCTTATGAAGTGTTCATGGGGGTGTCGTAGAAAGACATTTGGCTCTTATCTATCATTTTTCTCTTAAGACTGGCGCATTAGGAATTCTGGATCCATATATATGTATGTATGTATGCCTGCATATTTTGCCCAACTATCTTTCGGTAAATAGTATCTGTCATGCATTTTCACCCCTAAATACTTAAATCAGGGGTGCCTGGTTGGCTCAGTTTGTTGAGCATCTGACTCTTGATTTCAGCTCAGGCCATAATCCCAGGGTTGTGTGATTGAGCCCTGAGTCGGGCTCCATGCTGAGCATGGAGCCTATTGGTGATTCATATTCATTCTCTCTCTCTCTCTCTCTCTCTCTCTCTCTCTCTCTCTCTCTCTCTCTTTTCTCTCTCTTTCTCTCTCTTTCTCTCTCTCCCCCCACCCTCCCTTGCTCTCTCTAAAATTTAAAAATACATACATACTTAAAGCAGCATATAAGTAAGGCAGTGTCCTATTGCCCATACTCAGAATTTTCCAGGTATCCCAAAGATGTAAAATAGTATTTCCTCCTCCAAGCAACCGTCAGGGTGTATGTACATTGTATTATAGCTAGAAGGCCAGTCCTACCTCCTTACCCCCTTTCTTTTCCTCTTTGACCTTTAATGTCGTATAGATTGTCCCTGATCCTTGATCCAGCTGATCGCCCCCATACATTATTGATTTCAGTTTGTTTCTCTGGTCTCTGTAATTTTTGTACATTGGAAATCAGCTCTCAATGTTTGATTAGATTCAGGTCTAAAAATTTTCACAAAGATCTTTCACAGAGCTCTTTCTTGATCCCATCAAGAGGCACAGTGTGTCCCGTTTTTAGTCAAACCAAGTTGATGTCTTTGTTAATACTGTCTTTTCTTTTGAACGTTCTCAGCTGTTTATACTTAGCTTCCTCGCCTTCTCAAAAGAAATCGTGTAATACAAACATTACGATTCAGGTTGTTTCTGGATTAAATTTAGTAATCTTAACGTTTTTTAGTTTATCACATGTGTTTTTCTGATTGAAGGTTCAAACGTACCATTTTGCTTTTAAATGTTCTTATTGTAACTTTTTGAAGAAAAACAAAAACAAAAACCTGCCGCTTACGTGCAGTTACTGGTTTATCTCACACATCCTCTTTTCCAATTTTGTGTGAGCCTACTAAGTAAGGATTTGGTGAGTTTCTACTCATTGTTGACACTGAATTTCAAGTGGTTAAGGGACCAGTAAGTAAATTGCTTTTGTCTGTCTGATGAACTTTATGAGCATGGGTCACACAGAGCGGATCATCTCAGTGCTGTTTGTTCTGGATTTTTATTCTAGAGCAATGGAGGGACGAAGCGGCAAAAGATAACCCATCAGAATTACATAGCCTATCAAAAGCAAGTCATTCGGCGCAGTATGCGACATAGAAAAGTCCGTGGTGAGAAAGCACTTCTTGTTTCTGCTAATCAGACACTAAAAGAATTGAAAATTCAGGTGAGGAAAATACAAGGTTGGTTTAGAAGGGACCTTCCTGCGTTCCTGCTTTGCCCTGTGTTTATGTATGTCTCTGTTTTCTTTCAGGGTTGATCCTCCTGGTATTAATCCGTTGATTTTCTTTTGATTTCAGAATAACGCCTGAATAAATTGAATAATTGAATAATATATTCAATAAATTGAATAATAAATTTCAATAAATTGAAATAACTCTTTTAAAAAGTTTTCAAAATAGCCGAGGTTTGAAAAAAAAAAAAAAAAAAAGTTTTCAAAATAGCCGAGATCTGGTGCACCTGGCTCGCTCAGTTGGTGGAACATGGTAACTCTTGATCTCGGGCCATGAGTTCAAGCCCCCGTGTTGGGCGTAGAGATTACTTAAAAATAAGTTAAAATTTTTAAGAAGCCACACAAAATACCCAAGAATCTTTCTTTCTGTGAAGGTGAAAGTGGTTTGGATTCTGAAACCGTGGGCAAGTTCTGAGTAGCTTATGGGAAACACTGAGAGCCCTGTAATGTGCTGAACGCGGAGGTTGTTCAGGGGTAATTGTTCCCTCACTTTACTGTGCTGTATGTTTTCCTTTGACCACTTAATAAGTATTTGAGCCAGTTACCAGGATCTGCTGTGAAACTTAAGGGGAAATAAAAGGCAGCTACTGCATCGTTTATTCACTTGGGTGAGCCTGGAACTTTTTTACCACAATATTTTTGGTGTCAGATAAGTCTACTTGATAGAATTTTAAAGTTACCTCTCTTTATAGAGTGATGTTTTCCAAATGGGTTTTTAAAGATTTGTTTTAGATTGTTTTCGTCTCCGTCTCACTCCCTCGTGCCCCCCTCCCAAAAGCAAGCATTGTTGAGTGAATGCTGTGTAGGCATTTTGAAAATCCTAGATGATTTTGTTATTTCTTCGTATCAATACTAAAATACTGTAAATGAGTGGTATGTCCCAAAATCTAGTCAAGAGGCTCTGATAAGTTCAAGATGCCCGTGAAAAAAAAGAAAAAAAAGAAATCTGGCCCCTAATCGGTTTCAGACGCTGATATATATCCAGAAAGTCGACCAAATTTCCCTCTTTGCTGCTTTCATGTGGCATAGTTTACTGGTTCTGCATTTTTTCTTGCTGCTGATATTTATCATTGTAATTGAGGCAAAAATACAGGCTTCCTTTGAGGGTGTTATATGTTCCAGATTGTCCTGGGAACAGTATTTCCCTTAGTTGAACCCATGGCTCTGAAAATAAACGTGTTGGCATAATATCTTTACTCTGTTATTGTACCTTTTACATCTGAGAAAGCCTGTTTCTGTCACCGGCTTTTTGCCTGTCAGTGGTAAACCTCGAACATTCAAAACCTTTAAATTACAAAAAGAGCCCCTGTGGATAAAGACATTTAAAAAGCCTGTGCTGCTTTTATTATGGACTACCATTTTTGAAGAACAAATCAAAAGTCAGCAGAAATAACCTCTGTTTAGGAACATGTTACCTGCACGGAGGAGCTGTTAGAAGCCACCGGCGGTTCAGATGAAACCCCCAACGTGCTCTTCTCCGGTGGGTCCTTTGCAGTGTCCTTCCTCCCCCACCCGGGCTTTGAAGCCGCCGTGATCCAGAGTCAAAGGAAAGGGCAGTGAAATGTAATTTCCCCTTGCTGCTCAGTGGTGGTAGCTTTGAAAGCCTCCACTAGATGTGACCTTTTGCCTGGCAGCCTGGCCAGCACTGGGGTTTGTGGTGGGCACGAGTGTGGCCCTCAGTTAGTGGTGGTGGGTGTTTTGTTTTGTTTTTAAAGTATGTAATGCCTCTTTTACGTTTGATGGAGCCTTTCCTCATGGAGAGAGTACATTTCCAAGTTAATAGGATGGCATCATTTGTAAAATTGTAAATGTTTTATTCTAGACATCCGCATTTAGTGTTGCTTAAAACCTTAAGAAGTTTGTCTTGCCTGATGATTAATTCAGCCACCTCTGATACCGTAAAGTAAATGGAATTACAGTCGGTTCATCTCCCTTTGCAGAAGATGTTTGGTGTTCGATTGTATCATTTCATTTTCCTGCAGACACGTTTTGAGCAGTCGTGCTGCCTGCCTTAGTAAGGAGGAAACGGTGGTGCCGAGGATGGATGGCTGCCAGGTGAAGCCATCGCCCCTGCGTTTCCTTTAGGCCACACACCCTTGCGTCGTAGCAAGTAGCGCAGGGTGGCTTCCCCTTAGGACAGGGTTTGTTCCCCTTAGGACAGCATATGGTTGTTCCTCGTATGCTCCATAGATTAGGGATGCTGCACCTATGTAATATATGTTATATTTTAATGTTTATTCATTTTTGAGAGACAGCACAAATAGGGAAGGGGCAGAGAGAGAGATGGAGACACAGAACCCAAAGCAGGCTCCGGGCTCTGAGCTGTCAGCACAGAGCCTGACGCAGGGCTCAAACTCAAGAGCTGCGAGATCATGACCTGAGCTGAGACGCCTGAGCCACCGAGCTACCCAGGCATCCTGCACCTATATACTATTAAATTATACTCAGGCATTTTTACGGCTTGTGCATTATTGTGCCAAAGGCCTCCGTGCCCTTGATTGGCTTATTCCCTTCTTCTGAAGTAGAGTGTGCTCTTTTCACTAGCAAACACTTGCTCATCTTTCATGGCACCTCTCCTACAAACCTGCCTTGGCCTCCAGCTGTAGAACCGACTCTTCTTGTCCTCCATGCTCCCCAGATCTGACATGTACCTTCTGCCACCAGCCCCGCCATGTTCTGCCCTCACTCTCTGAACGCCTCCCATGTGGGGTTCCTCACTCAATGTTTGTTATTTCCCGCACTGAACGAAGCATTTGACTCATGGTGGCTTCTTAATAAAAGCTTCATTCGTTGTTAAGTGTCCTTGGCCATGTGCTCAATACATAAAGTCCTGAGCATCCACCCCTCAGTGAGGGTGCTCGTGTCTGGATGTGTTTGCTTTGTCCAACCTCACGGGGCTGGTGCAAAGACGCTCAGTATTCTGGAATACCAGCAGGCGTTCCTACAGTCGAGCAGCTGTAATGTTGCCCACATTAAGTTCGTAATGGACACCTCCATTGTAACTCTGCTTTCTTCCTCCCGATTCCTCTTTGGTAACCTGGTTACCTCTGCCTGATTCCTGTGTGCTGGGCTGGCTTCGGTAGAAGTGACCTATTAGTACTTCTTACAAGAAATAGGCTTATTGATTTAAAGGCAGTTGATTGATGATGTCAGTGCATGTTAGCCACAGAACCATCTGTGTTGTCTTTTTTTTGTTTATTTTGAGGGAGAGAGAGGGAGACAGAAAGAAGCCCAAGCAGGCTCCACGTTGGCAATGCAGAGCCCGACACGGGGCTCAAACTGACCAACCATGAGACCGTGACCTGAGCCTAAGTCAAGAGTTGGATGCTTAACCGACTGAGCCACTCAGGCACCCCACAGCCACCTGTTTCTCAGAAGCTTGTGTCCTTTTGAGAAGTCTAGTTAAGATTCAGGCCTAACATGGAGGAGGCCCGTGTTGTTATCCTTGTTCCTAATTTTCTGTATGCCATAATGAAAATCACTTTTCTAGTCACAGTTTTCTTGTCTTGGAATGCTCTTGGGCCCTATTATACACACAATTGTCTCAGGGCTTCTTCATCTTTCCAGATTCAGAGAGTAGAGTAGCGTGCATATAAAGGTTAGGATGGTTTTCCCTTACCATCGTTGATATTGGTAATAAACATACATATAATAAAACATTCACTTGAGTATATAAGTAAGCTACGAAGCATAATAAAATGAATACTCTTGAATGCACCCTCCAAGTTACAAATCAGAACATATCATTGAAGGTGCCCATGTGCTCCTGTCCAAGGCCAAAACTTCTTACCTGCCCACTGGTAATTACTACCCAGAAATGATAAAAAAAGAAGACATTTTTGTGAATTTGAAAAAATGTTTAAGTATTATGCATAGTAGTCTTTCTGAATTTATTTAATGTTTTAATTTTTTTTTTTTTTTTTTTTTTTTTTTAATTTTAGAGCGAAGGTTGGGGATGCACACAGGGCATGGGGGGAGAATCCCAAGCAGGCTCCACGCTCTGCACAGAGCCTGATGTGGGGCTTCATCTCACAACCCTGGTTATCATGACCTGAGCTGAAATCAAGACTCAGACATTCAACCAACTGAGCCATCCAGGGGCCTCTGAATGTACTTAATTTTTTAATAATTGGCTAGAATTATGAAGGGGTCCTTTCCCTTAAGAAATTCATATTTTGGTTCCTAGAGGCAAGACTATCTAAGAATATACAGCAGTCCCAAGGGTGAATTATGTAGTCCAGGCTTGCTAAAGAAATTAGGACAGAAGGAAGAATCCAGATGGCCTGCTGGTTAATTTAAAGATGGTCTTAGGAAAGAATTTTGACTTGACTGTTAAAAGGACGTGTGACCTGGGCATGAGGAGAGTGACTGTCACGTCCTGGCTGAGGCCTTAAAACCAGAGGAGCTACCAGCCTGGTCCACCTGCTCCTTTGATTTCCCCACTCCCCCTCCTTCGGGGAGGCGGCAATGCGCAGAACAAAAGGGTCCGTGGGTATAATTGTTCTCTACCAGGCTTCCTAAGGATGTTCTCAGATAGGCTAGGACTCTAGTCTTCGTAGGAGTGGAGCCCGTGGGCTGATTGCAAGGAGTAATATCTTTTGTACTGAGGACTTTTGTTTGTTTGTTTGTTTGTTTGTTTAAAGTATCCATGTATTCATTTATTCCAGTAGGGTGTAAGTCTCAGTATTATTTGCCTCATACACGCTTTCTTTTATATTGGCACAGATCATGCACGCGTTTTCAGTTGCTCCTTTTGACCAGAATCTGTCAATTGATGGAAAGATTTTAAGTGATGACTGTGCCACCCTCGGCACCCTTGGCGTCATTCCCGAATCTGTGATTTTGTTAAAGGTAGGTAACGGCTCCTTACGTGAGGAATTCTAGAAAACTTTGATGACCTGTCCCCACAAGCGACAGTGGTTAAGATCGCCTCTGGTCCTCGGGAGGCTGTGCCAGTAAGCGACTGGCCTCCAGACGCTCCCACTCTGGCTCAGCTGCACAAGACTGAGTGGAGATCAGAACATCGCTGGTTCTTGTGGGGTTTTCATCATTTTTGTTAAAAATAATATAGATTTAAGCCTCCACCCAGACTTCTGGATCAGCAGAATTACTTAACCATACTTGTATTAAACCATCCCCTCATTTCCTCTTGGCTCAAAAGTACCAGCCACTCAAGCAGAGAAGCAAATGTAACACATGAGGCTCGGCCACGATGGTCTAAATGCTTCTGGTTGACTTGGGATTTTTGTCCAGGGCATGGAAATTGGCTTCAGGTACAGTAGGTAGGAGAGGTGCAAAGTGTTTTGCAAAGGCAGGGTCCTGAAGAGTCCTTGAACTGCCTCATTAGCCCAGTTCTGTCCTTACCCTCCTCTAAGGGGTGGGTTTTGTCCTTTGCCTTTGCCCCTTTGGTTTCTCAGTGGCCAGAATCATCCCCACTGTGGCAAACAACCATTGCGTCACCCGGTAGAGTATTTGTATTTGTTCACTATTTTGAACTGTGAGATACATGCTTGTATCTGGAGCCTCAGTCCTGGTGAGATACACTTGGGCCCTGGAAATGAAGGAGCAGGCCCATAATACCCACTGCTCCACGCACTCCTACCGCCTGCCCATTCCCTGTTTCCTTTTTGCTTTTCTTTCAACTGTAGGTTCTGTGGAATTATTCTGAAAACCTAGAATTGCTGAGCCCTTAAGGACCCTAGGTCTAAAACCCTTGAAATGGCCCATCTTATCAGAGGACTTGTACCTTGGACGATCAGCTAGAGTCTGTGCTAGCCATCAGCCTCAGGGCTGGCTTCTGTCCTGAAAGGGGAATGGGTGATTTCTTCCTGCTGCCGAGGAGGAACAAAAATGTCTTTCTCAGCTAACTTATTTTTTGGAGGACCAGTCTGACCTGGTTTCCACCAGCTCCCTGTCACCATCACCACTGGCATCCTAACTCACATTCATTCATTTTGTGCTTAGTAACCACAGGGGAATAGATTTCCACATCAGAAGGTGTTTTTAAGAGCAGTTAACCAGTGTCACATATAATGTATGGTTTGGGAGTGATGAGTGTAGACCCATCGTCGGAGGCGGGGACATCCTTTGTTAGTCCTGGACATGGCCGCCTCTCTACCGGACAGCGCTTGTATCTGTGTCCTGTAGCAAAACACCGGTCGACACGTGGACCCGCCTTCCCTGTGGTGAGGATCTGCCCTGGTTTTCACTTGTCTTCGTTGGTTTTTCTAGGCCGATGAACCGATTGCAGATTATGCTGCAATGGATGATGTCATGCAAGGTAAAGACACATTTGTTTTAGGAATTTAAGTTGCTAGAAGGAGAGGTAATTACACCTGGTGAAGTTTCCATCTACACTGCTTTTACTTTTCACTTTGAAAAAGTTTTACGTGTTGTTAGGGTGGAATCTTACGTTCTTTCTCCTGGAAGATCATAGAGAAGGGCGTGTGCAAAAATTGGGCAAATGGAAAGCTGAGAACAGAGTAGTAATGATTTAGCTGAGCTGAGGAAACAGAAACACGGGTAAGCCTGGCAATAGAAAAGGTCAACCAGAAGCAAAGTTAATTCTGACTGTAGAGCCTCAGACAGATGCACAGGAGACCCCAGGCACTTCGACAGCGGGAGTGAGGTCAGAGCCTGAGAAGAGGAAACTATGTAAGAAGCAGTAAGACAGCGCAAGCCCCTCCTCTGGAGCCTTCCCCGCCGGGACGTCACGTGAGCAACGAGGATGTGTTTCTCAGCTCTTTGAAGGCGAGAATGAGGCTGTTACATAGCAGACAGGGAGAACACCCCTGTCTTTGTTCAGATGCTGGCAGCTGCCTCTGCCTCCCACACAGGAGCGATGAGCTAAATCGCACTCGGGGGACACTGGCCAATTCAAAAAATCACCTACAGATAGGTATTTTTTTTAAGTGCTTCATCTCCCAGTAACCCTTCAGTGAGGCCCACCAGTGTCCACTGACCAGCCCTCATATTTCACTAGGGATAAATGGGCACCTCCAGACCAGACAGTGGAAGAGTGAGGGTCTGGAACGAAACGGTGTCCATGAAGAGCCTCAAGAAAGGAAGCTAAATGAAGCAGTCCATGCAGGAAGCAGAAGAAAGCTCAAAAATTAACTATAAATAATACAGAGAGACCACATAGCTAGGGACTATATAAGAGAAACGTTGAGAGGACAGAAAGGGTTTCATGAAAATATAGAATGATCGTACCAAGGATCCGATGCAGTAAGTGAAATTCTAGGGACTCGTGAATCTAAAAGCATCCAGAGATACGGGAGGAAAACAAATCCCCTTCATAGAATAAAGAGTCATAAAGACCAGTGGATGGAGCTGTGCCCACAGGATTCTGAGGAAAAGTGAGTTCTGATCCAGAATTCCACAACTAGACAGATTTTGTTCTTCCCTCGCGTTTGAGGCCCCCAGATATTTCTCTCTCAAATATCGTTTGCCAATACACCGTGGACGGGTGTGCTCTTCGTAAACAAGAGTGCAAGTCAAGAACGAAGTCGGTGGTGGAACCAAAATCTAGGGATCCAACAGAGGAAGACAGCCCTAGAAGACGGGAAACCCCAGAAGAGAAGCCCTGCGGTCAGCGGCAAGCACCCCCCAGTCCAGATCGGAGCAGGGAACACAGCTCCGGCAGAGCGTGTCCACGGGGAAGAGTGGAAGTGACGGAGGGCTGTCTTGAGGTTTACAGGTCTTCCAGCGTCTGTATGCAGCAATTACCACCCCCAGAAAGGTAAAGTCATACCAGACAGGAAGTATGACCAAGGTGCACTGAGGGATTCAACCGTGAGCACTTGTTACTGGAGTGAAAGGTGATGTAAACACTGGACACTGACTGGCTTCACAACAAAAAATACCACTGTCAGGAGGGGACATGGGTTAGGGGGCAGGTGGTAGACCAACTAAATCTTTAGTGTTCATTGAGGAAGTTGTTATATATTGTTTAATGTTACGAAATAATAATACAGTTGACCTTGAACAACATGGGTCTGAAATGCCAGGTCCACTCCCACATGGGCATTTTTAAACAAGTGTATGTGCAGCACCATAAATGTATTTTCTCTGCTTTATGATTTTCTTAATGTTTTTTCTCTAGCTTACTTGATTGTAAGAATGCAGTATATAATGCATATAACATACAAAATATGTGTCGAGTGACTGTTTTGGGTGAAGCTATCAACAGAAAGCCGTTAGTAGTTAAGTTTTGGGGAGAGTGCAGAGCTCTGTGTAGATTTTCAGTCATGCTGTGGGTCAGTGCCCCTAACCACTAGTTGTTTAAGGGTCAACCGAATCAGCCTATCATCTGGAAATAGAGACCAGGAGAAAAGGCTACATGAGTCTGAAGTGGTTGCTTCTCGAGTGTGGGAATGGAGGGAAGGTGAGAGAGACACAGCATCTCTCCAAGGGCATCTGTCCCACGGTTTTCTCCAGGCCCCCCCTGGAGTCCTGCAAAACTTGGCTCTAGCTGCAGCCATTGTTCTACTGTATTTGACTTGTGTGTTGCTTTGATAAAAGTAAAAACAAAGAGAAAGATCATCATCTGATTATTCTCACCCAGAATTTCAAAGGTAATCATTATGGGTGAGTAAAGTAATTAAAAGTTATTTATAAACTTTTTTTTGTCTTTAGGCATTGCAATAATTTAGGCATTCTTGTCTGTCACGACCGTGTTTTCATTTTGGAATTCTTTTTTCTCTCTTTCTTTTTTTCTAGTGTGTATGCCAGAAGAAGGGTTTAAAGGTAAGTTACATTTGTCATGTTTTGTTCATGAATGTCAGAGTCCTACTGTAATTTTCTCTTAAAGCGAAGGCTGTAATTTGATTTTAAAATTTAATCCAATATAGTCTCATGACTGAAATTAATTTTAGTTAAATGCATTTTTTATTCGGGCTTCTTCATTATCTTTTTCAGCACTCAGGCCTCAGCTATGGCCTGTGTGTTCAAAGTCTGTAGTGCCAGATGTCCATTTTGCTTTCTCTTTCTCATTTGGAGGGGCGGGTGGGTGGGGAGGTTGGGGTAACGGTTAGCTGACGGCATTTATATTTACCTTTCCCCGTTCCTCCTCTCAGTCCCACCTTGGAGCAAAACATTTCGTGTGTGACTGATGAGAATTAGAGGGAAGGAATTTGCTGAATTCTATCCAGTTCAGTGAAAAGGTTTCATTCATCCATTTAGAATTCAGGCATTTCTTGGATTACGACTTTGGATGGAGACACAGCGGTGTCTTGTCACATCATGGCCACTGTTAGTTGTGTATATACCGATGGTATTTATTAATTCATCAAATACAGATCTTTGATATTTACAGATTGAGCCTTTGCCCTTCTGATTCCTTTTGGCCTACTCCAGAGGTCTGTGGCAGCTTGTGATTTTTTTTTTTTTTTTTTTTTTTGCCTCGGAGTGAGTTTAATCAAACACCAGGGGTCCTTTGCTGAAACAAATAAGTGAGCAAAGCTACTAGCCTTAGTAAAGCCTTTCTGTCAATGCAGCTTTGTTGTCTACACGTTACTACACAAAGAAGTGGTCAAAACAAAACAAAGCAAAAAATGTCTTTATGAGAAATGGCCATCAAATGAAAGCATCAATAAAATGTGATTAACTTGTGCGAAGATACCGCGTAGGAAACACATGGCTTTCAACTGAAACGTGGTTTAGCGGAAAGCCTGGAGTCTGCTGCTCTGTTCTTACCCTTCACCATCCAGGGGCTGCTGTGCTCACTCATTAAATTGGATATTCCCTGGTGATGATGCGTTCTTGGCAAATGGAATACCTGAACTCTTCATTTTCAGTTCACAGCTCTACCTCCACATGTGTTTCTTTTCCCAGGTACTGGTCTACTTGGACATTAATCTTTTGGACACTTGCTGACTTCTGAGAAATGACCAGGAGGGAAGAGAGACGTTTGACATATGTTAGGGCATTAACGAAAAGATGGATTTAAGAATTAAACCATCCTGTGACTCTTCCAAAAGGCAGAAAACTATTCTGAAGTGACTGTCCCAAATGCCTTATGTCAAATAAAGCAGATTGCACTGACGGACATCAGACTTGAAGGAAATGTTTCAAATTTTATATTTAAGAGAGGGTGGCGGGCGGGCGGGGCAAGTAAAGACGGAACCGGTTTAGTAGCAGTAACAGTAAATCATGTTTACATATGAGATTTATAGTCACGGGAGGGAATAAAGTTCTGTTATATTTCCCTGCTCGCACTTCATACCAGATGCATTGGTCCATAAAGGATTTGTATCACAGTAGGTGGGACAACATTCTGCTCTGAACTAAAAAGTAATTCTTTAGAGACATAACCTGCTTACCAATACCTGTCTTTGATTCATATTTTACTTTGAATAAAGCATGAAAGTGAAGAAACTTGCCTTCATTGTGGAAAAGTGTCTTCAGATTATCCTCCTCTGTGTCGGCTCCCACACTACCCGCTGCCCCCTGGTCTCTCTTAGTGTCGGGTCGAGGAGGAGGCACCTCCGTGTCTGCTGCAGTGAGCAAGGGATAGGGTCTCAGCTTTGGCTTCAGTGCCCTGGCTTTCGTGCACACAGAAAGGATGGCAAACGTTTGTTACCTGTGACAGCACCTTCCTCTGATCTTGCCGTCGTTCAGAATTTGGGCAGTCAAGTACATCTTGCACTTTAGAAAACTCTGACCACACCCTATCAGAAGAGTAAAGTACCATTTGGATAACGCAAGGTTTTTATAGAAATGTGTTCTTTCCGTTCTCCAAGTCTACTGTTTGTTTCTTGGATCTCGCTTCTCTTTTTGAAAGCATTCTTCCTGAAATGCCCAGAAAGGGCATTTAGATCATTTTGTTTAAATAAGACAAAAAAAGCCTATGGAGGGGATGTGTCGTTTCATCCATTTCCGGATTACTGTTATTAACTCATAACCAAAACAACATTCTTAAGAATATTGAGGGGTTTTAAAATGGGACTTAAGACAAGTTGGTTTCGCTGTTTTCTGTTGAGTTGTGTATGTGCGTGTTCGGGGCCAAGATGCTGACTCCTGCGTGTCTCTCACAAACACTTTTCGAGGCTTCGGTTCATGACAGGTACCCCCCCCCCCCCCTTTGTTTTACGCACAAAAATTTAAACTCAGATAATGGATGAGGGAGGCAGGTTTCAATTTGAGGACCAGCAACCTTGGCAGAGCCCTTATGAATAGCTCTTTTTATCGGAATAATATGGCTCTTTGGTCAAATTATAACTTCTTATTTTTCCCGTTTGCTGTGTCTCCAGTCTGTGCCCCCTGAAGAGGCGGGGGCATTTTAACGAGCCCGTGTGGGAGAGTGAGAGCTCCGCACAGGACCCTTGAAAGCCATCCTAGGAACCAGACGTCCCCGCGTTGAGCTCTGTCAGCACAGGGGCGGGACTCGGGGGTTGAGATCATGGGTAGCTAATTGGGTTTTAGATCCCAGTCTTTTATTTCACTCCAAAAGGGAAGCTGGAGCATCAGTGTATTAATACACAGAGCAACGTATTCTTTCCCAAGGTAAAGACTTGTCAACAAGTTCCCTTGGTGCCCAATGGGCCAGCTTCCCTTTTCCTACAAAGAAGCCACTCGGCCGGAAAAGGTTCTTTCTAGGGACTGACAAATATGTCTGTGGCTCCTAGAAATCAGATCTTTGTCCCGATTTCCTGTTAAAAACAGTTCTTAAATGTGTTACTCGAGTCTTTCCCCCTCATGCAATGGTAACAGCCTTTTGGAAATCTTTCAGTATGACAACCCAGTCCCTGCAGTGGCTCCTCTAAGAACTCTGCCCAGAGGTGGGAGTTCTCAGCCCAGCAGCTGTTTTCCTCCTGCCCTGACCAGTGCTACTCAGCGTTGGCCATGCACCCACCAGCAGCAGTGGGAGGCTGTATTAGAAATGCAGGAGCCGGGGGCGGCGCCTGGGTGTCTCAGTGGGTTAAGCATCCGACTTCGGCTCAGGTCATGATCTCCCGGTTCGTGGGTTTGAACCCCCCACCTCGGGCTCTGTGCTGACAGCCCGGAGCCCGCTTCAGACCGTGTCTCCCTCTCTCTTTGCCCCTCCCCTGCTCACACTCTCTCTCCCTCTCTCAAAAATAAGTAAAACATTAAAAAATTTAAAGAAATGCGGGGGCAGGGGGCACCTGGCTGGCCCCGTCGGAAGAGCCTGAGACTCTTGATCTCAGGTTATGGGTTGGAGCCCCACGTGGGATGTAGAGATTACTTAAATATTAAAAGAAAAATGCAGGAGCCCAGGCCCCAGACACATGAGATCCGCATCCACAGGATTCTCCAGCGCTTTCAGAGTTTGAGAAGCCTCTGGCTGAGACCTCTTTGTTACGCTCACTGCTTCGCATGGGGAAAACAGGTACACAGTAGATAAACTCAAACCCAATTCTTTGTCTCTATTTACAAATATGTAGAGACCAGTGGTCTTCTGGGCTGGGACCACATCGAAGCACAGAGACTCTCCGGTTTTTTTTATCCCATGCATGTGTATTTTTTATCAGAGCAGTCCTCTGTAGAGGGTATTAGGAAGCCTGAGACTTTCCCCCTTATGTTTCTGACCACTCCTTAATCCCACACTAACATGACTACATCCCGTGATGGTACAAATTGTTGACGTTACCTGAAGTTCAGGTTGCCATTTGGCCGTCTTCGTTTCCTGGGGAAATCTGTGTATTAATGAGCTTTGTTGTTTAGAATTACTCTTAATTTTCTGCCAAATTAAAAAGAGATGCGTGTCCCCTGATTTCCATGAAGTCATAATCCGGAGTGAGTATTTTTTGTTTACTTTAAATCTCCAGTTAGTGGTCTGTGTGGTCACGGACTGATTGATCAGACCCTGGTTAATATTTGAAGCTGATGTTGGTATTGAGTAACCTGTTTCAAATACCCGAGGCATGATTTATCTCTGTCTAAACAAACTGCCGAAATGAAATGAGCATTAAAGCCTGTCTTTCCTGTTACTGAGTCCTGGAGGAGCAGCCCATCCTTTCTCTTTGGCATTTTAATGTTTTATTTGCTCAGTGTTACAGGGGACTGTGAACAGAGTTCAGTCCGATGCAAAACCATTTTCATTTAAGAAGATTCTCACCCCTTTGCCAGTGCCCTGTGTCTCACACCCCACCTCCAAGGTGCAGGGTTTTGTCAGGAGCTACATTTGCGATTCTGAAGGCCAATAGTTCGCTGCCCCCAAAGCTCAGACCTCGTGTGGACACCAGTATGGCTGGGGATTTGATGAGCAACATTCCTGGTGTCCTTTGTTCGTTAAACTAGAAATTACAAACATTTGTACGTGGTACCACATACGTGATGGCTTTGTCACGGAGCAGCAGCTGTCATGCCAAAGGCCTGTGGACATACAAAACCACCTCTCCTACATCCCAGACCTCTGTTGTGTTTTTCGAGTCTGTCGAGTTCACTGGGCGAAGGAGTCTGCCAGCTGTTCAGATCACACATACATGTGTAGAGGAGTGTTGAGAAGTCAGGTCACCTGGTTCCAGATAATTCTACCGTTTACCTTGTAAGTAAGCAAAGTTGCTTTGCTTCGGCATGGTTTCCTCGTCTCTTAGAAGGGCAGTATTTGCCTTGTTTTCCCTCCCGCGCTGAAGATCGAGCAGTAATAAATGTTGGGGTAAATTGCTTTGTATTCTTTGTCATTAGGAAGACTCCAGCCTCTGTGAGGGAATGCCCCAGAATCTTTTCCGTAAGTCTTCAAATAGGGGTCATGTAACCACAAAGCCAAGCTACCCAGAACCCTTTCTCTTTAGCGTATACCTCATGCTGGAAGCCCTTAGGGCTGAAATCACGGCTGGACAGGTGTTCAGTCATCCTGTTACATAAATCTTTCCTCTTGGCCGGTAGAGAAAATGAAGCTAATGGCCAAATGGTAAGCTTCCTTGGTTCTCTGTTTATGTGCGGGGTTATGTTGAAAGGTATTTGAAACACGTTTAGAATGTGTGTTGAAGATTTATGTCTCTGTGATGGGCAGGTTCTGCCCTAGAGGGGAGCTTCCGATGTTTTGATTGTCATTGCCAAGATCATCAGAAACAGGTGTCGTGAGCTTCAGAGGCAGGGCTTGCAGGCACTGGGAAGCGCGATGCAATGCAGAATCACATGTTTGTCATTTTTTATTTACCTCTTGAGACTTAGTAATGTTATTCAAGAGTAGAGTATGTGGAACAGGTATTTCTTGTGCTTCCCCCTTCCCCAACAAATAAACCACAGGAACAGTTGTATCAAATCAGTACAGCATACTGCTTACCAAATCCTATCACCTTAAAAAAAAAAAATGCATACGTCTCAGACGAGTTGGTGACATTTCTTCATATGGTAAAATTTAAGTATCTTTTCGGAGCCTCATTAGATTTTGGGTAGAAGGAGGTTGCAGAATTCATCTTGTTGTGACTTGGCAGTTGAATGACCTCTTCTAGGTGACATTGGTCTGCCTTTAGAGCTGGGACCCGCCACCAGCTCATTCCTGCCCAAAGCCTTTGCTGCGTCCCACGCGGGACGCAAGATCGTGATCCCTGGAGGAGCGGATCCTGCCAAATGGCCTCTGTCCCACAAGCGTCAGTGACATGTTGGCTGGCTCTCCCCGTACGGTGTGTTCGCACTTTCTCATTCACGAGGCTGTCGGCATTTTCCATGAAGTTAGTCCCAAGAGCTTGCCCAACACAATTACTGTATTGATCCCAAATAGAGGGCATCATCTGTCCCCACCCCTCCCCACAACGTGCTTAAGGGAAAAAAACTCGCTGTCAAGGACTTGGCCAGGGCCTGTGGAGCGAAATCCTCAGAGCCAGAACGGGAGCCAGCCTTATACCAGCAGCCGGAACGGCAGCTTGAGTTCCAGATCTGTGTTCGTGCTGCCAGGGGAGGCAGGCCCTGGGCCCCGGGAAGTGAGGGGCACCCCCCAGGGAAGCCGGAAAGCCTAGCCAGCCGCTGCCTGGGTTAAATCATGGCTGGCTGGCACGCTGGCCTCGGCGCACTCGTATCTTGGTCCCCCTCCGTTCCCCTCTGATTTATTTGTGTCTATAACCAAGGAAACACTCAACTGCTACCAGCTCTTTTCTGTGTTCCCGGATAAGCGTGTTCCCCTTTGGGCCCAGGTTCTCTCTGAACGGAAGATGTGTAGAAGTCAGACATGAACTAGGTGGAAGGAAGCAATGGGGCCTCATCTCTTGGGCTCTGCCGTCTTGAGGAAGCTTCTAGAAAACCACCCAAGTGGGCTTCTCTTGTTTTATCAGTCTGTGAGTCGCCTCTCTGGTTGGCGTGTGCCCGCGGTATTTGCCCCATCTTCCATCTGTAGCATGCACTGCTGGTTCTCTGGATGAAGGAGGATCCAAGCGGTGCTAGACTGTCTAGAATTCCGGACGCAGAGCAAACTGGTTATTTTTGTCTTGCTGGGAGCCAGAGTTAGGGGTGGGCTGGATCTCACATCTGCACCAAAAACCACTCCAAACCCAGAAAATGAGTCAACCTAATTAGTGATGGACTGTTCTAGCTCCCTGAGTGCAGGGGCTCTGGCCATCTCATTCTTCACTGTTTCCACATGAGCCATATGTAGCCACGTGATAGATTCTTTTTTTTTTTTTTTTTCTTCCATATTTATTTTGAGAGAGAAAGAGCAGGGGAGGTGCAGAGAGAGGGAAACAAGAGAATCTGTCCATACGGGGCTCCAACCCACGAATGGTGAGATCATGACCTGAGCTGAAACCGAGTTGGACACAGCCTGCGGAGCCACCCAGGCACCTCCACATGATATGTTCTCAGCAAGGGAAAATGAACATTTCGGCATCCACTGGAAGCTCTTCTGTGACTAAGATTCCTGGGGGAGAGCCTTCTGTGGCTTTGGTATGACCAGGGCTGCCCCCACCTTTGGGCTTGTCTCTTTTTGTCCTCAAAATGGGGACTCCCTATCTACGTTCTCGTTCGTGATCCAAAGACTTCTGTAACCCGAGAGTGGGTCCCCCAGGGTGGCCTCCTTTGTGCCGAGTCTCCAACATCCGCCTGGCAGCTCCCTGTGCAGACACTGAGGCTGACTCCCGCCCATCCAGCTTGTTCTCACTGGGGCGGAGCTATCCTCCCAGCCACCCCTGCAGCCCACCCTCTGTGGTCTCCCAGCCCCTCCTAGACCTTACTCAGTGCTCCGTGGTTAGCACACCTCGGGCACCAACTGCTTTTGAGTTTTCTACCCCTCTTTTCCTGCTGGGCTGCCCCATCCCCATTTTCCTCTCCTTTGAACTGGTGTGGGGGGGAGGGAAGGGAGCAGAGTGTGGAGTTCCTTCCAGGAGGCTGTTCCCCATTTGAGGACCCCCTCATGCATTATTCTGAGTTTACTGTTGTGCCCGCTCACATTTTCATTCTCCAGTCTTCTTAGATGTCAGTTTTTTTGAAGCCAGCTTTCATTTTCAGCAGTCGGGAGGGCAGGGGTGACGGCTAGGTTGCAATGTATTAAGTGTTTGAAAAAGAAAAGCTTGTGCCCAGAGGCAGCCATGCGTGAGCGGTCAGTCCTGAGTGGTTTGGATTGAAATAGGCCAGGGAAAGCAAAGCTCTGGAGCCTTTGTCCAATCTTCCCCTTCCGTACCTAGGCTCCATGCCAGGCTGTGTGCCCAGCCCCCTACGGCACGTGTTGCCTTCTCCCCAGGGGCCCTGACGGTCTCAGAATGGTGCCCCCCCAGGATACACTGGAGATTATAAGCCTCTTGCATTGAGGTTTTCTGTAAAGACGAAAATGCTGTAATCGAAAGCTCCTTGATTATAAAGAAGGAATAGAGAGGCTTGGCACAGAAGAGCCTTCGTTCTTTGGCCTACCCAGCCAGGGTCGGGCACATTCAGTCCCCCAGAGCCAGTAGGACCTTAGGCTCTCGGGGACCTTGGAGTCTGCCAGTCCAGACCATGAAAGGTCACAGCTGCAACTGCTCACTTAGGGTGTTTCCGCACCACTGCTGCCTCTATCTGCCCCCTTGCTCTGGCTCAGGTGGGGCACCTTTGTCTCCGTTCACGGGCCGGAATGGCACCATTAGCCCTTAGCTAATTATCATTAGCCAGAGTTGGGAGCCTGGGATCTTTTTGTCTCACAGCATGGAGGGAGAGGGCTCTGAGGGGGCGTAGCTGAAACAGGAAGAGGCACTGGGATTGTGATCCGAATTGAATTCGAGGATCCATCTGACTCCCTGTACAAAAAAGCGAGAGGATGGCAGGAGATGTGGCGCTTCCAGGAGCTCTGGAATTTGTGCGTCCGCCCTGAGACGCGTGCGCCCAGCTCTGCTGCCGGCAAGCCAGCCGGGTGCCTGCTGCCCTGCGAGTCGCAAACAGGATTTTATTTCCCCAAGCATCTCCCGGGACCAGTGTCCCGTTGAACATCCCCGTCTGGGGCCACCACAGAATCCCCCTGCACCAGCCCAGAAGTGCCTTGACCCACCACGTTTAATGGTCTCTCATTCTAGCTTTGAAGGAACCACCTGGCCCCGGTGCATCCTGAGAAGGATCCAAGCCCCGGCCCCATGCTGGGCAGGAAGCCAAAGGGTCCCCAGGAGTGGGATGGGCCCAGGGGAAGCAGATGATGTTCCAGGCATCTGTCCTCTGTCCCGTCAGTTGCCTCCCTCCTATTCTGACCACCTCGTTCTACCAGCACTGCCAGAAGCTTTGTTAGAAATACAGGAGCTCAGGCCCCTGAGTGGCTCTGTCAGTTAAGCATCGGACTTCAGCTCAGGTCATGATCTCACTGTTGGTGAGTTCGAGCCCCACATTGGCTTCAGGCTGATAGTGTGGCATCTGCTTGGAATTCATTCTCCCTCTCTCTCTCTCTCTCCCTCTCCCTCTCAAAAATAAACTTAAAAAAAATAGAGGGGCGCCTGGGTGGGTCAGTCCCTTAAGTGTCTGACTTTGGCTCAGGTCGTGATCTCCCAGTCTGTGACTTCAAGCCCCATGTCGGGCTCTGTGCTGACAGCTCAGAACCTGGAGCCTGCTTCAGATTCTGTGTCTCCCTCTCTCTCTGCCCCTCCCCTGCTCCTGCTCTCTCTCTCAAAAGTAAATAAACGTGAAAAAAAAATTTTTTAAATAGAAAGAAATGCAGGAGCTCAAGCTCCAGACCCTGGTGCATCAGGTTCAGGCCACTCCTATGGTGTTCAGAGTTTGAGAAGCCCTGGGCTGGGGCCTCCTTCCCATCCATGGCTGTTGAGAGTGTGCCAGGAGGGAGTGTTCCAGGAGGGAGAACTTGACACAAGGACCACAGAGCTCTGGTGCCTGATGTGCACTTCCCCTCTGCCTTTTCGCATTTGCATGTGGCGGTGGGATGAGGTTGAGGCTCGCCCTCCTACTCACCATTAATTCAGATCATCTCTTCTTGGGTGAGGGTCTTGGTGGAGAAACATGGCCCCGGTCGCAGCCCCCATGGGACTGGAAGCTCAGGGTCCTGCATTTCTCAGCGCAGAGACTGATGCAAGGGTTGCTGAGGTCCCAGATCTTTTCCATAATGGAATGCGGTCTCCATGACTGGAAAGATGGGGACTGGGGACGGTGAGGAGAGAGGAAGTGGAGATGTGGAACTGACAGTCACTCTTGTTAAGCACAGCAGGTGGTCAATAAGTAAGTTGAATAAGTGGGGCTCCTGGGTGGCTCAGTAGGTTAAGTTCAGCTCAGGCTCAAGTCATGATCTCACGGTTTCATAAGATGGAACCCCGTGTCAGGCTCTGCGCTAACATTTCAGAGCCTGCTTGGGGTTCTCTCTCTCTTTCTGCCCCCCTCCCCCTTCCCCACCCCAGCCCACGCACTCTCTCTCAAAATAAATACAAATTTTTATTTACTTATTTTTTTGCCCCGCCCACCCTTTTTTTTTTACCCCTGTCCCCAAGAAATAAAAATAAAAAACAAATAAGTTGAGGGGCACCTGGGTGGCTCAGTCGGTAAGCATCAGACTCTTGGTTTCGGCTCAGGTCATGATCTCACGGTTGGTGGGTTTGAGCCCCACATCAGGCTCTGGGCTGACAGCTCGGAGCCCGGAGCCTGCTTCGGATTCTGTGTCTCCCTCTCTCTCTCTGCCCCTCCCCCACTCACGCTGGCTCTAGTTCTCAAAAGTAAACATTAAAAATTTTTTAAAAATTTTAAAAAGACCTCGGGGCGCCTGGGTGGCTCAGTTGGTTAAGCGTCTGACTTCGGCTCAGGTCATGATCTCACAGTTTGTGAGTTCGAGCCCCGCATCGGGCTCTGTGCTGACAGCTCGGAGCCTGGAGCCTGTTTCAGATTCTGTGTCTCCCTCTCTCTCTGACCCTCCCCCCGTTCATGCTCTGTCTCTGTCTCAAAAATAAATAAACATTAAAAAAAAAAAAAATTTAAAAAGACCAAAGGAGTGACATCCAGAGGTCTCAAAGATCTCCTCTAACATTAACGTTGTTTGTGACATGGGGCATGATCATGGGGCCACCAAGCATGCCCTCACTCATTGTCCCCCAGAGCTCCGGCCTTGTCGACACACTGCCTGTTCATTCATCTAGCCGTTACTCCCCGAAGAGTTGCCCCATGGAGAAGAGAGGGACATGTGTGACACAAATGGAGTCCCCTCCCTGAGGCCCAGGAGCTGCTGCTGACATGCATGTGACCTTGTGCAAATCTCTTACCCTTTCTGGGCCTCAGCAAGCAGACTAAAGTGAACCCCGCTCTGCCTGGGTTTTTAACTCTCGGCCCCAGCAGCCTCCTGCCGCTGTCCCTCCACTTCTTTAAAGGCCAGGGGCCCGCCTCCCCCGTTCTGGGTTAGGTTGGGAGTGGGGAGCGAGCTGCCGAGTCCGGGGAGGATGTCCAAGACCCGCTAACCCGCTGAGGGTGGGACGGTCACCACGAGGCTCCCGAAGGACTCACACCAAGCTCCTCTGTGCAGAGGACGTGCTGTCGGGGCACAGCCTCCTGGCCCACCTAACCCAGCGCCTTTTCCTTCCTCCCCAGTCCCCGCAGACACGCGGAGCCCTTGGGGGTCTAGGGCGTGTCCCGCACCTTTCCCATAGTCCCCACTTGCCCCAGAAGCTGTCCCTCTCCCCTCGGAGCACGGGCTATTGGCCAGAACGCTGGGCGCTCGCCCGGGGCCCTGCCACAGTCCAGCCACGTAACCTTGAGCCAGTCTTTGCGCTCGCCGGCCCTCAGTTTCCCCACCTGCGAAATGGGGGCACAGAGTGCCTGCCGCCGGGACCGGCCGCGAGGGGCGACGGGCGCGCCGGGGCCGGCAGGGCGGGGGCCTCCGCCGCTCCCGCTCCCTCGCCGGCGGCTCGGGCTCCGCAGTGACGGGGGGAGCGGCGCCGGGGAAGGAGCGCTCCGCGGTCACGTGACGCCCCCCCTCCCCGAACTGCGGCGGCGGCGGCGGCGGCGGCGGCGGCGGCGAACGCGAAGCCGCGTCCGAGCAGAGCTGCAGCTGCTGCCGCGGGCACCGGAGTGCCGAGCCCAGGACGCCCGGCCCAGGCCCGCGGGTGAGTCCGCCCCGCCCGGGTGCGGCCCGGGGACGGGGAAGGGACGGCCCCGGCTCCCCTCGGCCCGCCGCCAGGACCCTGCACCGGCGGGCGGGCGGGGACCCGGGGCCCGAGGGTCGGCGGGAGGGGGCGCGGGCCGGGTTGGCCGCGGCCGGAGGCGGGCGTGGGGGGCAGGCCTGGGCTGAGGCGGCTGAGCACCCCCCCACCCCAGCCTGCCGGGCAGGGTCCAGGCCGCCGCTGAGGGGGTGCGGGTCCCACCCCCCTGCGTGGGTGGGAGTCCCGCCTGCCCTCTACCTGGGGAGGGGGCGTCTTGGGTGCAGAGGAGGGGACGCGGAGAAGTGGGCGCGTTCCTTCGATCCCTGGGCAGGGGCCCCGGGCCTTAACGCTCCCCCCCCCCCGCCAGGAGGAGGCGCTCCGGTCCTCAAAGGAGGGAAGTGGGGGTCCTCAGGGGCAACGACCCTGAGCCCAGAGGGCGGTGATGTCCTTGCTTCCCCAGGGACAGAGCGCATTCCCTCCGCCCGTGTTCCCGACCCGCCGCGGAGCGGGGCACCCGCGTCACGCAGCCGGGCGCCCCCTCGCCGCCTCCCTCCCCTGGCTCCGCAGGATCAGAACACTCGGTGGGAATCCACAGGGCGGTCCCCGCGCCCCGCAGACGCTTTGGTGCCAGCCTTGGGGCGCCTGGGCTTGGGCTTGGGCTTGGGCGCGCGCGGGAGCGCGCGCGCGCGCGCGCACACACACACACACACACACACACACACACACCAGCTCAGGAGGCGAGCGCCCTCCTTCTGTGGTGGTTAGACCCCAACCTGTGCGTGACCCCCGAGTCCTTGCTGGGGTCATAGCACAGGCCTGGGGGTGGAATCAACAAGAACACCCCACCTCTCACACATGGCACATTGGCATCTGTCCCCGTTCTTCATTCTTTCCCTCGCTGTAGTCAGAGGCCAGCAGGAAGGGCCGAGGAGAGAAGCTGGGTCAGGACAGAGCCGGAGAGAAAGGCAGAGGAGAAATGAAGTAGGAGGTGTCATTTCCTCCCAAAAGGGAGCTGGGTCCCCAGCTCTTAGCCCACTCTGCCAGAGGGCAGTGGTCCCTCCTTCCTGAGGGTGTCTGGAAGAAGAAGCTGGGGGGAAGAGGGTCTGTTTTGTAGTAATGTCAGCCAAAGTTGACCCTGAATGGGGAGAAGACAGCAGCTGAGTGGGGGTGGGGTGGTCCTGCCCAGCTGGTCCCAGAGATCCCCCCCCCGCCCCCCCCCCCCCCCGCCACATTTCTCCATCCAGGACCTCAGCCTCAAGCGGGGGAGTGCCTTAATGGCTTCAGAAAGGATTCTAGGTAACAACTAATCCCCAGGTGGCGTGAGCACCTTCCCCATGCACAGTAGTGTTTCAGGTGGGAGTGTGTGTGTGTGTGTCTACGCATGCGTGCACACTGAGGTCTCCATTGCACAGATGAGGAAACTGAGGCTTAGAGAGGCTAAATAAACTGCCCAAACTCGTGGAGCCACCTTCTGCCAGGGCTGAAATCAACTCTCTGACTCCTGATCTAGATGGATTTGGGGAGGGGGCGGGGGTCTGTGATGTGTGCAGTGGTCCACAGGTGACCTGCTCCCTGTGCTGCTTGGGGGGGTGGATGTGCATCTGGATGGGGTGCGGAAGCTGGGTCAGGTTGAGGAGGACCCCTCCACCTTTCTTCGGGGTCCAGAACTCAGACCTTCTTCCTCTCCCAGAGCCCCGTGCTTGCTCTGCTGTCCCTTTCCACGGCCACGATGGTGTTCCCACCCTGGGACTCATAGCTTTCCTTGGGCAAAGCCTACTCCTCTTCCCTCTGTGCCAGGTTGCCTGCCTGGCAGGGGTCTCAAGAGACCCTCCACCCCCGTGAGACAAAAAGGATTCTTCCTTTGGCTTTTTGAAATGCAGAGGGGGTCTCTCTTTTTTGGCTCCAGATTGGGGGGGGGGCGTCTCTACTGCTTGAGCCTCAGGACCCTCAGCGTCTGCACAGGCCTGGGGTAAGGGAGTCCTGAGACCCTACTTTAGCCCCTTTTCACCTGGCCCCACCCCCTGCCCGGCTGTCGTGTCCCAGAGCTGAGAGGCCCTTTGAGGACTCCTGGGGCAGGTCTGTGTTCCACGACACCTGTCTGTCTATGGAGGCCTTTGTCCTGGCTGTCAGAGGCTGCTGAGCTGTCACACGGGCTGCACAAACAGCCGAGACCCGTGCACAGCCAGACACAAACAGACACATGGTGTGAGTCACAAACACCCCGAGACCCAAACCCGGGAACACACAGGCGCACCCAGGCCGAGACCCCCGCCTCCAACTCTGACCGACACCACAGACGCCAAGAGGCATGCCATCCAGCACATGTGCACACAGAGATGGAGGTCATTGTCAGCAAGGAGAGCTTCCTTCGAAGCCCCCATCGGACTGAGAGCTGCTTCTGTTAACCCCCGCTGGGCACATGCGTGGTCCATACACACACAGGAAAGAACACAAGAGAACCCCACGCCCTTAGAAATTAACCTGGCAGACGTGCACTTGCACCCACCCACACCCGGGCCACCACGGGCGCACACACGTGTGCATTACATCAGCTTCCTGTGTGTGGGACGTGAACTCCTCATCACCCCAGGAGGGGGTGGCAGAGGCCCCTCTGACCTCCCCCAGAAAAGCCTCACCTTCTTTTCTGTTTCACATGAACCCAGCTTGGCTGGCCCTAAGAACACTGGGAGTGTCTGGTGTTTCCCCCTCCACGTACTCCTCTCCTCTCCTCTCCTCCCCCTATACCTGCCCGGCTGCCGAAGGAACCTCTTCACCCTGCGGCCCCTCTGCTGTCCCTGAAGGCGCTGCTCCACAGGCCCCTCCTAACACAGAGCACACCCCAGCCCAAGCAGCCCCCCGGGGTTCCCTTTCCTTTGCCACTTAGCCAGGAAAGCTTGCCAAGTCCTGGTTTCGGCTTTGCCCTCCCGGCAAGGCCAGAGGCCAGCTGGGGTGAAGGGAGGGGAATCCTCTGAGATCCTCTGCCAGGCTGGGCCCTGGCACCCTGGCTGTACCCCTGCTCCTTGGAGAGCGGCTTTCTGAGAGGTGCTTCTGTGGGCTCTGATAAAGTCTCCGGGGCCGACCGATGCTAGGTGGGGGCAGCGAGGGGCTCTGGGCTTTGCCATTCTCATTTGGGCACTTGTCCTAGGCTTGCCAGAGTGCTGGTTCTGAGTCCAGGCCTGGCCATGCCTCTTGCTGGCCGTGCAGCCCAGGCAAATCATTTCACTTCTCTGGGCCCTTCTCCAGCTCTGGGAGCAGCTCAGCCTGGCCAGGGAGTGTGAGGGGTGAGGTGGTAGTCCGAATGCCAACGAGGAAAGGAAGTTTCACTCTGCTGGACATCACGGGGCAAAAGGGTGTTGCTGGCTAAGGCCTTCTGGCAGATTGAAAACTAGGTCCATACTAGGTTAGGCCGGGGTCATCAGTCCTGGGACCCCCTGGGATGGCCAACCTGGGGTCAACAGAGTAGGACCTGAGGGCAGGGGGCTGAAGCTATAGTTTACATCTGTAGGTATTTTTATGCCCCCAAACGTGCTCTATTTTTAGGGCTGAAGACTAGCAACTTGCAGGCAGTGACTCAGAGAAGGAGGAAGGGAGAAGAGGCACAGGGGTGCTCGTGGAGAGGCACCCCAAAACAGGGAGGTCCCACTGGAAGAAAGGAGCCAAACCTATGATGCACCTGCCGTGTGCTGGTACGACGGCAGGAACCTCATTGGCACACTTGGTAAGCATTTATTGAGCAGGGGGGGGGGTGTCCTAGGGGACTGGGACGGGCCCCAGGGACAACAGAGATGAGCTGGGTGTGGCATCATTCGGTCCCTCCCACAGCCCAGTGTGGTGTTACTGTGGCCACATTTCAGATGAGGAGGTAAGCCTCACAGAGGTAAAGTGCTGTGCCCACTCCACTAGTAAATACCTCTGCCAACATGAGCCACCCTCCCCCGGGGAAGCCCTTTGGAAGTCGAGGGCCTGAGGTCAAATTCTGACTGCCACTGAATAGCTGTACAACTTAGGGCAAGTCATTCCCTCTCTCTGGGCCTCCATTTCTTTATCTGTAAAGTACAGATCACCCACTCTGTTTGCCTGATGGGGTTGTTCCAAAGGTTAAGGAGACTAATATAGGCAAGTACCCAAGGCAGTGCCCAGCTCATGGTAGGTATTTGTTGGCGACTGAAAGGAGATGGGCTGGGCGTTGTCAGGAACCCAAGTCTGGTCTCTGCCGTGTGGCTTTGGACAAGTCACTTACTCTCTCTGTGCCTCCTTTCTTTCTCCATGGGACAGGGATGGTGAGCCCTTGTTTGCCTGCCTACCTGGGAGCATTGTTTGTGCAGATCAGACATGATGGCTGGGAGCTGCTTTGAAAATCACAGAGCCGCACTCAGAGATAGGAATGCACAGAAAAACAAACGCCAGAAAAACGTGAAGAAAGATCTATTTTAAAAAACTTCAAATATTTTACTACAGCAAGAAAAAACAAGCCTTTTCTTCAATGTTTTGGGATAGTGGGAATTTTTCCCGTAACTTCACATTGCCAAGGCAGTTGGCATTGCAATCACAGGAGATGGGTGGTCTCCCCACCTGGGGGAGTCAGTGCCTGGCACACAGTAGTCAGTCAGTGGTAATGGCAGCTATTAATGGAATTAGGAGTTGCATAGTGATAGGGGGTGGGGGTGTTCCTGGGGCGTGACTGGCTACGGTGTGAGAGGTGGACATCAGGTTTGGCGGAGTGGAAGGTGTGTGTAGGGATGAGCTGGAGTCTGGGTATGGAGGGCCTTGAATGCCAGACTGAGCAGTTTGCATTTCCCTGAAAGCCAGTGGGAAACCATCAGAGGGGCTGGCCGAACCTTCCGTGGGCAGGCCGTGGGTACCTGCTCACCAGTCAAGAAGGAGGAACTAGCCTGGCACCATTCTCTGCCCTGCCCACTGTGTAAGAACGGCTCCACTGCCTGGTTCCCTGCGTCTCATTTTCCTCGTGTGTGCCAGGGAGCATCGTCCATCCCCGGGACAGGCGAGAGGACCAAGGCACCGACTGCTCAGGGAGCTAGGGCATTGCCATCTGTGCTGGAAGTCAGCAGACCCATGTTCCCCCTCTGACCCCACCCCACTAGCTGAGTGATCTCAGGCAAGTCACTGACCCCTTCAGGCCCCCCTTTCCATCTGTAGAATGGGCGGATGCAGTTTCTGCCTTTCTAATGTGGCTCCAATGAGACTTGAGCGGGTGACCGTGCTATATGAGGCTCGGGTGTGTTGTGTCTCTTGGGGGAATTGTGCTGTTTCTTGTAACTACCTGTTCCTCAGGCTCCCCTGAGGATTTGGGGCAGCTGGGATTTGGGGTATACAGTGGGTGAGGACAGACTCCTGAGCCACCAGAGAGGCAGTGACCTGCTCAAGGCCACAGGAGCCACCTGCCTGTCACAGCCAGGCTGTTGTGGGAATGGAAGGGAGACACATGTGGGTCCAGCCCTCTGTTCTGCTCCTGAGTTGTGGCCCCAGGTCTGTGAGGGAAAGATACCCCGAACCCCTGCTCAGAGGACAGCCTTCTCCAAGGTCCTGATCCTCTAAGTTAGGGCTTTCTGGGTGGGATGGAGGCGGCTGATGGAAGGTGACCTTGGGAACTTTTCTCTTGTGCTGCCTGCACGCTCAGTGCCAGAACTGCTGAGGCAGACCCGATCCCTCCGTTCGCAAAACTAGGGTGTGTCATCTACCTGCAAGGTACTGCGAGGACAAGGCCAGCCTCGCACCCTCCTGCCCCTTCCTGATCTTGGAGGTCCAAAGAGAGGCCATCCGCTCCTGGCAAACTGCCGTGGGCTCCAGCCTCATCCCGTTCACCACCTGCTTCCACCTGAGATATTGGGGCTTTTCCAGGTGCATACGGGTGCCCTCTCAGCCCCTCCTCCAGGGCTTCAAGCTCCCAGAAACAAGACTGGACAGAGTCCCTGGGGCAGAGCCTTCACCTCTCCTAGTCACCAGGCAGGCCCCCAGACCTCCCTGGCTGGGGAGGTCTGGCCCTTTGTGGTCTTCTGATGGGCAGAGAAACCTGGGACCTGTCCCCTACCCCTGCCCTCATGCTACATTGTCGGGGCCTGCCCTGTGTCAGCCAGGGTGGGAACTAGCTGACTGGCTCAGGGATTCCAGGAAGGTTCTGGCAAGGGAGAAGCAGAATAGAGGCCGAGTGACAGAACACAGGTGGGGGGGATGCATTAATTGAGCACTTACAGATGTGGGGCTCAATGCTGAGCACTTTTCATGGATCTCATTTAATCCTCAGAGTAACCGTTATTGGGTCCACTGAGGCTCAGAGAAGTTAAATAGCCTGCCCAAGGTCACTCAGCTGGTGTGTGGCTGGAGCTGAGATTTGAATTAAGGGCTGTCTGACTCCACTCGTAACCACTTTGGCCTACTGCATGTAGAATTAGATGGGGCTAGGGGAAGGGTGCAGTAGAGAGGGGAAGGGATAGTTCTGGGATAGTTCTGGGCAGAGGCAGGGATGGGGTACAGACTCGGGCTGTCCCCACACTTTGAGAACATGGCCCTGAACCTCCCAGGTCCTCCTCCCTCTTTTTCCCTTTCCCTGTGGCCTGTAGCTGAGGCTCAGCACCCAGGCTGGGTTGGGAGAAGGGATGAATGAATGGGGAGATTTGTTTGCAGAGGCTCCTGGGGATGTACAATCCCGCAGACCCTGGCTTCTCCTGGCCTGTGTCTGCATGAATTCCCAGCTTGGAAACAGAAATCCTCAGCATCAGAGCTGGAGAGGAGCCCATGGGATCAGCTGGTCCAACCCCCTTGTTTTACAGATAATAATTATTATGATTATGCCTGATGGTAGCAATTCACAAAGGGCTTTCACATCTGGGTTGCCTCTTATGCACGCCAGAGCCCTTGAGGCCCGAGGAACTCGGTGGTGGTTGTTATTCACCTCCTTGCTTAGCGGCTGAGGAAACTGAGGTTTAGAGCAGCCAAGAGATGGGCCTGGGGGGAACAGAGCTAGCTATGCTACTGGACTCCAAACCCAGATCTCTTCTCCCCCGTTGCACCATCCTGGGACCCCTGAGGCCCAGAGCCCACCTGGTATCCCTCCAGGACCACCTCTGTGTTAGGGGCAGGGCAGGGGGCTGTGTCTTGGGGGGCTGGTTCCGTTCTGAGAAGTGTGGAGGTGGGCATAGGGCAGGTATCAGGGGAAGCTCTGGGTCTCCCAGTGATGCCCGTCTTTCTCCCTGTCTTGGGAACACACTTTCCTTCTCCATTCTGAGAGTGATAGACTGAGGGGCAGAGCTGTTCCCTGGAGGCCTCTTGCCTGACACACCAGGCTGCCCCAGAAAATCAGACTGAGAAGGTGCCTTGGAGAGCCCTCATTATACAGAGAAGGAAACCAGGCCCAGAGGGATGGGGACCTGCCCATCGTCACACTGAGCCAGTGATCCAGTGGCAGAGCTGGGCCTAGGACCGGGGTCTCATGACTGTGACTATATGGCTGTGCTAACACATGGCCAGTAACAGTACTAAAGACGGGCCCTAATTATTGAATGTCTACTGTGTGCCAGGGCTGAGCACTTGACGCTGAATCCTAAGAACAAGCCTATGAAGTACTATTATTATCATTACCATCCCTTTTACAGATGAAGAAACTGAGGTTCCAAGAAATTTATGAAAATTGTCAGAAGTCACAAACCAGGAAGTGACAGAGGTGAGGGTTCCAGCATAGGTCCGTCTGACTCGAACCCATGCCAGTGTTAACCCCTATGTGTAATGTGATAGGAATAAACTAGGTTTTATCTTTGTCTTTGCTCATAGCCAAACTGGGACATCATTCGTTCATTCATTCATTGCGCATTTATGGAGCACCTACCATGCTAAGGAAACCAGGGAGCTCATCCGGAGTCTGAGACGGGGAATTGAGAGTCACAGATGAGGCAGTGAGATTGTAGGTCTCCAAACATTCCTAAACTCCCCACCTCCACGGCTGCCTCTTCCCCCTCCTCCTGCCCCCAATCCAGCCACAGACTGTGCATTTTTCAACCTCTTTCCTTGTCCTGCAGCTTGCCTATGGTGTAGTTGCAGCCTGCTTTACGCTGTGGAAATGGGGGCATGACTCAGCAGGGGCTTCTGGATTTTGCACATCCCAAAGAAGACTCTGCTGACAATGGCATTGGCAACCACTAGCGTGCAAGCCTTCCGTGGGCATAAGGCACTGGGCTAAGTTCATTCTCTGTGCACATCACCTCTTTTAAGGCTCACCACTGCTCTGTGAGCTACCAGCTAGTGTATCTCCATTTTCCGGATGTGGGAACTGAGGCTTAGAGTCACACAGCTCAGGGATGAGCTGGAGCTCTGCTCTGTCCGGGTCTCATGCCTGAACCCTTACCTCGTGGCTCACTCTGCCCTGTTCTGTGTCCAGGCTCTGTGCTCAGGCTGTGTGGTTTTGCATTTAGAAACCTGGTTCTTGGAAGGCAGGGCTTCAGCCAAGCAGTAAGTGTATATTAAGCACCTACCGTGTGCCTTAGGGAAGTGCTTTGTGAGGCCAAATTTTGTAAGGATGGGGAGATAGGAGTTCCTCTGTGAGGGGTCAGGAGTCCGGTGCAACCGCCCCATCCCAGTCCTGAAGTACAGGAGGCTTTCAGGCCTCCAAGTCAGGGCAAGGCAGCATGTGCTGTTTGAAGGGTTTTCTTCTTGGCAGAGTGTCCCTGAGAGCGACTCACAGCAGAGTTAAGACCTCAGAGGGTCTTCACAATCACTTCTACTTCTACTACCCCTGGGGCAAGCTGCTTAGCCCCTCAGGGCCTCAGTTTCCTGCTCTGTGAACAGGGCGTGATAATTGCATCTAATTTGCAGGGTGATCATTAGAACTGAACCAACCGGAGTGCGTGGTACAGGGCCTCGGGAACTAGTCGTTGCTCTTACTGAGCTGGGGCATATGCGTGTGTGATGGTGGCTGAGGTCTTCAGGGGATGTCAGAAGCTGGCTCTGCTCTGTTTACAAGCCTCAGTTTCCCCATCGGTCATGGTTGCCGTATAACTCTTTCATGGTCTGCATCATGGGGCTTTTGTGGGGATCAAAGAGGTCCCAGAGCGTGTAGGTGCGGCCCTGTGATCTGCACATCGAGAGAACGGGTCCCGGGGAGAGGGGGCGGCGGGAACATGGTGGGCGGCGGCGGTACAGGTGCAGCCATTGTGGCGCGCAGGTGTGCCATTGTGGGTCGGGAGAGGCGCGGCAGTTCGCTCTGGGGAGAAGGGAGACGGCAGGCTCTAGGACCACCTCCGCACAAGAGAAAGAGTGAGGAGTGCGGGGGGCTGGTGGTGGCAAATGCACAGCCGAGAAAACAAGACGGTCCTTCCGGGCGCCCTCAGGGTCTCCACTCGCCCCAGGAGAGACGCCCGGGGCGCTGTCCCGGGGCGCTGTCCCTGGTGCTGGAGCCCGGCTGGCCCTCACCCTGAAGTTCCTGTGATGGCCAGCTGAGGGCGTCCGGGACCGCGGCGGACTCCTCAGGCCCGATTCAGAACACTATTTACAAGCGCATTCTTTACTTTCCTAACAGCATTCCTAGATAATAAGCCTACCTACACACCCATTTCAAAAGTCAAACAATATAATGCCCTAAGAGAAGTAAAAGCCCTCTACTTCCATAGCTAAATACCCTGGCATGATCACACCCCAGGACCTAATGGAGTAACCAAATGCTTGCACCTGTGTGACATGTATGTGTAACCTTTAGATTTAAGGGCAGAAAAATATTATAACTATACCTGATTTCTAGTTCAGAGTGGCTTCCAGTAGTTGCATATTTGGAAGACTCAGTATGTATTAAACCCACACTAAAAAATACTCGCATGTAAACCAGAGTTAGGTTCTAGGAAGGGATAAACAGGCCTTTCATCCACGTGAATGTCTGCAAGGATATTTGAGGCGTGGCAGGTCTTCTTCAGGTGGGACTCTCCTGACAAAGCTCTCCTGGCCTCTACCCACTGAACGACAGTGGTCCCTAGTAATTGCTAAAGAGCAAAACCACCCTCATGTATTTCTTTAATGCCCTTTAGGGGGCAGAACCACCCCTGTTGAGAACCACTGTCATGGTGAGGACCTTGGCCAGGTGAAGAGGGGTTCACAGAATCCCAGAGTGGCTGGGTGGGAAGGGCTGGCACTTTAGGGAATTGTCAGGGCATCCTGTCCCCCACCTTATTTTTTTTTTCTATTTTTTAAAAAGTTATTTATTTTTGAGAGACAGAGGGAGAGACAGAGCACGAGTGAGGAAGGAGCAGAGAGAGGGAGACACAGAATCCGAAGCAGGCTCCAGACTCTGAGCTGTCAGCACAGAGCCTGATGCGGGGCTTGAACTCACGAACCGTGAGATCATGACCTGAGCTGAAGTCGGCGTTTAACCGACAGAGCCACCCAGGCGGCTTTCCTGTCCCCCATCTTAAAGATGCACCAGCGGAGGCTCCAAGTGGGAAGGGTTTTGTGCTAGGACACATGAGTGACCAACAGAGCTCGGCGGGGGGAGGGGGGGGCTGCAACCCAAGTCTCCTGCCCCCAGTACAGGGTTTGGTCAGCCCAGCTGGCCTGGGTGGAGCTCTGGGCATCTAGCAGTCTTCCTTCCAGTTCAGCCTACCTGAAAATGGGCAGAGAGGGCCATGCCATTAGCAGGGGGGCAGGAGAGGGAGGCTGGCTGGAATCCAGCTTATAATATGTGAGAGGGGCCTCGGCCTCCCCTGTCCTTGGGGATGTAGCAGTTGCATGGACCACCCCCGTCCACCTCCCCCAAAGCCATCCTCTCTCCAACCTCTATTTCTTCCAATAGTTAGCTGGCCACACCGTGTGTGTGTGTGTGTGTGTGTGTGTGTGTGTGTGTGTGTGTGTGATATGTGTATGCACATGTGTCTGTGTGTGTATGTTGTGTGAGCATAGTGTACTCTAAGTGCGTGTGCATGTATCTGTTGTCATTGGTGTGTGTTCACAAACACACAGATGTGTATACAGATGCAGCCACAGTCAGTAGGTGAGTGCACACTGATTTGGGGCCTGTGTGTAAGCTCAATTTGACCTTTGTGTATATGTATGGAGGTGCTTTGCGATGTAGGGACTGACGTTTATGTAAGCATGTCTGCATGCATTTGATCTTGATATGATCTCTATAGGTGCACGCTAGACGTCTCTGGGCACAGTACAAGGGCGAGCGTACGTGTGGCCTGGTGGAATTTCTGTGCAGGTGTGCATGCAGCCGTGCCACCAGCATTGTCTCTCTCGTCCATCCCCTATCACTAGTGCCTGAACAGCGTCAGTAACACAGTAAGTGCTCAGTGTGTATTTGTGGAGTGACTGAAGGGAGAAAGAATTACCCTCATGGTTGTGTTTGTTTCCAGAATGGCTTTGCTCTCAGGGACCCTCCAGGCACACAGTCCATATGGTGAACAGAGACACATCCTCAATGGTGGGGGTCTGAGTGGAGGCATTTATTCTGGTCATTCTGGCCAGGCCAGGCCAGATTGTCCTGGTCTCTGGTGGGGACACTTTGAGTTCTCAGGAACCCACTGAATGAGACAGAGGTCCCAGAGCCAGGACAGGGCATGGCTAGGTCAATAACCTCACTAGGAAGCTGCTCTCCAAGCAGCTTCCTCCCTTCACAGGGCCTTGGGACTGCCCCAGGAGACTCCTCTGGGAATTCAGGGTTTATAGCATCTTGGGATTGGGTAGGTGTGGCTTGGCCAGAAAAGCCATGAGCTAAGGATAATGATGCCTTGAATCCATGGAATTCTCTAAAGGCAAGTACATTTTTCCATTATTATGTCTTTAACCCATCAAAATGAGTGTGGGTGTTTTAACAGATGAGCAAACTGAGGCCCAGGGAGGAAAGCTGATTAGTGTGGAGTGACACAGGAGGCTGCATGGCTGGGCAGGAAGCCCAGGACCGCCCTGTCTCCTGCCCAGGAGGTTCCAGGAAGATATCCTGAATGGGAAACAAGAATTGACCCCACCAGCTCCATCTGGAGGCTGGGCTGGAGATCTTCCCAGGAGTCTGCGCCTCCCTATGCCCTTACATTTCCCTGCTGAGGGTTGAGAAGGGGGAGTTGGAGGCAGGTAGGTGGGACTCCCAGAGTTCAATCAGGGGTGAACTTGGAAAGGGAACTCTGCACCCTTCCCTCCTCCTTCGCACAGTCTGGCACCTGTTTGAACAACTTGGGTACAAATCTAGGAGGCCCAGAAGAGGAAGCTTCCACCAAGGGAGGGCCTGAACCCTGGGGGGAAGCCTGGCTCTGGTTTCTAGGCGAGAGGCTGGAGGGAAAAGGAGGGAGCTCTGTCCGACCTCAGAGATGGCAAGGACTTCCGAGTGCCAGTCAGGGAGCACTGGGTCCGTGCTGACCTGAGAGTATTGAGTTCTCAGTGGAGGCCAGGTGTCTGGGGGGAGCGGGGGGGGGGGGGCGTTAATGTGTTTGAGGTCACACAGCTAGGAAGAGTCAGAGCCTGGTCCAGCGCCTCAGCGCCCACGCCCTCACTGCACTGCCTCTGTGTATGTCTGTGTGTCTGTCTGTCTTGGAGGTTATTTCACTTGCCCACACATAGATCTGCCCCATTCTTTCCAACAGCTGCATGGTATAAGTGGACCTTAATTTATTTATCTGGTTCCCTCTGGATGGTCATTAGTTTGTTTTGGAACTCCTACTAATAAATCTTCGCTAACTCTACAAAAATGATGACTTCGTGTAGTTCAGCCTAATGAAAAACGAGGCTGCAGCCGGTGTTTTATTTAACCAACACATGCTTTTCAAAGGCTCTCTGCAGTGCTTTAGAGCTATCAATGTAGTTAATCCTTGGCAAAACCCTTTGAAATGGGTACTGTTATTTTTGTCATAAACCCCATTTGCAGATGAAGAAACTGAGGCACAGAAAGATTAAGTGACTTGCCCAAGGTCACCCAGCTGACAGGTGGGAGAGCTGGGATTTGAACCCTGGGAGAGTTGATGAAGATCTAAGCACCTGCCTCCCTGTCCCTTTGTCCTTGGCCATTCCTCTTCAGGCTTACACGGTGTGATGTGGCAAAGGGGTAAGTTCTCGGAAGTGGTCTTGCAGTTTAAAAAAGTGCATTTAAATTCTGCTGTTGCTGGAGGGACCAGAAGCTGGCCAGGGAGTGTCCTGTGCGTCCCTGGCTGAGGGAACGTGACCCCCACCCCCACCCCACCCCCAGCTCTTGCCAATGAGGCAGCTGCAGCTGGTCAGAACCCAAGAGGCTGGAGCCCACACTGGGCTCTTTGTCTTCGGTGGGAATCCTGCAGCCCCCACAACCCCTCTCAAGGGCCCACTGTCCCAGCACCAGCAGGGCCTCCCGGGGGCCAGGCCCGGCTGGGAAACTTGGCACATTGGACATTGCTTGGCCACCCTGCCAACTGGAGATGCAGAGTCCACTCAGAAATCATTCCCACTGAAAAGACAGACTGATGAGGCTGAGGGCCATGTCCAAGGGGGTACAGCAGCCTGGAAAGGCCTGGAGTCTTGGGCCCCAGTTCTGGCGCTGTGTATACCCCACCATGGCCCAGGCCCAGCTCCTGGTCCCCGTCTCTCCCAGCGCTCTGGGCACCCCTGCTGCTGCTACCGCTTAGGAAGAGAAGACTTCCTCCTCTTTGGGCCAGCCTCTGTTCTCCTAGGGGCTTGCCCCTCGGGAGCCCTGCTGGACTGCCCTGTGGGGAGTGGGCTTCCTACACTGGCCTGGGCTGGTCCCTCCACCCAGGAATCTGTGGGCCTGCCCAGAGCAGAAGGGGCCCAGCCCTGGCTCCAGAGCACCCTGCCAAGAGGGAACCAGACGCTCCTCTAAAAACCGAACCAAAGGGATAGTTCTAGGCACAAGAGAATCTCCTTTGCCCTGCCTGGCTTCTGAACAAGGGGCTCTTGAGGGCTCCTCTGCCCATCAGAGTGTGCAGGGAGAAGGGGCCCAGGGTGGGGGTAGGGTGGGGGCGGGGGGGATCTGGGGGCTGACCCCCCAAGAGAGACATAATTACTGTGAACCAAGGTCTCAGTTTCTTCATGTCTGAGATGGGGAGATCCAGCACACCACAGCCCTCTGCCTGAGTGAAGCTAACTGTGAAGGTCGATACCCAGACCAGACATTTCCCAGGGGAAGCTGGGGCTAACTGAGCCCTGGCCCAGGGCCCAGGCGGAACCATTCCTGAAAGGCTTCTGAAGAACCCCTCCTACCCTAACTCCCTGCCCTATCACTGTACCCTTGGTCGTCCTTCCCCCCCTTCCCCCACCGCATCTGTTCTGTGCATTCCCTTAATCAGAAAACCCCACAGAAAACCTCAAGACTCTGAGGGCCTCCCTGGGGTTATCCCTCCCTCTTCGGGGGCCAGAGCGGGCATTCTGGAAGGGGTGGGTGAGTCCTCGGGGCAGGACCAGTGTTCGGTGCCTACTGACACATCTTTTTCTGGGGGTGGGAGAGACTGCTTCCTGCAGGGTGGAACCCTGGGCTGTGAACTCTGGGTGAGCAGCAGGCAGAGGAGAGGCTCAGAGCGTTTGTTGAGTGAGTGACCCGCTGTAGGACTCAGAGCGCAGTTCCTGGTCGGAAGGTTGCTGAGGGAAGGAACCTAGTGGGGCATCTCTATTCCTGCCCCCCTGCTTCTCCTCCTCACTGGGCAGTGGGGGGCACCTAGGAGAGGGGGATGAGAATGGGCAATAGAAGGGCATTCTGGAGACTGTTCCTTCCTTCACTCATCCATTTGTGGCAAGAGCAGAGCGGGACTCTTGTAGGAGCTATTTATTAAGCATTTCTTGTGTGCCAGGCCTGGGCTGGAATTAACTCATTCCATCACCGTCTGTGTGTGTGTGTGTGTGTGTGTGTGTGTGTGTGTGTGTGTGTGTGTTTGCGGCGGGGAGGGTGGTTCCATTTTATGGGTGAGAAATTAGAGGTGCAGGGACGGCAGGGACGGCAGGGACTTGCCCACAGTGAGACCATTTTGACCCTGGATTCCTGGATTCCAAGTTCTTGACCCGGCCCACTGTGAGCTCCCCCCTCGTGATGGCGGGGGACAGATCCGCCGGCACAGGCCAACGCCTCTAGGGAGATGGAACAGGGTGTCGCCCCCAGAAGAGGGTCTGCGGCTCCGTGCGCCCCTGATCTGAGGGGGTGGAGGGTCCCTTCCCCACGGAAGTGCAGTCCGCCCCGCATCCCCCATCCCCCCTCCGAGGTCCCCGCTCGGAAAGTCCCGCGAAGCCCCCGCCCCCGGCCCGCGGGCGGCGCGAACAAGCGGCCCTTTCTGCGCGCGGCGGCCCCCGGCAGCTGGCCCGTAGCCCGCGGGGGCGCGGACAATCCCGGGGCTTGTGGCCGGGGCGGGGCGGCCCGAGTTGCCAAGGTGACCCGGGCGCGGGGAAGGCGGCCCCGGCGCGGCGCGGGCGGGCGGGCGGGCGGCGGAGGCACCATGAGCGGCCGGAAGCGCAGCTTCACCTTCGGGGCCTACGGAGGGTAGGTGCGCCGGGCGGGGGCGCCCGTGTGCGCGCGGTGGGAGCCCCCTCCCCGCGCCCGGCCTGGGGGTCGGGTGGCTCCGCACTCGCGAGTTTGGGTTTGCGTGTGAGGGGCGCGCTTTGGCGGGGTGTGTGTGTGTGTGTGTGTTTGCGCGTGTGCCTGTGGGTTCCAGCTGGCAGCCCATGGGCACGCGTGGGCACCGTGGGCTGCTCAGTGCGTGACAGCGCTTACGCATGTGACTAGTGTGCGGACCCGCCGGCCGGGCCTGTGCGTGTGCATTCCTAGGTCAGGGGGAGGCCCTGCAGGAACCCCCACTTGACGTCTGAAGTTGCTGGAAGGAGAGAACTTGGAAGCCATTAGCAGGCCCATGCCCACCCTAGGGCACCTGGGCTGCCCCTATCTCGTGCCACCTGGCTCACAGGAGCCTTCTCCTCCCCGGGGGTTCCTGGCCGTCGGGGCTTGGAGAACTAAGGCTGGGGAGGCGGAGTGGTGGCCAGTCCATCTTGGGGGTCGCTGTCTCTCCTGACCCCAAGCAGCCACATCAGAGGAGTGTTGGGGGGATTGTTGCCTTAGGCAGGGATTTTGTAAATTGGAAGGACTGGGCAGAGAGACTGGGGCTGGGGCCCCTTCCCTGTCCGGCGGAGTAGTTGCATAACCTCCCGCCAGGCCCTGCCTCCTTGTGGTCAGAGAAGCACACAGGACTCACCTTTGAGGTGCAGAGCAATTGGAGCTCACACCTATAACACCACCAGTGCACAACAGGTGCTCCTTGGGCTGTAGGGGTTGTGTTCAAGGTGCCACCCCTTGCCGAATGCCCAGCCTCTAAAGGGACCCTGGCAGAGAGGCTGGGTGGGGTGGGGGATGGGAGGGCTGCCCTCCTTCTCAGGGGCTCTGCTAGCCGCTAAGCAATGAGAGGAGCCTGGGCCAGCCTGAGAGTCCTGGTCAGCTGACATGGAGGGGCACCCCGGTTTGTGGAGCTGGGTTCTGTCGTGGGAGCTTGGGCAAGGCCTGGCCTCTCTCGCCTCACTTTCCTTGTCTGCAGATCATGAGCTGATCCCTAAGGAGACCCCAGCCCTGCCTCCCCAGCTGGCAGAGTGGTTTGGGGCCCCTTCCCCATTCTCCTCTGGCCTCTGGGCAAGAGGCAAGAGTTGTTTGTTGTCCCAACAGCTGCCCAGCCCCTTGGCCCTCAGCTGGGCAGGAGGGTGGAGCTCTCTCCAGCCCTCCCCCGCCACCCAAGGTGCCCTCAGAGGGCAATGTCCACACCTCTCTCTGAGGCTGGACTTGGAGGGATTTGGGGGAAACAAAGCCTGAGCTCCTGGGGTTTAAGGTCTTCCTCTGGCTCTGCTTTGAGGGGCAGGGTGTGTGTGTGTGTGTGTGTGTGTGTGTGTTGGGGGTGGGGTGGGAGAGGAAGCTCCTCGTGAGCTCCTGCTCTCAGATCCCCAGGCGTTTGTCCCCTGGGTGAGTATGAGTGAGCTCCAGCTCCGGGATGGAGGCAGGTGCCAGGAAAGGGGGGTGGCTTCTTCCTGCCCACCGTAAACCATAAACACCCACACCCTTCAATCCTGTCTGGAAACACTCTAAGTTGGCCCGTGCTGCACCCCTACATCTCTGCTCTGACCCCAAATTGCTTTAGTCACTGTCTCATTCCACTTATTCCAAAACCTCCCACGCTGACCCCCACTTCTGCTGCTACCCCACTCTCTGGTCCTGGGCCCCTGCTCCCCGACCCCTGTGCCCCCAACCCTGCCTTTATTCCATACTCTCTCACCCCACACCTTCCCATGTCCCTAATCTAACATTGGGGCCCCTGCAGCCTATGGGGGATGGTGATAGTGCATCAGACACCCAAGAAGCAGTATCTCCTCCAGGCCCTTCTGGGAGGGTGGGGGGTGAGTTGGGATTGGCCTGATGTGCTAGGCAAGGCTGAGTGGGAAGGGGCTGCCCCCTCAGCTGCTGCCCCTCTTGCATGTATGTTTCAGGGTGGACAAGTCCTTCTCCCCTCGCCGGAGTGTGTGGTGAGTACTGGGGGCTCTCAGGAGGGGTTGGGCTGCTTGGCTGGACCTTGGGAACATTCCCAAACCATTACCACCCCCTATAATGACAGACCAGACCCCACCAACCCTTCAGCCACCCTCTCCAGGTGACGGCGTGGACGGACCCCCTTACCCGTTCTTCCCCCACCGATCTTCTCCTACAATTCTTTCTAGAGCTCCAACTTGGAGTCAAGGCAAATCAGGTTAAATATCAGCTCTGCCCACTGTCCGGGTGACCTTAGTGATTCACTAACCTCTCTGAACCTCAGTGTTCTCATCTGTGAAATGGGGACTAAAATGCCTACTTAACAGAGCGTAAAATTGTAAACAAACAAACAAACCTAAAAAAACAAAAAACAGGGCCTGGAGTACTGAAGCCCCTCACCAAAAGTGCTTCCTTCCTTCTCTATTCCTTCCCACCTCATGGCTCCTCGGGGGGAGGGGGTGGGAGTGCCCTTAGCCTTTTCGCTGAACCCCAAGTCCTCTAGTCACACTCCATACATAGCCTTCAGAACCCCCTCCTGCAGCCCATGACCTAAGTCCAAGGCTGTCCTCGCTTTGGAGGAAGAGGGGGAGCTGTGTCTGCAGCTTCCCCAGCACTGAGAGCAGCGGGTGGAGGTGCAGCCTCACCTCGGGATTCACAGCACCCCCGATGCCCAGCAGGCGGGTGCCTCCCAGCTTCCTGGCACCAGCATCACATGGGCCCAGCTGGCTGCTCCTGCGGCAGCTTCAACTCCAGTGGGAAAGCTCGCATTTCCTGCCCCTGCTGGGGGCTTCCTGGGGTCCCTAGGCCTTGCAGTGCCTCCCAGGTACTAGGTGACTCCTCTCCGACCCCACTGCCCCACCTGCTGCCAGAGCCCCCCTAGGAAGCCACGTCTGGGGTGGGAGGCACACAGGTGCCCAGGCTGAGCTCCAGAGCTTGCCCTTTTATTTTCCTTTGATGCTCTCTGTGCAACCTAGGTCCAGCTACTCCCCTTCTCTGGGCTTTATCTCCTGCTGCTGGACCCAGTTAATCCGAGCCTCTACGACTAGGGCAAGACCATATGCTAAGCCCAGAGCAGGGATAGGATGAGGGGAGATACAGATAAAGGTGAGGAAGATGCCATCCTTTTTTCAAGGACTTCATTAATACTATCCTAGCAACTGGGGCACCTGCATGGCTTAGTCAGTTAAGTGTTTGACTCTTGATTGTGGCTCAGGTCATGATCTCACAGTTCATGTGTTGAAGCCCTGTGTTGGTCTCTGCACTGACAGCATGGAGCCTGCCTGGGATTCTCTCTCTCTCTCTCTCTCTCTCTCTCTCTCTCTCTCTCTCAAAATAAATAAATATAAAAAAAAACATCTTAACAACTGCCACTTGTTAAGCACCTGCTGTATACCAGGTACTGTTAGCTGCTTGCACTGTATCATCTCACATAATTTTTACCATCTCCCTGAATTACGGACTATAACCTCTAATTACAGAGGAGAACAGTAATGCACAGAGGAGGGAAGTGACTTGCCCAAGGTCACACAGCTATTCGGGGCAGAGCTGGGATTTGAATCTTAACCTTCCAGACTGCAGAGCCCAGAGTCTCATGCACTCTGTCCCAGGACCTCCAGGCCACAGGGTGGGTCTGAGCACTTGAGGGAAGACTTGAAGATGGAAGGGTGACCCAGAAAGCCCTCTCTAGGGAACCCTGAAGGAAGTGTCAGAGATGAGGGCCCAGAACTGAGAGTAAGTAACCAGCTGTGTGACTTTTGGCAAATCCATTCCTCTCTCTGGGCCACAGTTGACACAACTCTAAAGTAAGATTTTGGAATCACCAGGATTTGCCCATTACCCACAATGCCGTGCCCCACACCTTCCTCGCTGGAGATGCTGTCCAAGGTGCTAACCCCTGAGGCCCTCTCTCCTAAGCAACTGCTTAGCTCCCAGCCTGTGCCTGGCATATAGTTACTGCTCTGTAAATGGGAGTCATATTGATTATTATGATTTCCTGGCCTGTGATTCAAAGCCTTTATCCACTTACCCTTTTCATTCTGGAACTCATGTCCCTCGTGACCTACATTTCTTAAAAAACATTTTTTTCTTGTTTACTCAATTTTGAGAGAGAGACAGAGAGACAGAGAGAGACAGTGTGAGCAGGGGAGGGACAGAGAGAGAGGGAGACACAGAATCCAAGGCAGGCATTAGACTCCGTGGTCAGCACGGAACGCGACGCGCGGCTCGAACTCACAAACCGCGAGATCATGACCTGAGCCCAAGTCAGACGCTTAACCAACTGAGCCACACAAGGTGCCCCTTTTGTAACCTGCATTTCTGATCAATGGGAATATGGCCCCTGAGAATACCACCTCCATACCTTTGCTCACATTTTCCCATCCCCTTGGCACGTCCTACCCTCCCATTTCCACAAGCCCCCGCCACACCTCCGGCCTACCTTTATCACTGTCTGTTGAGGGTTTTCTTTCCTGATCCCCACTCCCCATCTTTCGATCCTTAAAATCCCTCCCTCTGCTCATTATGCCTCACATTAGTCTCATTTCTGGGATAGTGGAAAGAGCACGACCTTCAGAGCCTGACTTGAATCGGCCTCTGCTGCACGTTAGTGGTGTTACTTTAGGCAGGTCACGTCCCCTCTGAGCCACTTGCTGTGCAGTGCATGTTGAATTGGATCTCTCAGTCCAGTTGAATGTGTCCACATAATGCCGTGGTACCAGGCAGGCTCCAGGATCCTCGAGAACAGGGGTTCCCTGGGTTACTTTTGACTTAGGCTCATTTTCTAGCATGAGTCACCAAAAAGCTGAGCTGTATTCCTCCCATCTCTCTGTCCTCCGCACGGTCTTACACAGCTGCCTGAACCCAGTAAATGCTTAATAAGTGTTGGTGGAATTGAATTAAATGTGGCCAGAGAGTGGAACAGTTGAAACTTTGTCAAGTAGGCTGTGAGAGCTTCCTGGAGGAGATGTGGTTTCCTCTGCCCCTTTTTAAAAAAGGGTTAAGAGGGGTGTCTGGCTGGCTCAGTTGGTGGAGCTGGAACACGAGACTCTTGACCTTGGGATCGTGAGTTCGAGCCCCATGTTGGGTGGAAAGAATACAAAAAAGATTTTTTAAAAACTTTTCAATGTTTAAAAAGGATTAAGAAGTTGGGGCTTAAATTGAGGAGGAGTCAGGCCTGGTAGAGGCCAGATGTGGCCAGATCATGGCTGGATTCCCCTACCCCCTGTCCCTCATCAGCAGGTTACCTGTGGTGAAGAAGCTCAGAACAAGTGTGAAAAAAGAATGAGGCCCAGTGGGAGGATTAGGAGCCAGTGGGACAGTGGGTGACTCTGCTTCTGCAGACCTAATGGGCATTGGGTATTTAAGGTGGATTCAGATGGTGAGGGGAGGAAGGAGGTGGAGTGATGTCGGGGTGGGGGAATGGCCAGGTAGAATCGTGCAGGGGAGGGGTTCTGGAAATGGCCTGAGAAGAGGACCTTAAAGCTGGGAGCCTGGGAGGAGGAGGCAGGACCCAGCAAGGATTAAGTGCCAGCGGGTGCTGAGCATTTTTTCCCTAGGCGTTTGTTTATGGTGGTCTCCGTTGTGATGACACTTTTTTCCAGGCATTTGTTTACGGTGGTCCATTATGATGACACTCTTGCAGGTTGGCAAGAGCGCCCCCGTTTTGGAGGCCAAAAGCAAGACTGAGAACTGGTGAGGGCTGGATTTGAATCCAGCCGTTTCTCCTGCCAAGGAAGGGACCTTGGCCAAATGAGGAAGCCACAGGAATGAGGGAAGCTCTGATTATGGGCTGAGCTGATCCTGAGCACCTCCAAAACAGAGGCCGCTGCCCAGCCCCATGTATCCCACTGGGAGGGCCCATCTGGTCGCCCAGATATCTCCAGGAAATGCTACCATATATGAAGCATCTCCTGGGTCTCAGGCCCTGGGCCGAGCCCTGCAAATGAATCACTTCATTCCATCCTTATACCAGCTTTACAAAGTGGAGACTGTTATCCATTCACCATTTTACAGATGAGGAAACTGAGGCTCAGAGAGGAGACGTGGCTGGACCAGGGGCACACAGTGAGCGGTGAACCAAGACTGGTAGTGTGGTCAGCCTGAGCCCCTGAGCCCAGACCTTTCGCCCTCGCTTTCTCGGATGCCGTGTGTGCTGAGTGCGGGGCTGCGGTGGGTGGCCCCTGTCCTCAGGTGGCTCCTGTCTGTAATCACTGAGCTGGAAGCCCTGGGGGCCCGTGTGCTGCTGCAGGAAGCATGAGGCTGGCCTCATTAGTGGCTCTGAAATGCCAGGCAGGCACAGCCCGCTGGGCCTCCTCATCTATTATGCATCTGGTGGGCAGGCCCCCGGCGGGCAGCTGGCAGAGCACAGGATGGGGGAGCCAGCAGCTGCTTCCTGAGCCCACGCCTGCCACCACACCTCTGGGCAGGGACTCCCCCAAGGCATGCCAAGGCAGCTCCTGCCTCATTCCCCCTGGCCCAGCTAGGGTGAGGGGGTCCCACTGCAGCCAGAGGCACGGATGCTGATCCCCAGCTCATTAGCCTGCCTGTCCCCACAGCCACTCCTGAGAGAGGCTGGGACCTTGACTGAGCTGGGCTCACTTGGGGCTAGGGTGGGCAGAGGTAGGCTGAAACAGAATCTTAGGTGCACAGGCACCTGACTGCACAGATAAAGTGTGGTCACTTATTCATCATTCATTCACTTATTTATTCAGCCACAAGTAACTACTGAGCAACACTACGTGCCAGGTACATTCTAGGGACTGCAGTTCCAGCAGAAAATGAGACAGACCCAGTCCTGATCTTCAGAGAGCTTGGTGTGGCCAGTATTTCACCTCTTTGAGCCTCAATTTCCTCATCCATAAAATGGGGAATAGAGGAGACAGTCTGTCAATAGATAAGGACAGAACCGCAGTGGTTGTGCTCAATTTTAAAGATTTTATTTATTTTTTTCAAATACATATTTTTAATGTTTATTTATTTTTGAGAGAGACAGAGACAGAATGCGAGTGGGTTAGGGCAGAGAGAGAGGGAGACACAGAATCTGAAGCAGGCTCCAGGCTCTAAGCCGTCAGCACAGAGCCCGATGCGGGGCTCGAACTCACGAGCTGCGAGATCATGACCTGAGCCGAAGTTGGACGCTCAACCGGCTGAGCCACCCAGGCGCCCCTAAAGATTTTATTTTTAAGTAATCTCTACACCCAACATGGAGCTCGAACTCACAACCCCAGGATCAAGACTTGCATGCCCCACCAACTGAGCCAGCCAGGTGCCCCAGTTGTGCTGAGTTTTAAAGCAAGGATTCATACTACCTAGATCTTACTGTGTGCAGGTCTGTGTTCCAAAAGCACTTTCCATATATTGATGGATATAATCCTCATAATCACCCCATGAGGCAGCTACTGTTATTACCCCCGGTTTAGGGCCAAGGAAACTGAGACATAGAGGGGTTACAGAGCCTGTAAGTTCTCTTGGCAAGACTGAGATTTGAACCTAAGTAGCCAGGCTCCAGTTTGCATATCACCCTGTGCTGTAAGGCTGGAGGATGATGGAGGGAGTCGTGCAAGGCCTTTCTGAGGTAGCGTCTGAACCAAAACCTGGACAATGAGAGGAGCTGGATGTGGGAAGAGATAGCAGGGGGAAGGAGGCATTCTTGTCTGCAGGAACAGCAGGTGCAAAGGCCCTGAGGCAGGAACAAGCTTAGTGTGTCTTGGGGCCAGTATGGCTGGAGGGATGAGGGAAAATGAGATCCGGGCGCGTGGGTAGCTCAGTTAAGCCTCCGATTCTTGATTTCAGCTCAGGTCATGATCTCACAGTTCATGAGTTCAAGCCCCATGTTGGGCTCTGCGCTGACAGTGTAGAGCCTTCTTGGGATTCTCTCTCTCTCTCTCTCTCTCTCTCTGCCCCTCCCCTGCTCATGGTCTCTCACTCTCTCTCAAAATAAAATTTTAAAACATCTAAAAAAATGAGATCAGGTGTGGGTTTGGAGAAAGAGGAAGAACTAGATTGAGCAGGGGCTTATAGTCAAGGTAGGAGTTTGGATATAATGTCAGTAACTGACATGCAGGACAACTGAGTCTCAGACTCCTGGCTTTGTAAAATTCTAGAATCAGAGAATTTGGGCCTTCTGGAATCTTGGGAGATGGAAGAGACCTTTGAGATACCCTCCTGTGGCCTCCCACCTAGCAAGGAACCCCTTTTTTGGTTCATGACCATTTTGAGTATTGGAATGAGGCTTTGGGAGGGGTCTCCTGCGAAAAATGGGCTTTTATTTTCAAGACCTCTCAAAGCCCACCATCCCTAGTTGAGACCATCTTGACCTCCGAGCAGCTCCTTGACTAGCCCTTCCTTGCTCACTCCTAGTGATAGGAGGTTCACTACCTCAAAGTAGCCCATTCCATTGCTGGATATCAAAAGTTCTTCCATACTTACAATCAGCTGCTTGAGCCTGGATGTAGCCTCTGGGGCCTCCCATTGCCCACAGTGGCCCTTTAACAAGATACGGGCAGTGATGTTACCTCCCCAAGTCTGTTGTTTCTACACTCCACAGCTACTTGTCCCAGCCCTTTCTCATTCTCATCCTCTATTCAGCTCAGCTCTTGGACTCCCTTATCTTTCTATGGGCCCAAGAGATGCCCCCTTCTGAGAAAGGTCATTTCCTTGTGTGTTGGGGCAAGGGGGGGGGTGGGAACTCCTGGGAGAGACCTCAGACCAGAGAGACCCCCCCCTCTTCTTCCAAGAAAGAGCCCCTCTAGCTTAGGAGACAAGAGAAGGTCCCCCTCCAGATGGTTTTGTTCCTGAGACTGCCACTGTTACTCTGTGTGATCTTGGGCAGTGAGTCCCCATCTCTGGCTAGTTTCCACATATGCCTACATTTGGCACAACGAAGTGACGCAGGAGGTCCTCGAGCACTCTTGCTGCTCTCAGGTTCTCAGTCTGGTGGCCCTGCTTGCTTCTCCGTCACAACGATGTCAGACTCAGGTCCCTTTGTAGGTGGTACATGGGAAGATTTAGGCTCTGTTTTTAGGCAGACCTGAGTTAGAACCAACTTCGGGTTTTCTTACTTGCCGTGCGGCCTTGCAGAAGGCAGTTTGGCTCTCTGAGTCTCAGATGGTCCATAACAATGAGAACTGTATTGCTTACCCCATGGGAGTCTTAGAACGAAATAAGTCCAGTGTGTGTACTCGGTGGATGTTTTCCCTTTCGCAGAGCATTTGCATTTTGAGAGAAAAGACTCATTAAACCAAAGAGAGACTCATTAAGATTCTAGTACTAGAATTTTAGGCGCTGTTGAGGTGGTTTGGTTGAGAAGCAGTGGTTAAAAAGGGGACTTTGCTAATATTCCCAAATCTCCTAAAGACTTTCCTCGGGGCAGGGTCTTCCCCAAGACAGTCGTTCATTCATTCAGCAGATTAATTCAACAAATATTTAGTGTGGGGATGCCCTCTGAGGGCCAACCAGACAGTGGGGACATGGCACTGGAGATGACAGACAAGGCCACGCCCCTTGTGGAGTTCTCAGTCCAGAGCAGGAAATGAGGAAAGAGGTGGTTCTAATGGAGGCGATAAGCATCGGTTGGGAGGCTATGGGGAGTTCTGAGGACTCCTCCCCCACACCTAGGAATCGGGGGAGGCTTCCTGGAGGAGGTGACCCAGCAGCAACGTGGAAGAGAAAGGCGTGTGATGGCACGTGCTGGACACAGGACAGAACTGGACCCGGCAGCTGAAGGTGGCGGGGGTAGCCGTCAGGTCACATCCTGCAAGCCCCACCGGAACTCCCTGTGGGTGCTCCAGAGGGTCTGAACCCCCAAATCACCACTGGGCAGAGGCCTCCCATGGCCCCCATCACCCGCTCTCCTCCCCTCTCCTGGAACTTCTCTGCCCTGTGCTGTCGGTCTAGTGCTGTGTATAATGTAGGTTCACTTCTCTGGGTCTCGTTTTTTACACCTGTAAGTCAAAGAAAACAAAAGCACCTACTTTGAAGATTATTGTGGGGATCAAATGAGATCATGTGTTCCAAGGTGGAAAACCAGGCCTGGCCCAGAGCGATGCCGGCGATGGTGGTTAGTGCCTGTCGTCCTTATGTGCTGGGCCCGGCAGGAGGGGCAGCACTGTGTGGATTCTGTCCTCTGGAAGCTCACCAGCTGCCAGGAGGTGAGAGCTGCCTACACATGAGCGTGTTCCCCAGCCGTGGACGCCAACTTTGACACTGTCCCTAAGAACACTGGCTTATGCCGCCAGACGGGCCTGCACTGAGTCCTGGCTGGGTGACCTTGTGCAATGGCCCCCCCCCCCCCCCCGCCCCGGCTGATCCGTGGTTTCTTCCTTTGTCCGGTGGGGGTATTAGCAGTCCCCACCTCAGCGACAGTGAAAGGAATGACAAGGCACTTTGAAAGGGCTGGCCAGTGCACCAGCTTCGAGCCACATGCTGGAGGAGGGTAGAACATTCTGGGTCCCTCCCAGGTGTCCTGGAGAAACATCACCCTCGCTCTCTGAGGCTCATTTTCCTACCTATACCATGGGAAGATTGGCTACAAAACACTTCAGTGTGCTGGGTTTCTAGCAGAGGCAGATAGTCCCTAATCTTGGCCTGGTCTGACTGCTGTGTGATCTTGGACTAAAGACTCCACCTCTCTGAACCTCAGTTTCCTCACCTGTAAATGGGGACAGTCTTCACCTCACAGGATTCTTTCATGGTTTCCATTAGCCATTTGTCCATCCAACAAACACTCATCGAGTCCCTACCGTGTGCCAGGTAGCGTCTAGGAATTGGGGATCCAGAGGCAAACCTGATGGACGTGGTATCTGGCCTCGTGCAGGTTACCCCACAGTCCAGGAGACAGATGCAAAATGAGCTAACAGATAAATTAGGGAATTTCAGATGGATGATGAGTAATGAGGGATGGGGTGGGTGGGAAGGGGTCCCCCTTTTCTTTTTTTAAAAAATTTTTTTTAACATTTTTTTATTTATTTTTGAGACAGAGAGAGACAGAGCATGAACAGGGGAGGGTCAGAGAGAGGGAGACACAGAATCCGAAACAGGCTCCAGGCTCTGAGCTGTCAGCACAGAGCCCGACGCGGGGCTCGAACTCATGGACCGCGAGATCGTGACCTGAGCCGAAGTCGGCTGCTTAACCGACTGAGCCACCCAGGCGCCCCGGGGTCCCCCTTTTCTAAGGGTATCATGGAGGGCCTCTCAAGGCCTAAGTGGGAAGGAGCTGGTCGTGGGAAGTGTAGTTCAAATAGAGGGCAGAGTGAGTATAAAGGCTTTGAGGCAGGAATAAGATTCTTTGCCCCATCCCAAATCTGGAACATTCCAGATCACCTCCTGGCAGCAGCTGGAAGGCAGCTGAGCAGGCAGGGGGTTTGGAGGCCTACCTTCTCTCCGATCAGGAACTGCTGTTCACAAGGCAGGTCCAGGGGAGGGAGTGGGCAAGTGGGCAGGCATGCAGGACCAGGCTTGGGCTGGGCCCCAAGCGAGCAGAAGGTCCTCTGAGCTGGCGCCCGCCTGGCTGCCCTCCTGCCCAGAAGTATTCTGGGGTCTGTCACAGAGACCCTGAGCCTGGCTATTTTAGGAGGGGCTTGGGGCAGGGAACTCATGCTTGCTTTCTCTCTCCCCCCAAACCATCCTGGGTGTGGACACTGGCCACAGAGTGCCTTGGCCTTTCCCACATCTGGCCCATCCACGGGGCCAGAGTTTCTTTGAGGTGACCCCCTCACACGCACATGCACGTGCACATAATTTCCATACTTATGCTCATGGACTTGACTGTCATCCAGACGGCTTTGTCATGAACACAGAGTTATTAACACACACAGTCCCTCCTGGAGCAGAGCATAATTGGACGTCGACAGTGTGCCAGGCCCCCAAACAGACCCTGTCTTCACCCGAGGAAGCTCCATTTCTAGAAGGAGAGATGGATCCTGGTCTAGGTCCCACCAGGACATGTGCAAACCAAACTGGCCAGTCTGCGATGGCCCAGGTCAGGCTTCTGGGGAGGCTGGTCAGGGTGGTGACAGCTTGCCCCAGTGTGAGGCTCCAGAAAGACTGGATAAGAGGGTAGCTTATGTGGTGTGACGGGGGAAGACGGGGAGAGTGTAACAGGTAGGGGGTGTGGGGCCTGCCGAGGCCTGGGGGTGGGACAGACACGCAGGGCCTCGTGGGCCACGTGCAGCCCGCATGCGGTGAGAAGCCACCAAGGGCTTTTAGGCAGGCGGGTGACGTGATTAGATACAAACATGCTCACGTACAAACCCCCGCACGGCCCAGACACGAATGCTTTCTCTCCTACCCACATTTCACGTTCCTGCCAGGCCTCCATCTACAACCTCCCCCACAGAGACACTCACCCTTTCTCACCACCGGGCAGAGCTGCAGAAAACCCCGAGGGGGCTACTAGAGAAAGTGTCAGACATCTGCCCCGCCTGCTTGCTGACCGTGGGTGGCAGGGCCCTCTGGTCCAGCCAGGATCCGCTGTCCACTCCACAGGCGCACGGATGCGCGCGTGTGCCTTGCACACACACGTGCAGGATCGTAACCCTCCCCTGCACGTGGAAGGCGGCTTCTAGCTTAAGGAGTACGTTGACATGCATTATCTCATTGAATTCTCCCAGCAGCCCTGCAGGAAAGCGTTGTCCACACCATTTTACAGCTGAGGAAACAGGTTCCAGAGAGGTGAAGTGACTGGCCTCAGGCCACACAGCTAGAGCTTGACCCAGCCAGGATTGGAACTCAGGTCCGTCTAACTTCTAGATGTGTTCACTGGCCCTTCCAAACTCGGGCACAAGTGGACGTGCTTGTCACCTTTCCAGCCTGTCACTGGAAATGTGGCAGGCGACCTTCAATGACAAATTCTTCAAGAAACAGGCTGATCAACATGGAAAGTTATTTGGAGCCCCAGTGCATGCCCACCTGCCTAGTGACCCCGCAGCCTCGGGGGGTGAAGTCAGTGGAGGGGCTGGGCACTTGCCAGCCTGCCAGCCTGGGGCAGCTCAGGGCATGGAGCTGAAGCCAGGAGCAGAGCCTGCATTTGCATTTGCAAATGAAGCAGACAGCCCTGTCCCCAGTGGGCTAACCCCAGCTGGCCTGGCTCCCAGGACATGACAGCTGAGGTCCCGGGGGGGCACAGCCCTGTGCCCAGCTGCCTGGGCTGCTTTTCTCCTGTTTTCTCTCTTCCCTGACCCTCAGAAAAGGTTGCCTAATGCTTAATGTAGGGGAAAGAGCGTGGGCTTTAGAATTAGCCAGAACTGGGGATACAGCCCAGCTGTCACGCCTGGCCAGGGGACTTTGGCCATGGCATTTAACCTCTCTCCATATCAATTTCTCCTTCTTGGACTAAGGAGTAAGGATCTCCTTAAGATGATTGAGAAAGGTAAGGGTCAGGTACTCAGAGAGCTGACTTACAGTAAATGCTCAGATTTCCTTAAAAACAAAATCTCCCCCCCCACCCCACCCCCAACTACAAAAATAATAAGTGCTCATTGAAAAATTCCAAACGGGACACCTTGGTGGCTCAGTTGGTTAAGCGTCCGACTTTGGCTCAGGTCATGGTCTCATGGTTCTTGAGTTCAAGCCTCACATCAGGCTCTGTGTTGACAGCTCAGAGCCTGGAGTCTGCTTCAGATTCTGTGTCCCCCTCTCTCTCTGCTCCTCCCCCACTCACCCTCTCTCTCTTTCTCAAAAATGAATAAACATTCAAAAAATTTAAAAAAAAAAGAAAAACTCCAAACAATGCAGAAAAATATATCCTATAGAAGGCAGGAGTTCCTGGTGGTCCCGCTTCCTAGAGACAAGCCATGTGAACTTTTGCATTTAATTTTTAATTTTCACAAGTGAGATTTTGGTTGTGCAACTTGCTTTTTTTTTACTTAACAGTATGCCTCAAACCCCTTTTTCCATCAGGACAGAGGCCCCCTTTGTGATCACTGCATGGTCCCCGACTGTTTGCATGTGCCTTAATGCATTTATCCAGCCTCCTTTTAGTGGACCATTGAGGTGGCTTCCAGATGTTGGCTATTGCAAACACTGCTGCAGTGAATGTCATTTGTTCATATATTCTTGTGCATTTGTGTATAAAGGGAGTGGCTGGGCCAAAGAGTATTTACATTTTTGTCCATAACAGGAGTGGCCAAAACCTCTACAGAGAGGTGGTAGCAATCCACGTGCCCCAGTAGAAAAGTCTACTTCCTCAAAATAATGGAGATTTACCCACTGCCTCTGTCCCTGACCACAGAGATCCCAGAGCCATCAAGAGGCAGAGATTCCAAGTGGGGGAGGTGCCTGAGAGGTCATGCTGCCCTTACTCCTGTCCCCACACCTGTCTCCCCATTACATCCCTGGAGGCTCTGCCTGCCTTTGCTCAGTACCTTACACGCTCATTGTTTTACTCTTGGGCAGCTCTAGTCTACCTTCTCACAACCTCCACCTAGGAGTCCTGCCTGAGTCCTCAGCAGCCCACAGAGGAAGCGAAGAAGGAAGAAAGGAGGAGAGAAGGGAAGGCCAGGAAATGCTCATGGTTAATGTTTACATACTTTGCATGTAATAACTCACTCAGTCCTCATGACAACCCTTGAAGGCAGGCACTGTTGTTATCCCCATTGCACAGATAAGGAAATCGAGGCTCAGAGAGGTTAAGCAACTTGCCCAAGGTCACACAGCTGTTAAGTGGCAGAGCTAGGATACAAACTCAGGCAGTCTGGCTCCAGAACCCACACCTGTGATGTTACACTGCCTCTCCCAGCAGGAGCCAGTGATTTATTGAACACTTACTATATACTGACTAGCTCCAGGCTAGTCAGATTGTATGTATAACCTCTAATTTATTCTATACAACAACCCTGCAAAGTAGGTATTACTGTTTCATTTGGGAGATGAGGGAACTGAGGCTCAGAGAAGAGAAGAGGCTTAGAGGAGCTGAAGGGCCCCTCCACAGCCCCTGCCGGGCAGAGTAAGCCCTCCAGGGTTCTGGTTCACTCAGTCAGTCCTCAGCAGACCCAGCTCAGTGTAGTGTCTCATCTTCCTGTTCATCCTCCTGTAGGATGTCAGAGCTGCCCCTTAGCACCATCCAGTCTGAGTCCCAGTTCCCAGTGGAATCTGCTTGGAGAGGTCGTGGTGACTTAATTCTGTCCACATGGTGATTTAGAGACAGAGCTAAGGCTTCTCCTTGTCACCTTCTGTTAGGAGATGGTGACCTTGTCCCCCTCTGTCTTGGCCTGGCAGGGACTTCTGCTCACCAGCTTGGCCCGGGGCCCACGAAGTGGCAAGCCCACCAGCTGGGGAGGGAGAGGGATGGATTAAACAAGACCTCGGCACTGGAGGGTTCAGTGTCTGGGCACTGAGGCCCAAGGAATGCGGAGAACAGCTGGAGAACAGCTAGAGAACAGTCGGGCGGGTGTCACTGGGGCTTTGCTTTGAGATGGGGGAGGCCTGGCTCACCCCGCTCAGATGCCCATGCCCAGCAGCACGGTCAGGCCCAGAGCAGGCAGCAGGACGTGAATCCTGAATGAATAACTGAGTGTAGGAGTGAAGGGCAAGTGGGGGAGCGGGTAGATGACGGAGCTTGAGTGCGTGAGTGAAGGAATGCATGGAGCTCAGAAAAGGGACACCGACCCCCTGGGCTGCACAGGCAGGGAAGGACAATAAGGTTAACGAGGGAGGTGCGGTGTAGGTGGCATGGGCCCCAGCTCACGGGTGCCGGGAAGGGCCTTGCTCATGGCCTCTGGCTCACGCTCTCCCTGGGCGCTGAGGGTGGCAGCCTGTGGCAGGCCCATCAGTGGGAGCCGTCCTGCAGCCGTGGGCCAAGGAGTGGAGCAGTGGGTTCCAGCTTCAGGTGCGGCACGTTGGGAAAGTCACCATTGCCATCTTGGCTTCAGGTCTCTTCCGTGTGGAATGGAGATAATGTTACCGCCTTGGGTTCTTTGTGAGGCTGTTGAGGGGGCCTAGTGAAAGGACACTCTGTAAAGTACCAGGCTGGGTCAGCAGGTGTTGTTATTACCCAAGCAGGAAGAGGCTGGGTGGCTGGGTCACCTCAGCATGGCTCCTCTCCCTGCCCCGTGTGCCGGGAGGAGTCAGTCCCGGGGAGGCGGGGAGGGTCAGGCCCAGGCCACAGCCTGGCTCTGGCACCTGGGCAGGGGAGGCCCTGGCATTCAGCAGGTGGATGGGAGGCCCGGTCCTTAGGTGCTGCGCCCCCGGGAAGGGGCCGGTCCCATGACCTCCTCTCCGGGCTGCCAACCTGCTGTTTGCTCAGGAGGCCACTACCTGGCCCGGCTCCGGCATCCGGGTGTTTTGGCGCTCAGCCAGCATGGAGTGAGGGTGGGGACTCCACGTGCTACGTCCCTGCCCACCCCCTCTGTGCAGCGTGGAGACTGAGGCCTGCTCCCCACTCCCAGGGTGACTCTGCCAGCTCTACCATTTGGTGGTTGCGGGACCCCCTGGCCCATCTTGCAACCTCGATGAGCCTCTGCTTCCTTATTTCTGAAACAGCGATCTGGGCTGTGCCAGTTACGGATTACGGGACATCACAGCGCTCGGCTCCCGCCCACCCCCACACTTCCTCTTGAATCCTGGTAGAGCGGTGGAAGGTGCCTGGGGAAAGGATAGTCAAGAGCAGCCATGCTTGTGTCCCTCCCCTCCCTGTGGGCCTTGGGTGGAGGGGGCTGGGCTCCCTGGGCCTAGCTTCAGAAACTTGCTCACCGGGCTGTCCCTGGCCACCTTCCGTGGCATCTTGGCAAGACAGAGGCAAGCGGGAGGGTGGGGGGAGGCAGTGCCGGATGTCTGAGCACTGGAGACAATGGGCCTCTGTGGCCCCCAGGGGAAGGGGCAATTCCAGTGCAGCCTCCAGTCTCTGGTTTCAGGAGATCAGAGTCCCCTCAGACACGATGCCACAGCTGGGAGACATAGGCAGCCCCCAAGCCCCATCCAGAGTGGCCTCTCTCGGGGGGGTGAGGGCCCACAGGAGTAGCCCTCTGTACCTGCTTCTCGCCTTGAGGTCTGTACTCTCTGCTGTCCCCCACATGAGTCACCAGATTGGTAGAACCAGCTGGTTTCATGGAGACCAGGGAGATTCAAGGGACCCTGTCCTCTGGTGACCAGTGCTGGGCTCGTCTGGACCTCTCAGGACCCTATCCTGGGCTAGCCTCCCTCACAAGTCCTTCTTGGCCCTGTGTTCCTTGGCTAGCTGAGCACCTGCTCTGCCCCCCCAACCACCCAAGTCTGGTTTCCCAACTTGTGTGTGTGTTGTCCTGTACCTGTCTAGCTCCCCTGCTCCCCATCACAGGCTTCCTGCCTTGGTGGTCATGTGTTCTCTGCTCTGGCCACCAGAATTTCACCTGTTTAAAATGAACTTTAAAGCATGAATAGTTCACCAGGCAGCCAAGAAGGAAAAGGGAGCCCCCAGCCGAGGAAACAGCCTGTGCCAAGGCTCAGCAGTGTGAAACAGCGTGGCTTATTTGGAAAACTGCTTGCAGCCCAAACAGGCTAGGACAAGGTGCCTGGGGCAGGACAGGAAGGGGGTGTGCGTGGAGATGAGGCTAGGAGAGTCAGCAGGGGCCACACCCACCTGGGGACCTCCATCCAGGGCAACTATCTTTGGGTGGCCAAAGAACCAAGTCATACCCAAAGGACAGCCCAGCCACTGCTCTAATGCCCTGAAAGGGTGAGGTTCCCAGGAGAGTGGCTAATATTAATAATAATTAATCATAATAGCAAATACTTCTATAGTGCTTACTCTACTCTGTGTCTCACAGCAGCCTTATGAGGAGAAAGACAGGACCCTCCCATCAACTCTCCAGCTGGTTAACAGTGGGGAAACAACCCAGGAAGGCATCTGGCCAACTGTCCTCAGTCTTACCTATCTCCCCCCCACCATGCCTGTGGTTTGGCAGTGTGGGGAACCACCCGGAGATGCCCCCTACCCCAGTGTGGCATCTGGAGCCCTGGACTAATGGAAGGCCTGGGTTCTGGTCCCCAGTCTACTTCTGCCTTCCAGGGTGACCTCAAGGTGGTGGTTTAACCTCTCTGAGCCTCAGTTTCTCCTTCCAGGAATTGGGGATCTTAGCGACTGCCTTATCTCCCACTCCAGTTCCGGTGAGACTCCCAGGAGTGAGCAGATAAACAGCACTTTTGAAAAGTACAAAAAGCTGTACTCATGACAGTGTGATTATTGTTGTTACCTCGATGTGGAGATAAGGGATGGGAGGAGGCGCAGTGACAGTTGCCAAGAAACCCAGGAGCTGTCAGCAGCAGCTTCCGGCCTGGCCCATCCCACTCAGGAGCTGGGCCGCTGGGCCCCTCCCCCACCCCCTTGCTGCGCCCTTTCCCTGGGAGAGATGGGTGCGTTGAGAGGGTGGGGAGCTGGGGCCAGCTGGCCGGCAGCCACACACCTCCGGGGCCTGAAGGTGACCCTGAAATGTGCCCGGCCCAGATGCCAGGTTGGCTCAGGCTTTCTGTGTGACCTTGGGCAAGTTACCTCCTCTCTGGCTGCCACCTTTTTCTGTGTCCAGGTCTTCTGTACCTGTAGGCAAGTGTCCAGGCCAGACAGGAAAGGATTGGAGCTGGACCTGGAAGATGCTTGGCAGTAGCTGCAGGAGCTGGGGAGGGCTGCCATGGGGAGGCCACCGGGGGCCAAGGCTAGGTGACAGGGCTGAGGTCCTGGGTTGAGAGCAGCCGTGATGTATGTAGGAGAAGAACCTTGAGCTGGAGTTAAACCTCTGTTCTCCCCTTTCCCTGGTGTGACCGTGGACTTGTCACTTAACCTCTCTGAGCCTCAGTTTTCTTATCTGGAAAAAAGGTGGATAATAGCCAACCTCACAAAGCTGCTGCGGTGATCAGATGAGACACTAGACTGCAAGAGTGCTGTGCAGATATGACTTCGGTCATGGCAGGGGGAAAGGAAAAGGGGAGAGTTCCCTGAGTCCCAGCATGCTCCAGGCACCTTCCAGCTGCTGCATGTGCAGAGGGAATGCAAAGCACTTTTAAAATATATTTTTTTATTTTTAAGTAATCTCCACACCCAAAATGGGGCTTGAACTCACAACCTGGAGATCAAGAGTCACATGCTCCACCGACTGAGCCAGCCAGGTGCCCCAGAATGCAAAGCATTTTAAGCTGAGCCAGGCCATTGGGTCTGGAAGGTTTTCAGAGAAGCAGAGAGGGCCAGACCCCACGTGAACAGAATAGTGGAGATTAGAAGGAAGGAGGCGAGGGTGGGATAGAGAGGGGAGGAGAGACAGAGAAGTTCAAGTTCATGAGAGGGAGGAAAATGGCCAAGTTGGGGGAGGTCCACAGAGGGCAGAGGCAGAAGGGGAATGGAGGATGGCTAGAAAGGTGGGGATGAGATGGGTGTGAGATGAGGGAGGCCGACAGGGGGAGGGGAGGCTGGGGAGGTAGGGAGGGAGGTGGCAGGTTGAGTTTATTCATCCCTTCCAGGTTATTTATTGAGCAACTAGTATCTGCTCAGTCAGTATAGTATAGCATTAGGGCACAGTACGTAGACCTGGATGGTTGAGGGTTCAAATCCTCTGTATTTCACTTACTGCCAGCATGACCTTGGACAAGTTGCTGAACCTCTCTGTGTCTTAGTGCCCTCCTTTGAAAGAAGGGTGTTCAATGAGTGAATCCAAGCGAAGCAGTTAGAGCAGAGCCTGCCCGGGGCAGGTCGGGTATCAGTGTTGGCTGTCCTTTGCTGTTGCTGTTTTCATTACCTTTCGAATGGGACTTGCTAGGTCTGCCCCTGCTATGAAGTTCAGATCTTGGGCTCTAGAGTGACAAACCTGGATTCCAATGTTTGCTCTGCCTCATTCACTGTGTGACCTTGGGCAAGTTAACATACCTTTCTGAGCTTCAGTTTCCTTGTGTGTAAAGCAGGCAGTTTTTGAGCACCTGCCTCACTTGGGTTGCTGTGGTGATTAAGTGGAATCATACAAGGCACAGGTAGGCTGTGGCTTTTGTCATTACTGTCCTTCTGCTCCCTCGGGGCTGGGATGGATGGGGGCAGGCAGGGCCCAGAGCGCCCAATTCCTGCTCTGTCCCCATTGTGGAGCCTCTCCCTTCCCCTGCCCTTTAGGGCCTCAGCAATGACCTCGTAGGTGGAGGAGTTGCCTGGCAGGGGGTGGGGTGCTGGGTACTGCCTGTGAGGGGCCTGCTCTAGCCAGCCAAGAACTAGAGAGTTGAGGGCCTTACGGCAGGGTCCCCGATGGAAGCCAGACCGCCGCCCGCCTCCTTGTCTAGAGAGACCTCCCTAGTCCTGTGCCAGCATGAGCAGCCCTGTGCAAGACGGATAAATGGCCATGGGGAAGCTCAGACGGAGCGGGTTCTGGAAGGGGAGTGCGTCAGGGAGCTGTTGCCAGACTGACCTGCAGTGGCCATGGTCTGAGCCTGGGGGCCTGAGTGGGGCAGGCAGAAGAACAGGGCCCAAATAGCTCCATCATAGGCGACAACCTCCGCTGGGCAGCCAGGGCCACGCCAACACCACTGTCCCCGTGTCCCCACCACTAAGGGGATCCAGCTTCAGCTGGGCTGCAACCCCAGCACTTCCTGGTCCCTGGGCAGCCTCTGCTTTCCACCCCGCTGGCGCCGGCCTTACTCAGTCAAGGGCGTGGGCTTTCAGTTCTGGCTCTGTCACCCATTTGCTAGGGGAAGTGGCTTCACCTCTTTGAGCTTCAGTTTCTCCATCTATAAAATTGGGGATACATGACGCCAATCTCCCAGCACTGCAGTGAGGGTGTAAAATGCTTGATACAGTTCTAGGCACATGACCCAGGTCTTGACAAAGAGTCCCCAGGGTGACCTCAGTGGAATTTGCCTGGACCATTTCTGTGGGCCTCTCTCTACTCCCCCAGCTCTAGTCTCTCCCCAGGTCAGCATACCTGGCAAACTACGGGGACCTAAGTACAGGCGGTTCCCTTGCTCACACACCTCCAGTGGCTCCCTACTGCCAGCCTTCATTCAGTCACTGATTCCTTCAATCATTTACCCATTCAACAAATACCTGAAGAGACCTAACTTGGGGAGCCAGAGTTTACCATGAATGAATGAATACCAAAGAACTTATTGAGTAAATACCTACTAGCTACCCAGGCTCTATGATGAAATTTTTTTGGAAGCAGAGGCTAGGAGGGGTGTGGCACTGACGCAAGGTCATACAACAGGTAAGTGTTCTTCTTCACAGTGATGCCATGGCTTGAAATGCCACTGCCACCATATCTCTTTTTCTGGGTCAAGGGCACTGCTTAGTGCAGGCCCCGCTTTTAGATGCCAGCAGCCCCCGAGAGGTGGAGAGGCTTCTGGTGCCTGCAGCCGAGCTGTGGATGTGGACGGCTCCTCTCAGCTGTCTCTCCTAACCAGAGAGGCTGGGCCGAGGAGAGTGGGCAGGGGGGCTCCGAGGGTCCTCAGGGTCTCCTTCCTGGGCCAGGTTCCTGCAGCCCCTCCCCCTTTCAGGGAGGGGCAGTCCCAGACTGGCCTGACTCAAGCCCGCTGCTGTGGGCCACGGAAGATCTGGCAGCTGGAATGACTCACCCTCTCAGGACCAGCCTCCGTTGATGGGACCGGGGCGGGGTTGCAGACACGTCAGGGTGGCCCTGGGCAGCAGGAGGGAGCCCAGGGCCGGGCAAGCCGGCCTGGCTCGCCCGGCCCTGGGCTCCCTGGGTCCCAGGAGCCACTGGGCATTTCCTCTCCCTGACCCCAGAGGTGGCCTCCTCAGCAGGCTTTCTAGGGTCACAGGAGCTGACTTCGCCCTCATCAGACCTGCTTCCTTTCCTCAGGGAGGGGTGTGGGTGTGGGCAAAGAGGCTGAGCTTGGAGTCAGGCCTTACTCAGAGGCTGGCTCTGCCCCTGACCAGCTGTATGACCTCTGCATGCCTCTGGGTCCTCATCTGTTAAATGAGAATACCAGTGTGGTGAGGAGTCTGTGCCCTCAGGCCTGGAAAGAGGGGCTTGGCACAGGGCCTGGCACATAGTAGGCCCAGTGGCTGTCAGCTATTACTATTGTCATTAGGAATAGCAGTTGCCAGGGGCGCTTGGGTGGCTCAGTCGGTTAAGCATCCAACTTCGGCTCAGGCCACCATTTCGTGGTTCGTGGGTTCGAGCCCTGCATCAGGCTCTGTGCTGCCAGCTCAGAGCCTGGAGCCTGCTTCAGATTCTGTGTCTCCCTCTCTTTCTGCCCCTCCCCACTCATGCTTGTCTCTCTCTCAAAAAAAAAAAAAAAAAAAAAAAAAAAAAAAAGAATAGCAGTCACCCAAGTGTCCTCTCAGCCCTAAGGCTGCGTTTCTCTGAAGGCTCAGGAAGGGGTCTATAGAGGTTGAGCTCCCTGCTTAGTACAGAGATCAGGACTCAGCCCTTTACAGCAACCCTCACTGCCCCCTGCCTCAGTTTACCCATCTTCAGAATGGGCTTCAGAATGGGCTGTGGACGTCCTCTTGACAGGAACGTGTTGGGCAGGCCTAATGGAGAACTCGGGGAGAGACCCTGTCCACATCTCTGATCTCCGGGGAAGGAGAGCCTGTTTGGCAACCCTGCTCCAGAAGCCCCTCCTCTCCCTCCTCCTGGGCAACCCATGACCTCCCCTCCATGAAATCTGTCCTCCGACTCTGAGAGCGATTCTTCCTCCCAGAGTTCACAAACCTCCCAGCCTGGAGCCTTCCTTGACCATAAGACCCCTTCTTTCTCCCAGGAGGAGTGATGGGCAGAACCAGTGCTTTCCTCACGCCCTAGACCTGCCACGAGTGGACTTCGTTCCCTCCCACACTGCTTCACTCCACCCCAAGGTAAGTGCCCCCTCCCCATTGCCCCTGGTCTGGAGACCCTGGGGCTGACAGAGAATTAAGAATGACTAGCGGACAGCGGTCAAGTGTTCATGCAGATGCTGCTTGAGGCTTAGCTCCCCGAGGGGACACCACTCCTCACCCCTGAGCGCGTTGGGCTGGGGCCTATATCACTGTTGGGGAGGGGGCAGGACAGCTGGGAACAAACTGGCCAAACAGCTATTCTCCATCACCTTCATTATCAACATCCCCATCAGCTTCCTTGTCTGTAAGCCCGGAATAATGATAGTACCTGGCACGGAGCTATTGTGAGTATTTAATGAAAAAAGTGCCAATAAAACATTCCACCCATGATCTCTGGCACAGGGGGAGAGCCCTGTGAATGAGATCATCAAAATCAAACGTGTTTGCCGAGCACTTGATTTGTATCAGACTTTGTGCTGGGCACTGAGGGGCCAGAAATCAATTGGACACAGACCCTGTCCTCAAGGAGCCATAGTCCAGGTAAGAGATAAATAACTGAGCAACTTGTGCAGAATACCAGTAACAACCACCAGCATTTATTGAGAGTTATTATATGCCAGATGGGTACTTAATGGTTTATAGGCAGTATTTCATTTCATCCTCAAACTGGAAGTACTACGTGATAGCTACTACTATTAGTCCCATTTTGTAGATGGAAAAAATCAAGGCTCAGAGAAGTTAAGTTACTTGCTCAAAGACACACAAATAGGTTATGATGGGGCTGGGGTCGGAACTCAGGCTGTGTGACCAGAGTGCCTGGCCTTGTGGCCTCCTTGATGCAGAAGGAAATGAACCCTCTCTTTTGCAGTATACTTTATGGTTTCTAAAGCATGTCCACAGACATCATCATGCCTCTTGGTCATTTCATCAAACCTTGGATGGCAGGCATTCTCCAGGTGAGGATTCAGATGCTCAGAGAGGTTTTCCTAAGGTCACACAGTCAGGAAATAGCAAGCACAGGGCCTAAGCTCTTCTCCCACACTCGGGCCTGGAAGAAGGGCCATGTACCTCTCCTTGGCCAGGAAGGCAGATGGCCAGGGACTGGAATCCTTGTGGGATTCCACCACCTCCAAGGGGGATCCTAGGGCAACATCAGGGGGCTCCTGAGACCATCTCCTGCTCCCTGTGCCTGGGCCAAAGCCCAAGATGGGGCCATGTGGATCCTGGGGCTTGGCAGGAAGGGAACAACCCAATGGCACCTGGGTTCATGACTGAGGCCCCCTAGTCCCTCTCCCCCTAAGCATACAGGAAGAGGCCTTGATTCTCACCACGGGCTGTGTGCCTTTAGACCATAGCTTCCCCTCCCTGGGCCTCCGTCTATCTATCAGGAAAATGAGGGTTGAAACAACCCCTCGCCCTGAGTCCTGCCTGCTCAGACAGCCTGGGGCTGGCTTTCGTGGATTAGCTCTGAGCCGCCTCCCCTCAGGCTTCCTGGCCTCTCCACCCAGCTGGCCAAAAGCCTCCATTTGTGCCAACACAGCCCAGACAGCGGGCTCCAAGCCACTCCCACCCTGACAGCCCACCCCTACTCCAGAATCAAGACCCAGTCTGTGGGTCATCCTCCTTTGACGGGGGTAGGGGGAGGACAGGTGGAAATCAGGGTACAGAGAGATTGAGTGATCTCCCTGGATGCCCAGCAGAGCAGTGGTGGGGCTGAGGGGACTCAGGCCAATGACACATTCTTCATGCCCCTCCTCCAGCACCCCTAAGTCTGTGAACATTTATCATGTTGATGGAGCCAGTCTGAGGGGCAGGTGACCTCCGTGTGCCAAGGGTAAGTCCCTGGCCCTCTCTGAGGCTCAGACTCGTCATCTGTAAAACAGAGGTGCCAATTTCTTCTCTACTCACCTTGCTGGCTTGCAGCTGGGCGATGACCGCGAAAGTAACTTTGGAAAGTGGAAATCAAGATGCCGAACTGTATCAGCAATGCTACATTTCCAGGGCAGGACAGAACACCCAGAAGGGACATTCCCCTCTCATTGGAAGACCACATTTGTACAGACACTGAGCTATTCGGGGCCCTCCTACCTTGCGCCCCATAGGGGTTTCTCCACTTAGGAATTCAGAAATCTGCACACATGTACGTGCACAATCTGTCCACACCCATGTCCGTGGACAAATTCACATGTCTGCAAACATATTCAGAGACTTGCACATGTACACATGCATGTGTATACAGACACACATGTACAAACACAAATACAGGAGGTACCCATGATGTCCATGCACACACAGCCTCATCTGGTCTGAGAGTCACACACACACACACACACACACACACACGCACGCACAGCTGCATGCACATTCTCCATGGAGTGTGTACATTCTCCACTCCACCTGTCACACAGACATCTCCAATGATGTGAGCAGGTCTCACCTCCTCCCAGTATGGGAATGGACATTTCTCTGGCTGCATTTCGATGGGTGCCCGGAAGCGCTCAGGCCTGGAAGTGCCTGTGTAAATCAATATTTGCTGCTGTTAATTATTAAAAACAAAGCTACACCGTGTCTGGAACACACATCTCCAGAGTTCCCGCCGGCTGCCAGGCTCCAGCCTGACCAAGGGCCAGGTCTGGAGGAAAGGAAGGTCCAGTGCCTTCCTTCCAGGAGCCCTTGCCTTGGAGATGGAGGGTGATGGGCAGCTACTGGCAGCTTCTCCAGGAAGCTGAAGAGAGATTGTGCACTGAGCTGGTGGGCAGGCCTGCCCCTGCAGGGTCCAAAGCAGCAGGTGTTGACTTGGCCACAGCTCAGGAAGCAATTGCCGCTTTCCCAGTATGTCTGGGGAAGGGGTGCTGAGGCTCCGGCCCCCCACTGCACAGTGGCGGCAGACACAATGCAGGGTCAGCCGGAAGGGTCTGCAGAGGTGGGAAGACTGGTGGCCTTCTATTTTACAGATGGGAAACTGAAGCCCACAGAGGTGACAGGGACTCACTCAAGTCCACTCAGCAAGTTGTGGCAAGGCCAGTGCTAGAACCCTCATGTCCCGAAGTGCACTCTGTACGGTGGGGTCTTGGCAGTCCCTGTTTCCTCCCTCCCCTAGGATCAGGGGCAGTTAGGGTCCGGTGTGGGCACGGGAACCGGGGAAGGAAGGAAACCCACCAGCCACTGTCAGGCATTAGAGGGTGAGGGGAGATGAGGAGGGAGCGGAGAGCAGCTCCAGGCCTTTCCCTGGATTCCCAGTTCTGCCTCTTCCTAGCTGTGTGAACCTGGGCATGATCTTTCACTTTTTGGAATCAGTCTTCTATTCCGTAAAATGGGGATGATACTCGTACCTCCTGGATTGTGGGGAGAGGTCATCCTCGCCAAGAGTCCAACATTAAGTAGGTGCTCAAGGAAAGCTGTCTATGAAGTAACCCTCTCTCCTCTTCCTGCCCGGCTTCACAGCCTGTCCCAAGAACCCCGTCCTTGAGGCCCCGAGGCGGATCCCCAGAGTGTGGGAAGACAAAGAAGGCGGGATAGGGGCGCGCTGAGCAGAGCCTCGGGTCTCCGTAGGGCCCCACGCGCCAAAAGCTTGCAGCGCGCCGGCGAGAGCGCGCAGGCGCAGTGTCCGGGAACCGCGAGCCGGGCCCGCACGGCGGGGGGGGGGGGGCGGGGCGGGGGCTCCTCTGTCCCCGCCCCGGATCTCAGAAGCCCCGCCCCCGCGACGCCCGTACCTGGCGCCCCGCCCCCTCCGGGCCCGGCGGCCAGGCGAGCCCAGCTCAGGCAGCGCGCCGCCGGAATCCCGGAGCGGGGAGCGCTGAGCTCGGCGCTGCGGGGCCCGGGCAGGGGCGCGCGCGGGCGGGAGCCGGCCGGGCCAGCTGAAGCGCCGCCGGGGCGGGGGCCGGGCCGGGCCAGGCTCGGGATGGCGCAGCCGCGGCCCCTGGCGCCTCCCGGCCGTCCGCGGAGGGGCTCGCTGCCCGCTGGGGCCGGCTGGCAGGTGAGGACCAGAGCGAGGGCGGCCTGCCCGAGGGGGTCCGCGGAGCCGGCTCAGCCCGACTTTCCCGGAGCCGGGCAGGCTCTGCCCCAGCCAGGGCGGGTGTGCGAGTCTCCGTCATGGAGGGCGTGTTAGCTTCTGGGCTGACACCCGGCCACAGCGGCCACAGGGCGCAGCCCTGCCCTGGGGTCCCGGGCCTGGGGCTCTTTCTGCAGCTGTCCCCGGATCAGAGTGCCCGTGGTGGCACCGTGGCTCTGGGCTGAAGTGGTACTGTGCGTGCTTGAGTCCGTGTGCCTGTTAGCCTCAGGGACCGCTCCACCGTCCCCTGCCCCCTTTAGGAGGGGTCTGGATGTCGCGGTGTAACTTTGACTGGTGCTCTGGGCCACTTTGCTCACAGTCTTCCATGTGTCAGGGCGTTTGCTGCGCCTGTGAGGCTGTAACTGTGGGTGTCACTTGTTGCTGTGTGTGCTCTCTGGGTGACAGTACCATGTGTCAATGTTTATGTGGCTGTGACTCCCGGTGCATTGTTCCTGGTCGCCCTGAGTGGGGAGCTCTGGGGGACATTAATGCGCCCACATCACTCTGGTGCCGGGACTGTGCTGAGCTGAGACTGTGTGACCCAGGCATAGATGCCGATGTTGCTGTTGTACAGGGTGCTAACAGGCAAATTTGTCTACCTGGACTGCAGGCGTCCATCAGTGGTTTCTGCTGTAGCTCCTATGGAATTGGCTCTTCCAAGCTCAGAGTGTTGCGTGTGGCCATAGGTGACCATAGGTCAGTGTCTCCTCTGGCCTCCCATAGTGCATTTTACAGTGTGGGTTTTGCCTCTGTGGCGGGCCTTCGAGTGTGCACCTGGGGTGTTTGTGTCTCGGGATCTTTAAGCTGTGTCTTTGTGATGGGTGGTGTGCACTCAGGTGGATGTGAGGGGGCGTGTGTGAGGACCAGACCTGTACCCCCATCCTTGCCGATTGACCACTTCCACGGTGGCTGCGTGCTTTTTTTTCTTCCTGCTTCTCAAAACTCATTTAACGTTGGGGGGTCAGGCCTGTCCTGCCTGTTACCGGGCTGTGTGACCGATAGGGAAAGGTGAGCTTGTATGTGGCAGCGGGGCTCTGTGGCCAAGTTGCTGTGGACACAGCTGCCTGTGTCTGCGAGCGCCTGCGATCGTGTCTCTCGGCGCACAGGTGCGAGAGTGGTTTTGTGGTGTTTGTGTAGCTTCGTGTTCGATTACTGGTGTGCACATTTGCACAGGGGTGGGTTTGCATCTGTGTGTGTGGATTTGTGGTACGTGGGTCTATGCGTGTGTGCTGTTGTGTAATTTCGGACGCTGCCGTGTGTATTTGTTAGCGCACGGTTCTGAGGCTCAGGATTGGTGTGCACAGATCCCCTGGGTTTGGGGGCGGGGTGTTCATGTCTGTTTGGTTTCTTTGGTACAGTGAGAGTGTGTTTAAATATTGGTGTACAAGGCTGTGCGTTCAAGCGAGAGAGAGAGAGAGAGAGAGAATGTGTTTCCTGGTGCACAACCCCATAGCACATGTATGTGAGCTCAGGCAGTGCCCCCACTGGGCAGCAGGAGCCAAAAGAGTTGAGGCCTTGGAACTGCTGGGGGAGGGGCACTGTCCTAGAGACCCTGGGGGCTTCCCAGGCCCAACCCCCAACCCCACCAGCAGGCAAGGATGCCGCCTTCCAGGAGGCTGAAGCTGCCAAGCACAGCTGGCAGATGCCCGGATTAACCCTGTGTGTGCCGTTGGCTGGCACTGGGAGAGGCTGGCTGGAGCAGGAGGGGGGAGGGGGTGCGTGTGGACTCACACAGCTGTTGGGCCAATGGGACATCCCGGCGCTGTCTCTCCCAACAGCCCCCTGCCCCCCCCCCCCCAACCCAGTCCATAGTGCTTACAGGGCCAGGGGGGGAGCCCTGGGCTGACTTCACTGAGCAGTTGGTCAGGGCCTGCTGGTCAGCTGCACGGAGCTCCCTTCTGCAATGCCCTTTCCACTTCCTCTTGCTGCTCGGACAGGCCCACGTGGTTAGTCAGGGTTGGGGGAACCAGGAGGGCAGAGGTGGGTGGAGACTCCTCGGGGACTTAGCAGGGTCGGCTGGGCCACCTGACGACTGACCCGCCCTCCCCCGTCTCTGTTGCAGAGCACAGATCTGTTTGACATGATTGAGAGGATGCAGGTGAGGTTGGCTCTGTCGCCCTTTTCGGGGAGCCAAGGAGAGGGGTGGGCTGGGGTGAGGGCCCTTGCTCTAGCTCCAGTCCTGCAGCCTCTCTGAGGATAGGCCGGGAGCCCCAGGCAGACTGTGCTGGCAGGAGATGGCGGCGGTGAGTTTCCCGAGCCCTCGGTCTGGGGGTCAGAGTAGAGGATGGGGACCGGCAGTGCTAACTCCCTGTTTGACCCAAGGCCCGGGCCCCACTTGTGTCTCCCCTTCTCCCATTCCTGTGCAGGTCCCCAGCAGGGCTGGGCTCGGTGCCTCATCCCCCCATCCCCCCCCACACATCCGCACACACATCTCCCGCACACACCCACACGCACACACATCCACACATCCACAGACACATTTCCCATCCCCCTGAGAGGCGTCACAGGCTCTACAGGACCCCCATGTAGAATGGGAGAAGGGACAGATACCAGGCACAGGGTGACCAGAAGCTGTGCCACAGGCAGGGGGAGGTGCCCCACACCCTTGGCCTGACCCCTGCCCACTTTCCATGCCCAGCCCTGGTCTTCCCAGGCCTCTTTCTGGTGCATGGGTACATGTTGGGAGGTGGGCGGGAGTGGGGGTGGGGCAACTTGAACAAACCTCAGGAGCTTCCCCCCCATGTCAGTTCACCATCCAAACCCTCTCTTCTGCCCCTTCCTGTTTCTCTGCCTCTTGTAGTTTTTCTATCTCTGCCTGTCGCCTCCTCTGTCTCTCTCTCTCTCTGTCCTCTTCTCCTTCTCTCTCTTAAAAACACACATCTGTGTAAGTAAATTTAAAAAACACACATCTGTGTAGATGCAATGGCCTCTGCCCCATACTCACACACTAGTGCGTGCCCCCAACCCTGTCACCACCCCTGCCCCCAGCCCCAGTGGCACACACTCCTGCACAGAGCCCCCAGCCCTCCCTGCAGAGGCCTGAGTAACAGAGCCGGCCAACACCCTGCCCTGGGAGTACCCCCGCACAGCCCTGGCTTCCCCCTTCACAGGAAGAGGTATGAGCCTCCCATGGGAGCGCTGGCAATAGGCATGGGGGGGTGTGACGGGACGTGTTACCTTCTCTTTGCAGGGAAGCAGGATGGATGAACAACGATGCTCCTTCCCACCACCGCTCAAAGTAGGTTGGAACCGTGGCCCCACCCTACCCTTCTGTGGCCGTCTGCCTGTGCTGCTTCCCGAGCAGTCTCTCCAAAGGCCTTGGGACCTGGAGGGGTTGGGGAGACTCTCTCGCCAATCGTGATCAGCAGTTACAGGAAGACTCAAACCCAGGACCCAGGAGGCTTCTGCCTGGGAAGGCAGATGGGGAGGGGAGGAGAGGAGGAGATGGGAGGAGTGGCCTGGTTGCCCCCCAGCCTGCTGCGAGGAGACTGAGAGGAGGCGGGGGATGGAAGGAGATGCAGGGAGGCTCTTGTTTAGACTCAGAATTTTCTTGGGGTGGGAGTTGCACATCCCCTCCAGATAGGCATGTGGTTCTATGCTGGATTTGGGACCTCAGCAATCCAAGAAGACTGGTGGCTGGCCTGGGAGGGAACAGGGGGACGCCCAGGGCTTCAAGGTGAGGGTTGAGGAGGGGGCTTGTGAGCATATGCCTGATTCGTTGTTCAGAGCAGGGTTCTCAAAGTGTGGTCCTTGAACCAGCAGCAACAGCATTACCTGGAAGCTTGTTACAATGTAAATTCTTGGGCCCCACCTAGACCCTGGGAAACTGGGGATGGGGCACAGCAGTGCGTGTTTAAGGAGCCCTCAAGGCCATTCTGATGCACTGAGAATCACTGGTCCCTGGGTTTCTTCTGGGGAGGCGGTGAGCCTCCTTTTCCCCAGGCAGAGAGACACCCAGGGGAGACTGCCAGCACTCAGTGAGCTAAGCTTGCTCAGCCCCTGCCTCATGGGGTCACCCCTGGGAAGCCCTGGGGAGATGACACAGCCCCATCCACACTCCCAGCCCAGGTGGCTGGCTGAGCAATGGAGCATTCTGGGGAGACTGGAAGTAAGTAAAGGGTGAGGGTCCCACCCCAGCTGGGTCTCTGGCCTGCTTGTGTTTTGTAGACAGAGGAGGACTACATTCCCTATCCGAGCGTCCATGAGGTAACTGGCTGGACCCCCTGAACCCATCCTCACCCCGAGTCTGGACTCTCAGGTCCTCCTCCCTGCCAGGAGCCTGACCATAGACCTTGCCATGGGCTCTGGGGCCTCAGTTTACTGGTCCAAGTCTTTAGAGTCCATGTGAACCCTTAGGCCTTTAATCCCGACGTTTCAGCCTCTTGGCCAAGGTCATTCTCCCAGCTCTACCTTCCCGAACCAAGTCCCCATTCTTGGAGACTGGAACAGGGGGTTCCATGTGGCCTGGGTCTGTGCCTGCAGTAGGAGGGAAAGGGCTGGAGCAAGTAAGCTGGGGGGGTGGATGCAAGCCCTGGGGTCCACGTGGGCTCTGGGTTGTTCCCTAGCTCTCCTAAGCCGTGGCAGAAGTGACCCTGGGTCTGAGTTGGGGGATGTCCTGAGGCCCTGGTAGGGTGCAGTGTGGGTGGCTCTCAGCTGAGTCCTCTGTCAGGTCCTGGGGCGAGAAGGACCTTTCCCCCTCATCCTGCTGCCCCAGTTCGGGGGCTACTGGATTGAAGGCACCAACCACGAAATCACCAGCATCCCGGAGACAGAGCCGCTGCAGTCACCCACGACCAAGGTGAAGCTCGAGTGCAACCCCACAGCCCGCATCTACCGGAAGCACTTTCTTGGCAAGGTGGGTGGCCCGCTGGTGTTGGGGGCTGGGCCCGGGAGGGAGCCAAACCCAAGGGCTGGGGCTGGGTGGTAGTCCTGAGTCCCACGTCCCGGAACATTTGTGGTGGATTCACGCTTTCATTCAACAAACATTATGGCATAGTGGTTAACATCAGAGACTCTACCGCGGCACGATCCTGGCTCTGTCACTTGCTACATGGGACAATGGGCAAGTCACTTACCCTCCCCGTGCCTCTGTTTCCTCATCCATAAACACGGAGAGGGTGATGACACCCACCTCAGGGGGATGCTGCACAGCTTTAATGAGAACGATGCTTGTAAGGTATTTAGAATGGGGTCCAACATAGAGTGAGTGCTCAGTCAAGGTTAGAAAATAATGAGCACCAGCTGTGTGCCAGCCGTGTTCTAGGCACCAGGAGTGCAGCAGCAAACCAAACAGACCCGGGCCCTGCCCTCGGGGACCATGAGGTCAGGGCTGGGAGACTAGTGTAGTGTCATGGCCTGACCTGGCTTGGCACAAACCCCTGCCCCGTCTCCAGCCCCAGAGCAGGGATCCTGCCCAGTAACAACTGGTCAGAGTGTCACCCAGCAGTGCTCCAGGCAGAAGTTACCGGGTGAGATTGTGGTAGCTGGAGGGGAGGTCCCATGCTGGGACCTAGTGCGTGCCAGGCCCCATGCCAGCTGCTGTACCTCTACCCATCTCCAGCCCAGCTGGTGGAGTGGGCTGTGGGTTCTGGAGTCTCATGGCCTGCGTGTGTATCTTGGCTCTTCCATTTATTGATGGTGTGACCTTGGGCAAGTCGTTTGACCTTCCTGAGCCCGTTTCCTCATCTGTAAAAATGAGGATAATAAAAGTACACGTGAAGTATAGAGAACCATGCCCGGCACATAGTAAGTACTTAACGTTAGCTATTACTACATTTTCGTAATTACTGTGTGAGATCAGGATTGCTCTAGTGTTTACAGAAGAGGAAACTGAGGCTCATAGAGGTGAAGTTCTTGGCCAAGGTCACACAATTACTGAGCCAGGAATTGGACCTACCTCCAGCTGACCTTCCATTAAGACGTGCCGGGAGGGTTTATGCTCTTGGCTCAGAGGACTCGAGGACTTCGGTGCAGCCCTCTTTGCCAAGGACCTGCCACTCCCTCTCTGCAGATGGTGCCAAGCATTCGGGGGTTTCCGCCACTCTGTCCCCAGGCAGAGCTGGGGGGGACTCTTGGCTCCAGGCCCACTCAGACTGTCCCCGAGCTGCAGATTTGTGGGGCACATCCCCTGCCCCTGCCTCCTTCTCTTCCTGCCCTCCGAGCACAGGTGTTCACGTTTCAACAGAACTGACTTCCAGGATGACTCCTAGGGTGTGGCTGGGAGCCAGCCCCACTGCCAGGGCCAGGGCCAGCAGGGGGAGCCCAGGGCCGGGCTGAGGTGGAATATCTTGGCACTCCTGGCCTGCCCTTAATTTGAGGACTTCCCCCTCTGGAGGTGCCAGCCCCGGGCTCCTCTCTGGGGGTACCGTTCCTGCCACAGCTTCCCCTCGGGCCTTCTGCAAGATTTCTTCCCAACCCTGTAGCTTCTCCAGGTGAGGCAGGAGGGTGGGAACCTGTCCGGTGAGCCGCCCAGTGTGTTCATGAGATGTTTCACTTCCTGTTTCTCACGAGCCCTGGCTTCAGGGGCCAGAGAGCCACAAATTGAGCAATCAATCAGAGTATTTTTATTGAGCACCTACTGTGTGCCCAGCCCCGAGAAGGGCAGGAGCGGGGAGACAGAGATGCAGGTACAAATGTGGTCCTGACTTTGATGAGGACCCCGACAGACAAAGTAACTAACCTTCACTGAACGCCTACTCTATGCTGGACTGTTCATCTCTTTCAGCCCCTGCCACCATCCCACGAGGTAGTTGGCCTCCCGTTTTACAGAACGGGAAACTGAGGCACAGAGAGGTGAGGTGACCTTCTCAGGCTCCCCAGCTGGCAGGTGGCAGAGGTAGGATTTGAAGGCAGATCCGTCTGATGCAGAGTCTGCCATTAGCCATGACACCAGCTGCTGGGTGAAAGCCCCCCATCTGGGAGCGAGCTGGCTCTCTGGCCTGGTTTCTGGAACCCCAAGCTCAGCTCTGCCCTCTGCCCGCCCCCCCTCCTCCCACCACAGGAGCATTTCAATTACTACTCACTGGACACTGCCCTGGGCCACCTTGTTTTCTCACTCAAGTACGAGGTCATCGGGGACCAGGAGCACCTGCGGTTGCTGCTCAGGTGAGGGTGGGGTGAGGGGCCCTGCGACAGCAGCCGGAGCTGAGGTCTTGCCATCTAAAAGCCCACTCTTCTAACCAAGGCCCAGGGAGGGCAGGGAATTGCCTGAGGCTGCTCAGCAAGTTAGCACCCCAACCAGGCCTGGCCCCGTCGTCACCTCTGGTCCTCCCCGGGGTGTGTCCCCTCTGCCCCTATTGTGTGTGGAGGGCCTTCCATCTCTCCTTCCCACTGCCTCGCCCCTCAGCGCGGGCTTTCTCCTCCCAGGACCAAGTGCCGGACACACCATGATGTCATCCCCATCTCCTGCCTCACTGAGTTCCCCAATGTGGTCCAGATGGCAAAGGTGAGGCCTCTTTGGGCACCCTAGGTGGGCACACAGCTGGCACGCTGTCATCTTTAGCCCCACATCCCAGCCCTGCGTGCTGCAGCCCTGTCTCAAAGGTCCCACCTCTCACGTGTCCCATGACGTTGGCATGCTGCCACGTGTTCTGGGCTCCTGTCCCCTGCCCGGTGCTTTTGGGTCACTTTAGAGCACCTTCGGATACGGGAGACCCCATTCTGAGCAACAGCGAGCCCCCAGTCCTGCTGCAAACTCCCTTGTTCCCTCTCCTTTCTGCTGCTGTCCTCTCCAGCCCGCGCGGCCGGTGGCCAGGGAGGCCCTGAGGCCCCAGCCTCAGCTTCTCCCTTCTCTCTTCCTGCAGCTGGTGTGTGAAGATGTGAATGTGGATCGATTCTACCCTGTGCTCTACCCCAAGGTATGGCTGCATCTGGGCCCTGCTCCCTGGGGTGGGTAGGGAACGAGGGAACTGGGCGTTCATTGGGCACCTGTTGCGTACCGGGTGTCTCCCCTAAGTCCTCTCAGTTAACCCTCACAACAATGCTGCAAAGTCACCAGTCTGCAGAAGAGGAAGCAGAGGCTCAGAACTGTTCTGTGTCTTATCCGGTGATGCACAGTGGATAAAGGAGGCCTGCCTTCAAACTTGGTATTGTCCGCCTTGGAGGCCGGCCTTACTCTCAATGCCTTTTGGGGACCCTCCCAAGGCAGTCAGTGTGCCTGAGCCAGGGGACTCCACTGGCCTTGCCTTCTGACCCAAGGGGAACAGGGGAGGGGGAATAATAACACAGGCACCTCTGTGAATGCTGCCCCATAGACAGTAGCCACGCTCCCAGCTCTGGTGCTGGGTTTGAGGTGCTATGACCATGTGGGGAAGGGATGGTGGCTTGTCTTCAGTGAGTCAGGGGTGCTTCCCGGAAAAGGTGGCCCCAAAAGGCATGTAAGCCCTTGTGGCTCTGACTGAATTCTGGAGCGAGGAGAGGGGTGGTGGGGTCCAGGAGAGGTCCCCCAAAGGAAGGGGCCTCAGAAATCAGACGTTACCTCTTGGATACAAAAGAGGAAACTGAGGCCCAAGGTGAGGGAAGGGGCTACTTCTCAAGGCTCCACTCAAGTTGGTGAGACTTGGCTCATTCTAGAATGACGCTGTGGGTTTATAGAGGAGCCAAGGAACAAGTCAGGTGTTACAGAGTGGATGGAATAGGGCAGGGGGCCTGTGGGCAACACTCAGGAGCAGTGAGTTTACGCTTTGGACATGAGTTCAAGTCCCAGCGCTGCCACTTGCCAGCAGTTGACCTTAGGCAAGTTACAAGTTACTTAAGCTCTCTGAACCTTGGTTTCTTCCTTTGGGAAATGGGGACAGCAGCATTGTCTCCCTCGTGGGCTTGTCCTAAAGATTGAATGAGATGACACAGGTAAACTTCGTGGCACAGTGCTTGGCACGAAGAGCAGCAAATGGCAACTTAAAAAAGCGGCCTATTTCACCCATCACCCTCTCCCCCCAGGCTTCCCGCCTCATCGTCACCTTTGATGAGCATGTTATCAGCAATAACTTCAAGTTTGGAGTCATTTATCAGAAGCTGGGGCAGGTGCGCTCACCTTCTCCTCCCTGCCCTCCGACCCGCCTGGCTGTGGATCCTTTGCCACTGGGAGCACCTGCCCAGGGACTCCGTTTCCCAGGACCTGGGGGTGGGGTGCGAGAGGCTCCCAGCCTTCTCTGGGTGCAGGTGGGGGGAGGGACAGCAGCTGCTTAGCAGCGCCAGCTCGGTGACCTCAGTTCTCCATGTGTCCCCAGACCTCCGAGGAAGAGCTCTTCAGCACCAATGAGGAGAGCCCTGCCTTCGTGGAGTTTCTTGAATTTCTCGGCCAGAAGGTCAAACTGCAGGACTTTAAAGGGTGAGCATTAGGGGGGAAAAGCATCGATTAGTTGGACCCGTGCCCTCGGGCAGGGAGGGAGCCCCTGTCCTGGCCCCACAGAGGCCTGGCTGGGGCTGGAGACTGAGCCATGGCCTGGGGGGGGCCGGGGCAGGTTCCGAGGAGGCCTGGACGTGACCCACGGGCAGACGGGGACCGAGTCTGTGTACTGCAACTTCCGCAACAAGGAGATCATGTTTCACGTGTCCACCAAGCTGCCCTACACAGAAGGGGACGCCCAGCAGGTAGCCTGGGCACCCCCCCCCGCCCCCGCCACCTGCTTCCCACCTGTCCTCCTGTCCCTCGCATCTACCTGTCTGTTCAGTGTTCACCACACCAGGTTCAGGGGGCCCTGGGATATAGAGATGGAAATGATCCATTCTCCCAACTCGTGGGCTCTAGCTGGGGCAGGGTGACAAGCTGCTACAGTGTTGGGAAAGCCTCAATTTCCACATCCATGAAATGGGGATGATAATGGCACCTACCTCATAGATGAGCATAAGAAGGGATGCATCTAGAGTGGCTGGTACAGTCTCTGGTACATATCAAGAGCTCCATAAATGTGAATTAGTATTTTTACGGGGGAAGGGGCATTGTGGGGTGACATGGGGGCACTTAAACGTGGCAGAGGTGGGAGTCAAGAAAAGCTTTCCAGATAAAGTGATTTTTAGCCTGCAAAGTTGCTGGGAGAAGGAGGGGGAATGTTCCAGGTGGAGAAAATGGCTTCCACCTTCTTCAGAGGCCTGGAGGCAAGGAAGTGGGGGGCATATTCTGGGAGCTGAACTCCTGTCCTAGGCTGCCTGCAGGGCCGTCTACCTTCCTCCGTGCCCCCACCCCAGGGGGATAAAAGGGTAATGTGAGAAAAATGGAAATATTTGTTTCTAGTGTCTTTTGATTTTCTTCTAAGAAGATCCTCCGTTCATCTCAGCAACATGAGTGTATACCGAGCGGAACCCGTTTGCTCATGAGAGGCCATGTGTGGGGCATTTAGGAGAAGGGCTGGGAGGTAGAGCCTGGGGACCAGGAGCCCTGAGTTTGTTCGAGTCCTCTGACTCACCGCAGGGCCTCGCAAGTCACTGCTCTCTTGGCCTCAGTTTCCTCATCTGTCGCGGGATTCCAAGCAAACTAAAATAATTTTGAAACAAGTTTCTCACGACCTTGTTTTGAGGGGAAGCAAATTCTTAGACGTGCCCTTCTGCCTACCCTAAGCCCTCCCACACTCCCGCGGGCACCCTCCCCCATGCCCAGGGAGCCCCTCTCCGGCCAGGTTGTGAAGGCCTGTGGCCCTGTGCTCAGTTGCAGCGGAAGCGGCACATCGGGAACGACATTGTCGCTGTAGTCTTCCAGGATGAGAACACACCCTTTGTGCCTGACATGATTGCATCCAACTTCCTGCATGCCTATGTGGTGGTGCAGGCCGAGGGCGGGGGGCCCAATGGCCCGCTCTACAAGGTGGGTGATCGTGGAGCTTCCCAGGGCTCTCAGCCACAGCCCCTCCCTGAGTCACTCTGAGACCTCTCTGAGCCTCAGTCTTCCCACCTGTAAATAGGGGGACTGTCCAGAGGGCTCTGAGCACCCCCCTTGCTCTGTTGACGGAGGATTCCCACCCCACCCTCCCTGCTCCCCCAATTTTCCCGCCTCAAAGGAGCTGGTTGCCCTGCTCTACCCTTTAGCCTCCTAGGCCTTCCCTATCCTCTATGACCTCTGAGAGCCTCCACCCTTTCTCACCATTCAAATTCAGGACCAAGGATGGACGAGCTGAAATCCTGGGGTTCACTTACCCAGTCTGCAGTCACTGAACCTTCCCCAGCAGGGGGCAGGCCAGGGATGAATTAGGGGTCTCTGGCTGGGGTGGGGACTCCACAGAGACTGCTGCTCTCCCTTGCAGGTCTCTGTCACCGCTAGAGACGACGTGCCCTTCTTTGGGCCCCCCCTCCCGGACCCTGCTGTGTTCAGGAAGGTGAGGGGCAGCCCCCAGCCCCAGTCATGGACAGAGTAGGACAAAATGGGTGGGGGCCGAGGGGGGGGTGCAGAGTCTGCTGTAAGAGGTCCTGAGGCCCCACTGTGTGCCAGGGCAGCTGGGCTCCCCTAACCATGTCACCGGGGACTGGCTTCTCATTCACACGGATGGATACACACTGTGATATTTATTTATAAAGTCAGGGAACAATCTGCATCATTATTTTAGATTTCTCATAGAGGCTCTGTGGCCCTTCCTAACTTGTATTATCTTTTTGACAATTACAGTCTTCTTCCTTCTAAAATGTTTGGGAAGGGGGCAACACATTTCTCTCATCTCTCAGAAGCCACACCTCGAGCCTTGGCTTCAGACCCCTCACTTCTCCCCCAGACTGAGGCAGTGGGAGATCCCAGCCAGCCCCTTGCATCTATGAGGTCTGCTCTTCCAAGGGGTGGGCAACCATGAAGGGCCTAGGGGGCCCTCACAGGTACCTGGGCTGGGGGGCTGAGGCCAAGGAGGCCCCCTTCTGAGAGAGACGAGGATGGCCCCAGGGCCCCAGCAGGGTGCGGCTCAGGAGCTCCAGCCCCTTGTTTCTGTGTTCACCTGAGCCCTTTCTCTCCTCTCCACGCTGGGGGGCTCCCAGGGGCCTGAGTTCCAGGAGTTTTTGCTGACAAAGCTGATCAATGCTGAATATGCCTGCTACAAGGCAGAGAAGTTTGCCAAACTGGAGGTGAGGATGGGCTGTTGGGCTGGACCCCTGCCTGCAACCTGGCATTTCAACCCTGCCCCTGGGGAGGGAAATGCCAGGTTCAGACTTTGGTCTCCGGGAGAGCTGTCTGGGGTGGGGTGGATTTAGGGGCAGCAGGGCTGTGGTCCAGGGAGAGGAATTAGGGCATTTCTAGGGGTATGTGAGGAATGTCCCAGGAGGTGCTCGCAGGTGGGCAGGCTGGCACAGAGGGCACCATGAGGGAAGGGGCAGACCGTGGGTTGGGACATGAGCAGCCTTGAGCGCTGCTGGAGCTGCGAGGTGGGGGTCCCAGGGAAGCCAGCATGGGCTCCTGGGGCCCGGGGCCCAGGCCCACTCCCTGCTGACGCAGAGAAGGTGGCCAGGATTCGAATTGTAGAACCAAGGGCCGATCACTGGGGTCTCTCCTGATGGCCTCGACCTGGCCCACAGGAGCGGACACGGGCTGCCCTCCTGGAGACGCTCTATGAGGAACTGCACATCCACAGCCAGTCCATGATGGGCCTGGGCGGTGACGAGGACAAGATGGAGAATGGCGGCGGGGGCGGCGGATTCTTCGAGTCTTTTAAGGTGAAGGGCCAGGGTCTACCTGGGGCAGAGAAACTGGGACCTGGCTCGGGTGGAGTCGGGGGTGGGACTATGGACGAGGCTTGGAGGGGCGGCTGGAGGCGGCTCGCATTGGGGGTGGAGTCGGGTGGGGGCGGAGCTCTGGGTGGAGTCTGGGGGTGGGGTTGTTAGACGTGAGAGGAGCTAGGAGCTAGGTGGCAAGTACCTGGGGGTAGAGTCTGGGTGACAGCGAGCCTCAGGACGGACCTAGGCTTTAGGGTGGGGCTCTGACTTGGGAGGAGTTAATGGTTGGAGGCGGGGGCCTAGGCTTGGGGGTGGAGTCTACCTGGGAGTTCCGCGAAGGTTCGAGCCCTCTGAGCGGCAACCAAGTGCCTCTGGTGCCTCTGGTGGTGGCTACCAGGTCAGCAGGCAGAGAAGAGAGGAGGAGGTCTCCGTCCTCACTGAGGGAGAGAAACAGAAGTCTGAGATGCCATTTGTGAACCGAGTGGCTGTAGGAGAGGAACCTGGCCTGTATGACCTTAGGCCTGTGTGACCTACCATGGCTGTCTCCGCATTACCTTAGAGTTAAGGGTACAGACGGCCTGGGTTCACTTACCAGCTTGAGCATCCTCTGAGCCTCAGTTTCTTTCGTTTCTTTTTTTTCAAGTTGTATTTGTTTAAGTAGTCTCTGCACTCAACATGGGGCTCAAACCCACGGCCCTGAGATCGAGTCGCATGCTCTTCCCGACTGAGCCAGCCAGGCACCCCTGAGCCTCAGTTTCTCTATCTCCTGGGTAGGGCAATGGCCGTTTACTTCATACAACTGTTGAGAATTATTTGTAAAGCAGCTAGATTAGTGCAACGTAAGTTCAAAAGCCAACCTACCTCAGCAACTGCTGTCCAAAGTGAGAGAGGAGGAGGGAGTGTCTCTTTCCTCCGTAGGGCCTGGACGCCCCCAAGCTGCAGGTCCCCAGGCTGTGGCTCCTTTGCCACCTTCTCCACTCCCAGGAGGGGGGCTGCCCATCCTCTGGGTGCCCAGCCAGGCTGGTTGGGCCTCGCCATCACCCCAGGGCAGACAGCAAAGCTGGAGACGCGGGTTTGCATAAGGGGATTGGCCCAGCTGCCCGGGCCTGCCCTGGACTTAGGCGAACAGACTTTCTTTGAGAAAGGGGACTGAGGAGAGCCCTGCCTGTGCCCACCAGAGACCGGGAATGGGTGGGGTGAACATGGGTCTGGGGGCTCTTGAGGGAGGGCTCCAGTGGTCTCAAATCTAGTAGGTGCCGGATTAGGTCAAAGAATTTCTTAGAGGCCGTAGAGCCCACAGTGCAGGGCATGTGATTTGGCATCTGGGTTCCAGGCTCATCTCATTTGTCAAAATGGGCATGATAATAATGCCCACCTGGTAGGGTGCATTGAGTGAGAAAATGAGAATAAAGTACCTGGCCCCATAGGAAATGTTCAGTGTAGATTGGCTGAAGAAAGCAAGGAAGAAAAGGAGAGAAGGAGGAAAGAAAAGCAAGGAGAGGAAGCCCTAAAGGACCCTAAAAGCAAGAAACTGAGGTTTCTGGAGGGCTCTCTGCGTGCTCTGGCTCATGCCCCAGCATCTTCTGCAGTCCTTACAACAGCCACATGAGAGTGCCGGGAGGCTCCGAGAGGTGAAGTGGCTTGCCCAACGGCCCCCAGCAGGCTGGTGGCAGAGCTGAGGCCCAAACTGCCCTTAGGCACCATGTGGACTCACCTCTCCTGGGGCCTCACAGGCAGGGACTTCCGGGGGTCCCCTGGAGTGGCATTGGTGGGGAGGGGCCAGACGCCGGGGCTCCTGGGTTTCTGTGGGGGGTGGGACCTCACGAAGTCTGTGCCGCCTCCACTCCCACCCCACCTTCACAGCGGGTCATCCGGAGCCGCAGCCAGTCCATGGATGCCATGGGACTAAGCAACAAGAAACCCAACACCGTGTCCACCAGCCACAGCGGGAGCTTTGCCCCCAACAACCCCGACCTGGCCAAGGCAGCTGGAATAGTGAGTGCCACCCCCAGTAGCCCTCCGCTCTCCGACCTCCGAGGCCCGGCCCCGCCTCCTCCCGTTGCCCTGGCATTTGAGTGCCCAGCCTGGGTTCTAGACTCAGTCTAGCCACTGCTCTCCATGGGGGTCCAATGTCCGGGCCATGACACTGGGGTGCACAGAGCCTGCAGCCCCCTTCCCTCCCCCTGGCCCCTTATTCAGGTGACTTTCTGTGGGTCAGCTCTGGGGCTATCTCTATCTGACACTCTTTATCGAGCACCTACTGTCTATCATGTGCTGGGAATCGGGCTGCTTTGTGGGCACCTAATGTCAAGCCTTGAGTTGCCGGGAGCATCTACTGTGTGTCAGGACCTGGATTTCTGTGTGAGCACCTGCTGTGTGCCTGGCTCTGAGATGCTGGTGGGTGCCTCCTGTGTGTTGGGACTTGGGCTGTTATGTGAGCACCTACTGTGTCAGGACCTGGGTTGCCGTGTGGACGTGTACTGTGTGAGCATCTACTGTGGGCCCGCCCTGAGTTTCCATGAGCACCTACTGTGTGTCAGGTCCCGGGCTGCTGTGCGGGCATCGACTCTGTAAGTATCTACTGTATGCCCAGCCCTGGGTTATTCTGTGAGAACCCAGCGTATGTCAGGAGATGAACTCCTGACTGAGCACACAATATGTGCCAAGCCCTGGATATCAGTGAATCTGCGCTCTGTGCCAGGAAGTGAGCTGTGTGGTGTGAGCATTTATTCTGTGAGCATCTATTTCTGTGTCCCTGGCCCTAGACTGCTGTGTCAGCACCTACTGTGTGTCAGGGCCTCTGTGGTTGTGGCACCCTATTGTGTGTCAGGAACTGGGCTTCTGTGTGAGCACCTGCTGTGTGATTACTTCCTGTCTGCCAGCCTCTGTGGGATTCTGCTGCTAACACTGAGCAGGGGTGCTGGGCGCACGGGGTGGGTGAGGCCTTCGGCTGTGGGCTCATCGGCTTTCCGCCGCCTAGTGGCCACCCCTGGCATTGCACACGCAACTCTGCTCCTCCTTGTCTGTCCATCTTTCTTCTACTTATCTGTCCGTCCTTACTTCTGTCCTTTATCGCTGTATGCTGCATGCCAAGCCCTGTGCTCAGTGCTGTAAGGCCGTGTCACATGGCAGGAGATTCCCCACCCCCCAACCCCCCAGCCACCCCTGCCCCATGGTCTGGCCCGGCCCGGGGAACAAGGCGGGACCTCTGCCGTCCTGCAGTCACCAAGCCCACTGTCACTGGAGAAGTGGCCCACCCCCTCCCTTCCCTCCGAGTGGCCTAGCCTCCTGTGGGTGCTGTAGAAGGGGCCCCGGGGCCGGGCCAGGCCAGCAGCACCCACCATGGCAGTAACCAGACCCATTTCTGTTTTTGTTTTTTGTACAACTCTCTTCTCTCCTGCTGTTTCCTTTTCCTTCTACCGTCTGCATTTTCCCTGGTTTCCCTTCTCTTTCTTTCCCTCCTGCTCCCCCCACTGACACCTTTTGTCCTCCTCCTTTTCTTCCTCTTTCCCCACACTTTTCTCTCCCTGCTTCCTCCTTTCTGCCTCCCCGTTCTTTCCATCTCTGTCTCTCTGTCTGTCTTTCACTCTGTGACCTCCGTGTGTTCCCCCACGTGTCCCTACCTGTGTCTCTGTCTATTGGCCAATCTTTCCCCCGTCCGCTGTGCCGCCCCTTCCTGGCCGTGTCTCTCTCTGTCAACCCCATCTCAATCTCTCTCTGTCTTTCTCCATGTCTGTCTGTCTGTCTCTCTCTGCCCCTGCCCTCTGCTGCTTGCCAGTCATTGCTTATTCCTGGGAAAAGCGCGAGTAGATTCGGACGCCGGGGCAGTGCCATAGGCATAGGAACGGTGGAAGAGGTTGTCGTCCGCGGGGCCGCCGGCTCTGGAGGCTGCCTGCACGTGCTGTTCTCTGCTCGCTCTCAGGACGGAGGCCATATTGGGGACGTTGCCCCCCCCCCTTCCCCCGGGCTGGGCCCGGGGGTGTGCAGGATGGGGTGCCGGCAGCTCTGATGGCACTCAGCACCTGCTTTGGGGCCTGGTACCTGTGTCAGAGCCAGCGCCCCCCACCTGGGGCTTCTGGCCCTGCCCTGGCCCTGGGGACCCTCACCCAGTCCCTGCCAGAATCTGGTGCCCAAAGACCCTATGCCCAGCCGCACGTCCCCCAATATCGCCAGTTCTGCATGGACCTCCATCCCTCTCCTCTGCCCTGATTCCCCCTCCGCACCATGAACTGGCCTAGGGTTTCCTGCCCCTCCGTGCCTCCCTGGGGCCCGCCTTCCCGCCTCCCCGGAGAAGCTGGGGCATGCTTCTGGTGCCTGGGGCATCCCCCCCCCTCGTGTGGTTAGAAACCGGGGGAGGGAAGGTATCTTGCAACTGCTGGGCCCGAATCTCCCCCAGCCAGTTTGGAGATTCCGAGGTGGGGCAGGGGCTTATGTTGATGCATCCACTGTCTCCCCGCTGCCCTGAGGCTTCAGGTCCCATGATACCCCTGAGGGGCCGAGAGCCGGTAGCCATTCTGAGGACTCGGCCTGGGATGCGGTTCCAGGCGCTGCCCTGCTATGTGATCTCGAGCGCCCTCGCCCTCACCGGGCCTGCTTCCCTCTCTGTTAACTTGCAGGGCTGTCTCTGGAGATGGGCGTTCCTCTCATTCTTTCTTGTTCACTGCCTCTGCTTCAGGGCCTGGGGCAGCAGGGCCCCAGGTGGTATGTGGGGGACAGTGGCTCTCCCAGGGCAGGTGGGCACTGAGTTGGGCCCTTTCCCTGCAGTCACTGATCGTCCCTGGGAAGAGCCCCACGAGGAAGAAGTCGGGCCCGTTTGGCTCTCGCCGCAGCAGCGCCATCGGGATCGAGAATATACAGGAAGTGCAGGAGAAAAGGTGGGTGGGATGGGTCCCCTGTCACCCCCAGCCCCTTCCCTGACCCCCGTGCTGTGGCAGAGGTACGCAGGCAGGAGGGAGTGCCCACTCTTCTGCTCCCTGTCCCTTACTGGGGACAGTCAGGTACCTGCTGTGTGTCAGGCCCCAGGGCCAGCTCGTCACCTAACGTGAGATGCCTTCATCGGTTCAGCGGTTCTGGTGGCTCCCCAGGGGGTCACACCTTGCATGTCAAGATGCTGTAGGGGAGAGGGTTCAGGAGTTGCCTGCCCAGGTCACGCAACCAGGGAGAGGCAGAACCGGGATTTACGGCCTGGTCTGTGGGGGTCTGCGGATGCGTCTGTGCGGGCAGGGTGCAGGCGGCACGCCATGCGAGCAGCGGAACAGCCCCTGGGAAGCGGAGGATAGTTCCTGAATGAGTCCTGTCTCTACCACACTGGGGCTGTGTGACCCTGGAAAAGTCACCGTACCTCTCTGAGCCCCACTGTCCCAATCCGGAAAATGAGGACAAGCACATGAGCAACAACCCGGGGCTGCGGCAGAGGTATGGTGTAGAGCGCACAAAGCAGGGCAGGTGCGCTGAGCCCCCCAGAGCGGAGGTGGTGCCGTCCTCACGGCCACGAGAGCCCAGAATCCTGTGAAGCCTGGATTTAAGCCTTGGCTTTGCCATGTCCTAGCTGTGCGTCCCTGGATGGATTCCTTCCCAGCCCTGGACTCCAGTTTCCTTATCCGTACCAGGGATAAGGAGGGTGCTGTCTTACGTGGGCGCTCCATCACTGCCTGTTCCTCTCGTCGGCCAGGCCAGCCAGGGAGCTGCAGGGACTGCTCTGGGGTTGGCCCCTGAGGATCTAGGGTGTGGGGACGAGGCAGGAGGCGCCCGTGACCTTCTCTCACCACCTGGGCCTCGTTCTACCCTTGGTGCCAGGCCCGGTGCTGAATCCCCCCGCTGCCCCCCTGTGCCCCGCAGGGAGAGTCCCCCCGCCGGCCAGAAGACCCCAGACAGCGGGCACGTCTCACAAGAGCCCAAGTCGGAGAACTCATCCACTCAGAGCTCCCCAGAGATGCCCACGACCAAGAACAGGTTGGGGTTTGGGGCACGCCGAGCCAGGGGGCTCGGACTCACCCTTTCCAGTCCCTGCGTGGGCCTGGGGCTGCCTGGGAGCATTGGTGCTGCCACCTCAGGGCGTCAGGGGGGCCTGGGTACTCTCACAGGCCCTCCGTTGACACGTACCCATACCCACTGAGAGCTTCATTCATGCCGGGCCCCATGCCAGGCTCCAGATCCAGCAGTGAGCTGGGCACACACACCCCCTGCCTCGTGGAGCTGACAGTCCAGCGTAGCATGACCTGATGAGCTATTTCTAGACGGTGCCACAAGAGAACAACAAAGCTGGGGGTACAGTGGGGAATGATAAGGTGGGCGGGGGGTAGATGGTGCTCAGGGAAGACATCCAGAGGTGGGGGAGGCTTCAACTGAGAGCTCAGTGAAGAGCCAGCCCTGCTAGGACTGGCATGGCAGAAGGAAGAGAAGCACAGCAGGCGCAAAGGCCCTGAGGCGTGCTTGAAGGATTGAAAGAAGGGTGGTATGGTTGGAGCTCAGTGAGCAAGGAGCTGGGCCCCGGCAGACATTGTGCTGGGTGATGTCGGGGATGAGGTCAACATGGTGGGCGGGGGCTAGATCCAGGCTTTGGAAGCCATATTGAGAACTTTGCGTTTTACTCTAAGTGGGGCCAGGAAAGAGCCTTTGGGATTTTAGTTAAGAGGAGTGAGACTTTCGAACCTGACTGTGGGTACGATGTGAAGAGGTGGGGCGGGGAAGAACGGACGCAGGAGGGGCCACCCCTCCCTTCAACGCTGTGGCTCTAGAGGACTGTGCTCTGCTGAAGAGTCAGGCAGGTAAACAGAGAAGCGGGAATGGATGGCAGGGACAGGGAGAGACAGGGCTCGCACACCCAGAGTGAGGAGGTCTATTCCCACCTTGAGAGGAGGAATCAGGGAGGAGACGCTCCAAAACCTTGGCTGAGTTTTGAAAGATGAATTTGCTTTTTGGGAGTTGAGGGAAGGAGTGAGACTCCAGGTGGGAGACACAAAGTCCTGGGCCTGGAGCAAAACTGAGAGGGTTGAGAGTAGAGTGTGGAGTTGGAAGGCCTGGGTCCAAGCCCCTTTCTCCCACCTATGTCTGGGTGACCTTGGGCTGGGCACCCACCCTCTCTGAATGGTGTTTCCTCAGTGTTTCCTCATCTGCAGAGCGGGTCTAATAATGATAGCAATGAGACCACTCGGGCAAAGGCACTTGAAACAGTGCCTGGCCCAGTCAAGCATGCACTAGACCATAGTTTTATTGTTAATAGTTACTATTATTACTGAATACCAAGCCAGGGAAATTAGACTGTATCTGGGACAACGGGGAGCCACGAGAGGGCTTTGTACAGGGGAGGGGCATGCTCAGATCCATGAATTAGGAAGGACAGTGGTGGTGGGGGAGCCTCAGAGGCCTAGGCAGCCGTCATGGGGGGCACAGAGGTACTTGGCTGGCTGCAGGCTGGGCCTCCAGGGCAGGGAACCGGGGTCTGGCTCAGGAGGAGCCCAGAACAGACGTGGGCTCACGGGGTGCTGTCTGGCAGAGCGGAGACGGCAGCCCAGAGAGCCGAGGTGCTGAAGGACTTCTCCCGCTCCTCGTCCAGTGCCAGCAGCTTCGCCAGCGTGGTGGAGGAGACCGAGGGTGTGGACGCAGATGACACAGGCCTGGTGAGAGGCCCAGGGAATGTTGGCTCTCTACAGTGGCCCGGAGGGGGGCTCTTTGGTCCCCGTAGATGCTGCAGGCAGAAACATGAGCTTGGGTGTGACTGAGATGAGATCAGGGGACCCAGTCCAAAGGAACAATGCAGACTAACCCTCCCTTACTGTAAAGCCTTCCATGGCTCCCCAGTGTTGCCCACAGAGCACCCAATCTCTGAGACCGTTGAAGATCTGGTCCCTCCCTACCCCTGCATCTCTCACCACTTCGGCCAATCTGCGCTCCTTTGCAGTCCCTCCAACATACCAGGCTTACCCTACCTCTGGACCTTTGCACTTGCCATTTCCTCTGTCTGGAAGACTCTGCCTGCCTCCTCTTTCCCTCTCTGTCCGACTGACTCCTACTCATCCTTCTTGACTCAGCCTCACATCACCTCTGAAAGCCACCTAGTCCTAGGGTAGGTTAGGAACCACCCCCACCGCCCCCCCCCCATTTAATGTTCTCGCAGGCCCCCCTGGGGCTTTGCCCCTAGCACCCTTGTGTCATTCTTCATTCATCAAACCTTTAGTGGCCATGTGTTCCTTGCCAGGCCCTGCTCCAGGTGCTGCAGGTGCAGCAGGGAACAGCAGACCGTGGCCCTGCCCGATGGGGCTCAGACTCTAGGATTGTAATAGTTCTTCACAGTCTGTCTTGCCTCCTAGACCTCACTGTCTGAGGGCGGGAACCGGGCCTGATTTCTCTCAGTGGTTTGGCCCAGGAGAACATCAGTGAATGTTTGCTGAATGAACGCGTGGGGGTGTGTGGTGTAACGGCTGGGACTGTGCCTGTTCCTACTCTGCCCTCCGGGTCTCCCCGGGGCAGACGTTGCTGGGCCCCCGTCCTCTTTGCAGGGGCACAAGGGTGAGGGTTTGTGGGTTGCAGCAGGCAGAGGACGCTGGGAGAGGGGAGGGAAGCAAAGCCAGTGCCACGGACGAGGGCTAACCTCCCTTTTCCTCCCATCCCCAGGAGAGCGTCTCGTCCTCAGGGACGCCCCACAAGCGGGACTCCTTCATCTATAGCACGTGGCTGGAGGATAGTGTCAGCACCACGAGTGGGGGCAGCTCCCCAGGTACCAGGCCGCAGACAGCTTCCCCTGCCAAGCCATTCTTGTGGCAGGAGAGGGACAGGGACAGGCACAGAGGGTCGAGACGACTTCTCATGCCCCAGGGGGTGGGTGTGTGATGGGACCTCCCCTGACATAGGGGACAGTGGGTGGGTCATTATCTGGCCTAAGATGGTTGAGGGCTCATGGCTTCTGGAAGGGTCTCGGAGGATGACAGAGGGGTGGGTAAAGACGGGAGTTAAGGGTGGGGCAGGGTCGCGGAGCACCAGTGCCTACCGCCCATCCATGCGTCCATCTCCTTGGTGCCTCCCCGCGGCCAGTGAGGTGGCTCCCTCCTGCCCCCCTCCCCAGGACCCTCCCGGTCACCCCATCCCGACGCCAGCAAGTCGGGGGACCCTGCGTGTCCCGAGATCAAGATCCAGCTGGAGGCATCTGAGCAGCACACGCCCCAGCTGGTACGTGCAGCTGCCAGAGGGCTGGCCAGGGCGGATGTGACCAGCCTAGAGGCTGCCTTGTGGGGACACTCACCCAGGAGGGGGTTAGCCGTTGGGGGAAGGGGACAGGTGTCCAAGGGGACCAGGGGTGGGTGCTGGACCACGAGGTCCCCCTGAGGCCAGGAGGGGTTGGGCTCATCTGGCCTGGGCACAACCAGTGTCTTCTGCTTGCCTGTGTCTCCTGCCCCATGTCTTCACCTATCCTGTCGCCTGCCTCGCTGCCACTCTGTCTGTGCAGGGCTGTTAGCCAGGCTCCAACTCTGAAGGTGAAACTGAGCAGGTCAGACCCAGTCCTCAGCTCTTGTTTGGGGGGAGAGGGTGGGAGTGGGTGGGAGTGGGGAGGAGGGGGGTGACTCCTCCTGTTCCTCTGTCACTTCCTTGGGCTGAGATCTGTGTACCTGGATTCGAATCCTCTGCTACTTAAATGCTGGGTGACTTGGGCAGGTCATCGGCCCCTCTCCGGAACTCAGTTTCCTTATCTGTGCAGCCGGGCTAATAAATGCTGCCTCACCTCTGCCCACGAGTCAGCGGGAGGATTTGGTGGGAGCCTGCAAGGGACTAGGTGGTTGCCGGGAGGGAGGGGCCTGGAGGGTCCCCAGTGGGATGGAAAGACCCAGAGCCTGGATCTGGGGCAGGCCCTTCCCGCTCCCGTCTCCCCTCATCGTGGTGTGTTCCTCTCTCTTAACCCTGCAGGTGAGGCCGCAGAAGCACAAGGTGAAGACACAGTGTCAACTCCAGGTGGATAGGACCTCTGCCCCCACGGCCAGCACCAGCCTGTGGGCTGTCCCCTGCCCCCGCCTTGGCCACCTGTCTGGACTGTCTCTGCGGGGCGGAGCCATCCGGACCCAGGAGGGGGAAGCTGCTGGCATCATCCCCACCCCCCAGGCTGGGACAGGCAGTGGTCAGTTGAAGCAGAACTCCAGGCCTGGCCTGCCCCCGCTCCGGGCCCTTCGTCACACCCGGGTGCATCTCCGGACCCCTGGGGAGCAGGACGGGAGGGCAGGATTGAGATATCTTGGTGTACACAGAGCCTGTTGCAGAGGCGGTGGGACGTGAAACGTGGTGGGATGGGCACTGGGCTGGGAGTCCTGAGTCCTGGCTTCCAGTATGGGTTCTGCTGTGTGACTTTGGGCAAGTCAGTCTCCCTCTCTGGGCGCCTCTGCTACACGTGGACAAGATTATTTCAGAGGTCAGTGAAGACTGTGATTCCATGCACCTGCCCCAGAATGGGGGATTGTCCTCCCAGGGGCCCCCATTGCCCTCCCTTGCTTCTTGGGCTCCCTGGGACCCCAGGTGGGCTGAGGGGCTGGGAGCTGGCTCTGCCTGTTGCCCCTCCTGGACCCTCAAGCTCTACCACAGATCTGCCGATGCCCTGGCCACTGCCTCCACGTGACAGACAAGTGACCCCCTTAGGGGGAAGGGAGACCTCCCTGGCTTCTCAGCCAGCACCCAGCTTAACCCCTGCCTTCCCATGCTCTGGGCACTCCAGGTCGCGGGGTCTCACTGGCCTAGAGTTATGGGCCTCGCCTTTGTGACCCCTCCACCCAACTCCCACGGAGGGGCAGCCAGGCACAGCTGCTGTGAGTCCACATCCTTGTGTGCGTCTGTCCACACTTTTTAGGCACCACGCCAAAGGCCAGCCTTCCGGCCCCAACACCCATTTTGGAAGCCCCTGTGGCTGTGTGTATGTCGGTAACAGTTGTACAAAATAAATTCTATTTATCGCTATTGTACCCCGAGTTGGGCCTGGCTTTGTGTGAACCCTGCCCCGCCCGACTCCGGACAGATCTCAGTGGTGCCGAGGCACCAGGCTGCCCGTCCCCCGCACTCTACCCTTCAGAGCTGCTAAGCTCTGGGGGCACCTCCGCGGTCAAACCACGGGTGCTGTGACCACCGGGCGTGCTTCCTTTCCACCGTGCTGCCCTCCCCTCCACCCTGTTCCCCTTCTCCAAGGGGGGCGGGGAGGGGTGGAGAATACAGCTCTGAAGTCAGGCAGACCTAGGTTTGAGTCCCCGCACCATCTCTTACTAGCTGGGTGGCCTTGAGAAACTTGAGCCTCAGTTTCCACTTCTGTGAAATGGGAGCAGTAGTACCTCTCCCAAGGGTTTGTGATGAGGGTTCGCTGGGCCGGTGTATATCAAATACCTGGCACAGCGTCTGGTTCACGGTGAGTGTTCAGAGACCAGCTTCCCTCTCTCCTTTCTCTTGCTCAGTGAAGTCCAAGAATTTCCTCAATGTGGCCACCAGGGGGCGCCAAGGGATCGCTTACCAGGACTGATGGGGGCAGGGGTGGGGGCTCAGCCGCGCAGGGCAGTTACAATCAAAGGTACTGAGTGACACGGGGTTGGGGGCGGTGGGGGGGGGGGGGGTGGTCATGTGCACAAGGCGGGGCCCAGGCTGGGTGAGGGAGACATGGAGAAGACTCCTCAGCAGTGGTGATCGAGCATCCTGGAAAGGCTTAGGAAAGTGTCCCTAGGGCAGGAAACTGCAGGTGCAGAGGTATGGAGGAGAATGGAACTGGGAAGGTAGCAAACAGTTCTGAGTGATGGGAAGGTGACAGGGTAGAGATGAAGCCAGGGGACACATGGCCTTGAATGCCAGGTCAAGGGGTCTGTGCTGAGGGCGGCGGGGAGCCATGGAGGATATGAAACTGGGAGGGATTGTCATAGCAGTTGGGAACTGCTGGTGTAGACCAGCTGGGCAGTGTCAGGCAGGGAGGGGAGGATCAAGGTGGCAGATGTTGGGGACAGAGGGCAGGAGGACAGTGGACAGGCCTGGAAGGACGGGGCTCGGGTGGGGCGTGAACATCTGGGCGAAGGACCTGATGGGATGTGGGGCTGAGTGGGGAGTCCAGCCTGGGTACTGGGTGAGGGGGGCCCCCTCTGAGGATGGAGTGCAGGAGCAAGGGCAGCCTGGATGGCCACGTACCCTGGCCTCCCTGACAGTTTTGCAGCCCCCTCCCCCCCGCCACCAGCCCCCACGCCCTCCCCAGGACGGCGGTAAGTGCACCCACTGCCATGCTCTTCCTGCCAGGGCCCTTCTGTGGCGCTAGGATGTCTGGGGCCACCCGGGGGCTGTGACTCACACCCGATGCCTAACCGCACCCACCTGGTTTGGCTCTAGGCTGCCCTGGGCTCTGTGGGTCCCCTACTAGCCCTAGCCCTTCCCTGCACAACCGCCATCGCACCCCCTCCCATTCTCCATCTCTGGTCGGGTCTCCTCCCGTCCCACCGCCGAAGGGCCGGCAGCCACAGTTCAGCACCAAGGTCAGGAGCTTGGCTCTGAGTTCCTTTATCTCCTCTCCGTGCGAGTTGGGGCACATGATTTTGGCTCTCTGGGCCTCAGTTTCCTCAACTGTACAGTGGGAACGCTAAACCCTGATGTGAAGATTCAAAAGTGCACCCTGGCACGTGATAGGCTCTGAGAAATTGTGTGCGTGTTGGGAGTGGGAGCCGTGATTAGCCATGAATGGGAACCAGACCTACAGCCCACATCAGAGGATGTGGGGTCAGCTTTCTGTGTGGACGATGGAGTGATCGGTGTCGGGCCTGACACGGGCGTCCGGACACGAGGCTTTGGGAACATACGATTGCGGGTTGCTTCCTTGAGCCTCAGCTCCCCAGGCTTTACTGGGACTGACGATCCTTTTATAAAAGAGTCTGGGTACCCCTGCTCGTGGCCCTTACTCCCTCGTGCAGCTCCGACCCACAGCAGGGCTAGAGCACTGGGGGCTGTCGTGGCAGAAGCAGACCTTGCCTTTGCCCCCCTGTCTGCCCGGTCTGTGCCGGCCCCCCATCTGTGGCAAGGGCAGGCCTCCGGGCTGGCTTTCAGGCTGGGCCCCAACCCACACCCACCTCTCCAGGCTCCAAGATGGGGCCAGGGGAGGCTGAGGAGGAATCTGGCCTCTGGGATCAAAGTGTCCAACGCTGTTTCTCTTGTGCCTGCGCCAGTGCCGTGCTCACTCTGGGCTCCGAGGTGGGGAGGGCGAGCCAGGACACTGACCCGAGGCTGGAATTAGGGCTTGGGTGGGGGGCACCGGGCTCCGGGAAGCACTGGACTCTACTTAGAAATAGCTCTGGTGGTGGAAATGGCAGCCAGAGGTTTCTCCAGACGCAGGAGGCAAGAGGCCTCCCGTGGAGGGACTTGGGCACCTGGCTGACCTACCGTCCCCGTCCCCCGTGCCTCAGAGCTGGTACCTGTCTCTCCAGGCCTCAGGTTCGTTGCCTGTCAAAGGAGGACAAAGCCTTACCTATTGGTGTGAAAAGACTGTCATGGCTTCTAGGGTGCCTGGCCTAATAGGAGGGGTCCTCCCCTGTCCCCTGGGGTGTCCCTGGACATTCATGGTTAACCCTGAGGCGACTTTGCCAAGGAGACGGCCGCAGGCTCAGGCCCGCCCAGTGCCAGGGGACGGGGACCTGGATGTTCTCTACTGCTTAGGCCACAGGGGGTACTTAGCCAGGGACCCTGGAATGTAGAGGTCCCTCCCTCCCTGTACCCGCCCTGCCAAGGGGACAGCCAGGGACGGAGTCTCCTGAAATAACCAGATCTGGTTAGTGAGGCTAATTTTAAAAGCCACTCTGGCTGCCCCATAGGCCCTTCTGGGAAGCCATGAATATCCCTGTGTTGCCCCTGGGAAGCAGGGTGAGGGGAGAGTGGCAGGGGCTGGGGCTGGACTCCCACTCCTGTTAGTGCGGGAGACCCCAAGCTGCCTCCCAGGGCCTGCCCATCCGGGACCCAGAGTCCCAGGCCCAATGTTGGGGCTCGGGGGCCCAGCCTCTGTCCCGATCCACTCAGGGCGAACTCCCGTGGGCTTTCAGGACCCTCCGGCACCTGCACTGGTCTCCCTGAAGCAGCACTGGACGGGGGGACTTAAGCTCTCTGGCTCTCTCCCACTGTCTCCATTGCTATGTTCATCTCTGGATCTCTGCCTCTCCCTGTCTCTGACGCTCGAGGTCCCTCTTTGCAGCGGTGGCTCTGTCCCTCTCTCTCGGGGCCCATCGTGAAGGAGGTCAGACAGCATTCCTGACAGTCCATAGGCTGGACTCTGTGTACCAGGTGGGAGTGGGTGTCCACCTGGGAGCTGAGGGCCCGGTAGGGGAGGACAGCAGTCCTGGGGGCGGACAGGAGCTATAACTGGGCAGGCAGGGGGCCATGTCCAGGCACGACATGGGCCACCTGGACAGGTGCCAGCAGAAGGAATGAGCTCCAGGGGTAGGATTGCCAGATTTAGCAAGTAGAAACACGGAGCCCAGTTAAACTTGAATTTCAGATAAACAAGAAATAATTTTTAGTTTAAGTACACCTCATGCAATATTTGGGACATACTTATACTAAAAAATCATTCCTTGTTTATTTGAAATTCAAGTTTAACTGGTCATCCTATATTTTGTCTGGCAACCCTATCCTGGGAGGCTCTTGGAGGGAGCGGAGAGGTTTCTTAGGAATGACAGGTTTTATACACAGACCGTGGGAGCCCCAGCCTGGTGGGGGTAGCACAACCATACCCCAGTGTCACAGCGCGGGCACACCTCCTGCCCAGAGAGATTTCAGTTCTCTGGGGGTGGGGACAGTCCTTGGGAGGCCGTGACCCCGACATCAGTTACCTCCTCAGTGGAACCATGGACCTCAGAAGGGAGGGTCTGTGTACGTTCTCTGCTGAGCCCCGTGCCTAACCCAGGGCCCGGCACATAGTAGGGGTTTCATAAATACTTGCTGAATGAAGAATCCTCCCGACCCACCCCAATGGGGATGGGGATGCTTGGCCAGCAGGGGGCTCCAGCAGCCTACCTCCCAAGCTCCTTGAGGCTAACTGGTGAGTGCAGTGCCCCCACCCTGGGGACTCCCAAAGTGCGCTGCAGGAAGAGAGTGAAGGGGCAGGCGGAGAGAGGAGGCCAGTTTTTCCCTATCACACCCCTGCCCCAGACCCCAGTTGCAACTCGGAGTTCAGCCTGGGCAAGAGTGTGGAGGGGGGTGGGGATGAGGGCAGGGTGACTTTTGGCTTCTGGCCTTGGGGGGCTGCTTGGGACTAAGGTGGAGGGGCAGGCCGCAGGGGTGTTGGCAGGGCTCGTCTTCAGGGCACTGGGACAGCCAGGCGGATTCCTGGGACCCAGAGGGTTGTGAGTTCTTGTTTCTGGAGAGCTGAAATGGGCATTTTCCCGTGGACTATCAATCTCAGGGGTCTCCCTGGAGGGGATGACTATGCCCTCCCACACCTCCCCAGGAACAGAGTCCCTTAAGTAGCCTTTTCATTCACTCATTCATTCATTCATTCATTCGCTGACTCACCCACTGTCACCATTTGCTGAGAGGAACTCACTTCGGGTCTGGTGCTAAAGGACCTTAGCTACTTGGCTGGGCTCGAACACCTGTTCCACTGCCTGCACTTGCCACCGGCTCCCGGTGGATCCTGGGCAAGAGACTGAGGACCTTGGTTTTGCCCTCCCTGCGGTGGGGTCGACGCCAGCAGCTCCCTCCCGGGGTAACTAAAGACAGGAGTTGATGCCTGCCCACGGTAGGTGCCGCAGGAGGGGGGCCCTCATGGTCACTGTCATTATCATCAGTATCATTTCGAGGTCCCTCTGGGCTGGGCAGGGAGCTGTCACTGGCCCCGAGGCCCTGGCTTCATGGCCAGTGTCACCCTGAGGCCCCACCTCCTCTCAGGGGTTTCAGCCACCTCAGCCCCCATCCCTCCTTTTCAAGAAATGTCACCTCTTCCAAGGTGTCTCTGGCTTCTAGATGCAGCAATGAATCCTTCAGAGAAAAGCAAAGAGATGGGGACAGAGCCTGGAGCGGCCGTCGGAAGGCAGGGCTTGGGCCTGGCCCCCTCTAACCTGCGCGTGAGCTGGAGCTTGTCCCTTCCTGCCCTGGGCCTCGGTTTCCCCAGTTGTACGGCGAGGGTGTGGGGCTGGACATCCTCCATGCCCGGGAAGGGACCTGTGTGGCATCCTGTTAGTAACGGTTTAGCTCCGAGCCTATAATCACATCTGCCCTGGGAAGAACTAACACAGCGTTTCTTTAAATTGGGCTCTAATTGCGGCTTTTAGTGGAGTCAGCTGCTCCCCTCCCCCAGCTGCTCTGAATCAGGGAGGTTGTCCCAGCCTGCCCCGCCAGGCCCAGGAGTCCCCTGAGATTACTCTGGCTGTCACTGAGCCGGTGACGGGTCAGGGACTGATGTCTCGCGAGGACCTACTGTGTGTCATGCCCTGAGCCGGGCACTTTCCCTCCAGAGGACTCTGGGTCACCTCACTACAATTGTGGGTGGCAGGGGCCACTGAAACCACTTTTCAGAGAGGACATTGAGGCACAGAGAAGTGTAGTCACTTACCCAAGGCTGCTCAGCTAGGATGTGGCAGAGTCCGGATTTGAACCCAGATCTGTTGGATTCCAGGGCTTTGTTCTCAGCCTGAAGCTGAGATGTGCCCTGCCCCGGCTCAGTCCAGCCTCCCTCGTGGGGGGCTCTGCAGGGGCAGCCAGCATGGCCAGAGCCCCGGTCGCAGCCTTCTCCGTCCACAGGTGACCACAGCCGTTCTGCTTCTTCCCTACTGGCTAGGACTGGAGAACAGGGTGTCGGTGGACGTGGCCAGAGGTAGCCCCCCTCTCCTCGGGTGGGGCAGGGGCCTGTGGTTTCCCTGTTTGTTCTGGAGATCCCAGCCGCTTCCCTGAGGAGACAGCTAGCGGTTCCCAGGCCACAGCCCCTCGGGTGGAGCCAGACCGCGGCTGGCCAACCTGGGAGCACTGCCCACCAGCCCCACTGGGGTCTGCCAGGCCCTGGCGCTGGGTGGTCTGGGCAGGGGCCAGGAGGGGCCTCGATCTGGGCTGCGGGACAGGAGCCAGGCTTGGAGTCAGGCTCAAGGCTGCCCTGCCAGGGACTCGGAGGGCTCCCGAAGGCTGGGGATGGCTGGACAAGGGGTAGAGGCAGGCATGGGGCAAACATTGTCTTGAGGGGAGCCCAGGAGGGAAGGCCCCAGGCCCCAGTTCCATCTGAGGGCCCCGAGAGAAACATCCATCCCCTTCGGGATTGTCTCCTTTGGATGGCTTCCACTCAACCATTGAGCTGGTTCAGACAGGAGCCTACCTTAGAGGCTGGTGGAGAAGACAGGGTGGCAGGCAGAAGACCTAGATCCCAGCTCTGCCCGCCTCTGGGCCTCAGTTTCTCCATCTGTACCATGGGAAGGGGACAGGACTCCACGTTTGACAAGAGCTCCTCTGGCTGGGTAGGCAGGAGTTGGGGGGGTGGGTAGCCCAGACTGGAAGGATCTCAGTTGTTCCTGGATTTATTTTCAGAAGCTTCCGGCACCACCTCCCTTCCTCCCTCTCCCACCTTGGAGGAATCCCAGAAGTGAACACCTGCTGGAGTGAAAAAGGCTCCTGTGGGTTTTGGAGTCTGACGGACCCCGGTTCAAATCCTGGCCACTGGCTGGCTGTGATCCTGGGCCCATCACGTTCTCTCTGTGCCCTGCAGCTTTAAATACCGTCACGACCCTCCTCCTTGTGTCTCTAGCTGAGCTCCTCCACTGAATCCAGACTCATCCTTCCCAACTACCCACGGGCATGTCCACCCCCGAGTCCAACGGGTATCTCTAAGCCAACGTGAGCCAAACCACTTCTCTGTTTTCCCTCCAAATCTCTTCCCCCATGTCCATAAATGCACTCCTCCCAGGTGCCCAGGCCAAAAGCTCAGGGGGCATCCCCGGTTCCTCTACTTCCTCTGCTCCCCACATTCAGTCCCTCAGCAAGCCCTGCTGGCTTTAAGTCCCAAACTTGTCTGGGATCCAGCTGCTTCCCGCCACCACCACACTTAGCTGGCCCAAGCCAGCTCCACCCCCAGCGACAGCAAGGCCTCCAGACTGCCTCCAGCGTCTACTCCTGGTGTTCCCGGTTCTTCCTCTGCACGGTGGCCAGAGTGATCTTTCCAAAGCACAAACTGGACCACGTCACCTTCTGTGTCTAAGCCATTTTAGTGTGTGACTTCAAGTTGGTGTCTGACCCTTTCTGGGCTGCCTTCCTCCCTGGCCTCCAGCCCTGAGCGTGGTCTGGGGGACTGTGGAGAGGGGCCTGTGCCCCAGGAGATCCCTCAGGAGCGAAGGCAGACAAAGGGCACACGAAGCACCAAAACTTGCCATGAGGGAAGATGCCAGGACGGCATCTGCTCATGCCCGGGGAGCGGGCAGCAGCCCCTCAGGCCTTGGCCCCGGGGGCTGTGGGAGGGAGCGGGGTGAATGGTCACATCTCACGCTCCTCCAGATCCTGCCTCAGGACCCTCCTGCACTCTGCCCCGGCCAACGGTCCTCAGGGCTCAGCCTCTCAGCTGCCATCCTCTCCCAACCAGGTGGCCTGAGTGAGCAGGAGCCTAATCACAGGGCCCTCAGCCAGGGTGTGCAAGCCCAGGCTGCCCTCCGATGCCCTGGAGCCAGCCACCCTGGCGGGGGCAGGTGGGGACAGAGGCTCTGCTGGCAGCCCACGGGCATTCCCCACCAGGACAAGGGCCCAGGATCTCCGCCCGTGATGTCCCGCCCCTGCCACCTTTGCACTGACACTCCCGACCTCTCCTGGCTGCTCACCATGCCCAGAGGAGGTCTGGGCATGATTGAATCCCGCACTGGGGCGCCACGGCGCTCAGCTTCCCGTCCTTCGTCCCTTGGTGGTGTGTGACTTTACATAAAGTGACCAGTTTCTCTCTGCTTCTGTTTCTTCCTCTGTAAAATGGAGACAGAAACAGTCCTGCCCTCTCTGAGAGTGGTGGGGAGGCTAAATAGGCTAAGTGCCCTGTGAGGCACCAGGAACAGTGCCTGGCACTCTGGGGACACCATAGAAATGTTCGCCCGCGTGCCTTGGCTTGGGTTCCCGCTACCTCAACGATCGTAGGCCTCTGTTCCCGCGGGTAGGAGGGACACGTGGCCCTGGCTGGTGGCAGACCCCAACCTGCCTGCCCCCTGCTTGGCTGGTGGGCACGTGTGTCCTCCCCATCCTGAGGCCGGCGCAGATGGCTGAGGAGCAGGACTCCATGGCCTGGAGTCATGATCACGGCGGCAGCACAAGGAGGCCCCAGGGAGCCACCCAGAAACTCGGGAGCCCAAATCCTCTTCTAAGAACTTAATCTCCCCAGCCCACCCTCCCCACCCCCTGATCGGCTGGTGCTAGATCTTGGTGGGAGGTCTTGGGTTAGCCACCAAGGCTAATTATAAACTCTGCTGGCTTGGGGCTCTTACTCCCCCATGGAAGGGCTTCTGCGGCTGATGGGGCCTGGCTTGTTTTCCTTGAAGGGATTAGCACCCAGAGGCCAGGGAGGGGACACGGGCTGGGAGTCAGGCACACCTAGGTTCAACTTGCAGCTGTCACTTACAAGCCATGGGCCCTGAGCAGGTCACTGTGTTCTGCCACGCCTCACCCTTCTCATCTGCGAAATGGGGATGATATTGCCCACCTCACAGGATGGTGGGGGGCGTGTACGTGACACATGTGCCCGCAAGGTGTCAACCTCACTGCAGTTGATGTGCTGCTCCCTCAGTCCCTCAATATCAGCGCAGTCAGTTTGCTGACCAACTATTCACTCACCGGCTGTTCCAGCCGCCTTCTGGACAGGTAGGAGCTGGGACTCTCAGGCACATATTTGGGGTTTGTTCCCTCTTCCCGTCTCCATGGGCCCAGCTTCTCCTGCCTGGTCCACCGTCACAGTTTCTTTGGGCAGCCATGATGATCTTTCAAAAATGAGGCTCACTCCCAGGCTCCAGAACCTTCCATGGCTCCCCAGGGTCTTCGTTCACCTCCAGCTTCTTGGAATGGCATTCGAGACCTTCCTGCCCATCTGTCCCCACAAGGTCTCCTCTGGAATCCTCTCTGTACCCCCACGTTCTGCCTCAGTGCTCCTTGGCCCGTCAGGCCCCAGCCTGCTTGCTGCCCTCTCTGCCTCAGTGCCCGCCCCACCGTGCCCTCTGCTGGTTAGCTGCCCCCACAGCTCCTTGCTTCGCCTGTGCACTGGGATTGCTTCTGGCCATCTTGTCGTGAGATGTGAGCTTTCCAAGGACAGAACCACGGCCCATTCACAGGCATGGGTCCCGAGCTCTGTCTCCACCCAGACCGGAGGGGTAACGTCTGCCGAAAGGGGCTTAGTGTGAGTTCCTTGAGTGCTGGGGACGGTGGCAAACAGGAGAGCCACACGCTGGATGGGCCGCCATCTCTCGGCTCAGATCAGCCCCTGCCCTGCAGAAACGTGCAGCCGTGCCAGCCAGACCTTCCAATTTTTCGAAAAAGCCAGAAGTCCAAATATCACGTGATGTGAAATCTCCCAATGTTTTCAAACACCCTGAGGATGTAGTGATGTCTGGGGAGCGAGTGAGCATAAGCTCCGAGAGTCCATAATGCTGAGGTTGGAAACCTGCTCCAAAGCTGAAGATGTCACTACTCAGCCTTTTTTGCATCTAGGTGGTCATGTGACCACTTCTTACCAACGGACCATGAGTGGAGGTGACGTGTGGCACTTCCAGGAAGAAGTGGCTAAAAAGAGGGTCCCCCCCCATCGATGTGCTGCTCACGCAGAACCTCGGTAGTCCCAGTGAGATGGTGCATCCGGGACTTGGAGGAGGCAGAACTACGAGGTGGAAAGAGCCTGGGTCCCAGGCGCCCGACCAGAGGCACCAGATGTTTAAGATAGAAATAAACTCTTCCCGTGTTAAGTTCCGGATTTATCTTTCACAGAAGGCAGGGTTATCTGGATGAATACATGTGGATTTGCCATCCTTTCTTTGTTCTGGAAACCCTTGTGCTGTGGATACTGTCATTCCAGTGTAGGCAGCAAAGTGAAAGAACTTGCCCCCGTTCATAGAAACGACAGTGCAATGGAGCAGAGGCAGGCACTCCCGTCTCTCTGACCCACAGTCCGTGCTTTTTAGCCTCCTCCGTGTATCGCAAAGTTAAACAGATGTTATTGGTGCCCTGTTTGTATCCTCTGAGCATTTAAGGTCCCAGCACGTGCCCTGGGGCTTTCTCTCAGCCCTGCAAGGGCAGGTTGGAAGTGCCCAGCTGTCATCTTTCCGGGAGCAGCCCTTGGCCAATGAAGGATGAGAGTTGGTGAGTAAACACCACAGCTCCCTCACCTGCCGGCAGGAGGATGGATGGAGGGGCGTCTTCTGCTGGGCCTCCTGGTGGCCCCGGGGCGGGGCGCAGGGGTGGGGGTTGAGCCCTGGTTGCCCCTGATGGCGAGCTGCTACATAACTTACCTTTTATCAGCTTCCCTCCTTCTCCTGTCCCACTTCCCCACTCTCCGCCTGGTGCCTTCTGGGTTCCTTTCACAAACCACAGGTGCACAAATCCTTTTCTCAGGGTCTGTCTTTGGAAAACCCAACCCAAGACACAAAGTATGGCTTGCACATCCTGGAGACACGTAAGCTGACTTCAGGTGGTACTGGGGAGCGTTTAAAGCTCAACAGCTCCCGTGTGGATTTAAACAACTGTTTAGGACATAATAGTAGAGATAACATATAAATTGTGAAAGTGGTAGGAGTTGTCTTTTTGCCCTGGCAAGAATGAATGCGTGTAGTTTTAATTTTTTTTTTTAATGTGTATGTATTTATTTTGAGAGAGAGAGGGAGAGAGAGAAAGGGAAGGGAAAGGGCAGAGAGAGAGGGAGACATGGGGCTTGAACCCACGAACTGAGAGATCATGACCTGAGCTGAAATCAAGAATAGATGCTTAACTGACTGAGCCACCCAAGTGCCCATAGTTTTTTGGTTTTTTTTTTTTTAAGTTTATTTATTTTGAGAGAGAGAGAGTGCAAGCAGAGTAGGGACAAAGAGAGAGGAGAGAGAATCTGAAACAGGCTCCACATTGTCAGTGCAGAGCCTGATGTGGGGCTTGAACCCACAAACTGTGAGTTCATGACCTCAGCCGAAATCAGGAATCTGATGCTTAACCGACCGAGCTGCCCAGGGGCCCCCAAGCACCCCTTAGTTTTAATTTTCTCTCCCAGCATCGGCATGGCTGGACTCCCCTTTCTGCCAGGACTGCCAGAAAGTTCAGAGAGAAATCAGCTCGATTGCATTTTCTCCCCTGAAGAAGGGCACACTTCTGACATGGTTTCTCATCTTTCTGAGTTCACATTTGACTCGTGTGTGTTGAGTCACTAGCATTGGCTGCGTTCGAATGTTGTCAGGAAGTCGGAAACGTATTATAAACAAAGGATGTCATTAAGTATAGGGGTTTTGGAATCGGATGTATGTGGATTCAAATCCCAGCCCCACAACCTGGGGACCTTGAGCAATCACGCCACGCCTTGCACCCTCGGCTTCCTTAATCTATAAATGTGGATGACAGGGGCCTACTTCCTAGTGAGGATCAAATGAACTGAATCCATATAGATCACCAAGCAGAGCTTGTCAGCTGGTAAGTGTTCAATGTTTACGATTATGATTATTACCTTCATAGGGACTGTCATTCCAATGAGGCAAGGAGCACACTTGGAGAACCCTGTATACCCAATATCAGGTGCAATCCTGAGCCCAGTTCTCAGGCCAGATAATCAGGAATGGAAAGATCACCATCGCCAAGCTAGGCTGAAGCTCTGTGAAGGCAAGGAGCATGTCTGTGTTGTTTGCCACAAAATTCCTAAGACCTGGTTTGGTGCCTGGCACCTACTCAACACAATCAACCCTTGAACATGAGCGTTAGGGGCACCAACCCCCTGCGCGGTAAAACATCCGTGTATAATTTGTGACCCCCTCCCCAAATTTAGCAAATAGCCTCCTAAAGACTAGAAGCCTTACTGATAACATAAAACAGTCAATTAGCTGTTAACATATTTATGTTGTGTGTATTATGTTAAAATAAATATGTTAACAATTGACATATTTGATATTATATGCACCGTATACTATATTCTTACAATAAAGTAAGCTAAAGAAATGTTATTAAAAAAAAAAAAAACATAAGGAGGGGCACCTGGGTGGTTCAATTGGTTGAGCATCCCACTCTTAATTTCGGCTCAGGTCATGATCTCACAGTTCGTGAGATCGAGTCCTACATCAGGCTCTGCGCTGACAGCGTGGAGCCTATTTGGGATTCTCTGTCTCCCTCTCTCTCTGCCCCTTCCCCTCTCTCTCTCTCTCTCAAAATAAATACATAAAAAAAAAGTATCATCTTTAAAAAAAAGAAAAGAAAATCTTAAGGAAAATACATTTCCTGTATTTATCCCCAAAAAATCTGCATGTAAGTGGACCCATGCAATTTAAACCTATCTTGTTCAAGGGTCAACTGGATTTGCTGGATGAATGAATGAATGAACGAACGAACAGCTCCACTGGACCAGGACATGGAGCTCTGTCTGTCGGAGCTGTGTGGCAAGAGTGTCACAGGGCCCTTGAAGGCCTTCTTGCTGTGAGTTTCAGGACCCAGAGGCATACTTTTCTCTAATAGCAACCCAGACCGGACTGCGTCCCATTCTATAGCTAAGAAGACAGAGACACAGAGATACAAAGCAGTTTGTCCAAAGTCACGCAGGTAACAAGTGAAGAAGCCCCCGGGTCAGCAGGATACCCCTTCCTCCCCGCCGGACTCCATCTGCCCTCCTGGGCCCAGAGTCCAATTCTTCCCAGAGAAACAAGCTTGTTTCATTCTCTTCCTCACTGACCACAAAGACTCAGTTCTGTCCTCAGAAATGTTTGGAAAGTTTTATTTAAATGTCTTGTGTTCCCTTTTAACCAACACCAAAAAGAGAAAAAAAAAATTTTGCCGTTCCAAACAGGGGTGTCGCTTCAGAGAGGAGTGGGCGTGCGTGTTAAGAGCTGGGAAGTGTCTGGCCACCCTGGGGTTGGATGGCCAGTCCCAGTTTACTTCCTGGGAGCCCCTGGCGGCCTCGGAATGAGTGAGCAAACCCCCATCCTGCAGGGAAGGACTCGGTCTCCCCTGCGGGTAGGGACATGAGCATGATGGGGCCTGGTGGTTCCAAGAGGGGAGGGGAGTGGGAAGGTCAGATCCGGAATGTTCCATGGAAGCTTCGGGGCCTCCAGGCCTGGAGAAATATGTTTGCTAGAAAAATAAGATGCTTTGAGAATTTCGGCAGTCTGTGTTCTCTGCCTGCCCAAGAGAAACCTACTCTGTTGGCCAAAGGGGCAGCAGGGAGGGATCAGAGGCCGGAGGCCAGGAATGGGTCTGGTGCCAGTGGAGGATTCCAGAGGGGAGCGAGGCGGGCAGCAGACTTTGGTTTCCTGGGTCCTCTTTCTGGCAGCTGTTGAGGCTGTGAAGGCCCCCCGCCTCCCCAGCCCTTGAGGTGTGGGCTCCCAGGTGGTGGGCAGTGCTGAGAGAGGGAGGCTGGCCATCTGTCATAGGCTAGTGGGTGCCTGGGCCGCGGGCCCTCAGAACAGGATGCCCAAGGAGGGCAGGGCCAGCAGGAGGAACAGGGGACCTGGTGAAGGGCCACCTGCCGAGCTGGCCGAGGCACAGTGGTCAAGGTTGGCACCGATGCAGGCCGCGTAAGCCATCACGTGGGGAATGTAGTTCTGCTCGTGGACGCCATGTAGCAGGTGCGCCATGGGACCCTTGGCGAAGACCGCCACGTCCTCCCCACCGTGGGTCTCATGGCGCAGGGGCACAGCAGACTGCGCCTGGTAGTTGTTGTGAGCTGTGGGCCAGAAGAAACACTTGCTGAGAGCCTGCCAGGGGACTGGCAGTCTGCAGCCACTTCCCCCCCGCTCTTTCAGGCTGGCTCACATGCCCTCGTTTCATAGAGGAGGAAACCGAGGCTCAGTGCCGGGAAGTCATTTTGTGTAAGGCCACGGGATTTGGGCCTGAGTCCGTTCTGACACAGAAGCCTGTACCCTCAACCCCCAGAAGAGAAAAATCAACCTCAGCTGGGCTGTTTCAATTCGAAGGGAACAGTCAACCCGGGAGAGCCTCCTACCATTGGCTGCACAGTTAGACCCCCATGGGCTACTGGGGCCATCATGAGCAAATGAATATTCAACAGGAGGGAACCAGATGAATACACTGAGAAGGCTCAGATTTTGGAATATTATATAGCCCATAAAAATGGCAGTGTAACAGAGCAGGCACCTGCACGTGCCGGGCACTACACGAAGCTCCTCAGACCCAGTTAGTCCTTCAGACAACCCTGGGAGCTAGAATTCTTTTAAGGAGGAAAGGGAAGCTGGGGAAGACCACGTTGATGCCCAAGGTCACAGAGCTGCTCAATCGTACAAGGGGGTTTGAACTGGGATTGCTCTGACTCAAGTCATGGCTCTTAGGAGACCCCTGACCTTGGGGTCTCCTACAGGGAGCCTGCAGGGTTCCCAAGCCCATCCCCAAGGGGCACCGTGTCCCCTCCCAGCTCTGGACTTTGACAATCTCACCGTAGTCCACCATGGAGACGTTCTCTCGCTCACCGCCTACTACCTTGTAGCCAGGCCCATTGCCATACAGGATGGAGGTGAAGGGCTTCTTATCTGTGTCACTCACCATGGGGGCCAGACCTGCACAGAAAGGCATTGGCCCCGGAGTCATGTTGGAGTCCCCAAGCCCCAGCCTGGCAACCCTCAAGTCCCCTTTGAACTACTCCATGAAGCCACCTTCTAAACCTGGCTTACTTCCAACTAACCACCCCTCAGTTTTCACTGTGCCCACATCCCCCTCATCTGGTATTCCACCTGGCTGTCTGTCCATCCACCCAGCCCTCACCAGTCCATCCATCCATCCTCTCTCTCATTCTTCTATCCACCCATCACACAGGTAGCCACTCATGCACTTGACCCTACACCCCCCACCCATCCATAACTTCTCTGTCCTACCCAATTCTCATGGATCCCACACGGGCCAGGCCCCGAGCTTGCTGGCTCTCCCACCCTGCGCCTGCTCCCAGACGGGCAGCCTGGGAGTGCCCAGTGTCCACCCCAACAGAGGCCCACCTACCAAAGATAGAGTTGCCACGGGGGGTATACCCGCCGAAAGTGAAGACATGAGAGTGGTCTGCAGTGACGATGGTCAGTGTGTCTTCCACGGACGTCATGGCGCCTGCCTGTCCAATCGCCTGGTCCATCTCTACTGCCTCATGCAGCGCCTGCTTGGCCTTGCCTTCGTGATGCCCGTGGTCAATCCTGCCTCCTTGAGACACCGAGGCAGAGGGCTCGGGTGAAGGGGAGGGAAGATCGGTGCCCCCAGGCCCCACCACGCTACTGCTGGATCAACCTTTCTTTGATGGGGAACTGCCATGCGCCGTGTACCACGCCAGGCACTTTATGTGGCATTCAACCTTTACAGCGGCTCAGAGAAGGTAGGCTGTAGACCAAGGGCTCATGCACAGAGAGAGCAAAGCCAGATCCACCTGACTGAAAACTCTGTGCTCTGTCTGTGACCCCATGGGGCTCTCAGTGCAGCATCTTCAGCTGCTTGAAGGAGTCTGAGACCTCAGACAGACAGAGAAGGGAACCAGCAAGCCTGAGGTCCTACCGAGTGCCAGGCACAACAAGCCGGTGTCTTATTTCCCCGTAACAACAATCCTGGGCAGAAATGGGCACAATCGGCCCCATTTACAGATGGAGCAAATGAGGCCTGGGGGCAGAAGTGACGCGACCAAGGTGGGAGTAGCGGGATTTGAATTCAGGCATGACTCTCATTCTCAGTGCCCATGACAAGCCTTCATAAAGGCCTCTGAAGCCTGGATCCTGTGCCGCCTCTCCTATATGAGCGCAAGATGCTTGGCTTTGAGCCTGGCTTTAAAGGTCATGGCTCAGGGCTACATGACCTGAGGGGACCCCTCCTTGTCTCTAACAGGAGAAGGATGCCTGAGTGGACACTCCCAACTCTGAGGGTCCTGAGCCGGGGCGGCCTGGCCGCCCTCGCTTCCCACTGGCCTGAGCCTCACCACTCTGGCCTGGCAGGCTGGCAGGGTGGGTCCTCCCTTTGTTGTGGGTCTGGGAGCAGTCACAAAGAGAAATGCTCCCAGGGGAGCCTGTGCTCACCACCATTGGTTCCTGGCTGGGTCCTTGGCGTCAGAGGCCTGTTCAGGCCAGGCTGAGACCTGCCATGCTTAAGTGGGAACCCTGGGGTTTGGCGAGAAAGCGGCCAAGCCGGCTTGGCTGCCACTGGCCTCTGGAAGGCAGAGGGGCCTGAGTGTGTGTATATGTGTGGTGAGAGTATATGTGCAAGTGTGTGTGTGTGTGTGTGTGTGTGTGTGTACCTCTAGAGTTCAGTGAGGCAACATCAGGAACCACAGAAGACAATGGCTATTAGAACTTTGGAAGATTCCGGAAACTTTATCACTTCCTCACACTTCCTATTGTTATTGACTTAGCTATTGTGTAATCATAATAATGGTAATAATAGAAACACGGAAGATTTATTCTCTGCTGGGCCCTGTTCCAAGTACTTTATGTCTCTGAACGCAATGGATGCTAATAACCCTTCGAAAACTATTTTTGGCCTCATTTTACAGAAATGTACAGGTAGAGGCCGCAGCAGCGAAGAACACAAGCCCGACTCCAGTGCTTCCCATCAGCGCTGGGAAACCCTGTGAACGTTGGCACGCAGCACTGCCAATCCCCAAAGTTCTGGCTGTCCCAATCTGGGGGACCCGGGACATCCCAGGGCCTGCCCTGGGTCTCCTTTCAGGCACAGGACTCACGAATCTGACGCTGGCCCCACACGTGCCTAGGAACGGCAGATACGCACCATCCAGCTGAGGGCTCCCGCAGACTGATGGGCGTGTGTGGACAAGGACCCCGGGCCTGTTCCTTGAGCCCAGCCAGGCAGCCACTCAGATGCAGGGGGGTCCATCAGGGCCTACTAATTTGTCTTTTGGAAGGAGTGAAGTTCAGGGGCCTCGGGGAGGGACCCCCAGAAGGAAGGCTCCTGGGAAGTCTTCTTGGACTAGTCAGCCTGACGGGCCATCCTCAGGCCCAAAGGAGAACGGCTTGCTGGGCTGGGGGCTTCAACACCCTGCGTACCCCATCTTCCCCAAAAGGAATCTCCTTCTCCCCAAAAGTAGACAGCTGTCTACCCCATCCCCCGACCCCAGGAAGCTCCCAGGGAAGTGGCCCTGAGGCCAAGCCTGGGGCCCTACCTTCCACCAGCAAGAAGAAGCCTTTGGGGTTCTTGCTCAGGATCTTGATGGCAATCTCCACCATCTCGGAGAGTGACGGGTCAGTCGTGCTGTTCCTGTTCAGCTCGTACTGCATGTCCCCCGGCTCAAAGAGACCTGAGGACACAGGACAATATGGATGGTGAGTTCTCATGACTCTGCAAGGAGGGCCCCGAAGGAGCCCGGGCTATCTCAGGGAACACAGGTTGGGCGCATACAGCTTGGGGTGAGAGCAAGTAGGGGGGCAGGGGGAAGCTCCTGTGGGCCCAGATGTGCCCAGTGCTTTGAGAACACGCCTCCTTTTACCTTTGCAGCCACACTATGGGGAAGGGCTCACCGAAGTCCATTTTACAGAGAAGGAGACTGAGGCACCGGTGCTCAGTAGCTTGGTATCTTCGGCTGCTAAGTGGGAGATCTGGGACTTAAGCCCATCAGCCCAGCCCCAAGCCTGAAGGCCTCCAGGCATGGCACCGCAGCCCCCAGGCTGAGGGCACGGATTCAATGGGGCAGATTGCGTGTGCACCTACGCGTCATTTACAGGTCAGGTGTGAAGGGTATAGTGTCCTGTGTGGTAAGATGGTAGAAGGTTTGGCTCACTGTCTGGTTTCCTCAGTTGTGAAATAAGACTGATCCATTCTTTGACCATGTCACAAGATTCCACATGTACCGGGGTGGTATTTCTAGTCCGGGATGTTCTTTTAGAACACCTTACCCTTTCTGTGAGTGGGGGCACAGTCAAGCAAGAGCTCTAATGAACAGAATGCTGTGTGCCACAGGCCGTCCTAAGTGCTTTGGAAGCACATAGGTGCCAGCCTCCAAGATGGCACCCCATAGTCCCTGTCTTCTGGAATTCACACCCTTGTGTGTCCCCTCCCACACCAAGACTATCCTGTGTGTCCAACAGAATACTGCAGAAATGATGGTATGTGACCTCCAGGCCAGGGCATAAAATATTACAGCCTTAGCCGTGCATACTCTTCTGAGGGAAGCCAGCTGCCATGTTATAAGGACACTTCAGCAGCTCTATGGAGATCTCCATGTGGCGAGGAACTGAAGCTTCCTGACAACAGCCTGCGCCAACTTGCGAACCTTAGGAGTGAGCCATTATGGAAGCCCCAGCCCCAGTCAAGCCTTCGGATGACTGCAACCTCATGGGAGACCCAGTGGAGCTGCTCCCAAATTCCTGACCCCAAGAAACTGTGTGAAGTAATAATATTAACTCGTATTTTAAACTGTTGAGTTTGGAGATCGTTTGCTACACGGTAACAAGTAATTTATTTATTTATTTTTTAAATGTTTATTTTTGAGAGAGAGAGAGAGACAGACAGACAGACAGAGCATGAGTGGAGGAGGGGCAGAGAGAGAGGGAGACACAGAATGCAAAACAGGCTCCAGGCTCTGAGCTGTCAGCACAGAGCCCGAGGCGGGGCTCGAACTCCAGAATGGCGAGATCATGATCTGAGCCAATGTCGGTCGGTCGCTCAACCAACCGAGCCACCCAGTCGCCCCAACAAGTAATTTACACAGTGCATTGGCTCACGTGTACTCATGGCAGCCCTGAGGTAGGCCCCATCATTAGCCTCATTTTACATTATTCCTACTTTACAGAAGAGAAAACTGAGGCACTGAAAGGAGAAACCACCCGCTCAAGGTTGCAGAGCTCATATGTGGTAGAGTGGGATTTGAACCCAGCACTCTGGCTCTGAGATCCACGAGTGGGCCTGTTGTGCTGCATGGGAACATGTATAACTCTACACACCTGTGTGTGCTATATAGGGTGTGTGCTGTGTGACCCAGGCAAGCAGAGGGCTGTGTGTGTGTGGTCTGTCTAGGGGATCCTCCCAGGTGCCCAGCTTTGAGCCCATAACCTCCAATGATACACCCAGGACCTAGAGGTGTGCTCTTTGGAAAAGGTTTGTAGGAAATTTTGCCACCACTCACTGGGCATGGCAGCCAGGTGGGAAAGGGGACCCAGGTGTCGGCGTGGTGGTGCGCAGGGCCTCATTCCACCTCACCAGGGCCCTGGCTCCCCACTCCCCGGGGGACATCCCCCAGTCAAGACCAGCAGAGACAACCCGGCTGGCTTCTGCCCTGGCCACACAGCAGGGCTGGCTCCAGGCTTCCTGCCCCAGCCGGGGTTTGGATTTACCTGGGCCCTGATGTTAATGAGCTGAGTGGGATGCCACAGGTCCCTTCCCCAACCTGAGCGTTCCTTTCCCTTTGTGCTCAACGGAATCATTCACTTTGCACAGCCAGCAGATTTCAGGCCCAGTTCTATGAACCAGACCCCCTTCCTCACCTCTCCCAGGTCCTCGACCTGAGAGCAAAGGTCCCTAAGTAGAGGGAGGGCTGGGACCTTGGCCCCTCAGGTGCTGGACTCACAGCCCCAGCCCCAGGGCACCCAGCTGGGTGTCCCCTACTCCACACCCTCCACTTACCCAAGAGGTAGTCCACGCTGTAGGGGTCAAGGGTCAGGAGTTCGGTGCGGTTCCAGACATAGTGGGAGTGCTAGGAGGAAAGGCCAGTGTCAGCCACGTGGGAGCTGGGGGGTTGGGAGGACAGAGCCCAGTGGGTCTCAGGGACCGGGGCACATATTTGTTTCCTTCAGTCATTTACTAACCCCTCCCTGAGGACCTCCCATCTCTGCCTTCAAGAAGTGACATATAGGCAATTCTAATGCAAGGGAAGAGAATTCCGAGAGACCAGGGGGCACTGTGGGCCCAGAGGCAGGATCAGGGAGGGCCTCCTGGTGGAGGTGATGTCCTAATGGGGCCCTGGAGGACAAGAAGCCATCGATCAGCCTGGGGTCAGGGAGGAGAGTTTCAAATAGCAGGGAGGGATCATGGAGCCAAGAAGAGGAAGGTGCAGGTCACCAGGGGCCTTGAGCACCCACTGAGGGGTGTGGGCTGTGTGTGTTCTAGAAGCTGTGGAGAGCTAAGGAGGAAGTGAAACCCTAGGTCTCCCCCAGCAACCTCATCTAAGAGGCTGATAAAGGAAATGCGGACAGAGGCCGCAGGAAGAGGCTGGCTGACTTAACTGGAGATGTCACCACTCAGCACCAGAGCCAGGGGCTACAGTACCGCCAGGAATCAGCTGTGCATCCTCAGGACAGCCCCTTGCCTTCTCTGGGCAATAGCATTGGGATCTGTGGTTTTGGAGCCTCAGTGACTGTTAGGGAAGGAGGGCGGGAAGGCTGAGGAAGTGGGGTTCCCCACCCCCGCTTTGCTGAGCTGGTTCTCCTGTGTTACCTCATTCAGGTCTCACATCAACCCTACAAGGGAGATACTGTTATTCCCATTTTGCAGACAAGGATACTGAGTCACAGATGACAGAGCCACTGGGAGTCTGACTTCAGCATCCACTGTTCAGGCATGATTTTCGAGGTATGTATGGCCTACCTGGGAACCCACAGGGACACCCTGTCCGTTGACTGGTGTGGGTCCTGTCTCTCCCTCTTGGAGTGTAGATTGAGCTCCAGGGTTAAGCACCTGCCCAGGCCAGAAGGACTAAATCCTAGCCCCATGTCCCACATAAAGAAACTGAGGCTGGGAGGGGCAGTGTCTCTCTGGCTTGGGCCAGGAAGGGGCTCCGGCCCGGCCAGAGCTGACTCAGAGGAACGGAAAAGGTTCAAAGCGACTCAGTCCCACCCTCATCTACCCTGTGGGGGCCATCCCCAGGCCCCTGCCTCCACCTCACTCTTGGCCCAGCCCCATCCCACAAGGCGTCCCTGGGGGCCAGTCCTGGAACCCTCAGAAACCCAACCCCAGAGTGACATCAAAGTGGCTCCCAGGCTGCTCCCCACTGTCTTCAGCCCTGACCACAGTCATTTCCAGACCCCAGCTGCCCCAGGCCCAGCGGCTGCCAGAACCACTCCAGGGAGCCAGCACTCAGGCCCTTCCAACGCTCCAGCCTCCCGTCCCCAGCACGTGCCCTCACCAGGGCCAAAGCCAACTCAAGATGGACGGCTTCCACCTCCCACCGTGGCTCGCACCCTCCCCTTCCTGCCACCTCCTCCTCTACTCCTCCTCCTCCTCAAGGCTTCTCAGCCCCTCCCTGTGGTCTGTCCCCTCTGGGTTCCCGTAGGTCCCGGGCTTCCAGCCATCCAAGCACACAGAGATCCACATTCCTTTGACCATCTGATTCATCCCTTGGAATTCATGCCCGGCGAGGGGTCCCACACACAGTAGGGGCTCAAGTGGCCTCAATGTCCATGCAGGTGACTCTCTGGCCCCCTCTCTTCACTGCCTAGTTCTCCTGGGTGCCCTCCTCTGAAGGGAGGGATTAATTGAGCATGTATTATGTGCCATTCATGTATCTGTTAGATCATTGGAACCCCTCAAGGTAAGAATTATGACCCCCCACTTACAGAGGAAGAAACAAACTGAGATCCAGAGAGAGGTTCCCCAGAGCCCCATTCCTGCAGCCACCTGGCCCCTGAATGGGTTACCTTGTGTCTCGGTTTGAAGCTTTTCCAGATGTCAACGAGGTTCAGGCCGTCCAGCCTCGTGCCCCTGGCCTTCTCGTCCATCTCATATTCCACATCGGTTCTATTCTTGGGGAACATGTACTTCCGGCCACCCCCCATGATCACCTAAAGGGGACAGGAAGCATCAGTACCCCAGGGTTCCAAGCCTCAAGAGCTGGGCTCCTAAAGGCACCGGGAATAGTGTGAATGCTTCTCCAGCTTAGAGAGTCTTTTTTTATTTTTTATTTTTTTTACATTTATTTATTTTTGATAGAGACAGAGCACAATTGGGGGAGGGGCAGAGAGAAAAAGGAGGCACAGAATCCGAAGCAAGCTCCAGGCTCCAAGCTGTCAGCACAGAGCCCGATGAGGGGCTCGAACCCACAAACCATGAGATCATGACCCGAGCCGAAGTCGGACGCTTAACCGACTGAGTCACCCAGGTGCCCCTCCAGCTTGGAGAGTCTTGGTTCCGGTCCACACTGCCTGCCCTGAGCCTCTGCTTTTCCAAGCGGGGAGATGGAATCATGAGTCTATTGAGACCACGGTTTGGGGCTTCTGGGTGAAATACTAGAGGTACTGGTAACTTCTCCTACTTGGTTTTCCAGAAGCCTGACTCAGCTCCCACTTGCATAAGATAACACGTCTACAGAACACTAACCGCATGTCAGGTACTAAACACTCCAGGTACATTTTTTTTTTTTAACTTTTTAAAATGTTTATTTTTGAGAGAGAGAGAGAGAGAGAGAGAGACACAGAGTGAGCGGGGGAGGGGCAGAGAAAGAGGGAGACACAGAATCGGAAGCAGGGTCCAGGCTCTGAGCTGTCAGCACAGAGCCCGACGCGGGCTCAAACCCATGAACCGTGAGATCATGACCTGAGCCAAAGTCGGACGCTTAACCAACTGAGCCACTCAGGTGTCCCTTCAGATACATAATCTTAATCCACTTCATACCAAGGCTGCAGGGGAACCTGTGTCCCCATTTTCCAACTAAAGAAAGGGGAACAGAAATGTGATCTTTCTCCCCTAAGGCCACACAGTAAGGGACACGGCCAGGATTTGATCGTGAGGCTTCCCTGACCCCAGCACTGGGACCCTGGTGCATCTGCAGGGCCGAGGCCAGGGCCTCCAAGAGCCTCCTCTCCCCTGTGGGAGACAGAATGCCACAGGCGAGAGGCCTCTGCCAGGGAGGTCTCGGGACAGCCCAGCTGGAAGCCTGGGCAAACAGTGGCCAGTGCTCACGTCTGTGTAGTCCCCGCCAGGCTAATTTTACTCACCACGGCTGGCGTGCGCGGGCGGACGGACGCGGGACTGTTTGTTTTCCTTGGGAGTCCATGTTTGAAGTCCTGACTATTTTTAAAATGGGGCCAAGAACACAACAGCCGCCGCCTGCGGTGACCGCCACACCGGTGTCCTCCTGTCACCGCGGGCGCCAGGCCAGGCCGCCGCCCCTCGACACCTTGGGAGAGCAGAACCCGGCCATGGCTGGCCTCAGCTCCACTGTCCCAGGCCTGGCATTTCCTAGTACTGTTCTCGCCCTTCCGCTTCATTCCCTCCTCAGAACCCAGGGGTCCGGGCCGACGGTGGAGGTGGGGATGGCACCCACGGCCACCCTGGGTCACGGGGAGCTGGAAAGGGCTCGGGCTTGGAAGTCCAACTTGGGTTTGATTCTGACTCTATTGCTTACTGACCAAGGGCCGGTCACTTCCCCTCTCTGAGCCTCGGTTTCCTTATCTGTAAAATGGAAGTAACAACCACCCACGGGATTGCCACGGAAGGAAATGCAGTGATGCGATATAGTCCCAGCACCCGGGTGCAGCCCCAGTGGGCAGTGTTCTCGCTAGCAGAAGTGGTGGATATCGGAGTATTTCCAGAGAGGCGAGTTCCTCACTGCCAGCCCCAGCCAGGAGCTCTGGGGGCAGGGCAGGCTGCGAGGGGAAGGAGAGGGGACCCCGGGTCACCGGCCCCGGCTCCCCACCCCTGTTCCCACAGAACCTGACCCCTTGGCATTTTCAGAGTGGAAAATGAAGCCCCCAATCTTCTTGCCTGGAGCCTCATCATTTCCAGCCCCAGCAGGGACTTCACACGCTCATTAAACTCCCAAATAACAGACTTGCTGTTTGGCTTTGGGGTTTGGGTTTGTGTCTTTCTTTCTTTCTTTCCTTTTTTTTTTTTAGCAAAAGATATTTATTTTCAGGGCGGACACCAGGAGTTGTATTTCATGTGCAGCCGGGGGGCTGGGGGGCTTTGGGAAGGTTGAGATGCGGGAGCAGACGGGAGGGAAAGGGCGGGAGGAGAGAGGAAGGAGGGCAGTCTTCACCCTGGCCCACCTCTTCACTCATGCCCCAGCTGACGCCCCAGCGGCCTGAGGACCCCCGTCCACCCTCACCCCACGGAGAACTCTTCCCTAAGCTCCTGTCCCCCTCTCCGGCTGTTCCTGGCACATCTCCCCAAGGAGCAGCCCCGTAATTACACCCTGCACTTGTAAAACAAATGTTCTCACATCCATGACCTCATCTCGGCCTCCAGCGGCCCCGGGAGGGGGCAGGTGGGGCTCTCTATTCTTGTTGCACAGGTGGGGAAACTGAGGCTCAGGAAGGAGAAGCAGCTTGCCCCAGGATGCGCGTCAGGTGGAGGCAAAACCAGGACAGAGGCTCAGATACAGATACAGGCTCACGAGGAGGGATCAACGGGACTGTTCGTCCTGAAACGGGGTGCTCAACCCACCGCCTGGGAAAAGGAAGTCATGGGTGGGTAGAAGGGCCTTGGAGGCTGGGGGGAAGCATTGCATGGGGGACAGAGGCAGGTCTGGGAGCCAGTGCAAACTGGCTGGTGTCTGGTGGTGGTAGAAGCAGGTGAGGGGTAGGTGGGACCCGGGGGCTTTCTTTGAGCCTCGCCGAAACCCCATTTTAGGTTCAGGGAGCTAAAGTCCCCTCGCCCCCTCACCAGACCCCAGCAGTGGGTAACAAGAGCCTAAAAAAAGAACAGCTGGATGTCCTCATGTAAGAACAGCTTAGGGACCCCTCTGAGCACCACGTGGACAGTATCTGGGCTGTAGGTATGCACCTGCACACGTAAGCCTGCTCAGTCTGCCGAAGCTATGTTGCAGGGCAGGGGTATGTGGCTCGTGCATAAGGCTAGCACTTTCTGAGTCCTCACTAGGTGTCAGGGACTTACTCAACTCTGAGGGATTATTTTATTTGGATCTCTCAATGGGCTTACAAGTTAGGTACGTTTTACAAACGGCCTATAAAAGGAATGGGTATAGAGGTTAAGCAACTGACCCAGGGTCACACAGCTAGCAAGGATTTGAAGCCAGGAAGTTTAAAAACGAGAGCTTGTGCTAACCACGGCCCACACCACCCTTTCTCTGGGTTCGCTAGTTGAGTGTGTGGGGCACGTGCCTGTCAGTGCACGTGTGAGTGTGCAGGGCAGGTACTCCCCTCAGATGGCCACTGTGTCACCCCTACCTCCCCGTGTGGGGGTGGGGGGCTGGTGGTGCAGCGCCAGATTCCAATTTACAGAATAATCCCTGGGCGCCTGATTCTTGGGGTGTGGTGGTATAGCCACATCAGGGTTTATCCCTCGGCCCCACCGCGGAGAAAGCTTCCAGCGCTTTCCTGCCCCAACCGCAAATCCCCTAATGGGCTGGGAGCCTCCCAGGTGTGTGGGGAGCCAGGCCGAGCTGCTTTTCCTGAGCCAGCAGAGGCCTGAGGCCCAAGGCCCGAGGCCCACCGGAGGCCCGGCCTCACAAGCCCGCCCGTGCCCGATCGAGCTGCACCCCCACACTCGCCTCGATGTCCCTGACGTTGTGCATGAGCTGGTAGGCGATGTCCTTGCAGCCCTGACTCAGGGCCTCCGGGGGCATCTCGTTGTCTGAGTACCAGTCGCGGTCAGCAGAGTGGGCGTAGGCGGCACTGGGGGTGGCGTGGTTCACTCTCGTGGTGGTCACAATGCCCACAGATTTGCCTGGGGTGCGGGAGAGGACAGTTGGCTTTGTCTGGGAATGGGGATGTCCCAGCTGCCTTCTCCCTCCCTCTCCTGACTAAAGACTGGCTTCCCGTCAGTTCAACAGACTGCCTGGGCCTCAGTCTCCCCACCAGTACTGAAGGAAGGGGTTGGTAGGCGGAGTGGTGGCTTCTGAATATCTGGGCAGCACAGCTCAGACACTCTGCCTCTGTGGCCCTCCCCTTCTTGAGAGCCCTCAAGCTGTGAGCGCCTGGGCCAGAATCCTCCCCTCCATCACTCACCCCACGGACCCTGCCTGGGTCCCCTGGAAGAACACGGGGGCTCTCCTAGGGGCCCTCAGGTGGTGTGGCTCTGTCACTTTCCCAGTCAGCCTCATACTCTGACCCCAGAGGTCCTGGGACACGGGCCAGGGCCTCCCCTGCTTCCAGGGAGAAGAAGAAGGGAGAAGTAGACACTGAACTCCCACCGGGCTACGTCCCTTACCTTTTCCTCACACCAGATGTATGAGGGGGCAAGGTTTTCATGCTCGTTTTAGAGTCAAATAAATAGACTCAGGCAAATGAGCCGGGACCAGAACCCACAGCTGAGTAACCCCCTAAGCCACTAGCCCACCCTGTCATGGAAGGGATCCCATGAATATCTCACAGATGCCCAGACATCAAAGCTGGAAGATCCCTGGAGAGCATCTTTCTCTGCCCTCTCCCCATTATACAGTGGGGCAGACTGAGGCCCAGATACAGCTGGGCCCCATTCCCTGCCACTACCCCCACTCACCAGAGTCCTTGGCCCAGCGCAGGATGGAGGTGACTTCGTTCCCCTGAGTTGTGTTGCACTGGGTTCTCTGGGTGGCTGCGCTCACCCCCACGGTGCCCTCGTTGGCCTTGACCCCACATAAGTAGGCGGTGGCGGTGCCTGCACTGTCCGGGACCTGAGCGTTGGTGTTGTATGTCTGCAGGTGGGAAAGGAGGGGCAGGAGTCGGCCGGGCCTTGCTGGTGGCCTTCACATCACCCCCACTCACACCGTGGGGGCTGGGGCATGATGGAGACAGAGGCCTCCTATGGCCTTGGCTGAGCCCTGCTACCTGCAGAGGTCCCCCCAGAGCCACAGCATCACCTGGCTGCCAGCTTCCTGCCCCCACTCCCTGTGCCCTGGCAGCCAGGGCAGCAGGAAGGGGCGAATACAACCCTCCAACATGCAGAGGAGTGGGGGCTGGTCACTCAGGCCTCCCTCCGGGTCTGGGGCCATGGAAGCCAGCAACGGGGAGGCGGAAGCAAGTAAGTCCGGAGCAGGGCGGGGGGGGGGGGGGGGGGGGGGGGGGGGGGGGTAAGGGGGGCGGGGGGGGGTAAGGAGGGGGCGACAGGGCTGCTGAGTTCTTGAAAAAGTGAGGTGAGGGAGGCTGGGGAAAAGGAAGGAAAAGGGAAGAGAAGCGAGATCTAGAACGGAGGAAATGAGGAAGAGCCCCCCTCCCCCATTCAGACTTCTAGCTGAGACCCTGAAACTATTTGCCCGTCTTCCTTCCCACCAGCCTGAGAGCCACGGAAAACATTCCAGGCCCTGCCATTCCCCCAGCAGTGAGCCCTGGGCCTGATCTAGAGGGTCCAGAGGATCAGTATCACAGAGCACCACCAGCACCAGCCCCTACGACCCCAGCAGCAAGAGCCGTAGGGAGAAATCTAATTCACTTCCGGAGGCGCCTGGGGAGAGAACGAACACAACGGATCCGGATCCGGCGCGCAAGCATATAAACTGCGCGATTCCGTCTACAGCAAGGACAGAAGCAGAGCCGCTCATCTGCGGTGTCGGAAGCCAGTGGGCGTCGGGTGGGGGGTGGAACGAGGGACTGGAGGAGAGCTGGGGGACTCTTGGCGGCTGTCACGTTCAGTGTCGCAGCCTGGACGCTGGTCATACGGACACGTGCGGTTTATACGCTGGCGCACGCACGCTCTCCTCTGTGCGCTTCATACTTCAATTGATTTTTAAATCAATGACTAAAACCCTCAAAATAAAGTCTCGGGAAGCAGCTGCTGCCATGCCCATTTCACAGGGGGGCCCCCCCCACGGAGACCCCAGGAGGGCTGACCGCCTAGCCCGCAGGCTGGATTCCCCTGCCCTTCCTCGGTGCTGCGGGCTTGGGGCCAGAGCTCACCTTGGAGAGGGCCACGTAAGGGAACTTGTCCATCTCCAGCCTGGTCTCCTCCCCGGGATTGTGGTGGAGCTGACCCTTGAGGATGCGGGCGGCCGTCACCGTGGAAACACCCATCCCTGCGGCAGGGGAAGGGGGCGCCTCAGTCTCTCGGGCTCCCCGCCTCTCCATCTCGGGCACCTATAGAACTCTAGTTTTGCCAGGCCTGGCTGGGCACTGGGCACCGGAGCACGGCTCTGTAAATGTGACCAGGAGGCCCCTTTCTCCCTTCCCTCCCCAGACCCTCAGGGACCGCCTGGCAGAGCAGACCTCTTGGGTCCACAGCCTGGACCCCCATCCCCTTTAAACATGCCTCCCAGGGCCCCAGCCTCTTCAACACAGCCTGGCTCCCCAGGCCCTTCCCTAGGTGCCCCCACCCAGCCCTCTCCTTCGGGCCCCCAGGCCTCACCATCTCCCAGGAACATGATGACATTCTTAGCCACGTTGGTGTTGAGCTTCTGAAGCCTTAGGGCATTTTTCAGGGTCTGTTGAGCTTGGTCCCTCCAGTACTTGGGGTCTTTCTCTTTCTCTATATAGACAGAGAGGCAGAGTTATCCGGCAGGGATGGGGGACAGCTTCCCATCCCCAGACATTACAGACCCCCAACTTCTCGTGCCCGAGGGCAGGACTGCCTGGACTTGGGGGAGGAAGCAGCAGCCAGTCTCAGACAGTCTCAGACGGCTACCAGGTGGCTTGTCGACAGTTGCCAGGCCAACCCTCCAAACAAGCCTGTGGACGCTGGGCCTTCTCCCCATGTCTCAGACTGAAGAAACCGAGGCCCAGAGATGCCAGCCAACTTGCCCAAGGCCACACAGCTCTGGCTCCACTCTCCAAAACCCATGCTGTTTCCTTCCACCCAGTAGAGACATTCTGCTAAGGCAGCAAATGAATTAATTGTGCAAGCACAATCGGGAGGGTAATGTTTAATCTGTCCGAGAGAACTACTTTCACCTGAAGGAGTCCCCAGATGTATCCAGCCATCAATGATCAACTCTGCTTGGCTTAATCATTAAAGTCAGCAGAAACCTGAGTTACCAACAGCATCGATAGCAGTACTGGAAAGCAGGACTTGCCTTTTGTTTAATGAATCAAATTTAAAGTAGCCACGCACAATGTTATTCCTGTTAGGATAAATTAGCAAAGAGCCTGTTCTGTGTCCCTAACCTTGAGAAACCACGGGAACCAGGAATGCTCTCCTCCCCGCCCCCATCCCCGCCCCCCATGTGTCCAGTAGTCCAGAAAGAATGCAACTGTAGTGCCTGACAGACTTCAGTGGAAACCACAACTACGCCAAGTACCCCCGTGTGGCCAGGTCACCTCCCTGAGTCTCCATTTCCTTCCCTGTCAGATGTGGTTCTTTGTCTATTCCTCCCAGGGTCACGAGGAGGGCTGGATTCGAGAAATTGACTTCCTGACCCACAGGAGATCAACATTCCCCGCCCCCACCCCCAGTAATTCCAGGCCAGAACTGGAATCCCCTCACCCTTCATTTTTCTTTTTAGGTTTATTTTGTTTATTTTGAGAGAGAGAGAGAGAGAGAGAGAGAGAGCAAGCAGAAGGAGGGGCAGAAAGAGAGGGAGGCAGAATCCCAAGTAGGCTCCGTGCTGTCAGCACAAAGCCCGACGTAGGGCTCAATCTCAGGAACCATGTGATTGTGACCTGAGCCAAAGCCAAGAGTCTGAGGCTTAACTGACTGAGCCACCCAGGCACCGCCTGGAATCCGTTTCTCTTGCAAGCAGAGGCCCAGGAGCCAAGCCCACCTCCTCACCATGGCAGCCTCCAATGCTGCCACTCTTCCGAAGGTATCTGCTGAGCTCACCAATTTCAGACCCCACAGGCGGAGTCCCCAGCTGGAGTCTTGAGAGCCTCGGCCCTTCTATCTAGCTGTATACCTTTAGGCAAATTCTCTCCATTTGAGTTTCTGCCCCCCAGGAGAACGGGAGTGCATAGACAGTTTTAGGACTGAGATGACGTCTCAACAAATGCCTGTCTCAACAAATGCCTGAGCCAGTGGTTTTGATCAGGGATCCCACTGGCTCAGCGCTGGTTCCCATCTCCTTCCTGCCTCCCTCCACGCATACCACAGTGGCAAGGCTTTGGTCAAGGAGCTTCTTCGGCCATTTGGGTGCCATCTGGGTGGTGATGAACTTCTTGCCGTCTCGATTTTCCTATAACCAGGCCCTCCCTCCCCCTTCCCCAATAGCTTGGCAGACCCCCAGGGGCTGGACTGGCATCAGCCTCCCTGCACTTATTCCTTCGTCTTGACTCAAGCTCTGATCCCAGTTTGCCAGTTTTCCCACTGTGGTTGGTCCCTGGGGACTGAGAGACTGTTCGGTCTTTTTCACCAGAGCCACCCTAGGGCCTGAACCTGAGAAGGGTTTAGTGGATGTCAAACCAACTTCATTGTCAGGGGACTGACTTAAGCAATCATGGCTTTGGACAACCAAGTATCAAAAGGCCATTGTTTTTGGAGAACATTAAATGACATGCACAAATGCTCAGAATATAATGCCACATGAAAAGTACTTGTCAATGTGTACTGTATAATTCCATTCACATGAAGTTTAAAACAGGCAGAACTCATCTATGGTGGCAGGAGTGAGCCTGTGTCATTTTGGCTTGGGGGTAGGGTTGCTTGGGGAGCACCCAGGAAGGCCCTTAAGTGTCCCAAGACTGGAAATGTTCTGTCTTAATCTGGGTGGTGGTTACAAGGACATACAATACGTAAAAACTCATCAAGCTATGCGTTTTAAATTGGTGCACTTTACTTTAAGCTATACTTAAAAAAGAGCGAGAGGACAAGCTAATGCCATCACACACCCAATGGAATGTCTAAAAAGGAACAAATACCAAAGATTGAATTGCTGAATATTTGAAGAGTTTTCATTTCGTTGCTTTTTCATCTTTTCACTTTTCATCCATCTGTTTCATGCACCTTTCACCCAGGTGGGCTATGAGTGCTGAGAAAGCAGGGACTTGGTCTTAGAGCCACTGCTGGTCCCCAAGGATACACACTGAAAGGCACCATGGGACCACAGAGGGGGGAGGAAGGCCAGTCCCTTCCCTGAACGCTAATTTCCTCACCTGTTGAAAATATTTTTGGGGTGCCCGGGTGGCTCAGTTGGTTAAGCGTCCAACTTTGGCTCAGGTCATGATCTCATGGTTCACGAGTTTGAGCCCCACGTCGGGCTCTGTACTGACAGCTCAGAGCCTGGAGCCTGCTTTGGATTCTGTGTCTCCCTCTCTCTCTGCCCCTCCCCCACTCCCTCCCTCTCTCTCTCTCTCAAAAATAAATAAACATTTTAAAAAAAGAAGAAAATATTCTTCCTAAGAGAACCCACTCCCTGCCTGACACTGACTATACTGTGTGATTTTTTTTTTTAATTTTTTTATTTTTGAGAGAGATAGAGACAGAATTCGAGTGGGTTGGGGCAGAGAGAGAGGGAGGCACAGAATCCGAAGCAGGCTCCAGGCTCTGAGCTGTCAGCACAGAGCCTGATGTGGGGCTCAAACTCACGAGCTGTGAGATCACGACCTGAGCTGAAGTCGGCCGCTCAACCGACTGAGCCACCCAGGTGACCCAATACTGTGTGATTCTTATAACAGATGTAAGGAGGAGGAATTACTGTCTCCACCCGGCAGATGGAGAAACTAAGATTCTGGGAGGGCAACCAGGGACTTCTACCCACATAGTGGACTGAGCCAAGATGGGCTCCCTTCTTCCACTTGGGGCTGCTGCTGAGTGGCCCTGGGGTGTCTGACCAGATACAGGTCTAGGTTGGTAACGTGCATATGTTACTTTGGAGCTATGGAAGGGATGGGGAAAGAAAGCCAGTCTTGAGAAACGTGGATAACACTCCAGATCTGAGCCCGGTCTAAGTGGGGGTCCAAATTTATAGTGTAAGAACTCAAAACTGAGGAATTAACTTGTCTAGAAAAAACTTGTCCAGAATCAGTTGAAGAATCAAACACAACACTGCACCATAGAAACACTTCTAGGTTAGTCTCCAATACCTAACAAAAAATGAAATTATCAAATTCATCAGCAAAAATTACCAACCACAAGGAAACGTATCACCATGAGAGAGAGTTAAATAGACAAAACCAACAGGAGACTTAGCCTCCCAAGACTTGGGATAGTTTATGCCCCAATTAAGGAAGAGGAGGATAATATAAAAAGAGTGGCCCGTCCAACATTAGGACGTGCAGTAGCAGAGCTGGGGGCTCCTGCTCTGTGAACATTTGTCTGCAGCTGTTAACTTGGACAGTTCTATGACCTTCAACATAGACACTGCCCTCATCCTATCCCACCTGCACCAGGTTTCCCCACCCTTCCGCCTGGGTCCTCCATCATACCTGGCACTAAGGAGTTGGTAAGGCAGGTGCCAATGGCCAGCACCAAGAATGGAGAAATCATGGTGCACTCCAAGACCTGCCTTCTCTCTTGGGCCCAGAGGTATGACCAACGTGGGTGGGAGGGGATGGGCTGGCAGTGGTCAGATGCTAACCGATGTTCCAATCCTAGAAATTAAAGGGGGAAAAAAAAAAGACATGTGGGCCACAGCTCCAGAATTCATTCGTCCATCCACTCATACTTTCGCTTATTCATTCATTATATGTTGAGCACTTATCACCAATCAGGCGCAGGGCTAGGCGCTAGGATGTAAACCCCAGTGGTCCCTCCCTCAGGAAGCTTAATCACATACAGTTGTGGCAGTATAATACACGAGTTCCATGAAGCAAAATGGTTCCTTCCCCATTTTCCAAGTGAACTCCCACTCTCAGTCCGTCTGGAGCCTGGAACCCACCAGAGTTCAGTCTTTCTGTATAATGCTTCCCAAAATGCAGCATGCATTTTGGGCTCTTAGAGGGTTTGCTAAAATAGACCCAGTATCCACCTGCCATCGCCCAGAATCTAGTGCGGTTCCAACAAGCTCCCAGGTAAGGATGCTCCTGCTCCTGATTCTGAACCAGTCTTTAGCCTTTGAATTACCTTTCCCAAGCACATTGGAGACACAACAGAGTCCACCCTTTGTTAGAGACAACCACACTTGCCACATTCTCTTCTAGAGCTTGTCATTTATGGTGAGAGATATAAAAGGAATAGAACTGATATACAGGAAGATTGGCTGCTGAAGGTGCCCATTTCTGGGTGGTGACATTTCAGATGACTCGGTTGCTTTTTCATTGTCTTTTCTGCATTTCCCAAATAAAGATGTTACCTTTATAATTTTAAAAAACTGTTACACACACACACACACACACACACACACACACACTCTAGAAGGAAATACATCAAAACATTAACTGTGGTTTTTTCTGGGCAGGAAGACTATGAATGATCATTTCCTCTTCTCTTTATTATTATTTTTTTGAATTTTCCAAATTGCCTAAAATAAGCATGTATGAAATGGCATAAGAAAGTTTTTAAACTGTGGTCATACTGTCAGGATCACAAAGGATAACCCCAATTGCAGCTGAGAAATGTACTAACCCTGTTGTGCACAAATGTTGCTGGAAGATGAGAAATTTTAAATGGCAAGAGTCTCACAGGATAATAGTACTGCCACCAAAACCCAGATAAAAATGATCATTCCATTTGTCGTGGGAAACGGCAACAATGCTCGACATTGTACAGTTGAGTGTCACGTTAGATAAGAAACCACTCTGCCCCTAGAAAAGGGGATCTTGATTCAATCTTTAAAACGTGCGTCCGGCATTTCAGTGCCCAGAGGTGAGGGCTCACCGGTATCGCACCCACAAAACACCCAGCAGTCACCAAATGTGCACCCCTGTGCTTTTTACCACCCCTCTTCCACATCCATCTGGCTCCCTTAAAAACCCAGCTTGATGGGGCAGGAGGGAATTGAAGGGAAATACTCTACATCTGACATCTACCAGCACTTAACTCTGAGGTGGAATTTCAGACGATTTCTGATTTCTCTTTTTTTTTTAAATTTTTTTTTTATGTTTTATTTTTGAAAGACAGAGCGTGAGCAGGGGAGGAGCAGAGAGAGAGGGAGACGTAGAATCTGAAGCAGGCTCCAGGCTCTGAGCTGTCAGCACAGAGCCAGATACAGGGCTTGAACTCACTAACTGTGAGATCATGACCTGAGCCAAAGTCAGATGCTTAAGCGACCAAGCCACCCAGGGGCCCCCTGATTTCTTTTTACTCTACTTTTGTTTTCAAGTGTTTCTAGAGTAAACCCTAACATCAGAAAAAAATGTTAGTAAATTGATATACAATATCGGGGTGCCTGGGTGGCCCAGTCGGTTAAGTGTCCGACTGTTGATTTCACCTCAGGTCATGATCTCACGGTTTGTGAAATGGAGCTGTGCGTTGGGATTTTCTCCTTCTCTCTCTCTCTCTCTCTCTCTCTCTCTCTGCCCCTCCCCCACTCACGTGTGCTCACTTTCTCTCTTAAAATAAATAAACTTAAAAAAATTATTACACAATATCAATACATTATAATATTATTCCAAATGGCTTAAAAACCAAAGTCGCCTTCTTTCAGGAAGCCTTCAGGATGGCCACTCGTTCCAGTGGCCACTTCAATCACCGTATGAAGGTATCTGTTTTGAAAGTAACTCTTTTCTGGTCCATCTCCGCCGCCACACTGGGAGTCTCTAAAGGCAGGGACTTTGCCTTGTTTGTTCATACTCCAGTGCTCGACACAGTAAATACTGACATCAGATGAAAGCTAATGCTCTAAAGAGGGAGGCAGGGGGAAGGGAAGAAGCAACCCCAAATCCTTCCTTTGCGTGTGCAGAAAATGCAAGGAGATGATATTCCTAGAGCAGCCATTCACTGCTGGAGGAGCGTAGACTCGTACAGCCACTTTGGAAAAGCAGCATCAGGGCTTCTGGGTGGCTCAGGCGGTTAAGCGTCTGACTTCAGCCTAGGTCACAATCCTGCCATTCTGGAGTATGAGCCCCATGTCAGGCTCTGCCTGTTTCAGATTCTGTGTCTCCCTCCCTCTCTCTCTCTCTCTTCTGCCCCTCCCGTACTTGCACTCTGTCTCTCTCCCTCAAAAAAAAATAAGCATTAAAAAAAAGAAAACTGGCAGCATTTACCAAAGCTGACACTGTACCTATGCCCTCTAACCCATTTATCTCCAACAGAGACACACACACACACACACACACACACACACGCACGCACACGCGTGTGTTCACCAAAAGACATCTATGAGAATATTCATATCAGCCCTGCTTGTAACGGCCTCAGAATAGTTCCATCTTCAGCAGGATGGATAAATACGTTGTGTGGGTTCACAGGCTGGAAAACTACACAACAGTGAGTATGGACAAATCCATACAACAACATCTTGCAAAGGGAAGGTTGAATGACGGAAGCCAATCTGAGAGTACAGAAGTCACGATAAAGTATAGACAAAGCTAGGTGTTAGAAGACAAGATAAAGGTTACACCTGGGGTTGTGGAGACCGAAGGGGGCACAGAGGACTTGTGATTGATCTGAGAGCTAGTTACATGGGTGCATTCTGTCTGAAAACCCAATAAGCTGTCAATGTATTGATAAGAACACTTTTCTTTTTCTTTTTTTTTTTTTTTTAACATTTATTTATTATTGAGAGACAGAGCATGAGCAGGGGAGGGGCAGGGAGAGAGGGAGAGACAGAATCTGAAACAGGCTCCAGGCTCTGAGCTGTCAGCACCAGAGCCCGACGAGGGGCTCGAACTCACAAACCGCAAGATCATGACCTGAGCCAAAGTCGGACGCTTAACCGACTGAGCCACCCAGGCGCCCCGATGAGGACACTTTTCTGTATGAATGTATATTATACTTCAATAAAATAAGAGCTCTACTCTCTGAGAGCGTACATAAACGATCTATAAATAATCTATAAACACAGACAACATGAAAATGACCTGTGTACTGCACTTCACTGTTTATAATGACTTTCACCATGATTTCTCACTAATAACCTATGTAGTGGACAGAGGGGATCTATGATCTCCTTTATTATTACTATTACTATTATTATTATTATTATTTGCTATCATCTCCTTTGTGAAAAAAATCAAGGCTCATGATAGTGCACCATGCACTGAGAAATAGGACTTAATTCTCTCTCCATCCAGTACAAACAAGAAAATAAGGAAAAATAAAAGTGAAGGGTGGCTCCAGGAGATCTACAGGGCTCATCCAGCCTGCATGATTATTCTTATTTCTCTTCCCTGCTAGCCTGATGCTCTGTGAGAGTAAACACCACTCCACATCTTTGAATCCCCAACCCTACGCACACAGAAGCAGCTCTGTAAATGCTAACTTAATGAAAAGCCTCAGGATTCAGGCTGGAATGCTCTGGAATTTTGACCCCAGGGATGTGGTCTTTAGACCCCTGTCCTAGAGACAGACAGGTGCCTTCTTCCACTGCCTCTGCCCGAAAAGGAGAGGGGGTTGGAATCTAAAGCCTTCAGAAGCCAGAATCTGCTCTGCTGGCTCCCGCTCTTGCCCCCACCCTGAGTCTCCAAGTCTGCTCTCTCGCAGCCCTGGTGATGGACTCCGTGGGGCCCAGTCTGGGGCCGCAGAGGCCCCAGCTGCCCACCACCCTCTGCCAATGCTCTACGAGCTCAGAATGGAGCCTCCAAGGGCGAGCCAGCCCCACTGCCCCCCACCTCCCAGCTGGATGGTCTCTGCCAGGCTCCCAGCTACATGCCCTGATTATTCATGACAATTATGCAGAAGTCCTGACTGGGCTCTGGCCCCTGGAGAAGGAGCAACTACTTGGCAGGTCAGGAGAAAGAGCAGAGGGGTGGGCCTGGGCCCTAAGGACTGAGCTGGGGCAGAGGACATGGGAGCCCCTAGGAGTCAGGAAAAAGCCAGTCCTGGGCGTCTAGGTCTCAAAACGCCCAGGACAATTGCCAGATAAAAATCACTACCATTCCTTGGGCACACACGTTGTGCTGAACACTGTGCTAACTGTTGACATCTGTGATTTTACTTAGTCCTCACAGCAAGTATTGTTAGCCCGCTTTACCGTTTAGGAAACTGAGCAGAGGATCTCAGCTATCCGTGGCCAGGTGCAATTCAAGCCCAGGCTGACTCAGCCTTTCTGGGCCTCAGTTTCCCCACCACGGAGAAGGAGAGAGACCAGCGCCCGCCCGCCCTTTATTCCACAAGAGCAAATAGTAGACAAATGAGTTTAGGGCAGGAGATCTGGAGGCAGGGGAGTTGGGCCCTGGTGAGTTCTCCTACCTGAGGGGCCTGGCCAGGCGGCAGGTGAAAAAAAAGAGCAGGCTTAATGTCAGTATCAGGAGGAGGAGGCTGAGGACCGCCGTGAGGACCATGTCCAGGGTGGGGGACAGAAGGGTCATCTTGAGGCACAGAGGGCCCCACAGGGCAGCCTCAGGACCCTGCAAACCCCCGGTCACCCTAGCCTTGGATGCTCGCTCCAAAGCCCTGGCTCAGTGGCTGTGACCTGGCTTTGTTCCCTGGGGTTAATCTTTGGGGATTAGCCCAGGGGGGATGAAGCAGGAAGGGGGGCACAGCCCGTGAGGCTCCCCTCCCCCAAGCCAGGCCTTCCCCACATGATGCGTGTTCAACTTTGTTCATTCATTCTTCATTCCCAAACATTCAGTGAGCACCTGCTGTGGACCTGGCTCTGTTCTAAGTACCAAGGAGTCATTGGGGGAACAGGATAGATATGGTCTCTGTCATCTTGGAGATTCCTGACTGGCCAGGGTAGAAAAAGCACTTACTACGACGCACCAGCCATTGTGCCGGTCACCCTGTGGGATAAAAGCACAGAAGGAAGGGATGCCTGGCCGGCCCAGGTCATGGCTGGCTATTCCTCTGAAGCAGCAACAGTGGCTGTTCCACCCCCGTTTACAAGCCCAGGAATGAGACTGCACCGAATCAGCCAGAGGGGTGAACTTATGTCCAGATTAAGAGGAACTATTCTTATTGGGGGCCAACCGTGTGCCTCACCCCATAAGAGAGGCTCTAGCAACGCTGCTTGCAAATGAAGGCAATAGAAGCTCAGAGGCGTGACGTCAGAGTTGGGATTTGAACCCAGATCTGCCAACCTCCGTAGCCTGTAACCCCAAGCCCTGCACTGCCTCAGAACTGGGACAGCAGCAGCCCCGCAGGACAGCAGGGAGGCTCCAGGGAATCACTGCCAGGTGCTGGCTCAAAGCCACCTGTCACACACACAGGCTGGAGGTAGCTGAGATGCTGCCTGCCCGGAGGGTCCCTTTCTGCTTCCAAAGTCCCCCCTTTCCATATTTATCTCCCTTTCTCCTGCGTTCCAACATCTCATCAAGTGAGGATGGTAGTGATAGTTCCCATCTTACAGATTCAGAAACTGAGGCTCAGGAGTGCCTGTGTGTCCCAGTCAGTTGAGCATCCACTCTTGCTATCGGCTCAGGCCATGATCTCACAGCTAGTGAAGAGCCTGCTTGAGATTCTCTCTCCCTCAAAAATAAACATTAAAAAAAAGAAGAAAGAAACTGAGGCTTAGAGAAGTGAAGCCATGAGACACGTCCAGAGCCCAGATGAACACCAGCCTGTGTGCCTGTGAGACCAGGCCTTTTCTGATTACACTTCCTGCCATCTGGGACACCTCAGACCCCATGATACAAAGCACTCACGGTCATGGCACAAAGCACTCAAGGTCAGCACTCATGCCAAGAGAGGGCCCCTCTTTCTGGTCCCAGAAAGGCCACTAAGCTCACCACGAACACAGGAAATCCAGTGGTATCACTCCATGAAAGCCTTGTCTTTCTCAATAGGCCCTTACCTCAAATCGTGTCAGACCCTCACAACACCCCAGTGATACAAGCAGGGTTGGCTCGTTGGCCCTGTTGACAGGGAAACTAAGACTCATCAGTACCGTCACTTGGTCAGCTGTCACATGGCCAGCATGTTTGGGCCTGGCCCCACCTCCCCCCGCTGTGTGATGTTGGGTCAGTCCCTGCACCTTTGACCCTGACACCCATTGCCCTTTCAGGAGAGCACCTGTAGTGTCCCAGACACTGTGTGACATACGGGGCCTCAGTTTAGTCCTCATTAACAACCCTGAGCTGGATAATTTGTCCCCCTCCCCAATGAGAGAAGAGTGGCCTGGGCAGTGTTGGGATGTGGGAGGGGGGCAGACAGTGGTGATGATCCAGGCTTACACAGATGAAAGGTGCTAAGCCACGCCCTGCATGGGACTCCTCACAGGACCTACCCGGAGGTCACCCCTGCTGCGGGGTCTGTCCACCACAGCTCACCCAGAGACCCTCCGGGCCCACCCAGCTCCCAGGGCTGGGACAGCTCTAAGGCTCCCCCACCCACCAGCCTCACAAATCAATACAAGTCTCAAGGAGGATCACCTTGTGCTCCCCAGCCTTACTCTGCTGGGCCAGAAGGCAGTTATCTGTCGTTAGGGAGCCTCCAGACTAGAAGTTGCTGACCTGGAAAGTCTGGGCTGTGGCGGGTCCTTTGAGCACATTTCCCCAAACCTACTAGGCCACAGGAATCACCTGGGGACAAATTGGAAAAAGCCCTATTCCCAAGTGGTTTGGGGGGGTGGTGGGGAGAGACAGACTGGGAAGAATGAGTGATGGGGGTGTTTTACAACGATTGGGAGGCAGTTAAGGGGCAGGTTCCCATATATGCAAAACTTCACCCAGGAGCCAGGAGCCCCCACCCTGCCTGGATTGCTAGGTACTGAGGACCTGATGAGGTTTGAGCGAAGGGAGTGTACAGGAAGAAAAGGGTGTGACGTATTCAAATTTTAAAAAGGAGATTAAAGATACATACCAACCCCCAAATTCCCATTCCCCTGCCCCCCCCCCCCACCAGACCTACTCAGTCAGAATCTCCTAGGGCAAGACGTGCTGAGTCATTCTGTGAGCAGATTAGTTTGGGAAATACACCTTTACACAGTGTCCCATTGCCCAGATGGGAAGACTGAGGCCTAAAGAGAAAAGACTTACCCTGGGTGCCCAGCTCCTACTCCCCCCACACAGGGAACAATCAGAACAGGCCAGAGCCAGCGCCCTCTGGGCTGTCAGCTGGGCCCTCCTGGCTCTGTGAGGGAGCTGTGGCTGCAGGAAGTGCTGAGTGCTCCCTGAGCTCCCAGCAGGCTGGGGATTGGGATGGGGGTTGGGGGCCGCCTACAATTCCAAACTGGGCTGAGGCAGCTGCCCAGGGAGGAACATTTCAGCTGCAGGGTCAGAGAGAGGGGACACAGAATCCCTCTCTCAGCCAAGTCTGGCGTTTCTGGCAAGCCTTGCTGGCCAGGACTTTATTCATTCACTGACGTAAGTTATTTATGGCCGCCATGAAGCAGCCTCTGGGTATAGGGCTCAGGAAGGAATGCGTGGTGGTCACAGTGGGCTGCAGGTCAGACCCAAGGAGGGGCTTCCCCAGAAGGAGGAGGGCCAGATGCCAGGGACAGGGCAAGGCTCAGACCTCAGCTGCTGACAGCACTCTCTCCCGGCAAAAAGCAGATGTGGGAGTGCCCAGGGAGGCACGATGTCAACCCTGCTCACTGCCAAGCCATTGCTGTCTTTAGGGCTCAGCTGAGACACCAGCTGTCCCCTGAGCACTTCCAGCCTCAGCAGCTCTGTACACAGCGTTCTCTGGTCTAGAATGTTCCCTGCTGTCCACTCCACGCATCCCTCCCATCATCCTTCCACCTTCCACAGAGCTGCCTTGCACCCCCGTCTCAGCCCATGTGGTAGTTCTGACTCTTTCTGAAGCTTCTGGAACCGGGGGCGCTCAAGGCCTTGGTCACCTCTATCAGAGCCTTAGAGAGCCATCAGTTGTCATTTCTTCCTGTGGCGTGAGCTCTGCTGATGGTGGCCGCCCCGTGGCCGGCAGAGTCTGGCACACAGCTGGGTGGCCAGGGAATGTCGGTAGGTGGGTTTGAAGGGTGGTGGGGTCAAGGCATGAGCGGCTGAAGACAGCTCAGCCGCAGAAAGAGCGAGCTGTGCAGCCAGGCCACAGGGTTCAGATCCTGCCTCTGCCCCTCTTGAGCCAGGGAGAGTAGCTAAGGGCCACGGACCCCCGGCCTGTGTCTGCAAAGTGGGAGGCTAACAGAAACCACAGGGTCGCTGTCAGGATTGTGTGAGTTAATAGACGGACAGGATTCAAACAGCCCCCAGGGCATGGTAAGTGTTCAGTGAATATCAGCCTGCAGCTAGGATGGGGGGAGGGGGGGCGGGACAGTGGGTAAGAAGAGCCCTTGAACGCCTGGAGCAGAAAACCGACAGACCCTTCTCTGCTGGCTCAGCTTGGCCAGGCAGGCATTAGCCCCCAGGGCTTTCCCACAGACCTGCTTGCCTGCAAGGCCCCACAGGACCTCCACTTGGCAGGAGGTGGGTATTTAACTAAAGGCAAGGGGTAGAGGTTCCAGTTCTCATGGTCCAGGGGCTCCATGTTTCCACATGGGAAGAGACAACCCACCAGAAGCAGTGCAACGTGTTCTTTTCCTCTTGAAGGGGAGAAAGAGAGAACCCCCAGGATCAGCCAGGAGGGTTCCACGGACAGAGTGGGAGGAAAGCCAGGCCGGAAGGACGGTGGGGGTTGAGGTGAACAGAGAGAGAGGGTGCCCCTGACAGGAGGGAGGAGGGGCAGCCCAGACCAGCCACAACGGGCTCTGCCTGCTGAGCTCACGGGGTCAAGAGCACACCCTGCATGTCTCCTGCCCGCTTTCATGCCAGCCCATCTTACAGGTTAAGACATTGAAGCTCAGACGGTCTGCTGCTTGCCCAAGACCACACAGCAGAGCCAGAATCAGAAGCCCCAAAGGCCTGGGCTCTGCAGCCAAAGCTTTTCTGGGGCTCCCTGGGGCATCTGGATGGTCTTCATGCCACAAACTGGCTCTGTGGGCAGAAGACTAGAGCCAGTCAAGGTTCAGCTGGTAGGAGAGCTGGCAGGGTGGGGAGTGGGGGGCGGGGCCCAGAAACCCATTCCTGGGAGCTCAGATGGCTGGGGCGCCTGGGCACAGGAGGGTCAGGGATGGCTCCTCTATGGGCACACGGGCTTCTACCATCCCACGGAGAAGTTACGTTCTGTCCCAGACCACCTTGTTCTGGGCCGAGCCTGGAAGCTGAGGGCAAGGGGAGGGGGAGGGGAGCATGTGCTGTGTGTTTCTAAGGTGTTTGCCACCCCCTGCACTTGGGTGTTTCATTCAGCACTCCTGCAGCAGAAGCCCCTCTGCTACCAGGAGACAGACAGACAGGACTGTCCATCCTTGCTCTCATCATCGACAACACGAAAAGGCAGGCACAGAGAGGGTACACGACCTCCCCAGGGCCACACAGCACACCAACGGCAGGCACAAGTCTCCACAGTAACCAGCTACAATCTGGGGGCTATTACTGGAAGCACAAAGCACTCTGGGAGGCCTCGCGTGGGTGCCAATGTCTTGGAATTCCAGACATGAATGATTTGTGTCATTGAAAAGAACAATTCAAACTGAGACTATTCTAAAAAAGGCCTTGTTTCGCACTTTGTCATTGTACCCTTAAATAATAGCAAACCTTTTCATAGCCCTTACTATGTGCCAACCATTGTTCTAAACATTTTACCTCTATTGCCTCATTTAATCCCTAAAACAACCTACCCCATAGGTGCTATTATTACCATTTTACAGGTGACAGAACAGAAACACAGAGAGGTTAAGTCCTTTGCCCGAGGTCACACCGCCAGTATTCAACGCTCCCTGTGGATGTTTCTGTCTTCCAGGGCCAAGTGTAAAAACTCCCAAGCAGCCTGGAAATGAACCACATTTGTTCTGGCTATGCCATGGACACTGTGCGTCTGTGGACGAATGGACCGCATGCAGCTGCTATTGGACACGCTCACTACATCCCATGTCACCCCAGCCCCTGGAGGAGGGTTCCTCAGCGCCACTTACAGAAGAGGGGTCGGGTGAGGGGATCTACCCGGGGTCATACATGGTGACACCCTAGACGCACGCCTCCTCCTCCCCCCCCCCCCCCCCCCGAAGCCTCCTATTCCAGCTGGTCCTCAGGCAGGTCACTGGACCACCATGGCTCTCTCTGCTCCCCGCCCCTCGAGGCCCACGCACCCTGGCGGCCTTCCCCTAGGAGAGGAAGCCGCCATTCCACAGGCCCCACGTGCGCCCTGAGAGAGGCCGTGACAACTCCGGATTGGGGAGATAGGCGGTGAACTTGTAGCCTGCTGGGTGCCAGCCAACACAAGCAGCATCCCTGGGTGGCATGTGCGGGGGGGGGGGGGGGGGGTCGCGATCACCCTGCTCGCGTCAGAGCAGGGAGGACACGGATGTTCCCAGAGATAGCACTCTGCAGCTGGCACTGGATAACAGCGTTCCTTACATTCCCAGAGAACCTTCCAGCAGCAGGAGGCGGCGGCTCCTGCTGCTATTGCATTTGCTGGTGACCCCAGGAGGTATCAGGGCAGGGATACCGCCCCCCCGCCCCCCAACAGGAAACCTGGGCGGGCGGAAGCGAGGGTCCCACCCAAGGGTGCACAGCTCGGCAGAGTCCCCATTGCTTACTGGTTTCACGACCTTGGGCACGTCACTTCACCTTTCTGGGCCTCAGTTTCCTCACTCGTGCAAGGGAGGTCATCGCAATGAGTGCCGCTGTCACTGTGCGATTGTAAGCATGAGAACACGACCAAAAAACCGGAAGATAAATACCGAGGGCTCGGCCCATGAAACACACAATAAACGTTAGCTGGTAGTAATAGGTACAGTGAGCGTGCCAGGCCCGGTTCTAAGTGCTTCGCATGCACCGACTCGCCTAACCCTCACAGCAGCACTCTCGCGTGTGTGATCGTTGCTCCCACTGTACAGAGAAGTTCAGTTGCTTGGCCGAGGTCACACAGCTATTAACAGGACGCTACGGAGACGGAAAGGGAAGGACTCTTAATGGAGCACCTACTATGTGCCGGAGCTTTGGGTTCCGCCTTCCAAGGATCCTGGGAGGTGGGAATTATCAGCCCTGGGTCAGAAGACAAAACGGAGACTCAGGAAATGGGCGGGAGGAGCAGGGTCACACAGCAACCGCGTGGGAGAGCTGGGATCCGGGCCAGGCCTGGCTGGCTCCACATCCAGCTTGCTACCGCCATCCGGGTCATCTGCCAGGGCAGCTTCCATCACCGATGGCACAGCGGAGGCCTCAGCCACCGCTAGGTACGGGGAGCCCCGCACCAGTGTGCTGCGTGATCTCATTCTGCCCGCGTCTGTGTGTGCCCTGCAGCGTTGGCTGTGAGTGCCACCCCACCACAGGTCCTGAAGTCAGGCCTCCGCCCCTGGTCCACGCCCCCTGGGCCCCCTCCCTCCCAGGTCAGCCTTTCTGGGTTTATAACTCCCCAGAGGGGCTGAGACGGGCAGGGGCAGGCCAGGGGGGGTACAAGTCAGTGTCCTGGCCAAATACTCAAGAGCTGTTTCCTCATTTGCGAAGCAGGGATAATAAATGCCATTCTGCCTCCAGTATCAGCTTCTTGGAAGGGAGGAACTTTGCAAACTGTAAAGTGCTCTGCAGATGTTCCTCTGGCTTTTCACATTCCTTCTGATGACGATCGTGGATATTTGCTGTAATCTCTGGCCACCCAGAATCCACTTCCCCTTCCTGACAATGCCCCAGTTTCCTTGGACAGCAACCCTCCCCCTTTTGGCCATGTGGTTTGGATGGGATTGATCTCACCCCCAGCAGCTGCAGGTGGGTCCTGACTGGCTTAAAGTGGAAGACTCTCTCCGCCTGGATGGTGTGTTGTAAGGGTGAGGCAGTGGGGAGGAGGGCTGTGTGGAGCCTGAAGATGAAGCAACTCCTTAGAAGGTGAACTAGACGCAGAGAATTTGGAGTCTTGGGTAACATTGCTTGAGTCCCTGGATGCAGCCATGCCTGAAGCTCGCTTCTGAACATCCAGGTTCCATGAGCCAATTAATACCCCTTATTGTTTGCCTTGGATTTACTGTTACTTGGAACATAGTCTGACCTTAGAACTCCAGTTCAGTCGGTTTCTCTGAGCCCCTTATAATGTAAGCAACCGCATCGTGTCATACTCAGCCAGCTGTTCCTACCAAAGGAAAAATCTTGCAAACAAGTTAAAGATGGGTCAGTAAAGTTCAAATGCATGGCTAAATAAAAGTCCAACTGAACACAAGGTAGGTTTTCTTTTTGGAATCTATAAACCCTCGGAACCGTGGGAGATCCTTGAACAGGACGTAACAACCCTACTACAGGCAGGACTGAGACCCTCCCCTTCCAAAAGTTGTTGTCAGTGGACGTTAGCTCTTGGATCACCACGTTCCAAGTGCCCCTGTGTTAGGGGCTGCAGGTGCAAGATCTTCCTTGTGGGACCTTCGGTCTAGTGACGATTGGTCATAATACACATTTTTACTGGGTTTTACACAAAAGCCCTAGGAGGTCGGAGTACAGGGGGATCCTGCTACACCCATTTCACAGAGGAAACACAGAGAGGTGAAGTGACCTGCCCGAGACCCTTCTGCTAAAGAGGGGCAAGGCCAGGCCATGCTGTGGGATCTGCCTGGCTCCAAGCCCAGTGCTTTTTCTCCTAGGCCTTTCGGTGCAGGGTTGGCATTGGGGGCTGTCATTTCTTTGAGGTAGTCTATTCTGCTTAGGGGAAGTCAGAGTGGTTTAAAAGTTAAAGAAGTGGGGCACCTGGCTGGCTCAGTTGGTAGAACATGCAACTCTCTTTTATTTTTATTTTTTTAATGTTCATTTATTTTTGAGACAGATTGAGAGAGAGAGAGAGAGAGAGAGAGAGAGAGAGAGAGTATGAGCAAGGGAGGGGCAGAGAGAGAGGGAGACACAGAATCCAAAGCAGGGTTCAGGCTCCGAGCTGCCAGCACAAAGCCCGATGAGGGGCTCAAACTCACGAACCTCGAGACCACGACCTAAGCATAAGTTGGATCCTCAACCAACTGAGCAACCCAGGCACCCCAGCAACTCTTGATCTCAGGGTTGTGAGTTCAAGCCCCACGTTGGGTATAGAGATTACTTTAAACAAAACAAAACAAAAAAATCACATACAAAAATTTAAAAATTCAATTAAAAAAAAAAAAAGGCTAAAGAGAAAGCCAAGTATCATGGCTTCCCTGTTTGCCTGAGGCTCTTGGCTCCTCAAGAAGCCCCAGTACTCAGGCCCAACACCTTTACTATCCTACGGGACTCACCTCCCACCGGCTGTAGCCAGAGAGGGACCAGGAACCACCCTGAAATCTAGGCCCCGAAGCCCCAAATGCTTTCCCAGGCAGCCCTGGACACCTCAAGCAAGCTTTCCGACCTCTACTCTACATTTCCAAGATCCAACTGATACTGACTCATCCCTATACACGAAGGCCCTTCCCTACTTGTTATCGAACCAACAATCAATCAGTTGACCGCTATTTACTGAGCACCTGCTATAGCCGGGGGCTGTTCTACTTGCAGAACCAAACAACCCAAATCCTGGCTGGGCTGCCGGCAGGAGCAGACAACAAAGAAGAAATAAAGTCAATAGGATACCACGTGGTGGAGGAAAAGGAGGGGGGTGGGGAGGAGGACATGGTGTTTGCAGTTTGCAGTTTTAAATAGAGAGGACAGAGAAAGGCTCACACAGAACTCCTCACTCCTCACCCCTCACCCCGTGGCTTTGCAATAATCCCACACAGCTGAGCAGGAGACTCCCAAACTGTAGATAAGGAAACTTCAGGAAGCTTCAGGATTAAATCTCAGGTCCACCTGCATATGCTAATCTAACCGGGGGTTACTGGGCTCCCCTATGCCCTCTCCCCTAACTCTACCAAATGGCACTAGCAGCCTTCTTGCAGATGACGCAACTGGGGCTCTCAGAGGTGAAGTCACATGCCCAGACCCGCAGGAGCACAAAGAGGTCAGGGTTCAACCCCAGTGCCACCCTCTGGAGCTGCGTCTTGGCAAGGCCCACATCTGCCTCCATCTTCAGCTCTGGGCTTGTCGAAACTCAGACCGCCTCTTTGCTGATTTCCTGTCCTCCGAGAGTCCCCCTCCCTTTCCCAGAGACCCTCTGGCTCTCTATCCCAGGTCATAGGAGCCCCTAATTGTCCAACCCACCCTTGTTCTGCCTCCTCAATTAACTTCTGGCCCATCACTAAACCCACATTTGCGTGAAATCTACAAAAGACAGCTTGTGAATGGCCAAGGGCAGGCAGACAGCTGGAATACATGTGTAGGGGGGTGGGGGAGCTTCTCACTGAGCTTTCCCATCTGGGTTTATCCGGTAATCCCCAAAACCCCCAACTAATCTTTCTGAACATGGAGCATAGTGGAAAGATCTTGGCCATGGAGAAGGTAGACAAGGGTTAAGTCCTGTCGGTGCAGCTTTGAAAGTGACTTTGCCTCTGGGGCTGCAGGTTCCTTATCTGTCAAACAAGGTTAGTCATCCCCATCTTGCAAGGTTGTTGTAAAGATAAGATGCAATGGAGAGTATCTGTTAAGAGATAAAATCCAATAGAAAGCGTATTTAGAAAACATTTAGCAGGGCACAAACAAAGAATTTGTTGAACCGAATAGAGATTTGCATAATGGTGAACCACCACCAACAGCATAACAATAGCTGCATTCATTGTGCTCTCACACTTTGAGGTAGGCACCCTTAGTATCAACCCCATTTTACAGAAGAGGAAAAAAAAGCACAGAGAGGTTAAGTCACTTGCCAATGATCACACAGCAAGCAGTGGTAGGGCTGGGACTAGGAACCCAAACTGTCCAACTCTGAAGTAGAAACTTAACCATGATGCTAGGTTAGCAAAGGAGGCATTGAAGTACAGTCACTAAGCGCTAACCCAGGAAGGGATCATAGGCAGCCCCACTCCAGGACCTTCACTCTTCACTACCGTGTCAGCTGGTCAGAGCTGAAAGAGAGTCTAGGAATGATCTACCCTAGGGGCTCCTGGGTGGCTCAGTCAGTTAAGCGGCAGACTTCGTTCAACTCAGGTCATGATCTCGCAGTTCATGAGTTCGAGCCCCACATCTGAATCTGCTTCAGATTCTGTGTCTTCCTCTCTTTCTGCCCCTTCCCTGCTCATGCTTTGCCTCTCCCTGTCTCAAAAAAAAAATTAAAAATAAAAAAAAAAAGGAATGATCTACCCTGACACTCATTTTTTTTTTCCCAAGCAGGAACCTAAAGAGGTAGTGTGACTGTCCCCAAAACTGACAGCCAGTGAATCGAAGAATCAGGACAAGCAGCCAGGTTTCCTAACTCCAGACTCCCATGCCATCACTGAGTATCACAGTGACCATAAGGGGCCATCAGGGAAGGAGTCTCAAGTATGCACCGGAATCTTTCCAGAAGTGGAGGGAAGACAGTCAAAGCAGAGGAAATAGCCCATGCAAAGTTCTGGGGGCCATGAATGTCTTTTTTTTTTTTTTTTTTTTTTTTTTGAGAATAGTGAGCTGTGAGGTGCATGCAAAGGGGCAAGGGCAGATGATGAGGCCAGTTTTTCATATTAAATATTTCCACTTTGGGGGCACTTGGGTGGCTCAGTCGGTTAAGCATCCGACTTCAGCTCAGATCATGATCTCACAGATCACGAGTTCAAGCCCTGCATTGGGCTGTTTAAATTGGTGTATGTAGGGGCTTGGTGCTACAGCCAGCAGAAGGAGCGGGGCCTAGTCTTTAGGGTGGTAGAAAATACTAAAATAGAAAACAAAATCGGATTTGAGTTCTGCTCTTGGCTCTTTGCATCAAGCCTTACCCCGCATACACTCCCGTCCCCAACAAGCCCAGTGCCCCAGAACAACCGAAGCCAGCGCTCTCACTTGGACGTCGGCAGCCCAGGCAGGTGGCATGAGTGTCTTCTGAAGTAAAGTCAGAGGTACAGCGGGCAAAGTGGGATTGCAGGAATCAAGAGGGAACTGACAGGCCTCCAGGCGCTATACCACCCGTTCCCTTCCTCATGGCTGGTGGGTTCTGACCTAACCAGACAGCCCCCTCCCCTGGCGGCTTCTTTCTGGAGTGCTGGAAGTGAAGCCCAGTCCTGTGGAGTTGGTTACCTGAGAGAGAGGAGTGGCTCTGCCAGACTGAGGGTCTCCACTCCAGGACTGTCATCTCCTTGGGTTCACTGGTGCTGACAGAGACTAGGGTCAGGCTTAGATTTTTAGCTCAGTGCGCAGCACCAGACAGAATAGCTGAGCCCCCCTCCCCTGCCCCCCGAGAAATGAGCTCACAGGTTAAAGAACAGGGAATCCAAGGAACACAATGGCTTCAAAACAAACTGATTAAAGATACCACTGGAATCAGCTGTATTCAACAGATGGACTGAGAATTTTAAATAAGAATTAGAGGGGCGCCTGGGTGGCTCAGTCGGTTAAGCGGCCGACTTCGGCTCAGGTCATGATCTCGCGGTCCGTGAGTTTGAGCCCCGCATCGGGCTCTGGGCTGACAGCTCAGAGCCTGGAGCCTATTTCAGATTCTGTGTCTCCCTCTCTCTGACCCTCCCCCGTTCATGCTCTGTCTCTCTCTGTCTCAAAAATAAATAACCATTAAAAAAAATTAAAAAAAAAAAAAAAGAATTAGAGGGGTGCCTGGGTGGCTCAGTCAGTTAAGTGTCCGACTTCAGCTCAGGTCATGATCTCACAGTTTGTGAGTTCGAGCCCTGCATAGGGCTGTGTGCTGACAGCTCAGAGCCTGGAGCCTACTTCAGATTCTGTGTCTCCCTCTCTCTCTTCCCCAACCCCACTCACTCTCTGTCTCTCTCTCGAAAATAAATAAACATTTTAAAAATTAAATAAGCATTAGAAACACAGAAAAGAAGGGAAGATATTCACAATATAAAAAAACAGTAAAGTGTTAGAGGACCCAAGTAAAAATATTCTGCATGAAAAGCCTGTCGAAATAACAAACATAATAGGTAGAGTAGAAATGGGGAACTGGGATACCAGATAGAGGAACACTTCCAAGAAGAGGCCAGGAAACTTTAGGAAACAGAAAATATGAAAGAGATGGTAAAACTTCAGTTAAAAAGTTAAACATCAGGGCACCTGAGTGGCTTGGTCGGTTAAGTGTTGGACTTCAGCTCAGGTCATGATCTCCCAGTTCATGAGTTTGAGTCCCTCATCAGGCTCCTTGCTTTTCTTTCTTTCTTTCTTTCTCTCCCCCACCCCCCACTTGCACTATAAATAAATAAATAAATAAATAAATAAATAAATAAGCTAAAACACCGCCCCCAACCTTACTCCATTAATTTGAAATGGATCATAAACCTAATTATAAAAGCCAGAACCACAAAGCTTCTAGAAGCAAACATAAGAGGCTATCTTTGTGACTTTGGGGAAGGTGACACCTCAAAAAGAAAAAACTGATAAATAGGACTTCATCAATAGTTAAAATTTCTGCCCATCAAAAGATACTATTAAGGGGACACCTGGGTGGCTCAGTCGGTTAAGTGTCCAAGTCTTGACTTGATCAGGTCATGAACTCACGATTTGTGGGTTCCAGTTGGGCAGGCTTGCTGCTTTCAGCGTGGAGCCTGCTTCAGATCCTCTGTCCCTCTCTCTCTCAGCCCCTCCCCCGCTCACAGGCGCATGCATGAGCGCTCCCTCCCTCCCTCTCCCTCTCTCTCAAAAATAAATAAGCATTAAAAAAACAAAAAAAACAAAAAAAAAAGGAGGGAACGTGGGTGGCTCAGTCAGTTAAGCATCCGACTTCAGCTCAGATCATGATCTCACGGTCCACGAGTTCAAGCCCTGCATCAGGCCCTGTGCTGACAGCTCGGAGCCTGGAGCCTGCTTTGGATTCTGTCTCCCTCTCTCTCTGACCCTCCCCCACTCACACTCTGTCTTTTGCTATCAAAAAAAAAAAAAAAATGAATAAACGTTAAGAAAATTAAAAAAGCAAAAGAAGGGGGCGCCTGGGTGGATCAGTCGGTTAAGCGGCCGACTTCGGCTCAGGTCATGAGTTCAGATTCTGTGTCTCCCTCTCTCTGACCCTCCCCCGTTCATGCTCTGTCTCTCTCTGTCTCAAAAATAAATAAACTTTAAAAAATTAAAAAAAAAAAAAAAAGCAAAAGAGGTAAAAAAAAAAATGATACCATTAAAAAAGTGAATAGGGGCGCTTGGGTGGCTCAGTCAGTTAAGCATACAAGTCTTGACTTTGGCTCAGGTCATGATCTCACAGTTTGTGAGATTGAGCCCTGTGTGGGGTTCTGCACTATGACATCACAGCACAGGAAGGAGCCAGATTGGGATTCTCTCTCTCTCTCTCTCTCTCTCTCTGCCCCTCCCCACACTTGGGCACGCGCTCTCTCTCTCTCTCTCTCTCTCAAAATAAATAAATAAACTTAAAAAAAAAGTGAATACACGAGACACATAATGGAAAAGAACTTGCATAGTACACACGACTGCAAGACCGTATCCAGTAAATTTAAAAATACTAAAGTTGAGAATAAAATGATTAGCAGCCCCTCCCCTCCCACACACAATGGGCAAAAGACTTAGCCACTTCAAAAAGAAAACGTAACCAATAACCAATAGTTCATGGAAAGGTGTTCCACATCATTGCTATCAATGAAAATTAAACCCATTTCACACCCACCAGAACAACCGAAACCAAATGAAAGTATGCCTTGTAAAATTAAACACTGTCAAGAATGTAGAAAAATCCGGAAGCCTCATATATTGTTCATGAGAATATAGTATAGTACAATGAAGTTGGAAAAGAGTTTGGCAGTTCCATATAAAGGTAAACATACATTTACCACATGATCCAGCAATTCTACCCCAAAGTAATTGCTCAAAAGAAATGAAAATATGCCTACATGAAGATTTATACATAAGTGTTCATAGCTTTATTTATAATAACCTCAAACTGGAAACAGTTTACATGTTCATTAACAAATGAATAAACAATGGTGGTATAGTGATAAAACAGAAAACTGCTCAGCCAAGAAGAGTGAACAAAGGATACAACAAACATAGATGCATCTCAGAAACACTATGCCAAGTGAAAGAAGCAGAACATAAAAGAGTACATGCTGCGTAATCCATCTATATGAAACTCCGGAGAAGACCAATCTAATCTATAGTGAAACAAATCAGAACAATGATTGCATTTTGGAGGCAAAATGGACTGGAAAGGGGCATGAAGGAACTTGCTGGAGAGATGGAAATGTTGCTCTCTTTAAATCTTGGTTTGAGATCATGATTACAAGGTAATGTATATTTGTTAAAACACACTGAATTGTGCACTTAACATCTATGCATTTTATTGTATGAAATTATGCATCAACAAAAAGAGAGATGGATATCTAAGTGCCAACATCTAGATAACAGGAGTCCCAGGAAAGGAAAATAAGCCAAGGGAGGAGATATTTCAAGAAATAATGAAGATAACCTTGGAACTAAAGAAAGATGAAAGATCTCCCTTTGAAAGGGCCTCAAATATACCAAATAGGACAGAGAAGGAAAAATGAACTCTTAGAAATATTATAGTGAAGGGGTACCTGGGTGTCTCAGTCAGGTAAGCATCTGACTTCAGCTCAGGTTATGATCTCATGGTTTGGGTTTGAGCCCTGTATTGGGCTCCACACTGACAGTACGGAGTCTGCTTGGGATTCTCTCTCTCTCTCTCTCTCTGCTCCTCCCATTTGCTCTCTCTCTCTCTCTCTCTCTCAAAATACATAAATTTTGATTACTTACAAAGGAATAATCAAATTAAATTGACTAAAGTACCAAAGGAAAAGAATTTGAATCAAGAATTTCATATCCAGCTAAACTGTCATTCAAATACTAAAGGCTAATGAAAATCACACTACATGGCTCAGGTTTGTCCAAAAAGACATCCCACCCCCCAATTTTTTTGGAAGTAACCACTTAATAGAAATAAAGTGAACAGATAAAACTAAAGATATCTGAAGGCTGAGCAAATAACAAATAAAGTTTATTTTTTAAAAACAATTTTAATGTGATGTCACAGGGGCTGAAGGACAAGTCAGTGAAGAATATGAGGGCTTAAGAGGGAGATGGAGAGAGATGAGAAAATGTTAATCTGGTCTTTGTAGGGAAAAACTACAGCTGACAATTTTTTTAAAGTAATAAAACATTAAAAAAGAAAAGGCAAGATAAATTGAAATAAAAATGCAGGCAGGCAGAAATAAAAGTACATAAACAGATTCTTTTCAGAAACACTCAAACATTTTAAAAATTGATCACATACCAGGCCATAAAGCAAGCCTCTCATTTTAAATGACAGGTTTTTACATAGCCCACATTCTCTGACAATGGTACAATTTAGAAGTCATGTTTTTTGTTTTTTGTTTTTTAGAAGTCATATTTTTAAAAGGACAAACAGTTCCCCATACACTCAGATTAAAAACATCTCTAAATAAACTGGATCAAAGAAAAGTCATAGTAGAAATTTAAAATTACTTAGGATTGAATGATCACAGAAACATTTATACACCAAAAATTATAGAATGCAGCAAAGAAAGGGTAAAAATTAACGAGTTAAGTGTCCAACTTAGGAAGTTAGAAAACACAGCAACCCAAAGAAAATAAAAGGAGATTATAAAGAACAGAAATCAACAAAACAAAAAACAAAGATTCAATTGAAAAGATCAAAGCCACAAGTATGTCCTTTAAAAAGTCCATAAACTTGAGGCAAGATTAATTTTAAAAATACAATAAAAGAGGGGCACCTGGGTGGCTCAGTCAGTTAAGTGTCTGACTTCGGCTCAGGTCATGATCTCGCAATTTGTGAGTTCCAGCCCCGCGTCGGGCTTTGTGCTGACAGCTCAGAGCCTGGAGCCTGTTTCGGATTCTGTGTCTCCCTCTCTCTCTGCCCCTCCCCGACTCATGCTCTGTCTCTCTCTCTCCCTCTCAAAAATAAAGATTAAGAAAAAAATTTTTTAAATACAATAAAAGAGATAAGACACTTATAGAAAAGGGGATATGATTTTTTAAAATGCTATAAGCAACCTGATGCCAGTAAATTTGAAAATGTAGATTAAATACATATATTCCTAAAGATATAACTTACCAAAACTGACTCAAGAAGAAATAAAAAACCTAAATTTAAAAACTGAAACAGGGGCACCCGGGTGGCTCAGTTGGTTGAGTGTCCAACTTTGGCTCAGGTCATGATCTTATGGTTTGTGGGTTTGAGCCCCACATCGGGCTCTGTGCTGACAGCACGGAGCCTGGAGCCTGCTTCAGATTCTGTGTCTCCCTCTCTCTCTGCTCCTCCCCTGCTCACACTCTGTCTCTCTCTCAAAAGTAAACATTAAAAAAAATTTTTTAATAAATAAATAAATAAAAACTGAAGCAGGAAAGTAAAAATCTTTCCACAAAGAGAACAGGCCAAGGTGATTTTACAGATCAGTTCTATAAGACTTAAGGAAACAAATCATCTCAAATTTACCCAAACTTTTTCCAGAAGAAAGCAAAAGAGAAAACATTACTATCTACTTTTATGAGGACATTATAATTGCAATACCAAAGCCAAAAAAGTACAATATAAAAATGAAAATTAGAGGTCTATTTATAATTCCAAGCAAGAGATTATCAGACCATAACCAATATATACATAATGAATGTTATGTTTCTCCTAGGATGCAAGAATAGTTTATTAGAAAATCTATACATGTAATTAAATTCATTAACAGATTACAGGAGAAAAACCATCTAATCATCTCAAGATACTTTTTGAACGCATTTAATACCATTCAACACTAATTATTATTTTCAAAAAGCTCTCAGTAAGCTGTGAATAGAAGAGAGCTTCCTTAACCTGAAAAAAATCAGTTTACAAAAAATCTACAAGGGGCTCCTTGTAGGTGGCTCAATCAGTTGAGCATCAGACTCTTGATTTCAGCTCAGGTCATAATCTCACGGTTTGTGAATTCGAGCCCCACATAGGGCTCTGTGCTGACAGTGCGGAGCCTGTTTGGGATTCTCTGTCTCCCTCTCTCTACCCCTTCCCCTGCTCACTTTCTATCTGTCTCTCTCTCTTAAAATAAATAAACATTTTTTAAAAATCTACAAGACATATATATTAAAAGGGGAATATTAGAATATTCTTTCTAAAATAAAAAAACAAGGCAAAGATACCTAGTATCACCATTTTTATTTAAGATTGTACTGGCAGTGTAATAAGGTTGTCTGAACTTTTTAAGAAAAAAGTTCAAAAGCACGAAGATCTAAAAATACAAAAGAAAACTATCATCAGGGCTCCTGGATGGCTCAGATAAGTGTCCAACTCTTAATCTCAGCTCAGCTCAGGTCTTGATCTCACGGTTATGAGTTCAAGCCCTGCATTGGGCTCCATGCTAGGCATGGAGGCTGCTTTAAAAAAAAAAAAAATCTTAATTTGTACCTTAAAAATAAATAAAATAAAATTGTCTATTAAAAAAAAAAAAGGAGGGGCACCTGGGTGGCTCAGTGGTTAAGCATCTGATTTCAGCTCAGGTCATGATCTCAGGGTTCATGAATTCAAGCCCCACATTGGGCTCTGTACTGACAGCTCAGAGCCTGGAGCCTGCTTCAGATTCTGTGTCTCCCTCTCTCTTCGCCTTTACTGCTCACACTCTGTCTCTTTCTCTCTCCAAAATAAATAAACATTAAAAAAAAGAAAGAAAGATCGATAAATTGACCTTTGTTAAATTTTAGAATTTCTGTTTCCAAAATATGACTAGACTCAGGAATATGAAGAACTGTGACAAATCAGTAAGAAAAGGACAAAAAAAGGACAAGAAAGAAAAATGGGCAAAAGACGTCACCAGAAGAGGACTCATACATACTCTACACACTCAACTTTGCTGGTAATCAGGGAATTGCAAATCAAGTCTACAAAGAGAAATTGTTATTCTTATTGGATCGGAAAAAACTGTAAGTGAGACAACACCATGTGTTACAGAGACACAGAACAGTTCTTATATGTTACTGGAAGGGGTACAAACAGACCCAACCCATTTTGTTCTTGTCTTGTAATGCTGAACAAATTTTCACATACCCTATGACCCAACAATCCATGGCTAGGTATATATCACGAGAAAATTCCTATATGCATGCATTGTAAAATGTGTATGTGAATATTCATAGGTACTTTTTCCACACTAGAAAAACACCTGAAAGTAACCCAGTGCCACCAACAAGAAATCAAATAAATAAATGTGAAATAGTTATCTGGTATATATCATATATACAAAAGTAAAGAAATATATATAACTACATGCAACAATTGAGTCAATTTCAGCTATAGGATTCAGTGAGAAAACAAGTCTAAGGAGATTACATAAAGTATGATACTTTTATGAAGTTAAATATATATATTTATGTATGACTCGTGTATGAAACTCACATATGTGATCTTAAATAACAGTCAAAAAAGTCAAAGTTTGGGGCATCTGGCTGGCTCTGTCAGTACAGCATGTGACTCTTGATCTCAGGGTGGTGAGTTCAATCCCAAATTGGGCATAGAGATTACTTTAAAAAAAAGAGGAGCGGGAATTAGAAACCCTAGATTCAGGAGAGTGGTGACCCCACATGAAGACAAGTGAAGGCAGAGAGCTGGAGGAGCCTGGAGGAAGATGTAAATTACTGTCACTATCCTAGTCCTGGTAGTGTGGATGACGGTTCATAGGAGTTTTTAATTTATTTTTAGTAATAAAATAGACAAAGAGCCATTGTGGACCAGTGATGAGGATCATGATTAATCCATTGAAAAAGACCCCAGGGTCCATACAATAACTTAAAATGGAAACAAAAGTGTTCCCCATATTTGCATTGTGCCAAACACCATAGAAAGTGCTCGACACCTATTCTCTCACTGTGTCCTCAGCAGTCTATGAGCTAGAAACCATTACTGTCCCCATTTTATGAGTAAACTGAGGTTTAGTCACTTGGCCGTGGCCAGTTATATGGAACCGGGGTCTGAATGACTCTTAACCAGGTCCCTGTTCCTCTTGGAGCCTCACCTTTCTGTCAGACTAGGCAATGTATGGAACTTTCTTGGCAAAATTAATGTCCACCTTAATGCAGAGGGGCTGTGTGGGCACGTTGGAGAAAAACTGGTTAATGACTATGGGACCTAGATCTAGTCCCACCACCTCCCTTTGTGGACCTCAGGAGGGTCACTTTCCCTCTCTGGGCCTCAACTGCCCCACACCATGTGTACTTAGAGAGGGACAGAATGTCAAGTCCCAAAGGCTATTCCTACTCACATTTCTCAAGGGGCCATCCAGCAAACAGGAGGTCACCCAACCCCTTATTTCTCCTGGCAGGCCCCGCTTATTCTTCCACAGCTGGTCAGATGTCTGCCATCTCTGGGTCCTGCCCGCCTCTCTGACAGCACCTCCTGGCCCCCACCCCGCACCACACACAACTTCTCTGCCCTGCTTTCTCCCCTCAGAGCTTTTACCCTGGCCAATCATCAGCCTGGAACACTCTTCCCCCAGGAAGATGTTTGGCTCATTCCTCCTTCTTCAGGTCAAAGACCACCTCTTGTGTCCTTTCCTTCCCTGCCCACGCGGGGTGAAGAGGCCTCCGCTCCTCTCCAGTTCCTCACTATTTCACAACCCTGTTCATACCCTTCACAGTGCTCACCACTGTCTGAAATTAACATAAATACTTCATCGTCTGTCTCTTCCAGTACAATGGAGCTCCAGCTGGACTTTGGTGGCATTCATTGCTGTATCCCAGCACCTAGAACCACACCTGCCTATAGATGATGCTCAGTAAATATTTGTTGGAGGGGGAAAAAAAAAAAAATCTAATACCACCTGCACCTCGTCCAGAAATCCCTTGTGGTCATTCTGCCCAAGGCTTGGTTAGGTGGCCTCCTCCAGTCCCATGGCTCCTACACTCTTTCATGGGTCTCTGTAGGGACTCCTTACATGACTATCTCCTCACACACTGGATGCTTCCTGAAGGCAAAAACTAGACCAGGTTCATCCATGAATTCTAGCACCCAGCCCTGGGCCTAGCAGGCAGTTGGGCTAAGAAAATGTTTGTCGAATGAGTGAGCAAATGAATGAATATTGTCCTCTGCATTTATCTTTCCCCCTTCCTGACTCTGCTTCCTCCTTTCTCCACCCAGACAGGTGCTAAGAAGTTGACACCCAGGTGAGCTGATGAGAAAGGCCACTGAAGCAGGGGCAGCCCCTTTCTTCCCCCACCAGCAGCCACTTGCCACTTCAGAAAATGAGGAGACACAGCCAGATGCCGGCACTGCCTCTCCCAGGAATCATCTGGGGCCTGGCCTGGCCAAACCAACAAGACAGGCACTCTCCCTATATTCTGCCCACCATGATTGGATGAGGAAGTTGGCAGGCCTACCTCAGAGCCCCAGCCAGAGGCGTTGCAGAGCTGAGCCCTCCACGGCCAGGTGCCAGCTGGGAAACACTCAATTATTCAAATCACACAGCTACCCAAAAGAGGAAAGGATCCACTTCCTCCAAAAGGGGGAAGTGGGACAGGCAGGCCAGCCCAGGGATTTGGTGTTGAAGGAGGAAATTTCAGAGCAAAGTCCTCACATAAGCCAGCGCTCTGAGATTCCCCACCCCAGGAAGACATTGGAAGGCTGGGATAGAAACCCAGGAGAGTCAGGCCTGAGGCCAGAGCCCTGGACTGAGGCTGGGGCCAATATCCCGCTGAGGTCTCTGAGTTAACAGTGGCTTCAGCCAGGCTGGTTGCCCTGGCCTCCCCCTGACCCTGGTCCTGGAGACACAAGGACTGCCCTACTGTGCCCACCCCCCACCCCAGCCCCCATTTCTCCCTTCCCCCAGGAATCACGCAAGGGACAGATAAACTCTGCACTCCTCAAGCTCAGGGGGCCAGGAAGTGTCCTGTAGTCTGTTCCTGCCTTGCACCTCCTCCCCGAGTCTGGCTCCAGAAGAACCATGAGGTTCAAGAGGAGTTTACACATCTGGCCTACATAGATTTATCTAGTTTTAAATGATCACGGACTGATATTCTGGAGCCAGGCTGCCCAGGTTCAAATTCTGGCTTAACCACTGATGGGCTAGCTACATGACCTTCAGTCCTCTTTTGTGCTTCTATTCTCCACCTTTAAAAACAGGGATTCCAGTAGCTACTCTGTGGGGAGGCTAAGAGGACCCGATGAAAAAGGGCATAGCACACGTAGGGGTTCAGTGAACGATGGTGCTTACTATTATTATTCAATATATTAACGTTGTTTGGAGCCAGGTCTGGAACTCTGGACCAGACATCCCCAAACAGACATTATCTCCCTCACCGGAGCCAAAACCAACCTGCTCAGCAGAATGAGAGGCAAAGGGGAAAGAGTCTAGGCTCTGGGTCCAAATCCCAGCTCCCCCACCTACTAGCTCTGCGACCCTGGGCAAGCTACTTAACCACACTGAGCCTCATTTTTGCCTCTGTGCACTACAGACCACAGCAATACCTCCTTCGGGGCAGTCATGGTCCTTCTAGTCTCTGTTGCTGTTGGCCATGGGCAGTTCCAGGCAACCAGGGTGCTGACACATGCCAGGACTATCCCAGGCAGGGGTGAGGTGACAGCTTGGTTTCCCTTCCTGGAAACGTCTGTTTAGGCCCAGCCCTAGTGTATGATGTGCAAGTACTCATTCATTCACCAAATATATATTAAGTGTCTACTATGCACCGAGAAGCATGGTTCATATAGATGCAGCACACGATGGCCATTACTATTATCAGTAAAGAAATTAAGGTTGTTTAGCACCGAGGGTGCATCTGTGAACCAAATGTACAAAAAGACGGGGCAGTGGTAATCGTTGGGGGAACCCATTCCCGACCAAGGGCCGCCAACAGGGAAACTGGCTTGTCCTGCTGCCAATCGTTAACAAACGATTTATGAGCTGGTGTCATCGGTGGAGATGTGAGGACACCAATGGAGATGTAGGAAGGGCAGCCGAGCTCGTCCTGGGGTGGCTCTGGTGTTCAAACCCAGTGGGACAGCCTCCCCAGGTTTCCCCACAGTGAACCGAGTGCAACCGAGCTGGGGGAAACCCTGCCGGCTGTAGCAGCCTTTCATTAACCCAAGGACATCAAGCATTTGCTGCACACAGACACCTGGATTGATAGACACTGAACTTCACAAAGGATTCAGATGAGGTTCTTACCCTCTAGGAACTCATACTCAGAGGCAGACACTACGCAGATGACCGGATTACAAAGAGCTCAAGATTTCTGAGCCAGATCTAGAAAAAAAAAAAACCATGCTACCAACAGACGACACAGGCAAAGAGGGCGCTGCAAAGAAGAGGACAGCAGGTGCAAAGGCCAAGAGAAGAGAGGCTAGGGAACACATGTGGGGAAAGCCCATTAGTCTGGGATCCTAATCGGAGTTTGAGGGCTGATGTTGCCATTGTTTGACCTGAGCCTCAGCTTCCCCTGTTGGCATAGTGAAGATAATATTTTTTTTCAGGCTGTTTTAAGGATTCAATGAGTTCATGAATAAGAAAGGGCTTTAAGGGGGTGTCTGGCTGGCTCAGTAGGTGGAGCATGTGACTTGTGATCTCGAGGTTGTGAGTTCAAGCCCCAATGTTGGGTGTAGAGCTTACTTAAGCATAAAGAAAAGAATGGGCTTTCAAAATGGAAAAGTATGATAGGAGCCTAGGAACTGAGTTTGGGAGTATCAAAGTGACTTATCCAGGGTCGTGTGGCTGATTAGAACAGGAGCTAAGGGGGCACCTGGCTGGCTCAGTTGGTAGAGAACTTTTGATATTGGGGTTGTGAGTTCAATCGAGCCCCACGTTGTTGAGTGTAGAGATTACTTAAAAAATAAAATCTTAAGGGGCACCTTGGTGGCTCAGTCGGCTAAGGTTCCCGACTCTTGACTTTGGCTCAGGTTATGTTCTCACAGTTCATGGGTTCAAGCTCAGCACTGTTAGTGGGATCCTCTCTGTCTGGCTCTCCCTGACTCCTGCTCGTGCTCTCTCAAAATAAATAAACTTCAAAATAAATAAAATCTTTTAAAAAAACTTAAAAAAAAGAACAGGAGCTAGGACTGGTGCATCCAGGATGGGGGATCAAACCCACCCCACCTCAGCTGTACCACTCCTGGGTTCCCACCTCCTGCCCAGTCATCAGTTCAGAAAGTCCCAAGGAACAGGTAGAACATTGAATCCAGGTCACCTGGGTGGCTCAGTCATTTAAGCTTGATTTCTGCTCAGGTCATGATGTCACAGTTCAGTTTGTGAGGTCAAGCCCCGTGTCAGACTTGTGCTGATGGTGTGGAGGCTGCTTGGGATTTGGATTCTCTCTCTCTCTGCCCCTCCCCTGCTCATGCTCTCGCGCGCGCTCTCTCTCTCTCTCTCTCTCTCAAAAATAAACAAAGGAATGAATGAACAAGCAGAAAGAACATGGAATCCCCTGGCGTGGGGACTACCATTTCCTCCCTTTGGACCCCAGACCCAATTTTCTAACCTGTCAAAGCAGAGATGCCATTTGCTGTGCTGCCCCCAGGAGTATGTGGAACAGAGGTGTTGCATGAGAAAGAGCACTCTGCACAGGTAAAGGAGGGTCACAGTCACAGACGAGAAATGAGGATGGTGAGCTGGGGAAGAGCAAGTGTGGAGTCTGGAAGTCCCCACGCGGAGCTGGCGAGGGAGCCAGCTGCAGACTTGCACAGCTGTGACTTAAAATCTCAGCGGCCCCACCAGTTCACCAAGCCTCCGCTGGGTCACCAGCCAGGGCAACTCAGGCAAATTGCTTCACCTCTGAGTCATTTCCTTCACTTGAGAAATGGGATTAAAAGTGTGAATAGATATAAAGCAGTTAGCAGCATGGCTTGGTGCACAATAAATATTCATAAAATGTTAACTACTCTTATTATGACCATTATTACCTACTACTGATACCAGTACATAGGGTGGGGGAGGAGTGAGCCTAACTCTCTAGGACAATCTGCAACCAGCCTGTCTTTCCACTCTTACTTTTAAAGCTTGGGCTGTGACCAGCTCTAGAAGCCAGCACCGCCCCCTTGAGGACTAAACAGGGGCACAACTGTATGGCCCTGGAAAGGCCCTCACCCTGCACCAGAGGTGAGTTCTGGTCCAATCTAGCTGAGTTCCTCCTGCTTTCCCATACAAAGGAGGAGCAGGGTGACAGTGACCTGGAGGCCACCCTGGGCCTGTCCCTTCCCCACCTTCCACCCAATAACTAAATCTAATTTGGTTCTGTGACATCCTTCAGTCTTATTTGCCAACTCAAATTAGTTGATAACGGCTGCCTGGAGCGCTGCGTTTAGAAGGTACTGGAGGTTGGAAGGAAACAGAGCAGTGGTTGATTAGTGATGTCTGACATGGGCGTAAAGTAAGCAAGTAGCAGCATGAAAGCCAACTGCTTGCCATACATGAACTAGAAAAGTCCTAAGGCGGTAGGCTGAAGAACACAAGCGGAACTGGTGTCTTTTGCAAGACTGAAATCATGGCAGGTCCAGAAACTAATACCCAATTCCGACTCACTGGTATCAGAAAATATTTCAACTCTTACACTCTCACAGGTAGAATGAATTGTGTACTGGCCACATACGGAGGCATCGCTTTGATGGTCTCATACTTCAAGTCAAGGTCTAAAAAAACACCAGCTGTGAAAGCAACATAAACAGATTTTGAAGTGTACTTCATCTGCTAAGTTCCTATGCCTGGAGAAGCTAGTGTTCAGGTGGGGTAACTGAAAGCCAAGAGGGAAAGGGTCTTGCCTAAGGTCACACAGCCTGAATGGCAGGGCTGGGATCCACACCCAGGGTCCTCTGGCTTTCTGAGGATGCTTCCTGCCAGGACTGTCATTTCCTTCCTCTTGGCTAGAAGAGGGGGTGTCCAGGTCCCAAGACCCATTGTCTGAGAGAATAAAAGCCCAAACAGGGCCCCCTAAGCTTGGTTCCCCTCAGCACCATCACCTCCTTCTCATCCACCCTCCCCCCAACCCACAGCCTTCAACCCCACCTCCAGCAAATCCCAGAGGCAGATGGTTCCAGTGCAAACAAATGTAGATACCAAGGTCCCCCAAGGGCTTGGATCCCACCACAAAGATTTGAATTCAGATGTTTATCTGATTAGGCGGGTCTCCCGGATTTGGTGATTCCGCCTTCCAGCTGTGTGTCCTTGAAAAAGTTAGTTAGCTTCTCTGAGCTTCCGTTTCCTCCTCTGTAAAATGGAGGAGGACAAAAATACAATAAGATCATTCAAAGTGATTAGCTGCAGTCCTGACACAGAGTAAACCCTTAAATGTTAATTGTAAGGATTAGGTCAAAGGGGGAAAAAAAATCCAGCATTTTCACACCAAAAATATTCAGGTGATTCAGACAAGGGTTTGGAGAGCAAGCCTGTTCATCTTTGATATCTGCCTAACTGAACTGAAATATGAATTACTGTTTGATGATTTCAAAATAAATAAGGAACCAGATTCTTCTAGGAAAATGGATTTTGTCATCCGTGTCACAGAGGAGGAAGCAGGCTCGAGTGGCGGATTCGCAACAGGTGGGGACAAATGGGTGTGCTTCCCACTTTCCAGCTGCTTGACTTCATGCCTCAGTTTCCTCGTTTGTAATGTAGCATTGGCCATACAGGGCTGTTGCCACACCAAATGAGCAGTTCCAGGTGCGGCCACTGGGCCACCCCTGGCCTGGCAATGTTAGCAAGTGGGGACCTCACTTAAGGAGGCAGAGAAAAGAGAGCAGTTACTGCACTGCTAAATAGGAATGGGCGAAAAGAGGGAGACTCAATCCACTGAGGCACTTGCTGCCCAGGAGGGTGGCAGACGGGTAAGTTATTAACTCCTGTATGTTAAGAGACCATTAAGTCAATGTGGGGACAGGTGGAGGGAGAAATTAACAAATGATAGTCAGAAAGGCCAAGCCTGACACAGTTTGGTGACAGCCAACAAGAGGCCTGGGGGATCACAGGACAGAAAACCCGGGAAACTCGGCCTGGGATCTGAAAGGGTACCCACCCTGCTGTTTCGGAGACAAAGTGAGAAGGCGGACCAAAGAAGGCAAGAGGCTGACTTAACAAAAAGTCACCCGGTAGATCCTTTTTAAAGACTGGATTTATGGGGGTGCCTGGGTGGCTCAGTCGGTTGGGTGTCTTGACTTCGACTCAGGTCATCATCTCATGGCTCGTGAGTTAGAGCCCTGAGTCGGGTTCTGTGTTGACAGCTTGGAGCCTGCAGCCTGCTTCAGATTCTGTGTCTCTCCTTCTCTCTCTGCCCTTCCTCCACTAGGGCTCTGTCTCTCTCTCAAAAATAAATAAACTTTAGGGGTGCCTGGGTGGCTCGGTCGGTTGAGCGTCCGACTTCGGCTCAGGTCATGATCTCTCAGTCTGTGAGTTCGAGCCCTGCGTTGGGCTCTGTGCTGACGGCTCGGAGCCTGGAGCCTGCTTCGGATTCTGTGTCTCCCTCTCTCTCTGCCCCTCCCCCGCTCATGCTCTGTCTCTCTGTCAAAAATAAATAAACATTAAAAACATTTTTTTTTAATTAACTTTAAAAATAAAAATAAAAAAATAAGGATTAGATTTATGGCTTTTCAAATAAAAGCCACCTAAACACTTTTTTAAAGAACATTAAATGTTTGCTGATCTTTGCCCAGAGGCTTGCGCACCTGACCTGGCGAAGTTCATCCCCGAGTCAAAATGAGGTCTGGGAGGATGAAGATACTTCTATGGAACACGCCTGGGGGCCGGGCCTCACTACAGGGTGGGTGGAGGTCTTACTCCCAGAAATAGCTTCCCAGCCCCCCCCCCTCCTCCCTTCCCTGGGTCAGAGATACTGGGGGGAAGGGTTTGAATCCCACATATCTACCCTCTGAGCCTCAGTCTTAACAGCAAAGCAGCAGGAGGTGGGGAGGTGAGGATCAGAGATAATGTTGAAGGTACAGACACCCAGCGGGCACTCACAAAATGCAAACCCACACAGGGCACATTTCTGAGCTCCTCCAAAAGGCAAGGACCAGGGGGCCCGTGGTTACTCCCAGGAAGGAGGGCTCCCGCTTGTTCATCTTATATCCCCAGAGCACTTGTGGACGCCTAGAATCTCACGTCTAGGCAGCTGCCTCCAGAGTCCCTGTATTTAACCACAAGGCTTCTCGGCCTCCCACACTGCCCTCCAGCTCAGTCACGTGGACTTGGAGATCTGTGCTGCCACCATGGTGCCTGCCCATCATGGCCGGGTCTTGGCACCGAGGAAAGGGGACGCAACAGAGTCATGGGTTCAGAGCGCAAGATGGCGTTTCTTGTCTGTGGAGTGACACCAGAGCACAGGGCTGTTGGGAGCATTAGGTGAGCCGGTACTTGTCCAGGGAGTCCCTTCCTGAGGGAGCTGCATTAATCTGTACCCTGGAGCACCCAGGGCTGCCTGTCCCCAAGGAGATAGGCCCCAGGCCCAGCTATCTGCGTCCTGACAGGCTGATGGTGGCACCCCTAGACCTCTAGAGCCCTTAGAGTCTCCCCGGGGACCACTAGAGCTGGAAGAAAACCCCTACGTGTAGCCACAGAAGGATGTCCACGTGTCCCACGTTCCTACTGCCAGCCTCCTGAGGGCTGGCCCAAGCCTCATGCAGTCATTCAGATGAGATCTGAGCCCTCCTTCCAAGGCCTCACAGCACCTTGCTCAGAAACTGCAAACTCACAAGGCAGGCAGGTCATGTCAGTGAGGCAGGTGGGTGTGAGGGAGAAGGCAGTCGTGAGGACTGTGGTAACATGGACAGAGCAGCGGCTAATCCACTCCAGCCACAGTGGCCAGGCAGGAATGTGGGCCCGTGCGGCCACATCTGATCTCTCAAGAGAAGTAAAATGAAATCACTTGGCTGAACAACAACAACAACTACTCAATCAATGTTTTTAAATCACCACAGGAGTCACTGAGCTGCCACAGCTGTCCCCTGCCACCTTTGGAGGGCAGCCTGTGCCAGACCTGCCATTACCTGGGCCATAAATATTTGAAGGCCAATTGATTGAATTAGACCCATTCCAAGTCTTGGAGAAGTCAGGCATCTTGGCTTACAGATAAGGAAACTGAGGCTCAGAGAGGGGAAGTGAGTTGCCCAAGGTCACACTGGTAGTTAGTATATCAACTCTGTCCTCCTGAGATGAGGATCTTTTTCTACTAATCCACACCCCCTGCATCCTCCCTCAACAATTCTTTTCAAAAAATAGATACACTCTACGGATGCACTCCCTTCTCTGGGCCTCAGTCTCTTTGGTCTGCAAAGCAGCCAGCTGACTGCGTCAGCTTCTAAACACCTTCCAGCTCTGAAATCCCAGGCATCTATGAGGTATCCTCACTGGTCAGTACTTTGTGGCCTCAGATGAATATAAAATAATAATAATAATGGGGAAGACAAGTCCACATTAGCTGGGAAGGAACACTACAATTTTTAGGGAAACCTAACTCCTGGTTACTGGAATTCAGAAAGAACAAGGGTAATACTCAGGCAGTTTAACCACCATCCGACAGTTAAACAAAAACACATCTGGTTTAACTTCATGTTCCTCTCTCCTCCCCCAACCCCCTACCCTCATCTCAAATTTTACCCCTTAATTTGAGAAGTCAAATTAAATGCAAACAATTGATTTCATGCCACAGTGAGGTTGAGAATTTCAGCATGGAAAACTTTAAGCAGGAACTTTTTCTGGGAGCAATTATGAAATGTTGGGGGGTGGGATGGGGAGGTGGAAAACGTAGAGACTACTCTTAAATGTTCTTGGGACAGTGAACGTTCTATAAAAGTTGTTGAGGGCCGGCTGTGAACACAACACTCAGAGAGGCCAAGTGACTTGCCTCAGGTCACACAGCTAGGACTGGAAGCCAAAATGCCAACCCCAAAGCCAGTATTTTCCCTGCTCTCTAGGCCTCTTAACCTAAACAGGGCCTTCCCTCTGGCCCTTATGGACCATCTGCCAGTGATGAAGGAAAATGCCCTGGGAATAGAACTCCTAAGCCACCAACACTTAGCCCAGTGTTGGAAAACCATTTATGATCTTGCTGGCCCCTCATAGCAGCTGCAAAGTACATATTACTAACCCACATTGCCGATGATTTCTTCATCTGAGATTCAGAGAGGGAAAGTGATTCGTTCCGGGTCACAAAGAACTGCTGGGAATGAACCTCTCATCTACTGCCCCCAGCTGCCCTCTAAATGTCAGGATACCTCTAGAAGGAAAAAAAAAAAAAAGGAAGCCATGCTTCTTAGCCTAGCTCCAGCCTGCCTGTGACTACGTTGCCCTGGGAAGCTTAGTCAGCATTCCTGTGGCCACGCAGGAAGATTTCTGAGCACTGGTCCTCAGCCCAGCTTGCTCACTCTCTCCGCAAAGCTCTCTCGGAGCTCTGGGATTTGTATTAATAACTTCAGTCGGACCTATTTCAAGGTGAGAACTCTGAGCTGTGCTGCTGGATCCTACTCCTGGATTAGGAAGGCCCATCCCCAGAGATGGGTACGACACGGAGATCACCAGACTTGGAATTTTAGCCACCTGGGCCCTCACCCCCACTTCCCAGGTAACATCTGTGTGTCCTTGGACAAATCCCTTCCTCTCTCTAAGACCAGTGTCTTCATCGGTAAATCGAGGACAGCATCTAGCTTGCAGGGAATGTCAGATAAGTCAGCCAAGGGACAGGCAGGACTTGAGCTTGGTTTCACCCCAGTTCCAAGCTGGGACACAGCGAGGCACAAGAACAGGCAGAGGGCGGGGCGCAATGCGTGATGACAGCTCCAAACCTGTGCCCGGCACAAAGCTCCAGGCTGCTGAGCCAGGCTGTATCTCAGATGGTAGTGAGGGCATCATGCCATCCTATGGGGCAGCCAATCAGAGAATGGGTTGAGCCGAGGCGAAGGTGGGTGGCCAGGGTTCAGGGGTAGTGACATAACCTCACACCCAGGGTCAGAGTTGCATTTTTTGCTGAGATTAGAGCTGATCATAGTCAATATTTTCTTTAAGTACAGGCACTAGCTAAACACCTCGCATGCGTTAATCATGTATAGACCTCACCATCAGTAGGTACCGGTTTGTTGTTTTTTAATATTTTTGAGAGAGAAAGAGAGAGAGCTCACACGCACGAGCAGGGTAGGTAGGAGCAGAGAGAGGGGAGCAGACAGGATCCAAGAGAGCTCTGCACCGACAGCAAAGAGCCCAATACGGGGCTCAAATTCACAAACCGTGAGATCATGATCTGAGCCGGATCTGAGCCCAAGTGGGACCCTTAACTGACTGAGCCACTCAGATGCCTCAAATTACAGTAGGTACTGTTTATCGATGTCCTCAGCTTCAAGGAGGACACTGAAGCACAGCAGGGGACAGAATCTGTCTCAGGTCACACAGCTAGGTTGCTTTTTCTGTTAGAGAGAATTAAATGTTGGCCAATCAATTTTTTTAAATTTGTTTAACATTTATTCATTTTTGAGAGACAGAGAGAGACAGACTGTGAGTGGGGGAGGGGCAGAGAGAGACAGACACAGAATCTGAAGCAGGCTCCGGGCTCTGAGCTGTCAGCACAGAGCCCGACGGGGCTTGAACTCACAGACCACAAGATTGGGACCTGAGCTGAAGTCAGACGCTTAACCAACTGAGCCATCCAGGAGCCCCCAATTAAAAAAAAAATTAAGTTTGGGGCACCTGGGGGGCTCAGTTGGTTGGGCATCCAACTTAGGCTCAGGTCATTATCTCACGGCTCGTGGGTGGAGCCCCACATCGGACCCTGTGCTGACAGCTCAGAGCCTGGAGCCTACTTCAGATCCTGTGTCTCCCTCTCTGACCCTCCTCTGCTCGCACTGCCTCTCTCAAAAAAAAACTTTAAAAAAAATGTTTAACGTTTTTTAAAGTTTATTTTATTTATTTTGAGAGAGAAAGAGCACACGGGAGGAGCAAAGGGAGAAAGAGAGAATCCCAAGCAGGCTCTGAACTGTCAGTACAGAAGCCAATATGGGGCTCAAACTCATGAACCGTGAGATCATGATCTGAGCCAAAGAATTAGGCCCTGAACCGACTGAGGCACCCAGGAGCTCCTTGGCCAATCAACTTTATACATGTTATTGCATTTTAATTTTTATTTTTATTTGAGAGCAAGAGACAGAGAGAGAAAGTGGGGGAGAGGGCCAGAGGGAGGGGGAGGGGAGGGGGGAGGGAGAGGGAGAGAGGGAGAGAGACAGGGAGAGAGAGAGAGAGAGAGAGAGCAGAGAGAGAGAGACAGAGAGAGAGAATCCCAAGCAGACTATACACTCAGCACAGAACCTGAGGCAGGGCTCAAACCCACAACCCTGGGATCATGACCTAAGCCGAAATCCAGTCAGATGCTCAACCAACTGAGTCACCCAGGAGCCCCTGTATTACTGCATTTTCATCTTCTCTCTTGTGAATTACTTGATTGCGATTCTATGGGAATGTCGGAATATCAGCTCCACGAAGAGAGCTTTTGTCTGTTCTCTCCTGCTCCATTGCCAGCACCTAGAACAGGGCTTGGCACAAAGCTTAATAAGTATTTGTTGAATAAAGATAGCATTGTTTTCTGGCCTCAGTTCAGTTTTATTCCTCACAAGAGTCTTAGGAGAGAGACATACTCCCATTTTACAGGCGGTGACACGGACACAGAGCCTGTCTCACTCCAGGGGCTGGGAAGTTGGGAAGCTGTGTCCAGGGACCTCTTCTGCCTAGGGACTTCAGAGGCACGAAGTTCAGGGAGAAAAAAAGAGACAGAGGGACAAGATGGGCAGGGGCAGGGAGCAGTAGAGTGGGTGGAGAGAGGACAACACAGGTGGGGAGGGCTGGACATTTGGAGAAGGCAGGTCTGGAGGGTGGGAAGGGAAGGAGCCTTGGAACTCTGAGTTCAAATCCTGGTGTCCTCACTTGCTTAGTTTCTGTAAGCCTCAGTCTCCCCATGTGTAAACCAAATGGTGCACGTGAAGGGCTGGGGCAGGCCTGGCACACATCAGGCCCTCAATGCAGTCTCTGGCATCTTCACTAAGTCAAGGAGCCAACCCTTGCCTCCTTGGGAAACCTGCCCACCTGTACAAGTTTTCCCCAGGGCTCAAAAGCCCTTTCTGGCCTCAGAATCTGAAGCTTCTTTTGATCTCCAGCGTTTTCCTCCTCCACCCAGAGGTCTTTGTAAAGGCCCCCCTCCCCCAACCCCATTATGTGTTAGAAAAGGGTCAGAAGGGACAATGATGGGGCTTTTCTCAGCTTCCTCCCCCACCATTGTGACCATGCATTTAACCTAAACTGGGCATGGGAATCAGCCTTGGGCAACCCACTTACCTGTGGGCAGCCAGAGGTGAGGGGTAGGCTCCCTCTGCTTCCAGGGGTCCAGGGCTTTGCCCCCCCACCCCCCCCCCCTCCCCGCTGCTGTGGCCACCCCAACTCCCAGCAAACACTCACAGGCCAGTTGTCCCCTCTCCCCTCCCCCGCCACCACGCGGCTCTGGGACCCCAGAGCCTCCCTCCCTCTGCTCATTCCAGCTTTGCCCCAAACTACTTTGGACCCCACGTGGACACACCAGCCTCCTCCCCAAGCGTCTGAGCGTGATCTAGAGGTTCCTAGGTGGGAGGCATGAAAAGACACCAGGCAGGGTGCTGGGGTTGGCAGCCTGAGTCTCTGGATCTCCCACCAGGTGGGTATCATCAGGGCAGCTCGGTCACGGGACACCGGGGAGAGGCGCGAAGACAGGTGTAGGTCCCAGGCAGAGACCTAGGAGGCAGGAGACCCTAGGACTGCAGCGGCGGTCCCGAGCGCGGTCCCCTCAGCTCGCGGTCCCCGTGGGCGCCACGTCCAACCTCCAGCCTGGCCCAGCGCGCTGCCGAGAGCCTCGGATGTGCACGAGTTCGGGAGCGGGACAGGTGGCTGAGGGTCGCGAACGGGCCGCCCTGGGTGGTGTGCAGGCGCGGAGGTCCGCGCTCTGACATTTCTATCCCTTCTCGCCGCCGGTCCCGGACGAAGGGAGGATGTGGGAGGGGCCCGGGTCGACCACGTCCCCAGGGATCCCGGAGAGCCGGGGGATGGCATCGGGTCCTTACCTGAGCACAGTTCGTGGGCGAAGGTCTGTCCTGGCACAAGTGACGTGGGGCCGGTGCGCTGGGACCGAGGGCCCGGAGTGGCGGGAGCGCGACGCTGCCGGGGCCACCTCCCCCGCGGGCTTATAAAGGCGGCCGCGGGGCCGGGAGGGAGGCCAGGGCAGCCCTCCCCCGCGCCCGCCCCCGCCCCCTCCCCCGGCCCGGGCCCGGTCCTCCCCGCCCCGCCCCCCGCCGGAGTTGTGTTGGCTGACCTGGCAGCGCGGCCAGGGCGCCCCCTGCCGGGAGACGGGGCGCCCCAGCTCCGTCGGGCTCCTCGGCCCGCGGGGGAGGGACTGGCGGGGGGGGGGGGCCCAGCTGCCGGCTTGTTCCACCGCCCCCTCCCCTCCCCGCTCTCTCGGTCCCTGTCCTCCTCCCGCCGGGGCCTTCTCTGCCTCCCTCTCTGCGAGGTCTGGCGGATTCAGGTCTCTGCGCGCGCGTAGCCCAGTTGTCTATCTTTGGTTCTAACTTCGTTCTGTGTCTCTTGTGGGTCTTTCTCCTACCCTGTCTTTCTGCCCTTCTCTGTGTGTCTGTCTGTGTCTGTCTACCTTTCTTCGGGTCTCTCCATATCTCTATTCGTCTTTATGCACGTGTCCTCTGTCTCAGACGGCTAACACTCTTCCCGGCTAGCTCTCTTCCCTGCCCTTGGGTTCTCTCCTCCGCTAGGGCCACAGGAAGCAGAGGGTGACGTAGGAGGGGTGGCTTCCAGAGGGGAGCCTCCACTAAACAGGGGCTGTTACCTCTTTTCTCCTGAGAGGGAAAGGGCCAGCCAGGGTCCATGCTGACTTGTCCCAGACAGATTCCCAGCCACTAGCCTCCTGGGTGACAGAGGAGTGAACCACACTTCCCAAGAAAAGGAGTCAGACATCCCGGGTTCAAGACTCCACCCTGGTGACCTTGGACAAGTCACTTGGCCCCTGTGGATCCCCCTGTTCCATAGCCACTGTATTCCCTGGCTTCCCTCACCACTTGCTGGGAGAGTCATATGAGAGAGTAGTTGAAAAGCGCACAGGAAACTCTAAAATTCTAGATGAATGTGAGGGGGGTGGACAGGAGTAGATCCCAGCACTATAGGCCTCGTCCCTACTCCCCAGTGACCGGCCCCATGAGCAGGGGGGATCTGCCTCCTTTCCCTGAGAACCAGACTGAGTTTGAATTCTCCTGACAATGTTCTGCCAAGTCTCCCAGCAATGTCTGAATGCGTTCAGTGACAAAGACCTGAGACTGCCTCCCGAGAAAAGGGTATTTTCGGTGGCCTTTAGCGCTGCCTGGAGCAATCTGTACCTCTAACCCACAAAAGCCAGTTGGAGATTTGAAGGCATGGACGTTGGGTCCCCCAGATCTCTGCCATCCTCAATATCTAAGCCCAATCTTCCTGCAGCCACCTTGTCCTAAAAGTGAGAAGGGGGTCAAGTCTAGAGCAGAGGGGAGATGTTGTCAGCACCAGCAGAACCCAATACCAGCCCAGAACTCTCTGGCCTGCTCCATGGCAGCTCAGGGCCAGGCATCTTGCATATATTATTTCCCAACAATCCCATTTTACAGAAGAGAAAACAGGGTCCCAGAAAGAGTACATGACTTGCCAGTAAGACTGGAGCCAGAAGTGGGACCTGGCACCAGAAACTAAGAATGTCTTTGCATTTGTTTTGGCTTTCTGTATTTTTAGCAATTGATATTGTTTCTTCATTTACAGGAGTAATACAAGGTTTCTTTAGCAGAGGAGAGGGGTGGTGAGAGAGAAAGAGAGAAAGAGAGAATGAATCCCAAGCAGGCTCCATGCTCAGCTCAGAGCCTGATGCAGGGCTCGATCCCACAACCCTGGGATCATGACTTGAGCCAAAATCAAGAGCCGGACTCTCAACTGACTGAGCCACCCAGGTGCCATGCACACCCCTTTTCTTTTTCAAGAGCATTATTTATATATTTAATGGCTTAGGTTATTACAGCAAAAATCATGGATGTGGTAAATGAGTGAAGTTTAGGAAATACACGTTTGTATAAGACATCGTGGCTGAAAACATCCAGAACTGACCAGAAGCTAAGAAGGCCTCTGTCATTGCTTACAAACTCCAAGCAAGGGTTTAGGGATAGGAGGAGGCTTGAGATGGTGTCATCATCAGTGAGCCAGGGGAAAATCCCCAGGCATGGTAAGTGTGCCTGTCACAGCGTAGACAGATGCTGGGAGGCTGAGCCAGCAGGAAGTTGGGGGAACTCTATTCCACCTGTCATGGGTCCCCAGCACCAACCCCTGACTTCTGATCTCCCCAAAGCTATGAGGGATAGGATCTTCTGGGTGCACCACATGGCCAGCTTGGGGCCCCTGTGTCTGGATGATTTTCCCCAAGGTACTATCCTACTTTGGGAGTCCACTGAGAGGAACCACTGCCTGGGCAACCCCACCTCCTTCCTGCCTTACCTCTCCTAGCCTGCTCCTGGGCTCTGTCCCACAAGGAAATTCAACTGAAGCAGGGGCAGGGGGCACCCAGCGGCCACTGCTGCCCATGCTCCCTGGGTACCTCCCTTCCCGGTGCTGTCAGTGAAGCAGGAAGGAGGCCTGGATGGGAAACCAGGATCCCCACCTTCTGGCTCTGCCCTAGCTTTCCGGGGGAGCTGAGAAAGTCACTTCCCCTGCCTAGGCTCAGATGCCCTCTGCCTGGATGGACTGACAATATCTAAATCCAGAGGAGAGTCCAGGATTCTGGGACCACTTGGCTGGTAGAAAGCAATTCATTATATTAGGTTTCTCTACGTCTACACATCCCCTGTCTCTGGAGCTCTGTTTCCTTATTGGAAAAGTAAGCAACTTGGACTGCCTGACCTCCAAGTCCCCTTTGCCCAAAGAACTAATGATCTAATGAGTCTCACAACACTTTTATATGGTGGACAGGGCAGGCATTTATAGTCCCCACAAGAGATGAGGAAACTGAAGTCCAAAGATGTTATTTACTTAGAGGTCAGGGTCGAGGTGCCTGGGTGGCTCAGTCGGTTAAAGTGTCCAACTTCGGCTTAGGTCATGATCCGACGGTTCGTGAGTTCGAACCCTACATCGGGCTGTCTGCTGTCAGCACAGAGACCACTTCAGATCCTCTATCCTCCTCTCTCTCTCTGCCCCTCTCGAAAATAAATAAACATTAAAAAAAATTTTTTTAATTAAAAAATAAAGGTCAGGGTCAAAGCTGGGGCTTCTACTTTTTTCTACTCATCTATTTACTCCATATTTATTAAGAGCATGCGATGAGCCCCCTGCTTTTAACGAGGCCTGAAGTTTACCAGGCCTTAGAAGCCAGGTTTGAGATGAGAAGGCCAGGAGGTCCAGGGTTCTAATTCTGACTTCCACTGCCCCTTGGGGAGCCTCCTTCACTGGGAAATGCTGAGATGGAGAGCACTGGTGGCTCAGGCCCTGGATGGAGAGAGAGGAAGGAGAAGGGACAGAGAGAAAAGAGACAAAACTCTGAGGTCTGTTTCCAGGGGTTGGTGGGGGGAGGGGGGGCAGTGAGGAGTGGGCTCTGACCTGGGGCTGGGGAAAGACTGCCTGAAATCTAGGTGGATATTTTTTTTAACTTTTTTTTTTAAAGTTTGTTTGTTTGTTTGTTTGTTTGTTTAGAGAGCACACGAGCAGGGAAGGGGCAGAGAGAGGGGGAGAAAGAGAACCCCAAGCAGGCTCTGTACCACCGGTGCAGACCCCGTCTCAGGGCTAGATCTCACGAACCACCAGATCATGACCTGAGCCAAAACCAAGAGTCCAGAGCCTAACGGACTGAGCCATCCCGGAGCCCCTCTAGGTTGACATTTAAGGGCGCTGGGCTCTGGAAATGCTTTGTCTATTCTGACCCCTGTATTCAAAGGATCATTCCATCTCAAGCCCAGGCATAACCAAAGTTTCAGCCACTTGTGTCCCGGTACCACTTTCAGCCCCACCTTCAGCTCCATAGAACAATGAACTGAAAGGCTCTGCAAGACTAAGGAGAAGACGGTTTCGTTCGACCAACATGACGCCCAACAGTACTGAACACTGACTTCGTGACAGGCCCTGGTCTACGTGCTTTGCACCTGTTAACCTATCTGATCCTCACAACAACCCTACAAAGTAGGACTTTTATTCCCACTTGACAGGTGAGGAAGCTCAGGCATACACAGGCTGTCATTTGCACAAGTGCCTGCCGGGCGGGTGTAAAACGCTATGTCCACTAAATCCGCAACGCTGAGGCTGCGTCATGAATGTCCTCCTCGCTTTTCAAAGGAGGAAGCTCTCAGCTCAGAGAAGCTTAACAATTTTATTCGTCCAACGGATGGATGACTGCTCCGTGCCAGGCACTCTTCTAGGGACTGGGGACACAAGTGAATAAAACAAAGATCTCTGTCCTTATGGAGTTGACATTCTAGTTAGGGAAGACAGATAATAAACATTATAAATATCTAAGTTATATGGTACATTAGACGATGTTAAGTGGGGGCGGGTGGGGGCGCCTGGGTAGCTCAGTTGGTTAAGCGACCGACTCTTCACCTTGGCTCAGGTCATGATCTCATGTTTGTGAGTTCAACCTCTGCGTTGGGCTCCAGGCTGGCAGTGCAGAGCCTACTTGGGAGTCTCCCTCTCCTCTCTCTCTGCCCCTCCCCCTCCCTCAAAATAAATAAACATTTTTTAAAAAGAAATGTTAAGGAAGTGGATAAAGAGCTATAAGGAAGAACAAGAGTGCCTCCCGGGGGCAGATTGTGGCATTAAATAGGGTGTTGAAGGCCAAGAAGATAACATTGGAACAAAGATGAAAGGCAAGAGAGAGCCTGTCTGAGGACAACCAGTCAACGGAGAACCTGAGTTGCCTATGTCTCATGCCTGGGCTTTTGCGCTGTGTGTGACATGCCCTCCCGGACCAGTTCTACCCTCCAAGCCTCACACCAGCCTTGGCTTCGGCCCCAGGCCTAGGTTTACTCCCTAATCCTGCCCCAACCCCTGTCTGAATCCCATCTGAAGCCTAGCGCTTGCTCCAGTCCCCATCTTCTCTTAGTCCAATCTTTCAGGCAGTACTACCCCAAGGCGTCCCTTCACACGGACAACTCCATCCCCAGTCCGGGTCCCTCCCATCAGTCAGCTTTGCAGCTGGCGCTCAGTACCCTAAGAACTGGCCGGTCCCAGCTGCTCTTAAAGGGAGCCCTCCTCACAAAAGGGGAAGCCCGCTTGTGAGAAACCCCATTGTCCAGGGAACAATGTCCCCATTTTGTCCTTTATTTCTAAAAGGGCTTGTGAGCAGGCTCTGAGCTCTGAGCTCCCAGCTCTGAAAGGGAGCATGTTGCTTCCTATTCTCAGCCTCAGAGAAGCCCGTAGGCCAAAAGGAAGGACTAAGGCCATCTACTGGGGGTTGGATTCCAGAGGCCAGAGCAGATTCAGGCAGGCCTGGCCTTAGCAGTCCCGTGGCATTTCCAGAATGGAGGCAGGAGACAAGCCATCCCTAATAAGTAGAAGAAAAGCTGGCTGTACCCAGGATGGCAGGGGAGAGACCTTTTCCACTCTCCATCCTGCCCTAACACACCAGGTTTTCATCATCTCTGATAAAATCTTCCTTGAAGATTTGTCTGTCCTCCTGCCTGTGCCTCAGCCTATCTATGACCTCCCTGTCTTCCAACGGACACATCTGAGATGGTTCTCGGACATGTTCTCACTGGAGGTTGTACCACTTTGGCCCCTCACTTCCTGTTAGACACAGTCAGGGACCCAAGCATGCTTTAGGGTGTGGACAATGGCAGGCCGATATTGGTAGGTTGAGGTTTACTTTAGTGATATTCATAAAGGCTTAGTAGGTGTCTAATCTATTTGCTTTTAATCAAATACATATACTAGTAACCCAAGCCAGATGTGACTGCCACATCTTTGTTTCCAGAACATGGGCTGAGGATATCTATCTCCCGACGACTGGCCTTGGGTTCAGTGCATCCCCCTGCCCTTGCTTTCACCAATGACCTCTACCTTGACATGTCAAAGCCATGGCAGGGGTGGAGAGGTACCACTAGCTGGCCTCTTGACTCCCAGCAAAAGCAAAAGAGTAGGAGTTGGGCATCTTTGTCAGACAAAGAATGCCTAACAGGATATGCTTGTGAGGGACCTGAGGGGTGTTCAGTTTTATCTCCTGCCAAGGCTTTTACTTCCTGGCTCTGCTTACACCAAATACAGCTTGACGTAGAACATTCTGCTTTTCAACAGGAATCCTGAACTCACCGTCAACTTGGATTGCAGACCATGGGTATAAAGGGCTTCTCTTGGCAAAGCCCTCCTACTTCCTTCCCTCCTTTTAAACAGGCCTATGTCCATGGAGTCCTGTCTCTTGCAGAAATTAACTAATGACTACAAAAAATGAACACCTATTCCAAAATCCTGAGATTTCCCCACAAGTCTCCTTAAAGAGCAGCCTTATAGGCACCGGTTTGAATTCCAAGATTCAACAGACTACAGCACAACCAACTCCTTCACCTTCTATTTTAGACTTGCCAACATCTCAGCCAGGAGCCTGGGGTCCACCTGTGCCCCTCCTATCTCCTGAGCCCCACAAGCTCTGGGTCTATTACTCACAACCTCCCACTTCTGGTCCCAGTTTCTCTATCAGCTAGGAAGTTGTAACTAATAGAAAATCCAACTTCTCAGACGGGTTTTGAAAATAAAGGGAATTCTCTGGCAAACAAAAACAAAAAGTCTACGTTCAGAGAGGCTTTTCGCAGTGGCGCAGTGATGTAATCGGGCCTTGGTTTTGCTCTGTTTTTCCATGTCTCAGCTCCTCTTCCTCCTTCTTGGCCCCACTCTCACTCAGGCCAATGTTAGCAAGTTACAGAAGTCTCCTTTAAGATATTTTTAAAAAGTAGAAATCTATCTCCTCACCCAAACAAACACAGATCTTAGGATTGACCCAATGTCCATCATGGACTCCCTAACAAAGTCACCACAATGATTGATTCCAGCCAATCCAGGCCCGCTGGGGGAGGTGGAATGGGATTCAGCTCACCCAGTCTGCTCTGAAGGAAGACGGGAGTGCGTGTTGGGGAGGCAGCTCACAAGCACCCCCACACACAATGGCTTTAGGACTCAGGCAAGTACTCGCACTCTTGCATTTATGGATGACTTTGTACTTGCCAAAGCACTTAGAAGTAAATAATAATAAAAATATTTGATATGTGTAAAGTGTGATAGGTTTTCAAATATATGCTCATTTACGCTCATGCTAGAAAGTTTAAAGTTTAAATGCAAAAAGGAAAAATAAATGAAAATGGCCTGTAATCTTATCACACAGAAATATCCCATGTAACACCTCGGTATGTATCTTTCCAGATTTAAAAACAGAAGAGAACAAAACAAAAACTCTAAAAGCATGGGATCATAGGAGACAGACGGCAGGTCCCTGCTTTTCTCGTGTAACTTGTACACATGTTCCCAATCCCTCCCAGGTTCTTAAATCCTCTGGATGCCATTATTTCACTTTCTCCTCTGGATGGGGGTTATTACGATCCCCTTCTACAGACCATGAAACAGAGGCTTGCAGAACAAGTCAAGAGCAGGCAGCTGGCACACAATTCCTAGCCCCTAACCATGGTGCTTCACAGTCTCTGAGCGGGGGAGGAAGGGTGCGCTGCCGCTCTTTTACAAAGTGCCAGCAAGTGTTCCTGGAAGGTAAGACTAACCACATGCCATACCTCCGGGACAGTTCGGTCTCCTTTCCAGCCTCCTCGTTGGTGGTTCCAGAGGGCTCTGGGCATTCGGAGGAACGCCCGTGGTTTAATCTTTACCACCCCAAAGTGCAGTGTCATGGAAACCCAGGGACTCCAGACTCTTCCTCTACCTCGAAGGGTGGGGGTGGTGTTGGGGGTAGGGCAGAGGGCAAACACTTCACTTCAGCTGCCAACTCCCCCTGCTTGAGTTATGGGTGCAGGACTGGAATCAAAGCATGTGATACTTGGCCTCAGAAGGCCTGAGTCCCTACCTCCTAACAGCTTCTAGTTGAAAGGCTGTAGTGATGATCAGCCCACTCTGAATCAGACTACCTCGATTCAGACAGATCTGGCTTCACTGGCTACGTGACCCTGAGCAAGTGAGCTGTGTGACCTGAATTTCGTCTGCTGTGAAATGGGCATAGTAATACACACCACATGGCATTGTTGAGAAGCTGAAGACAAACTATATAAACACCTGGGAAGAGTGTATGATACCTAATAAGCATTTAATAAATATGAGCTATTACTGATTATTACTATTATTTTATTAGATATCTGTAATGAGGAGTCTAGTTGCAGGTAATAGAAAACCACTGCTGCAAGGAGGAATTTATTAAAAGGAAGTTTGTCCAAAGGAGCCAAAGGCAGGGAGGCTGCCAGGCCTCCAGAAGAAATTAGAAGCAGGGATTTGATCAATCACCAACCAGACCACTTCCCGTCTCTGAGTTTCTTTGCACCTGCTTCATTTCTCTCCCTGCAGACCCCCTGACCCCTCTTCCCAGTCTTTGCCTCAGGACCTGGCCTCCCCAGGGCTGCCTACCAAAGTGCACATGGTACAGCAGTTTTGGGGTGGCCAGAGGAGGGAATCGGATTGGCCCAGTTGGGTCACATGTCCACTCCTGGGCCAATCAACTCTGGGCGGGGGTGGAGTCACACAGTGCCAAGATGGCAGCTCCCGAGGAAGTAGTCGGCTTAGCGCTGGGACAGGACACCCGGATGATGAGTTCCCTCCTCCTGGAAGCCACTGTTGCTGCTGCTCGGTTCCCGCAGCGAGAGGCCGAGCTCTCATCCCGACTTACGTAATGGGCCTGCTTGCAGTTTCCCTCCTCCTGGGGGAGGCCCGACCGCCTTACCCATTGCTCTTAGTAGCCACCACAGGACACCCCTGCACACGCACACACGCGCGCGCGCACACCTGGACACACTGCAGGTTCAGCCCAAACCTAGACTGGCCTGCTGACCCCATGGCCATGTGAACTAAGAAACTGAGGGGAGGGCAGTTGTCGATCAAGAGAGAGGCAACGTCAGATTCTCCTGGGGCGGGCCGCCTTGTGGAACCGAGTGGAAACAGGACGTGGAGCGGGCCAGCGGAGGGAGGAGGAGAGCACAGTCACTCAGGGAGAAACTGAGGTAAGAGCGACCTACTGCCCAAGGCCCTGAGCGAGTCCCCCAGGCTCCCGCTCTCCAGTCCCCACCTCCAGCGCAGGAGGCCTGGCAGAGCTTACTCTCCCGGGCTCGTGGAGATCCCTGGAATTTCCAGTTCCAGCCTCACAATTCCCTCTCACCCCGATTTTTGTTTTGTGTTACCAAAAATGCCCTACCCAGGAAAATTCACTTCCCCATTTCTCCTTAAAATGAGCCACAAATCATCCAACTTCCGCGTTTCTTCAGGGAGAGAAGGCACAACCAACCCACCCCCTTATTTCTCCTGGGCAAAGCCGGTGGGGGATGTGCGGGCATGTGCCCATGTGTGTGCCTAGAGCGTGCACCAGAACCACGGCCATTTAAGGATACTTCAATGCTGGTTCGCACCACAATACTCTTCTTGTCCCAGTATCACCTGATCTTCCCGGGGGGGGGGGGGGGGGGGACAGAAAGCAACTTGCCCAAAATGGCCTGTAGAAATGAACAGTATGGCTTCCCACCCCAGAGCGTGGGCACTGCATTCCTGAGGGCAGCAGGGGAGGGTCCATAGGGTGGGGGGACCTTCTCCAGGCCTCAGAGTTGGGCCGGCCATGACACGTCAAAGCAGGACTGGAGTAAGGACTTTCAGGAAACTATTTCCACCACTGTCGGTGCTTCCGCATGTATATGCAGAAGCTGATACCGAAGCCACTGCCCGCCAGACAACCATTCACTGGGAGGGAGGGGGTCACAATGCCTGGGAGTGGCTCTACCTAGCTCCTCACCGTGCCTAAGAAGCTCAACCTAGACCCCCGTCCACCCTCTTCTTTCCTCCAGCAGATCTTTGATGAAGATTTATTCAGATTCAGTGAAGGTTTTTTTGTTTGGTTGGTTGGTTTTTGTTTGTTTTTCTAACACCTACTGTGTGCTAGGACCTGTCCATAATTAAATTATACATGTACTTACTTAGTCCCTCTTTTTTTTTTTTTTTTTTTCTTTAAGTAGGCTCCAGGAGCAACAGAGGGCTTGAAACTCATGACCCCAAGATCAAGAGTTGAGTTGTGGGGCGCCTGGGTGGCTCAGTTGGTTGGGCATCCAACTTCGGCTCAGGTCATGATCTCACAGTTCGTGGGTTCTCGCCCCGCGTCCGGCTCTGTGCTGACAGCTCAGAGCCTGGAGCCTGCTTCGGATTCTGTGTCTCCCTCTCTCTCTGCCCCTCCCCTGCTGGTGCTCTGTCTCTGTCTCTCAAAAATCAATAAACATTAAAAAAAAAAAAAAAAAAAGAGTTGAGTTGCATGCTATGCTGGCTGAACCAGCCAGATGCCCCAAGTCCCTCCTTTTCAGGAGCCACCAGTAACTCTGAAATCTTAACTCCTGTATTTGTGAAATGACAAGGTTGAACAAGGCATGATCTTGGGCCCTGTCCTGCTCTGATAGACTAGGAATGAAGTATCTCATCAGTTGTGAGATCTGCATTATGGTAATGAATGGTAGGCTGTTTTCTTTTTTTTTTTTTTTAAGATTTAAAATTTTTAAGTAATCCCTACACCAACATGGGGCTCCAACTCACAGCCCTGAGATCAAGAGTTACATGCTGTACTGACTGAGCCAGCCAGGTGCCCCTAAGACTATTTTATTTCTTAATCTTGACCTTTCTCTACACCTGTGGTTCCTGATCTCTCCAGGTCCCCAACACAGAGGGTGTGTATGGAGGAAACTCTGATTGCTTGCTGAGAATCCAGCTAATCCCAAATTCCTGACTGGCTGGCTAAAAGACTGATGTCAGACTGACTGTCACCTGACAGGTGACATACCAACATTCTAATCCTGGGTGCAGCAGCAGTCCCTGGGCGGGGCTGTGTCATACTCCCATCCCAACCCACCCTCCCTTAGCAAGCAGTGGTTAGGCCCAGGACACCAGGAAAATAAAGGAATCTCCCCAAATCCAAACAAAAACCAAGAACAAGAGTTCATTTTGACAATCTTATTCAGAACTTTGCAATCAGTAAACTTAAAATACAGAGGTATAAACTAGTTTTAATTTTGGCATACCTGTTAGGTATATATTTGTGGTTTAATGTTATTTATACTTCTAATCTCACAAGAAGAGTTTGGTAAGGGACACTACAGCGCTTAGGCATCTAAAGGTCTAAAGTGGGGTCCTGGTGCCGGGAGTCAGGTCCCCAGCCTTGGGAGTGGTGGCCCCAAGCCATCACCTTTCTGTCTCTGATTGGAAGGACTTTCTGTTTTCTTATCACTGTCTCTTAAAATATCTTAAGACCATAGTTGCAAAACAAGGCAGTTTTGTTTATATTATTTTTTTCCCAGGGGGAGGGGTGGGAGGGAGGAAAACAGTCCCTAAAGAAAACAATAACAACGTTTCAATTATTTTTTTTTATCCCAAGCTGGTCCTTTGCCAGTTGATCCTAGACCAAAAGAAAAATCCTTTAATGTGGGGAAATAGGTTCTACTTACATAAATGGGTTAGTAAAAAGCTTAGGGCAGAAAGCCACCACCACGGGGTGGGGGTGAAAGCACCCGAGCTTAGCTAGCGAGATATTATAATGGGACCACGGGTAACTTGTTATATCACATGCAGGAAATTACTTTCCATCTGGCACCAATGTACCTTGATCACAAACACCACTTAGCCCCTAGACCCTTTGCTTCTTACACAGTTAATGATTACCGTCTGATTGTTTTCTCCATGCTCACGTGTGTAAGATCTTGTTTTCTTCACGTTCACCACGTGGGTAATATCTTGTGAGCTCAAAAATACAGAGACAAAACCCCTACAAAACCCTTGTTTGGGGCTCTCATCTCCTCCCGGACATTAGCCTCTCTCGTATTCAATTCTGTGTCCACTCTCTTGCTGGACAAGAGAGAACTCCAGACACTTTAATCTCTAGGGTATTTTGGAACTAGGTGGGACAGGGATCCCGTAGGATAGTTTTGAGACTGTGGCACTGGCTAGAAACAGTGTTTTCTTCTGCTTCCCTTTAGATGATGACATGCCATGTCAGCACCTGGCATACTTCTTCAGCAGATGCGTTTTCCCTTGCTTTAAATGCAGCTGATTTATTTTAGAATTAACATCTCTGTTGTAAATGGAAAACCGATCTCATTTTCCCTAAATAGAAGGTAGCCATGACCATGGATTCGGTGAGTTCTAGCTTGAGTCTGTTGCCTTTGAGCACCTGTTAGGGAGGTGTGGAAGGGATCTTGATAGATGATAGATTGAAGTAAAACTGGAAAAGGAAAGCTTTCTCAATATGTGATTTGAGGTTACTTAAGACCACATCTTGGTATCACCCCAAATACTTTCCTACCCTAGGTTCTATGAGACTGTGAGTTCCCTGAGGGAGAGCAATGAATGGATGTCCTTTATGACCACACCAGCCCCCAGGGCCAGCTCTTCCCTTGGAAGTCTAGTTAGGTGAGGGGTGGAGGAGCCTATGCAGAAGAATGGAGCAGAGTTTCATTGTCTTGAACTGCTACTGGGTCCTAGGGGTCTTACAAGCAGGGTGGGACTAGGGATTTGAGTCAGGCTAGTCTGACTGGAGGGCAGGGTGAGGCAGATCTCTTCTCTGGGAGCCCAAGGCCCCAACACAATCCCTGAATTGGCCAGTTGATATTTGTAATTCTAAAGGAACAATAATTTTTTGCTTCTCCCCACGCCCCTGGCCAGTGTGTGCTTTCTCCCTATTTCCAGCACTCAGTGCTAATTACCTTTGGGGGCAAATTGCCAAGGGTTTGAGTGGGATGTAATTATTTTCCCAGTTCTGGAATTTTATCCCCTCCCCATCCTTGGGTGGAGGGGTGCTTTGACATCCAGCTTTGACAATTATGGCAGCATCAGTTTCACTTTTTCAAATCCCCGAAGCCTGAGGGGCTTGAGAACCAACCTTGATCTCTGTGTCTGATACATAGTTTCCGTCTTGCCTGAGGGGTTGGACAGCCAAGCTGGAACCTCACCTTGGCCACTAGCAGTCTGTGTGTCCTTGAGCAAAAGTACTGCTCTGTCTGAACTTCAAATGGGAATTCATTTACTCTTTAGGTCAATCTAGTTATCAAATCCTCACAATAGCTGTAAAAGCCGAACACATCCCTGGCACATAGCAGGTATTCAAAAAAGTTGGCTTTCCCTTTCCTTTTTGTCCTGGCACATAGGTTTTCCCAGTGGAGGAAGGGACCACTGTTCCCAATATGATCCCTGAATCTGAGGTAGATGAGAGTGAGCGGGTAAAGCATCACTTCCACGGCCCCAGCCTTCAGGTGCCAGGCCGGCCTCAGTAGAGAGTCACTGGTTACTGAGCACTTACTGTATTCCAGGCACACTGTCAGCAGGGTGACTGCTGCCCAGAATATTTTTGTGCTCTCGGACAACCATTTCTTGGCATCATTCTTGCTGGCTCTGTCTTCCATATGAGGTTTGAAATCCTTTCCAGAATGCCCAGACAGGGATGTTTCCAGATCTTAAGCAATAGAGTATTTCTAACACCCACCCCCACTCCCTGTCATAAACACACCAGCTGGAAGTTTCCTCAGTGGCAGCAGGTTCTCAGAACCGTATCACTACCTCCCTCCCACCCCCCGCCCACCTCATCCAGCTGCCTGGCCATAACCAGTCTCTCTGCCTTCTAGAACCTCAGTTTCTTCAACCCAGTGGAGATAACAGTACCCAGCTTCTCCCCAACACCTCATCCTGGTCCCCTTTGGGAGTTCCTATCTCACTGGAATTGCCTTTCATCCGCAGTCACACCAGAAACTTGAATGGCCTCCTTGCCTCTCCCTCCCTGTGTCCAGACCATCTCCAGTTCCTGTTTGATTTACACAATAAATGCCTAAATATTTCTAAATTCTGACCACTCCCCTCCATCACCCCACCCACCGTCCTACTCAGGGCAACCAGTTCCTCCTCAGGATGACTGCAAGGCCTCCCGGTGGTCTCAGGATATAACCCTGCTTTCTATTCTAAGGGCAAAGCTGATCACATTATGCTCCTATCTCCATCCCTGCTGAAAAGCCATCCATAGCTCCTCCTTGCTCTCGTGCTAATGACCTGATTTCTTCCTTTGGCTGATTGGGCCTTGCAAAGTCTCACTCTCACCACCTTAGCTACACTTAGCTCCTTGCTGCTGTAGCTATCTGAGCCTTCCTTTGGTTCCTTGAATGCACCATGCTTTCGCCTGCCACTGGGCATTTGCACATCCTGTGTTTTCTGCCTGGATAGCCCTCTTTACTCCCCAAAAGCCTTGCCTTATTCTCTCCTATTTATTCAGTTTTCAGCTAAAGAGTCACTTCCTTCTAAATGTCCTCCCTGATTAGCAGTCCTGAAAGAGTTCAGGTTGCCATTACACCCTTTTAGAGAACTGGGCTCATATTCCTAATTTCAGTATGGTTATTCAGTTAACACTCCTCTTCCATCTTTCCCTCTTGACTGGAACCTTCAGGCAGGCAGGGATGGTGGCTGTTTTAATTCACATTGTTCCTCAGAGCTTAGCACCTAACACCCAGTAGATAACTGATTGAATGAAGGTTGTTTTGAGAATTAAATAAGGAAAAAGAAGGTGAAATGGAGAGTGAATTAATGTTTGGTAGGTGACCACATGGTGCCAGGTGCTTTAGATACGTTGTTCTAACTAGTTTTCACTAATGGTATATTTTATATTTGAGAAAACAAATTCAGAGATTTTAGGTAACCAACCCATAGGACGCAGCTAATAAATGGTAGACTTAGTATATGTGCTGCCGAAGCGAGCACAATAAATGGTAGACTTAGGATGAGAGCAGGGTCTTTTTAGCATCAATGTTCATGGTCTCACCCTTCCCACAGTCTGCCTCCGAGTTAAAAAGTGAAGGGAGGGGAGGGGTGCCTGGGTGGCTCAGTCAGTTAAGCGTCCGACTCTTGGTTTCTGTTCAGGTCACGATCTTATGGTTTTGTGAGTTCAAGCTCCGCATCAAGTTCTGCAGAGTCTACTTGGGATTCTCTCCTCTCCCTCTTTCACTGCCCCTCCCCCACTCATGCTGTTTCTGTCTTTCTCAAAATAAATAAATAAAAACTTAAAAAGAAAAAGTGAAGAGAGGGGCACCTGACTGGCTTAGTGGGTTGAGCATGTGATCAATCTCAGCGTTGCAAGTTGAAGCCCCATGCTGGGTGTAGAGATTACTTTAAAATAACAATCTTTAGGGGCACTTGGGTGGCTCAGTCAGTTGAGTGTTCAGCTCTTGATTTCGGCTCAGGTCATGATCCCAGGGTCTTGGGATCGAGCCCTGCATTGTTCAGTGTGGAGCCTACTTGAGATTTTCTTTCCTTCTGCCCCTCTACCCTTCTTCCCTGCTCCTGCACATGCTTTCTCTTTCTCTAGTATAATAAGTAAGTAAGTAAATAAATAAATAAATAACAAAGAAAGTGAAGGGAGTGTGTTTTGCAGATTCTGAAGTTGAAATAAATATTAGCCCTTTATGACCATCTCCAGAACTGCCATCACCATAATAACAATAGATATGGAGGGAGGTGGGGGAGTAGCTGGAAAAAGAAATTTTCAGGGGCAATAGATATGTTCTGTATCTTTGCTTATATTTGGGGTGGTGGTAGCACAGGTGTATATATTTATTGCAGTTCATTGAAATGTACACCTAAGATGTACGAATTCCACCATAGGCAACTTTACCTGCATTTCAAAAACAGCTATAAAAGGCATTCTTGGTACAACTAGGGAAATTTGAATATGTAAATGATATTGTATCAAAGTTAAATTCTTGAGTGTCAGAGAACTACAGACTTACCGTATGACCTAGCAATTCACCGCTAGCTATACACCCAAAAGAATTGAAAACATATCTGCACAAATACTTGTACATAAATGTTCATAGGGGCATATTCAGAATAGCTAAAAAGTGGAAACAACACAAATGTTCATCAACTGATGAAGGAATGAATAAAATGTGGTTAAACGTTTTCTTGAAAGAGTATGAATAATTTTCAAAGACAGATTCTCAGTCTGAAAAGAATAAAATGTGGCATATCCACTTGGTAGAATGTTATTTGGCAATAAAAATGTAGCAAAAGCAGTGCTCAGAGGGAAGTATATAGCTGTAAATCCCTACACTAAAAAAGAAGAAGAAAAAAGAAGATCTCAAATCAATAACCTAATATTCCACCTTAAAGAACTAGAAAAAAGGAACAAACTAACTCCAAAGCAAGTATAAAGAAGGAAATAATTAGAGTGGAGATTAAAAAAGAAAGAAAAAATAGGATGAAAAAAAAAAACAATAGAATCAATGAAACCAAAATTTGGTTCTTTGAGACCAACATGTTTTTTAAATTTTTTTTTAATTTCAATTAAATTTTTTTACTTAAAAAATTACCTTCTTTCTTTCTTTCTTTCTTTCTTTCTTTCTTTCTTTCTTTCTTTCTCTTTCTTTCTTATTGATAGAGAGTGAGGGAGAAACAGAGAGAAAGAGGGATAGGATCTGAAGCAGGTTCTGCACTGACAGGGCTCTCTGCTGTCCGCATCCAGCTGGAACTCACGAACCTTGCAAACATCATGAACCATGAAATCACGACCTGAGCTGAAGTCAGATGCTTAACTAACTGAGCCACCCAGACGCCCCAAGAAGATCCGTTTTGTGAAAAGGTTGACAAACCGTTAGCTAAACGGACCAAGAAAAAAAAAAAGAGAAGACTCAAATTATTAAAATCAGAAATTAACGTGGGGAGTATTTTACAAAGATAAAAAGGATTGGGGCATCTGGGTGACTGCGCTGACAGCTCTGAGCTCAGAACCTGGAGCCTGCTTTGGATTCTTTGTCTCCTCCTCTCTCTGCCCCTCCCCCACTCACACTTTCTCTCTCTCTCTCTCTCTCTCTCTCTCAAAAATAAACATTAAATTTTTTTTTAAAAAAAAACAAAAAGACTCAAACTACAAAAACTGAATTTAAAAAAATTTCTTTTTAATGTTTTATTTATTTTTGAGACAGAGACAGAGCAAGAGCAGTGGAGGGGCAGAGAGAGAGGGAAACCCAGAATCCGAAGCAGGCTCCAGGCTCCAAGCTGTCAGCACGGAGCCCGACGCAGGGCTGTAACTCACAAACTGCGAGATCATGACCTGAGCTGAAGTTGGTCACCCAACCAACTGAGCCACCCAGGCGCCCCCAAAACTGAAGTTAAAAGAAAAAAAAGAAAAGAGAAGAAAAAGAAAATCTGAATAGACATATAACAAGTAAAGAGAATAAACCAGTAGTCAAAAAATTGCCAACATAGAAAAGCTCAGGACTAGATGGTTTACTGGTGAATTATATCAGCTGGTTAAGGAAGAATTAACAGCAGTCTTTTTAAAACACTTCCAAAAAGTAGAGGAGGGAACTCTTCTCAGTTCATTCTTTGAGACTAGTATAACCCTGATACCAAAGCCAGATGAAGACATAAGAAAACTACAAAGCCAATATCCCTTGTGAATGTAAATGCAAAAATCCTCAAGGAAACAGCAAACCAAATACAAACCGAATATGTTATAACCAAGTGGGACTTATCCCAGGAATTCAAGATTGGTTTAACATACAAAAACCAATCAATGCAATTTACCATATCAATACAATAAAGGAACAAAACTACAGGATCATCTCAATGGATGCAAAAAAGAAAAAGCAGTCCAAAAGATCTAACATCCTTTCATGAGAAAAACACTCAACAAACTAATGAGAAGAGAACTTTCCTCAGTCTGACAAAGGGCATCTCTGAAAAACTCCCAGCTGGTGTATTGGTGATGCTTTCCTCCCTAAGATCAGGAAAAGACAAGGATGTCTGCTCTCACCACTTCTATTCAACATTGTTCCGGGGGTTCTGGGTAGAGCAGTTAGGCAAGAAAAAGAAATAAAAGGCATCCAGATTGGAAAGGAAGAAATAAAACTATCTCTATTCTCAAATGTCATGATCTTGTATATAGAAAATCTTAAGGAATCCACTAAAAAACTATTAGAACTAATAAACAAGTTTAGCAGGATACAGTTTTGTAGGATAAAAACAAAATACAATATAAAATACTACTATACAAACATAAATAGTATTTATATGCACTAAGCAATAAATAATCCAAAAGTGAAGTTAATTAAATAATCCCATTTACATTATCATCAAAAAGAATAAAATACTTAGGGATAAATTTAACCAAGGGAGTGCAAGACTTATACACTAAAAACTACAAAACAGGGGCACCTGGTTGGCTCAGTGGGTGGAACATGTGACTCTTGATCTCAGGGTTGTGGGTTCAAGCCCCATGTTGGGCACAGAACTTAAGAAAGAAAATAATGGGATGCCTGGGTGGCTCAGTCGGTTTAGTGTCCAGCTCTCAATTTCAGCTAGGTCATGACCCCAGGGTCATGGGATTGAGCCCCATGTTGGGCTCCATGCTAAGTGTGGAGCCTGCTTGGGATTCTCTCTCTCTCTCTCTCTCTCTCTCTCTCTCTCTCTCACTCTCAATCTCTCTCCTTTTGCCCCTCTCCCCAGTTCATTCTCTCTCTCTCTCTCTCTCAAATAAAAAATTTAAAAGAAAGAAAAATGGCATACATACATAAATACTATGAAACATTGTTGAAAGAAATTAACCCCTAAATAAATAGAAAAACGTCTCATGTTCATGGTTTGGAAGACTTAATATTTATAAGGTGGCAAAACTCCCCAGATCTAAAGATTGCATTTCCTAGAAACATTCCAACCATTTTTGCAGAAATCAACAAGCTGATCCTAAAATGTATATGGAAACTCAAGGGACCCAGAATAGCCAAAGCAATCTTGAAAAAGAACAAAGCTGGAAGACTCAAGTCTTGATTTCAAAACCTACTGCAGAACTGTATTGTTCGAGACAGTGTGGTATTGGCATAAGGACTGACAGAGACCAGTGGAATAGAACTGAGAGTCCAGAAATAAACCCATAAATTTATGGTTAACTGATTTTTTTTTCCAAGAGTGCCAGAACCATTCAGTAGGGGAAAGAAGAGTCTTTTCAACAAATAAATGGTGCTGGGAAAACTGGGTATCTACCTGCAAAAGAATGAAGTTGAATCCTTCCCTCACATCATGTACAAAAATTAACTGAAAATGGATCAAAGGCCCAAATGTAAGAGTTAAAGGTATAAAATTCCTGGAAGAAAACATAGGGGTCAATCTTCATGACCTTGATTTGGCAGTAAATTCTTAGGTATGATACCAAACGTATAAGCAACAAAAGAAAAAGTAGATAAACTGGACCTCATCAACATGAAAAACTTTTAGGCATCAAAGGATGCCATGAAGAAAGTGAAAAGACAACCCACAGAACGGGAGAAAATCATGTATCTGATAGAGGTCTAGTATTCAGAATGCTGTATAAAGAATACTTACTGTGCAACAACAAAAAGGAAAACAACCCAATTTTAAAAATGGGCAAAGGGCTTAAATAAACATTTCTTTCTTTTTTTTAAGTTTATTTTTTTTATTTTGAGAGAGAGACAGCGCAAGTGGAGGAGGGGCAGAGAGAAAGAGAATTCAAAGCAGGCTCTGTCCACACTGCCAGCGCAGAGACCAATGCAGGGCTCAAACCCACGAAGCCGTGAGATCATGACCTGAACTGAAAGCAAGAGTCGGATGCTTAACCGACTGAGCCACCCAGGCACCCCTAAATAGACATTTCTCCAGAGAAGATATACAGGGCCAGTAACATTAAATGATGCTCGGCATCATTAGTCGTTAGGGAAATTTAAATCAAAACCACAGTGAGGTGCCACTTCATACCCACCAGGATGGCTGTCAAGAAAAAGACAGAAAATAACAAGTGTAAGGATGCAGAGAGTTGGAACCCTCACACATTGCTTGTGGGACATACAAAATGGTGCAGCTGCTTGGAAAACAGTTTGGCAGTTAATCAAAAAGTTAAGCATAGAATTAGGATCTGATGAGTAATTCAAGAGAATCGAAAACAGATGTTCAAACAAAAACTTACACACATGTTCATCGCACCATTATTCTCAGTAGCCAAAGGGTGGAAACGGTGCAAATGTCCACCAGCTCATGAATGTATAAACAAAATGTGGTACATTTATGCAATGGAATATTACTCAGCCATAACAGAACAAAGTCCCGATACACTCTACAAGCTGGATTGAACTTGAAGACATTGTGCTGAACATGGTAAGTAAAAGGAGGCAGGCATAAAAGCCACATACTGCATGATACCATTTCTGTGACCCACAAAGGTGAAAAAGGGCTCACAGAGACAGCAGATTAGTGGTTGCCTAGAGCTGGGGTGGGGTGGGGGAACGGGGTGGGACTGCCTAATGGATCTAGGGATTCGTTTGTGGGTTTGCGAGTGATGAAAATGTTCTGGAACTAGAAAGTAGTTTTGGTTGCCCAGCAATTGTGAGTTTACTGGAAGCCACTGGATTGTACGGGTTCAAGTGGCGAATTTCACGTCATATGCATTTTACCTCACTAGTGATAGTAAAAAGGAATGATGGTCTGAGGCTTGCTACAACAGGGATGGACCTCAAGAACGTTCTGCTTTGTAAGACAAGCCAGTCACAAAGGGCCACATACTGTGTAATTCCATTTATGGATGTCCCAAACAGGCAAATTCGTAACAACAGAAAGTAGGTTGGTAGTTGCCTAGGGCTGGGGTTGAGGGAGGAATTGGGGATTGGAGAAGGAGATGGGGAGTCACTGCTAATGAGCACAGGTTTCTTTTTAGGGTGATAAAAATGTTCTAAAATTGATTGTGGTGACAGTTTTGCCGGGGAGGAAGACCTCCCTCTGCCCTTTCGTCCTTCTAACTGGACTTAGAATCAAATTGACCTGAGACAGATTAATAGGAGAAAATAAAATTTAACAGGCACAAGTACACACAGAATAAGAAATCCACACAGATAAGAAATTCCAAAGACAGTGAGGTAACATGAAGTTTATGTGAGCTAAGGAGAGGGGTAGGGGGCTGTGGATACAAAGGGGAGGAAGACCATTAGCAAGAAGGTGAAGGGAGATGTTTGGAAAAAGTTTCTCTATTATGCAGATAAGTTTCTTAGGTAAAGGGAGTCTCTTTTTATAGCTCTCTTCCTGGTACAGGCTCTCCTTTCCAACATAAATTTAGGCAGTTGAGGGGGAGGCAGAGAGCTTTTCCTGCATCTGCTGGGTTTTTATTACTTTGGGGGGGATATTACTTTTAACTCAAAATAATCTTTATGCCGGAATGGCTCGTCTTGGGGCAGCCTGCCCTAGACCCCTACAGTTTCACACCTCTGTGAATACACTGAATTGTGAACTTGAAGTGAGTGAATTGTATGGTATGTGAATTGTATCTCAATAAACTTGTTATAAAAAAATTCTCAGGTGTGAAATTGGTACCCTAGTTATACAGGAAAATGTCCTTGTTCTGAAGATATATAAACTTAAGTATTTAAGTGTCATGATGTCTGCAACTTCTTTTCTTTTTCATTAAGCTTGTTTTTTAAGTTTATTTGTATAATTTTGAGAGAGAGAACACATGAGCAGGGGAGGGACAGAGAGAGAAAGAATCTCAAGCAGGCTCCATGCTGTCAGTGCAGAGCCTAACCTGGAGCTCGATCTCATGAGCTGTGAGATGACCTGGGCCAAATCGAGAGTCAGCTGCCTAACCAACTGAGCCACCCAGGTACCCCATTTATTTTTTATTAGGTTTTTAATTTTAGGGACACCTGGGTGGCTCAGTGCGTTAAACTTCTGACTTTAGCTCAGGTCATCATCTCACAGTTGGTGAGTTCAAGCCCTGCCTCTGGCTCTGCACTGACAGCTCAGAGCCTGGAGCCTGCTTCAGAGTCTGTGTGTGTGTCTATCTCTCTGCCCTACCTCACTTGTGCTCTCTCTTTCTCAAAAATAAGTAAACATTGAAAAAAGGTTTTTTATTTTAATTCCAGTATAATTAGCATACAGTGTTGTATCAGTTTCATGTGTATAATATAGCAATTTGCAACAAGGGGCGCCTGGGTGTCTCAGTCAGTTGAGTGTCCAACTCGATTTTGGCTCAGGTCGCGATCCCAGGGTCGTGGGATCGAGCCCCGTGTCGGGCTTCACTCGGAGTGTGGAGCCTGCTTAAGATTCTCTCTCTCTCTCCCTCTGCCCCTCTCTCCTACTCGCACTCTCTTAAAAGAAAAAAATTAAAACGTGTTCACATAGAGCTGTGCCATCCAAAGCGGTAGCCACTAGCCACATGTAGCTCTTTACAGTTTCGTTAATTAAAAATAAAGAACTCGGTTCCTCAGTTACACTAACCACATTTTAAGAGCTCAGTAACCACATGCGGCTAGTGGCTACTGTATTGGACGGTGCAGGAATAAAGCATTTCCATCATCCTAGAAATTCCTACTGACCAGTGCTGACATGTATGGAGATAAAGCAAATGTGGTAAAATATTTGCAAATGGTTAAACGTGGTGAAACGTATATCGGGGTTTCCGTGGGGCAGCCGGATCAGGTGGAAGCCAGCAGCGTGGGTGGTGAAAGAATTCACCTGAGGCGGAACAAAGGCGATAGAAATTTGTTGAATACACCACAAGAAGGCAGTGCAGGCAGGACAGCAAAGGAGAGACTGTCTGCTGGGAGGCAGTGGTGAGGAGTACAGTTAAGGGGGGAGTGAGGAGGTACGGTAACATATGGAATTTTCCTTATTTGGTACCTGTGCCTGGTTTTCAGTAGCCCACTGATCAACTAGGGCCTATAGATACCTTGAGGCGGGTCACCTAAGGAGCCTATTCGCATTCAGCTAGGTGGTCACTGTGGGCCCTTTTAACTTACTTAGGTTTCCATTGCTCAAGCCCGTAGCCTAACAGCAGCTTCCACAGTTTCTTGTATCACTCCTCCTTTCAACAGAGGGATAGTAATGATAACATGGCAAAGAATTCCCCATGCAGGGGCGCCTTGGTAGCTCAGTGGGTTAAGTGTCCGACTCTTGACTTTGGCTCAGGTCAGGATCTCATGGTTCTTAGTTCCAGCCCTACACTGGGCAACTTCTAGATCCAGCTTCTAGATCCTTTTCCCAACAGTCTGTTCTGCTTGTTCAACACTTTGTTCCCAGAGTCCTCTCTCCCTACAGTGAGGTATGTGCATAGTATGCGATGCTCTGCGTACCCCTGTTCATCCCCATTTCTCGGAGAGGTATTACAGGGTAGTGGTTTGGGAGCTAGAAAGACTCACATTTAAATCCCTGCTGTCACTTGTAAAATGAGGCTGAGAATAGTAATTGCCTCTTGCTCTATAGAAGGCTCCTATCTTTGGTCCTAGCACAAAACGAGCCATAATTATAGGCAGCTAAGGTTGCTCTAGAGTGAACAAAGATGGGCTGGCTGAGACTGCAGGTTAACCAGCCCAGCTTCTTATTTTGAGGAGTTTCCAGTGTCAAATGGTCAGCCATCTGCTGGGGGACCAGGATAGCCATCCTGGCAACTGTGGCTTCTTTGTGTCAGCGGCAACAAAAGAACAAAGAACAAGTGTTGTGACTCTTCAGTGAAGTTAAGTGTGCCCCTATGCTGATGTTAAATGTCCCGAGTTTCTGGAAGGGTAGAGCTAGGTTGCCAGGAATTGTGGTTTTTAACGCCCTTAATGGCAATTCTACATCCACCCCCTGCTTCTTTTTGTTTTGCTGGCACACAGGTTTGTGAAACCCCCAGTCTGGGAACCACTGATTCAAAAGATATTGGAAATCGGGGGTGGGGCTTGGGAGTAGTGAAGGAGAAAGTGGCCAGAAATAGCCAAGCCCAGGAGTCAATAAATTGAAATGACCCAGACATTTGCATGTTTATAACCAGTCGGTCAGGGAAGCGTAGACATTTGCTCGTGGTTGTTCCTGAGAAGGTATTTGCATTATCTTTTGTTTGAACGGTTGTGGGGTTGGGAGGGGTAGGCAGCTGGCACTTCCTTCCTGTGCCTGCCAAATCCGGGTTACCAGATTTGGGATAGAGTAGGGCAAAGGTGAGGTGAGGCTCTAGGTAGCAGGAGAGAGACAAGGTGGGGGGAGGAGGTTGGAGGCGGGGGAGTAGAAGTGGGCTGGACTGGACCCCTATGGGCACTGGAATGCTCTCTTTCAAAGGGAGACTGCAGGACGGTTCCGGATTCTGTCCTGTGAATTTCTTGCTTTGTGACCCAGGGCAAATCAGTTCACCTCTCTGAGCCTCCCATTTTCTCATCCATTAAAATAACATCTCTTGGGGCACCTGGGTGGCTCAGTCCGTTAAACATCTGACTTAGGCTCAGGTCATAAGTTGGAGCCCTCATCGGGCTTTGTGCTGACAGCTCAGAGCCTGGAGCCTGCTTCGGATTCTGTGTCTCCTACTCTCTCTGCCCCTCCCCTGCTCCCTGCTCGTGCTGTCTCTCTCTCTCTCTCTCTCTCTCTCTCTCAAAAATAAATAAAAACATTAAAATAAAATAACATCTCTTCCCAAAGTCAGATAGCTTCTGCTCTTATGCTCATGTTTAAGACTCTGTTTTCTCAGCTGTAAATGGATATAAAAATCACACCTACTTCATAGCATGGAGGTGAGGATTGCCAGCACATTTCCTGGCACACAGTAGATATTTAATAAATGCCAGCTAATACTGGCCATTAAGCTTTGTTAAAACCACAGGGGAGCCTGGGTGGCTCTGTAGGCTGGGCGTCAGACATCGGCTCAGGTCATGATCTCGCGGTTTGTGAGCCCGCGTCGGGCTCTGTGCTGACAGCTCGGGAGCCTGGAGCCTGCTTCGGATTCTTTGTCTCCTCGTCTCTCAGCCCCTCCCCTGCTCATGCTCTGTCTTTCTCTGTCTCTCAATAATAAATAAATGTTAAAAAAAAAAAAAAAGAAAGAAAGAAAAAAGAAAACCACAGACCCCAAATGGTTTCTCTTGGGCCAGGCCCAATCACCAAACCAGAGCTTAGTACTTAACCTAATTGCACTTTCAACTTCCCCCCGAAAAATAAATCTTAACCTATCAATCAGGAATTTTCTGATAAGCACTCTTGAAGTTACCTATCACCTGGGCCCTCTCCTTTCCCCAAAGGCTGAAGAGGTAATCTGCATGATAAGTAACCCCCTCCTGCTCTTTTTCCTAAGGGAAGGTGATCTTGCTGGAATAAACCTTTCTTTTCTTCTGCTTACAACTTTCTTGCCCCTTTGCTTCCTGCAAAAAGTTATATTTTGTAAAACTCCTTGGAGCACTCTTCTACTTGCCGGATAGGATGCTGCATGGTTCATGAACCATTTAATAAAGCAAATTAGATCTTTAAGTTTCGTTGGTAGAGTTTTTGTTTTTTAAGTTTTTTTTTCTACATATCTATAATCCCTTAATCTGCAGTCTGAAATTTATATAGCTCTGAAAACTCCAAAGTGTTTTTGTAAGTTTGCAATCAAAAGTCATTGATAGCAAAAACCTAATCTGAACTGACACCAAGCTATTTATAATCTTAGTGGGATAAGCCATTTATTATGAACATACTGGATTTGGCCCCAGAATAAGCACCAAATCACCTTTCTAAAATCTGAAAGTTTTTGAATTCTGAATGACCTCTGGCCCATCGAGTTTTGGATAGAGGACTTTGAGCTTGTTGTAGGGGCATAAAATGACATGGCTGTGGTCAAAGCCAGGGCTTCCTGGCTGCAGGGAGTGGGGAAACCCTTGGTGCCACAGGAGCCTTAGAGGTGAGAGAAAAGGAGGAGGAAGGAAGGCCTAGCAGAGGGGATCTTGGTTATGACAGAAACTGATTCTGGCAGCAAGGGAACTTGTTGGAAGGGTGTTGGGTTTGTTCCAAGGTATTGGTATGTGGGAGAACCAGGCTTACAGACCTCTGGGCCAAGAAGCCACTGTCGGGAATCAAGAATTCCTGTCCTCCTTCAAGAGCCCTTCCAGCTGGACTAAGAATCAAATTGACATGAAACAGATTAACAGGAGAAAGAATAGACTACGTACAGGGAAACCACACAGACACGGAAATTCCAAAAACAGGCGAAATGAGATATACTTGTCGTTCTGAACTAAGGAGAAGGGAGTAGAGGTCTGGGATCTCGGCTCAAAGGGTAATGCCCTTTCCAGGGCAGTGAGAAGAGTAGATGTTTGGTAATTAGATGTTTGCGGTGCCATACAGATGGGTCACTGAGATTACATCTATCTTTGTTAAAATCCTTATTCTAGGAAAGACCCCCAATTTAGATTCTTCTATGTGGCTACAGGAGGGACAAGTTTCTTTTCAGCCTGCAGGGTCTCAAGTGCCTTCAGCTCTAAATAATCCACTGCCAAAGTGGCACATTCAGGAGCAGATGGGCTGTCTTGAACCCCTTCACCACCAAAATCACCCATGGAAGTGGTCAGGTGAGTAACAGCCCAGCCCCAAAGCCACAGCCTGCAGTGTTAATCCTCATCCACAAAGGACACCAGATGACAAAGGCCATTTCCTCCCAGCTGCTGCTGCAACCCACAGGGCACTGTCTTTCTGTCTCTGCTTTGAATTCCAAGCAGGAATGTCTGATTGGCAGAATCAGTGTCCCATGACAATGCCCAATCTGCAAAGGACGCTGGGAAAACACACATCTAAAGATTTTTGCCTTTAAAATGAGAGGCATTTCCATTTCCTGCCATGACTCCTAAGGAAGGGATTCCTCTAGAATAGGAACCAGAGTTTAGTTGCCAGACAGCCAAAACAAGAATGAGCAGAGGCTCAGTATCAACAGCTTCCCAGAGGAGGGATTGATTCTACCAGGGCCTTGAAGAGTGAGCAGAACCCCAGCTGGAAAGGTGGAAGAGTTTAGAATCTGGGCAGGCACCGATATGTCTGGCTAGAGGGTGTTTACTAGATGATCTGCACTGAGCGAAACACTTCATTCTCATTTCATTTCACAGCTGCAGGTAGCAAGGGAGCGATTAGCATTTTTCAGACCAGACTCTAAGAATCAAAGAGGTTAGGTCAACTTGCCGGAGATCACACAGCTAGAAGGCGGAGGAGCTGGGATTTGAAGACAAGCGCTGACACCTTGCCGCTAATCCCGACACTATACAGGCAGGAAATAGGTTCCATATGGAGTGCCTATTCCTATCAATTGATAGTGACTGCTTGGAGCCCTGCATCAAGAAGGATTCTGACGTTGTCTCTGAGATATAATGGTAGAAGGGCTATGATCAATTAGTGATGTCTGCTAAACGAATTTGGCCTGAGAACTCAAAATTCACGCATTTTCAAGTAGGCATGCAACATTTATCCAAATCAACCATAAACTGGGCTATAAAAAAAGACAACACATTTCAAAAGATTGGAATTATTCAGACTATATTCTGTAGTCATAAAGGGAACAAAATTATAATCAATAGCAAAAGAAAAATAGAAAATCCCCAATTGCCTGGAGTTAAACATTACACTGGTCAAAGAAGAAATCAAAATGGAAATTAAAAAGAAAAAAAACATTTGAACTAAATGATAATGAAGATATGACATACTGGGGTGCCTGGGTGGCTCAGCTGGTTAAGTGTCCGACTCTTGATTTCGGCTCAGGTCATGATCTCACAGTTCATGAGTTCAAGCCCCACCTTGGGCTCTGTGCTGACAGCATGGAGCCTGCTTGGGATTCTCTCTCTCCCTCTCTCTCTGCCCCTCCCCTGCTCAAAAAGAAAAGAAAACAAAAACAAAAAACTTTAAAAGAAAAAAAAAGATACGACATACCAAAACTTGTGGGATGTAGCTAACACAACTGTTAGGGGAAAATTTGTAGCCTTAAAATGTATATGCTAGAAAAGGAGAAAGGCTTGAAAAATAATGATTAAAGTGTCCATCTCAAGAGGCTGAAATAAACAGCAAATCAAACCTACGGAAAAAAGAAAATAATAGTGGCACAAAAGCAGACACTCAGATCAATGGAGCAGAATAGAGAACCCAGAAAGGGACCCACAAACGTATGGCCAACTAATCTTTGACAAAGTAGGAAATAATATCCAATGGAATAAAGACAGTCTCTTCAGCAAGCGGTGCTAGGAAAACTGGACAGCGACATGCAGAAGAATGAACCTGGACCACTTTCTTACACCAGACACAAAAATAAACTCAAAATGGATGAAAGACCTAAACGTAAGACAGGAAGCCATCAAAACCCTCGAGGAGAAAGCAGGCAAAAACGTCTTTGATCTTGGCCGCAGCAACTTCTTACTCAACAGATCTCCAGAGGCAAGGGAGACAAAAGGCAAAGGTGAACTACTGGGACCTCATAAAAATAAAAATCTGCACAGCGAAGGAAACAATCAGCAAAGCTAAAAGGCAAACGACGGAATGGGAGAAGATGTTTGCAAATGACATATCAGATAAGGGGTTAGTATCCAAAATCTATAAAGAACTTATCAAGCTCAACACCCAAAAACCAAATAATCCAGTGAAAAAAATGGGCAAAAGACATGAATAGATACTTCTCCAAAGAAGACATCCAGATGGCCAACCGACACATGAAAAAATGCTCAACATCAGTCATTGTCAAGGAAATACAAATCAAAACCACAATGAGATACCACCTCACACCTGTCAGAATGGCTAACATGAACAACTCAGGCAACAACAGATGTTGGCAAGGATGCAGAGTAAGAGGATCTCTTTTGCATTGTTGGTGGGAACGCAAGCTGGTGCAGCCACTCTGGAAAACAGTATGGAGGTTCCTCAAAAAGTTAAAAATAGACTACCCTATGGCCCAGCAATTGCACTACTTGGTATTTATCCAAGGGATACAGTTATGCTGTTTCGAAGGGACACATGCACCCCAATGTTTATAGCAGCACTATCAACAATAGCCAAAGTATGGAAAGAGCCCAAATGTCTATTGATGGATGAATGGATAAAGAAGATGTGGTGTGTAATACACACACACACACACACACACACACACACACACACACACACACAATGGAGTATTACCACCCAGCAATCAAAAAGAATGAAATCTTGCCATTTGCAACTACATGGATGGAACTAGAGGGTATCATGCTAAGCGAAATTAGTCAGTCAGAGAAAGACAAATATCATATGACTTCACTCATATGAGGACTTTAAGACACAGAACAGATGAACATAAGGGAAAGGAAGCAAAAATAATATAAAAACAGGGAGAGGGACAAAACATAAGAGACTCTTAAATATGGAGAACAAACAGAGGGTTACTGGAAGGGTTGTGGGAGGGGGGATGGGCTAAATGGGTAAGGGGCATTAAGGAATCTACTCTTGAAATCATTGTTGCACTATATGCTAACTAATTTGGATGTAAATTTAAAAAATAAAATTAAAAAAAGAACAATATCCAATATTAAAAAAGTCTAAGAATAATCAACTAAAGAAAATAATAGTAAAGAGCAGAAATGCAAATCAACAATGCTAATTGGTTCTTTGAAAGAATTAATAAAATTGAGTAGGTCATATCTACCATAGGCTAGATCATGACAGAACATGTGCCAGGTAGAACCTTTTTTTTTTTTTTTTTTTTTAAGTTCTTATTTCTATTTATTTTTTTAAGTAATCTCTGCACCCAACCTGGGACTCGAACCCATAACCCCAAGATCAAGAGTTGCATGCTCCACTGACTGAGCCAGCCAGTTGCTCTTGGTAGTATCTATTTCTAGAAACTTCTATCTTTGAACTGATATATGCTCATAAAAGTATTAGTTACATTGAATTTGAGTGAGAGCAAAGAGACGCTGAATATTTAAGGAATAATAAGTAATTCAGTTTGGTTGTAGTTAAAATACTGCAAAGGGAGATGAATTCATCTGGACTCTGTTTTAGTGACAGAAGAGCCAAAATCATATTGCCTTAAGCAGAGACCTTTTGTTTGCATAAGTGAAAATCCCAGAGTGAGTTCTGGCTCTGTGCAAAGTTCTGAGTTCTGTGCGCAAAGCACTGTTGACCCTACGTGTCCAAATGGAGTTGCAGCAGTGGCTCTTCATGTGTTTTCTCTTCTTCTTATATTCATTTAATTCTCAGGCACGTCTCCAGCCTAGGCTGGAAGGGCAGGGGGCTACTCCAGTGTTCCCATGGTGATGGCACAACTGTAAAAGCACAAGCTCAAATGCATAAGTCTTTTTCATGCATCCACATGTGTCTCACTTGCTAACACATTATTGGTCAAAGCAATTCACATGGCCAAGCCCAACATCAAGGGCTGGGGAAATTCTCTGCCCATCTTGAGGCTATGACAAGGACATGGGGTGAAAAATTGGGACCATTATTCCATCTACACAGATATCAACTCAGTATTGGGTCATTGGGGTACATGCATGCTTAATTTCACTTACATACTACCTGATTGTTCTCTATTCCCACTCCCAATTCACAAGGGTGGGTGTTTCCCTAAGTCTTCCCCAATGATCGGCATTGTCCAGCTCTGTTGTTTTTGCCAGCCTGATGGATGTGAAATGGCATCTCACTGATGCTTTACTTTGTGTGTCTCTGATTATGTATGCATCTAAGCATCTCTTCACATCTTGTTAGTCATTTGGATTTCCCTTCTGTGAGTTGCCTATTCATATCCTTTGCTCATTTTCCCCAATGTTTTAGTTCCTTTTCTTGTTGATTTGCAAGAGTTCCATGTACAGTCTAAGTATTCATCCATTGTCAGCCTCAGACATAGCAAAATCTCTTACCAGTTTTCTGTCTGTTAATTTTGTTTTTATGGTCCTTCACTGAGCAAAAATCTTTGATATAATCAAATACAGTATTTCTTGTCTTATGGCTTGTGCTTTGGGTCTAATTTAAGAAATACTTTTCCCATCTCTAGATCATAAAGATATTCACATTTATGTGAATTCACATTCACATTCATTCACAAATGAAATCTACATTTGTGATGGGTAAAGGTATGAAGCCAGTTTTGTTTCATTGTTTCCAATATAGTGAGCCAGTTTTCCCAATTGCCATCTACTAAAAAGTGTGCTCCTTCCTTCTTCGATTTATGGTGCTACCCTTGTTTTTTTTTTTTTTAATTTTATTTTTTATTTTTTATTTTTTAAAATTTACATCCCAATTAGTTAGCATATAGTGCAACAATGATTTCAAGAGTAGATTCCTTAATGCCCCTTACCCATTTAGCCCATCCCCCCTCCCACAACCCCTCCAGTAACCCTCAGTTTGTTCTCCATATTTACGAGTCTCTTCTGTTTTGTCCCCCTCCCTGTTTTTATATTATTTTTGTTTCCCTTCCCTTATGTTCATCTGTTTTGTCTCTTAAAGTCCTCATATGAGTGAAGTCCTATGATATTTGTCTTTCTCTGACTAATTTCACTTAGTATAATGCCCTCCAGTTCCATCCCCGTAGTTGCAAATGGCAAGATTTCATTCTTTTTGATTGCCGAGTAATACTCCATTGTATGTATATCCCACATCTTCTTTCTCCATTCATCCATCGATGGACATTTGGACTCTTTCCATACTTTGGCTGTTGTCGATAGTGCGGCTATAAACATGAGGGTGCACGTGTCCCTTCGAAACAGCACACCTGTATCCCGTGGATAAATGCCTAGTAGTGCAATTGCTGGGTTGCAGGGTAGCTCTATTTTTAGTTTTTTGAGAAACCTCCACACTATTTTCCAGAGTGGCTGCACCAGCTTGCATTCCCAGTGCTATCCTTGTTTTATAGCAGATCTATCTACCTACCTGCCTGCCTACCTTTCTATCATCTATTATCTGTCTTTATATCTATAATCTGTGTATCCATCTTTCTATATTTATATATCTGATGAAATACAACCTCTCCCATTTAGTTCTTTTTTTTTTTTTTTTTTTTTTTTTTTTTTTTTTTTTTACAGATTGACTCTTTCTGGGCTTCATTCTTCCCTATATAATTTAGAATAATCTCATTTGTTTTCTCCTAAACAAAGTCCATGTAGAATTTTGCTTGGGATGGTACTGGATTTGTAGATGAATTTGAGAGGATCCAGTAACTTTATGATGTTACGTCTCCCTAAATGGAATTAGGTACCAATTTATGTCTTCTTTTATGTCCTTTGATAGAATTTTCTTTTAAGTTCTTTCTTTCTTTCTTTCTTTCTTTCTTTCTTTCTTTCTTTCTTTCTTTCAAGTAATCTCTATACCCAATGTGGGGCTCGAACACAACCCCAAGGCCAGGAGTTGCATGTTCTACCAACTGAGCCACCTAGGCGCTCTCCTCTTTAATAGAATTTTAAAACTTTCACCCTAGGGATCTTTTCCATTCCTTAAATTAATTTTTAGGGGTGCCTGGGTGGCTCAGTCGGTTGAGCGTCTGACTTCAGCTCAGGTCATGATCTCGCAGTCTGTGAGTTCGAGCCCTGCGTAGGGCCCTGTGCTGACAGCTCAGAGCCTGGAGCCTGCTTCGGATTCTGTGTCTCCCTCTCTCTCTGCCCCTCCCCTGCTCATGATCTATGTCTCTCACTCTCAAAAAATGAATAAATGTTAAAAAAATTTTTTTTAATTAATTTTTAGATATTAAGGATTTTTTTAAAGTTTATTTATTTTGAGAGAGAGAGAGAGCACGTGCATGTTAGGAAGGGGCAGAGAGAGAGAGAGAGAGAGAGGGAGAGAGAGAGAGAGAGAGAGAGAGAGAGAGAGAGAATCCCAAGCAGGCTCCACATTGTTAGCATAGAACCTGAAGCGGGGCTTGAACCCAAGAACCAAGAGATCATGACTTGAGCCAGAACCAAGAGTCGGACACTTAACCAACTGAGCCACCCAGGTGCCCCAACTTTTAGATATTTTAATGTCAAGTTTAGGTTTTAAAAATTTTAGAAACAATTTAAATTATACAGGAAAGTTGCAAGAAAAATACAAAGAGGTTTTCTTTGTAAACTATTTGAGGTTGCCAATCTGATGCCCCATCATTCCCACATACTTAATATTGAGTACTTATAAACAAGGACAATCTCATGTAGCCACAATGTAACTATCAAAATTGGGAAATTGACATTGAAACATTACTACCATCTCCATCTCATCCTGAGACCTTATTCAAGTTTCAACAATAATCTTAGTAACATTTTTTTAAAGTTTTATTTATTTATTTTGAGAGAGACAGAGACAGCACAAGCATGGGGAAGGGCAGAAAGAGAGAGAGCGAATCCCAACCAGGCTTTGGTAGGCTAAGCAGAGCCAGACGTGGGGCTCAAACCCATGAACTGTGAGATCATGACCTGAGCTGAAACCAACAGTCAGATGCGCTACTGACTGAGCCACTCAGGTGCCTCTCTCTCTCTCTCTCTCTCTCAATCTCTCTCTCCCTTTTTTTTTTTTTTTTTTTTTTTTTTTAGAGAGAGAGTACAAGCAGGGAAGAGGGGAAGAGGTAGAGAGAGAATCTTTTTTTTAAATGTTTTATTTATTTTTAAATTATCTTTTAATGTTTATTAATTTTTGAAATTTTGAGAGTGAGAAAGATAACCCACGAGCAGGGGAGGGGCAGAGAGAGAGGGAGACACAGAAACCAAAGCAGACTCCAGGCTCTGAGCTATCAGCACAGATCCCAATGTGGGGCTCAAACTCATGAACCCTGAGATCATGACCCGAGTTGAAGTCAGATGCTTAAGCGACTGAGCCCCCCAGGCTCCCCTGTTTTATTTTTGAGAGAGAGAGCAAGAATGGGGGTGAGTCAGAGAGAGGGAGATATAGGATCTGAAGCTGCTGTTAGCTGTCAGTGGGGCTTGAACTCAAGAACCGTGAAATCATGACCTGAGCTGAAGTCAGATGCTCAACCACCTGAGCCACCTCCCAGGTGCCCCTCCCTCACTTGCTTGCTTCTTTCTTTTCTTTTCTTTTCTTTTTTTTTTTTTTTTTTTTTTTTGTTAAAGAGAGAGAGGATCTTAAGCAGGCTCCATGCTCAGGTTGAAGCCCAAGGCGGGGCTCCCACAACCCTGGGATCATGATCTGAGCTGAAATCAAGGGTCGGGTGCTCAACCGACTGAGCCACCCCAGTGCCCCCCTCAATAACATTCTTCATGGTGAAAGGAATCACGTGTTCAGACCACACCTTGCATTTGGTTTTTATGTCTTTTTAATTTCCTTTGGTTTGGAACAGTTCCTCAGTCTTTCTTTAACTTACATGACCCTGATACTTTTGGAGAGCACAGACAAGTTTGTTTTTTCACATTATTTCACAGAATGTCCCTGAATTTAGGTTTGTCTGATATTTCCTCACAATTAGATTCAGATTGTGCATCTTTGGCAGGAACATCACAGTAACAATGCTGTATCCTTCCCATGGCATCCTATCAGATGGCACACAATTTCGATTTGTCCCATTGCTAATGGTGTTTACTTTGATCATCTGATTAAGGCGGTATCTGCCAGGTGTTGCCACTGGCAAGCTGTTCTTTTTCCCTTTGTAATTGAAAGTATTTTGTGGAGTGGTTCTTTAAAAGTATATAAATATTCTAGGGGCTCCTGGGTGGCTAAATTGGTTGAGTATCCAACTTCAGCTGAGGTCATGATCTCACAGTTCGTGAGTTCGAGCTCCTGCATTGGGCTCTGTGCTGACAGTTCAGAGCCTGGAGACTGCTTCGGATTCTGCGTGTGTGTCTCTCTCTCTGCCCCTCCCCTGCTCGCTCGCTCTCTCTCTCTTAAACATAAAAAATAAACATTAAAAAAAATTTTCTTTCAAGTATATGAATATTCTTGGGACACTTGGGTGGCTCAGTCGGTTAAGGATACAACTCTTGGTTTCAGCCCAGGAAACGATCTCATAGTTTAGTGAGTTCAAGCCCCAAGTCCAGCTCTGAACTGGCAGCTTGGAGCCTGCTTAGGATCTCTCTCTGTCTCTTTCTCTCTCTCTCTGTCTCTCTCTCTCTCTCCTCCTGCCCCTCCCCACTCATGCTATCTCTGTCTCTCTCAAAATAGATAAGTAAACTTTTAAATAAATAAAAAATATATATTCTTTTTTAAAGTTTATTTATTTTGAGAGAGAGCATGAATAGGGGAGAGGCAGAAAGAGAGAGGGAGAGAGAGAATCTCAAGCAGGCTGTGCACTGTCAGCACACAGCCTGATGTGGGGCTTGAACCCATGAAACTGCGAGATCATGACCTGAGCAAAATTGAGTCTGACACTTAACCGACTGAGCCACCCAGGTGCCCATATATATTCTATTTTTACCAAACTTTCAATTTATTCATATATTTAGTTGTAGCAATATAGAGTCATGGGTTTTCTATTTTATTCAGTGTATCACTAATACTTATTTTGCTTTCAAATTGTCTCATTTTTGTGGGGGAGCCCTTCCAGGTTGGACATGTCCGTTTGACACGTCTCATCATTCTCTGAGCACTTCCTTGCTTTCTCTTATGACAACATGAGCTATGTTTATTTTCTACTTTCTTTGCCCTAATCCTGAAATCAGTCATTCATCCAAGGAGACCTGGTTCCTGTTAGTGGAGAATGATATTTATTTATTTATGTTTAAAGATGTTTAAAAAATTGTTTTTAAGTTTATGTTGAGAGAGAGAGAGCACAGGAGGGGCAGAGAGAGAGGGAACGCATGCACACGTGAGAGAGAGAGAGAGAGAGAGAGAGAAAGAGAGAGAGAATTCCAAGCAGGCTCCACACTGTCAGTGCAGAGCCCGAAGCAGAGCTCGTACTCACAAACCCATGAGATCATGACTGATCTCACCCAGGTGGCTCATGGCTGAGCCACCCAGGTGCCCCTATGTTTAAATATTTTTTTATGTTTCTTTTTGGGGAGGAGAGAGAGAGACAGACAGACAGAGCATGCATAAGTGGGTCAGGGGCAAGAGAGAGACACAGAATGTGAAGCAGGCTCCAGTCTCTGAGCTGTCAGCACAGTGTCCGACATGGGGCTCGAACTCACCAACTGTGAGATCATGACCTGAGCCGAAGTTGGACACCTAACCGATGGAGCCGCCCAGGTGCCCCTAGTGGAGAATGATCTTTAGAAGCCAAGATCTGAGTACTAGGAGTGCTCATTGCTGCTGGAGTATTATTGCCCTCCCCCCCCCCCCCCCCGGCTCCCCCCTCCCCGCCCTCAGTGGACAGAACAAGAGAATATATGTCATTCTCTTCACTCTGCTCAGGCTCTGACATCTCATGCCAAGCTTCCCCCATGCTGGATCCTCCTTGCCCCACTTGGGCCCCAAGACCGCAATAGGCCACCCCTCTGCACAGATGTCACCTTGTGCCCCATCTAATGGCTCTAGGGCTGGATTTTTTGGGAAGGAAAGGGAAAAGAAGAAAAAGGAAGAAGAAGCAAATTCCCTAGATACTTAGGTATTTTATTTTCCTTTATATTTTCCAGTTGGTTATTGCTGATATGGAAAAATGCTATGAATTCTTATAGGTAAGTCTTTTATTGTGTAATTATTGCATTTTTTTTTTTGTAGATGACTATATACTCTGTACATAATGACAGTTTTACCTCTTATCTTCCAGTTCTCCCACTTCTTTTCTTTTTCTTTGTAATTTCAGCTACAACCCCAGGGCTAAATTAATAGTAGCTGTGATACCAAGTTATCTTTGAGTTGTCTGTGATCCTAGAGGCACCTAAAGTTTGTCCATTAAGACTGTATTTGCCCTAGGAGTGACTGGGTGGCTCAGGGGGAGGGACAGAGAGAGAGAGGGAGAGAGAGAATCCCAGGCAGGCTCCATGCTGTCAGCTCAGGGCCCATCATGGGGCTTGATTTCATGAACGAGAGGTCATGACCTGAGTCGAAATCAAGATTTGGACCCACTGAGCCACCCAGGTGCCCCTAATGGATGAATTTTCTGATTGTTAATTCTCCTTTCTTATCTCTAATAAACCCCATTTGGCCATGATTAAAAAAAAAAAAAAAGGATTCAATCAGCCAGTATTTTATTTAGGATTTGTATCTTCATGTTCATAGGTAAAATCAACCTGTAATTTTCTTTTCTTGTTCGTTTTTCCAATTTTGAAAGTAAGATTATACCACGTAATAAAATGTGTTAAACAGTTGTCCCCCACCTTTCTTCTGATCCTCCTACTTTAGAGTTGAGGCTCTGATACCCAGAGAGAGGGATGGATTTGACAAAGATCACACAGGGGGCTAGGGACATGCTCTGTCCTGAAAAAGATCCCTCTTGGACATGACACCCAGCCTGGGCTCCTCTGTCAGGCAGGAGTTCTCCAGGCACTGCATGGCTATCTGTTCTTAGCTCTACCAATCAGGGTAAAGAACACTGGGGTCTCAGGTTTGAGTCTTTGCTTTGCCACAAGACTTTGCCTCTGTGATCTTGTGCATTGGTTTCTTCCCCTGTAAAATGAGGGCATGGGATCAGGCAGCCCCGAGGACTGCCCTGTCCCAAACAGTTGAGGCCATCTCATTCTCAGGCACCCTCCTAGGGTTTTAGGCCAGGCACAAATGGAATCCAGTAAAGAGGAGTAACCGGGTGGGAGTATGGTCCACGCGGGTAGCCTTGGCCTTGTTTATAATCCCAGCCTTGGCTGAGTTTGCACCCTGGTATGGATCCTCATATCTGAGAGAATAGGCTCTGGGTGGTATGTCCCCTGTGACAACAGGCAGGGGAGCAAAAGGACCTGGGAGAAGGACCAGGAAAAAGAAGAGGCCGCCTTACTACTTCCTGGCAGTGGAATCAAGCCTGGAGGGCAGTGGCCCCACCCAGGACCTCCCTGGCTCTACAGAGGCTTCATTAAAGCAGGGGAGGACTTCAGGCCAGGTGAGGCCTGCTCAGCCTGGCTCTCTGGCTACTGGGTCTGAGACTCTGCCAGAAGGTTGTGTCTGGGGCCCTGGGCCTCCCGGAGTCTGATTGGTTCTCTCCATCCTTCCTCTGTTAGACCACCACCCCTCCCCCCGCCCCCGGCCCCCAAATCTGGCTTCTCTGTCTCATGTTCCCACTCTGCTTTCTAACTCCTAGCTTGCAAATCCCTGACAGCCATTTCACTCCCCAACTCCCAGGCTGAACTCTGCCCTCTTCAAGTCAGCATAGTTCCCTTCCCATCCCCAGGCTCAGCTGAACTCCTTTTCCTCCTTTTCTTCCTCCTCCTCCTCCTCCTCCTCCTCCTCCTCCTCCTCCTCTTTGTCTTCCTTCTTCCTCCTTCCTCCTTCCTCCTCCTCCTCCTCCTCCTCCTCTTCTTCTTCCTTCTTCCTCCTTCCTCCTTCCTCCTCCTCCTCCTCTTCTTCTTCCTTCTTCCTCCTTCCTCCTTCCTCCTTCCTCCTTCTGCTTCGATTTTATTTTTAAATAATCTTTACACCCAATGTGGGGCTGAAACCCACAACCTTGAGATCAAGTGTCACATGCTTCACCGACCGAGCCAGCCAGATATCCAGCAAGGCTACTTCTTAAGCTAGACTGCGTTCTTCATCCTGTTCTGCCCAGAACATCCGTGGTCACCCAGCGTAGTCTGGCTTGGGGCACAGGAAAACAGCCAATATGAATTCGTCTGTTTTCCTTTTGGCGCATCAAGGCTATTGCTCCTTTCTGCCCACAAAGCTGTCCTTCCTCTTCCCAGAGACACTCCGTGAGCCCTCACACTGCTTGCTCCCCATCCCACCTGAGCTGGGGCACCCCACCACACTCTAACCTTCTTCCCCACCAGATGGGGATCCATGCTAGCCTGGGCCTGCGTCGTTGCTGGCTTAGGTGCCTTGACCTAAAGGCAAGCTCCAAGTGCTTTCCTGCATGGACATGCTGCCCCTTGCTGGTCAGTCTGTTGTAACACCTGCTGGGTTTTCCAGGCCCAGGGATGCCAATGGGGTCACCCCTGGTGCTCTTCCAAGTTGTAGGAACTCGACACACTTTATCGAATCGAATCTTCACCACAAACTTACGGGGTAGGTTCTGGTATCGTCCCCATTTTACAGATTGGAAACTAAGACACTGAGACGGTATGCCACTGAACTAAAGGGTAGAGCCAGTTTTGGACCCCAGACAATGGATGACAAGGAGAGCAGCTCATAACCTGCCCCTTCCTCAGGATCCAGAACTGCACCGGCTCTTGAAATATGTCTCCTTAAACCCTGTCTCCCACTTTCCGCAACCTGGTATCCACCCTGTCAAGGTTCTCCATTTGCCCCACGTCTTCAGCACTCCTTCCACAAACACAGCCTGCAGGCCTGCCCCCTCAGCTGGGGACCCTCACATCACCCACAAAATAGGCAAAACTCCCCACCCCTGCCGCCTTCCCCGGCTCCCCCTCCCACCGCCCACCACTGGCCAGTCGGCCCAGCCCCCTGGTCCCATTCCTTCCTGTCTTCATCTAATTATTGCCTCTGTGCAGCACATTCTGCCCTCTGAGCCGGACTGTCCCCGCATGTCTGACATGCTTAAGTCTTTCTCATCTTAAAAGTACCTGCAAACAACCTCCACCTCCCCCACTCCCAGCCCTCAACTCAAGCCACCCTCCTGTTTCTCCCCACTATTTCTCCTCCTGGCAACAGTTCCGGAAGAGCTGTCTGCTCTCACTGCACTCATTTCCCCGCTTCCTCCTCTATCTTCTGTGGCCTGGCCATTTGGGTTCAGCTCCACCAAAGCACCCTGAGGTCACCGCACTGTCCAAGTCACCAAGCTCGGTGGACGCGGCTCAGGCTCAGGGCACTCACGCTCCCTCAGCAGCACATAACACTGTTGGCTACACGCTCCTTCTGGAAGCACTCCCTCACTTGAGAGTTTTTTGCCTTGCGGTCCTCTTCCCACCTCCTGACCTGGCCTCCTGCGCCTGCGGCCGGCACTCCTCAGCACTGGGTCCTGGACCCTCTTCTTCCGTCCCACACTCTCGCCCTGGGCAATCGTGGCCACACCCCCGTAGGTGCTGATGACTCCCAAACACCTCTAGCCAAGGGTGTCTCAACCGCCGGGGACCGGATGCTCCAAGGGACCTTCAGCGAAACGTCTGGAGACTTGGGGGGTTGCCACAGCTCGGGAGGGTGCTGCCGTCTAGTGGGCAGAGGCCAGGGATGCCGTTAAACATCCCTCCGTGAACACGACAGCCCTCGTGACAATTACCCAGCCTCAACTGTCAGCAATGCCAAGCTGAGGACCCCATTCTAACCTAGCTCCTCCTCTGAACCCCAGGTCAGTACATCCAGCCACTTGTACCACATCTCCACCTGGGTGTCTCAAGCATACCTCAAACCCAGCCTGTCCAATCCAACTCGTAATCTCCCCCAACCTGATTGTCTAAGGATCCTTCCCACCATCAGCCTGCGAGTCATCCTGGAAACCTCTCTCGCGCTCACCTCAATATGCAGTCCATCGCCAGGTACCGCCCATTCTATCAACCTCTATCCAACACTACTCCAGGTACCATCATCTCCGGCCTAGGCTTTTATGAAGAAACATGACCGTAACCATCCTGTGTGGTCTCCCGGCGTTGTTTCAGGGACCCCCTCCAGGCTTTTCGCCACACAGCAGTCAAGGTGGTCACGTCACAATGCAGATCTGATTAGGACATCTCCACATTTGAAACACTGATGGCTTCCCGTTGCTCTTTGGATCAAGACCCCAAACCTTAACACAGCCTGCAAGGCCTTCATGTTCTGGCCCCTGGTAATTCCCCAGCCTCTCTTAGGGCCCCTACTTACACACTTCTTTGCACTCTAGCCCTATTTTTCAGTTCTTCAAATCCACTGGACTCCCTCCCACCCCTGGGCCCTTGCATATGCTGTTCCTGCTCTGTCTGGACTGCTCTCCTTTCCACCTCCACTCCTTCACCTAGTTAACTACTCTTCACCCTTTAGATCTCACCTCAGAGATCACCTCCTCAGTGAGATCCTACATGACCCTGGAGACCCTGGAGTCTAGGTCAAGTCTTATGGTAAACTCTCTAAAAAAAACCCCATGTTTCTTTCCTGCCAGAAATTTAGTCTAGGCTGTAATTCTGCTCATTCACACAATGACTTGATTAATGTCTGTCTCTTGACTTGACTCTGTGCCCACTAGAGTGAGACCGCATCTGTGCCTGCGCACCAGCCCCTAATTCAGGCAGGGCGCATAGAGGGGGTCAATACAACCTTTGAAGGATAGAGTGAGTGAAATCCAATCTTTCCACCTAAACACACAATGATCACACCAAGAAGAGTCTGAGTTATCCCATTTCCGGCCCTGTAAGGCTTTGCTTCCATTCCTTCTCCTTCTTCTTCTTTTTTTTCCTTTCCATTCCTTCTTATATTTCATTGCCTTTTACCAAAGCAATCAATGCTTGTTGTGGAAAACCAGAGAATACAAAAACAAAACAAGGAAGATATACTCCTATACTATTTTGCAAACTACTTTTTATCCTAAGCAACAAAACATGACCAGTAGGCCTCAGAAGGTATATTTCTGTAATATTGTTTTTTCGGCAAAATATCCCATTATATGTAAAGAGCATAGATTTTCTCTCAGTGGGCCTGCTGCATTAGAACATCTGGGAAGCATGTTAAGATACAGATTTCAAACTCTACACTCAGGAGATTCTGATGTGGGTCCCAGGTATTGCTACTTTTATCTATCTATCTATCTATCTATCTATCTATTTATTTAAACATTTATTTCTTTGAGAGACAGAGTGTGAGTGGGGGAGGGGCAGAGAGCGAGGGAGACACAGAATCCGAAGGAGGCTCCAGGCTCTGAGCTGTCAGCACAGAGCCTGACGCAGGGCTTGAACTCACCGACTGTGAGATCATGACCTGAGCTGAGGTCAGATGCTTAACCAACTGAGCCACCCGGGCGCCCTAAGGTAATGCTACTTTAAAATTTTCCCCTGGAGATTCTGACAGGCATACCAGGGCTGGGAACCACTGATTGAACCAAATCCTCTATATTTTTTGCCACAAAGGGAGGATCCAACACTTTGTTGTATCTTTTGTGCAGCAATTAGAATCTTATGCCTGCCCTAGCAAATGTTCTAGATTACTTCAGAAAGCTGATTCTCAGGGTGGTCTTGTACACTGATAAAGATGATCGAGCCATACTGCCAAACTGCCGTCTCACTCAACTTGGTCTCTTCTCCAGAGTTAAGTCAATATTGACTGGATCTGGGAGGGTGAGGCATTGGGTGGGGGAAGCATGATTTTCATTTTTGCTTTTTTTTTTCTTTAATGCTTATTTATTTTTGAGAGAGAGCCAGTGGGAGAGAGAGGGAGCCAGAGAGAGAGGGAGACAGAGAATCCGAAGCAGGCTTCGTGCTGTCAGTGAAGAGCCCGATGTGGGGCTTGAACTCGAGAGATCACTGTGAGATCACGACCTGAGCTGAAATCAAGAGTCGGAATCTTAACTGACTGAACCACCCAGGTGGCCCATGATTTTCATTTCTTTACTTTATGCCCTTTTGTTGCACTTAGGATGAAATCCAAATCTTGAAGGTTGCCCACCAGGCCCCTTGCCCGCCTCTCCTGCCTTCCTTTCCTCTGGGCCGGGACAGCCCTGGCTTCCATGTGACTCCCTGTGATGCAAGGTGGAGCTGCTATTCTCCTGAATACCTTCCCACATCTCTGGAACATTCTTCTCAGCAAGCCTCCTTGGGTCCTGAGACCTTCCTTGGGTCTCAGTTTGAACGTCCTTCTCCAGAGCAGCTTTCTCTGACCTAATCCTGGGTGCCGTCTCCCTCTGTCCTCTCCTACAGCTACCTGTGCTTTATAACCTGCAGGCTCCATCTGGAATATGTTAGCCGTGTGATAATTGACTGTTGTTGGCTCCATTCGCCGGAATACAAGCTCCCTGAGAGCAGAGACAGATACGGCTCTTTGTTTGCTGTGAACCCAGCACTTGCACAGCACCTGACATGCGGTAGGTTCTGAGTACATCTTCATTAAAGGGGTCAAAGGAGCAGAGGTGAAAGTTTTACTCTCCCAATTTTTAAAGGGGGTACGGCAGAGGGCTGAAATGTCAAGGGCCTTGCCCGCTGTCACCCAGCGAGTCAGTGGAGCTCTGGGATCTCACCCCAGGTCTGTAGACCCTGCAGAGGGCACCCCCCACCATCCCTACTGAGGTCTCGTGCCGTACCCAAAGTCCCTGGGTGAACAAGGTAGATGCTGGATTCACAGCCTGGCTTCTCCATCTGTTCTTTCTGCTACAACAAACTACAGCATGCGCACTTTGGTTGGGTACCTACTAAGTGCCAGGGACCGTGCTGGAAGCTGGGGAAGCAGAGTGAAGCAGCAGACACATTCCCGCACTCCTGGTGCCCACATCACTTTGGGAGGAGGAGGAAACAAACAGAAAAGTCCAGTAATAATTATGAATCCTGATATCAGCCGCAGAAACTTAGCAAAGTGTCCTAGGCGCCATCCATAGAAGTCCCTGCCTCCGGGCATTTGGGAAGTTTCTTCCACCCCCAGCCTGTCCCTGAGGCCTCCCTGGCTGGCTAATGCTGGCTCCTTTCCCAAGGCCGTCCCCTCTGCCGCATTCCCAAGTGCTCCCTTCAGGCCACCACCAGGGGGCAGCTGTGCTCCGTCTCAGCCCGTTCCCTTGCCAGCCCAGCAAGGGCCTCTTTCCACCAGAATCTCCGACTTGGAGGGAGGGGAGAGGAGGTGCAGGTGAGAAGCAGAAGAGGGGAGAGAAGGGCACTAACAGGTGCCCTGGGCTCCACAGCGAGGGAATCAGCTCTGCCCAGACATAGGGAAGAGTTTCTCAGTTGATTTTCCTCCCATGTCTTCCTCCTCTACTTTATCATTCATTCATTCAATAAACGTTTTTTAAATTTTTAGTTAAAAAATTTTTTTTAAGTTTATTTATTTTGAGACAGAAAGTGTGAGCAGGGGAGGGGCAGAGAGAGAGGGAGAACGAGAGTCCAAGCAGGCTCTGCGCTGTGAGCACAGAGCCAGATGTGGGGCTCGATCCCATGAACCATTAGATCATGACCGAGGAATCAAGAGTCAGTTGCTCAACTGACTGAGCCACCCAGGTGACCCTAAACTTTTTTTTTAATGTTTATTTTTGAGAGAGAGAACGCGCAAATGGGGGAGGTACAGAGAGAGAGGAGGACAGAGGGTCCGGAGCAGGCTCCCCTCTGACAGTACAGAATGTCATGAGGTGCTTGAACTCATGAACTGTGAGATCGTGACCTGAGCCATGGCTGGAGCTGAAGTTGAACACTGAATCGACAACTGACTGAGCCACCCAGGTGCTCCAAACTTTTTTTTATTTTATAATCTGAGAGAGAGAGAGAGAGAGAGAGAGAGAGAGAGGGAGAGAGAATCTTCGGCAGACTTCACATTCAGCATGGAGCCCAACGTAGGGCTCTATCCCACAACTCTGAGATCACAACTCGAGTTGAAATCAAGAGTCTGACACTCAACTGACTGAGCCACCCAGGCGCCCCTCAATAAACTTTTAAAATAGCTTCATCAGGTAATGGACATTTGGTTTTCCCCCTACTTTTTGGCAACTATGAATAATGCTGCTATCAAAATTTGTGTACAGATTTGTTTTAAATGAGGTATAATTCACATATTCTAAAGTCCACCTTTTTAAAGAAAACAATTCAGTGGTTCTTAGTATATTCACGAGGTTGTGCAACCATCACCACTATCTAATTTCAGAGCGCTTCAGCATCCCCCAGAAGACCACATACTCATTAGCGGTCACACCCCATCACACCCCACCAGACCCTAGAAACCACTAATCTACTTTCTGTCTGTCTCTATGTATTTTCCTGTTCTAGACATTTCATATAAATGAAATCATGTAATATGCGGCCTTTCCTGTCTGGTTCCGTGTATTTAGTACTATATATTTTTGAGGTTTGTTCATGTTATAGCATGAATCATTACTTCATTTCTTTTTGTTGCTAAATAATATTGCATTGTAATGGCATCCCACATTTTCTTTACGTGTTTGTCAGCTGGTAGACATTTGGGCTGTTTTCACTCTTTGGCAATCAGGAACGGTGCTGCGATGAACATTCGTGAACAAGGTTTTATGCGGGCGTATGTTTTCGTATCTCTCGCCCATGTACCTAGGAGTGGGATTGCTGGATCATATGGTAACTCCACGTTAAAGTTTTTTGAGGAACTGACAAACTCCTACTGTACCATTTTTCACACTCTCACCAGCAATGTATCAAAGCTCTCATTTCTCTACACCCTCACTTTTTTTATTATAGCCATACCAGCAGTATGAAAGGTTACCTCATTGTTCACTCAGTCAACTTTTACCAAACACCTACTGTATGCCAGGCGAACAGGACAGAGATGGTCCCGCCCTCACGGGGGCTCAAAATCCACTTTAGATTTGAATATGAAAGAGCAATGAATACGTTGACAAGTTCAGGAAGCAGTAAGTGCTATGAACATTGGAAACAGATTAATGGATGGCAGGGGAGGGGCAATGGTGGCCCCTCCATCTTCTAGGGGATCAGCGTAAGGGCCTCTCTGAGACAGTGACATCGGTGGTAGGAAATATCAGGGAAGGAGGAGCCTCCCCACTGAGACCTGAGGCTGGGCATCCCAAGTGCAGGGACAGCAGGAGCAAACATCCTGAGACCTGACGAGTTTGGCGTTTTCTGGGAACATTAAGAACACTGTGGCTGGAGCTAAGTGAGCACGAGGGAGAGGGGAGGAGAGGAGGTGGCAGAGGTGGGTGGAGGTGGGTCACGCAGGCCTTGGGAGGCTGCCATGAAGAGTTTGAACCTAATTCTGAACTTGGTGAGAAGCCACTAAAGCAGAGCATTTAGACTCTAAAAATCCCCCTCTTTGTGTAGAGAAGAGGCTCTCGGGGGACAAGGGCAGAGCAGGGGGACCGGTGAGGACCCCCCTGACACAGTCCCGGTGAAGGATGGTGGAGGCGAGGAGGAGAGGCTGAGTCTGGACATCCTCTGGAGGTAGAGCAAAATGACTAACCGTGGATCGGATGCAAGGTATGAAGAAGGAGAAACCACTTCTCCCTTCTGGCCCCGAACGTGTAGACCTCCATGTGCTGGTTTGACCCAGGGGACCCCGTGGGACCAGGACAGACATATTTTCTGCCTTCAGCCTGGAGACCCTGGACTCCCCACCGCAGGAAGTTTCAGGGTGGTGGCCAGTCTTTGTCAAGTTCCTGTGGCTTTCCAGGTCCCAGCCTTGGCACTGTGGCAGCTCAAAGAAGACCCTTGCCCTGGCCTCTGGTATTCAAGCCTCACTCCGGCTCTGTTCTCACTGCTGCTGGTCACTCGCCATGCGCCCCATTCATCTCCCCGAAGTCGTGCTCCCATGAGCTCATCCAGCCCTCGCAGCCTGTGCCCTTCCCAGTGTTTCCCAGACTCGAGTGAGATGCGAACAGGCTCTCCCAGAGGAAGAAGATCCTCCCCGCCAGACACGGAGTGGAGTCGTTTTCCTCACACTGTTCCTTACAACGTAAAGCTACACACAAACTCCTGCCATGAAACCAAGTTACAACTGAATCACAAACACAGCTGCAAAACCCATAACATTCAGATGAACGCCATTCATATCATGTACCGGATGATGATGTTTCGTGGAATCAAAATCACCCCCGTGGAATTAGGAGGGTTTTACAGACTCTGCTAGTGCGTTGGGCTTTTTGCTCACTTTTGTTTTTACTTTGGAGCTTCTACAAACTTTTTTTTTTTTTTTTTGGTTTGTATTCAGAGATCAAGCCTCGAGCTGAGATCAAGAATCAGATGCTTAACTGAGCCACCCAGGCACTCTAACTTTGGAGCTTCTACAATGCTGTGTGGGCTGACTCAATTTGGCCACCTCTTTCCCCTTTGGGCCTGGGGAGACCTCTCAGGAAGTGAGCACATGGGCTCATCTTTGGCCTCCCTTGCTGTGGGCGTGCTGTCCTTGTACGTTTTAAGCTTTAACCGGGACTGTTTTAAGGACCTTCCCGGGCCCCAGCATTCTTACCTTGGGAGGCTCTACCGCACCCCTTGTCAAACATACTAAAATGTACCCACACTCCACAACAAATATAATTTTTTGTTGTTGTTTTAAAAAAGAATTTATTTTGGGGGCACCTGGGTGGCTCAGTCAGTTGGGCATCCAAAATCTTGATTTTGGTTCAGGGCATGATCTCACGGTTCTTGGGATGGAACCCTGCTTTGGGTTCCATGCTAACAGCACAGAGCCTGCTTGGGATTCTTTCTTTTTTTTTTTCAAGTTTATTTATTTTGAGAGAGACAGAGAGAGAGCAAGCGGCAGAGGGGCAGAGAGAGAGGAGGACAGAGAATCTGAAGCAGGCTCTGTGCTGACAGCAGAGAGCCCAACGTGGGGCTCAAACTCACGAACTGTGAGCTCATGACCTGAGCTCAAGTCAGATGTTTAACTGACTGAACCACCCAGACGCCCCTGCCTGGTTGGGATTCTTTCTCCTTCTCTCTCTCTGTCCCTCCCCCCAAATAAATAAATAAACTTAAAAAAATAATAAAAAGGAATTTATTTTTATAATTCTGCAATTGAAATTATTTCAGTTAATAGGGTGTGTGTGTGTGTGTGTGCGTGTGTGTGTGCGTGTGTGTGTGTGTGTGTGTGTGTGTTATTTCGGTTCTTTCTGTTCTTATTTTAGAGTCAATAAAATTTATTTTTCAGGTCTGAAGATCTCCTAGGCCCCTGGAATTGTCCCAGGCCCAAGGGCTGAGCTCATGGTGCTGGAAAATAAACTGGCCAGGCTGAGGCCTGTGTCTTTCTTTCCTCATCAGCCTGAGACAATTAAAGTAGCGTTGTTGGCACAAACCAGACCCGGAGCACAGCCCCACACGGGCGCTGGAGTAGGGCTGGTGGCCCTGGGCCATGAGGCCCGGGTCACGTGGGGGACTCACACTATGCTTATACTCGTTTTGACATTATCACTAAACTCCTACTGGAGCCAGATTCCTGGGACTATACCCGAGGCTCCCAAGGGCCAGAGAGCCCGCGGTGAGGCCCCACGTCCCACGTAAGTCCCGCGTGTTGTACGGGTCGTGCCTTCCAGAGGCTCTTCTGCCCATCCCTCCCTTGCCTGCTACCCAAATGTGCTAGGAGCTTCTCCACGGCCGGCCTTTGGCCCTACTCTTGTCTCTGCCCAGAAGGCCCTCCCTGCAGTTTTTTTTTTTTTAATTCTATTTATTTATTTATTTATTTATTTATTTTTCAGATCTGGAAACTTTATTTTTTTATTTTATTTTAATATATGAAACTTATTGTCAGATTGGTTTCCATACAACACCCAGTGCTCATCCCAAAAGATGCCCTCTTCAATAATTTTTTTTTAATGTTTATTTTTATTTTTGAGAGAGAGAGAGACAGAGTGTGAGTGGGGGAGGGGCAGAGAGAGAGGGAGACACAGAATGGGAAGCAGGCTCCAGGCTCCGAGCTGTCAGCACAGAGCCCGACACGGGGCTTGAACTCACAAGCTATGGGATCATGACCTGAGCCGAAGTCTGACGCTTAACCGACTGAGCCACCCAGGCACCTCTCCCTGCAGTTTTTAAAATTAATTAATTAATTAATTAAGGACTGTGAGAGTTATATTTTTATTATTTTTATTTCTATTATTTTTTCATTTTCATTTTCATTTTTATTATTTGTAGTCTACACAGTAGTTTCTTTTCTTCCTTTTGTTACAATACCACCACCATTTTTTTCTCACGGGAAAGCCCTTCTGAGATCCCGGTGATTCGTTCAGACATAGGCACCCGACGCAAGCCAAACCTCAGGTGTTGTACCTTCTGTTCCTCTTGAGGTTGTGATTACAGACGTGTGCGTATATACGTGAATTGCATAGGTATCTATATTTGGCCCCCCTGCCCTTGGATATTTCATGCTTCACGGAGCAACAAGTTGGGAAGGTCTGAGGTGGGTGGCCCGTGGAGAGCTAGGAGCGTTCTGTCTGGTGCATGTATCTACGGGTGAGAAGTAGTCCTAGGAAGACAATGAAGCAAGAGTCCAACATCACGTCTTTCTCATTGTGAGTCTTTGGAACTTCCTATCCATTTGGGTCTTGGTTCAGAGCTGAGAGTCAGTGGGATCCAACTGGCTTCCTTACTGAACCAAGAGTGGCATCTACAGCTGCCTGCAGGTTCTTAGACTCTTACTTGCTTCAAGGTTTTAAACCATTGCACAGGTGATACATGTTCATTATAGGAAAATCAGAAAATACAGACATAGGAGAATAAAAATAATCTGTGATCTTGTTAACACAGAAATTCTTGTGATTCACTGATTATTTGCTATATACATACAATACTCTTTAAATTTTATTTTATTTTTTATTTTTTATTTTTTTATTTTTTTATTTTTTTTAATTTTTTTTTTTAACGTTTATTTATTTTTGAGACAGAGAGAGACAGAGCGTGAACGGGGGAGGGTCAGAGAGAGGGAGACACAGAATCCGAAACAGGCTCCAGGCTCCGAGCTGTCAGCACAGAGCCTGATGCGGGGCTTGAACTCACGGACCGTGAGATCATGACCTGAGCCGAAGTCGGCCGCTCAACCGACTGAGCCACCCAGGCGCCCCAATACTCTTTAAATTTTAGTTCTCCGCATATGTTTTTAATGTTTATTTATTTATTTATTTAGAGAGAGCACAAGCAGGGGAAGGGCAGAGAGAGAGGGAGAGAGAATCCCAAGCAGGCTCCACGCTGCCAGCACAGACCCCGATGCAAGGCTCGAACTCACAAACCATGAGATCATGACCTGAGCCAAAACCAAGAGTCGGACTCTTAACCCACTGAGCCACCTAGGCGCCGCTAAAGAGATTTCATTTTCAAGTAACCTCTACACCTAACATGGGGCTCAAACTCACAACCCTGAGATCGAGAGTCGTGTGCTCTATCCACTGAGCCAGCCAGGTGCCCCTACCCATGTATTTATTTATATTAACTGAGTTTTGACGAATCTTAACATTTTTAGCATGTTTACCTCACCCCCCCCCTTAAAAAAAACACCTAACAGATATGGTTGAAGCCCCCTGGGTGGTCCTTTCCCATTCCTCCCAGGTACCCCCTCCACCCCAAGTCAGTCTCTCTCACACGTTTGGGGTTTATTCTCATGCACACTGTGGATATTGTTACTTCCGATGAACAGCAGAATTCTGCTTACATTCCTTCTGCAACTTGCCTCTGACTTTATAGCATTATGTTCTAGAGTTGTGTTCGTGCTGCTCCCTGACACCCTAGTTTGTTCATTCATATTGCCATCCCCAGTTCTGGGGGATGAGCCAAACAGTTTCTTTCCTTACTCCACTGATGATTACTTTTGCAAACCATGCTACAGAACATTCTGGTTACAAGTCTTCTTGTGTATGGGAAGGAATACAGATCTCTCTGGGATAAATACCCAAAAAAGAATTGCTGAGTTGCCGGGTACATGCAATGTCATAACCTTCTTTTTGCTTAATTCAGCCACAAATCATGAACACTTTTCCATTCCAATAAATATCCTGCGTCGATATATTTTTAATGGCTAAAGACATTCTGCCAAAACCTTCTCAGCATAATTGTGATGGGCATAATTAGCTTCTATTAAAATCTACTCTGCAAGGGAATATCTTTACAGCTGCATTTTTGTGCATATTTTGTAATTATTTCTGTAGGAGAAATTCCTAAAGGTAGAACTTCTGGATCAAAGGGATATGTGTTTTCAAGACCAGCTTCCCTGAGAATTCTTTTTTTTTTCTCTTTTTTCTTTTTGAGAATTTAAAAAGAAAATTTTTTTTATGTTTACTTATTTTTGAGAATGGGGGAGGGGAGGGGCAGAGAGGGAGACACAGAATCCAAGGCAGACTCCAGGCTCTGAACTATGAGCACAGAGCCCAACGCAGGGCTTGAACTCACAAACTGCAAGATCATGACCTGAGCTGAAGTCGGACGCTTAACCTCCTGGGCCACCCAGGGACCCCTTCTTTTTGAGAATTCTTGAACCAACTGTTCCTTCCACTACCTTCCACCTCCTACAGGGGTAAGAGGGCCTGTTTCCCTCAACTCTAGCCTGCTTAGGTCCTTAAAAGCATTGGCCTCTGGAAATCTCACCCGATGTTATACCCTAACCTCTCCTGCCCCTTTCTCCTGGCCAGTGAACTCCCACAACCCCTAATGACTCCTGTATGGCACCCATCATGCCCTCATTTCCTCTGCAGCCATTTGTGTGTGACTTATCTTGCCCTCCAGATGTAAACATTTTAATACCAAAAACTAATTTCTTCACTATTATTCTTTCATAATTTATACGCCACCAAGCAACATTTACAGCATCGACAGTAAACCACACATACAGACTGTTAAAAAAAAATACACGGACCACTGGAAATATTCGATAAAAATATTCTAAGTCAAGTTACTGTTTTTCCATTTCATTCTACCCAGCAAACATTTGCTGAGAAAGCACCCTGGGGTAGGACTGTGCTGGGCTCCAGGGAGCTGGAAACAAACAGGCCCTGGTACCTGCCCTTCAGGAGTTCACAGTCAACCTGATGTTGCTCAGAGCATCCTCTCTGCCAAGGCAAGAAAACAATGTATTGTCTCTGATTCGTGATTGAGGAATGAAGTCCATTTCAGCTGGAAAAGATGCTCTACCCCGGCCTTAAAGTACAAGACAGATTTGTAACATAGGTGCCATGTGGATCTATGTTTGGGACGATCTCTTTAGCAGACTTTTATGGACAACGCGGAGCAGCTCTGTTCTGGGTGGAGTTCATTCCTCCACCATCTTCCAGAGAGCCAAGGGCATTGTGATGTCTTAAGACATCATTCTTTAAGGGTCCTTCTTGGGGATGAGGATGGGGGTTCCACCAATCTGGCCGTGGTATCCAGTGTTCTGCTAGTTTAATGTCATTCCCAGAGGAGGACAGCCACTGGGTGCCTCACACAGCCTCCCAAGAGCTGTGAAGTAGCACAATGTTGGGCTCCTAGTAGGGGCCCAACCACACGCTGATTCAGCCGACATTTATTTTATTCATTTTATTGAGCACTTACTATGTGGCAGGTACTCAGGCTACATCCTGGGGATAGTTTGGTAAATAAAAAGACGTGGTGCCACTTCATGCATTGCTGGTGGGAATGTAAAGTGATACGGCCACTTGGGAAAACAGTCGGGTAGTCTCTGAAGAAGGTGAACATACGCTTAGCGTATAACCCAGCAACTCTGCCCACAGGTGTGTACATTTCAGCCGAGGGAAATGAAGTATCTGTCCACACAGAGACTTGTACGCAAATGTTCACAGGGGCACGATTCTGGAGACAAAAACTAGAGGCAATCCAGAAGTCAAAGAGGTGAATGAATGGATAAAAAAATCCACATCCACAGAATACTAGCCGGCAATAAAAAGGAACAAACTATCGACACGCGACAGCAGGACAAAGCTCAGAGACTTCATGCGAAGAAGCCAGACCCAGCTCATGTATTGGATGATGTGCCATTTCCAGAAAAGGGAGAACCAAGGGAGACAGAAAGCATATCAGTGACGGCCCAGGGATGAGGGTGACAGCAGGGATGGACTGTAAGCAAATGAGGGAATTTGCAGGGTGATAGAGGTTCTAAAACTGGACCGAGGTGATGTTCACACAACTCTGTTAATTTACTAAAAATCATTGCATTATAACCTTAAAATGGGTAAATTTTGTGGTAAGTAAGGGACTCCTCGTGAAGAGACAGGACAAAACACAAAAGACACGGTCATCCCTACCTTTCTAGGCTTTACAGTCTAACTGGAGAGACAAACAGTAAGTCATCAACAGCTAAGCATAGAGTGATACATTCTTTTTTTAAAATTAAATTAAATTTTTAATGTTTATTTATTTTATTTTTGAGAGAGAGAGAGAGAAGAGGAGGAGGAGGAGAAGAGAGAGAGAGAGGGAGAGAGAGAATCCCAAGCAGGATCCATGCTATCAACACAGAGCCTGATGTGGGGCTTGAACTCATGAACCATGAGATCATGACCTGAGCCAAAGTCGGATGCTTAACCGATTGAGCCACCCAGGTGCCCCTTTATTTTTTATTTTAGAGACAGAGAGAGAGAGAGTGTGAGCAGGGGAGAGGGGCAGAGGGGGAGAGAGAGAATACCTGCCACATAGTAAGTGCTCAATAAAATCCAACATGGGGCTCAATCCCATGACCCTGGAATCATGACCTGAGCTGAAATCAAGAATCAGATGCTCAGCTAAACTGACTAAACCACCCAGGAGCCCCTAGAATGATACATTCTGATAAATAGAAGAACAGGGGGTATAGTGACAGAGAATGAAGGGGGAGCCTCCTGAGAGATGGTGGCCCCAGAAGGCCCATGTGAAGGTTGACAGGGGGACTCAGGCCTGCAAGCAAGAGTGAAGGGGAAGGTGCTCCAGGTGAGGACCGGCACGGCCAAAGCCCCACTGAGAAGTCTGTGAGCTGTGCTTTTACACACATATCTTGCAGTGTCTCGCAAAGGTGCCTTGACCTGCAAAGACCATGTGCACATGAGTGATGGGGCAGGTGTTTAAAACAGGGTCTGCTTGTGCCTTAAGTCGGGACCAGCTTCCCTGCCAGCGTGTTCTTGCGGCCAGTGCCGGCACCCCCCAGTTACACACAAGCCGCCCGCTGCTGCCCTGGGTGTGGGGCACAGTGGGAACTGGAGGTGCCCGGGCACGTGCTAGGTGAGCAGATGGCTGCGGTATGGGTGACGTTATGCTGCCCCAACACCTGCTCCCCAAGCCGTGAGTCATGGGGCAGCGGTGGTTGTAGGATGCCCCCCCGACGGGCCCCACCCAGGCTCGGGCAGTCTAGGCTGCCAGGGGAGCCACAGACTCTAAGTGGACCCGCCCACACCTCTTCTGCTCGTCCAGGACCTGATGCTCCCGAGGGCAGACCTGGGTTCTAAGCCCCACAGTACCACTTCCTAGCTGTATGACTTTCGACTTCACCGAGCCTTGCTCTCCTCATTTGCTGGATGAAGATGTTGTAGGGGAAAGAGTGGATCTGGGATTAGAACCCACATCTGCTGGGTTCCAAATAGGCCTCAGGGAGAGAGGCTGGTTCAGCGATCCCAGCCCAGAGCGTGCAATCAAACCATGTGGGAGTTTTATAGACTTCGGGACCCACTCAGAGATTCAGGGTTAACTGACCCGAGGTGAGGCCCAGGCACTGGTACATTTTAAAGCTCCTCAGACGATTTGAATAGGCTGCCAGTGTTGAGAATCACTGATCTAGCCCCTTCATTTTATAGATTAGGAGACCGACGCCCAGAGATTCTGGGTGACTGTCCCCATCCCAGGGTCCTCTGGCCTTTTGCAGGGGCTGCTGGAGCCTCTGAATTCTGCCCTCCACGTGGAGGAACCGCAGTGAGGATGTACAAAGCCACAGGTAAGAGCAGGATCTTTGGAGTCAGATAGAGGTGGGTGCCATCCTAGGTTGTCACTTACAGGCTGTGTGATGTGGGGCAAGGCACTTCACCTCTCTGACCCTCAGGATCTTCATCTATGAAAATAGGGGTTACGTAGGGGCACCTGGGTGGCTCAGTTGGTTAAGCATCCGACTTCAGCTGGAGTCATGATCTCGCAGTTCGTGGGTCTGGGCCTCACGTCGGGCTCTGGGCTGACAAATCAGAGCCTGGAGCCTGCTTCTGATTCTGTGTCTCCCTCTCTCTGCCCTCCCCCTGCTCTCTCTCTGTCTTTCTCTCTCTCTCTCTCTCTCAAGAATAAACATTTAAAAAATAAAAAAAAATAAAAAGAAAACAGGGGTTATGTGAAGGCTAAACAAGATGGTGTAGGCAAGGAGGAGGTGCTCATTAAACAGGTTGCATCCACCAGAGGAGAACTTCAGTACAGTCTGATAGACGTTACTGAGCACCAACCCCAGTCTGGTCCCACTTCTGGGGCTACAGAGCTTGGGTCACACAGGGGAGACCAGTGGACTCAACAGAGTGAACAGACAGGGCAAGACAGAGTGGGGGACACTGCATCAGCAGGAAGCCGGTGGCTGGGAGAGCCCTAATCAGACTCGAGACACGGAAGGCAGGTGTGAGGTCCAGGGGTCCAGGGGTGGCTGCATCAGGGACCTCTTCCCTTCAGGAGTGAACATTTATTCATTAACTATCTTACGCTAAATCTTTTGCTTTTGTTAACTCATTCAAACTTCGTTTTGCTTTTAATTTTTAAATGTTTTATTTATTCTTGCAAGAGAGAGGCAGAGCACGATCAGGGGAGGGGCAGAGAAAGATGAAGACCCAGAATCCGAAGCAGGCTCCAGGCTCCGGGCCGTCAGCACAGAGCCTGACACGGGGCTCAAGCCCACGAACTGTGAGACCATGACCTGAGCTGAAGTCAGACGCTCAACCGACTGAGCCACCTACGCACCCCAACTCACTTAAACTTCTAAACGTGCCTTCAGGGAAGGTAATATCGCTCCCATTTTAAATATTTATTTATTATTTATTTTGAGAGTAGGAGAGGGGCAGAGAGAGAGAGAGAATTCCAAGCAGGCTCCGTGCTGTCAGCATAGAGCCTGACGCAAGGCTCTATCCCATGAACTGTGAGATCACGACCTGAGCTGAAATCAAGAGTCAGACACTCGACCGACTGTTGAGCGAGCCACCCAGGTGCCCCTATCACTCCCATTTTACAGATGAAGTTCAGAGAAGTAGACAGTGTGATCCACTCTCACATGAGAATCTATTCAGAGAGTTTGACTCCGGAGTGGAAGCTCATCCCATGGTCCCCAGCCCGAGTCAGATGGTCATTTTTGTGGGTCCAGGCCCACCCACCGGCCTGGTTGGAGCCCTGAGTCTTCCTCCGTGGTTCTGAGTGGCTGGGCAGCCCCTGGGGAGTTCCCAACGGAGTCAGCAGAGCTGAGCAGCCCGGTCTGCTTTAAGGGCACCTGGGTCAAAGCCTTTGCCTGCCCTCACCTGCACCCCTGGCCCTAAGGTTGTAGCTGCATCCAGCACAGACACCCAGGGGCGGGATACAGCCCCTGGCCTGGGGCTGCCAGGCTCCGCCTTGCCTCTGAGACCAGCTCCCCAGGGCAGTTCCTGAGAATGTGAGTATTCAGGCTTCAGGATGAAAGCCGCTTCACCGAAGGACGAGGCCCGGCCTGGCTCTCCCCAGCCCCAGCTCAGCACTGTCCTCACTGTTCTAGACGCTCCAACCACGGAAGCTTCCTCCTGTGTTCCTGCTCCCTTCCCACGTCTGGGTCTCTGCACAGGCCCTTCCCACTGCCAGAAAACTCTTTCCTTCCTGCTGACCGGCACACTCCTTCCTCCACACCCAGCTACTCCCTCTAGCGCCCCTGACCTCCCACCATGTCAAATGTTCTGGCACCAAGCGCCTCTCTCTATGTGACCGGTCACCGTTCCGCCATCTTCTCCCTCCTACCTGACCCACTTTCCCCCACCGTGACCCAGTCCGATGTCCTATCCTGTGTCCTCCACCATCTGGCTCTCTCCAGCTGTCAACCGACACATTCACATTACAAACTGTTTTTGTTTATAACCAATATCTCCTCCATTTACAAAAATGCAAAGAGGTAGCCTTTGGGTGTTAAAGCAAACGCTGTAAAAAAAAAATCAATTTAAAAAGAGAGATGGAAAGTCATTAGAAAGAGAGAGGGAGAAATTTATCAGGTGTCTGGACGGAATTAGTTAATTATGTAAATATACAACCTACCCAAGGGCTTCCTAGTAGCCAAGGCAAAAAGGAAAATGTATTAGATTATAGTAGTCTGGTTTGGGGGTGACTTGGTTCCCCCCCAAAAAAAATACATTCTTACTTCTGTAACTGAAAGGGGCTGCTATCAAAGTGCTGCTATCGGCAAGGAAGGCCTTTAAGGATGTGGTTTTCCACTCTCTCTGCACTCCTGTCCCCTCTGGCAGTCTCCCTGGGTTCTTCTCAGCTCATTCTCAGGCATTTCTTCTGCTTCGCTGCTCCAGCCTGGCCTACTTTCTCAGCTGCTTCCCTCTGGGCTCTGCAAAAGTAGTGGGTCTGCTATACACAGAGGTGTTCAGACTTGGACCAGGTGACCTCAGGGGAGGGGGACCTGTGGGGGACCTGCCAAGGAAATCCAGAAACCGCAAAGGGGACTGGAATAGATCACTTTTCACGTCTTGTTCAGGTCCAGCCCTCAGGGGCTGTGAATTTGTGCCTGGGTAACTGAGACTCCAACACAGTTCATCAAATCCCAAGACACAATGTGAAAATTGTGTCACCCTGGATTAGTGCTGTGTCCCACTCAGCTTTGGGTGCTTAATGGAGAAAATACTGGTGATCCCACAAAGAATTGGGGGTGGGTCCTGTGACAGCGTGTGCCTGCCTTTGTTTATGTACATCTCTACCTGATCACAAGCAGAAAGGGATTTGAAGCTGCTTGCAAAAAAATAAATAGATAACAAATTAAAAAAAAAATGACATTTACCAGAAGATTAAAATAATTGACAAGTATCTCATTTCAGCATCCCCACCTGCTGGCTGTGTGACCCCAGGCAAGTTGCTTCGCCACTCTGAGCCTCAAATTCCTGGTTTGTAAAATGGGGTAATAGTAGTACCTACCCCCATTAGTTATTATAGAATTAAATAAATTCATATGAGAGAGTCCTTAGCACAGTTCTGGCATATAGTAAGTAGGCAATACATTTTAGCCGTTATTATTATGTAATCTCAACTTTTGTTTATAAAAAGTAGTCTGGGAAAAGCTGGACCACCTGGAGGCTAGTCTCAGCCTCCTATTGAATTAGAAACACCAGGTCCTCCTCCCAAAGAAATCTTGAAAAGCAATTTTTTTTTTTTTGGAAAAGCAATTTAAACATGTATTCAATTCATTTGAAAATGTTAAAGTAGGTCTCATTTATAATCTCAATAAAGCTTGCTGAAGTTCGCTTTCCTCTCCCTCTTTCTTTTTCTAGCCTTCCCTCTCACCCTCTGCACACAGGACAGCGGCCCCCAAATCTGTGTTCTGATTCTTCAACTCCTCTCTCAAAGCCCAGTCTGCACTGGTTTTACATCGTTGGCCCCTTGCGCCAACTTCTCCCTATCGTTTCCCAACTCAGCCACCTCTGCCCTGACTGTCCTAGCTTGTTTCTTTCCCTCTCTCCACCTGTTCCCCAGATCCCCAGGATAAAGCCAGGCTGCAGCTGCCTGACCTGCAGTTTCCTTCCTGAGAGTAAGGGAGGGAGGGGAGGCTATAACAGGTGGATAGTGTTTTTCCTTTCACAGACTGGACAAACATCTGTTAATACAGCTCAAGGCAGAATCACATCAAGGAGTTAGCAGTGGTTCGTATCAGAGGAGTGGGGAATGGGGGATTTTTTTCCTGTTGTATTCGTTTCTGTATTGTTTGCATTATTTTACAATGAGCATTTATTAAGTTTGAACTCGGAGAAGACACAGATTTATTATATTTTTGGAATTATGTAAGGAAATCAGGGCAAAGGGAGAAATAGTAGAAAAAGTAAAGCAAACGCAGAGTTAACGGGAGTACCCAAAATGCATTCTGTTGCTCCTATATTTAAATCATGGAAAATCCCCAGTAGGAGGCCCGGCACACACTTGATAAATAGAGGCCATTGTTGGCGATGTCTTAATGGACCTCCAATTCCTCCCAGAAACTCAAACTGCCCAACTAAATTAGAGTAGCCGGTGGCCCATGGGGAAGGGGTCAGGCTGGGACATCCTGGTCCCCAGGCGACCTCTCTGTGGGGTTAGAGGAGTCAAGAAATAGTCTAATTGGGTCTGACTGGCTCTACCTGCCCCCTCCCCTGCCAGCATCCTAGTGGGCTCCTTCCAATGTCTTCCTGACTCCACCTTCTTTGACAGGCTGGTGTGTGAGTGTCAGGGAGTCTGTTCCTGGAGAGTCTGGTGTTCTCTGCTGGGAGTTCTACACTGTAGATTCTCCTCAGTTATGGAAGAAGAAATAAAATCAAAATTTAAGAGCCCTTATAACGAGTCTCATTCTGTCTGCATGCCTGTGGGCTGTTCAGTTTGTCCAGACTCTATCTGCCTTGGTCCGTGGTATGAATCCAAAAGAAAAACCACAAGAAATTGGTCAACCGCTAAGGATTCTTTGGGCACCAAATGTATACTAGACATTACTGGGCATCTGTTCTGTACAAGATGACGGCACAGGCAAAGCAGAGAATAATACCGATAGTAATCATTACCATTTATTGAAAGCCTGCGAAATGCAAGCCTCTCCACAAATTCTGGGGCATTTTTCTTGGACCCTGGTGAATCCTGAGGTTGGGCTGGCTGGAAACCACAGTCAGATTCAAATGCCAGGTACTTCTGGGGCCCTCGCTATCTGTGGTCTGGCCAGTCAGAACCGTTGGCCACAGTGATTGGCAGAGGAACAGACACATGTCTCCATAAGAGCTAATGAGACTCGGTAGAATTTTGTTAAGACTCAGGGGAATTTTGTTAAGAAAAGGGAGTCCTGGGGCGCCTGGGTGGCTCAGTCGATTAAGCGTCTGACTTTGGCTCAGGTCACAATCTCACAGTTTGTGAGTTCGAGCCCTGTGTCGGGCTCTGTGCTGACAGCTTGGAGCCTGGAGCCTGCTTGGGATTCTGTGTCTCCCTCTCTCTTTGCCCCTCCCCTGCTTGTGCTCTGTCTCTCTCTGTCTATCAAAAATAAATAAAATGTAAAAAAAAAATTTAATGAAAAAATTTATTTTTAAGTAATCTCTACACCCAGCATGGGGCTCGAAATCACATCCTGGAGGTAAACAGTCGCATGCTCCACCAACTGAGCCAGGCAGGTGTCCCAAGAGTCCTATTTCTGTTGAGGTTGCTGAGAGACAAGGATGCATGCCTGGTGCTGCTGGCAGCCATCTTGTGATCATGAGGAAAGAGAATGAAGCCACAGAGAGGAAAACAGTCTTGAGAGATGGGTAGTGACATTGAATCCTGACCACCTCATCTATGTTCCTCAGTGCAACTGTGCCTAAATCTAGCTGTACCTCTGTATTTTTCAGTTTAAGTTGGATTTTTTGCCAGGGTTTTGAGCCCTGATGCTCTAACTGAGCAATCATAGTGCCCAGAGACCTGAATATTTGGAGGAGGCACCCCTCGCCACTCATTCTATAGGACTATGACAAGGGAAACATGTTCTCCTGCCATACAACCACCCGTGTCTCCGTCAGAGAGCCCACAAATGCCAAAAGAAGCAGCAGAATGCCAGCAAAGGAGCAAATCTTCTCAGAGTAGCTGTGCCTTCTTAGGGAAATCGCTCTCCCTCTCTGAATGTTAATTTTTGTCACTTGCAATATGGGGTGGGGTGGGAATCATAGCATCTAGTGCATAGAATTGTTCCCAGAAGGCTGTTTAGAAGCGGTGAGCTCTGTGGGTCCCTAAGGAGTTGGGGGTTAGATTCAGAGTTGGCAGCAAATCTTTTTTCTTGTTCTTCCCTGGGCAGCATAAGATTAGAGATGGCCTCTCCTGGTAGAATGGAAAGGAGTCAGCCAGGGGTGCCTGGGTGGCTCAGTCGGTGAAGCGTCCCACTTCAGCTCAGGTCATGATCTCAGTTTGTGGGTTCGAGCCCCGCGTCGGGCTCTGTGCTGACAGCTCGGAGCCTGGAGCCTGCTTCGGATTCTGTGTCTCCCTCTCTCTCTCTGCCCCTACCCCACTCATGCTCTGTCTGTCTATCTGTCTCTCTCTCTCAAAAATAAATAAACACATTTAAAAGAAATTTAAAAATAAAAATAAAAAAAGGACTCAGCCACAACATTGGAGGCTTTGTTTCTAGTCCTGGTTCTGCCCAGGGAGTGAATTTGGGCAAAGCTCCTCCCTGCTGTCCACATGTTCCTTTCAGAAGTGAGGAAGCCATGACCACTCTCCTCTGTTTCTTCCCACAGCCAGGATCCCATCTTGTTTGTGCTGTTTCCCCACTGCTCAACCCGGTTTCTGCCTCGCTGATAGAGCATTTCAGAATGTCCATTGCATGAGTGAAGAAAATGTGGTCAGGATGCATGACCTTTCTTTTTTGTTTTTGGAACATGTTGTTGGAATAAAATATACAGGCATACCCCCTTTGGGGTTTTTTTTTATAGCTTAAATTTTTTTTAATGTTTATTTTTGAGAGAGAGAGAGAGAGAGAGAGAGACCGCATGAGTGGGGGAGGAACAGAAAAAGAGGGAGACACAGAATCTGGAGCAGGCTCCAGGCTCTGAGCTGTCAGCCCAGAGCCCAACGCAGGGCTGGAAACCACGAACTGTGAGATCATGACCTGAACTGAAGTCGAACGCTTAACTGACTGAGCCACACAGATGCCCCTGTGCTTGTTTTTTAAATTTATTTTTAAATTTTTTATTTTTGAGAGAGAGAAAGAGAGAGCTGCATGAGCAAGGTGGCAGAGAGAGGGAGACAGAGGAGCCAAAGCGGGCTCTGCACTGACAGCAGAGAGGGGCTTGAACTCACGAACCATGCGATCATGACCGGAGCCAAAGTCAGACGCTTAACTGACTGAGCCACCCAGGCACCCCAATGTTTATTTATTTTCGGCTCTGTGCTGATAGCAGAGAGCCTGATGTAGGGCTTGAACTCATGAACCATTCATGACCTAAGCCAAAGTCGGACACTTAACCCACTGAGCCACCCAGGCGCCCCTATTGTGCTTTGTAGAGATTGCATTTTTTACAAATTGAAGGTTTGTGGCAACCCTGTGTCGAGTAAGTCTATGGGTGCCATTTTCCAACAGTATTTGTTCACTTTGTGTCTCTGTGTCCCATTTTAGTGACTTTTTCATTATTAATTTTTAAGTTTTATTTATTTCAGTAATCTCTACTCCATGTGGGGCTCGAAATCACGACCCCAAGATCAAGAGTCCCATGCTCTTCTGACTGAGCCAGCCAGCACCCCAAATTATACGTTTCATCATTTTTCATTATTATATCTGTTATAGTGAACTGTGATCATTGATCTTTGATGTTTATTGTAATGGTTTGGGGGCACCACGGACCGTGCCCATATATGACAGCAAACCTCATCAATAAGCGTCGTGTGTGTTATGGCTGCTCCACTTATCAGCCATCCCCCTGCCTCTCTCCCTCTCCCTGGGTCTCCCTATTCACTGAGGCACAACAGTATTGAAATTAGGCCATTTAATAACCCTACAGTGGTCTCTAAGTGTTCAAATGAAAGGAAGAGTCACACGTCTCTTACTTTACATCAAAAGCTAGAAATGACTCAGCTCAGTGAGGAAGGCATATTGCAAGCTGAGATAGGCTGAGAGCGAGGCTTCCTGCACTGGTTAGCCAAGTCGTGAATGCAAGGGAAAAATTCTCGAAAGAAATGAGAAGCGCTACTCCAGTGAACACACAAATGATAAGAAAGTGAAACAGTCTTATTGCTGAGAAGAAGAAAGTTTGAGTGGCCTGGATAGAAGCCCACACCAGCCACAACAAGCCCTGAAGCCAGAGCCTAATCCAGAGCAAGGCCCTCACTCTTTTCAGCTCTATGAAGGCTGAATGAGGGGAGGAGGTTGGAGAAGAAAGTCCAAAGCTGGCAGAGGTCGGTTCACAAGATTTAAGGGAAGAAGACATCTCCATAGCATAAAGGTGCAAAATGAAGCAGCAAGTGGTGATGTAGAAGCTGCCGCAAGTTAGATCTAGCTGAGATATGGATAAAGGTGGCTACACTGAATAACAGACTTCCATGTAGATAAAACAGCCTTGTATTAGAAGAAGATGCCATGTAGGATTCTCACAGCTGGAGAGGAGAAGTCAATGCTGGGTTTCGAAGCTTCAAAGGACAGGCTGACTCTCTTGTCAGGGGCTAATGCAGCTGGTGGCTTGAGGTTGAAGCCTCTGCTCATGTACCACTTTCAAAATCCCAGGTCCCTCAAGAGTCATGCTAAATCTACTCTGCAGTCTAGAAAGGGAACAACAAAGAGTGGGTGACAGCACATCTGTTCACGATGGTTTGCTGAATATTTTAAGCCCACTGTTGATTCCTATTGCTCAGGGAAAAAAAACCTTCATTTCAAGACATTACTGCTCATTGACAACGCACCTGGTCACCCGAGAGCTCCGATGAAGATGTACAACGAGATTAAAGTTGTTTTCATGCCTGCTAATTAATATATCATCCCTTCAGCAGCCCATGGATCAAGGTCTTGGCATTTAAGATTATTTGATGCTGTTTAATATACTTATTTAATATTGAAGATTATTTAATAATATCCAAATTATTTGGATCTGGGCAAAGTAAGTTGAAAACTGTCTGGGAAGGATTCACTATTCCAGATGCCAATGAGAACATTCAAGATTCATGGGAAGAGGTCAAAATATCAACATTCACAGGAGTTTGGAAGAAGTTGATTCCCACCCTCACGGATGACGTGAGGGGTTCAAGACGTCAGCAGAGGGATCAGCTGCCCATGGGGTGGAAACAGCAAGAGAACTAGAATTAGAAGTGGAGCCTGAAAGGGGGACTGGATGGCTGCCATGTCATGATGAACCTCAAGCAGATGAGGACTTGCTTCTTATGGAAGAGCAAAGATCACGGTTTCTTGAGATGGAATCTACTCCTGGGGAAGATGCTGTGAAGATTGTTGAAAAGACAACAATGGATTTAGAATATTACATAAATATTACTTGGTTGATAAAGCAGTGGCAGGTTTGAGAGGATTGACTTCCAATTTTGAAAGAAGTTCTACTGTGGGTAAAATACTATCAAACAGCGTCGCATGTTACAGAGAAACTGTTCATGAAAGGAAGAGCCCATCAATAAGGCAAACTTCACTGATGTCTTATTTTAAGAAACTGCCACCAACAAAAGACAAAAAAAGAAATTGCCACAGCCACCCCAGCCTTCAGCACCCTGAAGGTGCTGACCTGACCATCCTGATCAGTCACCAACCATCAGCGTAGAGGTAAGACCCTCCACCAGCAACAGATTATGACTCATCGAAAGCTCATAATGTTTAGCATTTTCCAGCAATGGAGTATCTTTTAACTAAGGTATGTACATTGGGTTCTTTTTTTAGGTATGATGCCTTTTGCACACTTAGCAGACTACAGTATAGTGTAAACATAACTTTAAATGTACTAGGAAACCAAAAAATTCATTTGACTTGCTTTACTGCGGTATTCGTTTCATGGTGGTGGTTTTGAACCAAACCTGCAATGTCTCCAAGCATGCTTATTTCTGAACTTTGTATAAATGGGACGATGCTTAACATTTTCCAGTGGTTTGTAGTTTACAAGGGACTTGCGTGTACATTAACTTGTTAAATCCTCACATCAGTACAGGGAGGTGGGCAGGAATACAGAGGAGAAAACTGAGGCCCAGAGAAGAGAAGGGAATCCCCCATGATCACATTGTTGGATAACTCAGGATAACTGGGTTCCAATTTTGTGTTTTCCTGGATCTCAAAATCCAGGCCTCAGGCTACACCTCCCAGGAAGATACTTGAGGAATTGCCAGGAATCTGAGACTGGCTCAGGCCTGGGCAGCTGATGGTATGTTACCCAACCTCCAGGGTGGAGAGAGTGTCTGGGACAGAGACCTGGGCAAGGCCCAACCCGCCCCCCTCTCTACCATGCTTCCTGTCTCCTGCACTCAACATGCTACGTGAATTTTGACAGGTGGCCCTACTCCTTACATCCTTCCCTCCACCTGAAAGAATTCAGAGTACTCTTGAATGGAAGGGGGGAGATTTACATCCACAGAGCCCCTCCCTGCCCTCTAGGTTGCCACACACACTGCCCAGGAACAGATGGTCCCCTAGAAATCCTGGCATTGTGTGCCTAGACCTTCCCTCTTCTGCACGCGCAGTCATTCTGAGCCAGCTCCTGAGCAGGGGTTGCTGTCCCCTGTTCTTACCCTCCCTCCTGGCACTAGATGTCCTCTCTCCCAGAATCCACCTGTTCCCAGCCAATTCAACGCCCTTACCACCAGTCTCACGACTGGTGGGCAACATTCCGCACGTCTTTCCTTCTTGCCTTATGAACGGCTTCTACCTCCTTCAAAGCCCAAACCCCATCTCCTCCAGGAGGGCTTTGTCTCTCCAGAATACACACTCATTACACCCCTTACACCTTGGTTTCTCTTTCTCAACACAACATGAATACAAGTGATCACAAAGTCACACAAACAAAACACTTTTGCTGCACACACAAGGTTTTTATCTCTTTCCACAAACTAGGCTACATCCACAGTGTACCGAATCACAGCCAAGCCTCCTTGTGTGTGCACATGTACACATGCACCCACAACACCACAAAACCACAGGGATTTGGTCTCTGTAACAGGGACACAGTCTCTACCATATCACATGCATGTACAACAGGCCCATAAGGCACAGGTCACACATCATACAGATACACAGACACCCTGCCGCTCCCTCCTCCTTCACTCACTCTCTTATACAACACACATGTAGAGACAATCTCTCCCCCGGACGCCCAAAATGCACAGGCATGGAGAGCCATCGGTCCTCCTCGCTGCTTCCCTCCCACTCCTTCTCTCGCCCTGCTCTCTTAAAACACACACACACACACACACACACACACACACACACACACACACACACACACGCAAGCTTGAAGTAACAAACCCCAAATATAGCCAGTCTGCCTTTCGGTCGCAAATAAACACACAGGCACGCGGGATCCACGCCTCCCCCGCTTTTTCTCTGTCCTCTTCTCCCCCTCCTCCCCTCTTGCGCGCGCGCGCGCGCACACACACACACACACACACACACACACACACCCCCCACATAAATACACGCGCAGCTGCAGCGCCCTGGGTCACACTCCCGAGCAGGCGCCAGGCAGGAGACAAAGGTCGCCGAGGCTCCTGGCGCCGCGCACCCGCCGCAGCGGAGCCGCTCCCTGGGCTCCGCCTGCCCCCGAAGCCTGGCTCAGCGAAGGCTCACCCCGCACCCCGCACCCCGCAGCCCGAGACTCCGCCCGCGCGGGCCGCGGGGTCCCCACGCAGCCGAGCTCCCTGCCCGGCGCGCCTGGGGTTAAGGAGGTTGTGCGGGGCGGGGCCGAGGGCAGGCTCGGGGCGTGATTGGCTGCGCGGCCCGGCCCCCGCGTCCTGCCATTGGCCGCTCGGCGGGCCCGCCTCCCCGAGTCTAGGCGCCGGAGCCGCGCTCGCCCGCGGGGAGCCGAGCGCGCGGCCGGGGCCAGCCAGCCGCGCCGACCGAGGAGCGCTGCCTGGAGCCGAGAGCTGGGATCCGGCCCGGGGAGCTGCGCGGTGCAGGAGCGGAGCGCGCGAGCTATGGTGAGTGCCCCGCCCCGCCTGGACGGCCCCGGCGGCGGCGCAGCGGTGGGACTCGGCCGCGCTCGCGGGGGGCTGGGCGCCGGCTGCGGCTCTCGCTCGGGAGGCGAGGAGTCGGGGGGCGCGCGGGCCGGGCTCGGCTGGCCGGGCGGCGCCGCCTCGGTTCCGTCGGGGGCCGCGCCGAGCTTGCTTCTGGGCGGCTGGCCCCAGCCGGGTTTGGAGGGCTCGGGGTGGCCGATTCGCTTCGGGGACACTTGGTGCAGTTGGGGTCTGGGGCGTCCGGAAGTCCTGGCTGGGCGTGGAGACCTCGGGCATTCCGGCTGGGTCCGCAGCGGGGTCGGGGTTGGTTAGGGAGCCGGTGGATCCAATTGGACCTGAGTGTCCCGGGACGCTGAGGTCGGTCTGGTGCTGAGGTTCGGCTTGGGGCATCGTGGGTGGCCGAGCCCAGCGCATTCGGAGGGTTCGGTCGAGGGCACTCGGGGACTGTCTATCCCACTATGGCCTACGGGAGTGGAGAATGGAGGCAGCTAGATTGGCGGCTGTCAGAGACCAGGGGACACTTGAGGACCCTGCATTCAGTGATCCGGTCTCCCCAGCATCTCCCCGTAATGGGTCCTCGGAGGAGGGGGTTGCTGAAGGGGTTAGTCAGCGACACCAAGGAGAAGGGACATGGCTGGGAGATTTCATGGGGGTTTCTGAAGCCCCAGAGAGAAACTCATGTGGTTGAGGCTGGGCTTTTTGGAGCTCTTTTAGGGAGGGGTGTTTTCTCTGGAAGGAAAAGCTTGGACCTTTCAATCACCTCCCTAGAGAGGTGACCTCCCTAGATCACTTCTGCATCTTGGGGGCGGAGGCCACCTGCTTCTCTTTGCTTTCTTTCCCCTGGGCAAGCCCTTCTGATTCTGTCTCCTAGTCCTGCTCTGTGCCCTGTGAAGTGAGTACAGGTCACCATGTAGGGCCTGAGGAGGGCATGTGCCAGCGATGATGGCTGCCAGTCCCAGCGGTACAGCCACCTCTGTTTCTCTGTGATGCTGCTGCCAAGCCTGAAGGGGCCCAGGTGGGGGCAAGATGGGACCCCTGTAGACATGAAGAGTCCCCCAGTGATTCCCCAGGACCAACCTCTGCTCCGCCCAGAGCTGGAGTCCCCTTACAACATCCCTTTCCCTTCCTCTCTCTCTCCTCTTCCTGCCAATATCTGCCTCCCCCTTTGCCATCACTTGCCTGTTCAGAGTCAGAAGCAATGAAATTATGGCTTAGAGACCATCTTGGATCCAACCTACCTCCTTGGTCAGGAATCTCTCCCCTGGAATGCTCTACTTGGATGGTTCCAGTGGCAGGGAACTCGCACCCTAAGGCCACCCTATGGCCTGGCCCTTGATTTAAAGTCTCAGCACATAGGCAATTAAAGGGGGTGAGACATTCAGGTCATATCATTTGCTCTGCCTCCAAACCCACCCTGACGTACGTTACTCAGAAAGAGAATTTTTTCCTCCTTAGAAACCACTAAAGAAAGAGAGGGCACCTCACCTTGGACACACTTTTCCGAGCCTTACAACCAAAAAACCTGCCAGGTTTTAGCATCAAACGGATTCAGGTTCAGAGCCCGGCTCTTCCACTTCCCCACAGGGACTTGGATCAAGTCAAACCCTCACCGTTAACTATCAGTTTCCTCATCTGTGAGAAGAGTTGAAAAGTCTTACTTGCAGGGGTGGAGTGGGGATTTGGTGCGATAACACAGCGGGAGTGCTTGCTCAAATACAGCTTCGTTTCCTTTCTTGTACAGTCTTAAACTCAAATTGGGAAGTTGTGTGTGACATCTGTTTGTTAGTCTGGAAGAAGGATTACAGTGTATCATGTTGTCGGGAGAAGAAGGGGACAGTGAGACTTAAGAATCACTTCTTTGTTCATCATTCAGTGAAGATTCATTGACCACTTACTATATGCCCTGTGCGGAGGAGGAACAACTGTCACAAATACTGTTAGGGGAGCTTCTGCCAGTGTGTAAATGTCTGCCAGGATCCTCATGCTAGGTGGCATATCTTCGGGAGGGGCAGAGGTATCATGCCAGGCGAGGGCCCCCTCCTGGCTGGAGAGATGAGGGAAAGCTTCACTGAGCAAGTGGCATCTGAATTGGAAAGAACATCCAGGTAGAGAAACCCGTGTGAACAGAGGACCAGGGCGTGAGACACAGGAAATTCTCTCGGAAAGGCCAGAAGGGAGCTTGCCTGGCACCTGGGCATGAGAGAGCCAGGAAGGAGGAGAGAACGTGGTCAAGGGATGTTGGTGGGGCCAGATGGCCAAAGGCTTAGGCTGAGGAGTGGATTGTAGACCCAGTGCGCACGCGTGTGTGTGTGTGTGGGGGGGGGGGGGGTTGGGTGGCAGTGGGGGAGGGGGAGATGGGGTGGAGGTGGACATCAGGCCTCTTTGGCCCCTGTCATTTGGTTTCCCCTGAACACTAGTTCCTGTGCTCATTCCTGAGGTGGGGGTGATTCAGGGCAGCTAAAGAGTTTATTCCTTGGGTCTCCTGCTCCATGAGTTTTAAACAAACCCCGCATTCCCTCTCCTCCAGTGTAGCCAAGTTTCTTTCCCCTGGCCCCCAGGTTCCAAATGGGGCTCCTTTGGAGGGTGGGTGGGGCTGTTCCCTCTTGTCCTGGCTGAATCTCCCTGATGGTTCCTAGCTACTCACCCAGGGTAGTTCTTAAAGTCCTTAGGTGGACCTCAGTGCAGGCTTGGCCTGAGGGTTCTAAGAAGGCTTTTTCTATCTCCTGTCTTCAGTTGTTTCATACCACCCAGCAGCAGGCACAGAGAGGTGAAGGAGATTGCCTAGAGTCACACAGCAAGATAGGGTCAAACATACCTCCTATATATTTAGAGGGTTACCAGGCAGACAGGTTGGGGAGAAAGAGACTCAACCCAGTGTTCCCAGTCTGCTGTTGTGGCTTCTTGAGAATGTTCCTTCACATTCCAACCTAGGGGCTGAGCTTAAAGCCACGGCTGAGGGTTGGGAATCATCTTTACTGTGAGTGGCCGGGTTGAGGACAGGGTCCAGTGCCTAGGTTTGAACACTGGATGTACCTCCAGCTTGCTGCATGACCTTGGATCAACTATTCCCCCTCTCTGCACCTCCTTTCCTACCAAGTGGGGCAGATTTGTTTTCTTAGCGGGATTATCATGAGGGTACAATCTAGGATACTATGTGGAATGCTTAAGAACTTAAGGTAAAGTGTTACTATTTGAAGATGCTAGGCCAGCCACATGTCCCCTGAACCAGTCTCTACTGGCTTCCCAGAGCCCGGTGGTACCCTTCCACGTGCAGCCAGCATCTACGCTCATGACCGGATTACTCAGATTGCTAAGTATCTGACATTGGGAGTCACAGGGCTGAGTTTCCTCAGCTAAGGACGTTGCTAAGATTTTTGGTAGACAGACCCGTTGTTCATTTTTGTTAAAGAATAAATAGGTGGTTTCCTAGACAGAATTGGAGAGACCAGACCCCATCAGGGGAGCGACAAGATTTGAGGAGTGAGAGGGCTACAGGGTGGGTTCGACAGAAGGTTTCGGGCATTAGCCAAGACATAACCCGCTTGGCTAAAGTCCACACTTTGATGTCTACAGCCAGGGAGGAACCATCAGCAAATGTTTATGAGTTTTTGTGTTTCTGCCCCATTTTTTTCCTTTTTTAGTTCACTAGGTGAGCACCCCTAGCACATTCATTCGTTCATTCACCAACCAAGTCCGCCTGGCACAATACCAGGCATCGGGGCTGCAGTCAGGGTGAAAGAGACCGATAGGTCTCTCTTCCACAGTGTGGCAGACAGGCAGGCAGATAAGGAGCAGGAAATTAGCAGTGCAATTGCTGTTGCCAAGGGGACACACGGTACTGTAGAGCAGATAAGGGAACCTCACCTGGGGATCAGACAAGGCTCCTCGAGGACATGGCATTAAAGTTGTGGCCTGAAGAATGAATGGGACCTGGCAGAGCATTCCAGGCGGAGGGAGCCGTCTGTGCAAGATGGGACAAAATGTGTGTTCCAGAATTAATTCGTCTGGGGGCTCAGAAGATGATGCTCGGGAGGTGGCTGGGGCAGGTGCACGCAGGTGGGGTCTTGTTAAAGGTTTGGGGCTCGATCCTAAGGACAGTGGGGAGCCACCCTTGAGTTCAGAGCGAGGGGAGTGATGTCGTCAGAGTTGTGTTCTAAGATGGTCACACAAGCTGCTTCGGGGTAGGAGTGGTGAGGCTGGGAGCTGGAAAACCAGTTGGAGTGACCCTGGGAGAGTTGGTGGTGGTCTAGACACTAGTCGCTGCCCCCTCCACACCACCCACACCCCCAGCATGCTGCCCAGAGTGGGCGGTGAAGAGAGGTTGCACAAAGCCCCTTTCCGCGTGGACATTGACCGTCCTCCCCACCTCCTTTCCTGCAAATAATGTGTGGGGCTCCTGGCCTCAAGGAACTTTGATCTAATAGAGGAGAAGGACGAAGTTCCCAAGTGGCTCTAAAATAAGGTAGAATATGACATTACCAACCTGGGGATACAACTGCAGAGTCACCCCGGCCATGAGTATCAGGGAAAGCTTCCCAGAAGAGGTGGCATTTGTGCTTCCTCTGGCAACAGTTAGTGGAATGGAGTGCTTCGTAGGAGCCAAGTTTTAGAGTAATGAAAATAAGGAGGTGCTGTCCTGTCCTTAAAGAGTTTTGCTCTGGGCCAGGTTTAACGAACAACCAATGTTGATTGAATCCCACTGTCAGTAGGGGTCTAGAGCCTGGGGATTCTGCCCTTTTCCCAGATGCCCCAAGGACAGGGGTGGCAGAAATATCCACAGGCCTGTCTTGGCTCACTGACAAGCCTGGGAATGACTCTCTCCTCCCCACAGAGCTGTTGGGGGATTCCTTGGGGGGAGATGTAAACAGGGGAACAAGTTTCTGAAGACTATTCAGGAAATTAGCTGAGGGAGGATCTAACTTCGGGGCTCAGAGACGGAGAGGGGGCCCTGGCTGCTAGATCTTACAACTGTAGAGTGCTTGGTTGTAACCATCTGATGCAACTTCCCCATTTTATAGGTGGAAAGATCAAGGGGCAAGATGAGGATCTCCTGTGTGCCTGGCACTTAAATGTAAACCTCTCCGACCTTCACGTGAACCCCAGGAAGTAGGTTTATCTCCGTTACAGAGCTGTGGAAGTTGACACTCAAAGATCACTTAGGGAATTAGGGACTGGAACCAGGCAGCGGCCTCCTGATTCCTCAAGATTCTGGCTTCAGTCCCAAGTTGCCACCCACTTCAGAAACTCTGCCCTCCTAGGAAAGCCCCCCTGGGGATGGGAATGGGGCTGTTGGGCAGTGGCCAGAGGCAGTGGGAGCTGATTGGGGCTGGACGGTGGCCAGGCTGGAATGTTGATACTTATCTTTCACCTTTGCACAGCACTTGACAGTTACTGAAGCCCTTTCCTCCCCATTCACGGACTGTTCTTGGGTCCCAGTGCCAGTCAGTGGCAGAGCTAGGACGGAAACTCAGCCCTGTGACTCCCAGCTCAGACCCCAGCTCCCCAGCTCCCCAGCTCCCCAGCTCCCGGCATTGCCCTGTGGGCCGCAGCCCAGGTCTCCAGCAGCCCCCTGACCGAAGATGTCCCGGGCTCCCTGCCCACTTGCCCCTAGGAGCATATGAGCAGCAGCTCCTGGCCCGCAAGCCTCCTCCCCTCTGGGCAGGATGGAACGGGACAGGACGGGGTGAGTGTGGGGTGGGTGTGGGGCGGCCGCCAGGCGGAGTAGGGTTACAGTGTAAACACTGTCATGTCAATATTTACCTCTGCCTGGAACCAGGCCTCCCTGCCTCCCACACGCTGCCCATCCAGGTGCATGTGGCCTGCTCCAAGGCCCTGGTCACTGAAAGCCAGGCCAAGGGTGGACATGGAGCTTTCAGGCCAAGCTCTGCCACCAGCTTTTTGTGTGGCCCTGAGCTGGGGGCTCTCCCTTCCTGGGCCTTAGTTTTTCCATCTGTAAAGCGATGCGGCCGGAACAGACCTACTCAGGGGGCATTTTCGGTGATAACGGGCAGGATTACAAGCATCACACTCCGGTTCAGAGCCCAGGGCTCAAGGCCGGGCAGACCTGGGTTTGAATCCCAGTGCTATCACTTCCTCCCCGTGAGACCTGGGAAGCCACCGCACCCCATTGAGTTCCAGTTTGTGTGTACAATGAGATCCTAACTAACTGTACCTGTTTTAGGGTTAGGGTGAGGCTTCACGAGACAGGCTCAAGCCCTTGGCACAGGCTACGAACTGAGTAAGCGGTGGCAATGGAGGTGGTGGCTGTTATTCCAAATAAACATTTCATGATTCTCTGAGTCCAGACACTGGGTTACGTCACTCGTGAACTGGAGCCAAGGGTGGGGTCTCTGACCGCAAGCCCTCCTGGCACTCTGGGGCCGCAGGCCGGGTCAGGGGAGCCCAGGAGCGGAGAAAGCCGCTTGGTCCACGCCACCACTCACCCCTCGCCCCCAACACATAGCTGCCCGGCCTCTGGGGCTCCTTCTCATCGGGCAGAAGTCCAGGGCTGAAATGACCTCAGAGATATGTGGCAGTGAGGGGGTGAGGGAGAGTGGAGGAGGCGGAAGGCGGAGGAAGAACGCATTTCCTAAGCAGCTATTTCACAGAAGTTCAGTGCTCATGCGGTGTTCGGTGTTCAGCCGGAGAGGAAGGGGCGCAGGGGGTGCCTGGGACCAGCAACCTCAAGGTGTGGGGAAGGGAGACCAGGGGGGTGGAGACTGCTCCCTCACGTTTTGCTGTGTCACTTCAGACACTCGGTCACCTCTCCGAGATTCGTTTTCCTCACCTCTGATCTGGAGATAGTGGGACCTCTTCTGTACAGTGGTTGGAAGTGTTAATCACACGCTGTTTCGGAAGAAGCCAGCTCAGTCCCAGCACAGCTTCTTTCATGGTCGTGGTCATGAGGACGATATGCCAGTCCTGTTCCGCGGGTCTGTGTGCTTCCCGAGGGCAAGACTGTGCATATTTTTAAATTGTGGTACAATTTCTTAAGTAAGATGCACACATCTTGCGCAGCTCAGTTTTTACAAATGTATATGCCTGCAGGGGGACCTGGGTGGCTCAGTTGGTTAAGCATCGGACTCTTCATTTCCACTCAGGTCACAATCTCGAAGTTCGTGAGTTCCAACCCCACATCGGGCTCTGTGCTGGCAGCATGGAGCCTGCTTCAGATTCTCTCTCCCCACCCCCTCCCTCTGTTCCTCCCCTGCTTGTGCTCTCTGTCTCTCTCTCCCCCTCCCCCTCCCCCCCAAAAATATATACACCGGCAGAACCAGGACCTAGATCAAAACATAGGACATTTTCTCCTCCCCGGAGAGGTCCCATATACTCCCTTCCATCCCTCTCTGTGACAGGTGGCCACTAATCTGCTTTATGTCACCCTAGTTTTGCCTGGTTTTGAACTTTATCTGCATGAACTCATAATAGGTACTCTTGGGTCTGGTTTCCTTCAGCCTCAGATAACAGTGAATGGTGTTCAGTTTGCCCACGTTGCCGCACATGCCGGAATGTGCTCCTTTCAGGCTGCACAGGTGTCCCATTGGGCAGAGGCACACGTGCGTCCACGGATGACACTCCTGCCTGGGCAGCTGTGACATTCCTGTTTTTCTCTTGGTGGACCTACACACTCCTTTCTCGCGGCTGGATCCTGGGAGTAGACCTGCAGAGTCAGAGGGTCTGTGTGTATTTCACTGTCATGGGACCCACCACGTGGTTCTCCAGGGAGGTGTCTGTTTCTGCGTGTGCTGTTCACCTCTGCCGACAGGCCCAAGATCTAGCCTGGAGTAGACTCTTGATGAATGTTTTTTGAAAGGAGGAAGGAATGTGAGTCTTTTCTTTGTCCAGGTGGTTCAGATCCACTCTGCCAGCCCTCCTCTGCCCTCGGGGCCTGGCAGTGCTCTCTCCCTAGAACCTGGGCTTTGGGTTTCCCCTGTCATTTCTCAGGGGAGGGAGGGGCCTCTGGCTCTGGAGACCCCAGACCGTGAGGCTCTGCCGGGCTGTGTAACCTCAGGTAGATCCCTTCCCTGCCCTGGTCCTAGGTTTCTCCTTCTGCACAACATGGGGTAGATTGAAGGTTTCCCCAGCTCCCCAGTTTCTAGTGGGCTCCCTTTATTTGGGAGGCATTCACGGCATGCTTCTTCATCTGCAGGATTGTACCTGCCCCACTGGCGAGCCCCAGCTGCCCCGTATCTCCAAAGAAGGACCATTGAGGAAGTAGGCAGGCCCTTCATTCTTGCTGTCCTTGGTAGGAGCCTCACTGTGAATAAGTCCTCTCTGGGTGAGAGCCCCCCAAAGTGGGCCCCTGGAAGCCTTGTCCACGGAGGCTTTGCAGAAATGGCCTTGGTATCAGGAAGACCTGGGTCTGCATCCTGTGTGACCTTAGGCAAGTCAGTCCACTACTCTGAACTGCAGCATCCTCACCTGCACAGGTGAAAGGATGAAATGAGGTCCCACCTCATTGTAGGGACCAAAGTGGATGAGGCAGTAAAATCCCTGCCCTTGAGGAGAGGTATTCTAGGTGAGGGAGCCAGAGACTACACAAGCAAACCAACCAACCACAAAGATCACTTCGGAGAAAGGGAAGAAAACAGAGTGATGTGGTGGAGAGTTAGCTGCGAGGTGGGGAGGGAGCTCCTCAAATGGGTGGGCAAGGAAGGAGGTGACATTAAGCCGAGTCCTGAAGGATGAGGAGAGGGCAGCTGGGCAAAGATGTGGGAGAGGAGAGTTCTGAACCGAGAAACAGCAGTGCAAAGGGCCTGAGACAGGGACATGCGGTTTGGATGTTATGGGCAGTAAGAAGGCTGACGTGGCTGAGCAGAGAGAGCAAGGGAAGAGGGGTGGGAAAAGGTGGGCATGGAGGGCCTTGTCAGGTGTGGGGACAGGGGCTGGAGGAGTTGGCATTTCATCCTAAGAGTGATGGGAAGCCACTGCTGGGCTCCAAGCTGGTGTGTGTGTGTGTGTGTGTGTGTGTGTGTGTGTGTGTGTGTGTGAAAGAGAGAGAGAGAGAGAGAGAGAGAGAGAGTGACTGGTTTTGGCAAGGTTCTGGCTGCTGTGCGGATGAACCGCAGGGGGCAGGAGTGACGCAGGGAGGCGGGCGGCAGGTAAAAGGGGAGCAGGACCCTAGTACTTTGACCTGTCCTGAAGGGGAGACTTCTCTTACGCTAGGATCTGAGATTTTAGCAACTACTTAGAAGGATGGAGAGAGGGAGACAGGGTATCTCAGATGGCACAGGACCTTCTGGCCGCAGAGCATGGTGGGCAAAAATTGCCTTTGGAACCCAACAGAGGTTCTCGTCTTAAAACTTCCCCTTGAACTTAGCCCTCCAGAGTGAGATCTCGGGATTCTCCCAGAGTGACCGCTTTCCCACCACCCCAGGTCACGGGGACCCAGAGAAATGAGCCGGAAGGGCACAGAGCCAGAGCCTGCCTCCCCCACTTCCGCACACCCTGCCGAGAAGTGAGGGCAGAGGAAGTGGTGGCTGCCCCGGGGATGCCCGGCCCCTCTGCCCTCTGGGCTCCCGCTCCCACGGCCCGGCGCGAGGGAATCTTGTGGCTTTGTGGTTCTGGGTGTTCCAGCTGCTTCGGATCATAAGGCAGCCGTGAGAAGGCACTAGCTCATCTTTTTCTGCATGGCTGCTCCACTTGCTGCTGGGCTTCCCAGAGTGGGGGGGGGGGGGGGGCGGGAGACAGCGAGAGGGCGTGGCAGTTCGCAGGGTCACCAAAGGGCTGAGACACCTTCTGGACCAACCTCTCCTGGGGAGACAAAGGCTCAGGACGGAACAGGGAGGAGATTTGCCTGAGGCCTCACAGGGAGTTGGAAGCAGGACTTAGATCTTCATCTCCTGGACTCCTAATTCAGTGCTCTTTCTGTTTAACATGTGGGTTTTACAGTCAACAGACGTGGTTTCTAGTCCCAGCTGGGTGACCTTGAGCCAGTGACTCTCTGAGCCTCGGTTTTCTGCCCCGTGGAAGGGGATAATAGTACCCCCTTTCTCATGGATTGGTTGAAACGATTCATGTAAAGCTCCTGGGATGGTGCACATAGTAGGTCCTCAGTAAGGGGGAGCCGTTATTAACATTATCACCGTTGTGGCTCTGTCATTCTAAGCCTGGTGACGTGCTGGGAAGAACAGGTGTGTGTGGCCTTCTCTTGCCCTGATTTCTGGTTCTGGTGAATGCACTTAAGCAGGGGAGGGGAGGAAATTCCACCATCACCCCACCCCACTGCTGCTTGCTTATTTTACTTTCCCATATAGTTAGGAGACCCTTTAACAAGGTTCTTAATTACCAACACCACCCCAACACACACACACACACACACACACACACACACACACACACACACACACGGCTCAGGTAGGCTGGAGCTGTTGTGTCTGCCTCCAGCCTGCACAGGGAGCCGACATAGACTAAATGCAGGCCTAGGATGGAACATCGCGTGGCTTCCCACCTTCTGCGTCAGGTCCCTACCACACACTCGCTGATTCCTGTTTGTACGGTGGGGCCTAAGGGTTAAGAGCAGGGGCTATGGGATTGACTTGAACTTGAACCCAGCATCCACCCACCACTTAGTTGTTGTAAAGGGCCTTTTAGCAGGTGAGTTTTTCTCTCTGAGCCTTGGGCTTCCCGCCTGCGAAGTGGGGGTCACAACTTCCTCCCTGGGTGATGGCAGACATGAAATGAGAGACGATGCCATCGGAGCACGTGTGGTGCATATACTCAGTGCTTGACTCAAAGAGGCGGGTGTCACTCAGAGCAACATTGACACATGTCCCAAATCCATTAAGCCTATTCCTCTTTCCACAGCTATCCTTAGATGTTTTCTCGATCACCCCCCACCCACCTGTCATGCACTCCCACAGCCCCTGTCACTTCCCACCCCGACTGCCTTCTGTCAGGGCATAAGTCACCTTGGGTGCAGTTTTCCACCCTGTCATGTCTCCCTGCGTCGACACAGATCAAGAGCTTGAGCTCTGGGGCCAGCCTGCGTAGGTTTGAATCCCAGCTCTGCCAATTACCCAAGGAACCTCAAGCAAAGTCCTTAATTTTTAGCCTTTGTCTCTGCCTAAGGAAAATGGGAACCATAATAGTACCAAACTCAGAGTAATTCCTGTGCAGTGTAGGATCCAGGCCTACCATACAGGAAGTGCCTAGTATATGTTAACTGGTTTTATTCCCAGATGGAGTTCTAGTAGTGCCCCTGCCTTTTCTGCTCTGTATTCCTAGCGCCTGGCAAGGGTGGGATCGGGAGGGATCTGGGGCGGTGTGTAGGGGTGTGCGTTATGGGCAACGGGGAGTTGCCTTACCAGTGAAATGGGCCTCCCTGGAAGGACTGTGCTTGGGGCCTTGGTCAAGGACTCAGGTTACATGGCGAGCTTGTTTGCTTGGCAGAGATCCCCCACAACCCTGCTCTGTGTCACCCTTCACTGGGAGGACGTGCAGACACAGCTCTTCCTAGGGAGCCCCAGTCCATGAGTGAGACCGGGCAACACGGCTCTGATACCGTTAGACCACGATCGATCAGCACGGGGCCGGGCCCGCTGCTTCAGGGGAGACCTTCTGGGCCCGGCGACACCTGGTGATTCCATGGGCGGAAATGATATAATATTAACTTCTGCCTACATTAGGGTGTTCTTCAGTAATCTTTAGTCTTTTCCTGCCAGCAGTGTTTAATAGCTTAGCTATCATGTGATGATAATGGTGTTTATTGAGTTACTTGCTGTGTGCCAGGCACGATGCTGAATGTTTTATGTGACAAATTCACTTAGTCCTCATAGCAACCCTGTGAGGTATTTATTATCAGCCCCATTTTATAGGGGGTGAGACGAAGGCACAGAGAGGCAGTGTATCTCTTGGAGTCAGTAAGTGGCAGAGCAAGATTTGAACCCCAGGCAATTTGGTCACACAGCCCATTCTTAGCTACTGTGCTAGAGTGCTTCGTCTATAACTGACTTTGCCCCACAGCCCTTATGACCGACCAGGCGGTCTCATGGACTCTGAGCACCTCCCCTTCCATGGGAGGCCTTGCAGTCAGCACAGGTGGAGGAATTACTATTAGGTCTTTCTGCACAGCCTTCCTTAAGCATCTGCTCCGCGACGAGCAGATTCAGACCTCCAGGAGAAAGGGATCTGGAAGTTAAAACCCTAAAAAAACAGAAGAGCCTGTATCAGGGAGAGGCACAGGGAGTCAAGTAGGAGGCATTCAGTGGGGAAAGGAAGGGAGCTCAGAAGGCTGAGAAAGTTGGAATTCAAATTGAATCAGCATTTGCTGAGTGCATCTTTTGTGCCAGGTGTGAGGGTGCCCTCAAGGAACTCCCAGGCCTGTGGGAAAGACAAGTAAACAGGTAAATTCCTGAACAGTATTTGAGTGTGTGGGCAGGAGCCTTTGAGGGCCCGGAGAAGTGGATGACTAAGTTGGCCCTGGGAGGTGATACTTGAGTTGGGTCTCGAAGGATGAGCAGGAGTTTGCCAGCCAGGTGCAGCCAGTAGTTGGCAGAGCGAGAATTTAAACCCAAACAGCTTGTCTTCAGAGTCTGTGTTCTCACCCACCATGGCTTGCTTGTCTCCACTACTCTGCAAGGCCTGACCCTGAGAGATGTGACCCTTCTGGTCCCAGGTCCCTCGGTGTGGGCCCTGGGCAACTATCTAGCCATTTCCCATACAACCCCTGCTTCTGTTCCTTGGAAACCTGGCCGACTCTCCTTTTCTGCAAAGGAACTGGGTGGTTGACCAACCTTTCAGAGAGGGTCTCTCTGCCTGTTCTAAGCGGCCAGGAATTGTGGTGTCTGAGAAGGACCCAGATTCCACCACCAGTGCTCTTGTGGCGGCCCAGGAGGCTTGGGGAGGTAGTGAAGCACTTCCTGTTTTGTTTTTCACCCTCCCCCCTCTTCCTCCCACTGAGCACCTGAAATGTACTTTGCATAAGGCACTTCCTCAGATTATCCCAACAACCTTGGCAGGTCGAGGTTGTTTGTCGCCATTTTAAAAGTGAGGAAGGCAGCTCAGAGAGGTTGGGCCACATGTCTGAGGTCCCACAGCTAAGCAAGTAGGTAGAAAGACCAAAATTTATACTGTGATTTGTCTAAGCCCAAGGCCTGTGCTTCAGCCATTAGGAAGCATACCAGTTTCTGATAGACCGTGTGCCTTTCTGCTGACTGATGCTTTAACCCTGTTATAACAGATAACCTCTGGGCTTAGAAGCAGGGCCCCCAGGAGTTGCCGGTTCCAGGTAACAGCGATACGATTGCATTAGTTGCCATGCTTCTCAAACTCGAGTATGCGTGAAAACCACCAGAGATTCTGATTGCTAATGCAAATTTCATTGCCCTTGTCCCAGACATTCTGATTCAGTAAGTTTGAAGTGTAGGGACCTACATTTCTGACACACTCCCAGATTCTGATGCTGGTGGGCCATAGATCACACTTTGGAAATCCTGACGTATTACCTTGTCTGCTCTGGGCTCTGTGTTGTCCTGGGCATTTTATTTTGTCTTTCAGCCGTCAGAACATTGCTTGGTGGCAGAAATTGATGCAAAAGGAGGTAGGGTGTCCTGAAAGAGATTTCTGCCAGTCATAATGAAGACATTTTTTAAAAAATATTTATTTTTGAGAGAGAGAGAGAGAGAGAGAGAGAGAGAGAGTGTGTGTGTGTGTGTGTGTGTGTGTGTGTGTGTGTGTGTGAGTGGGGATGGGGCAGAGAGAGAGGGAGACAGGATCCAGAGTGGGGTCTGCACAGCAGTGAGCCTGATGCAGGGCTCGAACTCACTAACCGTGAGATCATGACCTGAGCCAAAGTTGGACGATCAACCGACTGAGCCCCCCGGGCACCCCATAATGAAGACATTTATAACCAAAGTGTCCAAAGTTTTAATTTAATCCTCAGATTAACAGGATCAGCCTGGCTGGCTCAGTTGACTGAGCACGAGACTCTTGATCTTGGGGTTGTGGGTTTGAGCCTGATGTTGGGTGGGGAGATTATTTAAAAATAGGATCTTAAACAAACAAACAAGATTAGGAAACTGAGGCTCAGAGAAGTTAGGTGACTTGCCCAAAGACAGTTTGTAGTAGCAGAGCTGGGATTATAACCCAGATGCCTCAGCTGCCAAGGCTGCCAAAGTAACCCCCACACTGCCTCTTTTGCAGACTCTCACATACAGATTCTTGGAAGCACAGAATCTAGCTCCTCCCACCAGGTAAATATGGGAAGATTAATGGTGACAATAGCTACCATTTATTGAACACCCGTTATGTGCAGGCATAAGGTAGAGAATGGTGAGCACACAGACATGGTCTTAGGTAATCTCATGGATCTCTAATTATCAGCAGGGTGCTATGTGAGTTTATATCAGAGGGGCCCCTCCAAGGCAGAGGCTCAGGGGACCAGCATCAGGGAAGACATCTGTGAGGAAGAAATATTTGAGAAGAGATCTGAAGGATGGGGTAAGCTAACCAGGTTAGAAGATGGAGAGAAAGATTCTAGGCCAAGGGAATAGCATGTGCAAAGGTCTTGAGGTAGGTGACCTCTATAGCACGTTCATGGTAGCTGGAGTAGAAATCAAGAGCAAGTGTGACCCAAGGTAAGCTGAGAGGTAGTCAGGGGCTGGGCCCCACAAGCAGTGTAAACCAGGTAAGAGACTTAGGCCTCATCCCAAGAGCAGTGGAAGTCTCTGTGTGTATGCGTATGTATTTTCAAATGAATAAATTTTAGGCTTTTATTTTCTTTGACACCAAAGACCCCATTTGAGCTGGAAAAAGAACAGAAGGCAAACATTTATAACCAGCAGGGTGGAGGGTTCAGCAGGGCCTGGAAGGGGTGTCAGCAGGGAGGCGACAGGATCTGACTTGCCTTTTTATCAAACTCACTCTGGCTGTCCGCTGGGGATGAGGGGGCAAAAGTGGGGGTGGGAAGTGGTTCAGCCCAGGCCGGTGGTAGTAGCGGTAAGAGAGAGAGGCAGACGGAGACACTGAGGGGTAGGATTGACAGGGCTTGGCGATTGGTTGGGGTGGGGCCGGGGATCCAGCCCACTGCTCTGACAGGTGGGAACAGAGCCTACAAAGGTGTGTGAGCTGCCGTGGGTCAGGGTCACGTAGCTCAGCATCAAAACTCCTGACTGACCCAGGGCCTTCCAGGAAAACTCTGACTCAGGGCCCCGATTCCCGGCAGCTACTTCAGCAAAGTTCTTCCAGGCTTTCTGGTGGCTGTGCCCCCTCTCCGTGTCCCCCCCCCCCCAAAGACTCTGGTGGCTTCCAGGGAGGGGGATGCTTTGTGCGCACAGATTCTGTCTTTGAAGCCTCTGTTGGGGGAGGGGAGAGGGGTGGTGCTCTGACCTCCAGATTCTTTCTCTGTGACCTCTGCACTGAAGCCCTCCCCAGGCTTTTGAAGGAGCCCACAGAACCCGGGCTGGGCGGGGGCTGGAGCCACTGTGTACAAACAGCCCCTCACTGGGTGGGGTGGGGTGTTCCAAGGCTTGGAGGAGATGCCCTGCCATGGGGTGAAAGGAGTCACAGAGCCAAAGCCTGGGCCTGCCTCGTTGCCCAGTGGGGTCTTCCCAGAGGCCAGCAGATGCCCTTTCATCCAAACCTCTGAAAGTGGAAGCTGCTGGCTGCCGTTTTAAGATTTCTGTTTTCTTCCCCTAGTTAACCTTGTCTGGCACATAAGACCACTGAGATGTTCAATTAAATGACTTTCCAGCTCTGCAGGTCCCCCCCTCCCGCCCCACCGTGGTCTAAACCCTCCAGGGATCCAGGATCCAAGATAACTCCCCTGTCATGAAACTCATCCCCTCTGTTTCTGAGCCCCTATTTTTCTTAGGATTTGGAATCTCTTTGGGGTTCAGGCTCCTTTTTTTCTCATCAGGGTCTGGAGCCCACTCACCTCACCCTATTCCCTGAGCATTGCCCTGGAACTTGGACTTGGGCCTGATCTCTGGGGGCTGGGTCCGCTGCTGTCCTAGAGACCCAACACCCACAGTCTTCTGGGTTCCTGAATCTCCCCAGGGACTGGCCCTTTCTCGCCCTGACACACAGTAGGCACTCAAGAAATGCCCTCTCTTCCTCCTGCTACCCCACCCCCCAGGCCCTCGCTTTGTGTCGTCTCCTTAGCCTCCTCCCCCTCCCCAACATGGGTATTTTTGCTCAGGGAATAGTGCTCTGTGGGGCAACTGAGCCTGGAAAGTAGCTATTGTTGGCTCAGAATGTTGGGTGGAAGAAGGATGAAGGCTGAGAAGGGGCAGGAAAAACAGATCTACCCGCTCAGCCCCCTGGTCCTGCTGGGTCAGGGTGAGGCAGGTTTAGGACAAGTCTAAGAAAGTTCCCTTCCCACATTAGGGAGCTGCGGTCTGGAAACCACGGCACTAGTGTAAAATGGGCAGCCGGTTTGGAAATGAGGTAGGTTAGTGTAAGAGCCACGAGTGGCTTCATGGAGAAGCCAGGATCTCCTTGAACCTCTGGCCAACATCAGGAGGACAGTACCGGGACCCCTTTATAACTCTTTGTAACACCTGTTCTCATTGTTCTCCGACCTGTCTGCTCCATGGAGTAGGACGTAGGAACCACGGTTCCCTGAGCATTAACTTTTGAGGGCCCTGGGGGAGCAGCACATTTCATTTCATCAGGATGGACTCTCAAGAGATGGGTCCTGTTGTGTCCCCATTTAACAGATGAGGAAGCTGAGGCTGGGTGAGGCAAGGCGACTCCACAAGGCCATGCTGCTTAGAAGCGGCAGACCCAGTATCGTGGCCGACTCCAGAGCCAGAATTTCTTGTAGGGTCCTGTGGAGTATCCAATATCAGGGTGGAGGCTGGGTGTGCTTATGGCCTAGGAAGGCCACTGGGAGGGACAAGAGGAGGCCGGCAAAGGAGGACGAGCAGAAGGCTGCTCTGGAGCCCCATCTGGGGGTCTCCCTGGAGGGGAGCAGTTGGTACCCTCGGGGGAGGCAGGCAGCCGGAAGCACATTTGGAGCTGCCTCCCAGCCACTCACACCCTTTTGCCTCTTGTCTCTCCTGGAGGGGAAGTCCGCCTTGGCACGCCTGCCCTCGGCAGATGCCAAGCAAAGGATGAGCGGAGGAGGGCACAGCTTCATGGGGCCGAAGTAGAGAGGGGCTCGGGATGGAGGACAAGCCTTCTTGTAGCCAGTCTCGTGTTCATGTGGTCCCTGGGGACACATCTCTGCGTATTGAATGCCAGCTAAAGGAGAAGTAGAATTTAACATCTAAAATTACCCTTTGCAGTCAGTTCCAACCCCCAGCTGCTGTGTTGTGCTTCTTTAAAGAATAAAACCCAGAACGAAATGAGAGTGAGCATTTGCACTGGTGGTCTCTGATCCATCCACCGAAGAGATTTCTTAATGGGAACCGTTTTTCCCTTCTTTGGTGGTTTGCGCGTTCACCCGCTGTCCCCAGGTGGCGGTGAGTCAGCCGTAAAGCTCATTCAGGAAGGTCCAGAGGAGTTTTCTTCTGCATCAAGGTCCGTTTGAGCAATGCCAGGCAACACCCAGTGACATGCTCCAGGGTGGGTTGGGAGATCCTCTGGCTATTTGTGTGTGCCACCTCCGCCTCCGTTTGTCCCCTGACTTCCTGGGGCCCTGAGCCACTCAGCCACCGCGGGCAAGCTGATGAGTGATCCTCGGGTTCCTCCAGCCTGACTCAGCCCAGGCCTGGCCGTCTCTGGGGAAATGTGAGTCATTGCTTCAACCCTGAAATGTTTCTCTTTATGTGGAAAGAAGGGGGAAAGGTTCGGGGTTGAGGAGACCCCCTCTTGGTCCCCTCCAAATTTGTTTCTCAGCTATGAAGAGTGCCGTAACCGTGGATGGAGGGGGCAGCCTGACGCGGTTAAGTCACTAAACCGAATCTCCGCGGCCATCGAGGTCATCCTGGACAGAACCGTGCTGGGCTGAACAGGTGGAGGGACCCTCCTGTCGACCAACACTGGCCCCTCTCCCCCTTCCTCTGCCCACCCGGTGCCCTCAGGGGGGCATGCGGCCCATTCTGTCCCTTAACCTCTCGAACCTGATCGAGTTAAGAAGGTACATGGAGGGAAGGTACGGCAACACCCTACTAATTAGTAGCGGCTGTTGGAAGGGTTTGGCAATCTGGCTTCGGCAAAGGAGTGAGCCGAGGTGGGTTCCATCAGTTAGTGACGTCTGCCAGGGCCCGGGGTGGGGCGGTGGGGCTCCTAACCACCTTCCCCAGAGAGGAACCGAGGGGCCTGTGTCCAGTTGTAGGTCTGGGAGCCCCCATTCTTTTCTAGGTGACCTTAAGTCAATTGTTTTAACCTCTTTAGGGCTCACTTTCTCATCTGTAAAACAGGGCAAATAAATACCACCCACAGTTGTGAAAAATAAATGAGAAACCACCTGCAAAGTGTTTCCTTTGAGTCTTTACTTAGATGTCGCTTGAGGGTGACATTGGGGCCACCCTAATGAAAAATGCCCACCCTTCCCATTTTCCGTCCCCCCTCCCCTGCCCCCCCACTTGATTTTTCTCCTTAGCACTTACCATAATTCGGTCCCCCTGCCTCTGCCTTCTCTCCAAGTTAGCGTATCCACTCTTGAGGCTTCATGCTTAACTTTTCTTTATTTAATTACTATTTTTTAAATATTTATTTGTTTTTGAGAGAGAGCACGCACATGCGAATGGGGAAAGGGCAGAGAGAGAGAGAGAGAGAGGGAATCCCAAGCAGGCTGTTCACTGTCAGCCTAGAGCCTGATGTGAGGCTCCAGCTCACTAATTGTGAGATCAACACCTGAGCAGAAATCAAGAGCCGGACACTTAACTGACTGAGGCACCCAGACTTTTATTTTATTAAAAATTTTTTTAAATGTTTTAATTTTACTTTTGAGACAGAGAGAGACAGAGCACCAGCAGGGGGCGGGGGGGTGGTTCAGAGAGAAAAGGAGACACAGAATCGAAGTAGGCTCTAGGCTCCAAGCTGTCAGCACAGAGCCTGACATGGGGCTCGAACCCACAAACCGCGAGATCATGAGCCAAAGTCGGATGCTTAACCAACTGAGTCACTCAGGTGCCCCTGTTTTTGTCTTAAATAAGCATCTGATTTTGAAATGATTGCAGATGCACAGACAAGTTGCAAAGATGATAAGAATTCTCGTGTACCCCTCACCCAGTTTCCCCTAATGGGAACGTGTACTCGACCACAGTGCATCTGTCAGCGCTAGGCAACTGACATGGGGACATCACAGTTCACTAAACCACACACTCTACTTGGATTTCCCCGGTTCTTACAGCGAGGTCCTTTCTCTCTTCCAGGATCCCATCCAGGGCATCACAGGACATTTAGTTGACCAAGTTCTTTCAACATCATGCTTCCCTCCCTTCCTCTTCCTCCCACTCCTCACCCTTGCTGGCCTCTGTCGGCCACCTTTGCCTGGATTAGGTCAGAGCCTGCTTTCTGGCCTCCCGGCCTCCAGCCTGGCCCTCCAAGCTTTCCTCCTCAGCCATCTTTCTGAGACACATGGCTAGCCCGGTCACTGCCCTGCTTCAAACCCTTCCATTGCTCCCCATGACTCTGGGAGCGAGTCAGACTCCTTCATGGGAATTCTGGGGTGTTCGAAGCCTGATTCCGTGCCTGGGCCTTGCGTGTTTCTCTACCTGTTCTTTGGCCTTCCCCCAGCCTGTCCTCCCTGCTTCTCCCACACAGCCTGCTCAGCATTCCCACCTCCACCCCTTTGCCCTCTTTGTCAGTTTCCTGCCGTCAGGCTGTGAGCCCCACGAGTGTAGAGACCTTGCCTGGCTTGTTCGCCACTGTCCCTGTGGCACCTTGGACAGTGTCTGGCATGTGGTAGGCACCTGACAAATACCTGTGAGGAGGGCGTGGGGGCAGGTAAGCTCTTGATCAGATCATCTCAGACGAGCATGAAACTGCAGCAGTGACAAATGCCCTGAAGTCCTGGGGCTTGGGGGTGGGGTGGGGTGGGATTTGACCTCGTAAAGGTCAGAGGGGGCTTCTCTGCAGACGTGACACTCACTGTGATCTGAAGGAGAGGTGAGGTTGATTAGGTGGGAGGGGAGGAGCATTCCAGGCACAGGGAACAGTGTGTGCAAGGGCCCTGGGGCTTAAGGGATTGGAAAGGACGAAAGAAAAGCAGAGTCACTGGGGCCTGGGGTGGGGAGGCTGCAGATGTTGTGAAATGAGGCTCACCAGGGTGGCAAGGCCAGAGCCTGGGGTGCCTGTAGTTTTATGTTTAATTTTGGAGCAATAAGGGACCATTGAATGGGGTCAGAGAGTGAGAGAGCGTAGACAGAGAGAGAGATGGTGGGAAATAGAAGGAAAAGACAGGAAGAGAGGAAGAACTGTGACTTTGTCCCTGCATCCAAGCTGCATGACTCCACACACGTCGTGTCGTCTGCCTGAGCTTCGGGCTCCTGGTCTGTAAAGTGGGGGCAGCACCACCTACTTTGCAGGGTTGTTGGGTGGATGAAATGCCAGACACGGAAAGCCCTTTACCGGAAAGCCCTTTACCCCGTCATGGTGCCTAGTCCAGCGTCTGATAAATATCAGGTCTCCGCCCTCCCTCTGTCACCCACCCCCACTTACAAGCAAGCTGTGACAGTCATTAAAAGGCCCTCGTTCACAGCTCAGCTGTCCTCTTTGCTCAGGGCTCTTCCTGGCTCTTCCCTTCTTCCCTCCTGTCTCAGGAGCCAGGTGGGTCTCAGGAGCCCAACCAGACCTGCCTCCTGCTCTAACCAACAAGACCCTGGGATCCCGACGGCCTGTTTCTCCCAGAGTGCTGCACGGACCAGTGAGCTATGGGAAAGCCAGCTGGTGTGGAAAGGTGGTTCTGATAACTCACGCGTCCGCCCCGCCCCGGCCACCTGTCCGCTTGCTCTGTGCTAGCAATAACCGCATTTCCCAAGGACGCTGCTGTAGATGCTCTGTCGTTGTTACCCTGTTTAAGCCACAGGCAGTCATACAAGGCACAAATCAGTGTCTGCTTTTCACGGATGAGGAAACTGAGGCCCAAAGAGATGACATGATATCTCCAGGTTCCCGTAGCTTGTTGGTAGCAGAAATGGATTGAAAACTGGTCTGTGTAACTCAGAGACCCACCGTCCTGCACTGCCCCCTGTTGGAGATCGCTGGAGATCAAGGACACTGGGATTAGCAATCAGTGTTTCTTTTTTAAAAACTTTTTTTAAATGTTTGTTTATTTTTGAGAGAGAGAGGGGAGCATGAGCAGGGGAGGGACAGAGAGAGAGAGAGAGAGAGAGACAGAGGACCTGAAGCAGGCTCCATGCTGACCACCCTGAGCCCTATGCGGGGCTCGAACTCGTGAACTGCGCGATCACGACCTGAGCCGAAGTCGGAGGCTTACCTGACCGAGCCACCCAGGTGCCCCAGCAGCCAGTGTTTCTTAATGCAGGTGCTGTTGGCATTTTGAGAGAAGCAGTTTGTGTTATTTTGCAAGACTGTTGCACACACTGTGGGAATTTAACAACTATGGCCCCTGGGATTAAATGCTCGTACTCCCCAGTCATCTAACAACCAAAAATGCTGCCATGTATATACCGAAACTCCTCAGAGGGGCAGAACTGCCTCAGATTGAGGCCCGCTGATAATCCAATAAAAGGTACGGTAACCTTAATACCAGCTAATATCGAGGGTTTCGTATGGGCTACGTGCTTAACCTACATACTTTCATTTAGTCTTGTCAGATATAGATACCATTAATAGACCCATTTTACAGACGAGGAAATCAAGGGTCAGAAACAGGTTAAGTGATTTGCCCAAGGTCACACATCTCATTAGCAGTAGGATTTGAACTTGTGCTTCTGTCTTAAAGAAAAGGCCCAGAGAAGGCAGATGCTTTACCAAAGGTCACACAGCAAGTGAGTATCAGGGATGAGATTTGAACTCAGGACTTGTAGAGCAGTGTTCTTTTCATTCTATACGATGCTTAGAAGGACAGAGACGAGCCCCGCTGACTGGCTGCTGGCAAGAGGAGCCACTGGCCCGTGGATGAGGGAGGATTTCTGCCACCCTCGGCCTGGGCCCAGGCTCTGGGGACCTTGAAGTCTTGGGTCCACCACTGTCCCGTCCACCTAGACAGCTCTCTTGTATTTGCTTGCACCCCAGTTCCCTCATTCTTCTCTGTCCCTCTCTCACCCCTGACCTTGTGCCCTGGCCTGGGCCCATCACCTGCATCTCTGACCTCACTCCCCTCCGTCTCGGGAGCTGTCCTTATCTTTTGTGGGGTGGGACAGTGCAGAGGCTCAGGTGACAAAACTGGTGTGCCGAAGTGCTAGCTTGACACCAGCCATGGCCTGCAGGCTCAGGAAGTGTTGGCCGACTCTGAGCCCCCTTGTCCTTCCTGACTCTGTTCTCTGGCTGTCCCTGTCTGTCCTTCCTCTGATTCTCCTCACCGTCTCTAGCTGGCTCACCGTCTCCTCGCCTACCCAGCTGTTTAGGCCAGCCTCACTCCCAGGGCTCAACAGCACCACCTCCCGGTCTTCTGTGCCGACAGTTGGCATTGTCATTTTTGTCGCGAGGTCTGGAGCCTTGGAATGGGGCGCATGGGAGGAAGGTCCCTGGCATAGCCCCACTTTGAGCCCTTGGTCTGCCTTGTGCACTGGCCTGGTGAGAGAAGCTGACTGGCCTTCTGCCCTCACAGCGTCCTCTGGTGTTTCCATGGCACCCGTGCCGCCAGGATCCCCTGGCTTCTGCCGGGCAGAGGACCACCGAATTCCCCACAGGGTGCCCGCAGTCATGGAAAGGAAACGTCTGTTAGGAGGCCAGAAGTGGGCAGCACTGACCTGTCCCTAACCCTTACAGAGGGGAGCATTTCTCAGCTCAGCGAGGGTGTGGGGTCTTGTGGCTTCACCCCCACATACCCCTGCCCCCAGCCCGTCTCCCTCGAAGCCACCGTGAGACTTCACTCTGAGCCTTGGTTTCCTCATCTGTAAATGGAGATACGATACCTATCTCAGAAGTTGTCCGGCTGCGCAGGTGAGCCATGTGGGGGCAGTGGTCAGTGAGCCTGGGGAAGTGCCCTGGGAGCCTCAGGGAGGTGGGGACACAGGTCCAGACCAAGGAGAGCTAGCCAGGGACACAGCTCTGTTCCATTCGGACTCGGGAATCAGGCGGATCTACCCCTTTTGAGCAGAATGGTCTTGAGGAAGCGCCCTTCCCTCTCTAAGCCTCAGTTTCTCTTTCTCTAAAATGAAGATAATGCTTCCCGTGTGACAGGATTTCTAGGAAAACAGAATAAGAAAAGCCCAGTGCCTGGCCCAGTATACAGTAGGTGCTCATTAAGTGTTGATTACTGTTGAAGGCACTGACTGGCCACAGGGAAGGATATCTCCCGTGGTCAGCCCTGTCTGCCCAGGCGTAGATCCCTAACAGACCCCCTTCGTGGGCAGGGCTGCTGGCGCCCCCAGGACTTGTGTCTCCCATGAGGGATTCCTCTTGTGTTACTCACACAAAGACTTCCCCAGGAAGGCCGAGCCCCTCTCTGTAAATGTCCCAGCCTGTTATCTGGCCTTCCCTGAAGGTCCTTATCGATTTCTGGTTTGTGTTAGGTTGTTTGTGTCGTGTCTTATCTCTCTCAGGAGACAGGGGCAGCCTGGTGAGTCAGAGTGGCCTGGGTTTGAGTCCCCAGCTCTGTCACTGATCGGCTGTGGGACGCCACCGGGCAAGTGATATCACCCCTCAGAACCTTGGTTTCCTCCTTTATAAAGTGAGGATAATAATACCTCCTGCACAGGATGGTCACGAAAATGCCTGCCGGAACCTGGCACGGGACAGATGATGCAACGCCGAGGGCTTCTCCAGCCTTCTTCCCCTTCTCCAAACCGGGAGGCCCACAGCAGCAGCAGGCCCCTGTGCCCTCTGACCCAGGGCAGGAGAAGAACGTTGCCTGCGATCTGCCCCAGACATTGGGGTAGTGGTGGCAGCACAGCTGAGCCCCAGGCTGCTGGCAGCTCCCACTACTCCCGTGGCCTAGAGGAGGCTGGGACCTCAGGAAGAAGCGTCCCCACAATGGTGGAGGGGTGGAGGGAAGACACCAGTGAGGTTCCTGCAGGGACATGGGCGAGTGTGGAGGTCAAGGGCACAAGCTGTGGATCAGGCACACACTTCCTCCAGCTGCCAGGGGGCTGTGTGACCCCGTATACATGACTCAACCTCTCTGAGCCTCAGTTCTCCACCTGAGAAATGGGACTAATAATGCACCCTATCTCCTCAGGTTGCTGTGTGACGTGATGAGATCATGCATGGAAAGTGCTTGGCACGATCTGGCCAGGAATTTCCTATTATTTATTTTTAAGACGTGCTCTCGGGGCCCACTGACTTTCTAGCTAAATTCCTGAATTACCCGTAAGACAGTAATCATTTTTTTCTTTTCTTTTCTTTTTTAATTTTTTTTAACGTTTATTTATTTTTGAGACAGAGAGAGACAGAGCATGAACGGGGGAGGGTCAAAGAGAGGGAGACACAGAATCTGAAACAGGCTCCAGGCTCTGAGCTGTCAGCACAGAGCCCGACGCGGGGCTCGAACTCACGGACCGTGAGATCATGACCTGAGCCGAAGTCGGCCGCTTAACCGACTGAGCCACCCAGGCGCCCCCAGTAATCATTTTTTTTTTTTTTTTTTTTTTTTTTTTGGGACAGAGAGAGACAGAGCATGAACGGGGGAGGGGCAGAGAGAGAGGGAGACACAGAATCGGAAACAGGCTCCAGGCTCCGAGCCATCAGCCCAGAGCCTGACGCGGGGCTCGAACTCACGGACCGCGAGATCGTGACCTGGCTGAAGTCGGACGCTTAACCGACTGCGCCACCCAGGCGCCCCAAGTAATCATTTTTTAAGAGCTTAGTTTTTCAGTACCTTCCATGAGCCAGGCACTGTGCTTTGTGCTTTCCTCACACTACCCCGTTTAATTTTCACTGTCCCTGTTGTCCCCACTTTATAGGAAACCGAGCCTCTGAGAAGTGGGGTGACGTGCCCGAGCCAGGAGGAAGCCCGAGCTTCCCTGAGTGTTCTCTCACTTCGCCCCGGCTCTAGAGACAGCTGTGGACTGGCTTGGGGTATCTTGCCGGGTAGCAGCTGGACGCAGCAAGTCCCAAACACAATTCATGGGGAGAATCTATAAACAGAGGATCTGGAGTAGGGTGGAGGCCTGAGGAATGAAGACCAGCCTGGGAGGCAAGCGGTCTGCGGGAAGCCGGAGGCAGGAGCCGTGTGACTGTGGGTGTTTATTCAGCCTGTTCCAGGCAGGCAGGGGGCCCCGACTGGCCAATGTAAACATCCGGACTGCTTGTTGGCCTGGTGGGGGGCTGAGCAAGCCGGGGAACCAGCAACCAGGATCTCCTGGTGCCAGCCTGGTGCCAGGGGTACCGTGCTGGACAGACGGAGAGGCAGCATGCAGCCAGCATTTATTGAGCACCTAGTATGTGCCGGCTCATTTACACACATCTTATCACATCTTCATAACAGCCCTGTTTGGTCTGTCTTATTATTTGTACTTAGCTGATGAGGAAACTGAGACCCTGGAGTTGTATGGGCTCAGCTCCGTCAAAGCCTGCAAAATCTGATGGGCCGAGAAGGGGTGTGAAAGCGTAGCATGGGCAGTATTCCCCGTGCAGCCGCCTCTGCTGGGGGCACGCTTTCCACGCACACTGTTAGGATCCTGATTCACTTTCCCACGGAGACGCGTCCACCTGGTAGCTGTAATTACCTCCTTCATTGACTTTTGAGCACATCACGGTGTGTGGGACTGGCCGGGTGGAAGAGGCCTTGGGGGGACTGGCCACATCACCCAGGGAAGGGGATTTTGCCGGTTCTAGTTATGCAGGCATGTGGAGCAGGTCTGATAGATTGGGGAGAACTTAGATATCATCCATCCATTTTGCAGATGGAGAAATGGAAGCCCACAGAAGGGAGAGGTTGGCTCCCAAAGATTCACTGAGTGGCTGAGACAGAGTCTCTGTTTCCAAGTCTGCAGGGAGGATACCCCTAGTCCAGGCTGCTCTTTATTTTTTTTAAAATTTTTAAAATATTTATTTGGAGACAGAGAGAGACAGAACATGAATGGGGGAGGGTCAGAGAGAGAGGGAGACACAGAATCCAAAACAGGCTCCAGGCTCTGAGCTGTCAGCACAGAGCCCGACACGGGGCTCGAACCCACAACCCGTGAGATCATGACCTGAACTGAAGTCGGACACTTAACCGACTGAGCCACCCAGGCGCCCCGGGCTGCTCTTTATTAACGAGGGTGGGACCGGGTTAGGACGCAGCGGGGATGAAGTCAGTGTGTTATCCAGATGCATCACAATCTCAAATAAAATGTCACAGCCACTCGCCCCCCCTCCCCCCTTTGGCTGCCCTCTTGGGCCCCAGAAATGTCCCTGGACTCTCGGGAACTACGATAAACTCTTTCACGTGTGCCGGCAGGGTAGCCTCACTGGGTTCGCGTGCCTGAGGGCCTGTGTGAAGGATCCTTGCTCCTGTCTTCCTGCCGCTTTCTGCCCAGGTCCTGCCCTGCCCCCTACACGTGTCCCCTCACCCTACTTCATCTTGGAGTCCCAACAGGACTGCCATCTTAGGTTGTACCAAAATCGGGAGGAATCGTTTAAATACATAAATCTTTAAATATCAATGTGTCTGGACACCTGGGATGTGCCATCGGACGCCTTTGAGCTGCACCTTTGGGACGCAGACCCTGTCCGCAGGTATCCTCCATCCCCGCTCTTAGAAGGAGGTGGCACGGCGGCCCTGAGTTACAGTTTGAGGTTACATTCCGAGCCTGGATTTGAACCAGGAGACAGACGCCTGGGCTCCGTGCTCTGGGCCGTACCTGCTGATACCTGGGACCTGTGAGAGTTACTCCAGAGGATTTATTTGGGTACAAGGTGGCTAAGACTCCCCCTTGAGAATGATGAGCGGGGTCTCAGGAGTGGCTGGGGAGGACTGGGCAGGGAGGAGGCCAGCTTTCCTGCCCAGCTCACAAAAGGGAGGGGTCCCCAGAAGCCCAGGAACAGTCTGAGAAGAGAGTGGGAAGTTAGAGGGAGTCCAGCCAGCCCAGGCCTGTGACTGTACGTATCCTGGTCAAGGGATCAAGGTTGGCCAATCCCCAGAGCCCCAGATGCGTCACCAGTTAAGAATCACTGAAGGCCGCTCTGGCCTCGAGACAAGTAAACCCTCCCCCCCGCCCCCCGCCCCCAGTCGGAGGCCTGTGGACTGATGCTTCTTCTCTGCCTGTTCATTTTAGGAGATACCCCCACCCCCACCCCCGCCAGCAAGAACAATAGCGGCTGTCATGTGCCAGGCCGCCCTACTGTGCACAGGCCCTTTACAAACACAACCTCAACAAACACAACTCTTCTCAGAAGAGTCCTGGGAGCTGTTACGATCCCCACTTCACAGAGGAGGAAACTGAGCTCATATAACAGCAAAGCACTGGTCTGGCTTTGAATCCCAGTCTGCCTGTCTCCAAAGCCCCATGCCTTCTTTTGGTGTGTGACACAGTATTTCAGACACATAAAAAGCACAGCGTTCAGTAAAAACAAACATTGGCCAACCAACCATCCAGTTTAAGAAATAAAACATTCCAAATGCAGTTTAATCCCCCAAAATGTGCCTACCTGATCCCATTCCCTACCACCCTGTCTTCTAGAAGAAACTACTTCTGTGAACGACTGCCTTGCTACCTTGACTGGATGTTTCTGCCTCCCCAAATGGTACACAGTATTGCTCACGTGCTTTAAAACTTTGCATCGTTAGCAGGAAGCTGTGTTTCCTTCTGCAGCTGGCTCTTCCCTCTTCTGTCTGTGTTTGAGTTGTGTGCAGTTCGCGTTCAGTGCTGACTAGTATTCCACTGCGTGCACCTGCCAGGGCTTATCCGGGCTGCTCTAGACAACCGTGGGGGTTGTTTCTCACTCACTACTTCTTTTCTTTTTCTTTAATGTTTATTTATCTATTTTTGAGAGAGAGAGAGCGAGAGAGAGCACACAAGTGGGGAGGGGCAGAGAGACGGAGACACAAAATCCAAAGCAGGCTCTAGGCTCGACGCTATCAGCACAGAGCCCGATGCGGGACTCGAACCCACAAACTGCCTGGTCATGACCTGAGCTGAAGTTGGATACTTCACTCACTGAGCCGCCCAGGCACCCCTCTGGTTCACTATTTCGACGATGCTGTGGGGCTTCCTTGTCCATGTCTCTTGGTGACCACAGGAGAGTTTCCAAGGTGTATATGGGTTATTGATGTTAAGGAGTGGGACAAGATCAGATAAGCCCCCCATATCATAGGACTCTTTGCTGAGAGAATTGGCCAACAATCTGAAGGGGCCCCTGCTCTGAAAATTAAAGGCCTCTTAAGAACTCTGTTTCGTTTGCTGCTGTGAACAGCACCATGAACAGTGCCTGGCACATAGTAGATGTGCAGTCACGATCTGTCGAGTGAATGAGTGGACGTGTGGCCAGTGTGAGACGTGGTGATGATCTCAATAGCCCGCTCTGAGGATGTGAGGAGGGCTTCTTCCATTTGACAGCTGAGCTGACAAAGGCTTTGAAGAGGTGGAGTCCCCATAGTGCCACAGCCCGTTCCCAAGTTGGCCAACTCCAGAGCCTGTACTCTTTCCCCAGCCTAGTTCTCCACTGGGGCTGCCCATGTACACAGAGAGCATATTCTCAGAGGCCAGGAATACAGAGCAAACAGGAGCTGCTTCTAATGCCTAGTCACCTGGATACAAATGTTTAGGGCTTTCGAAGTCATCCTGGAGGCTGGTCGAGTGAGGCAGGGCCAGCTGATTGTCACTTTGGTCTGAATGCCACCATGGGGTTGGTGGTGAGTGGCACCTCCCGTCTGGGGCCGATCCACGGGGGAACTGCAAAGGTTGGGACCGTGCTAGGCTTAGGATCCAGATGCATGTGGTGGGAGAGCCCCATCACGCAGGAGGCAGCCTGATCTGCCTGGAGCATGAGCAGAACTGCCTTCAAATCCCGGGCTTGCCACTTACTAGCTGTGTGACATTAGGTAGGTCTGTCAAGCTCTCTGAGCTTTATCATCTCCATCTGTTAAATAGGCATAGTGACTCTCTCTTGCAGAGCTATTGATAGTTTTAGAATTGAGTATAACAACCTTAGCACAGTGCCCACAAGGTTGTTATTAATTACAGTGTGGCGGGGGGGGGGGGGAGGGTATTTTAACTAGAGATACATACAGATCACTAAAGGTGCACACAGTTGGGACAGCTTAGGACACAGAGGAGGACTTCATGGAGGAGATGACATTTGGTCTGGGTTCTGAAGGGTGAGTAAGAGTTCTCCAAGCTAAGAAGTAAGTTATGGGTCAGACAACCTCTGTATGTCCTGTATTAGACTTGGTGTTGAGAAGCGTGTCTTACAAACAAACAAATGCTAGTTACTTACAGTTTGATAGAGATACATGACCCTGTGAAGTTGGTGCAGGCCCGGTGCTGACTAAATAGACAAATTGAGAACCAGTGATGCCTGGGTCAGAGGAGCACGCCAAGACTATGGGCTGGCGCATTCGAGAAGTCTTCCTGGTGGGGGTGGAGGGTAAGAGTCAGATGGGAAAGGAACACACGACAGAGAGGGGTGCCTCACACTTGATTTCCTGGCTGGACTGGGTCAGGAAAGGGGTGTCCCCAGCCTGGCAGGGATGAAGGACAGACCTCAAGGGTCCTGGGGGTGGTCCCGCTGCATCCCTGTCACCAAGGCTTGTGCTGTTCTCTCCCCTGGAAGAGAAGAAACGTTCCCAATTGTTAATTGTGCAGTTGCAAATTGGCTCCTGGGCTGGCTGACCAGGAGCCAAGCCCTAGGGTGAGGAGGAGGAGGAGCTGGGCTGGACAACTATAGAGCCAGGAGTTCGGGGGGCCCAGGAGGGGGTTTGGGAATGCCGCTGGGTGCTGGTGACTGCCCCAGGCAGGGACGCCTCCCGGGCCAGGATTCCCATGCTGTGCCGCAGGATCCTGCGGTGCCTAAGAGCTGGGTAGACCTGGTTTTGAATGATGGCCTCTCGCCGGCTGTGTGGCCTGGGCCTGGTTACTTAACCTCTCTGTGTCTCCACGTCTCGCCTGTCATGCGGGGTAGTAGTTGGCACAGGACCTTGGAATGAAGTCCTTGCTCACGAAGTGGTGTTCGTGGCTGCTGCTGTGGCTGCTGTTACTCGTTCGCAGCAGCGGGGCCTTCACTGCTGCCACCTGCATGACACAGGTCACACTCAGGTTGAACCCTGGGGTCATTCTGGCCACTCATACTGCCTCTCCAGGAGCCAGAACGCTGCTGTGCCCGTGCCCTTAGAAGGTGGTAGAACTCGAATTCCTGTGTGCCTTTGTCTTTTTGTGAGTTATCTCCTTATTTCTTACCAGCCAGCCCCACAAAGTAGGTTTGCATCCCCGTTGGGTAGGTGAGGAAACATGCTCAGAGAGGTGAAGCCACTCTCCCAGGATCACGCAGCAGTAAGTCACAGGGGTCCACAACCTTTGCTCTTCCCACTGCTAGATGGGGGGGAGAGCTTGTGCCGCGGAATCGTGGCCTGCGCCTTCCCGCCCTTTAGTCACCCCTCTGCTCCCTTTCCTGTCGTGTCCCTGTCTCTGGTTCTCCGCCCCCTCCTCGGCTCCGCTCTGCGCCTGGGGACCACTCTGGGCCAAGGCTGCAGATGGGGCAGCATGTGTCCTCTTGAGCCAGTACAGCCCCTGCTCCCCCCACCGTCAGCAGGAGTCGGGCCTCCTCTCCCTGCTCGGCATTTCCTCCCAGGCTCCCCCCAGCCTCCCGGGCAAGCACGACACATGTGTGGTGAGGGGGGGTAATGGGGACCAGATGCGAGGCCGAGCCTGGGGTGGGCTTTGTGAGGCGGACATTCCTGGTCACTGAGGCAACGCCAGCTCGGTAGCATCTGGTTTGGCAAGAGTCCACCCTGATTGGCCGGGGCTGCGTGGGGGCGTCACCCTCCCACGAGGCCTGGGCAGTGTGGCAGGTGGGGACCAGCACTTCCTGCTGAGACAGGATTTCAAAGTCCGGGAGGGAATAGCGGGGGGCAGAGCGGCGGAGGGAAAACAACAGGGGGTTCAGCGGCAGACAGGCTTGGCGTCTGGCCTTGGCTCTGCCAGTGGTGGCACCCACCCCACGGATGTGCGCCAGAATCCAGCAAAGAGCAGTACCGAGTGCCTCGGGCTTTTGCTCTTTCTCCTGCCACACGTGAGAGCGGTGTTCTTGGTGTCCCGTTCTCCTGATAAACCGAGGCACAGGGTGGTCGTGCCACTTGCCCAGGTCAGACACGTAGGAGGAGGCAGAGCTGGGATCCGAACCCCGGGCCTCCTGGGTCCCGAGTCCACCGCTCTCCTGCTGCCATGCCGTCCTGCCTCCCCGTGAGGGTGACGACGTACAGGGAAAGGGCCGCGCCACCTGGCGATGCTGGCTTGCCCCAGAAGCCCGTGTCGTATGGGCCTGCCGAACGGAGGCACGGATGGATGCCGGGAACGCCCCTGCACGTGCGGTGAGGGGAGCTGCCGGGCTTGTGACCCTCTGGGTCCTGCAGGCGGGCAGCCGGCCGCCCACTGTGGCCCTGAGAGGGGCAGGGAGCCCCACTCTGAAAGCCGTGGCCCCCATCCCTCCAGGCCCTACCGCACGCCGCACACTTGGTCCACGTTCTCTTACTCCTCACAACCACCCGCTTGACCATAGTATCGTGTGTCTTCGCAAGAAGCTGGTTGGAACGTCGGTCCAACTCACCGCAAAGCTGGAGTCCTTTCCCACGGGTGCACCAGCTTCCTGAGGGATGGGTTCCAGTGTCCTTGTCACAGGTTTTTGTTTTTTTTTTTTAAAAGATGATTTAGACGATTGCAGGCAGAGGATCCGGGTGGGATCAAAAGATCCTGGTTGGCCCCGTGGGCAACTGCCTCTTCTCCTTGTGTCTTTTCTTCCTCTTTTTTTTTTTTTTTAAGTGTTTATTTATTTTTGAGAGAGAACGTGTGAGCAGGTTAGGGGCAGAGATAGGGGGAGACACAGAATCCGAAGCAGGCTCCAGGTTCTGAGCCATCAACACAGAGTCCGACTCGGGGCTCGAACCCACAGACCACCTGGGCTGAAGTCGGATGCTCGACCAACTGAGCCACCCAGATGACCCTCATCTTCCTTATTTGTTGAAAGCAGTTTACCTTCAAGGGGGCAGAGCTGAATGCCGGGAGGCCAGGGTAACTAGAGCCGTGGCCCTTTAAGACTGCCTGGTCCAGCGGGTGGGACAGCCACGTACCCAGTCCCAGGTCATCCGGCAGCATGGTGGGATCTGGTGGGGGTGTGCAGGGTGCCATGGGAGCACAGGGCAAGGAATTTGCAGAGCCAGGGTGCCAGGGCCACGGCATGGACACAGATGGTGTCTGTCTAGCTGCTCTTCCCTCTCCTCCTGCTAACGGCGGCCCCTTTGGGAGTAGTCAGTGCCAATCATAGGGCCTTGCCTCTTGCTTCTTCACCAGGAGGACACATGAGCCAGGCCTGGCCAATCAGACTTGTTCCCTAGGACTGTGTTTCAACACAGGGAGAAAGAAGGGTTCTCTTCTCTAGAAGAGAGGTTCTAGAAGAGGGTTCTCTTCTCTAGAGAAGAGATCGGGTGAGCCTGCCTGATCTCAACTCAGGAGGTGAGAATGAGGATAACACACCAAGGGGAGGAGGGGGAGGGGAGAGAACCCACCAGCATCATCTGAGCTCCTGGGTCTCTTCCTGTCTCAGGCATGAGCCTCCCTCCTTTTCAGGCAGTGCAAGTCAGGGTGTTTGCTTTGATACAAAACCCAGTTCTTTCTGGATTTCTGTCACTTACAAGGCTGAGGGTCTTGACCAAGGAGGCTTCACAGAGGAGGTGACATTTGAACTAGGTGTTGGAGGGGTTTTGGGAGACAAACAGCAGTGGCAAGGTTTTGCCAGGCAAAGGAAGCTTGGGGGAAAGACGTGATCATGACCTGTCTAGGGGGTGGCAGATGATGATGCCTGGGCAGATGTTAAAGGGCCTCATGTGCAGAGCTTGGATGCATTGATCCATCCATCCATCCATCCATCCATCCATCCATGCAGCTAACCAGTCCGGTACTGTGTATCAGGCACCGTTGTGAGCACTTCACAAAGAACAAATTTCATCCTCCTAACAACCCAGTGAGGTAGGTACTGTTATTTCCCCAATTTACAGGTGAGAAAATGGAGGCACAGAGAGGTTGAGTAACTTGCTCAAAGTTGTGTCGTGGGTAAACAACGGAGCCAGAATTTGAACCCAAGCAGTTTAGCTCTAGAGTTTATCTTCTTAACCACAGAGCAGGGGTGACCACCCCTGACTCCGGCCCAGAGTTCTTTCTGTGGAACTTCTGTGCCTTGCGCCCCAGTGGGGACGGACACATGCCCATGCCCAACCCGTGGGAGCCCCGGTGTAGCTGGATGATGAACAGGGGAAGCCAGGAGGGTCCTGTGGATTCTCTCACAGGCGGTAGGGTGCTCCCCTGGCCCATTTCCAGTCCCGGCTAGCCAGGAGCTAGGGCCAGGCTCCTGCTGGGCACTCCCTGTCCTGCAGTTTCCAGAAACAGTGAATGACAGGCTCCAGCTGGGTCTGGCTAAGCCCTCGGCAGGAGGTCGATAACATGAAGGAGCTCTGGCTTCCAGCCCAGGTACTGGAGAGTTTTAAAGCCGTTTCTGACAGGGGAGGCCCTGGGTGGCAGGAAGGGGAGTCCTGGGTATTGTCAGCATCAGTCCGTGGCCCCTGCTTGCCTCAGGCTCAAGCACCTCCCACGTGCCAAGGGCTCCCCTTCTATTTAACGGAGGCAGGGAGTACCAACCCCATTTTACAAACGAGGAGTTTGGGGCTCAGTGAGTCTAAGTGACTTGCCCAGGGTTGCACAGCCGCATTCCCTAGATCCATGTGACAGGCTCTGGACAGCCTCACTCCTGCCTCTTCAGCCTCATCCCTGACCTAGGGATTCTGGAACACACACCAGAGTTCAGGTCTTCTGGCCCTTCCCACAGGACACCTTTCCTCATCTTATCTCCAATTTACAGAAGGAATTTTCCCCAGTGAGAGTGTTTTTCCATTCCTCCAAGGGAGGAGCCCAGCAGCCCCTGGGAATCCTACACGAGTGGTCTCTGGGGTCAGAGACTAAGGGGACTAAGGCTTCTGATTATGCCCCCCTTTCTGGCCCTGGCAGGATATGGGAGAGAGGAGGCCAGTCAGTCTTGAGAGCCTTCATAAACGCTTGTAAAAAGAAACCACTGAGGAAGGAGGCACTTCAGCCGGGGGCAAAGGAAACACCATTTAGGTTGTGCCTCAAAAGAAAAAGATGAGGCCTCTGTGACTAGAGCAGGGAACAGGGTTCTCCAGGTGGAGGAGACCACGTAAGCAAAGGCCCGGAGTTAGAGAAGTAGAAGGCGCACTCTAGGGGAAGGGTGGCGGTTCCCATGTGGGTGGGAGGAGCTGGGTGATGGTTCTGTGCGGGAGTGGGGCAGGCAGATTTCTAGAGGTCACCCGTTCTGAACCCTCTGGGAGGAACCAGAAGGGATGTGACCCATCGGGGTCTTGGGAAACCAGTGAGCCAGCCTCCTCCTCTCTTTTGAACCAAGATCTTTCTCCCACATCTCTGCCCCACAAGGATGCTCACGGCAGGCCCAGGCTCCCAAGTGGGCGGGGGCCTCTCCCCTGGGCCCGCAAAGGCTTATCTGTCCCTTCCCATTTCCTGTCTGGAACGGCAGCCCCCCCTCCCCCAAAGGGGGCACCACCATCGAGGCAGGGCTGGGCTGGGCTGGTGAGGCAGAGCTCCCGGCCCCAAGTTGTTTTCATCAGTGGGTCAAAGAATGCCACACTCTGTTCTAGAACTGGAACCCCAGAGCTGGTGGCGACAGTGACCAGAATGGCTCCTGGGGTGCAACGAAAGGTGCCCCCATGCTCCCAACATCCTCATGTCAGTGGGCACAACGATGATGTTTGAATGCCATCTTTTATGTTTGAACAGCCACTGCGGGTGACACTTTCCACACAGTGTCTCAGTGGCCACTCCTGTCAACGCTGCAAGGAAGCTGCTACTATCTTCATGGTGTGGAGGGGGAAACTGAGGCTCCAAGAGGTGGCATGACTGGCTCAGGGTCACAGTTCCCGAACAGCTAAGCTGGATGTGTCCCACTTCAAAATCTGTGTTTCCACCCATGACATGGAGATCCTGACTCCCACCCCTCGGAGTTGCTGTGAAGAGAAAAGCGAATTAAGGGGAGTGAACCCCCATGAGGAGAGATAAAGCGCAGCAGCCAGTGTCGCACGACCCTGGCTGTGGAAGCGTGGACAGGAGTCCTGAGCAGCAGGTGGCCCAGGAGCTGACACCCCGGACCTAGAAGGGAGAGGGTCTGGATGCAGGGACGCAACGGGCCGTCAGCTGCCCTTGGCCATTCTAGGCCCAGGCAGGCTCAGTCCTCACTACACAGCCCTTAGCATTCATGGCGAAGGCATGCAGGGCTTTGGAAGGAGCACTGGACTGAGGGTCCAGAGGCCTGGCTTCTGGTCCTGGCCGTACCCCTGATTCAGCTTACTCAGGGGGCTTCCTCTTGGGGCCTCGGTTAGTTCATCTGTAGGATAGGACAGGATGGGGTTCGGACAAGGCTCACTTCCCTCCAACCACACTGCCCTTGTTTCTGCTCCTTGCACACAATGCTTGGTGCTGTCTCTGGGGCTTTGCTCTTGCTGTTCCCTCTGCCTGAAGTGCCCTTCTCCCAGCTGACACCTGTCATTCTGCTTTCAGTCTACATGTCACCTGCTCACAGAGGCCTTCCCTGACCCCTCCCCAGGAGTTCACTACCACGCCACCCTGCTGTTATGTTATGACCCAGTGAGGCAGTCGGTCACTGCCTCTGCAGTGAGGCATTCAGGATACTGCGTAGGGTTAGGGACTCTAGAGTCAGATCGCCTGTGTTCAAATCTCAAGTGCCACCACTTAGAGCCACACGATCTTGGCCATAACCTCTCTGTGCCTCAGTTTCGTCACCTATAAAATGGGGTCATTAATAACACATATTATTATTTTTGTTAAGATGAAATAAGAAATGCATTAAAAATTAGCACTTGTAGAGCTTGGCACACAGTAAGCACTCAATAAACGCTAGACGCTGTTATTATAACTCTTAGCAACATTGTTTAGCGTTGGTCTCACCAATTAAAATCCACGCTCCTGACAAGGACTTTGTCTTGTTCAATGGTGTGCATGAAGCACGGAGCTCATTCCCTGGCACACAGTAGGTGCTGAATAAAGATTTGCTGAATAAGCAAACAGGTAGATGGGCACTGACATCCCCCACTTCTGGCAGCTCCCGTGTGGATGGAGAGGGGGACAGATGGGTGCTGGGAAGACGGACCTCGGCCAGCACCTTGCTCAGGGCCCAGCCAGCCCTCTCCGCTCCCGACAGAACCCATGGTGGGCCCCATCCTGGCCTGCCCTGATAGGGGTCCTCACCCTGAGGATAGTGGAGTCTCTCTAGGGATCCAGGCAGCTCCTGTCTCAGCCACCGTGACCACAGCAGTGTCAGTGGGTGTCTGATGCTGTTTCTCAGCTCAAGTTCTGGCAGCCAGGCGTGGGGGCTAACGTAGATTTTTCCCTATGCTCAGCAGTCCTCCCTCCTGAGCCCGCAGAGTTGGGCCCAGCCTGTTTTCTTGATCACTGCCACCCCCTCCCCCAGGTTCAAAAGCTACTCTCACAAACAGAAACACCCCCAGCGGCCCCTCCCATCACTCCCACGCCTCCCACCTGTTCTAGACTCCAGAATGGGCCTGCTGGCACATCAGTTCTCCCGCAGGCCCCTGGTCCTCTGAGCGGCCGTGAGGACACTGGTTTTACGTGCCCAGGTCTGGGAGGGAGATAGTGCTGTGCCAGCGTCTCTGCACAAGGCTCACAGGGGCTCACAGGGGAGATTTGCTGGAGGCCCCACAGTCGTCAAGGACCAGAGTCCTGGGTTTCAAACCCGGGCCTCACTGTTTGCTTCTTCTGCCTTCATTCGTTCATCCAACTCATGTTTACTGAGCACCTAACTCTGTGTCGTTTGCTGTGAGGCTGTGATCACGGTGCCCACCCTGGCGGGTGATCCGGAAGTTACTGCAGCTTTGTAACTAGTGCGTACCCCAGTGCTGTTCAATAGAACTTTCTGCGATAGGGAAGTGTTCCGTGTCTGTGCCGTCCATCAACCACGCATGGCTGTTGAGCCCTTGAAACGTGGCTGGTGCAGGGGCACGTGGGTGGCTCAGTCCGTTAAGTGTCCAACTTCAGCTCAGGTCCTGACCTCACCGCTCCCGAGTTCGAGCCCCGCGTCGGGCTCTGTGCTGACAGCTCGGAGCCTGGAGCCTGCTTCGGATTCTGTGTCTCCATCTGTCTCTGCCCTTCCCCTGCTCATGCTCTGTCTCTCTCCCTCTCAAAAATAAATAAACATTAAAAGAAAAAAGAAAGAAACGTGGCTGGTGCAAATGAGGAATTGAATTTTTTCTTTAATTTTATTTTAATTGACTTTAGTTTCAGTGCCGCATGTGGCTTGCTGGCTTCTGTGTTGCACGTCACGGGTCTGTGTGCAGTTCTTTGAAGATCAGTCATGGCCTTAGACCATAGGTCTCCAGCTCCAATATGAGCAGGGGAACCCACTTGTCTTCCTGGGGGCACCTTAGGCTGTGTCTTCTTTGGCGTGTTTCAGTATATTAAATTCACGGGTGTTCTCTTTACACCACAAAGGAATCACTCACCGTTTGCTTTGAAACATGAGACCCTCCTGCCCCATCTTTCCGTTTTCGCTTTTTTCTTCTTATCACGGTGTAAGTTTCATAGAGTGAAAGGCACAGACCGGAAGCAAACAGTTTGATGAGTTTTGACAAAGGTAGACACCCGTGAAAACACAGTGGGCTCGAGATACGGGACATTTCCAGAGCATTCCATTCCCCCAGAAAGTTCCCTCCTGCCTCTTTCCAGTAAGTCCTGTCCTCAGAGGCAACTGTTATATTCTAACGTCTGTCACCATAGATTTGTTTTGCCCTGTTTAAGCCTCACGTAAGGTATTTTCCCACCTTTTTTTTTTTTTTTAATTTTTAACATTTTATTTATTTTTTTGAGAGAGAGAAAGACAGAGTACGAGCGGCGGGGCGGGGGAAACACAGAGAGAGAGGGAAACATAGAATCCGAAGCAGGTTCCAGGCTCCGAGCTGTCAGCACAGAGCCCGATGCAGGGCTCGAACTCACAAACCGAGAGATCATGACCTGAGCCCAAGTCGGACACTTAACCGAGTGAGCCACCCAGGCACCCCGGTATTTTCCCACTTTTGACTAAGACAAGGGTACAAGAAATTCTTCTCTTTCTCTTCGTTACAAAAAACAGAGCACTAGCATGATGACAAGGGGCAGCTGACCCCGGGCCACATTGCAGAGGAGCCAGGAAGGGGTGGGGTGGGAGGGCTGTGGTGTCCCGGGGACTCGTGGCCTGTGCCAAGGGGGCAGCCACTCCTCGGCTCCAGGGGAAAGCTGAAAATACTGATTTTCATGTAAAGTCTCCTAAATGTTGATATTTCAAAACCTTGTACTGCACCGCAGGCCGAATAATTCACATCTGTGGGCCAGACCTGTGGGCTTCCCGTGTGTGAGTCCTGCCTCGGGCTAATCAGCAGGTTAGTAATAGTAATAGCTGATATTTGTTAAGTGATTCCTTTGTTTGAGGTCCTGTCCTAAGTGCTTGATGTTATTAAGTCATCTAACCCCCCTAACAATTTATTAATAAATCCATTTTACAGATGAGTAAGCTGCACCATAGGGAGGGATTAAGGGATCTGCCCAGGGTTACAGAGAGTGAGGACTTGGCTGGGCTTTGACCCCTGGCTGATTCCCAAGTCTGCGCTCCTCACCACCACCCACATTCCCCTCGGGAGGCAGGGTGCAGGGGAGAGGCCAGCAGGGGCGGGCACACCACTTGGGGTGCAGCGTCGCTAGCCACCCTGGACAGGCAGTGAGAGTGCACCTCGGCCCCGCCTGCCAGGACTGCCCTGGCACGGGCAGTTTTCAAGTTCAGACACCTTGGCTGTCAGTTGGTGGAGTCCCGATTTCAGGAAGTGCCGGGAAAGCAGCCAGGGGCGGGGTTGGGAAGACAGAAGGCTGGCTGCCCCTTGATGAGGCTGTCAGGGAGCGCTGGGCAAGTGGGGGCAGAAGTAGCAGGAACCCCGCAGGGGGAGAGCCCGGGCTCGGGGTGGGGGTGGGCAGGGGAGAAGGGAAGAATCAGCCAGGGGAGCCTACAGCCAGGCCAGGCTGCTGCCGCCCTGGGGAGCTGGTGGCAGGAGCATCCTGGACGGTGCACCCATGCCCTCCCCCCCCGCCCCGCCCCCACCCTGGCCTCCTTTCTGCACATCATCGTCCAGACAAGCCTATCACTTGGGGAAGGAAGATAAGAATCATCAGGCAAAACAGTGCTGCGTTTCCATCATCCCCTCCCACCTTGGGCGGGGGGGGGGGGGGGGGGGGGGGGGTGGCTGCACAAGAGGAACCTGAGGCCCAGAGGGCACAGCCAGGAGCCAAACCCAGACTGGCTTCTTTCTACTCCAGTGCTCTTTGTGCTCCGTTTGGTCCTGTCCCTCAGGACTTGGTGTGGTGGGGAAAGAGGGTCTGTGGTCCCTGGCAGGCAAGTGTCCCAGAAGCTTGACGGGAAGGGCAGGGACAGGCCAGACCCTCCTGTCTGTTGTGTGTGTCACTGAACCAGGCTGGCATGAAGTAAGTGATAAATAAGCATTTGCCATTGTTTTTGTTTGTTTGTTTTTTCCCAATTTGATCTTCACACCCACCTTTGAGATATGTATTCTTTTTCTTTTTAATGGTTATTTCTGAGACAGAGAGAGAGAGAGAGAGAGCGCGCGCGCACAAACACACACACACACACACACACACACACACACACACACACACACACGTGGGGGAGGGGCAGCGAGAGAGGGAGAGAGAATCTAAAGCAGGCTCTGCCCTAACAGCAGAGAGCCCGACGCGGGCCTCGACCCCACAAACCGAGAGATCATGACCTGAGCCAAAGTCGGACACTTAACCGACTGAGCCACCCAGGTGCCCCAAGGTATGTGTTCTTATCTTATGTCCCCCATTTTACCAGTGAGAAAGCCAGGCTCAGAGAGGCAGAAAGTCATTGGCAGGAGTAAATGAGTGAGGTATGTAGGGTGCTTCACATCATTCTGGTGCACAGCAAAGGGCTGTGGGCCATGGGCCAGAGCAGGGATGAGGTGGCAGGACTGGCTAAGGAGGACCTCTCGGAGGAGGTGACATGGCCCAGCCTCTCGGGCTGCTGGTTCTCCTCTGGGTAAGGTGGTTTCCTGCGTAAGACGTGTGCTGGTTGGGTGTCCTCACTCTGAGAATGCCACCTCCCACCAGAGCAGCAAGTCACATGGGCTGATACCCCAGGCCTTCACAAGCCTTCTGGCAGGCTCCACACCAAGGGAGACCTCTGGGCCTGGCTCCACATCCCGTGCATTGTGAAGGGGCAGCCTGGCCTTGGGGCGGTCACGTCACTTCTCTGAGCCTCAGTTTCCTCATCTGTCAAATGGGGACAGTGCTACCCACCACGCAGAGCTGTGGTGGGGGCCTGGCATATGTTAGGTACTCAGTAAACAGGTACCGCGGAACTGCTGGGAAACAGCTATTGAATCGAACTGGACTTTTAAAGTCAAAGGACAGACAAATCCCCAGTCTAGCTTGATCCGTGCTTGAGCACAGAACCAAAACCTGCCAACTGCTGCGTCTGAAGCTGCGTGCTTCAGAGGATCAGGAGTCCCTCACCCTTCTTCAGCTGTGTCTACACTGGATGAGGGCGCTAGCGAGCAAGTTTGTCTTTAGTTATTCCTCAGACTCAAGAGCTGCCAACACTTGCTGAGCACTTGCTGTTTGCCAGGCACTATGCTAAGGCCCTTATGTTGTCATTTGACACAGGAGGAAACAGGCTCAGTATCTGAACCCTGGGGACTCAGCCAGTACATGGTGGAGTTGAGACTTGACCCTGTGCAGCCTGGCTCCAGACTCTGTGCTCCTAGGAAGAGAAAATAATCTACTAGAAATCAGCAAAAAGGGTCAATTTGGGGCAGTCTTTCACAATTGCAAGGGCTTTACATGCGCATGATTCAGTTCTGGCCTGATGTCACCAGATGACAATGGTGTTATCGCTTCGTGTCTTCCAGTTGACGACAGTGAGGCCCAGACAGGTGCTGTGACCTGCTGGAGGCCACATGGCTGGGCTGGAATGTGGGTCCAGGGCTGTTTCCCTTCTTCTTCTTTTTTTTTTAAGATTTTATTTTTAAGTGATCTCTACACCGAACGTGGGGCTCAAACTCACAACCCCGAGATCAAGAGTTGAAGAGTCACATGCTCCACTCAGGCGCCCCTTCCCCTTGTCTCCCAGCCTCCACTGGGGGAGACAGCTATCGGCTTGAATGGTGGCAGGCGGCAGGTCCCTGTGAGCTCCACTGTGGGCACGGCCCAGCCTGCCCCACGGCCCCCACGCGCCCACCCCGCAGGGCAAACACCACCCGAGCCCCAGGCCACCACTTCCTGTATCCACATCATCTTCGATCTCAGAGCTTTAGAGCCAGTAGTTCTCAGAAAGAAATATAAATGAGTGATTTTCAAAATCCACCCCGTGGAGCCCTTGAGGAAGCCGGTTTGGGGTCAAGATACGGGATCATTGAACGTAAGTGGCAACTCCGCTTAGATCTCTTTTGTAGTTTGGGTTGGGTTGCCATGGCAACCTTTTAATTAATTTATTTTAAGTTCATGTCTTTATTTTGAGAGAGAAAGAGAGTGTGCCTGTGTGCATGGGCACATGGGGAGAGGAGCAGAGAGGGAGAGGGAGAGAGAGAATCCCAAGCAGGCTCCGCACTGTCAGCGCAGAGCCTGATGCAGGGCTCCAACTCGTGAACCATGAGATCATGACCTGAGCCAAAATCAAGTCGAATGCCTAACCGACTGAGCCACCCCGACACCTGGCAATGTTAACTCTTCAAAATAAAGGGCTCTATGGGGTTAAAAATATATGTGCTTGCGAACCACCGTTCCAATCTAGCAAACTGCCTCCCCATTTTACAGGTGGAAAAACTGACTTCAAAGCCCATGCTTTCCCCATAGGTAATAAAAATATTCAGGCACTGTTCTAGGTTTTTTAGCTTGCTGAACCCTCCCACCCCTTTGAGGGCAACACTTTTGTCTTCATTTTACAGATGAGGACACTGAGGTTCAGATGGCAAAGTGGTTTGCCCCAACATTAGAATCCAAGGAACCCGGCTCCCAAGTCCATGCTTTCAGCAATGCCCAGCTTGACAGGCACACCCTGTTTGTGTCCTGAGGGGAAGTCAGCATCCGACTTGGGGCCAGAATGTAGATCTCCTGCCTCCCAGCCCACACCCAAGCCTACTGTCTAGAACACCACCTGGGCCGGATGGGGAGATGAGCAGCCCTGTGTGAACCTTGGCTCTGTTCTTCCCTGGCTGTGTGACCTTGGACAAGTGAATGGACCTCTCTGAGCCTGTTTCCTCGCTTTAGAAAAGGGAGAATGGGGGCCACATCACAGGGTTATCATGAACGTTAAACAGGATCATTCACCTGAGTTGGTTGGCACGGGGTCTGGCACAACTGTGAGGGCCCCAGCCACCCTCAGTTCATGGATCCAAGGAGTCCCCAAAACTTCCAGCCCCACCTTCTTCACCCTTCCTCTTCCCTGCCCTCACTACCCATCTCTGTAACACAGATACTAATTACAGCCATTTCCACGAGCTGCTTCCTGGTTGAGCCTAATTATGAGACAGCTCCGTCATTACCATTACAAATATCATTAAGTGAGACGGATTAACTTTGTCCTAAGCTTTATGTGATGAGATCAGCAAATTGTTCAGGCACACTGGGTCTCCTCGGCTTGGGACTTACCCAGACTGGTCACCCTGCGCAGCTTAGGGCCAGCTGCAAGGTTCTGGTCTGTTTTGATCTTGGTGCTTAGAGAAGATCGGAGTGAGTGAGCTGGCCCGTTAACCCAGCCGAGAGGTGAGGCCTGTGGCGGGAAGGATGGAGCGGGTTGGGGCTGCCATCTCACGTGTTGTCATGGCGAAACCATAAGCTCTGGGCGTCGATACAGCTGGGCTGCAATCTGAGCTTCGTTATTTACCAGGTGTAGGGCTCTGAGCCTGTTCCCTCCCCACCTTACAGTTGTTCTGCGCTGGGCAGTGGGGAAGAGTCAAGGACATTCTGTGTGCCAGCAAGTGCCAGGCCCGGCACCTGGCATGTCATAGGTCCTTCTAATTGTTGCTTCCCTTCCCGTCTTCTGTCATTCTCAGTATGACGGGGTTCAGGGCTTTCTGAACCCACCCACCAACCACCCACGCTCGTGTTTACCAAGCTGCCTCTCTGCAAGCACTGGACAGAGGACTTTCTGTGTCTCATTTGAGTTGATATGTATAAAGACCCTGTGGGGCAGGTACCATCATCATCTCCACTTGATAGACGAGAAACCCACAGAAAGGAAGTGGCATGATTTTGTGAAGGTCACACAGCTGCCCTTGGCTGCCAGTCACTATGTTGGGATGAGATATTAGAAGGTCGTGCAGGGTGCTGCTGGGGAGCACAGAGGAGAGGTCACAGTGAAGTCCGAGAAGGCTGCCTGGAGGAAGATGCATGTGAGCTGAAGAGTCGGTGGGGAGGAGGGGGGAATGAGAGAGAGGAGAGGCCTGGCAGGCAGAGGGCAGTGGCTATGCAGAGGCCTGGCAGCAGGAAGCACGGTGTGTTTAGGGGACTGACCGTACATATTTTACTGAGATTCGAGTATGTGAGGGGGGACTGGTAAGAAAGAAGCTCAGAAGGAAGCAGGAGCCAGACCCCAGCAGGGAGGGCAGGTTGAAAGCCAGGCCAAGGCCCCTGTTTTTTTTCTGCCAGTTCCAGAGAGCCAACCTGTGAAGGAGGAGGCTGACTGGACCATATCAGTTAGTTTAGAAAGTTCGGCTTGGAGCCAGCTGGGAGAGGAGACACTGGGGGGAGTGATAAGCAGAGCTCAAGCTGGTTAAGGGGCCAACCCGGGAAGGCTTCCAGGGGGAGGAGGGGCAGACCCAAGCCCCCCACCCCCAAAGGGGCAGAGGTGACAGACGGAAGCTGTCCCGTGCAGGGGTGGAGAGAGGCCACGTACCTCGGTCAGCAGTGTAATGTGCGGCCCGTGTCAGGGAGGAGGGAGGAGGTTACCGGCCAGCTCTGGGGCTTGGGCGTGGGCTAGCCTCCTCAGCAGCACTCAGGCGGTTGGTTGGCAACACCAGGTAGATTCTGAGTGCCTCCCAGGGCCCCCAGGCAGGTGAGTCAACGTGGGGCCAAGTAGGAGAGTGTTTTCCAGCTCCCTACATGTGTAGGCACGTCTCCTCTGCCAGCACATTAGGGGAGCTCGGCCTGCGACTCTGGTCCAGACCAGGGCGATTGACTCATGGGCTGTTAGGGCTGCTACGTTCTCTGAGGAGGCGGTGAGCAGCCTTGGTCTCCCATGTACATTCTGTACCCTCGGCCTCCTGTCTGTTGCAGAGTCGCACCTGTAGGCCTCCCCTGCCTCCAGCTCCTGTCTACCTTTCCATGTCTGGCCTCCAGCACCAAGTGAAGTCTCCTTCCCCAACCTCCACTGCCACTTACATCATCCCTCTGTCTCAGAACACAACCAGGGCAGCCTGTAGTCTCCAAAGCAGGTCAGCCTAGGGAGCCAGGCCCCAGGAAGGTGGCCCAAGAAGAGAGAAAGAGGCCGTGAGAGGGTCAGGAAGATCTGGGTTCAAGTCCCAGTTCTGTCACCAACTGGCAAGCTGCTTCCTTTCTCTGGCCTTGGTTTCTACATCTGTAAAATGGGGGTCCCAGGGCTTATTCCACAGGGTGCTCATGAGATACATATAAGATAAAGATATAATAGAGCCTTGAGACCTGGGCAGTGCTGGGCTTGTGTCCACGTCGATGACTCTATTTTCTGTTTTAGAGGGCAGCAGTTGTGGTTTTTTAAAAAAATAAACATTTTGGGGCGCCTGGGTGGCTCAGTGGGTTAAGCGGCCGACTTCGGCTCAGGTCATGATCTCACGGTCAGTGAGTTCGAGCCCCGCGTCGGGCTCTGTGCTGACAGCTCAGAGCCTGGAGCCTGTTTCAGATTCTGTGTCTCCCTCTCTCTGACCCTCCCCCATTCATGCTCTGTCTCTCTCTGTCTCAAAAATAAATAAACATTAAAAAAAAAAAAAAAAAAATTTAAAAAAATAAACATTTTGGGGCACCTGGCTGGCTCAGTCAGTTAGGCACCCAACTCTTGATTTCGGCTCAGGTCATGATCTCACAGTTCAGAGTTCAAGCCCCACCTCAGGCTCTGTGCTGACAGCACAGAGCCTACTTGGGATTCTCTCTCTCCTTCTCTCTCTGCCCCTACCATGCTCACACTCTCTGCATCTCTCTCTCTCTCTCTCTCTCTCTCTCTCAAAAACAAATAAACATTTAAAAAATATTTCGTTTTAGGGGCGCTTGGGTGGCTCAGTCAGTTGGGCGTCCGACTTCGGCTCAGGTCATGATCTCACGGTCCGTGAGTTCGAGCCCCGCGTCAGGCTCTGTGCTGACCGCTCAGAGCCTGGAGCCTGTTTCAGATTCTGTGTCTCCCTCTCTCTCTGATCCTCCCCTGTTCATGCTCTGTCTCTCTCTGTCTCAAAAATAAATAAACGTTAAAAAAAAAAAAAATTAAAAAAAATATTTCGTTTTAGAACAGTTTAGATTTATAGCATTTTTGAGAAAATGGTTGAGAGAATTCCCTTACACTGCAATATTGATGCATTATTACCAGCTGAAGTCTGTACCTTATTCAGATTTCTCTTGTTCACTAATGTCCCTTTTCTGTTCTCGGATCCCCACCCCAATACATTCAGGAGTCATGGCTCCTTAACTCCTCTCGGCTGTGACAGTTTCTCAGACTTGCCTTGTTTGTTGACAACTGCCTTGACCTTGACAGTTTTGAGGAATACTGTCAGGTATTTTGTAGAATGTTTCTTAGTTGGTATTTGTCTGATGTTTTTCTCCTTATTAGACTGGCAATAATATGCCCTGGGGAGGAAGGGCACAGAGGTAAAGTACCCCTCCCATCACGTATCAAGAGTGCCTACTATCACGCTGGACTTACCACTGATGTTAACCTCGATCAGCAGGAAGTTGGTTATTTTTGTCCTGAGTACAGCAGCACAGCTAAAGTAGGGCCAGTGTTGGCTGAACTACGGTTGCGATCAGAAACAGGGGCAAAGGCAGAAGTAAATGGAAAAGTGGCGAAGAAAAATAAAGAGGAGCAGGTATGAGGTGAATTCACTTGGGGATGGGATATGATGCTTACATGCCAGGCAGTTCACAACAACCCTTTTTTACAGATGAGGAAACTGAGGTCCAAAAGGGGAAATGAGCTCAGGAACCTGGGATTGGGCCCAGGTCTGTGTTGGCTGCCTCACCCACACTGTTGAAAAAGTTCCTTGGGGTGCCTGGGTGGCTCAGTCAGTTAAGCATCTGACTCTGGGTTTTAGCTCGGGTCATGATCTCATGGTTCATGGGATCAAGCCCCATATTGGGCTCTATGAGGAAGTGTGGATCCCACTTGGGATTCTCTCTCTCCCTCTTTCTCTGCCCCTCCCCCACTCGCATGCATGCTCTCTCTCAAAATAAATAAATAAACATTTTTAAAAATTATAAAAAAAAAAAAAGAAGAAGAAGAAAGTTCTTGAAACTGTGTTCCCTGCAGCGTGGATGAGGGAAGGGGCGTTCCTGAATCAGGTTGTTTATAATTCACTTTATTCCACAAAGGATTCATGATGGATTATGACTAAAACTCATTCAATAAAATACTATACAATAGAAATGGAAAATCAGAGCAGAGAAAACAGACTGAAAAATGTGGACAAGGAAGAAGCTGAACATAAAGACCAGGAAAGTACCCATAGCTGAGTTTCTGATTTGCCGGTCAGCTTCCTGGCAGCCAAGGCGAAAAAGGGTCTGGGACAATTGCTATGATGCCTATTATCAAAAAGCAAAAAAGCTGTTCATTCCTTCAAGAACTTTGTGGTAAATTTAAAAAGAGATTAATCATATGGAAATTTCTCCTGTAAAAGACCAAGCAGTGTAATAGATGATACAATAGTAATAAACGTCATGTAGCATCGTCTTTAGGAGGGACAGTCCTATTTTCACTATCTTGTTCGTGCCCATAACTGTTCTGTTTGATTTTACTTGATTGTCATCAAGCAACTCTACTCTTTCTTCTTTGTTGCGGTCACAGATGCTTATGCCCTTGTGAAAATCCAGGATACAAATTAACCAATTAACTGGGCGCCTGGGTGGCTCAGGGTTGAGCGTCTGACTCTTGATTTCAGCTCAGGTCATGACCTCACGGTTGGCGGAATCAAGCCCCACGTCTGCTTGGGATTCTCTCTCTCTCCGTCTCTCTCTGCCTCTCCCCTGCTCGCTCGCTCTCTCTCTCTCTCTCTCAAAATAAATAAATAAACTTAAAAAAAATTTAACCGGTTATCTATATACCAGGTTATGTTCTAGGCACTGGGGATGGAAAGTAGTAAGATGATTGTTGCCTACTCCCCTAGGTCCTCTCCATCCCAGGGATGGAGATGCCCAGACAAGGCCTGAACATCAGTGCAGTTGCCACTTGGTGGAGGGGGTGGCGGGCACACCACAGGGAAGGAGGCAGGGAGGACCAGATGTCGGAGGAGATTGACCAGAGATGGAGAGCACTGGTTGGGAGGGGGCCCAGTCTTGGGAGAGGAGAGATCGGCTGCTGGTCCCTCGGGGGTGGGACCAAGTCCTACCGGGAGCTGCCCCCTCAGCTTGCAGCACAGGCCTGACCTGCATCAAGGACTCTCGATGGACTCCTGTGGGTGGTCAACGCCTGCAGGGCTGGGTCAGGGTTGGGGGACAGCCGCTCACCTGAGGGGCATATGGAGGATGGACCTGGAGAGGGAGGAGTTTAGAGTTTGTTCTTTCGGTGGTGGGGGTCAAGGGAAAGTTTGCAGCCCTCATGTTTTGTAAGTAATGAAGAAGTAAATAAGGGCAATTCACACTTAGTGAGCACAAGCTGTGTGCCCAGCCCGCTCTAAGCACTTCGTCTGTATCAACTCACTTAAATATGTATGACAGCAGTCCTGCGAGAGAGGTATTACAATCACCACCCCCACTCGCCAGATGAGCGACTGAGGCACAGAGAGGCTGTCACTGGGAATCCAGAGCACAGGTGCAGATCTAGAGCTCTTACCCACTCTGTGGTTGTGTCTGTTAAATAACAGTATTGAACTAACACACAGTGCAAGTGTGTATTAGATGACATATAAGGACAGCACGGATCTCAGCCAATTATGAGCCCCCGAGGCAGGAACTGACGGAGCCAAGGCTTAGAAACAACACGAAAATAGCTTGGAGGGTGTGGCCAAGGAGTCGCGGGCCTCGGAATGTCACTCGAGACTGCTCTTCCTGCCTCTGACACACTCCAAGTCTCCATGAAGATTCCCCGCCTTGGGCAAACCAACCACAGAACCATCTGAGTGACTAACGCGGTCACAGCACGCAGGATCACACCCGTGTGTCACTGGGCCAGAGGCCTTTGTTGTCAGAAACGTGAGGGTTCTCCAATATTCCTCGTTTCTGTTCACCCCGGGGTGGGGTTTCCAGAGCGGGGCACCAGCACCCACGCCTCTGGCTTTCATCGCCTTCTGTGTGCAGCTGCGGGCCTGGGGACGAGCTGTGGTCCCCACTCCTCCGTACTTGGTCTCCACCGAGCCCTTCTCGTGAACACTGAGGGGCCCGGTGAGGAAAAGCAGATCAAGGCAGACTCCCTGCAAAGCAGTTGTGTTCTTCTCCTTTCCCGGAAGCTCATGGGGTGGGGCGGGACACCTGCAATGAGACGGAATAAGCACGGCCACCCTGCCGGCTCGGGGCCTGGACTCCACTCCGTGAGGGCCCCACCTGAAGGAGCAGCTCCCCCTTCCACAGGGAGCACAGGACTAGGAGCACAGGGCCAGGTGCAGGGCCTTACTAGCCGTGAGGCTGGGGTTCCTGGAGGCGGCAGCATGAGCTGAGGCATCTCACTCTGCAGCCGGGGCGACCTGGGCCACCTGGGCGGCTGGGGAGGGGACTGTCACATCCCGCCTCCTCCCTAATCCTCAGTCTTCTCACTGGGAAAGTGGAGGTGATGGTTCCCTGCCCCCGCCCCCAGCAGGGCATCTAGGGGTCAGGAGAGGCGCGTTTTTTGTGCAGCACAGAGCAGGTGCTGTTTTCTCCCTGCCCAGGGCCTCCGCTCCCTCTGGCCTCCCACTTCTCCTATAACATGGAAGTGATACCTGGCGAGGCTGAGGCTCCAGGTAGTTGTGGGGACCCAACAAGACCGCGAAGGGAAGGCCCCTTCCGGCTCCGGGTGGGGACAAACATACGGCTGCCATTGTTGTTGGGAGTGCCACTCACTCACTGACTGGAGCCTCTGTGCTCCTCACCGAGCCAGCCAAGCCATTCCCACGTCTGAGGCAGGCGTTTTAGGAGGGGCACCTCAGCTTTTGTGCACTGGAACATAAACAAGTCTCCATCTGAGCAGGTTTCTGCTTGGGAGGTATGTGAGCTGTGTTCATCATCCATCCACAAACAGGCTGCGGTGGGCCGGCCGGCCCCCGTGGCCTGGCCTTGGCCCCTGGGATGGGTTTCCAGCCTCCCTCCTTTGCCTCCTACCTTCTCTCCAACACCAACGGAGGCCCCGGCCGCGGCCTAGGCCCCGGGGGGTACGGGACCTGAGGAGCCCTGGCCCCCGCTTCAAGGTTCTCTCCTTTGGAGTGCTGTGGGCTTCAACAGAAGGAAGCACGGGGTGGGGGCCTGGGGTGGGGGGGACACTGAGCAGGGGGCCAGAGGCTCCCTTGTCTGGAGGGTGGTGAGGAGAGCTTCCCAGAAGGGGTGATCTCTGAAATGAGACAGAAGAAGGAGGAGCCACTGCCTCTCTGCACCCAGGCAAGTTACTTGCCCGAGCCTCAGTTTCAGGCTCTGTACAAGGGGCCAGTAATACTCAGAGGGAAGGGCCAGAGGCTTAAATGAGATGATGGATGAAACATTAGCTGCTGTGCCCGGCTGTGTGGTGAATCGAACTTCTTTTTCAAGGGTCTTTTCCTTGGGCGGTTGACACTTGTTACTTAATGTAACCGAGTGTCCTCGTTTCAGAAAAAGTCCAGCTGTAATCCAGCGTGAAGTGAAGAAGCGCGGGAGTCCTTTCTCTGTGTCTCCAGTGGGTAACGGGAACTCCTCCACCCAGTGGGAGCGGGGCAGAAGATTCCAGAATTAAAATTCTTCCCATGCACCCTGCCTCCCCCCAGGGCCTGTGCCCATTAGATATGTTTCCTTTATCCTTAGACATTGCAAAATTAGATTGTCAAGAACTTCAGGGCACTGCCCCAGAGTAATTTTCACTTCCCCTGTACTTGTTCCAGTATTGATTTGAAGTGTCTATCGAGCATCTACTGTATGCGAGGTGATGGGGATTCTCTGTGCCAAACAGCGTCCCAGGCTCATGATGCTTGTGGTGGGAAGGGAGGGATCGATGTAAAAAAAATAATGATGCTGATGACAACAGGGCTGCAGTAAATACTATAAAGGGAAAAAAGGGGGTATGTGGAAGAGAATTTGAGGGGCTACTTAAGAGTGGTTAGGACACTGGACGAGGTGGCAGTTTAAGCTGAGGTCTGAAGCAGGGACTGGTCATGGGAGGAGTAGAGATGAGTAAAGAATGTTCCAGATAGAGGGAGCAGCAGCCGTAAAGATCTTGGGAGAGGAGAGAAACTTGAGAATCTGAGGAACTGTGTGAAGGCCAAAGAAGTTGGGGCCTAGTGAGTGAGGTGGGGAGCAGCATGAGACGAGGGTCAGGGGTGGCCCCGGGGGCCGTGGGGGACTGGTAAAGGGACTGCCCTTGCAGAGTTTCAAACAAGGGCATAGCGAGATCAGAATTTCCTTTTAATTTTTTTTAATGTTTATTCATTTTTGAGAGAGAGAGAGAGAGAACATGAGCAGGGAGGGAGGGCGTTGTGGGTGGGGAGCAGAGAGAGAGAGGGAGACACAGAATCCGAAGCAGGCTCCAGGCTCTGAGCTGTCAGCACAGAGCCCGACACGGGGCTTGAACTCATGAACCGCGAGATCGTGACCTGAGCCGAAGTCGGCCGCTTATCAACTGAGCCACCCAGGCACCCCCAGAATTTCCTTTTAAAGGTTCACTCTGGGTGCTGAGAGGCCCAGAGTAGAAGTGGGAGACTGCCAGGAGCTGTTGCTGTGACCCTAGGCAGTCACCTCGCCGTTGGAGCCAGATTCTGTGCACATATGTGTGGCTGTGAGAACCAGATAATGGGAATCAACAGACGTGTATTGTGGAAAGCTGAAAAATGTACAAATGCAGGGGACTCCAGGTCTCACTGGAAGTGAAGGGTCCTTTGGGAAACTTGCCGGCTAGTTTCTCTGAGGTGGGAGGCACGGAGCCCCTGGAGTCCCTACCTGAGTGCACCCACGCCCGAGAGAGCCCACTTTTCCAGCCCAGGTCACAGGGACTGGGGAGGGAGCACCTGCTTGAGTCTCTGGACTGCTGACAGGGAGGGTGGAGGGAGGGGTGGCTGGGTCACCTTCCTGGTGACTTCCGAAGTCTGGAGTTTTCTGAAATTCTCTGGCTTATAAGGCCCCTGAGCTAGAGGAAGGGGGAAATGAGAGGGGAGACACCTGTCTTTTTTATTCCCCCTCTTTCCCTCCCCCCGCCCCCCCCCCTCATCTTTCTACCTCTGATGGGGAGACTTACTTGAGGCACCTAAGGGCCACTGGTGGGTGGAACCTCTCTGTTGACAGTCGTGATCCAAATTAGGGGCATTTTCCTCATACTTGACTCCCGTATCCGCCACCCACTTTACTGAAGGGAGAGTTGAGGTTTCCTAGGAGGAGGGGCTGCCCCGAGACCTCTTCCTGCCTGCTAGGGGGTGGCGGTGGGGGACCTCCACCTACCCCGGGTCACCCTGCGGGGCCAGGGAGGGAACCGGGAACCGCGCGCGGATCGGCCCCGCCCGCCAAGGTGTCGTGTTGCCGTGTTGCCGTCCGGGCCCCCGCAGCCCGGCCCGCCCCGGCCAGCCTGTCGCCCCGGGCTCCCTGGCGGTGGGGACCGAGCGTCGCGGGGCGCAGGATGCGGAGCGGATGGCCGGATGGCCGCAGCGCTGCGGGCGCTGCGGGCGCTGCGGGCGCTGGGGGTGAGGCGCGGCGTTGCATAAGCGGGATGGGGGGGAGGGGGGCGGGGAGGGGGCGGAGGGAGGCGGGACCCCCCTCCCCCGCCGCGGGCCGGTCCTTGGGCCGGTCTCGGTGTCCCGGCCGGCCGGGGCGGGGCGCGCGGTGGCGCCGGGCCGCTTCCCCATTCTCCCCATTCGTGCGAGAGCCATGGAGGCGCTGAGGGAGTCCGTGCTGCACTTGGCTTTGCAGATGTCGACCTACAAGCGGGCCACGCTGGACGAGGAGGACCTGGTCGACTCGCTGTCCGAGGGCGAAGTGTACCCGAACGGCCTGCAGGTAGGAGCCCTGGCCCGCTGCGAGCCCCCAAGGCAGCCGGGCATGCGCGCTGCTGTCGCCCCCGCCCCCATCCCTGCCAGCCCGGGAGGGGGCCGTGCCAACCTGGCAGCTCTGGGCTCCGTGGGGAAGAGGACTTTCTGGGACAGAAGTGGTCCGGAGGTGCTGGGCTCCTTCCACCCGTGTCCTCTCCCCAGCCCCGGCTGCCCCTAAATCCTCCTGCCACCTGCTAGTGGGACTTCCACCCCTTGGCAGAGTTGAAGCACCCTATGGAACTGAACTGGACCCATTACCTTTCACACAAAAGGCAGCCCCCCAGTGCCGAGGAACTTGCCCAGGGTCACATAGTCCAATAATGGCAGAGTTTAAAACTGTCCCAGGTTTGGCTCGGAAAGCCCTGTGTCCCTGGAAACCCCTCAGTGCTGCGCAAACCAGGATGGTTAGTCACCCTCTCTGGTCGGCATGACCCCATTCTTCACTTCCTGCGTTTCCTGCAGGGAGGAGCCCATCTTCTGCCTCCTCTTTCCTCCCCTTTGCAGCCCACTCACAAAACCCAGTTTCTCCCCTCCCCACGGTCTGCCCCTGTGGGACTCAAACCTGCCCACCGCCTCCCTACCTTGCGGCTGCTCTTCTCTCCCTGCAGGGCTGAGCTGGGGTAGTGTTGAACAGGACCTCAGCCCTGGTGAGGTTTGGACCCAGGTGGGTGGATGGGAATGAGTTGGAAGTGTCAGGGACACCCAGGGGGACCTTGATCCGACTCCTAGGAAGCCAGCTCGCAGAGAGGAGCAGGGCATCTCAGTCCGAGGATTTCTGCCAGGTTAACCAAGGGAGGAATTGGGGAGCGTGTTGGGGCCAAGCATTGAGCTGCCACCAAATCACAATTCACCCGGGGGCAAACTTAGGGTGCATGCAAACTCACACCTCTTAGAAGCTGGAATGGGGTGCCTGGGTGGCTCAGCTGGTTAAGCGTTTGACTTCAGCTCAGGTCATGATCTTGCAGTCCTTGAGTTAGAGCCCCACGTTGGGTTCTGTGCTGACAGCTCAGAGCCTGAAGTCTGTCTCCCTCTTTCTGTCCCTTCCCCATTCATGCTGTCTCTCTGTCTCTCAAAAATGAATAAATGTTGGGTATTGAGGAGGGCACCTTTTGGGATGAGCACTGGGTGTTGTATGGAAACCAATTTGACAATAAATTTCATATATTAAAAAAAAAATGAATAAATGTTAACACTTTTTAAAAATAATAATAATGTTCAAGATTTTAAAAATAATAACAATACCAATAAAGGGAAACAGCATTGATGGAGTCCTTCCTACAGTTAATTAAGTAGGCCCAGGGAGATCCCAACTCATGATTCCAAGTGGTCTGCCCGCTAGAATATGGCACCCTTACCTACATCATCCCACTTCACTTTCAGGACCACCCACGTGGGGGGATTACTGTTCCCACTTACAGATGAGGAAACAGGTTCTGAATGGGGATACAACTTGCCTTAAGTCACTAAGAGCTAGAAATCTGGGAGTGAGAAATCAACTCAGTCTTCCTAAAACCTCTTCCCTGGGACCCTTCTTGAGAGGCTAAATCCAGCAGGAAATTAAATTTCTGTGGCAGGCACTTTTCCCTTCACAAATCAAAACAGAATCTAATCAGCAACCTTTTCAGTCTCATATTGCCCAGAAGGTTCTAAATATATCAGCACAAACACATTTCAGAATTCACCGCAAAATAATATGTGGCGTTGTCATCACCATAATAGGACAGGTAGCCCCCATAGGTAGAGCCTTTTTCATGTCACAGAGTGTGTTCATCTGCCCGAGGCTGCCTAGCAGAGTGGAAGCTGGGGTCCCAGGTTTCATGGTCTTGGCTGAGCTGCTTAATCACGAAACTGTAAAATGGGATTTGGAGAAAGTAAATGTAATTCCTATTATGGGGCCTGCTAGGATTATTGTTGTTTTTATGACATATGAGGTAAGGGCCCCCTGGCTATGTTACAGATGATGAAGCTGAGTCTCGTGGAGGTTGGGGACATTCCTGTGGTCATAGAGCTGTCATGTGGGATGGAGTACAGTGTTGCCGTCCCTACACCAATCTGCCAAACTGGGCACATTGTCTACTTTTTATACAGGAAAAGCCAAAAATGTTGAAAGGACTTGGGGCATTTCTTTGGGTACCCAACCCGGCTTCTCTTGAACCCCCTTGACTTCCCCAAGGCAAGTGTGAACTAGCCAGTGCTTGAATCAAGAACTTGATCAACTTACAAAGCAGAGTTTTCTATTAATTTTGTTTTTAATCATTAAGGTTTTCCCCCCTCCTAATATAAAAACTTTACATGCTTATTTGTAAAAAACAAACAAACAAACAAACAAAATTCAAGTGTAGAGGTGCCTGGCTGGCTCAGTTGGTGGAGCACGCAACTCTTGATGTCAGGGTTGTGAGTTCAAGTCCCACACCGAGTATAGAGATTACTTAAGCAGAAAATCTTAAAAACAAATAGTCTAACATATTATATATATATATATATATATATATATATATATATATATATGGCTTAAAAAGAAACAGTAATAGTCTTTGTATAATAGTATTTGTATTTGTCTTAAAAACAAATAGTCTAACATTATATATATATATATATATATATATATATATATATATATATATATATTACTTAAAAAGAAACAGTAATTCCAGCATTTGGAGATAACTACTTCTAGTTTTCCACATTTGCATGCATATATTTTTAAACATAATTGAGCTCACTCTGAGTACACGATGTTGTACTGTGCTTTTTTTCATTTAATGCCACTTCATAAGTATTTTTCTATGTTGTTTAAAAACTTCCAAAACATGCTGCCATTGAAAACTAAAATGCCTCTTGGTACCAGTAGATAAAAATATATTTACTCAGTCTGCTAAGGTTGGAAGATAAGCCTGGTAACTTTAACATTGCAGGTGACCGACCACCCTTTAGCCTTTCGGATGATTTCCTATGCCCTGACACTAAAGACGTAACGGCTCCTTCAAGTTTAAGATTTAAAAAATGGCCCCTGTCCCCCCACCCCCAACTCTCCCTCTTTGATGGGCAGCTATAAAAATAAGCTACTTGATTTTTCGCAACTTTGAAGCCCATTATTCTAGAATACCAAAGTTATCTATACCAATACTAACAAATGAAAACCTTGAATGAAACTTGACCCCTTCGTTACTGAATATGCTGACCAAATACTGAATTTAGCTGGACCCCCGTTCTACCTGTTTTTCTTTTCCTTTGTCTCATATTTAGGCCCCAGTGAATTGTGATCCACTGAGTGCAGAATTTAAAGCCGGATAGGCCCCAGGACAGATCCTCAGCTTTGCCTCTTATGGGCTGTGAGACCTAAAAGCAACTCACGGAAACAGCTTTTTTTTTTTTTTGTCAAATGGGGTTAATATTATTTATCAACAGTTGTTGGCAAAGATTAGAATGAGGCAGTGTAAGTGAAAGCATTTTGCATAGTGCTCAGAAAATGGACTGGGTTGCTATCGGAATTATCGTGACTCACCAGGTGTGAGATCTCAGTGATGCCCTGAATATAACCACCCTGCTCTCTGGAGCCTCTGCTCTGCTCGGGCCGGCTGCCTGGCCTCCCCAGCAGCCCAGCACACACCATTTCAGTGACTCAAAGGGAAATAGCTAAAGTGATACCTGTAGCCTAAACTGGAGAGCCGGTGGCCGTGACTGTTACCAAAGCCTGTGAAACCCATCCTGTTGCTCGTAAAAAATCAATTGTTTCAAGAGAAGAGAAAGCTGAGATATTTAATTCTTAGTGGTGGTTTTCTCATTTTTCTCTCCCTGCCACACACAGGCCTGTCCTTCGAGGGCGATTTCAGGCACGAGCCCGCTCAGTACTTTATAAAGACCTCTGTGCTCACCAGCAGGTCATTTCTGCTCATCTCCCCATTTGGGCCTTACACTCCTGGCTTTCAAGTTCTTCTAGAATTTGAGATGGCCAGACCTGGAACCTCATCTAGCTTCCTCATTTTAAAGATAGGAGATGGAGGTTCAGAGACTGCCCAGCGACACAGACACACATACATGCAGGGGTCTTGATAAAGTCGAGGCGGACCTTTGACGCCCCCCTTTTCTCACACCTTTGGTAGCTGGGTGTTCCTTCCGGGAAGAAAAGAGAGCTGGAAACGTGCTTCTTCTAAAAACTAGACTTTGGTTCCTGTTTAGATGGAAGGAGCCCTCCACCCCACAGCAGGTACTGGTATAAGCTACTGTCAGTCATTGGAAGAGTGTCTGGCATGAGGGCAGGGGACAGGTAGGGCTCAGGGAAGAGGTGGGAGGACAAGAAGACATTATAGTTTTGCTCTGGGCTGGCCTCCATGGCCTCAGCTGGAAGTCCTCGATATAAAAACTTCACTGGTCATGGTCTGTCTGCTCTGAGAGACTGACTGGAAGCAGGCAGCCCGGTCACCCTGCCAGCCCTCGTGGGGTGGCCAGGCTCTTGGGCTGCAGCGGGGATGGGCTCCCTGCCAAACCCTTGGCCAGACTGACTCCTGTTTGCCTCTCTGCACAGCCCAGGTCGCTGGGGGACCTGGCAGTGGCTCAGGAAGAACCTCTGCCTCTTTTCCTGACCCCCTGCTTCCTCTGAAAATCAGGCTTTGCCCCACTCCCCTCCCCTTCTCCTGCTGGCTTGTCTCCTGGGCCCCAGGCAGTCAGGTCCCGTCCTTGCCTGCAGAACTCGTTCTTGCTGTAAGCCTAGGTGAGCCAAGCACTCCCTTCTGTAACCGAATATTTATCCCTCATTAGGGCTTTGTTCCCTTGGCTGTGGAAACCCTGGGAACCCCTAGGCTGGACAGCTCAATCTCTTTCTCTCTCTCTCTGTTTCTCTGGCTTTGCTTATCTCTTTCCTCCTCTGTCTCCCTCTCCACCTCTCTCTTTTGAGGGCATCCTTTTCCTTCGGTTTTCTCTCTCTGCCTCACTTGACAATAAATAGGATATTAAGCCCACCCATGAGCTGAGCATTTAAAGTAATTTTCAGCACCATCTTCCAGGCTTTGGCAGCTCTGCTCCTCGGCTGATGGCCACTCCCAGTTACCTCTCTCGAGACGGAGTGGGCTGCCTGACTCAAATGCCCCCAGCCTCCGAGTCGCTGCAGACCGGCTCCGGTCATCAACTTGCCCTCATTTCCAAAAGGAATGTGAGAAACCGCTTGTGTCCTCCCCTTGCTGTGACCTCAACTTGCTGGATGCTCTGAAGGAGGCAGGGCGAGGACCGCAGGGCGAGGACCACAGTGCTCAGAGAGAAGGGCCTCGCAGCCTGGCCCTGTCCACCGCTCCAGGAATTGGACGGCTTCTCCTGGAGAGGCCCCTGGATCTGGGCGCAGTGCCTCCGGGGGACTTCTGCCCCAGAGGGGTGTCTCTGGATTCCTTCTGCCCTCAGAGACGAGGCTTGTCAAGAAACCAGCAGGCCCTCAGCTAGTTCAGTGTGAGTTGAGCGAAGAACATGACAAAGGTTAAAAATCCTATTTTCAAGTCCTGTTTGCCATTTCTTCCTGGAACTGCATTCGTAATTTAATTCGGACTTAATTTTGATTCACTTTTGCAGTGAGCACCATCTGTTTGCTTGACGCTAAACAATGAGGCTCGGCTCTATTGATGTTCCTCAGGGGCAGCGCGGCCATGGGGCTGAGGCCGCGGGTTCTGGAGACAGAGAGGTTTCTTTCACGGTTCTCTCTCCTCCCCTACTTCCTGTGTTTCTTCTGGAGCTGCTACTGTAGTACCTTCTCTTAAGGATGCTGTGAAAAGAGAGTAGCCTCATCCAGCAACCAAACAGAATCAGCACGAAGCCAGGCACGGGGAGAGAACTCAAGTGTTGGCTACTTTTATGACTCTTTTCTCCTCCTCTCTGTTCCTTTCATCTTCTTCCCTCCCTTTCTTGCCTCCTTCCCTCCCTTTCACCATATTCCTCACAGCAAGGTGTTGCTCTCTCCGCAGATGGTAAGTCGGCCCGCTCCCCCAGGCCTGATGGCTGTGCTCCCTGGCTTCCGAGAGCCGGCACCAGGAAGAGGGGTGCTTCTTAAACCAAGGCCTCCCTGCTTCTTTGCCTTTCACCCCCTCACCCCATGAGCTGGGCCATGGTACGGGAGGCTGAGAAGCCTCAGGTGGAGGCCCGGTGAGACGGGCCAGGGCCAGTGTGGCAGGAGGGGTGAAATGTCAGTGCGAGAATTGATGCTGAGGAGAAAGCACTTTATAAACCTTCCAGTGCTGGGAACACGTTTAGCAGCGTCCCAGCTGACTCTGCACCAGGACCTCCCGGCCCAGAGTTTTCACTTCACAGCAGGAGCCTGGTCAGAATCTTCGTTTCTCACATTTTTTTTTAAATATCTATTTTAATCTGTATTTATTTTTGAGAGAGAGAGAGAGAGCGAGCAGGGGAGGAACAGAGAGAGAGGGAGACACAGAATCCGAAGCAGGCTCCAGGCTCCGAGCTGTCAGCACAGAGCCCGACACGGGGCTTGAACCCACGAACCGCGAGATCATGACCCAAACCGAGGTTGGACGCGTAACCGACTGAGCCACCCTGGCGTCCCTCGTTTCTCACATTTTTGAAACCATTCTTGAGAAAGGGGTTTCAGGAGGTGGCACCCTTCCCTCTACCTGACACAGCTGTTTCGGTATCGGGAGCCGCCTCGCCCTCCTCAGAAATATGACTAGGCCCCAAGTTCCTTTTGTTGGTCTTAGAACATAATTTTTTTCTTTTTTTGTCCTCCACATAAAGTCCTTGTGTTCCCCTTTCTCTGGTGTAGCAGTTCCCAGTCATTTCCTGCCCAGAAAATACCCAGGATGAGCATGAGGCCGTGTGGTGCCTTTCCCTAAGGTGACCAACCTCAGACCCCCAAGTGCCAGTGTAAGGCTCCCTGAGGGCTGTGACTTGGCTCCCGGGGACAGCCACCCCCTGAGCTTTTAGGGAGGCACTTGCAGGTCAGAATCTGAGTCTCCTCATCTCCCCTGGCAGGTCCCCACCCGTCGCCCCCACCCCACCCCACCCCGGCAACAACAGGTCTCCCCGCCTGCGTGCCCACACCCCAGCAAGCCTCACTCCCTTCACCTTGGTGTTTCCAAAGGGCAACTCCAGTCATGTCATTCCAGCCCTCCAGAAGATGTCTTCGTTCTTTAAATGGGCTTGTGGTGCCCCTTAGGATCTAGGCCTTGCCCCCTCTCTCCATTCTTTCCCCATCAGCCAGCCAGTCCTACTTATTCCTCAACACCCAGCACAAGCGTCTGCATCTCCAGGAAGCCTTCCCTGACTGGACGCCCCCACCCCCACCCCTTCCCACCCTAGTCTGTTTCTGTATCTGCCTTCCTGCTGGACTGTGAACAGCTGAAAGCGAGGGAGTCTATCTTCCTCCCAGCATTTCCAACATGGCCCTGAGCCGGTGCTCAGCTGTTGGCACACCACCGTGTCACTAAGCCGAGCCCCACCTTTGGGGGACGCCTCCTGTCCTGTGGCCCTGGCTTTTGCAGGAAGCACCTCTTGGAATGGAGGGGGGCTCCCCCGAGCTGGTCTGGGGTGTGAAGGCCTGGGCTGAGGGCTCTGAGTGCTGTTGGCCAGTTTGTGTCTCCTCAGCCCTAAGGGCCCCGCCACGCCCTCCACTTCCTCTCATTGTGCCTCCCTTCCTGTTTAGCTAGATTGTTAGGCCGGGGACATTTTTCCTCCCTTTGAGGGCCTGCCTCAGTGGAGCTATCTCTCCCTTGCGTCTCCCCTGACACCTCCCAGACTCGAGTCCCTGATCCCCTGGTGGGCTCTGGAATCAACAGACGTGGGTTCAAACCCATCTCTCCCCATTTAGCTGTGTGATGAGAGGCAGGGGTCTCACCCTCTCTGAACTTCGGTTTCCTCATCTGTAAAGGAGAACTAATAACACAGCCCTCACGGGACTCGGAGGGAGCAATGAGCTAAGGATGTCTGCACTCCTGGGAAGTATGAGCTGTGGTTGTGTCATCCTGGCCTGCCGGTGCGGGGGCTCTGAGAAGAGCCCAGCTGGACGCTCACTGGATGCCAAGTCCAAACATCCTGTTCTTTTTTGAACTCCTTACTGGAGAAACAGGGAAGAGCTCTTCTTTTTTTTTTCTTCGATCCGTATCGGGTAACACAAAAAACACAAGTCCGGCTGGGTTGAGCGGCTTGACTCTAGCATTTAGGAGCTAATCCGAGCTGCTGAGCAGGGTGGCTGTTCCCTTCCTGGATTAGGACTGATTCCGTGGGAACCGGACCACCCCTGAGGCCAAGGGCAGCCCTGATGGCTCCCCGGGGCCCGAGCCTGTCGAGGAGCCCCTTGCTCCTGGGGAGCGGGGGGCCCAGGCTCACGTCCTCCCCGCCCCTCCTGCCTCCTTCCCTGCAGGTGAACTTCCGCAGCCCCCGGAGTGGCCAGAGATGCTGGGCTGCGCGGACCCAGATGGAGAAGCGACTGGTGGTGCTGGTGGCACTTCTGGCGGCCGGACTGACGGCCTGCTTGGCAGCCCTGGGCATTCAGTACCGGACAAGTAGGTGCCTCTGTGTTTCGATGCGGGCTTGACTCTCTCCTGCCTTCGGCTCTGTCCAGCCACTTGTGCAAGAGGGCTTCCCTGCTCAAGCCGGGACTGGCCTTCAAGGCCAAGGAGAGAGTGGGTCTGGGCGGCTCGGTGCTGAGATGGACTGGGGCACGGGAGGTGGACAGCGTGGGTGGTGTAAAGGTTTTGGACGTGAGTCCAAACGCTGGCCCAGCCGTTCATTGTCTGTGTGGCCTTGGACAAGTCACTTAGTCTCCCAGAGCCTGTGTCCTCTCTACTGTGAATGGGGAAAATGGTGTCCAATTTGGGGCTGGCTCTGAGGATTAGAGATAATGTCTATCACATACCTGGTGCCTATTAGGACTTCTTTAACCTGAGCTCTGAGTGCTGTTATTGTTAGGATGTGGGCTGATTAGATGCACAGTCTGGCACTGCCCATCATCCTTAGTTCCAACAAAATAGCAACAATAGCTTCCGTTTACTTAATACTTTCCGTGGACCCAACACCCCACCTCTTCTTCACACACATAATCTCATTTCCTCCTCACAGCAACCCTTTGAGGTGTGGTTACTTTGGGCCCCGTTTTACACCTGAGGAAACTGAGGCAGTGAGACAAAGTGACTTGCTCAAGGTTACATGGCTGGTGCAGAAGTGACTAGGGCAGCCGGATTTCAACTGGAGGCTGGCACGCCCCACCTGCCTTTGTGATTGGGGTGCACCCCAGTGCGTGTTAGAACCCCCAGAACAGCTGTCCTGTCACGGCCCAGCCGCCCTCTGTGTACTTCATTTGTACACATTATTATCACATTTCTGTATCGTACCTTGTCTAGCGGCATGATCGGGCCCCTCTGATCCTGCTGTCAGGTTTGAGGCTGGCCGTCTGTGTTTGGCTGAGAGGATCTAGTCAAGTACTTCATGTAGAGTTGATGCTCAGTAAGCACTTATGGAACTGGAAAGGGTGGAGTCAAGATAAGAAACAAGGATGGGGAGTCCTGCCGATTCCAGAGTCTCTCACACCCTTGTGCCCCAACATCTAGCTTTCCGATGGCAGATGGTCCATCTGAGCAGCCTCTGGGGGCTTTGCTCGGGGTCCAACCCCACCTACTTGGTCACCTGATTACTCATCCCGTCAGGGAGATTATGACCCCTCACGGGATCTGGGAGCATTCACTCCAGGCTTCTCTGGGCCTTCCCCACTGTGAAGTAGCTGGCCTGCGTGGCTGGCCATGTTAGACTAGGAGGGGGAAGGAGTTTGAGGGCCTGGAGGGAGGGCAGGACCTCATCCGAGTCATGCTTTCAGCCCCCTCGATCAGGCTCTCTGAGAGTGCCCCAGGAGTTCCCAGAAACTAGAAGGGAGCCGCCAAGGGCTGGATCCCAGGTGGGGCCCACAGGGAGCAGTCTTGCTTCGGCCTGTATCAGTGCCCCCTGAGGACCGCAGGAGGGGGGCCCCAGTCTGGACCGGGATGAAAGGACCTCTCCGCCCAGGTGGGCCTGGATGGGGGATCTCATGAGCCCTGAGCCAACTGATGTGTCTTCATCGGCTGCCTCGACCAGGGAAAGCAATGGCCACCCCAGTTATTGACAGTAACCTCATGCCTGTCAGCAGGTGCTGGCATTGGCCACACCTGAGCAAACATCAGGCTAGTCGAAGCACATTCTCTGATGATTCTGAAAGACCGTCTCAAAGTTATGTCTGGGCCCTTACATACATATTTGTCTACCCTCACCCTGCACCCCGCTTTCCAGAAACTTGCAGGCGCTTTACAAACAGTGGCAACAAAGCACACCGATTCTCCCAGAAAATATTCTTAAGTGTCTTACTTGGTGTTGAGGCCCAGCACTGCCCAGACAGGTGTCTGTGAACTAGATCTGGGGCTGTTCCTGCTTTCTCGACTGATCGCACACATCCTCAAAGGAAGAAATATTTTCCACCTCTGCAGGTGGTGACCAAGTCCTGGACAAAGCTCATTTCATTCACTCACTCATTCATTCATTCATTCATTCAACAAACACATATCGGACAGCTGTTAGGTACCAAGTACCGTGCCGAGCAAAGACTATGTGAATGTGAGTAAGGTGCTGGCCCTACCCTCAAGCTCACGTTCCAGCTGGGGAGGGAGACAGGGAGACAGTCATGACACAGCATAGTCTGTGCTCAGAGAGCGGACAGCCAGGCAGCCAGCCAAGGGGCCCAGCAAAGAATGAGGGTCTGGGAAGGTTTTCCTCAACAGCTGAAGCCTTGAAAGTGTTGACCGTGATGTTAGGTGGTGGGGGGGCCTGGAAACAATTAATTGATCAAATACGTGTTAAGCCCCTGCTGGGTCAGGAATAGCGAGAAAAGATCTACAAACCATTAAGCAGGTAAACAACCAATTATTGTTGCTTAAGCGCTAGCTTGGTACCTAGCAGACTGGGTGCTTTCGTGAAGAACTCAGGCCTCTCAGAGTAACTCCTGGAGACTGGTTTCTTCTTTTGTGTTTAAACCCAAGTCCTCTCATGATAACCTCAAAAACCATTCATCCAGGATCTCCCCACCCCCCCACCCATGGTCTCTCCCACGCACGCTGGCATGCAGATTCTGACATGTCTTGTTCCCCAAGAATCACCATCTTGCAATCTGTCTTCTGGGCATTCCCACAAGCCAAGATTTTGTCAGGCTTCACTTCCTGTAGTTTGTTGTATAAAAACAATAGGTATTCTTTTCCTTTCCCGAATATGAAGTTCTACCATAATAGTGAATAGGCTTTTTCAAACTACGCAGAAATGCTCTTCCCCTTCCCCCCACCCACCCTAAAGATTCTAGGAGATGTATTTTCCTTAGTGGGGAGTGGGCCGTGTGACTTGGAACTGAGATGGTCTCACCTAGAGACAGTTAAATGGCACCATATCCCTGCCGCTTCCTTTCTCTGTTTTCCTGCCTGACATGCTGGTAATTTGTAATTGTTGTATAGTTCTCTCCAAACAAGTAATTACCTCACAATAAGGTTACCTTGATTTTTATGCTATCGTGTGGCTCCTGTGAGCCCTGCCAGACTTGGTGCCTGTCATCGGATATTAAAAAGCCCACAGGCCACTTCAGCCGGGCTGGTGCCAGACTCTGTATCCTTTCCTGCTCTCTGAAGGTTGGGCTGGGAACATCGGGCCCAGCCACGAAGGCGGCCATCATCGCAGTGAAGTCAGGTCCACTGTGCTTCCTCGCTTCTAGGTGGAGAAACTGAGGCTCAGGGAGACGAGGTCACCTGCACAAGTCTCAGCCAGAATCAGAAAGCTGGGATTTAACCCAGGTCTCAGAGCCTCCAGCCCCGGCCCTGCCACACTCCTCCCTGTGTGGTAGAGATGCTGAACTTGAGAGAAGGGCCGCCCCAGACCCGATGTGACCGGCAAAGAGGCGGTGAGGGAAACCTGAGAACCTGGCCTTGGAGTTGCTGCAGCAGAACAGAGCTGGTTCAGCCTCGGCTCTCCCCCTCGGCCGGGTGACCGCGTTCCATTCATTCACACAGAGCCTCAGTTTCCTTCTCTTTGAACCGGGCGTCACAGCCTGCAGTGAGGCCTGAATGAGATAACACACGCGTGTAAAGTCCCTCTTGTTGCCCGTGTGGCATGTCAGCGGACGATCCAGCTGGGCCTGTGTTCTTAGTCACGAGGCTGGATCTCTGGCTGCTAAGGCTGCCCAGTTTAGTTCCTCTGCTGGAGCCCTCTGACCAATGCTGAGGCAGGGGTCCGGCCCCTCTTCTTGCCTCTGACCTTCGATGAGCCCTCACTGCCTCTGCCCCATGTCCTAGGAGAGCCGGGTCAGAGGCAGCTGATTCACTGGGGGCACTTACAGTATCCGGTGGCCCTCCCCATGGCCCACCTGCACCGGTGACCATCCCTCCTTAGGGAGGCACCTGGCAGATGCCTCCTGTCATTGCTGGGATAGCACCCCTCCAGGCCTATAGGAGACAGAACAGAGGAAGGATGGGGTACCTTGGCTATTGAACAAGGTACTTAACTTCTCTGTGCCTCAGTTTCCTCGTATATAAAAATGGCCTTGAGCAAAATGGTCTCTTAGGTTTGTTTTGTTTTTGTTTCTTTGAGAGTCAATGAGATATCTCCCACCTTGTACTCAGTGGGAATGATTTGTCATAGTTTTTTCTGTTCCTAATAGGCTCTCCTTCATCTTAAGTCCTGGCACCATATTGTCTGTATCACCCAGTTGTCATGGACCAAATATACTCAGTTTATGTTTATAGAATAAATGACAGACATTTCTCCTCCCGTCGTGATTTAACTTTTCTTGTATAATGTCTGTATCCCAGCTAAATTATTAGCTCTTGAAGGAAAGACTATGCCTTTTATATCCTTCACCGCACACACGCACATGCACACACACACACACACGCACACACACACCTGCGCACACACACTGTCACACCATACTCAATAAGACCCTGGAAGAAACTCAGTAATTATTTTGTTGAATAAATGATTGCATGAATGAATGAATCAACTTGTTGAGCATCAGGGAATAATAAAAAAAATCAATGAATATTTATGAAAGGAAGGACTGATTAAGAGAAACACCTCTGTTCTGGGTACTTTTCGAGCTGCAGAAAGCATTTTAAAAAGGGAGCTAAAAAAAAAGTCTTATTTTATAAGCCAGGAAATTGTTAATCTACTGAAATCATTTGTCTCTAGAAGTCTAGTGACCATCCAGCTCCAAATCCAGTTGGTCAAGGCTGGGGTGGGCCATGGCACCCCAGGCTACCTGCACTGTATTCCCACAGCCTTCTCCCTGCCCTTCACTGGCCTCTTATCCTTGACCCCTGCCAGGAACCCCCCCAGTGTGCCTAAGTGAGGCCTGCGTCTCTGTGACCAGCTCCATCTTGAGTTCTATGGACCCCACGGTGGACCCCTGCCAGGACTTCTTCACCTACGCCTGTGGCGGCTGGATCAAAGCCAACCCCGTGCCTGACGGCCACTCACGCTGGGGGACCTTTAGCAACCTCTGGGAACACAACCAAGCCATCATCAAGCACCTCCTCGGTAAGCACCCAGCAGGGAGGCCAGTGCGTGGGCTGCAGAGGGGAGCCGTCAGCTGGACCTACCTGGCCAGGCCTGGTTAGAGCAAGAGCTTGACACAAGGGAAGACCAGAGGCTTTGGAGTTGATGAAGCCAGGTTAAAATGTCTGCCCCGTCACTCATTGCGTGGTCCAGAGTAAGTTACTTGTCTCTGAGCCTCAGTCCCTTCATCTATAAAAACGGGGCTAATACACAGGGATGAAAGGTACAGCACAGGGAACGTAGTCAGTGGTACCATCATAGCCTTGTGTGGGGACAGACAGTAGCTCCTCGTGCAGTGAACACAGCACGGTGTGTAGGCTTGTCGAATCACTGTGTTGTACACCTGGGACTAACGTAACATGGTGTGTCGACTATACTTTAACTAAAAGAATTTCTTTTAATATTTATTTATTTTGAGAGAGAGAGAGAGAGAGTCCTAAGCATGGACGCGGGGCTTGATCTCACGACTGTGAGCCGAAATCAAGAGTCGGATGCTTACCTGACTGAGCCACCCAAGTGCCCCCAAAAGAAATTTTTTTTTAATGGGACTAATAATACCCAAACTTCGGAGTTTTGAGAACTATACAGCACACGTGTAAAGGGTTCACGCAGTATGTGTGGCGCATAGTAGGTTCGCGAGGACTGGTAGCTGTGGCCCTTGCTTTTGTGGCTTTAAGCTGTGGCTTAGTTTGGACCGGAATTGGCTGTGAGCTTTGAAAGTTGTGAGCCAAGGGAACCAAGGTGAACACACTTGGTCAGACTTTAAGGTTGCGAGCAGATTAAAGTTAGAACAGTCTAACTGAGAGTTTATGCATTGCAGGCAGGGCCGTCCCTTGGCCTCGTGGTGGTGGGGCTTGCACGATAACCGTCTAACTGAAGTTCTCCTCTTTGCACCTTGTTGGGCCTCGGACACCTCTAGTTGACCTTGGTGTTGGTGGTTTCATCCTTAGGTTAGAGCCCCACGTCTGTCTTGTTTGCAGGGTTAACCGTGGATACTGTTTGTCGAATTAACACCCAGCCCCCGGGGGTGGAAGGAAGTGCCCTTGCTGCTGGGTGAGGCCCACCCACCATGTCTCCTTGGCCCACTGTGGCTCCTGGGCAGGCCCCCCTCTGCAGCCCCCTCTGCAGTCCAACTTGCAGCTTGTCTCCCTGAGGATCAGAGCAGGGTAGTGTGTGGAGGCGGGGCTGAAGGAACTCAGTATGTCAGGGACAGCAGAGCCCCCGCCCTCTATATGCTGTCTAGGTACCTCTGAAAGGGGACACCGCCTTTGAGTTCAGAACTAGAAGTTCATATTTGCTTAAGAGGCAAATATGTCTATGGTAGCCAGATTAGAATTCAGGATGTCCCTTCTCTAGCACCTAAAGACAGCCAAGGGCTTGGCACAGACCAACAACCAATGCAGGAGAATAGTCCAAGTAGGAAACAAGATGGCCTAGGGCCTCTCCGTTAGTCACCAGGACCTGGGTTCAAATCCTGCCTCTGCCACTTATTCTGTGATCTCAGGTCAGTGACATGGCCTCCCAGGGCTTCTCCTCTCATCAGTATAATGGGAACCGTGCCTCCTCCAGGTTACAAAAATAAAGTGGGAAAAATGTATTTAAAGTGCATTGCCAGGGCACCTGGGTGTCAGTCAGTTAAGCGTCTGACTCTCGATCTCGGCTCAGCTCATGATCTCATGGTTCATGGGAGGGAGCCCCACATCATCAGGCTCTCCGCCGACAGCACGGAGCCTGCTTGGGATTTTCTCTTTCCCTTTCTCTCTGCCCCTCCCCCACTCTCACACCCACACGCAGTCTCTCTAAATAAATAAATATAACTAAAAAAAAATAAAGCTCATTGCCTAGGCCTGGCATAGCGGGGCGGCTGCTGTGTATGTTAGTGTCATAGTTATGATTCACCTTCGACCTTTGCACAGTCCTTTACAGTTTACAGAGCTCTTTTTGTAGATGTCGCCTTATTCGATCCTGTAGGTAGGAACGGGGAAGGTATCATTCACCCCACTTGATAGATGAGGAAACTAAAGTCCAGAGGCATCCACAAGACAGACTAGTAGGTGGCATGGCTGGGACTTGCCTGAATCGGGGCCAGGTGTCCTTCCCCCCACCGTCTCACCCCACCTCCTTCAGATATAAGGGGCGGCTATGACTCCCGCCCATCTTGCTGGCAGTGCGGGGCATTGAGGGTCTGAAGGAAGGAGAGAAGGAAACTGATGTTTGAGTGTCTGCTGCTTGCCATGCTGTGTACCAGGTTCTTTTTTTTTTTTCTTTAATGTTTTTATTTATTTTTGAGACAGAGAGAGACAGAGCGTGAGCAGGGAAGGGGCAGAGAGAGAGGGAGACACAGAATCTGAAGCAGGCTCCAGGCTCTGAGCTGTCAGCACAGAGCCCGACGCGGGGCTCGAACTCACAGACTGCGAGATCGTGACCTGAGCTGAAGTCAGACGCTTAACCGACTGAGCCACCCAGGCGCCCCTGTACCAGGTTCTTTATATCCATTGCCTCCTTCATCCTCACAGCCTCCCTGGGACTTAGGAACTCTTGTTCCCTTTTTATAGATAAGGAAACAGGTTCAGAGACATTAAGTGACTTTGCTGAGGATACATTGCTGGTCCTGGATGGAGACGGGCTCCAGCCCTGGGGAGCAGTTAGCACCGAGAGGAGACGGAGAAGACAGGCAGAGAGGCCTTCTAACTTTCCAGCGTAGGCCCAGGACTGGCCCTCCTGTGTGGTGCCCACGGCCCATGCTCCTGCCAGTCCTTATCAGGAGGACCTTGGGTCTTTGCCAGGACTGAGTCCGTGCCCCATCCCCCATCCCCCGACCCTCCCCCCAGCTGGCAGGGGCCATGAGGAGTGGGCTCTAGTCCCGCGCTCTGGCCTTAACATCCATCCTATCCCTGAGAGTCAAGGTGCAGGTGGAGAGCTGTGCTGTGCTGGGCACGGAACAGGCAGAACCATGCGTTCAAGCCCCTGACCCTGCGGCCGGGGTCTGGTAGGATCAGGACGCCAGACTGCAGGGTTTTGAAGTCAGGCAGCCTTGACACGCTAGCTTATCACTTGCGTGGCCTTGGACAAGTGACCCGCCTCCTCTCCGGCTTAGTTTCGTTATCTCTAAAATGGGGGTAATGATGCCATCTAACCCAAGGTTACCATGAGTATGGGCTTATAAGTGCTAGGTCAGCGTGCTTAGCACAGAGCTCGGCACCTAGTAAGTGCTCACCAAAGCAGTGCCACCTTCTCGGTGTCCCGAGTGAGCGCCAGCCCAGACCTCCCCCTGACAAGCCGTGCGACCACAGAGAAGCTACTGGGCTCCTCGTCTGTAAGGTGGGAACTGACTCAGAGCACTGATGGCAATGTTGTAAGGATTAGTGCGGTGGCTGAAGAAAACCTCATTATTGCTAATTTTACTTCTTTTAGAGGCACTGATGTGGACCTAGTTATTAGGGAAAGAGGTACAAGGCATATCCATGACCATGCTAGGTTGTTTACTTGTATTATTTTATTTAAGCTGTGGATGTATATACCCACTGTACAGACGAGACTCACAAATACCTAGGAAGTAGTGAGATTTAGCCCCGGAGCTGTGGGGCCTCAAACCTGCACTCTTTTTCTACCGACTCCCCTGAGTCAGATTCACCATGCAGAGGCCACAGAGCGGCCCAGAAGCACGATTCACCAACCTCCTTTTTCCCAGTGGCAGCTTGATTAAGCTCTCCAGTCTAGGTGGGACCGGGCCCAAGCCTGATGAACACAGCAGGTGAGGTCACCCCCAAATCCTACTGAACAGAAGCTTATGACCAGAAGGAATATCCTGGAGTCCCCTTCCTGCCAGGCTCACTCTTGGGAATTAGTCTGGAAACAGCCCCTCACCTGTGGGCCTTGATATCTGGGATTTTGACACCTGGAAACCCCCGAAGGGGCAGGAGGCAGGTGAGTGGGTGACAAAAAAATGCGGGAACATGGGCCAGTGCATTCCTGGGCTCAAGGCCAGACTGGTTTCAGCTTCTGCAGGACATAGGGGTCAGCCAGCTGGCCTCAGGAGCGGGACCGGAGCTGATGGGGAGTGGAGTGTGCAGGGGGTGCCCAGGCTGGCCAAGCTGGCTTAGGGCAGACTCCTCTGGAAGGAGAAGGAGCATTCAGAGTGCTGGTGAGTATTGTGTCAGCTGGCCAGGCTGACCTTGGGCGAGCCACTCCTTTCTCCGAACAGTGAATTCACTCTGGCCCCCTCAGAGGATATCCAGGCAGACCTGTAGCAGGTGGACTGAAGTCTGCCAGATGCCACTGTGACATGTCCTTGCAGCTCACGGGCTGGGAGGGCTGACCTCAGCTTCATGGGACAGAGGTGCCTCACCCAAGAGACACTCTGCCACCCACCCAAGTTGCCGGCTTGGGCTGTCCTCGTAGGCCTTGGGGAGGCAAGAGCATGGCCTCCCTTCATCAGGGGAGGGATGCAGCTAGACCTCTCACCCTTAGGCTGGGCCTTGCCCCAGGCTTTCCAGCTTGTGCTCTTAATGCAGATTATGCTGCTGCCTGGACTACCTGCCTCACCCCTTCCAATCCTACAGGACTTTTCTCAAACCTGCTTCCTCCAGGGCGCCCGGGTAGCTCAGTCGGTTGGGCGTCCAACTTCGGCTCAGATCATGATCTCACAGTCCGTGAGTTCGAGCCCCGCGTCAGGCTCTGTGCTGACAGCTCAGAGCCTGGAGCCTGCTTCCCAGTCTGTGTCTCCCTCTCTCTCTGCCCCTTCCCTGCTCATGCTCTGTCTCTCTCTGTCTCAAAAATAAATAAAAACATTTAAAAACAAAAAACAAAAACCTGCTTCCTCCGCGAGGCCTTCTGTGGCTACCAAAGGGCCTCTCTGAGTTTGAGCTACAATTGTGCTCTATGTGCCTGTCATATTTACTGTATTTTATAAGATTAATGCATGCAAAATTAATGCCTGGTTTTTGTAACAATTTGAGCAACCCGTATTCCACAAGGAATTTGTGGTCTCCCTTCTTTCTACCCCAGCGCCAGTCTGCCTGAGAAATAAAGGCAGAATCATTCCATCAGTATTAAATTTGTCCATGTCAGTGACTTGGCAATTAATCGTGTCGCCCTGTGATATGTCTTGCACTTTTATTTTGGTTCGTTTTCCCGGTAGCTGCTGTCTAGCTTTGTTGCATCTTCCCATGCGTATTGGAAACTCTGTGGACAAGCTGTGTCCAACACGCTCTCCATCTGCAGCAACGTGCCCGTCTTTCACGTTCTGAGGACGGGAGTGGGTGTCCAGGGCTTCTCCAGGCTGGCTGGACTGCTTCGGTGCTGCCAACCTGGAGGAAAGGAAAGGAACGCAGAGAGAGCTCACGTCCCTGACCTCAGCCACTCGCTTGTGGGACCTCAGGCACATTACTCAACCTCTTGCCTATAAATTGGGCGTGATAGTAATAACACCTGTTGGTGGAAACTGTTAGGACCAGATGCACACTCACAGCCACACCCACACAGAGAGGAAGCAGTTCGTTTTCTCAGGATGGCTTAAGAATGCTTGGGTTCAAATGCCAACGCATCGCATATAAGCTTTGCCTCCCTAGACAAGTTCCTTCCTCTCCCTGGGCCTCACTCTCTTTCCCCGTGAAATGGGGGGGATAGTATCACCTCAGGCTGTCAGCGTGGTGATGAGTAGAGCTCGGCCAGGACTTGGCCTGCAGCAGATACCAGTCGTGGTAATGATCTCATCATTTACTATTGTTCTTCTGCAGAAAAAGATGCTTCGTTTATCTGCTCCCACACTTCTGCTCACAGGATGGGGGCCTGTGACGGCCTGAACTGAGTCTGTGGTTTTATCTAAAACCAGTGCAGATCTTGCCCTGATGTGGAGTCCCACATGCTCCTAGCCAGATGGTCTTTCTGAGCACAGGGACCACAGAACCACAGAATTCCCAGGAACCCCCATCTCTGCAGCCCGCCCAGCTGCTAGAGATCGGTTTCCTCCCTGGGAGCAATGTGGGAGAGGGTGTTCCAATAAAAACTTACAGAGGAAGAAGTGGGCCGATTAAACGGTGTGCTGTCTTTCCTCTTTGAGACTTTGGGGAAGTGACTGAGGGAGTTTCTGGAACTCAGGGTCCCTGGAAGGAAGTACCCAGGCAATTGGGAGGCCTGTTGTCTGGCCCTGGGGTGCCAAATGATTTTCATACCGTGGGGGCCCTGGAAGTGCCGCCATATTCAAACATGGCCTCCATCTCCATCCTGGGAGCTATACTGTTGAGCAGCTAGGCTGCTCCCATGGAACCTTCTTCTGGAAAGTAAGCGCAAGCAGGGATGTCTCTGAGGAGTCCAAGGTTTTCCTCATGAGAAAACTAAATGTGGCTCATTTCACTTTGAACCAAAGCCTCCTCCCTCGGGCTGTTGTGATCGGTACCTTTCTTTGCAGAGCTCCCAGAATATTCCATCATTCATTCCTTCGTTCAGCAGTTAATATGTTATACACCAGCTGTGTGCCAGACATCACTAGGTGCAGGGATTGTGTAAGAAATAAGACAGCCCTTTCTTGTGGAACTTATGTTGTAGCAAGGAAGACAGTAAAGAGTAAACAAATAAACAAGTAAATAAGGAATGTTGTGAAGCATTAGGGCTTTGAAACCAATCACATAGGATGCAGGGCCATGAAGGTAAGAGGCCACTGTCACTACACCAGTCAAAGAGGGATGGGCTTTCAGAAGAGGGACATTTGAACCGAAGCTTGAATTAATCATGAGAGAATGGACCACGTGGATGTGAGGAGAAGATTATTCCAGGCAGGACAGTGAGCACAGTGGTCCTGGGGCAGGGATCTGGGAGCAAGAGGGAGAGGGGCTGGAGACAGACCAGGGGGTGGAGACCCCCATCAAGGGCAGTGTTTCTCAACCTTTTTTCATCAATTGCCCCCTCCCTAAAAGGTTTTTTTCTGCTGGAAACGTCCGACTTTAGCTCAGGTCATGATCTCACAGTTCGTGAGTTTGAGCCCCATGTCGGGCTCTGTGCTGACAGCTTGGAGCCTGGAGCCTGCTTTGGATTCTGGGTCTCCCTCCCTCTCTGCCCCTCCCCTGCTCGTGCTCTGTCTCTGTCTCTCAAAAATGAATAAATGTCAAAAAATTTTTTTAAATATTTTTTCTGCTTTATTTTTTTTAGTTCAATTTCTTTAAAGAGATAAACTAAAACAGCTCATGCATTTCTCCCATCACCCCACCCACCAACTCTGGCAACCACTTATCTGTTCTCTAGATCTATGAGCTTGGTTTTTAAAATATATATTATATACAATATATTTTTTTAATTTGTCTTTGTCTAACTTCCTTCACTTAGCATAATATCCTCGAGTTTCATCCATGTCATCACAAATGGCAAGATTTCCTTCTTTTTTATGAATGAATAATATTCCTGGTGTGTGTGTGTATGTGTGTGTATACCACATTTTCTCTATCCGTTCATCCATCAGTGGGCACTTAGGTTGTCTCAATATCTTGGCTATTGTAAATAATGCTGCAGTGAACGTGAGGTGCATATGTTTTTGAGGTAGTGTTTTTGCTGACTTAGGGTACATATCCAGAAGTAGAATCGCTGGATTATAGGGTCATTCTATTTTTAATTTTTTGAGGAACCTCCATACTGTTTTCCACAGTGGCTGCACCAATTTATATTCCCACCAACGGTGCATGAAGGTTTCCTTTTCTCCACGTCCTCACCAATACTTGTTATTTGTCTTTTCGATACTAGTCATTCTGACAGGTATGAGGAGGTCTCTCCTTGTGGTTTTGGTTTGCATTTCCTGATGATGAGTCATGTTGAACACCTTTTCATGTGTCTGTCGGCCATCTGTATGTCTTCTTTGGAAAAATGTCTATTTATGTCTCCTGTCCATTTTTTAAAATGTATTTATTTTTGAGAGAGAGAGAGAAAGAAAATGAGTAGGGGAGGGTCAGAGAGAGAGAGGGAATCCCAGGCACAGAGCCTGACACAGGACTCGAACCCACGAACTGTGAGATCATGAACCGTGAGCCAAAACCAAGAGTGTGATGCTCAGCAAACCGAGCCACCCAGCCACCCCTCTTCTGTCCATTTTTTAATAAGATAATAATTATTATTTTTTTTGCTGTTGAATCATATGAGTTTTTTATATATTTTGGATATAAGCCCCTTATCAGATGTGTGATTTGTACATATTTCCTCCCATTTAGTAGGTTGCCTTTTTCATTTTGTGGATGGTTTCCTCTGCTGTGCCCATACTGTCTTCATTATCAGGGAAATCAGGAAGCATGATGCCTCCAGCTTTTTTCTCCTTTCTTACTCTGGGGGAGCCTGGGTGGCTCAGTCGGTTAAGCATCCAACTCTTGATCTCAGCTCAGGTCTTGATCTCAGGGTCATGATTTCAAGCCCCATGTGGAGCCTACTTTAAAAAAAAAAAAGATTACTCTGGCTATTCAGGGTCTTTCATGGTTCCATACAGATTTTAGGATTATGTGTTCTGTCTCTGTAAAAAAATGCCGTTGGAATTCTGATAAGGATTGCATTGAATCTGTACATTGCTTCTGGTAGTATGGACAGCATAACAGTATTAATTCTTCCAGTCTATAAACACAGAATATCTTTCCATTTAAGCGTCTTCTCCAATTTCTTTCACCAATATCTTGTCGTTTTCAATATACAGCTCTTTCAACTTCTTGGTTAAATTTATTCCTATATATTTTATTCTTTTTGATGTAATTGTAAATGGGACTGTTTTCTTAATTTCTCTTTTTGATAGTTCATTATTAGTGTAGTATAGAAATACAACAGGGACACCTGAGCGGCTCATTCGGTTAAGCGTTTGATGATTTCGGCTCAGGTCATGATCTCATGGTTCATGAGTTCGAGCCCTGAATCAGGCTCTGCACTAATAATGCAGTGCCTGCTTGGGATTCTCTGTCTCCCTCTCTCTCTCTGCCCCTCCTCCACTTGCACTCTCTCTCTCTCTCTGTCTCTAATAAACTTAAAAAAAAAAAAAAAAAGAAAAAAAGAAATATAACAGACTTTTGCGTATTTATGTTGTATCTTGCAACTTTATTGGATTTGTTAATAGTTCTGACAGGTTTTTGATGGAGTCTTTAGGGTTTTCTGTATATAATATCATGTTCTCTGCATTATAGCAACAGTGTTACTTCTTCCATTCCCTTTTTTTTTTCAAAGTTAAAAGACATTTATTCTCTCATTCACCATATTCACAGAACAAAAGATTTATAACTTGTGTTTAACTTGATAGATTTAAGTATTTCTTCCTTTCCAATTCAGATGCCTTTTATTTTTCTTAGCTAATTGTTCTGACTATAGCTTTCAGTGCTATGTTGAATAGAAGTGGCAAGAGTGGGCATCCTAGTCTTTACCTGATCTTAGAGGAAAAGCTTTCACCAGTGAGTATGAGGTTAGCTGTGGGCCTTTATCATGTGGAGGCACATTCCTTCTATACTTTGTTGACAGTTTTTATCATAAATGGATATTGAATTTTGTCAAATGCTTTTTCTGCATCTGTTGAGATGATATATAATTTTTATCCTTCATCGTGGACACTGAACCATCCTTGCATCCCTGGAATAAATGCTACTTGCTTGTGGTGTATGATCCTTTTAATGTTTTATTGAGTTCTGTTTGCTCATATTTTGTTGAGGATTTTTGCGTCTATGTTCATCAGGAATGTTGGCCTATAATTTTCTTTTCTTGGGGCATCTTCAGTTTCGGTATCAGGGTAATGCTGGCCTTGCGAAGTAAGTTTGGAAGAGTCATCTCTTCTGTCTTTTGGAAGAGTTTGAGAAAGATTGGTCCCTTAATTCTTTGTTGAATGTTTGGTAGAACTCACCGGTGAAGCTGTCTGGTCCTAGACTTTTGTTTGTTGAGAGGCTTTTGATTACTGATTCAATCTCCTTACCAGTAATTGGTCTGTTCAGATTTTCTGTTTCATCGTGATTCAGTCTTGGTAGGCTGTGTATTTCTAAGAATCTATCCATTTCGTCCATGAAGTCCAGTAAGAATATAAGAGATACTACTACTCACAGTTTATGTACTATATGTACACGTGAAAGCGTAAGATATTTCTGCTCCCTAAGAGCTAATTCTCTCCCCCTTCGGGGGCAGTATTGTCCCTGTTGAGAATGCGCGACATAGAGCCTTATAGGCAGTTTTAAGGGATTTGTGTGCTCCAGAGTATATTTGAACTCAGAGTCGTTCAAGACACTTGCTCTATAAAGTCCACACCCAGGATTCCACCTCAGCGTCTACTAGACCGTCTCCAGCTAAAAATGTTGGAAACCGAACTGCTTATCCCCCTCCCCATCCCTCGACCCCTTGCTCAGGTCAAGGAAATGCAGTGGCATCTGAGACTCCTCTTTCTCTCATACTCCAACTGCTTCTCGCCCCTTCTCTGCTGTCGCCCCAGCCCAAGCCCGCACCATCGCTCACCTCGTCTGTTGCAGTGGCCTGCCACCTGGCCGTCTTGCTTCACCTCTGTTTCCCCAGTGCCTTCCAGGTCATACGTGCCCCACGGGAGAGGATGAAAGAGAGGAGAGGGGAGAGGGTGCTGAGGGTTGTCCCAGTGGGCTCCATGAACCAGAGGGAGACAGGGGGAGCCATGGAGGAGCTGGACCTTCTCCCAGAGCTCCTGCCCCAGCCGGTGTCACTGTGGGAATACAGGGGATGTGAATGCCGATTCCTGGTGAGGCCTGTGCCCCTGGCCCTTCCTGCCACACCTGCCTCATTTCCTGCCTGTGCCAGTCTCCATCAGGCACTGACCTCATCGCCCTCTCGGCGCCCAGGTACGGCATCCTTCCTCATCAGACAGACACTGGGCTCGGTTCTCCCAGCAAATACTGCTGGGGGCTACTCTGTGCCCTCCTCTGAGTTCAGGCGAGGAAACGGACAAGTAGGATGCAAACTAGTGGGTGAAGCGGCCCAAGCACAGGCCCCCGTGTCCCCGCCACATTGAGCTCAGCCTTCAGCCCAGAGTTCGGGCAAGGGGTTCCCTGGGGCCTCCCCCGCCATCCTTTCTCAGGGCCTCCTGTCCTCACAGCGTTTGCCCTCCGTGCGGTCAGATGCTTTGTGATCATCTCATTGCTGTCTGTCTCACCTACCAGCCTACAGGCCTTCTTTGGACAGACGCGTGTCCGCGTGGTCTGCTGCACTCTCCCCCCAGCCCGGCAGCCACCAAACCTTAGGAACTCAATAAACATTTGTGAAAAAACAAGTGAATGTGAGATCCAGGGTGTGGAGCTCAGAGGAAGGAAGTTTGAACTCATTAGGGGCAGCCTCTCAGCAAAGGAGAGCGGGAGGGTGTGTGTGCCTGAAGCACACATTCTGTCCGCCTGGCGATAATGCAGAGAAAGATGGGCACCTGGAACTCTCTAGAATGAGCACAGCCAGGCTGTTCCTCCGGAGCCTTTCTTTGGGCCTCTTATCTCAGTGGCCTTGGTGCAGCAGGGGAGGGAGATGCCAGGCCCTCTCATTGGCCAGAGTACACAGAGCACACTCCCCCATCACCGACCCTGGCATTTCAGGGTCACGGCCAGAGCCACATATGGAAGATGAGACGCTACTTTCGGGCTCTGGCAAGCAATGATGATTCTTTTGCTTTCCCTTCTAACAGCCCAGCTGCTGGGAGGCATTGTCATAGAAACAAGGCTTCTGGGGGGGTGGGTGGACACCCCCCTTTTGCTTTCCCTGAAGTTCTGCTTCCTGAGTCTGAGGAGCAGGGAGA